>NC_133503.1:59093750-60380000 GCF_049354715.1 Callithrix jacchus | reverse complement strand
TTAGACGGAGATTTCCAGCTATTTAAGAAATGCTTGCATTTGGCTGGGAAAATGCGTTTTCCGCTTCTTCAGAGAAAGGGTTTAGAAACTCCTGCAAACACACATCAGTTCAGCTCTGTAAGTTGAACGCACGCTTTGAAGGCCGTTCTGTTAGGTAGCTCCGTTTTGGTTTTAGAAGCTGATATTTCTCCAAACCGCGTTTACTCCCATTCACTCTGGCATATCAAAACGCAGCTCCGAGAAGCAACATGCTTCTCACTGTCTGAATCTAGAGGCAGATTCAACTCCCTTAGGTAAGCGAACACCCAGCAGAGCAGTCTGAATGATACATTCGTTTCGTGTTTTAGACGGAGATTTACAGCTATTTGGGAAATGCTTGCATTTGGCTGGGAAAATGCTTTTTCCCCTTCTTCACAGAAAGGGTTTAGAAACTCCTGCAAACACCTATCAGTTTAACCCTTTAAGTTGAACGCACACATTGAAGGCCGTTCTGTTAGGTTGCTCCGTTTTGGTTTTAGAAGCAGATATTTCTCCAAACCGCGTTTACTCCGGTTCACTCTGGCATATCAAAACGCAGCTCAGAGAAGCAACGTGCTTCTCACTCTCTGAATCTAGAGGCAGATTGAACTCCCTTAGGTAAGCGAACACCCAGCAGAGCAGTCTGAAGGATACGTTCCTTTTGTGTTTTAGACGGAGATTTACAGCTATTTGGGAAATGCTTGCATTTGACTGGGAAAATGCGTTTTCCGCTTCTTCAGAGAAAGGGTTTAGAAACTCCTGCAAACACACATCAGTTTAACTCTGTAAGTTGAAAGCACACATTGAAGACCGTTCTGTTAGGTTGCTCCGTTTTGGTTTTAGAAGCAGATATTTCTCCAAACCGCGTTTTCTCTTATTCACTCTGGCATATCAAAACGCAGCTCCGAAAAGCAACGTGCTTCTCACTCTCTGAATCTAGAGGCAGATTGAACTCCCTTAGGTAAGCGAACACCCAGCAGAGCAGTCTAAAGGATACGTTCATTTTGCGTTTTACACAATGATTTATAGCTATTTGGGAAATGCTTGCATTTGGCTGGGAAAATGCGTATTTTGCTTCTTCAGAGAAAGTGTTTAGAAACTCCTGCAAACATACATCAGTTTAATTCTGTACGTTGAACGCACACATTGAAGACCGTTCTTTTAGGTTGTTCCGTTTTGGATTTAGAAGGAGATATTTCTCCAAACCGCGTTTTCTCCCATTCATTCTGGCATATCAAAACGCAGCTCCGAGAAGCAACGTGCTTCTCACTCTCTCCATCTAGAGGCAGATTCAACTCCCTTAGGTAAGAAAACACCCAGCAGAGCAGTCTGAAGGATACGTTCGTTTTGTGTTTTAGACGGAGATTTACAGCTATTTGGGAAATGCTTGCATTTGGCTGGAAAATAGCGTTTTCCGCTTCTTCCCAGAAAGAATTGAGAAACTCCTGCAAACACACATCAGTTTATCTCTGTAGGTTGAACGCACACATTGCAGGCCGTTGTGTTAGGTTGCTCCGTTTTGGTTTTAGAAGCAGATATTTCTCCAAACCGCGTTTACTCCCTTTCACTCTGGCATATCAAAACGCAGCTCCGAGAAGCAACGGGCTTCTCACTCTCTGAATCTAGAAGCAGATTCAACTCCCTTAGGTAAGCGAACACCCAGCAGAGCAGTCTGAAGGATACGTTCGTTTTGTGTTTTAGACGGAGATTTACAGCTATTTGGGAGATGCTAGCATTTTGATGGGAAATAGCCTTTTTTGCTTCTTCACAGAAAGGGTTTAGAAACTCCTGGAAACACACATCAGTTTCACTCTGTAAGCTGAACGCACACATTGAAGGCCGTTCTGTTAGGTTGCTCCGTTTTGTTTTTAGAAACAGATATTTCTCCAAACCGCGTTTACTCCCATTCACTCTGGCATATCAAAACGCAGCTCCGAGAAGCAACGGGCTTCTCACTCTCTGAATCTAGAGGCAGATACAACTTTCTTAGGTAAGCGAACACCCAGCAGAGTAGTTTGAAGGATACGTTCGTTTTGTGTTTTAGACGTAGATTTACAGCTATTTGAAAAATGCTTGCAATTTGCAGGGAAATAGCGTTTTCTGCTTCTTCACAGAAAATGTTTAGAAACTCCTGCAAACACACATCAGTTTAACTCTGCAACTTGAACGCACACATTGAAGGCCGTTCTGTTAGGTTGCTCCGTTTTGGTTTTACAAGCAGATATTTCTCCAAACCGCGTTTACTCCGGTTCACTCTGGCATATCAAAACGCAGCTCAGAGAAGCAACGTGCTTCTCACTCTCTGAATCTAGAGGCAGATTGAACTCCCTTAGGTAAGCGAACACCCAGCAGAGCAGTCTGAAGGATACGTTCCTTTTGTGTTTTAGACGGAGATTTACAGCTATTTGGGAAATGCTTGCATATGACTGGGAAAATGCGTTTTCCGCTTCTTCAGAGAAAGGGTTTAGAAACTCCTGCAAACACACATCAGTTTAACTCTGTAAGTTGAAAGCACACATTGAAGACCGTTCTGTTAGGTTGTTCCGTTTTGGTTTTAGAAGCAGATATTTCTCCAAACCGCGTTTTCTCCCATTCACTCTGGCATATCAAAACGCAGCTCCGAGAAGCAACTTGCTTCTCACTCTGTCAATCTAGAGGCAGATTCAACTTCCTTAGGCAAGCGAACACCCAGCAGAGCAGTCTGAAGGATACGTTCGATTTGTGTTTTAGACGGAGATTTACAGCTATTTGGGAAATGCTTGGATTTGGCTGGGAAATAGCGTTTTCCGCTTCTTCACAATAAGGATTTAGAAACTCCTGCAAACACACATCAGTTTAACACTGTAGGTTGAACGCACACATTGAAGGCCGTTCTGTTAGGTTGCTCCGTTTTGGTTTTAGAAGCAGATATTTCTCCAAACCGCGTTTACTCCCATTCACTCTGGCATATCAAAACGCAGCTCCGAGAAGCAACGTGCTTCTCACTCTCTCAATCTAGAGGCAGATTCAACTCCCTTAGGTAAGCCAACACCCAGCAGAGCAATCTGAAGGATACGTTCGATTTTTGTTTTAGACGGAGATTTACATCTATTTGGGAAATGCTTGCATTTGGCTGAAAAATAGCGTTTTCCGCTGCTTCACAGAAAGGATTTAGAAACTCCTGCAAACACACATCAGTTTAACACTGTAGGTTGAACGCACACATTGAAGGCCGTTCTGTTAGGTTGCTCCGTTTTGCATTTAGAATCAGTTATTTATCCAAACCGCGTTTACTCCCTTTCATTCTGGCATATCAAAACTCAGCTCCAAGAAAAAACGGGCTTCTCACTCTCTGAATCTAGAGGCAGATTCAACTCCCTTAGGTAAGCGAACACCCAGCAGAGCATTCTGAATGATACATTCGTTTCGTGTTTTAGACGGAGATTTACAGCTATTTTGGAAATGCTTGCATTTGGCTGGGAAAATGCTTTTTCCGCTTCATCACAGAAAGGGTTTAGAAACTCCTGCAAACACCTATCAGTTTACCTCTTTAAGTTGAACGCACACATTGAAGGCCGTTCTGTTAGGTTGCTCCGTTTTGGTTTTAGAAGCAGATATTTCTCCAAACCGCGTTTACTCCCATTCACTCTGGCATATCAAAACGCAGCTCCGAGAAGCAATGTGCTTCTCACTCTCTCAATCTAGAGGCAGATTCAACTCCCTTAGGTAAGCGAACACCCAGCAGAGCAGTCTGAAGGATACGTTCGTTTCTTGTTTTAGACGGAGATTTACAGCTATTTGGGATATGCTTGTATTTTGCTGGGAAAATGCTTTTTCCACTTCTTCACAGAAATGGTTTAGAAACTCCTGCAACAACACATCAGTTTAACTCTATAAGTTGAACGCACACATTGAAGGCCGTTCTGTTAGGTTGCTCCGTTTTGGTTTTAGAAGCAGATATTTCTCCAAACCGCGTTTACTCCCATTCACTCTGGCATATCAAAACGCAGCTCCAAGAAGCAACGGGCTTCTCACTCTCTGAATCTAGAGGGAGATTCAACTTTCTTAGGTAAGCGAACACCCAGCAGAGCAGTCTGAAGGATACGTTCGTTTTGTGTTTTAGAGGTAGATTTACAGCTATTTGTGAAATGCTTGCATTTTGCTGGGAAATAGCGTTTTTTGCTTCTTCACAGAAAATGTTTAGAAACTCCTGCAAACACACATCAGTTTAACTCTGTAAGTTGAACGCACACATTGAAGGCCGTTCTGTTAGGTTGCTCCGTTTTGGTTTTAGAAGCAGATATTTCTCCAAACCGCGTTTTCTCCCATTCACTCTGGCATATCAAAACGCAGCTCCGAAAAGCAACGTGCTTCTCACTCTCTGAATCTAGAGGCAGATTGAACTCCCTTAGGTAAGCGAACACCCAGCAGAGCAGTCTGAAGGATACGTTCATTTTGCGTTTTACACGGAGATTTACAGCTATTTGGGAAATGCTTGCATTTGGCTGGGAAAATGCGTATTTCGCTTCTTCAGAGAAAGTGTTTAGAAACTCCGGCAAACATACATCAGTTTAACTCTGTACGTTGAACGCACACATTGAAGACCGTTCTGTTAGGTTGTTCCGTTTTGGTTTTAGAAGCAGATATTTCTCCAAACCGCGTTTTCTCCCATTCACTCTGGCATATCAAAACGCAGCTCCGAGAAGCAACGTGCTTCTCACTCTCTTAATCTAGAGGCAGATTCAACTCCCTTAGGTAAAAAAACACCCAGCAGAGCAGTCTGAAGGATACGTTCGTATTGTGTTTTAGACGGAGATTTACAGCTATTTGGGAAATGCTTGCATTTGGCTGGAAAATAGCGTTTTCCGCTTCTTCACAGAAAGAATTTAGAAACTCCTGCGAACACATATCAGTTTATCTCTGTAGGTTGAACGCACACATTGAAGGCCGTTGTGTTAGGTTGCTCCGTTTTGGTTTTAGAAGCAGATATTTCTCCAAACCGCGTTTACTCCCCTTCACTCTGGCATATCAAAACGCAGCTCCGAGAAGCAACGGGCTTCTCACTCTCTGAATCTAGAAGCAGATTCACCTCCCTTAGGTAAGCGAACACCCAGCAGAGCAGTCTGAAGGGTACGTTCGTTTTGTGTTTTAGACGTAGATTTACAGCTATTTGGGAAATGCTTGCATTTTGCTGGGAAATAGCGTTTTTTGCTTTTTCACAGAAAATGTTTAGAAACTCCTGGAAACACACATCAGTTTAACTCTGTAAGTTGAACGCACACATTGAAGGCCGTTCTGTTAGGTTGCTCCGTTTTGGTTTTAGAAGCAGATATTTCTCCAAACCGCGTTTACTACCATTCACTCTGGCATATCAAAACGCAGCTCCGAGAAGCAACGTGCTTTTCACTCTCTGAATCTAGAGGCAGATTCAACTCCCTTAGGTAAGCGAACGCTTAGCAGTGCAGTCTGAAGGATACGTTCGATTTGTGTTTTAGACGGAGATTTACAGCTATTTGGGAAATGCTTGCATTTGGCTGGGAAATAGCGTTTTCCGCTTCTTCACAGAAAGGATTTAGAAACTCCTGCAAACACACATCAGTTTAACACTGTAGGTTGAACGCACACATTGAAGGCCGTTCTGTTAAGTTGCTTTGTTTTGGATTTAGAATCAGATATTTCTCCAAACCGCGTTTACTCCCTTTCATTCTGGCATATCAAAATTTAGCTCCAAGAAAAAACGGGCTTCTCACTCTCTGAGTCTAGAGGCAGATTCAACTCCCTTAGGTAAGCGAACAAAAAGCAGAGCAGTCTGAAGGATACGTTCGTTTTCTGTTTTAGACGGAGATTTACAGCTATTTGGGAAATTCTTGCATTTGGCTGGGAAAATGCGTTTTCCGCTTCTTCACAGAAATAGTTTAGAAACTCCTGCAAACACACATCAGTTTAACTCTGTAAGTTGAACGCACACATTGAAGGCCGTTCTGTTAGGTTGCTCCGTTTTGGTTTTAGAATCAGATATTTCTCCAAACCGCGTTTACTCTCTTTCACTCAGGCATATCAAAACTCAGCTCCAAGAAAAAACAAGCTTCTCACTCTCTGAATCTAGAGGCAGATTCAACTCCCTTAGGTAAGCGAACACCCAGCTGAGCAGTCTGAATGATACGTTCGTTTTGTGTTTTAGACGGAGATTTCCAGCTATTTAAGAAATTCTTGCATTTGGCTGGGAAAATGCGTTTTCCGCTTCTTCACAGAAAGGGTTTAGAAACTCCTGCAAACACACATCAGTTTAACTGTGTACGTTGAACGCACACATTAAAGGCCGTTCTGTTAGGTTTCTCCGTTTTGTTTTTAGAAGCAGATATTTCTCCAAACGGCGTTTACTCCCATTCACTCTGGCATATCAAAACGCAGCTCCGAGAAGCAACGTGCTTCTCACTCTCTGAATCTAGAGGCAGATTCAACTCCCTTAGGTAAGCGAACACCCAGCAGAGCAGTCTGAAGGATACATTCGTTTCGTGTTTTAGACGGAGATTTACAGCTATTTCGGAAATGCTTGCATTTGGCTGGGAAAATGCTTTTTCCGCTGCTTCACAGAAAGGGTTTAGAAGCTCCTGCAAACACCCATCAGTTGAACTCTGTAAGTTGAACGCACGCATTGAAGGCCGTTCTTTTAGGTTGCTCCGTTTTGGTTTTAGAAGCTGATATTTCTCCAAACCGCGTTTACTGCCGTTCACTCTGGCATATCAACACGCAGCTCCGAGAAGCAACGTGCTTCTCACTCTCTGAATCTAGAGGCAGATTGAACTCCCTTAGGTAAGCGAACACCCAGCAGAGCAGTCTGAAAAATACGTTCATTTTGTGTTTTAGACGGAGATTTACAACTATTTGGGAAATGCTTGCATTTGGCTGGGAAAATGCGTTTTCCGCTTCTTCAGAGAAAGGGTTTATAAACTCCTGCAACAACACATCAGTTTATCTCTGTAAGTTGAACGCACACATTGAAGACCGTTCTGTTAGGTTTTACCGTTTTGGTTTTAGAAGCAGATATTTCTCCAAACCGCGTTTTCTCCCATTCACTCTGGCATATCAAAACGGAGCTCCGAGAAGCAATGTGCTTCTCACTCTCTCAATCTAGAGGCAGATTCAACTCCCTTAGGTAAGCGAACACCCAGCACAGCAGTCTGAAAAATACGTTCGTTTCGTGTTTTAGACGGAGATTTACAGCTATTTGGGAAATGCTTGCATTTTGCGGGGAAAATGCTTTTTCCACTTCTTCACAGAAAGGGTTTAGAAACTCCTGCAAAAACACATCAGTTTAACTCTATAAGTTGAACGCACACATTGAAGGCCGTTCTGTTAGGTTGCTCCGTTTTGGTTTTAGAAGCAGATATTACTCCAAACCGCGTTTACTGCCATTCACTCTGGCATATCAAAACGGAGCTCCGAGAAGCAACGTGCTTCTCACTCTCTGAATCTAGAGGCAGATTCAACTCCCTTAGGTAAGCGAACAAACAGCAGAGAAGTCTGAAAAATACGTTCGTTTTATGTTTTAGACGGAGATTTACAGCTATTTGGGAAATTCTTGCATTTGGCTGAAAAAATGCGTTTTCCGCTTCTTCACAGAAATAGTTTAGAAACTCCTGCAAACACACATCAGTTTAACTCTGTAATTTGAACGCACACATTGAAGACGGTTTAGTTAGGTTGTTCCGTTTTGGTTTTAGAAGCAGATATTTCTCCAAACGGCGTTTACTCCCATTCACTCTGGCATATGAAAACGCAGTTCCGAGAAGCAACGTGCTTCTCACTCTCTCAATCTAGAGGCAGATTCAACTCCCTTAGGTAAGCGAACACCCAGCAGAGCAGTCTGAAGGATACGTTCGATTTGTGTTTTAGACGGAGATATACAGCTATTTGGGAAATGCTTGCATTTGGCTGGGAAATAGCTTTTTTGCTTCTTCACAGAAAGGGTTTAGAAACTCCTGCAAACACACATCAGTTTAACTCTGTAAGT
The DNA here is from genome assembly GCF_049354715.1 of Callithrix jacchus. Classification (NCBI taxonomy): domain Eukaryota; kingdom Metazoa; phylum Chordata; class Mammalia; order Primates; family Cebidae; genus Callithrix; species Callithrix jacchus. The sequence continues at coordinate 60,371,989 of NC_133503.1, read as the reverse complement.
TGAACGAACACATTGAAGGCCGTTCTGTTAGGTTTCTCCGTTTTTGTTTTAGAAGCAGATATTTCTTCAAACGGCGTTTACTCCCATTCACTCTGGCATATCAAAACGCAGCTCCGAGAAGCAACGTGCTTCTCACTCTCTGAATCTAGAGGCAGATTCAACTCCCTTAGCTAAGCGAACACCCAGGAGAGCAGTCTGAAGGATACATTCGTTTCCTGTTTTAGACGGAGATTTACAGCTATTTGGGAAATGCTTGCATTTGGCTGGGAAAATGCGTTTTCCGCTTCTTCACAGAAAGGGTTTAGAAACTCCTGCAAACACCTATCAGTTTAACTCTTTAAGTTGAACGCACACATTGAACGCCGTTCTGTTAGGTTGCTCCGTTTTGGTTTTAGAAGCAGATATTTCTCCAAACCGCGTTTACTTTTATCCACTCTGGCATATCAAAACGCAGCTCCGAGAAGCAACGTGCTTCTCACTCTCTCAATCTAGAGGCAGATTCAACTCCCTTAGGTAAGCGAACACCCAGCAGAGCAGTCTGAAGGATAGGTTCGATTTGTGTTTTAGACGGAGATTTACAGCTATTTGGGAAATGCTTGCATTTGGCTGAAAAATAGCGTTTTCCACTTCTTCACAGAAAGGATTTAGAAACTCATGCAAACACACATCAGTTTAACACTGTAGGTTGAACGCACACATTGAAGGCCGTTCTGTTAGATTGCTCCGTTTTGGATTTAGAATCAGTTATTTCTCCAAACCGCGTTAACTCCCTTTCATTTTGGCATATCAAAACTCAGCTCCAAGAAAAAACGGGCTTCTCACTCTCTGAATCTAGAGGCAGATTCAACTCCCTTAGGTAAGCGAACACCCAGCAGAGCATTCTGAATGATACATTCGTTTCGTGTTTTAGACGGAGATTTACAGCTATTTTGGAAATGCTTGCATTTGGCTGGGAAAATGCTTTTTCCGCTTCATCACAGAAAGGGTTTAGAAACTCCTGCAAACACCTATCAGTTTACCTCTTTAAGTTGAACGCACACGTTGAAGGCCGTCCTGTTAGGTTGCTCCGTTTTGGTTTTAGAAGCAGATATTTCTCCAAACCGCGTTTACTCCCATTCACACTGGCATATCAAAACGCAGCTCCGAGAAGCAATGTGGTTCTCACTCTCTCAATCTAGAGGCAGATTCAACTCCCTTAGGTAAGCGAACACCCAGCAGAGCAGTCTGAAGGATACGTTCGTTTCGTGTTTTAGACGGAGATTTACAGCTATTTGGGAAATGCTTGCATTTTGCTGGGAAAATGCTTTTTCCACTTCTTCACAGAAAGGGTTTAGAAACTCCTGCAACAACACATCAGTTTAACTGTATAAGTTGAACGCACACATTGAAGGCCGTTCTGTTAGGTTGCTCCGTTTTGGTTTAGAAGCAGATATTTCTCCAAACCTCGTTTACTCCCATTCACTCTGGCATATCAAAACGCAGCTCCAAGAAGCAACGGGCTTCTCACTCTCTGAATCTAGAGGGAGATTCAACTTTCTTAGGTAAGCGAACACCCAGCAGAGCAGTCTGAAGGATACGTTCGTTTTGTGTTTTAGAGGTAGATTTACAGCTATTTGTGAAATGCTTGCATTTTGCTGGGAAATAGCGTTTTTTGCTTCTTCACAGAAAATGTTTAGAAACTCCTGCAAACACACATCAGTTTAACTCTGTAAGTTGAACGCACACATTGAAGGCCGTTCTGTTAGGTTGCTCCGTTTTGGTTTTAGAAGCAGATATTTCTCCAATCCGCGTTTTCTCCCATTCACTTTGGCATATCAAAACGCAGCTCCGAAAAGCAACTTGTTTCTCACTCTCTGAATCTAGAGGCAGATTCAACTCCCTTAGGTAAGCGAACACCCAGCTGAGCAGTCTGAATGATACGTTCGTTTTGTGTTTTAGACGGAGATTTCCAGCTATTTTGGCAGTGGTTGCATTTGGCTGGGAAAATGCTTTTTCCGCTTCTTCACACAAAGGGTTTAGAAACTCCTGCAAACACACATCAGTTTAACTCTGTAAGTTGAACACACGCATTGAAGGCCGTTCTGTTAGGTAGCTCCGTTTTGGTTTTAGAAGCAGATATTTCTCCCAATCGTGTTTACTACCTTACACTCTGGCATGTCAAAACGCAGCTCCGAGAATCAACGGGCTTCTGACTCTCTGAATCTAGAGGCAGATTGAACTCCCTTAGGTAAGCGAATACCCTGCAGAGCAGTCTGAAGGATACGTTCGTTTTGTGTTTTAGACGGAGATTTACAGCTATTTGGGAAATGCTTGGATTTGGCTGGGAAATAGCGTTTTCCGCTTCTTCACAATAAGGATTTAGAAACTCCTGCAAACACACATCAGTTTAACACTGTAGGTTGAACGCACACATTGAAGGCCGTTCTTTTAGGTTGCTCCGTTTTGGTTTTAGAAGCAGATATTTCTCCAAACCGCGTTTACTCCCATTCACTCTGGCATATCAAAACGCAGCTCCGAGAAGCAACGTGCTTCTCACTCTCTCAATCTAGAGGCAGATTCAACTCCCTTAGGTAAGCCAACACCCAGCAGAGCAATCTGAAGGATACGTTCGATTTTTGTTTTAGACGGAGATTTACATCTATTTGGGAAATGCTTGCATTTGGCTGAAAAATAGCGTTTTCCGCTGCTTCACAGAAAGGATTTAGAAACTCCTGCAAACACACATCAGTTTAACCCTGTAGGTTGAACGCACACATTGAAGGCCGTTCTGTTAGGTTGCTCCGTTTTGCATTTAGAATCAGTTATTTATCCAAACCGCGTTTACTCCCTTTCATTCTGGCATATCAAAACTCAGCTCCAAGAAAAAACGGGCTTCTCACTCTCTGAATCTAGAGGCAGATTCAACTCCCTTAGGTAAGCGAACACCCAGCAGAGCAGTCTGAAATATATGTTCGTTTTCTGTTTTACACGGACATTTACAGCTATTTGGGAAATGCTTGCATTTGGCTGGGAAATAGCTTTTTTGCTTCTTCACAGAAAGGGTTTAGAAACTCCTGCAAACACACATCAGTTTAACTGTGTACGTTGAACGCACACATTGAAGGCCGTTCTGTTAGGTTTCTCCGTTTTGGTTTTAGAAGCAGATATTTCTCCAAACGGCGTTTACTCCCATTCACTCTGGCATATCAAAACGCAGCTCCGAGATGCAACGTGCTTCTCACTCTCTGAATCTAGAGGCAGATTCAACTCCCTTAGGTAAGCGAACACCCAGCAGAGCAGTCTGAAGGATACATTCGTTTCGTGTTTTAGACGGAGATTTACAGCTATTTCGGAAATGGTTGCCTTTGGCTGGGAAAATGCTTTTTCCGCTGCTTCACAGAAAGGGTTTAGAAACTCCTGCAAACACACATCAGTTGAACTCTGTAAGTTGAACGCACGCATTGAAGGCCGTTCTTTTAGGTGGCTCCGTTTTGGTTTTAGAAGCTATTTCTCCAAACCGCGTTTACTCCCATTCACTCTGGCATATCTAAACGCAGCTCCGAGAAGCAACATGCTTTTCACTCTCTGAATCTAGAGGCAGATTCAACTCCCTTAGGTAAGCGAACACCCAGCAGAGCAGTCTGAATGATACATTCGTTTCGTGTTTTAGACGGAGATTTACAGCTATTTGGGAAATGCTTGCATTTGGCTGGGAAAATGCTTTTTCCGCTTCATCACAGAAAGGGTTTAGAAAGTCCTGCAAACACCTATCCGTTTAACTCTTTAAGTTGAACGCACACATTGAAGGCCGTTCTGTTAGGTTGCTCCGTTTTGGTTTTAGAAGCAGATATTTCTCCAAACCGCGTTTACTGCCGTTCACTCTGGTATATCAAAACGCAGCTCCGAGAAGCAACGTGCTTCTCACTCTCTGAATCTAGAGGCAGATTGAACTCCCTTAGGTAAGCGAACACCCAGCAGAGCAGTCTGAAAAATACGTTCATTTTGTGTTTTAGACGGAGATTTACAACTATTTGGGAAATGCTTGCATTTGGCTGGGAAAATGCGTTTTCCGCTTCTTCAGAGAAAGGGTTTAGAAACTCCGGCAACAACACATCAGTATAACTCTGTAAGTTGAAAGCACACATTGAAGACCGTTCTGTTAGGTTGCTCCATTTTGGTTTTAGAAGCAGATATTTCTCCAAACCGCGTTTTCTCTTATTCACTCTGGCATATCAAAACGCAGCTCCGAAAAGCAACGTGCTTCTCACTCTGAATCTAGAGGCAGATTGAACTCCCTTAGGTAAGCGAACACCCAGCAGAGCAGTCTAAAGGATACGTTCATTTTGCGTTTTACACAAAGATTTATAGCTATTTGGGAAATGCTTGCATTTGGCTGGGAAAATGCGTATTTTGCTTCTTCAGAGAAAGTGTTTAGAAACTCCTGCAAACATACATCAGTTTAATTCTGTACGTTGAACGCACACATTGAAGACCGTTGTTTTAGGTTGCTCCGTTTTGGTTTTAGAAGCAGATATTTCTCCAAACCGCGTTTACTCCCTTTCACTCTGGCATATCAAAACGCAGCTCCGAGAAGCAACGGGCTTCTCACTCTCTGAATCTAGAGTCAGATTCAACTCCCTTAGGTAAGCGAACACCCAGCAGAGCAGTCTGAAGGATACGTTCGTTTTGTGTTTTAGACGGAGATTTACAGCTCTTTGGGAGATGCTAGCATTTTGTTGGGAAATAGCCTTTTTTGCTTCTTCACAGAAAGGATTTAGAAACTCCTGCAAACACACATCAGTTTAACACTGTAGGTTGAACGCACACATTGAAGGCCGTTCTGTTAGGTTGCTCCGTTTTGCATTTAGAATCAGTTATTTATCCAAACCGCGTTTACTCCCTTTCATTCTGGCATATCAAAACTCAGCTCCAAGAAAAAACGGGCTTCTCACTCTCTGAATCTAGAGGCAGATTCAACTCCCTTAGGTAAGCGAACACCCAGCAGAGCATTCTGAATGATACATTCGTTTCGTGTTTTAGACGGAGATTTACAGCTATTTTGGAAATGCTTGCATTTGGCTGGGAAAATGCTTTTTCCGCTTCATCACAGAAAGGGTTTAGAAACTCCTGCAAACACCTATCAGTTTACCTCTTTAAGTTGAACGCACACATTGAAGGCCGTTCTGTTAGGTTGCTCCGTTTTGGTTTTAGAATCAGATATTTTTCCAAACTGCGTTTACTCTTTTTCACTCTGGCATATCAAAACTCAGCTCCAAGAAAAAACGGGCTTCTCACTCTCTGAATCTAGAGGGAGATTCAACTCCCTTAGGTAAGCGAACACCCAGCAGAGCAGTCTGAAGAATATGTTCGTTTTGTGTTTTAGACGGAGATTTACAGCTATTTGGGAAATGCTTGCATTTGGCTGGGAAATAGCTTTTTCTTCTTCACAGAAAGCCTTTAGAAACTCCTGCAAACACCTATCAGTTGAACTCTTTAAGGTGAACGCACACATTGAAGGCCGTTCTGTTAGGTTGCTCCGTTTTGTTTTTAGAAACAGATATTTCTCCAAACCGCGTTTACTCCCATTCACTCTGGCGTATCAAAACGCAGCTCCGAGAAGAAACGTGCTTCTCACTCTCTGAATCTAGAGGCTGATTCAACTCCCTTAGGTATGAAAACACCCAGCAGAGCAGTCTGAAGGATACGTTCGTTTTGTGTTTTAGAAGGAGATTTACAGCTATTTGGGAGATGCTAGCATTTTGCTGGGAAATAGCGTTTTTTGCTTCTTCACAGAAAGGGTTTAGAAACTTCTGCAAACACACATCAGTTTAACTCTGTATGTTGAACGCACACATTGAAGGCCGTTCTGTTAGGTTGCTCCGTTTTGGTTTTAGAATCAGATATTTCTCCAAACCGCGTTTACTCTTTTTCACTCTGGCATATCAAAACTGAGCTCCAAGAAAAAACGGGCTTCTCACTCTCTGAATCTAGAGGCAGATTCAACTCCCTTAGGTAAGCGAACACCCAGCTGAGCAGTCTGAATGATACGTTCGTTTTGTGTTTTAGACGGAGATTTCCAGCTATTTAAGAAATGCTTGCATTTGGCTGGGAAAATGCGTTTTCCGCTTCTTCACAGAAAGGGTTTAGAAACTCCTGCAAACACCTATCAGTTTAACTTTTTATGTTGAACGCACACATTGAAGGCCGTTTTGTTAGGTTGCTCCGTTTTGGTTTTAGAAGCAGATATTTCTCCAAACCGCGTTTACTCCCATTCACTCTGGCATATCAAAACGCAGCTCCGGAAAGCAACGGGCTTCTCACTCTCTGAATCTAGAGGCAGATTCAACTCCCTTAGGTAAGCGAACACCCAGCAGAGCAGTCTGAAGGATACGTTCGTTTTGTGTTTTAGACGGAGATTTACAGCTATTTGGGAAATGCTTGCATTGGGCTGGGAAAATGCTTTTTCCGCTTGTTCACAGAAAGGGTTTAGAAACTCCTGCAAACACACATCAGTTTAACTCTGTAAGTTGAACTCACACATTGAAGGCCGTTCTGTTAGGTTGCTCCGTTTTGGTTTTAGAATCAGATATTTCTCCAAACCGCGTTTACTCTTTTTCACTCTGGCATATCAAAACTCAGCTCCAAGAAAAAACGGGCTTCTCACTCTCTGAATCTAGAGGCAGATTCAACTCCCTTAGGTAAGCGAACACCCAGCAGAGCAGTCTGAAGAATATGTTCTTTTTTGTTTTAGACGGAGATTTACAGCTATTTGGGAAATGCTTGCATTTGGCTGGGAAATAGCTTTTTTCTTCTTCACAGAAAGCCTTTAGAAACTCCTGCAAACACCTATCAGTTAAACTCTTTAAGGTGAACGCACACATTGAGGGCCGTTCTGTTAGGTTGCTCCGTTTTGTTTTTAGAAACAGATATTTCTCCAAACCGCGTTTACTCCCATTCACTCTGGCATATCAAAACGCAGCTCTGAGAAGCAACGTGCTTCTCACTCTCTGAATCTAGAGGCAGATTCAACTCCCTTAGGTAAGCAAACACCCAGCAGAGCAGTCTGAAGGATACATTCCTTTCGTGTTTTAGACGGAGATTTACAGCTATTTGGGAAATGCTTGCATTTGGCTGGGAAAATGCTCTTTCCGCTTCTTCACAGAAAAAGTTTAGAAACTTCTGCAAACACACATCAGTTTAACTCTGTAAGTTGAAGGCACGCATTGAAGGCCGTTCTGTTAGGTAGCTCCGTTTTGGTTTTAGAAGCTGATATTTCTCCAAACCGCGTTTACTCCCATTCACTCTGGCATATCTAAACGCAGCTCCGAGAAGCAACATGCTTCTCACTCTCTGAATCTAGACGCAGATTCAACTCCCTTAGGTAAGCGAACACCCAGCAGAGCAGTCTGAATGATACATTCGTTTCGTGTTTTAGACGGAGATTTACAGCTATTTGGGAAATGCTTGCATTTGGCTGGGAAAATGCTTTTTCCGCTTCTTCATAGAAAGGGTTTAGAAACTCCTGCAAACACCTATCAGTTTAACTATTTAAGTTGAACGCACACATTGAAGGCCGTTCTGTTAGGTTGCTCCGTTTTGGTTTTAGAAGCAGATATTTCTCCAAACCGCGTTTACTCCCATTCACTCTGGCATATCAAAACGCAGCTCCGAGAAGCAACGTGCTTCTCACTCTCTAAATCTAGAGGCAGATTCAACTCCCTTAGGTAAGCCAACACCCAGCAGAGCAATCTGAAGGATACGTTCGATTTTTGTTTTAGACGGAGATTTACATCTATTTGGGAAATGCTTGCATTTGGATGAAAAATAGCGTTTTCCGCTGCTTCACAGAAAGGATTTAGAAACTCCTGCAAACACACATCAGTTTAACACTGTAGGTTGAACGCACACATTGAAGGCCGTTCTGTTAGGTTGCTCCGTTTTGGTTTTACAAGCAGATATTTCTCCAAACCGCGTTTACTCCGGTTCACTCTGGCATATCAAAACGCAGCTCAGAGAAGCAACGTGCTTCTCACTCTCTGAATCTAGAGGCAGATTGAACTCCCTTAGGTAAGCGAACACCCAGCAGAGCAGTCTGAAATATATGTTCGTTTTCGGTTTTACACGGACATTTACAGCTATTTGGGAAATGCTTGCATTTGGCTGGGAAATAGCTTTTTTGCTTCTTCACAGAAAGGGTTTAGAAACTCCTGCAAACACACATCAGTTTAACTGTGTACGTTGAACGCACACATTGAAGGCCGTTCTGTTATGTTTCTCCGTTTTGGTTTTAGAAGCAGATATTTCTCCAAACGGCGTTTAGTCCCATTCACTCTGGCATATCAAAACGCAGCTCCGAGATGCAACGTGCTTCTCACTCTCTGAATCTAGAGGCAGATTCAACTCCCTTAGGTAAGCGAACACCCAGCAGAGCAGTCTGAAGGATACATTCGTTTCGTGTTTTAGACGGAGATTTACAGCTATTTCGGAAATGGTTGCATTTGGCTGGGAAAATGCTTTTTCCGCTGCTTCACAGAAAGGGTTTAGGAACTCCTGCAAACACACATCAGTTGAACTCTGTAAGTTGAACGCACGCATTGAAGGCCGTTCTTTTAGGTGGCTCCGTTTTGGTTTTAGAAGCTGATATTTCTCCAAACCGCGTTTACTCCCATTTACTCTGGCATATCTAAACGCAGCTCCGAGAAGCAACATGCTTTTCACTCTCTGAATCTAGAGGCAGATTCAACTCCCTTAGGTAAGCGAACACCCAGCAGAGCAGTCTGAATGATACCTTCGTTTCGTGTTTTAGACGGAGATTTACAGCTATTTGGGAAATGCTTGCATTTGGCTGGGAAAATGCTTTTTCCCCTTCTTCACAGAAAGGGTTTAGAAACTCCTGCAAACACCTATCAGTTTAACCCTTTAAGTTGAACGCACACATTGAAGGCCGTTCTGTTAGGTTGCTCCGTTTTGGTTTTAGAAGCAGATATTTCTCCAAACCGCGTTTACTCCCTTTCACTCTGGCATATCAAAACGCAGCTCAGAGAAGCAACGTGCTTCTCACTCTCTGAATCTAGAGGCAGATTGAACTCCCTTAGGTAAGCGAACACCCAGCAGAGCAGTCTGAAGGTTACGTTCCTTTTGTGTTTTAGACAAAGATTTACAGCTATTTGGGAAATGCTTGCATTTGACTGGGAAAATGCGTTTTCCGCTTCTTCAGAGAAAGGGTTTAGAAACTCCTGCAAACACACATCAGTTGAACTCTGTAAGTTGAAAGCACACATTGAAGACCGTTCTGTTAGGTTGCTCCGTTTTGGTTTTAGAAGCAGATATTTCTCCAAACCGCGTTTTCTCTTATTCACTGGCATATCAAAACGCAGCTTCGAAAAGCAACGTGCTTCTCACTCTCTGAATCTAGAGGCAGATTGAACTCCCTTAGGTAAGCGAACACCCAGCAGAGCAGTCTAAAGGATACGTTCATTTTGCGTTTTACACAAAGATTTATAGCTATTAGGGAAATGCTTGCATTTGGCTGGGAAAATGCGTATTTTGCTTCTTCAGAGAAAGTGTTTAGAAACTCCTGCAAACATACATCAGTTTAATTCTGTACGTTGAACGCACACATTGAAGACCGTTCTTTTAGGTTGTTCCGTTTTGGATTTAGAAGGAGATATTTCTCCAAACCGGGTTTTCTCCCATTCAGTCTGGCATATCAAAACGCAGCTCCGAGAAGCAACGTGCTTCTCACTCTCTCCATCTAGAGGCAGATTCAACTCCCTTAGGTAAGAAAACACCCAGCAGAGCAGTCTGAAGGATACGTTCGTTTTGTGTTTTAGACGTAGATTTACAGCTATTTGGGAAATGCTTGCATTTTGCTGGGAAATAGCGTTTTTTGCTTCTTCACAGAAAATGTTTAGAAACTCCTGCAAACACACATCAGTTTAACTCTGTAAGTTGAATGCACACATTGAAGGCCGTTCTGTTAGGTTGCTCCGTTTTGGTTTTAGAAGCAGATATTTCTCCAAACAGCGTTTACTCCCATTCACTCTGGCATATCAAAACGCAGCTCCGAGAAGCAACGTGCTTCTCACTCTCTGAATCTAGAGTCAGATTCAACTCCCTTAGGTAAGCGAACACCCAGCAGTGCAGTCTGAAGGATACGTTCGATTTGTGTTTTAGACGTATATTTACAGCTATTTGGGAAATGCTTGCATTTGGCTGGGAAATAGCGTTTTCCGCTTCTTCACAGAAAGGATTTAGAAACTCCTGCAAACACACATCAGTTTAACACTGTAGGTTGAACGCACACATTGAAGGCAGTTCTGTTAAGTTGCTCCGTTTTGGATTTAGAATCAGATATTTCTCCAAACCGCGTTTACTCCCTTTCACTCTGGCATATCAAAATTCAGCTCCAAGATAAAACGAGCTTCTCACTCTCTGAATCTAGAGGCAGATTCAACTCCCTTAGGTAAGCGAACAAAAAGCAGAGCAGTCTGAAGGATACGTTCGTTTTGTATTTTAGACGGAGATTTACAGCTATTTGGGAAATTCTTGCATTTGGCTGGGAAAATGCGTTTTCCTCTTCTTCACAGAAATAGTTTAGAAACTCCTGCAAACACACATCAGTTTAACTCTGTAAGTTGAACGCACACATTGAAGGCCGTTCTGTTAGGTTGCTCCGTTTTGGTTTTAGAATCAGATATTTCTCCAAACCGCGTTTACTCATTTTCACTCTGGAATATCAAAACTCAGCTCCAAGAAAAAACGGGCTTCTCACTCTCTGAATCTAGAGGCAGATTCAACTTCCTTAGGTAAGTGAACACCCAGCAGAGCCGTCTGATGGATACGTTCGTTTTGTGTTTTAGACGGAGATTTACAGCTATTTGGGAAATGCTTGCATTTGGCTGGAAAATAGCGTTTTCCGCTTCTTCACAGAAAGATTTGAGAAACTCCTGCGAACACAAATCAGTTTATCTCTGTAGGTTGAACGCACACATTGAAGGCCGTTGTGTTAGGTTGCTCCGTTTTGGTTTTAGAAGCAGATATTTCTCCAAACCGCGTTTACTCCCTTTCACTCTGGCATATCAAAACGCAGCTCCGAGATGCAACGGGCTTCTCACTCTCTGAATCTAGAGGCAGATTCAACTCCCTTAGGTAAGCGAACACCCAGCTGAGCAGTCTGAATGATACGTTCGTTTTGTGTTTTAGACGGAGATTTCCAGCTATTTTGGAAATGCTTCCATTTGGCTGGGAAAATGCTTTTTCCGCTTCTTCACAGAAAGGGTTTAGAAACTCCTGCAAACACACATCAGTTTAACTCTGTAAGTTGAACACACGCATTGAAGGCCGTTCTTTTAGGTAGCTCCGTTTTGGTTTTAGAAGCAGATATTTCTCCAAACCGCGTTTACTCCCATTCACTCTGGCATATCAAAACGCAGCTTTGAGAAGCAACGGGCTTCTCACTCTCTGAATCTAGAGGCAGATTGAACTCCCTTAGGTAAGCGAACACTCAGCAGAGCAATCTGAAGGATACGTTCGTTTTGTGTTTTAGACGGAGATTTACAGCTATTTGGGAAATGCTTGCATTTGGCTGGGAAATAGCTTTTTTCTTCTTCACAGAAAGCCTTTAGAAACTCCTGCAAACACCTATCAGTTAAACTCTTTAAGGTGAACGCACACATTGAAGGCCGTTCTGTTAGGTTGCTCCGTTTTGTTTTTAGAAACCGATATTTCTCCAAACCGCGTTTACTCCCATTCACGCTGGCATATCAAAACGCAGCTCCGAGAAGCAACGGGATTCTCACTCTCTGAATCTAGAGGCAGATACACGTTTCTCAGGTAAGCGAACACCCAGCAGAGTAGTTTGAAGGATACGTTCGTTTTGTGTTTTAGACGTAGATTTACAGGTATTTGAAAAATGCTTGCAATTTGCAGGGAAATAGCGTTTTATGCTTCTTCACAGAAAATGTTTAGAAACTCCTGCAAACACACATAAGTTTAACTCTGCAACTTGAACGCACACATTGAAGGCCGTTCTGTTAGGTTGCTCCGTTTTGGTTTTAGAAGCAGATATTTCTCCAAACCGCGTTTTCTCCCATTCACTCTGGCATATCAAAACGCAGCTTCGAAAAGCAACGTGCTTCTCACTCTCTGAATCTAGAGGCAGATTGAACTCCCTTAGGTAAGCGAACACCCAGAAGAGCAGTCTGAAGGATACGTTCATTTTGCGTTTTACACGGAGATTTACAGCTATTTGGGAAATGCTTGCATTTGGCTGGGAAAATGCGTATTTCGCTTCTTCAGAGAAAGTGTTTAGAAACTCCTGCAAACATACATCAGTTTAGTTCTGTACGTTGAACGCACACATTGAAGACCGTTCTTTTAGGTCGTTCCGTTTTGGATTTAGAAGCAGATATTTCTCCAAACCGCGTTTTCTCCCATTCATTCTGGCATATCAAAACGCAGCTCCGAGAAGCAACGTGCTTCTCACTCTCTCAATCTAGAGGCAGATTCAACTCCCTTAGGTAAGAAAACACGCAGCAGAGCAGTCTGAAGGATACGTTCGTTTTATGTTTTAGACGGAGATTTACAGCTATTTGGGAAATGCTTGCATTTGGCTGGAAAATAGCGTTTTCCGCTTCTTTACAGAAAGAATTGAGAAACTCCTGCAAACACACATCAGTTTATCACTGTAGGTTGAACGCACACATTGAAGGCCGTTGTGTTAGGTTGCTCCGTTTTGCTTTTAGAAGCAGATATTTCTCCAAACCGCGTTTACTCCCTTTCACTCTGGCATATCAAAACGCAGCTCCGAGAAGCAACGGGCTTCTCACTCTCTGAATCTAGAAGCAGATTCAACTCCCTTAGGTAAGCGAACACCCAGCAAAGCAGTCTGAAGGATACGTTCGTTTTGTGTTTTAGACGGAGATTTACAGCTCTTTGGGAGATGCTAGCATTTTGTTTGGAAATAGCCTTTTTTGCTTCTTCACAGAAAGGGTTTAGAAACTCCTGGAAACACACATCAGTTTAACTCTGTAAGTTGAACGCACACATTGAAGGCCGTTCTGTTAGGTTGCTCCGTTTTGGTTTTCGAAGCAGATATTTCTTCAAACCACTTTTACTCCCATTCACTCTGGCATATCAAAACGGAGCTTTGAGAAGAAACGGGCTTCTCACTCTCTGAATCTAGAGGCAGATTCAACTCCCTTAGGTAAGCGAACACCCAGCAGAGCAGTCTGAAGGTTACGTTCATTTTGTGGTATATACGGAGATTTACAGCTATTTGGGAAATGCTTACAAATGGCTGGGAAAATGCGCTTTCCGCTTCTTCACAGAAAGTGTTTAGAAACTCCTGCAAACCCACATAAATTTATCTCTGTAAGTTGAACGCACACATTGAAGGCCGTTCTGTTAGGTTGTTCCGTTTTGGTTTTAGAATCAGATATTTCTCCAAACCGCGTTTACTCCCATTCACTCTGGCGTATCAAAACGCAGCTCCGAGAAGAAACGTGCTTCTCACTCTCTGAATCTAGAGGCTGATTCAACTCCCTTAGGTATGAAAACACCCAGCAGAGCAGTCTGAAGGATACGTTCGTTTTGTGTTTTAGAAGGAGATTTACAGCTATTTGGGAGATGCTAGCATTTTGCTGGGAAATAGCGTTTTTTGCTTCTTCACAGAAAGGGTTTAGAAACTTCTGCAAACACACATCAGTTCAACTCTGTATGTTGAACGCACACATTGAAGGCCGTTCTGTTAGGTTGCTCCGTTTTGGTTTTAGAATCAGATATTTCTCCAAACCGCGTTTACTCTTTTTCACTCTGGCATATCAAAACTGAGCTCCAAGAAAAAACGGGCTTCTCACTCTCTGAATCTAGAGGCAGATTCAACTCCCTTAGGTAAGCGAACACCCAGCTGAGCAGTCTGAATGATACGTTCGTTTTGTGTTTTAGACGGAGATTTCCAGCTATTTAAGAAATGCTTGCATTTGGCTGGGAAAATGCGTTTTCCGCTTCTTCACAGAAAGGGTTTAGAAACTCCTGCAAACACCTATCAGTTTAACCCTTTAAGTTGAACGCACACATTGAAGGCCGTTCTATTAGGTTGCTCCGTTTTGGTTTTAGAAGCAGATATTTCTCCAAATCGCGTTTACTCCCATTCACTCTGGCATATCAAAACGCAGCTCGGAGAAGCAACGTGATTCTCACTCTCTGAATCTAGAGGCAGATTGAACTCCCTTAGGTAAGCGAACACCCAGCAGAGCAGTCTGAAGGATACGTTCATTTTGTGTTTTAAACGGAGATTTACAACTATTTGGGAAATGCTTGCATTTGGCTGGGAAAATGCGTTCTCCGCTTCTTCAGAGAAAGGGTTTAGAAACTCCTGCAAACACACATCAGTTGAACTCTGTAAGTTGAAAGCACACATTGAAGACCGTTCTGTTAGGTTGCTCCGTTTTGGTTTTAGAAGCAGATATTTCTCCAAACCGCGTTTTCTCTTATTCACTGGCATATCAAAACGCAGCTTCGAAAAGCAACGTGCTTCTCACTCTCTGAATCTAGAGGCAGATTGAACTCCCTTAGGTAAGCGAACACCCAGCAGAGCAGTCTAAAGGATACGTTCATTTTGCGTTTTACACAAAGATTTATAGCTATTAGGGAAATGCTTGCATTTGGCTGGGAAAATGCGTATTTTGCTTCTTCAGAGAAAGTGTTTAGAAACTCCTGCAAACATACATCAGTTTAATTCTGTACGTTGAACGCACACATTGAAGACCGTTCTTTTAGGTTGTTCCGTTTTGGATTTAGAAGGAGATATTTCTCCAAACCGGGTTTTCTCCCATTCAGTCTGGCATATCAAAACGCAGCTCCGAGAAGCAACGTGCTTCTCACTCTCTCCATCTAGAGGCAGATTCAACTCCCTTAGGTAAGAAAACACCCAGCAGAGCAGTCTGAAGGATACGTTCGTTTTGTGTTTTAGACGTAGATTTACAGCTATTTGGGAAATGCTTGCATTTTGCTGGGAAATAGCGTTTTTTGCTTCTTCACAGAAAATGTTTAGAAACTCCTGCAAACACACATCAGTTTAACTCTGTAAGTTGAATGCACACATTGAAGGCCGTTCTGTTAGGTTGCTCCGTTTTGGTTTTAGAAGCAGATATTTCTCCAAACAGCGTTTACTCCCATTCACTCTGGCATATCAAAACGCAGCTCCGAGAAGCAACGTGCTTCTCACTCTCTGAATCTAGAGTCAGATTCAACTCCCTTAGGTAAGCGAACACCCAGCAGTGCAGTCTGAAGGATACGTTCGATTTGTGTTTTAGACGTATATTTACAGCTATTTGGGAAATGCTTGCATTTGGCTGGGAAATAGCGTTTTCCGCTTCTTCACAGAAAGGATTTAGAAACTCCTGCAAACACACATCAGTTTAACACTGTAGGTTGAACGCACACATTGAAGGCAGTTCTGTTAAGTTGCTCCGTTTTGGATTTAGAATCAGATATTTCTCCAAACCGCGTTTACTCCCTTTCACTCTGGCATATCAAAATTCAGCTCCAAGATAAAACGAGCTTCTCACTCTCTGAATCTAGAGGCAGATTCAACTCCCTTAGGTAAGCGAACAAAAAGCAGAGCAGTCTGAAGGATACGTTCGTTTTGTATTTTAGACGGAGATTTACAGCTATTTGGGAAATTCTTGCATTTGGCTGGGAAAATGCGTTTTCCTCTTCTTCACAGAAATAGTTTAGAAACTCCTGCAAACACACATCAGTTTAACTCTGTAAGTTGAACGCACACATTGAAGGCCGTTCTGTTAGGTTGCTCCGTTTTGGTTTTAGAATCAGATATTTCTCCAAACCGCGTTTACTCATTTTCACTCTGGAATATCAAAACTCAGCTCCAAGAAAAAACGGGCTTCTCACTCTCTGAATCTAGAGGCAGATTCAACTTCCTTAGGTAAGTGAACACCCAGCAGAGCCGTCTGATGGATACGTTCGTTTTGTGTTTTAGACGGAGATTTACAGCTATTTGGGAAATGCTTGCATTTGGCTGGAAAATAGCGTTTTCCGCTTCTTCACAGAAAGATTTGAGAAACTCCTGCGAACACAAATCAGTTTATCTCTGTAGGTTGAACGCACACATTGAAGGCCGTTGTGTTAGGTTGCTCCGTTTTGGTTTTAGAAGCAGATATTTCTCCAAACCGCGTTTACTCCCTTTCACTCTGGCATATCAAAACGCAGCTCCGAGATGCAACGGGCTTCTCACTCTCTGAATCTAGAGGCAGATTCAACTCCCTTAGGTAAGCGAACACCCAGCTGAGCAGTCTGAATGATACGTTCGTTTTGTGTTTTAGACGGAGATTTCCAGCTATTTTGGAAATGCTTCCATTTGGCTGGGAAAATGCTTTTTCCGCTTCTTCACAGAAAGGGTTTAGAAACTCCTGCAAACACACATCAGTTTAACTCTGTAAGTTGAACACACGCATTGAAGGCCGTTCTTTTAGGTAGCTCCGTTTTGGTTTTAGAAGCAGATATTTCTCCAAACCGCGTTTACTCCCATTCACTCTGGCATATCAAAACGCAGCTCCGAGAAGCAACGGGCTTCTCACTCTCTGAATCTAGAGGCAGATACACCTTTCTTAGGTAAGCGAACACCCAGCAGAGTAGTTTGAAGGATACGTTCGTTTTGTGTTTTAGACGTAGATTTACAGCTATTTGAAAAATGCATGTAATTTGCAGGGAAATAGCGTTTTCTGCTTCTTCACAGAAAATGTTTAGAAACTCCTGCAAACACACGTCAGTTTAACTCTGCAACTAGAACGGACACATTGAAGGCCGTTCTGTTAAGTTGCTCCGTTTTGGTTTAAGAAGCAGATATTTCTCCAAACCGCGTTTACTCCGGTTCACTCTGGCATATCAAAACGCAGCTCAGAGAAGCAACGTGCTTCTCACTCTCTGAATCTAGAGGCAGATTGAACTCCCTTAGGTAAGCGAACACCCAGCAGAGCAGTCTGAAGGATACGTTCCTTTTGTGTTTTAGACGGAGATTTACATCTATTTGTGAAATGCTTGCATATGGCTGGGAAAATGCGTTTTCCGCTTCTTCAGAGAAAGGGTTTAGAAACTCCTGCAAACACACCTCAGTTTAACTCTGTAAGTTGAAAGCACACATTGAAGACCGTTCTGTTAGGTTGCTCCGTTTTGGTTTTAGAAGCAGATATTTCTCCAAACCGCGTTTTCTCCCATTCATTCTGGCATATCAAAACGCAGCTCCGAGAAGCAACGTGCTTCTCACTCTCTCAATCTAGAGGCAGATTCAACTCCCTTAGGTAAGAAAACACCCAGCAGAGCAGTCTGAAGGATACGTTCGTTTTGTGTTTTAGACGGAGATTTACAGCTATTTGGGAAATGCTTGCATTTGGCTGGAAAATAGCGTTTTCCGCTTCTTCACAGAAAGAATTGAGAAACTCCTGCAAACACACATCAGTTTATCTCTGTAGGTTGAACGCACACATTGAAGGCCGTTGTGTTAGGTTGCTCCGTTTTGGTTTTAGAAGCAGATATTTCTCCAAACCGCGTTTACTCCCTTTCACTCTGGCATATCAAAACGCAGCTCCGAGAAGCAACGGGCTTCTCACTCTCTGAATCTAGAAGCAGATTCAACTCCCTTAGGTAAGTGAACACCCAGCAGAGCAGTCTGAAGGATACGTTCGTTTTGTGTTTTAGACGGAGATTTACAGCTATTTGGGAGATGCTAGCATTTTGTTGGGAAATAGCCTTTTTTGCTTCTTCACAGAAAGGGTTTAGAAACTCCTGGAAACACACATCAGTTTAACTCTGTAAGTTGAACGAACACATTGAAGGCCGTTCTGTTAGGTTGCTCCGTTTTGGTTTTCGAAGCAGATATTTCTTCAAACCGCTTTTACTCCCATTCACTCTGGCATATCAAAACGGAGCTCCGAGAAGAAACGGGCTTCTCACTCTCTGAATCTAGAGGCAGATTCAACTCCCTTAGGTAAGCGAACACCCAGCAGAGCAGTCTGAAGGATACGTTCGTTTTGTGTTTTAGACGGAGATTTACACTTATTTGGGAAATGCTTGCATTTGGCTGGAAAATAGCGTTTTCCGCTTCTTCACATAAAGAATTGAGAAACTCCTGCAAACACACATCAGTTTATCTCTGTAGGTTGAACGCACACATTGAAGGTCGTTGTGTTACTTTGCTCCGTTTTGGTTTTAGAAGCAGATATTTCTCCAAACCGCGTTTTCTCCCTTTCACTCTGCCATATCAAAACGCAGCTCCGAGAAGCAACTTGTTTCTCACTCTCTGAATCTAGAGGCAGATTGAACTCCCTTAGGTAACAGAACACCCAGCAGAGCAGTCAGAAAGATACGTTCGTTTTGTGTTTCAAACGGAGATTTCCAGCTATTTTGGCAGTGCTTGCATTTGGCTGGGAAAATGCGTATTCCGCTTCTTCACAGAAAGGGTTTAGAAACTCCTGCAAACCAACGTCACTTTAACTCTGTAAGTTGAACACACACATTGAAGGCCGTTCTGTTAGGGTGCTCCGTTTTGGTTTTAGAAGCAGATATTTCTCCAAATCGTGTTTACTCCCTTTCACTCAGGCATATCAAAACGCAGCTCCGAGAAGCAACGTGCTTCTCACTCTCTGAATCTAGAGGCAGATTCAACTCCCTTAGGTAAGCGGACACCCAGCAGAACAGTTTGAAGGATACGTTCGTTTTGTGTTTTACACGTAGATTTACAGCTACTTGGGAAATGCTTGCATTTGGCTGGGAAAATGCGTTTTTCGCTTCTTCAGAGAAGGGGTTTAGAAACTCCTGCAAACACACATCAGTTTACCTCTGTAGGTTGAACGCACACATTGAAGGCCGTTCTGTTAGGTTGCTCCGTTTCGGTTTTAGAAGCAGATATTTCTCCAAACGGCGTTTACTCCCTTTCACTCTGGCATATCAAAACTCAGCTCCAAGAAAAAACGTTCTTCTCACTCTCTGAATCTAGAGGCAGATTCAACTCCCTTAGGTAAGCGAACACCCAGCAGAGCAGTCTGAAATATATGTTCGTTTTCTGTTTTACACGGACATTTACAGCTATTTGTGAAATGCTTGCATTTGGCTGGGAAATAGCTTTTTTGCTTCTTCACAGAAAGGGTTTAGAAACTCCTGCAAACACACATCAGTTTAACTGTGTACGTTGAACACACACATTGAAGGCCGTTCTGTTAGGTTTCTCCGTTTTGGTTTTAGAAGCAGATATTTCTCCAAACGGCGTTTACTCCCATTCACTCTGGCATATCAAAACGCAGCTCCGAGAAGCAACGTGCTTCTCACTCTCTGAATCTAGAGGCAGATTCAACTCCCTTAGGTAAGCGAACACCCAGCAGAGCAGTCTGAAGGATACATTCGTTTCGTGTTTTAGACGGAGATTTACAGCTATTTCGGAAATGCTTGCATTTGGCTGGGAAAATGCTTTTTCCGCTGCTTCACAGAAAGGGTTTAGAAGCTCCTGCAAACACACATCAGTTGAACTCTGTAAGTTGAACGCACGCATTGAAGGCCGTTCTTTTAGGTTGCTCCGTTTTGGTTTTAGAAGCTGATATTTCTCCAAACCGCGTTTACTCCCATTCACTCTGGCATATCTAAACGCAGCTCCGAGAAGCAACATGCTTTTCACTCTCTGAATCTAGAGGCAGATTCAACTCCCTTAGGTAAGCGAACACCCAGCAGAGCAGTCTGAATGATACATTCGTTTCGTGTTTTAGACGGAGATTTACAGCTATTTGGGAAATGCTTGCATTTGGCTGGGAAAATGCTTTTTCCGCTTCATCACAGAAAGGGTTTAGAAACTCCTGCAAACACCTATCAGTTTAACTCTTTAAGTTGAATGCACACATTGAAGGCCGTTCTGTTAGGTTGCTCCGTTTTGGTTTTAGAAGCAGATATTTCTCCAAACCGCGTTTACTGCCGTTCACTCTGGCATATCAAAACGCAGCTCCGAGAAGCAACGTGCTTCTCACTCTCTGAATCTAGAGGCAGATTGAACTCCCTTAGGTAAGCGAACACCCAGCAGAGCAGTCTGAAATATACGTTTATTTTGTCTTTTAGACGGAGATTTACAACTATTTGGGAAATGCTTGCATTTGGCTGGGAAAATGCGTTTTCCGCTTCTTCAGAGAAAGGGTTTAGAAACTCCGGCAACAACACATCAGTTTAACTCTGTAAGTTGAACGCACACATTGAAGACCGTTCTGTTAGGTTTTTCCGTTTTGGTTTTAGAAGCAGATATTTCTCCAAACCGCGTTTTCTCCCATTCACTCTGGCATATCAAAACGGAGCTCCGAGAAGCAACGTGCTTCTCACTCTCTCAATCTAGAGGCAGATTCAACTCCCTTAGGTAAGCGAACACCCAGCAGAGCAGTCTGAAAAATACGTTCGTTTCGTGTTTTAGATGGAGATTTACAGCTATTTGGGAAATGCTTGCATTTGGCTGAAAAATAGCGTTTTCCGCTTCTTCACAGAAAGGATTTAGAAACTCATGCAAACACACATCAGTTTAACACTGTAGGTTGAACGCACACATTGAAGGCCGTTCTGTTAAGTTGCTCCGTTTTGGATTTAGAATCAGATATTTCTCCAAACCGCGTTTACTCCCTTTCACTCTGGCATATCAAAATTCAGCTCCAAGAAAAAACGGGCTTCTCACTCTCTGAATCTAGAGGCAGATTCAACTCCCTTAGGTAAGCGAACAAAAAGCAGAGCAGTCTGAAGGATACGTTCGTTTTGTGTTTTAGACGGAGATTTACAGCTGTTTGGGAAATTCTTGCATTTGGCTGGGAAAATGCGTTTTCCGCTTCTTCACAGAAATAATTTAGAAACTCCTGCAAACCCCTATCAGTTTAACTCTGTAAGTTGAACGCACACATTGAAGGCCGTTCTGTTAGGTTGCTCCGTTTTGGTTTTAGAAGCAGATATTTCTCCAAACCGCGTTTACTCCCATTCACTCTGGCATATCTAAACGCAGCTCGGAGAAGCAACGTGCTTCTCACTCTCTGAATCTAGAGGAAGATTGAACTCCCTTAGGTAAGCGAACAACCAGCAGAGCAGTCTGAAGGATACGTTTATTTTGTGTTCTAGACGGAGATTTACAACTATTTGGGAAATGCTTGCATTTGGCTGGGAAAATGCGTTTTCCGCTTCTTCAGAGAAAGGGTTTAGAAACTCCTGCAAACACACGTCAGTTTAACTCTGTAAGTTGAACGCACTCATTGAAGACCGTTCTCTTAGGTTGTTCCGTTTTGGTTTTAGAAGCAGATATTTTTCCAAACCGCGTTTACTCTTATTCACTCTGGCATATCAAAACGCAGCTCCGAGAATCAACGGGCTTCTCACTCTTTGAATCTAGTGGCAGATTCAACTTTCTTAGGTAAGCGAACACCCAGCGGAGCAGTCTGAAGGATACGTTCGTTTTGTGTTTTAGACGGAGATTTACAGCTATTAGGGGAATGCTTGCATTTGGCTGGGAAAATGCGTTTTCCGCTTCTTCACAGAAAGGGTTTAGAAACTCCTGCAAACACACATCAGTTTAACTCTGTAATTTGAACGCACACATTGAAGACCGTTTAGTTAGGTTGTTCCGTTTTGGTTTTAGAAGCAGATATTTCTCCAAACGGCGTTTTCTCCCATTCACTCTGGCATATCAAAACGCAGCTCCGAGAAGCAACGTGCTTCTCACTCTCTAAATCTAGAGGCAGATTCAACTCCCTTAGGTAAGCGAACACCCAGCAGAGCAGTCTGAAAAATACGTTCGATTTGTGTTTTAGACGGAGATATACAGCTATTTGGGAAATGCTTGCATTTGGCTGGGAAATAGCTTTTTTGCTTCTTCACAGAAAGGCTTTAGAAACTCCTGCAAACACACATCAGTTTAACTCTGTAAGTTGAACGAACACATTGAAGGCCGTTCTGTTAGGTTTCTCCGTTTTTGTTTTAGAAGCAGATATTTCTCCAAACGGCGTTTACTCCCATTAACTCTGGCATATCAAAACGCAGCTCCGAGAAGCAACGTGCTTCTCACTCTCTGAATCTAGAGGCAGATTCAACTCCCTTAGCTAAGCGAACACCCAGCAGAGCAGTCTGAAGGATACATTCGTGTCGTGTTTTAGACGGAGATTTACAGCTATTTTGGAAATGCTTGCATTTGGCTGGGAAAATGCTTTTTCCGCTTCATCACAGAAAGGGTTTAGAAACTCCTGCAAACCCCTATCAGTTTACCTCTTTAAGTTGAACGCACACATTGAAGGCCGTTCTGTTAGGTTGCTCCGTTTTGGTTTTAGAAGCAGATATTTCTCCAAACGCGTTTACTCTCTTTCATTCAGGCATATCAAAACTCAGCTCCAAGAAAAAACGGGCTTCTCACTCTCTGAATCTAGAGGCAGATTCAACTTTCTTAGGTAAGCGAACACCCAGCTGAGCAGTCTGAATGATACGTTCGTTTTGTGTTTTAGACGGAGATTTCCAGCTATTTAAGAAATGCTTGCATTTGGCTGGGAAAATGCGTTTTCCGCTTCTTCACAGAAAGGGTTTAGAAACTCCTGCAAACACACATCAGTTTAACTGTGTACGTTGAACGCACACATTAAAGGCCGTTCTGTTAGGTTTCTCCGTTTTGGTTTTAGAAGCAGATATTTCTCCAAACGGCGTTTACTCCCATTCACTCTGGCATATCAAAACGCAGCTCCGAGAAGCAACGGGCTTCTCACTCTCTGAATCTAGAGGCAGATTCAACTCCCTTAGGTAAGCGAACACCCAGCAGAGCAGTCTGAAGGATACATTCGTTTCGTGTTTTAGACGGAGATTTACAGCTATTTCGGAAATGCTTGCATTTGGCTGAAAAAATGCTTTTTCCGCTGCTTCACAGAAAGGGTTTAGAAGCTCCTGCAAACACCCATCAGTTGAACTCTGTAAGTTGAACGCACGCATTGAAGGCCGTTCTTTTAGGTTGCTCCGTTTTGGTTTTAGAAGCTGATATTTCTCCAAACCGCGTTTACTGCCGTTCACTCTGGCATATCAAAACGCAGCTCCGAGAAGCAACGTGCTTCTCACTCTCTGAATCTAGAGGCAGATTGAACTCCCTTAGGTAAGCGAACACCCAGCAGAGCAGTCTGAAAAATACGTTCATTTTGTGTTTTAGACGGAGATTTACAACTATTTGGGAAATGCTTGCATTTGGCTGGGAAAATGCGTTTTCCGCTTCTTCAGAGAAAGGGTTTATAAACTCCTGCAACAACACATCAGTTTAACTCTGTAAGTTGAACGCACACATTGAAGACCGTTCTGTTAGGTTTTACCGTTTTGGTTTTAGAAGCAGATATTTCTCCAAACCGCGTTTTCTCCCATTCACTCTGGCATATCAAAACGGAGCTCCGAGAAGCAACGTGCTTCTCACTCTCTCAATCTAGAGGCAGATTCAACTCCCTTAGGTAAGCGAACACCCAGCAGAGCAGTCTGAAAAATACGTTCGTTTCGTGTTTTAGACGGAGATTTACAGCTATTTGGGAAATGCTTGCATTTTGCGGGGAAAATGCTTTTTCCACTTCTTCACAGAAAGGGTTTAGAAACTCCTGCAAAAACACATCAGTTTAACTCTATAAGTTGAACGCACACATTGAAGGCCGTTCTGTTAGGTTGCTCCGTTTTGGTTTTAGAAGCAGATATTTCTCAAAACCGCGTTTACTGCCATTCACTCTGGCATATCAAAACGGAGCTCCGAGAAGCAACGTGCTTCTCACCCTCTGAATCTAGAGGCAGATTCAACTCCCTTAGGTAAGCGAACAAACAGCAGAGAAGTCTGAAAAATACGTTCGTTTTATGTTTTAGACGGAGATTTACAGCTATTTGGGAAATTCTTGCATTTGGCTGAAAAAATGCGTTTTCCGCTTCTTCACAGAAATAGTTTAGAAACTCCTGCAAACACACATCAGTTTAACTCTGTAAGTTGAACGCACACGTTGAAGGCCGTTCTGTTAGGTTGTTCCGTTTTGGTTTTAGAAGCAGATATTTCTCCAAACGGCGTTTACTCCCATTCACTCTGGCATATCAAAACGCAGCTCCGAGAAGCAACGGGCTTCTCACTCTCTGAATCTAGAGGCAGATTCAACTTCCTCAGGTAAGCGAACACCCAGCAGAGCAGTCTGAAGGATACGTTCGTTTTGTGTTTTTGACGGAGATTTAAAGCTATTTGGGAAATGCATGCATTTGGCTGCGAATTAGCGTTTTCCGCTTCTTCAGAGAAAGGGTTTAGAAACTCCTGCAAACACACATCAGTTTAACTCTGTAAGTTGAACGCACACATTGAAGACCGTTCTGTTAGGTTGTTCCATTTTGGTTTTAGAAGCAGATATTACTCCAAACGGCGTTTTCTCCCATTCACTCTGGCATATCAAAACGCAGCTCCGAGAAGCAACGTGCTTCTCACTGTCTCAATCTAGAGGCAGATTCAACTCCCTTAGGTAAGCGAGCACCCAGCAGAGCAGTCTGAAGGATACGTTCGATTTGTGTTTTAAACGTAGATTTACAGCTATTTGGGAAATGCTTGCATTTGGCTGGGAAATAGCTTTTTTGCTTCTTCACAGAAAGGGTTTAGAAACTCCTGCAAACACACATCAGTTTAACTCTTTAATTGGAACGAACACATTGAAGGCCGTTCTGTTAGTTTGCTCCGTTTTGGTTTTAGAAGCAGATATTTCTCCAAACCGCGTTTACTCCCATTCACTCTGGCATATCAAAACGCAGCTCCGAGAAGCAACGTGCTTCTCACTCTCTCAATCTAGAGGCAGATTCAACTCCCTTAGGTAAGCGAACACCCAGCAGAGCAGTCTGAAGGATACGTTCGATTTGTGTTTTAGACGGAGTTATACAGCTATTTGGGAAATGCTTGCATTTGGTGGGAAATAGCTTTTTTGCTTCTTCACAGAAAGGGTTTAGAAACTCCTGCAAACACACATCAGTTTAACTCTGTAAGTTGAACGAACACACTGAAGGCCGTTCTGTTAGGTTTCTCCGTTTTTGTTTTAGAAGCAGATATTTCTCCAAACGGCGTTTACTCCCATTCACTCTGGCATATCAAAACGCAGCTCCGAGAAGCAACGTGCCTCTCACTCTCTGAATCTAGAGGCAGATTCAACTCCCTTAGCTAAGCGAACACCCAGCAGAGCAGTCTGAAGGATACATTCGTTTCCTGTTTTAGACGGAGATTTACAGCTATTTGGGAAATGCTTGCATTTGGCTGGGAAAATGCGTTTTCCGCTTCTTCACAGAAAAAGTTTAGAAACTCCTGCAAACACACATCAGTTTAACTCTGTAGGTTGAACGCACGCATTGAAGGCCTTTCTGTTAGGTAGCTCCGTTTTGGTTTTAGAAGCTGATATTTCTCCAAACAGCGTTTACTCCCATTCACTCTGGCATATCTAAACGCAGCTCCGAGAAGCAACATGCTTCTCACTCTCTGAATCTAGAGGCAGATTCAACTCCCTTAGGTAAGCGAACACCCAGCAGAGCAGTCTGAATGATACATTCGTTTCGTGTTTTAGACGGATATTTACAGCTATTTGGGAAATGCTTGCATTTGGCTGAAAAGTAGCGTTTTCCACTTCTTCATAGAAAGGATTTAGAAACTCCTGCAAACACCTATCAGTTTAACTCTTTAAGTTGAACGCACACATTGAACGCCGTTTAGTTAGGTTGCTCCGTTTTGGTTTTAGAAGCAGATATTTCTCCAAACCGCGCTTACTTTTATTCACTCTGGCATATCAAAACGCAGCTCCGAGAAGCAACGTGGTTCTCACTCTCTCAATCTAGATTCAGATTCAACTCCCTTAGGTAAGCGAACACCCAGCAGAGCAGTCTGAAGGATACGTTCGATTTGTGTTTTAGACGGAGATTTACAGCTATTTGGGAAATGCTTGCATTTGGCTGGAAAATAGCGTTTTCCGCTTCTTTACAGAAAGAATTGAGAAACTCCTGCGAACACAAATCAGTTTATCTCTGTAGGTTGAACGCACACATTTAAGGCCGTTCTGTTAGGTTGCTCCGTTTTGGTTTTAGAAGCAGATATTTCTCCAAACCGCGTTTACTCCCTTTCACTCTGGCATATCAAAACGCAGCTCCGAGAAGCAACGTGCTTCTCACTCTCTGAATCTAGAGGCAGATTCAACTCCCTTAGGTAAGCGAACACCCAGCTGAGCAGTCTGAATGATACGTTCGTTTTGTGTTTTAGACGGAGATTTCCAGCTATTTAAGAAATGCTTGCATTTGGCTGGGAAAATGCGTTTTCCGCTTCTTCACAGAAAGGGTTTAGAAACTCCTGCAAACACCTATCAGTTTAACCCTTTAAGTTGAACGCACACATTGAAGGCCGTTCTATTAGGTTGCTCCGTTTTGGTTTTAGAAGCAGATATTTCTCCAAATCGCGTTTACTCCCATTCACTCTGGCATATCAAAACGCAGCTCGGAGAAGCAACGTGATTCTCACTCTCTGAATCTAGAGGCAGATTGAACTCCCTTAGGTAAGCGAACACCCAGCAGAGCAGTCTGAAGGATACGTTCATTTTGTGTTTTAAACGGAGATTTACAACTATTTGGGAAATGCTTGCATTTGGCTGGGAAAATGCGTTCTCCGCTTCTTCAGAGAAAGGGTTTAGAAACTCCTGCAAACACACATCAGTTGAACTCTGTAAGTTGAAAGCACACATTGAAGACCGTTCTGTTAGGTTGCTCCGTTTTGGTTTTAGAAGCAGATATTTCTCCAAACCGCGTTTTCTCTTATTCACTGGCATATCAAAACGCAGCTTCGAAAAGCAACGTGCTTCTCACTCTCTGAATCTAGAGGCAGATTGAACTCCCTTAGGTAAGCGAACACCCAGCAGAGCAGTCTAAAGGATACGTTCATTTTGCGTTTTACACAAAGATTTATAGCTATTAGGGAAATGCTTGCATTTGGCTGGGAAAATGCGTATTTTGCTTCTTCAGAGAAAGTGTTTAGAAACTCCTGCAAACATACATCAGTTTAATTCTGTACGTTGAACGCACACATTGAAGACCGTTCTTTTAGGTTGTTCCGTTTTGGATTTAGAAGGAGATATTTCTCCAAACCGGGTTTTCTCCCATTCAGTCTGGCATATCAAAACGCAGCTCCGAGAAGCAACGTGCTTCTCACTCTCTCCATCTAGAGGCAGATTCAACTCCCTTAGGTAAGAAAACACCCAGCAGAGCAGTCTGAAGGATACGTTCGTTTTGTGTTTTAGACGTAGATTTACAGCTATTTGGGAAATGCTTGCATTTTGCTGGGAAATAGCGTTTTTTGCTTCTTCACAGAAAATGTTTAGAAACTCCTGCAAACACACATCAGTTTAACTCTGTAAGTTGAATGCACACATTGAAGGCCGTTCTGTTAGGTTGCTCCGTTTTGGTTTTAGAAGCAGATATTTCTCCAAACAGCGTTTACTCCCATTCACTCTGGCATATCAAAACGCAGCTCCGAGAAGCAACGTGCTTCTCACTCTCTGAATCTAGAGTCAGATTCAACTCCCTTAGGTAAGCGAACACCCAGCAGTGCAGTCTGAAGGATACGTTCGATTTGTGTTTTAGACGTATATTTACAGCTATTTGGGAAATGCTTGCATTTGGCTGGGAAATAGCGTTTTCCGCTTCTTCACAGAAAGGATTTAGAAACTCCTGCAAACACACATCAGTTTAACACTGTAGGTTGAACGCACACATTGAAGGCAGTTCTGTTAAGTTGCTCCGTTTTGGATTTAGAATCAGATATTTCTCCAAACCGCGTTTACTCCCTTTCACTCTGGCATATCAAAATTCAGCTCCAAGATAAAACGAGCTTCTCACTCTCTGAATCTAGAGGCAGATTCAACTCCCTTAGGTAAGCGAACAAAAAGCAGAGCAGTCTGAAGGATACGTTCGTTTTGTATTTTAGACGGAGATTTACAGCTATTTGGGAAATTCTTGCATTTGGCTGGGAAAATGCGTTTTCCTCTTCTTCACAGAAATAGTTTAGAAACTCCTGCAAACACACATCAGTTTAACTCTGTAAGTTGAACGCACACATTGAAGGCCGTTCTGTTAGGTTGCTCCGTTTTGGTTTTAGAATCAGATATTTCTCCAAACCGCGTTTACTCATTTTCACTCTGGAATATCAAAACTCAGCTCCAAGAAAAAACGGGCTTCTCACTCTCTGAATCTAGAGGCAGATTCAACTTCCTTAGGTAAGTGAACACCCAGCAGAGCCGTCTGATGGATACGTTCGTTTTGTGTTTTAGACGGAGATTTACAGCTATTTGGGAAATGCTTGCATTTGGCTGGAAAATAGCGTTTTCCGCTTCTTCACAGAAAGATTTGAGAAACTCCTGCGAACACAAATCAGTTTATCTCTGTAGGTTGAACGCACACATTGAAGGCCGTTGTGTTAGGTTGCTCCGTTTTGGTTTTAGAAGCAGATATTTCTCCAAACCGCGTTTACTCCCTTTCACTCTGGAATATCAAAACGCAGCTCCGAGATGCAACGGGCTTCTCACTCTCTGAATCTAGAGGCAGATTCAACTCCCTTAGGTAAGCGAACACCCAGCTGAGCAGTCTGAATGATACGTTCGTTTTGTGTTTTAGACGGAGATTTCCAGCTATTTTGGAAATGCTTCCATTTGGCTGGGAAAATGCTTTTTCCGCTTCTTCACAGAAAGGGTTTAGAAACTCCTGCAAACACACATCAGTTTAACTCTGTAAGTTGAACACACGCATTGAAGGCCGTTCTTTTAGGTAGCTCCGTTTTGGTTTTAGAAGCAGATATTTCTCCAAACCGCGTTTACTCCCATTCACTCTGGCATATCAAAACGCAGCTTTGAGAAGCAACGGGCTTCTCACTCTCTGAATCTAGAGGCAGATTGAACTCCCTTAGGTAAGCGAACACTCAGCAGAGCAATCTGAAGGATACGTTCGTTTTGTGTTTTAGACGGAGATTTACAGCTATTTGGGAAATGCTTGCATTTGGCTGGGAAATAGCTTTTTTCTTCTTCACAGAAAGCCTTTAGAAACTCCTGCAAACACCTATCAGTTAAACTCTTTAAGGTGAACGCACACATTGAAGGCCGTTCTGTTAGGTTGCTCCGTTTTGTTTTTAGAAACCGATATTTCTCCAAACCGCGTTTACTCCCATTCACGCTGGCATATCAAAACGCAGCTCCGAGAAGCAACGGGATTCTCACTCTCTGAATCTAGAGGCAGATACACGTTTCTCAGGTAAGCGAACACCCAGCAGAGTAGTTTGAAGGATACGTTCGTTTTGTGTTTTAGACGTAGATTTACAGGTATTTGAAAAATGCTTGCAATTTGCAGGGAAATAGCGTTTTATGCTTCTTCACAGAAAATGTTTAGAAACTCCTGCAAACACACATAAGTTTAACTCTGCAACTTGAACGAACACATTGAAGGCCGTTCTGTTAGGTTGCTCCGTTTTGGTTTTAGAAGCAGATATTTCTCCAAACCGCGTTTTCTCCCATTCACTCTGGCATATCAAAACGCAGCTTCGAAAAGCAACGTGCTTCTCACTCTCTGAATCTAGAGGCAGATTGAACTCCCTTAGGTAAGCGAACACCCAGAAGAGCAGTCTGAAGGATACGTTCATTTTGCGTTTTACACGGAGATTTACAGCTATTTGGGAAATGCTTGCATTTGGCTGGGAAAATGCGTATTTCGCTTCTTCAGAGAAAGTGTTTAGAAACTCCTGCAAACATACATCAGTTTAGTTCTGTACGTTGAACGCACACATTGAAGACCGTTCTTTTAGGTCGTTCCGTTTTGGATTTAGAAGCAGATATTTCTCCAAACCGCGTTTTCTCCCATTCATTCTGGCATATCAAAACGCAGCTCCGAGAAGCAACGTGCTTCTCACTCTCTCAATCTAGAGGCAGATTCAACTCCCTTAGGTAAGAAAACACGCAGCAGAGCAGTCTGAAGGATACGTTCGTTTTATGTTTTAGACGGAGATTTACAGCTATTTGGGAAATGCTTGCATTTGGCTGGAAAATAGCGTTTTCCGCTTCTTTACAGAAAGAATTGAGAAACTCCTGCAAACACACATCAGTTTATCACTGTAGGTTGAACGCACACATTGAAGGCCGTTGTGTTAGGTTGCTCCGTTTTGCTTTTAGAAGCAGATATTTCTCCAAACCGCGTTTACTCCCTTTCACTCTGGCATATCAAAACGCAGCTCCGAGAAGCAACGGGCTTCTCACTCTCTGAATCTAGAAGCAGATTCAACTCCCTTAGGTAAGCGAACACCCAGCAAAGCAGTCTGAAGGATACGTTCGTTTTGTGTTTTAGACGGAGATTTACAGCTCTTTGGGAGATGCTAGCATTTTGTTTGGAAATAGCCTTTTTTGCTTCTTCACAGAAAGGGTTTAGAAACTCCTGGAAACACACATCAGTTTAACTCTGTAAGTTGAACGCACACATTGAAGGCCGTTCTGTTAGGTTGCTCCGTTTTGGTTTTCGAAGCAGATATTTCTTCAAACCACTTTTACTCCCATTCACTCTGGCATATCAAAACGGAGCTTTGAGAAGAAACGGGCTTCTCACTCTCTGAATCTAGAGGCAGATTCAACTCCCTTAGGTAAGCGAACACCCAGCAGAGCAGTCTGAAGGTTACGTTCATTTTGTGGTATATACGGAGATTTACAGCTATTTGGGAAATGCTTACAAATGGCTGGGAAAATGCGCTTTCCGCTTCTTCACAGAAAGTGTTTAGAAACTCCTGCAAACCCACATAAATTTATCTCTGTAAGTTGAACGCACACATTGAAGGCCGTTCTGTTAGGTTGTTCCGTTTTGGTTTTAGAATCAGATATTTCTCCAAACCGCGTTTACTCCCATTCACTCTGGCGTATCAAAACGCAGCTCCGAGAAGAAACGTGCTTCTCACTCTCTGAATCTAGAGGCTGATTCAACTCCCTTAGGTATGAAAACACCCAGCAGAGCAGTCTGAAGGATACGTTCGTTTTGTGTTTTAGAAGGAGATTTACAGCTATTTGGGAGATGCTAGCATTTTGCTGGGAAATAGCGTTTTTTGCTTCTTCACAGAAAGGGTTTAGAAACTTCTGCAAACACACATCAGTTCAACTCTGTATGTTGAACGCACACATTGAAGGCCGTTCTGTTAGGTTGCTCCGTTTTGGTTTTAGAATCAGATATTTCTCCAAACCGCGTTTACTCTTTTTCACTCTGGCATATCAAAACTGAGCTCCAAGAAAAAACGGGCTTCTCACTCTCTGAATCTAGAGGCAGATTCAACTCCCTTAGGTAAGCGAACACCCAGCTGAGCAGTCTGAATGATACGTTCGTTTTGTGTTTTAGACGGAGATTTCCAGCTATTTAAGAAATGCTTGCATTTGGCTGGGAAAATGCGTTTTCCGCTTCTTCACAGAAAGGGTTTAGAAACTCCTGCAAACACCTATCAGTTTAACCCTTTAAGTTGAACGCACACATTGAAGGCCGTTCTATTAGGTTGCTCCGTTTTGGTTTTAGAAGCAGATATTTCTCCAAATCGCGTTTACTCCCATTCACTCTGGCATATCAAAACGCAGCTCGGAGAAGCAACGTGATTCTCACTCTCTGAATCTAGAGGCAGATTGAACTCCCTTAGGTAAGCGAACACCCAGCAGAGCAGTCTGAAGGATACGTTCATTTTGTGTTTTAAACGGAGATTTACAACTATTTGGGAAATGCTTGCATTTGGCTGGGAAAATGCGTTCTCCGCTTCTTCAGAGAAAGGGTTTAGAAACTCCTGCAAACACACATCAGTTGAACTCTGTAAGTTGAACGGACACAGTGAAGGCCGTTTTGTTAGTTTGCTCCGTTTTGGTTTTAGAAGCAGATATTTCTCCAAACGGCGTTTACTCCCATTCACTCTGGCATATCAAAACGCAGCTCCGAAAAGCATCGGGCTTCTCACTCTCTGAATCTAGAGGCAGATTCAACTCCCTTAGGTAAGCGAACACCCAGCAGAGCAGTCTGAAGGATACGTTCGTTTTGTGTTGTAGACGGAGATTTACAGCTATTTGGGAAATGCTTGCATTTGGCTGGGAAATAGCTTTTTTGCTTCTTCACAGAAAGGGTTTAGAAACTCCTGCAAACACACATCACTTTAACTCTGTAAGTTGAACGCACACATTGAAGGCCGTTCTGTTAGTTTGCTCCGTTTTGGTTTTAGAAGCAGATATTTCTCCAAACGGCGTTTACTCCCATTCACTCTGGCATATAAAAACACAGCTCCGAGAAGCAACGTGCTTCTCTCTCTCTGAATCTAGAGGCAGATTCAACTCCCTTAGGTAAGCGAACACCCAGCAGGGCAGTCTGAAGGATACATTCGTTTCTTGTTTTAGACGGAGATTTACAGCTATTTGGGAAATGCTTGCATTGGGCTGGGAAAATGCTTTTTCCGCTTGTTCACAGAAAGGGTTTAGAAACTCCTGCAAACACACATCAGTTTAACTCTGTAAGTTGAACGCACACATTGAAGGCCGTTCTGTTAGGTTGCTCCGTTTTGGTTTTAGAATCAGATATTTCTCCAAACCGCGTTTACTCTTTTTCACTCTGGCATATCAAAACTCAGCTCCAAGAAAAAACGGGCTTCTCACTCTCTGAATCTAGAGGCAGATTCAACTCCCTTAGGTAAGCGAACACCCAGCAGAGCAGTCTGAAGAATATGTTCGTTTTGTGTTTTAGACGGAGATGTACAGCTATTTGGGAAATGCTTGCATTTGGCTGGGAAATAGCTTTTTTCTTCTTCACAGAAAGCCTTTAGAAACTCCTGCAAACACCTATCAGTTAAACTCTTTAAGGTGAACGCACACATTGAAGGCAGTTCTGTTAGGTTGCTCCGTTTTGTTTTTAGAAACAGATATTTCTCCAAACCGCGTTTACTCCCATTCACTCTGGCATATCAAAACGCAGCTCCGAGAAGCAACGGGCTTCTCACTCTCTGAATCTAGAGGCAGATACACCTTTCTTAGGTAAGCGAACACCCAGCAGAGTAGTTTGAAGGATACGTTCGTTTTGTGTTTTAGACGTAGATTTACAGCTATTTGAAAAATGCATGCAATTTGCAGGGAAATAGCGTTTTCTGCTTCTTCACAGAAAATGTTTAGAAACTCCTGCAAACACACGTCAGTTTAACTCTGCAACTTGAACGGACACATTGAAGGCCGTTCTGTTAAGTTGCTCCGTTTTGGTTTAAGAAGCAGATATTTCTCCAAACCGCGTTTACTCCGGTTCACTCTGGCATATCAAAACGCAGCTCAGAGAAGCAACGTGCTTCTCACTCTCTGAATCTAGAGGCAGATTGAACTCCCTTAGGTAAGCGAACACCCAGCAGAGCAGTCTGAAGGATACGTTCCTTTTGTGTTTTAGACGGAGATTTACATCTATTTGTGAAATGCTTGCATATGGCTGGGAAAATGCGTTTTCCGCTTCTTCAGAGAAAGGGTTTAGAAACTCCTGCAAACACACCTCAGTTTAACTCTGTAAGTTGAAAGCACACATTGAAGACCGTTCTGTTAGGTTGCTCCGTTTTGGTTTTAGAAGCAGATATTTCTCCAAACCGCGTTTTCTCCCATTCATTCTGGCATATCAAAACGCAGCTCCGAGAAGCAACGTGCTTCTCACTCTCTCAATCTAGAGGCAGATTCAACTCCCTTAGGTAAGAAAACACCCAGCAGAGCAGTCTGAAGGATACGTTCGTTTTGTGTTTTAGACGGAGATTTACAGCTATTTGGGAAATGCTTGCATTTGGCTGGAAAATAGCGTTTTCCGCTTCTTCACAGAAAGAATTGAGAAACTCCTGCAAACACACATCAGTTTATCTCTGTAGGTTGAACGCACACATTGAAGGCCGTTGTGTTAGGTTGCTCCGTTTTGGTTTTAGAAGCAGATATTTCTCCAAACCGCGTTTACTCCCTTTCACTCTGGCATATCAAAACGCAGCTCCGAGAAGCAACGGGCTTCTCACTCTCTGAATCTAGAAGCAGATTCAACTCCCTTAGGTAAGTGAACACCCAGCAGAGCAGTCTGAAGGATACGTTCGTTTTGTGTTTTAGACGGAGATTTACAGCTATTTGGAAGATGCTAGCATTTTGTTGGGAAATAGCCTTTTTTGCTTCTTCACAGAAAGGGTTTAGAAACTCCTGGAAACACACATCAGTTTAACTCTGTAAGTTGAACGAACACATTGAAGGCCGTTCTGTTAGGTTGCTCCGTTTTGGTTTTCGAAGCAGATATTTCTTCAAACCGCTTTTACTCCCATTCACTCTGGCATATCAAAACGGAGCTCCGAGAAGAAACGGGCTTCTCACTCTCTGAATCTAGAGGCAGATTCAACTCCCTTAGGTAAGCGAACACCCAGCAGAGCAGTCTGAAGGATACGTTCGTTTTGTGTTTTAGACGGAGATTTACACTTATTTGGGAAATGCTTGCATTTGGCTGGAAAATAGCGTTTTCCGCTTCTTCACAGAAAGAATTGAGAAACTCCTGCAAACACACATCAGTTTATCTCTGTAGGTTGAACGCACACATTGAAGGTCGTTGTGTTACTTTGCTCCGTTTTGGTTTTAGAAGCAGATATTTCTCCAAACCGCGTTTTCTCCCTTTCACTCTGCCATATCAAAACGCAGCTCCGAGAAGCAACTTGTTTCTCACTCTCTGAATCTAGAGGCAGATTGAACTCCCTTAGGTAACAGAACACCCAGCAGAGCAGTCAGAAAGATACGTTCGTTTTGTGTTTCAAACGGAGATTTCCAGCTATTTTGGCAGTGCTTGCATTTGGCTGGGAAAATGCGTATTCCGCTTCTTCACAGAAAGGGTTTAGAAACTCCTGCAAACCAACGTCACTTTAACTCTGTAAGTTGAACACACACATTGAAGGCCGTTCTGTTAGGGTGCTCCGTTTTGGTTTTAGAAGCAGATATTTCTCCAAATCGTGTTTACTCCCTTTCACTCAGGCATATCAAAACGCAGCTCCGAGAAGCAACGTGCTTCTCACTCTCTGAATCTAGAGGCAGATTCAACTCCCTTAGGTAAGCGGACACCCAGCAGAACAGTTTGAAGGATACGTTCGTTTTGTGTTTTACACGTAGATTTACAGCTACTTGGGAAATGCTTGCATTTGGCTGGGAAAATGCGTTTTTCGCTTCTTCAGAGAAGGGGTTTAGAAACTCCTGCAAACACACATCAGTTTACCTCTGTAGGTTGAACGCACACATTGAAGGCCGTTCTGTTAGGTTGCTCCGTTTCGGTTTTAGAAGCAGATATTTCTCCAAACGGCGTTTACTCCCTTTCACTCTGGCATATCAAAACTCAGCTCCAAGAAAAAACGTTCTTCTCACTCTCTGAATCTAGAGGTAGATTCAACTCCCTTAGGTAAGCGAACACCCAGCAGAGCAGTCTGAAATATATGTTCGTTTTCTGTTTTACAAGGACATTTACAGCTATTTGTGAAATGCTTGCATTTGGCTGGGAAATAGCTTTTTTGCTTCTTCACAGAAAGGGTTTAGAAACTCCTGCAAACACACATCAGTTTAACTGTGTACGTTGAACACACACATTGAAGGCCGTTCTGTTAGGTTTCTCCGTTTTGGTTTTAGAAGCAGATATTTCTCCAAACGGCGTTTACTCCCATTCACTCTGGCATATCAAAACGCAGCTCCGAGAAGCAACGTGCTTCTCACTCTCTGAATCTAGAGGCAGATTCAACTCCCTTAGGTAAGCGAACACCCAGCAGAGCAGTCTGAAGGATACATTCGTTTCGTGTTTTAGACGGAGATTTACAGCTATTTGGGAAATGCTTGCATTTGGCTGGGAAAATGCTTTTTCCGCTTCATCACAGAAAGGGTTTAGAAACTCCTGCAAACACCTATCAGTTTAACTCTTTAAGTTGAACGCACACATTGAAGGCCATTCTGTTAGGTTGCTCCGTTTTGGTTTTAGAAGCAGATATTTCTCCAAACCGCGTTTACTGCCGTTCACTCTGGCATATCAAAACGCAGCTCCGAGAAGCAACGTGCTTCTCACTCTCTGAATCTAGAGGCACATTGAACTCCCTTAGGTAAGCGAACACCCAGCAGAGCAGTCTGAAAAATACGTTCATTTTGTGTTTTAGACGGAGATTTACAACTATTTGGGAAATGCTTGCATTTGGCTGGGAAATTGCGTTTTCCGCTTCTTCAGAGAAAGGGTTTAGAAACTCCTGCAACAACACATCAGTTTAACTCTGTAAATTGAACGCACACATTGAAGACCGTTCTGTTAGGTTTTTCCGTTTTGGTTTTAGAAGCAGATATTTCTCCAAACCGCGTTTTCTCCCATTCACTCTGGCATATCAAAACGGAGCTCCGAGAAGCAACGTGCTTCTCACTCTCTCAATCTAGAGGCAGATTCAACTCCCTTAGGTAAGCGAACACCCAGCAGAGCAGTCTGAAAAATACGTTCGTTTCGTGTTTTAGACGGAGATTTACAGCTATTTGGGAAATGCTTGCATTTGGCTGGGAAAATGCTTTTTCCACTTCTTCACAGAAAGGGTTTAGAAACTCCTGCAAAAACACATCAGTTTAACTCTATAAGTTGAACGCACACATTGAAGGCCGTTCTGTTAGGTTGCTCCGTTTTGGTTTTAGAAGCAGATATTTCTCAAAACCGCGTTTACTGCCATTCACTCTGGCATATCAAAACGGAGCTCCGAGAAGCAACGTGCTTCTCACTCTCTGAATCTAGAGGCAGATTCAACTCCCTTAGGTAAGCGAACAAACAGCAGAGAAGTCTGAAAAATACGTTCGTTTTATGTTTTTGACGGAGATTTACAGCTATTTGGGAAATTCTTGCATTTGGCTGAAAAAATGCGTTTTCCGCTTCTTCACAGAAATAGTTTAGAAACTCCTGCAAACACACATCAGTTTAACTCTGTAAGTTGAACGCACACATTGAAGGCCGTCCTGTTAGGTTGCTCCGTTTTGGTTTTAGAATCAGATATTTCTCCAAACCGCGTTTACTCTTTTTCACTCTGGCATATCAAAACAAAGCTCCAAGAAAAAACGGGCTTCTCACTCTCTGAATCTAGAGGCAGATTGAACTCCCTTAGGTAAGCGAACACCTAGCTGAGCAGTCTGAATGATACGTTCGTTTTGTGTTTTAGACGGACATTTCCAGCTATTTAAGAAATGCTTGCATTTGGCTGGGAAAATGCGTTTTCCGCTTCTTCACAGAAAGGGTTTAGAAACTCCTGCAAACACACATCAGTTTTACTCTGTAAGTTGAACGCACACGTTGAAGGCCGTTCTGTTAGGTTGTTCCGTTTTGGTTTTAGAAGCAGATATTTCTCCAAACGGCGTTTACTCCCATTCACTCTGGCATATCAAAACGCAGCTCCGAGAAGCAACGTGCTTCTCACTCTCTGAATCTAGTGGCAGATTCAACTTTCTTAGGTAAGCGAACACCCAGCAGAGCAGTCTGAAGGATACGTTCGTTTTGTGTTTTAGACGGAGATTTCCAGCTATTTAAGAAATGCTTGCATTTGGCTGGGAAAATGCGTTTTCCGCTTCTTCAGAGAAAGGGTTTAGAAACTCCTGCAAACAGACATCAGTTCAGCTCTGTAAGTTGAACGCACGCTTTGAAGGCCGTTCCGTTAGGTAGCTCCGTTTTGGTTTTAGAAGCTGATATTTCTCCAAACCGCGTTTACTCCCATTCACTCTGGCATATCAAAACGCAGCTCCGAGAAGCAACATGCTTCTCACTGTCTGAATCTAGAGGCAGATTCAACTCCCTTAGGTAAGCGAACACCCAGCAGAGCAGTCTGAATGATACCTTCGTTTCGTGTTTTAGACGGAGATTTACAGCTATTTGGGAAATGCTTGCATTTGGCTGGGAAAATGCTTTTTCCCCTTCTTCACAGAAAGGGTTTAGAAACTCCTGCAAACACCTATCAGTTTAACCCTTTAAGTTGAACGCACACATTGAAGGCCGTTCTGTTAGGTTGCTCCGTTTTGGTTTTAGAAGCAGATATTTCTCCAAACCGCGTTTACTCCCTTTCACTCTGGCATATCAAAACGCAGCTCAGAGAAGCAACGTGCTTCTCACTCTCTGAATCTAGAGGCAGATTGAACTCCCTTAGGTAAGCGAACACCCAGCAGAGCAGTCTGAAGGTTACGTTCCTTTTGTGTTTTAGACAAAGATTTACAGCTATTTGGGAAATGCTTGCATTTGACTGGGAAAATGCGTTTTCCGCTTCTTCAGAGAAAGGGTTTAGAAACTCCTGCAAACACACATCAGTTTAACTCTGTAAGTTGAAAGCACACATTGAAGACCGTTCTGTTAGGTTGCTCCGTTTTGGTTTTAGAAGCAGATATTTCTCCAAACCGCGTTTTCTCTTATTCACTGGCATATCAAAACGCAGCTTCGAAAAGCAACGTGCTTCTCACTCTCTGAATCTAGAGGCAGATTGAACTCCCTTAGGTAAGCGAACACCCAGCAGAGCAGTCTAAAGGATACGTTCATTTTGCGTTTTACACAAAGATTTATAGCTATTAGGGAAATGCTTGCATTTGGCTGGGAAAATGCGTATTTTGCTTCTTCAGAGAAAGTGTTTAGAAACTCCTGCAAACATACATCAGTTTAATTCTGTACGTTGAACGCACACATTGAAGGCCGTTCTGTTAGGTTGCTCCGTTTTGGTTTTAGAATCAGATATTTCTCCAAACCGCGTTTACTCATTTTCACTCTGGAATATCAAAACTCAGCTCCAAGAAAAAACGGGCTTCTCACTCTCTGAATCTAGAGGCAGATTCAACTTCCTTAGGTAAGTGAACACCCAGCAGAGCCGTCTGATGGATACGTTCGTTTTGTGTTTTAGACGGAGATTTACAGCTATTTGGGAAATGCTTGCATTTGGCTGGAAAATAGCGTTTTCCGCTTCTTCACAGAAAGATTTGAGAAACTCCTGCGAACACAAATCAGTTTATCTCTGTAGGTTGAACGCACACATTGAAGGCCGTTGTGTTAGGTTGCTCCGTTTTGGTTTTAGAAGCAGATATTTCTCCAAACCGCGTTTACTCCCTTTCACTCTGGAATATCAAAACGCAGCTCCGAGATGCAACGGGCTTCTCACTCTCTGAATCTAGAGGCAGATTCAACTCCCTTAGGTAAGCGAACACCCAGCTGAGCAGTCTGAATGATACGTTCGTTTTGTGTTTTAGACGGAGATTTCCAGCTATTTTGGAAATGCTTCCATTTGGCTGGGAAAATGCTTTTTCCGCTTCTTCACAGAAAGGGTTTAGAAACTCCTGCAAACACACATCAGTTTAACTCTGTAAGTTGAACACACGCATTGAAGGCCGTTCTTTTAGGTAGCTCCGTTTTGGTTTTAGAAGCAGATATTTCTCCAAACCGCGTTTACTCCCATTCACTCTGGCATATCAAAACGCAGCTTTGAGAAGCAACGGGCTTCTCACTCTCTGAATCTAGAGGCAGATTGAACTCCCTTAGGTAAGCGAACACTCAGCAGAGCAATCTGAAGGATACGTTCGTTTTGTGTTTTAGACGGAGATTTACAGCTATTTGGGAAATGCTTGCATTTGGCTGGGAAATAGCTTTTTTCTTCTTCACAGAAAGCCTTTAGAAACTCCTGCAAACACCTATCAGTTAAACTCTTTAAGGTGAACGCACACATTGAAGGCCGTTCTGTTAGGTTGCTCCGTTTTGTTTTTAGAAACCGATATTTCTCCAAACCGCGTTTACTCCCATTCACGCTGGCATATCAAAACGCAGCTCCGAGAAGCAACGGGATTCTCACTCTCTGAATCTAGAGGCAGATACACGTTTCTCAGGTAAGCGAACACCCAGCAGAGTAGTTTGAAGGATACGTTCGTTTTGTGTTTTAGACGTAGATTTACAGGTATTTGAAAAATGCTTGCAATTTGCAGGGAAATAGCGTTTTATGCTTCTTCACAGAAAATGTTTAGAAACTCCTGCAAACACACATAAGTTTAACTCTGCAACTTGAACGAACACATTGAAGGCCGTTCTGTTAGGTTGCTCCGTTTTGGTTTTAGAAGCAGATATTTCTCCAAACCGCGTTTTCTCCCATTCACTCTGGCATATCAAAACGCAGCTTCGAAAAGCAACGTGCTTCTCACTCTCTGAATCTAGAGGCAGATTGAACTCCCTTAGGTAAGCGAACACCCAGAAGAGCAGTCTGAAGGATACGTTCATTTTGCGTTTTACACGGAGATTTACAGCTATTTGGGAAATGCTTGCATTTGGCTGGGAAAATGCGTATTTCGCTTCTTCAGAGAAAGTGTTTAGAAACTCCTGCAAACATACATCAGTTTAGTTCTGTACGTTGAACGCACACATTGAAGACCGTTCTTTTAGGTCGTTCCGTTTTGGATTTAGAAGCAGATATTTCTCCAAACCGCGTTTTCTCCCATTCATTCTGGCATATCAAAACGCAGCTCCGAGAAGCAACGTGCTTCTCACTCTCTCAATCTAGAGGCAGATTCAACTCCCTTAGGTAAGAAAACACGCAGCAGAGCAGTCTGAAGGATACGTTCGTTTTATGTTTTAGACGGAGATTTACAGCTATTTGGGAAATGCTTGCATTTGGCTGGAAAATAGCGTTTTCCGCTTCTTTACAGAAAGAATTGAGAAACTCCTGCAAACACACATCAGTTTATCACTGTAGGTTGAACGCACACATTGAAGGCCGTTGTGTTAGGTTGCTCCGTTTTGCTTTTAGAAGCAGATATTTCTCCAAACCGCGTTTACTCCCTTTCACTCTGGCATATCAAAACGCAGCTCCGAGAAGCAACGGGCTTCTCACTCTCTGAATCTAGAAGCAGATTCAACTCCCTTAGGTAAGCGAACACCCAGCAAAGCAGTCTGAAGGATACGTTCGTTTTGTGTTTTAGACGGAGATTTACAGCTCTTTGGGAGATGCTAGCATTTTGTTTGGAAATAGCCTTTTTTGCTTCTTCACAGAAAGGGTTTAGAAACTCCTGGAAACACACATCAGTTTAACTCTGTAAGTTGAACGCACACATTGAAGGCCGTTCTGTTAGGTTGCTCCGTTTTGGTTTTCGAAGCAGATATTTCTTCAAACCACTTTTACTCCCATTCACTCTGGCATATCAAAACGGAGCTTTGAGAAGAAACGGGCTTCTCACTCTCTGAATCTAGAGGCAGATTCAACTCCCTTAGGTAAGCGAACACCCAGCAGAGCAGTCTGAAGGTTACGTTCATTTTGTGGTATATACGGAGATTTACAGCTATTTGGGAAATGCTTACAAATGGCTGGGAAAATGCGCTTTCCGCTTCTTCACAGAAAGTGTTTAGAAACTCCTGCAAACCCACATAAATTTATCTCTGTAAGTTGAACGCACACATTGAAGGCCGTTCTGTTAGGTTGTTCCGTTTTGGTTTTAGAATCAGATATTTCTCCAAACCGCGTTTACTCCCATTCACTCTGGCGTATCAAAACGCAGCTCCGAGAAGAAACGTGCTTCTCACTCTCTGAATCTAGAGGCTGATTCAACTCCCTTAGGTATGAAAACACCCAGCAGAGCAGTCTGAAGGATACGTTCGTTTTGTGTTTTAGAAGGAGATTTACAGCTATTTGGGAGATGCTAGCATTTTGCTGGGAAATAGCGTTTTTTGCTTCTTCACAGAAAGGGTTTAGAAACTTCTGCAAACACACATCAGTTCAACTCTGTATGTTGAACGCACACATTGAAGGCCGTTCTGTTAGGTTGCTCCGTTTTGGTTTTAGAATCAGATATTTCTCCAAACCGCGTTTACTCTTTTTCACTCTGGCATATCAAAACTGAGCTCCAAGAAAAAACGGGCTTCTCACTCTCTGAATCTAGAGGCAGATT
The DNA here is from genome assembly GCF_049354715.1 of Callithrix jacchus. NCBI lineage: Eukaryota > Metazoa > Chordata > Mammalia > Primates > Cebidae > Callithrix > Callithrix jacchus. The sequence goes on along the minus strand of NC_133503.1, from coordinate 60,330,023 downwards.
CAACTCCCTTAGGTAAGCGAACACCCAGCTGAGCAGTCTGAATGATACGTTCGTTTTGTGTTTTAGACGGAGATTTCCAGCTATTTAAGAAATGCTTGCATTTGGCTGGGAAAATGCGTTTTCCGCTTCTTCACAGAAAGGGTTTAGAAACTCCTGCAAACACCTATCAGTTTAACCCTTTAAGTTGAACGCACACATTGAAGGCCGTTCTATTAGGTTGCTCCGTTTTGGTTTTAGAAGCAGATATTTCTCCAAATCGCGTTTACTCCCATTCACTCTGGCATATCAAAACGCAGCTCGGAGAAGCAACGTGATTCTCACTCTCTGAATCTAGAGGCAGATTGAACTCCCTTAGGTAAGCGAACACCCAGCAGAGCAGTCTGAAGGATACGTTCATTTTGTGTTTTAAACGGAGATTTACAACTATTTGGGAAATGCTTGCATTTGGCTGGGAAAATGCGTTCTCCGCTTCTTCAGAGAAAGGGTTTAGAAACTCCTGCAAACACACATCAGTTGAACTCTGTAAGTTGAAAGCACACATTGAAGACCGTTCTGTTAGGTTGCTCCGTTTTGGTTTTAGAAGCAGATATTTCTCCAAACCGCGTTTTCTCTTATTCACTGGCATATCAAAACGCAGCTTCGAAAAGCAACGTGCTTCTCACTCTCTGAATCTAGAGGCAGATTGAACTCCCTTAGGTAAGCGAACACCCAGCAGAGCAGTCTAAAGGATACGTTCATTTTGCGTTTTACACAAAGATTTATAGCTATTAGGGAAATGCTTGCATTTGGCTGGGAAAATGCGTATTTTGCTTCTTCAGAGAAAGTGTTTAGAAACTCCTGCAAACATACATCAGTTTAATTCTGTACGTTGAACGCACACATTGAAGACCGTTCTTTTAGGTTGTTCCGTTTTGGATTTAGAAGGAGATATTTCTCCAAACCGGGTTTTCTCCCATTCAGTCTGGCATATCAAAACGCAGCTCCGAGAAGCAACGTGCTTCTCACTCTCTCCATCTAGAGGCAGATTCAACTCCCTTAGGTAAGAAAACACCCAGCAGAGCAGTCTGAAGGATACGTTCGTTTTGTGTTTTAGACGTAGATTTACAGCTATTTGGGAAATGCTTGCATTTTGCTGGGAAATAGCGTTTTTTGCTTCTTCACAGAAAATGTTTAGAAACTCCTGCAAACACACATCAGTTTAACTCTGTAAGTTGAATGCACACATTGAAGGCCGTTCTGTTAGGTTGCTCCGTTTTGGTTTTAGAAGCAGATATTTCTCCAAACAGCGTTTACTCCCATTCACTCTGGCATATCAAAACGCAGCTCCGAGAAGCAACGTGCTTCTCACTCTCTGAATCTAGAGTCAGATTCAACTCCCTTAGGTAAGCGAACACCCAGCAGTGCAGTCTGAAGGATACGTTCGATTTGTGTTTTAGACGTATATTTACAGCTATTTGGGAAATGCTTGCATTTGGCTGGGAAATAGCGTTTTCCGCTTCTTCACAGAAAGGATTTAGAAACTCCTGCAAACACACATCAGTTTAACACTGTAGGTTGAACGCACACATTGAAGGCAGTTCTGTTAAGTTGCTCCGTTTTGGATTTAGAATCAGATATTTCTCCAAACCGCGTTTACTCCCTTTCACTCTGGCATATCAAAATTCAGCTCCAAGATAAAACGAGCTTCTCACTCTCTGAATCTAGAGGCAGATTCAACTCCCTTAGGTAAGCGAACAAAAAGCAGAGCAGTCTGAAGGATACGTTCGTTTTGTATTTTAGACGGAGATTTACAGCTATTTGGGAAATTCTTGCATTTGGCTGGGAAAATGCGTTTTCCTCTTCTTCACAGAAATAGTTTAGAAACTCCTGCAAACACACATCAGTTTAACTCTGTAAGTTGAACGCACACATTGAAGGCCGTTCTGTTAGGTTGCTCCGTTTTGGTTTTAGAATCAGATATTTCTCCAAACCGCGTTTACTCATTTTCACTCTGGAATATCAAAACTCAGCTCCAAGAAAAAACGGGCTTCTCACTCTCTGAATCTAGAGGCAGATTCAACTTCCTTAGGTAAGTGAACACCCAGCAGAGCCGTCTGATGGATACGTTCGTTTTGTGTTTTAGACGGAGATTTACAGCTATTTGGGAAATGCTTGCATTTGGCTGGAAAATAGCGTTTTCCGCTTCTTCACAGAAAGATTTGAGAAACTCCTGCGAACACAAATCAGTTTATCTCTGTAGGTTGAACGCACACATTGAAGGCCGTTGTGTTAGGTTGCTCCGTTTTGGTTTTAGAAGCAGATATTTCTCCAAACCGCGTTTACTCCCTTTCACTCTGGAATATCAAAACGCAGCTCCGAGATGCAACGGGCTTCTCACTCTCTGAATCTAGAGGCAGATTCAACTCCCTTAGGTAAGCGAACACCCAGCTGAGCAGTCTGAATGATACGTTCGTTTTGTGTTTTAGACGGAGATTTCCAGCTATTTTGGAAATGCTTCCATTTGGCTGGGAAAATGCTTTTTCCGCTTCTTCACAGAAAGGGTTTAGAAACTCCTGCAAACACACATCAGTTTAACTCTGTAAGTTGAACACACGCATTGAAGGCCGTTCTTTTAGGTAGCTCCGTTTTGGTTTTAGAAGCAGATATTTCTCCAAACCGCGTTTACTCCCATTCACTCTGGCATATCAAAACGCAGCTTTGAGAAGCAACGGGCTTCTCACTCTCTGAATCTAGAGGCAGATTGAACTCCCTTAGGTAAGCGAACACTCAGCAGAGCAATCTGAAGGATACGTTCGTTTTGTGTTTTAGACGGAGATTTACAGCTATTTGGGAAATGCTTGCATTTGGCTGGGAAATAGCTTTTTTCTTCTTCACAGAAAGCCTTTAGAAACTCCTGCAAACACCTATCAGTTAAACTCTTTAAGGTGAACGCACACATTGAAGGCCGTTCTGTTAGGTTGCTCCGTTTTGTTTTTAGAAACCGATATTTCTCCAAACCGCGTTTACTCCCATTCACGCTGGCATATCAAAACGCAGCTCCGAGAAGCAACGGGATTCTCACTCTCTGAATCTAGAGGCAGATACACGTTTCTCAGGTAAGCGAACACCCAGCAGAGTAGTTTGAAGGATACGTTCGTTTTGTGTTTTAGACGTAGATTTACAGGTATTTGAAAAATGCTTGCAATTTGCAGGGAAATAGCGTTTTATGCTTCTTCACAGAAAATGTTTAGAAACTCCTGCAAACACACATAAGTTTAACTCTGCAACTTGAACGAACACATTGAAGGCCGTTCTGTTAGGTTGCTCCGTTTTGGTTTTAGAAGCAGATATTTCTCCAAACCGCGTTTTCTCCCATTCACTCTGGCATATCAAAACGCAGCTTCGAAAAGCAACGTGCTTCTCACTCTCTGAATCTAGAGGCAGATTGAACTCCCTTAGGTAAGCGAACACCCAGAAGAGCAGTCTGAAGGATACGTTCATTTTGCGTTTTACACGGAGATTTACAGCTATTTGGGAAATGCTTGCATTTGGCTGGGAAAATGCGTATTTCGCTTCTTCAGAGAAAGTGTTTAGAAACTCCTGCAAACATACATCAGTTTAGTTCTGTACGTTGAACGCACACATTGAAGACCGTTCTTTTAGGTCGTTCCGTTTTGGATTTAGAAGCAGATATTTCTCCAAACCGCGTTTTCTCCCATTCATTCTGGCATATCAAAACGCAGCTCCGAGAAGCAACGTGCTTCTCACTCTCTCAATCTAGAGGCAGATTCAACTCCCTTAGGTAAGAAAACACGCAGCAGAGCAGTCTGAAGGATACGTTCGTTTTATGTTTTAGACGGAGATTTACAGCTATTTGGGAAATGCTTGCATTTGGCTGGAAAATAGCGTTTTCCGCTTCTTTACAGAAAGAATTGAGAAACTCCTGCAAACACACATCAGTTTATCACTGTAGGTTGAACGCACACATTGAAGGCCGTTGTGTTAGGTTGCTCCGTTTTGCTTTTAGAAGCAGATATTTCTCCAAACCGCGTTTACTCCCTTTCACTCTGGCATATCAAAACGCAGCTCCGAGAAGCAACGGGCTTCTCACTCTCTGAATCTAGAAGCAGATTCAACTCCCTTAGGTAAGCGAACACCCAGCAAAGCAGTCTGAAGGATACGTTCGTTTTGTGTTTTAGACGGAGATTTACAGCTCTTTGGGAGATGCTAGCATTTTGTTTGGAAATAGCCTTTTTTGCTTCTTCACAGAAAGGGTTTAGAAACTCCTGGAAACACACATCAGTTTAACTCTGTAAGTTGAACGCACACATTGAAGGCCGTTCTGTTAGGTTGCTCCGTTTTGGTTTTCGAAGCAGATATTTCTTCAAACCACTTTTACTCCCATTCACTCTGGCATATCAAAACGGAGCTTTGAGAAGAAACGGGCTTCTCACTCTCTGAATCTAGAGGCAGATTCAACTCCCTTAGGTAAGCGAACACCCAGCAGAGCAGTCTGAAGGTTACGTTCATTTTGTGGTATATACGGAGATTTACAGCTATTTGGGAAATGCTTACAAATGGCTGGGAAAATGCGCTTTCCGCTTCTTCACAGAAAGTGTTTAGAAACTCCTGCAAACCCACATAAATTTATCTCTGTAAGTTGAACGCACACATTGAAGGCCGTTCTGTTAGGTTGTTCCGTTTTGGTTTTAGAATCAGATATTTCTCCAAACCGCGTTTACTCCCATTCACTCTGGCGTATCAAAACGCAGCTCCGAGAAGAAACGTGCTTCTCACTCTCTGAATCTAGAGGCTGATTCAACTCCCTTAGGTATGAAAACACCCAGCAGAGCAGTCTGAAGGATACGTTCGTTTTGTGTTTTAGAAGGAGATTTACAGCTATTTGGGAGATGCTAGCATTTTGCTGGGAAATAGCGTTTTTTGCTTCTTCACAGAAAGGGTTTAGAAACTTCTGCAAACACACATCAGTTCAACTCTGTATGTTGAACGCACACATTGAAGGCCGTTCTGTTAGGTTGCTCCGTTTTGGTTTTAGAATCAGATATTTCTCCAAACCGCGTTTACTCTTTTTCACTCTGGCATATCAAAACTGAGCTCCAAGAAAAAACGGGCTTCTCACTCTCTGAATCTAGAGGCAGATTCAACTCCCTTAGGTAAGCGAACACCCAGCTGAGCAGTCTGAATGATACGTTCGTTTTGTGTTTTAGACGGAGATTTCCAGCTATTTAAGAAATGCTTGCATTTGGCTGGGAAAATGCGTTTTCCGCTTCTTCACAGAAAGGGTTTAGAAACTCCTGCAAACACCTATCAGTTTAACCCTTTAAGTTGAACGCACACATTGAAGGCCGTTCTATTAGGTTGCTCCGTTTTGGTTTTAGAAGCAGATATTTCTCCAAATCGCGTTTACTCCCATTCACTCTGGCATATCAAAACGCAGCTCGGAGAAGCAACGTGATTCTCACTCTCTGAATCTAGAGGCAGATTGAACTCCCTTAGGTAAGCGAACACCCAGCAGAGCAGTCTGAAGGATACGTTCATTTTGTGTTTTAAACGGAGATTTACAACTATTTGGGAAATGCTTGCATTTGGCTGGGAAAATGCGTTCTCCGCTTCTTCAGAGAAAGGGTTTAGAAACTCCTGCAAACACACATCAGTTGAACTCTGTAAGTTGAACGGACACAGTGAAGGCCGTTTTGTTAGTTTGCTCCGTTTTGGTTTTAGAAGCAGATATTTCTCCAAACGGCGTTTACTCCCATTCACTCTGGCATATCAAAACGCAGCTCCGAAAAGCATCGGGCTTCTCACTCTCTGAATCTAGAGGCAGATTCAACTCCCTTAGGTAAGCGAACACCCAGCAGAGCAGTCTGAAGGATACGTTCGTTTTGTGTTGTAGACGGAGATTTACAGCTATTTGGGAAATGCTTGCATTTGGCTGGGAAATAGCTTTTTTGCTTCTTCACAGAAAGGGTTTAGAAACTCCTGCAAACACACATCACTTTAACTCTGTAAGTTGAACGCACACATTGAAGGCCGTTCTGTTAGTTTGCTCCGTTTTGGTTTTAGAAGCAGATATTTCTCCAAACGGCGTTTACTCCCATTCACTCTGGCATATAAAAACACAGCTCCGAGAAGCAACGTGCTTCTCTCTCTCTGAATCTAGAGGCAGATTCAACTCCCTTAGGTAAGCGAACACCCAGCAGGGCAGTCTGAAGGATACATTCGTTTCTTGTTTTAGACGGAGATTTACAGCTATTTGGGAAATGCTTGCATTGGGCTGGGCAAATGCTTTTTCCGCTTGTTCACAGAAAGGGTTTAGAAACTCCTGCAAACACACATCAGTTTAACTCTGTAAGTTGAACGCACACATTGAAGGCCGTTCTGTTAGGTTGCTCCGTTTTGGTTTTAGAATCAGATATTTCTCCAAACCGCGTTTACTCTTTTTCACTCTGGCATATCAAAACTCAGCTCCAAGAAAAAACGGGCTTCTCACTCTCTGAATCTAGAGGCAGATTCAACTCCCTTAGGTAAGCGAACACCCAGCAGAGCAGTCTGAAGAATATGTTCGTTTTGTGTTTTAGACGGAGATGTACAGCTATTTGGGAAATGCTTGCATTTGGCTGGGAAATAGCTTTTTTCTTCTTCACAGAAAGCCTTTAGAAACTCCTGCAAACACCTATCAGTTAAACTCTTTAAGGTGAACGCACACATTGAAGGCAGTTCTGTTAGGTTGCTCCGTTTTGTTTTTAGAAACAGATATTTCTCCAAACCGCGTTTACTCCCATTCACTCTGGCATATCAAAACGCAGCTCCGAGAAGCAACGGGCTTCTCACTCTCTGAATCTAGAGGCAGATACACCTTTCTTAGGTAAGCGAACACCCAGCAGAGTAGTTTGAAGGATACGTTCGTTTTGTGTTTTAGACGTAGATTTACAGCTATTTGAAAAATGCATGCAATTTGCAGGGAAATAGCGTTTTCTGCTTCTTCACAGAAAATGTTTAGAAACTCCTGCAAACACACGTCAGTTTAACTCTGCAACTTGAACGGACACATTGAAGGCCGTTCTGTTAAGTTGCTCCGTTTTGGTTTAAGAAGCAGATATTTCTCCAAACCGCGTTTACTCCGGTTCACTCTGGCATATCAAAACGCAGCTCAGAGAAGCAACGTGCTTCTCACTCTCTGAATCTAGAGGCAGATTGAACTCCCTTAGGTAAGCGAACACCCAGCAGAGCAGTCTGAAGGATACGTTCCTTTTGTGTTTTAGACGGAGATTTACATCTATTTGTGAAATGCTTGCATATGGCTGGGAAAATGCGTTTTCCGCTTCTTCAGAGAAAGGGTTTAGAAACTCCTGCAAACACACCTCAGTTTAACTCTGTAAGTTGAAAGCACACATTGAAGACCGTTCTGTTAGGTTGCTCCGTTTTGGTTTTAGAAGCAGATATTTCTCCAAACCGCGTTTTCTCCCATTCATTCTGGCATATCAAAACGCAGCTCCGAGAAGCAACGTGCTTCTCACTCTCTCAATCTAGAGGCAGATTCAACTCCCTTAGGTAAGAAAACACCCAGCAGAGCAGTCTGAAGGATACGTTCGTTTTGTGTTTTAGACGGAGATTTACAGCTATTTGGGAAATGCTTGCATTTGGCTGGAAAATAGCGTTTTCCGCTTCTTCACAGAAAGAATTGAGAAACTCCTGCAAACACACATCAGTTTATCTCTGTAGGTTGAACGCACACATTGAAGGCCGTTGTGTTAGGTTGCTCCGTTTTGGTTTTAGAAGCAGATATTTCTCCAAACCGCGTTTACTCCCTTTCACTCTGGCATATCAAAACGCAGCTCCGAGAAGCAACGGGCTTCTCACTCTCTGAATCTAGAAGCAGATTCAACTCCCTTAGGTAAGTGAACACCCAGCAGAGCAGTCTGAAGGATACGTTCGTTTTGTGTTTTAGACGGAGATTTACAGCTATTTGGGAGATGCTAGCATTTTGTTGGGAAATAGCCTTTTTTGCTTCTTCACAGAAAGGGTTTAGAAACTCCTGGAAACACACATCAGTTTAACTCTGTAAGTTGAACGAACACATTGAAGGCCGTTCTGTTAGGTTGCTCCGTTTTGGTTTTCGAAGCAGATATTTCTTCAAACCGCTTTTACTCCCATTCACTCTGGCATATCAAAACGGAGCTCCGAGAAGAAACGGGCTTCTCACTCTCTGAATCTAGAGGCAGATTCAACTCCCTTAGGTAAGCGAACACCCAGCAGAGCAGTCTGAAGGATACGTTCGTTTTGTGTTTTAGACGGAGATTTACACTTATTTGGGAAATGCTTGCATTTGGCTGGAAAATAGCGTTTTCCGCTTCTTCACAGAAAGAATTGAGAAACTCCTGCAAACACACATCAGTTTATCTCTGTAGGTTGAACGCACACATTGAAGGTCGTTGTGTTACTTTGCTCCGTTTTGGTTTTAGAAGCAGATATTTCTCCAAACCGCGTTTTCTCCCTTTCACTCTGCCATATCAAAACGCAGCTCCGAGAAGCAACTTGTTTCTCACTCTCTGAATCTAGAGGCAGATTGAACTCCCTTAGGTAACAGAACACCCAGCAGAGCAGTCAGAAAGATACGTTCGTTTTGTGTTTCAAACGGAGATTTCCAGCTATTTTGGCAGTGCTTGCATTTGGCTGGGAAAATGCGTATTCCGCTTCTTCACAGAAAGGGTTTAGAAACTCCTGCAAACCAACGTCACTTTAACTCTGTAAGTTGAACACACACATTGAAGGCCGTTCTGTTAGGGTGCTCCGTTTTGGTTTTAGAAGCAGATATTTCTCCAAATCGTGTTTACTCCCTTTCACTCAGGCATATCAAAACGCAGCTCCGAGAAGCAACGTGCTTCTCACTCTCTGAATCTAGAGGCAGATTCAACTCCCTTAGGTAAGCGGACACCCAGCAGAACAGTTTGAAGGATACGTTCGTTTTGTGTTTTACACGTAGATTTACAGCTACTTGGGAAATGCTTGCATTTGGCTGGGAAAATGCGTTTTTCGCTTCTTCAGAGAAGGGGTTTAGAAACTCCTGCAAACACACATCAGTTTACCTCTGTAGGTTGAACGCACACATTGAAGGCCGTTCTGTTAGGTTGCTCCGTTTCGGTTTTAGAAGCAGATATTTCTCCAAACGGCGTTTACTCCCTTTCACTCTGGCATATCAAAACTCAGCTCCAAGAAAAAACGTTCTTCTCACTCTCTGAATCTAGAGGTAGATTCAACTCCCTTAGGTAAGCGAACACCCAGCAGAGCAGTCTGAAATATATGTTCGTTTTCTGTTTTACAAGGACATTTACAGCTATTTGTGAAATGCTTGCATTTGGCTGGGAAATAGCTTTTTTGCTTCTTCACAGAAAGGGTTTAGAAACTCCTGCAAACACACATCAGTTTAACTGTGTACGTTGAACACACACATTGAAGGCCGTTCTGTTAGGTTTCTCCGTTTTGGTTTTAGAAGCAGATATTTCTCCAAACGGCGTTTACTCCCATTCACTCTGGCATATCAAAACGCAGCTCCGAGAAGCAACGTGCTTCTCACTCTCTGAATCTAGAGGCAGATTCAACTCCCTTAGGTAAGCGAACACCCAGCAGAGCAGTCTGAAGGATACATTCGTTTCGTGTTTTAGACGGAGATTTACAGCTATTTGGGAAATGCTTGCATTTGGCTGGGAAAATGCTTTTTCCGCTTCATCACAGAAAGGGTTTAGAAACTCCTGCAAACACCTATCAGTTTAACTCTTTAAGTTGAACGCACACATTGAAGGCCATTCTGTTAGGTTGCTCCGTTTTGGTTTTAGAAGCAGATATTTCTCCAAACCGCGTTTACTGCCGTTCACTCTGGCATATCAAAACGCAGCTCCGAGAAGCAACGTGCTTCTCACTCTCTGAATCTAGAGGCACATTGAACTCCCTTAGGTAAGCGAACACCCAGCAGAGCAGTCTGAAAAATACGTTCATTTTGTGTTTTAGACGGAGATTTACAACTATTTGGGAAATGCTTGCATTTGGCTGGGAAATTGCGTTTTCCGCTTCTTCAGAGAAAGGGTTTAGAAACTCCTGCAACAACACATCAGTTTAACTCTGTAAATTGAACGCACACATTGAAGACCGTTCTGTTAGGTTTTTCCGTTTTGGTTTTAGAAGCAGATATTTCTCCAAACCGCGTTTTCTCCCATTCACTCTGGCATATCAAAACGGAGCTCCGAGAAGCAACGTGCTTCTCACTCTCTCAATCTAGAGGCAGATTCAACTCCCTTAGGTAAGCGAACACCCAGCAGAGCAGTCTGAAAAATACGTTCGTTTCGTGTTTTAGACGGAGATTTACAGCTATTTGGGAAATGCTTGCATTTGGCTGGGAAAATGCTTTTTCCACTTCTTCACAGAAAGGGTTTAGAAACTCCTGCAAAAACACATCAGTTTAACTCTATAAGTTGAACGCACACATTGAAGGCCGTTCTGTTAGGTTGCTCCGTTTTGGTTTTAGAAGCAGATATTTCTCAAAACCGCGTTTACTGCCATTCACTCTGGCATATCAAAACGGAGCTCCGAGAAGCAACGTGCTTCTCACTCTCTGAATCTAGAGGCAGATTCAACTCCCTTAGGTAAGCGAACAAACAGCAGAGAAGTCTGAAAAATACGTTCGTTTTATGTTTTTGACGGAGATTTACAGCTATTTGGGAAATTCTTGCATTTGGCTGAAAAAATGCGTTTTCCGCTTCTTCACAGAAATAGTTTAGAAACTCCTGCAAACACACATCAGTTTAACTCTGTAAGTTGAACGCACACATTGAAGGCCGTCCTGTTAGGTTGCTCCGTTTTGGTTTTAGAATCAGATATTTCTCCAAACCGCGTTTACTCTTTTTCACTCTGGCATATCAAAACAAAGCTCCAAGAAAAAACGGGCTTCTCACTCTCTGAATCTAGAGGCAGATTGAACTCCCTTAGGTAAGCGAACACCTAGCTGAGCAGTCTGAATGATACGTTCGTTTTGTGTTTTAGACGGACATTTCCAGCTATTTAAGAAATGCTTGCATTTGGCTGGGAAAATGCGTTTTCCGCTTCTTCACAGAAAGGGTTTAGAAACTCCTGCAAACACACATCAGTTTTACTCTGTAAGTTGAACGCACACGTTGAAGGCCGTTCTGTTAGGTTGTTCCGTTTTGGTTTTAGAAGCAGATATTTCTCCAAACGGCGTTTACTCCCATTCACTCTGGCATATCAAAACGCAGCTCCGAGAAGCAACGTGCTTCTCACTCTCTGAATCTAGTGGCAGATTCAACTTTCTTAGGTAAGCGAACACCCAGCAGAGCAGTCTGAAGGATACGTTCGTTTTGTGTTTTAGACGGAGATTTCCAGCTATTTAAGAAATGCTTGCATTTGGCTGGGAAAATGCGTTTTCCGCTTCTTCAGAGAAAGGGTTTAGAAACTCCTGCAAACAGACATCAGTTCAGCTCTGTTAGTTGAACGCACGCTTTGAAGGCCGTTCCGTTAGGTAGCTCCGTTTTGGTTTTAGAAGCTGATATTTCTCCAAACCGCGTTTACTCCCATTCACTCTGGCATATCAAAACGCAGCTCCGAGAAGCAACATGCTTCTCACTGTCTGAATCTAGAGGCAGATTCAACTCCCTTAGGTAAGCGAACACCCAGCAGAGCAGTCTGAATGATACCTTCGTTTCGTGTTTTAGACGGAGATTTACAGCTATTTGGGAAATGCTTGCATTTGGCTGGGAAAATGCTTTTTCCCCTTCTTCACAGAAAGGGTTTAGAAACTCCTGCAAACACCTATCAGTTTAACCCTTTAAGTTGAACGCACACATTGAAGGCCGTTCTGTTAGGTTGCTCCGTTTTGGTTTTAGAAGCAGATATTTCTCCAAACCGCGTTTACTCCCTTTCACTCTGGCATATCAAAACGCAGCTCAGAGAAGCAACGTGCTTCTCACTCTCTGAATCTAGAGGCAGATTGAACTCCCTTAGGTAAGCGAACACCCAGCAGAGCAGTCTGAAGGTTACGTTCCTTTTGTGTTTTAGACAAAGATTTACAGCTATTTGGGAAATGCTTGCATTTGACTGGGAAAATGCGTTTTCCGCTTCTTCAGAGAAAGGGTTTAGAAACTCCTGCAAACACACATCAGTTTAACTCTGTAAGTTGAAAGCACACATTGAAGACCGTTCTGTTAGGTTGCTCCGTTTTGGTTTTAGAAGCAGATATTTCTCCAAACCGCGTTTTCTCTTATTCACTGGCATATCAAAACGCAGCTTCGAAAAGCAACGTGCTTCTCACTCTCTGAATCTAGAGGCAGATTGAACTCCCTTAGGTAAGCGAACACCCAGCAGAGCAGTCTAAAGGATACGTTCATTTTGCGTTTTACACAAAGATTTATAGCTATTAGGGAAATGCTTGCATTTGGCTGGGAAAATGCGTATTTTGCTTCTTCAGAGAAAGTGTTTAGAAACTCCTGCAAACATACATCAGTTTAATTCTGTACGTTGAACGCACACATTGAAGGCCGTTCTGTTAGGTTGCTCCGTTTTGGTTTTAGAATCAGATATTTCTCCAAACCGCGTTTACTCATTTTCACTCTGGAATATCAAAACTCAGCTCCAAGAAAAAACGGGCTTCTCACTCTCTGAATCTAGAGGCAGATTCAACTTCCTTAGGTAAGTGAACACCCAGCAGAGCCGTCTGATGGATACGTTCGTTTTGTGTTTTAGACGGAGATTTACAGCTATTTGGGAAATGCTTGCATTTGGCTGGAAAATAGCGTTTTCCGCTTCTTCACAGAAAGATTTGAGAAACTCCTGCGAACACAAATCAGTTTATCTCTGTAGGTTGAACGCACACATTGAAGGCCGTTGTGTTAGGTTGCTCCGTTTTGGTTTTAGAAGCAGATATTTCTCCAAACCGCGTTTACTCCCTTTCACTCTGGAATATCAAAACGCAGCTCCGAGATGCAACGGGCTTCTCACTCTCTGAATCTAGAGGCAGATTCAACTCCCTTAGGTAAGCGAACACCCAGCTGAGCAGTCTGAATGATACGTTCGTTTTGTGTTTTAGACGGAGATTTCCAGCTATTTTGGAAATGCTTCCATTTGGCTGGGAAAATGCTTTTTCCGCTTCTTCACAGAAAGGGTTTAGAAACTCCTGCAAACACACATCAGTTTAACTCTGTAAGTTGAACACACGCATTGAAGGCCGTTCTTTTAGGTAGCTCCGTTTTGGTTTTAGAAGCAGATATTTCTCCAAACCGCGTTTACTCCCATTCACTCTGGCATATCAAAACGCAGCTTTGAGAAGCAACGGGCTTCTCACTCTCTGAATCTAGAGGCAGATTGAACTCCCTTAGGTAAGCGAACACTCAGCAGAGCAATCTGAAGGATACGTTCGTTTTGTGTTTTAGACGGAGATTTACAGCTATTTGGGAAATGCTTGCATTTGGCTGGGAAATAGCTTTTTTCTTCTTCACAGAAAGCCTTTAGAAACTCCTGCAAACACCTATCAGTTAAACTCTTTAAGGTGAACGCACACATTGAAGGCCGTTCTGTTAGGTTGCTCCGTTTTGTTTTTAGAAACCGATATTTCTCCAAACCGCGTTTACTCCCATTCACGCTGGCATATCAAAACGCAGCTCCGAGAAGCAACGGGATTCTCACTCTCTGAATCTAGAGGCAGATACACGTTTCTCAGGTAAGCGAACACCCAGCAGAGTAGTTTGAAGGATACGTTCGTTTTGTGTTTTAGACGTAGATTTACAGGTATTTGAAAAATGCTTGCAATTTGCAGGGAAATAGCGTTTTATGCTTCTTCACAGAAAATGTTTAGAAACTCCTGCAAACACACATAAGTTTAACTCTGCAACTTGAACGCACACATTGAAGGCCGTTCTGTTAGGTTGCTCCGTTTTGGTTTTAGAAGCAGATATTTCTCCAAACCGCGTTTTCTCCCATTCACTCTGGCATATCAAAACGCAGCTTCGAAAAGCAACGTGCTTCTCACTCTCTGAATCTAGAGGCAGATTGAACTCCCTTAGGTAAGCGAACACCCAGAAGAGCAGTCTGAAGGATACGTTCATTTTGCGTTTTACACGGAGATTTACAGCTATTTGGGAAATGCTTGCATTTGGCTGGGAAAATGCGTATTTCGCTTCTTCAGAGAAAGTGTTTAGAAACTCCTGCAAACATACATCAGTTTAGTTCTGTACGTTGAACGCACACATTGAAGACCGTTCTTTTAGGTCGTTCCGTTTTGGATTTAGAAGCAGATATTTCTCCAAACCGCGTTTTCTCCCATTCATTCTGGCATATCAAAACGCAGCTCCGAGAAGCAACGTGCTTCTCACTCTCTCAATCTAGAGGCAGATTCAACTCCCTTAGGTAAGAAAACACGCAGCAGAGCAGTCTGAAGGATACGTTCGTTTTATGTTTTAGACGGAGATTTACAGCTATTTGGGAAATGCTTGCATTTGGCTGGAAAATAGCGTTTTCCGCTTCTTTACAGAAAGAATTGAGAAACTTTTGCAAACACACATCAGTTTATCACTGTAGGTTGAACGCACACATTGAAGGCCGTTGTGTTAGGTTGCTCCGTTTTGCTTTTAGAAGCAGATATTTCTCCAAACCGCGTTTACTACCTTTCACTCTGGCATATCAAAACGCAGCTCCGAGAAGCAACGGGCTTCTCACTCTCTGAATCTAGAAGCAGATTCAACTCCCTTAGGTAAGCGAACACCCAGCAAAGCAGTCTGAAGGATACGTTCGTTTTGTGTTTTATACGGAGATTTACAGCTCTTTGGGAGATGCTAGCATTTTGTTTGGAAATAGCCTTTTTTGCTTCTTCACAGAAAGGGTTTAGAAACTCCTGGAAACACACATCAGTTTAACTCTGTAAGTTGAACGCACACATTGAAGGCCGTTCTGTTAGGTTGCTCCGTTTTGGTTTTCGAAGCAGATATTTCTTCAAACCACTTTTACTCCCATTCACTCTGGCATATCAAAACGGAGCTTTGAGAAGAAACGGGCTTCTCACTCTCTGAATCTAGAGGCAGATTCAACTCCCTTAGGTAAGCGAACACCCAGCAGAGCAGTCTGAAGGTTACGTTCATTTTGTGGTATATACGGAGATTTACAGCTATTTGGGAAATGCTTACAAATGGCTGGGAAAATGCGCTTTCCGCTTCTTCACAGAAAGTGTTTAGAAACTCCTGCAAACCCACATAAATTTATCTCTGTAAGTTGAACGCACACATTGAAGGCCGTTCTGTTAGGTTGTTCCGTTTTGGTTTTAGAATCAGATATTTCTCCAAACCGCGTTTACTCCCATTCACTCTGGCGTATCAAAACGCAGCTCCGAGAAGAAACGTGCTTCTCACTCTCTGAATCTAGAGGCTGATTCAACTCCCTTAGGTATGAAAACACCCAGCAGAGCAGTCTGAAGGATACGTTCGTTTTGTGTTTTAGAAGGAGATTTACAGCTATTTGGGAGATGCTAGCATTTTGCTGGGAAATAGCGTTTTTTGCTTCTTCACAGAAAGGGTTTAGAAACTTCTGCAAACACACATCAGTTCAACTCTGTATGTTGAACGCACACATTGAAGGCCGTTCTGTTAGGTTGCTCCGTTTTGGTTTTAGAATCAGATATTTCTCCAAACCGCGTTTACTCTTTTTCACTCTGGCATATCAAAACTGAGCTCCAAGAAAAAACGGGCTTCTCACTCTCTGAATCTAGAGGCAGATTCAACTCCCTTAGGTAAGCGAACACCCAGCTGAGCAGTCTGAATGATACGTTCGTTTTGTGTTTTAGACGGAGATTTCCAGCTATTTAAGAAATGCTTGCATTTGGCTGGGAAAATGCGTTTTCCGCTTCTTCACAGAAAGGGTTTAGAAACTCCTGCAAACACCTATCAGTTTAACCCTTTAAGTTGAACGCACACATTGAAGGCCGTTCTATTAGGTTGCTCCGTTTTGGTTTTAGAAGCAGATATTTCTCCAAATCGCGTTTACTCCCATTCACTCTGGCATATCAAAACGCAGCTCGGAGAAGCAACGTGATTCTCACTCTCTGAATCTAGAGGCAGATTGAACTCCCTTAGGTAAGCGAACACCCAGCAGAGCAGTCTGAAGGATACGTTCATTTTGTGTTTTAAACGGAGATTTACAACTATTTGGGAAATGCTTGCATTTGGCTGGGAAAATGCGTTCTCCGCTTCTTCAGAGAAAGGGTTTAGAAACTCCTGCAAACACACATCAGTTGAACTCTGTAAGTTGAAAGCACACATTGAAGACCGTTCTGTTAGGTTGCTCCGTTTTGGTTTTAGAAGCAGATATTTCTCCAAACCGCGTTTTCTCTTATTCACTGGCATATCAAAACGCAGCTTCGAAAAGCAACGTGCTTCTCACTCTCTGAATCTAGAGGCAGATTGAACTCCCTTAGGTAAGCGAACACCCAGCAGAGCAGTCTAAAGGATACGTTCATTTTGCGTTTTACACAAAGATTTATAGCTATTAGGGAAATGCTTGCATTTGGCTGGGAAAATGCGTATTTTGCTTCTTCAGAGAAAGTGTTTAGAAACTCCTGCAAACATACATCAGTTTAATTCTGTACGTTGAACGCACACATTGAAGACCGTTCTTTTAGGTTGTTCCGTTTTGGATTTAGAAGGAGATATTTCTCCAAACCGGGTTTTCTCCCATTCAGTCTGGCATATCAAAACGCAGCTCCGAGAAGCAACGTGCTTCTCACTCTCTCCATCTAGAGGCAGATTCAACTCCCTTAGGTAAGAAAACACCCAGCAGAGCAGTCTGAAGGATACGTTCGTTTTGTGTTTTAGACGTAGATTTACAGCTATTTGGGAAATGCTTGCATTTTGCTGGGAAATAGCGTTTTTTGCTTCTTCACAGAAAATGTTTAGAAACTCCTGCAAACACACATCAGTTTAACTCTGTAAGTTGAATGCACACATTGAAGGCCGTTCTGTTAGGTTGCTCCGTTTTGGTTTTAGAAGCAGATATTTCTCCAAACAGCGTTTACTCCCATTCACTCTGGCATATCAAAACGCAGCTCCGAGAAGCAACGTGCTTCTCACTCTCTGAATCTAGAGTCAGATTCAACTCCCTTAGGTAAGCGAACACCCAGCAGTGCAGTCTGAAGGATACGTTCGATTTGTGTTTTAGACGTATATTTACAGCTATTTGGGAAATGCTTGCATTTGGCTGGGAAATAGCGTTTTCCGCTTCTTCACAGAAAGGATTTAGAAACTCCTGCAAACACACATCAGTTTAACACTGTAGGTTGAACGCACACATTGAAGGCAGTTCTGTTAAGTTGCTCCGTTTTGGATTTAGAATCAGATATTTCTCCAAACCGCGTTTACTCCCTTTCACTCTGGCATATCAAAATTCAGCTCCAAGATAAAACGAGCTTCTCACTCTCTGAATCTAGAGGCAGATTCAACTCCCTTAGGTAAGCGAACAAAAAGCAGAGCAGTCTGAAGGATACGTTCGTTTTGTATTTTAGACGGAGATTTACAGCTATTTGGGAAATTCTTGCATTTGGCTGGGAAAATGCGTTTTCCTCTTCTTCACAGAAATAGTTTAGAAACTCCTGCAAACACACATCAGTTTAACTCTGTAAGTTGAACGCACACATTGAAGGCCGTTCTGTTAGGTTGCTCCGTTTTGGTTTTAGAATCAGATATTTCTCCAAACCGCGTTTACTCATTTTCACTCTGGAATATCAAAACTCAGCTCCAAGAAAAAACGGGCTTCTCACTCTCTGAATCTAGAGGCAGATTCAACTTCCTTAGGTAAGTGAACACCCAGCAGAGCCGTCTGATGGATACGTTCGTTTTGTGTTTTAGACGGAGATTTACAGCTATTTGGGAAATGCTTGCATTTGGCTGGAAAATAGCGTTTTCCGCTTCTTCACAGAAAGATTTGAGAAACTCCTGCGAACACAAATCAGTTTATCTCTGTAGGTTGAACGCACACATTGAAGGCCGTTGTGTTAGGTTGCTCCGTTTTGGTTTTAGAAGCAGATATTTCTCCAAACCGCGTTTACTCCCTTTCACTCTGGCATATCAAAACGCAGCTCCGAGATGCAACGGGCTTCTCACTCTCTGAATCTAGAGGCAGATTCAACTCCCTTAGGTAAGCGAACACCCAGCTGAGCAGTCTGAATGATACGTTCGTTTTGTGTTTTAGACGGAGATTTCCAGCTATTTTGGAAATGCTTCCATTTGGCTGGGAAAATGCTTTTTCCGCTTCTTCACAGAAAGGGTTTAGAAACTCCTGCAAACACACATCAGTTTAACTCTGTAAGTTGAACACACGCATTGAAGGCCGTTCTTTTAGGTAGCTCCGTTTTGGTTTTAGAAGCAGATATTTCTCCAAACCGCGTTTACTCCCATTCACTCTGGCATATCAAAACGCAGCTCCGAGAAGCAACGGGCTTCTCACTCTCTGAATCTAGAGGCAGATACACCTTTCTTAGGTAAGCGAACACCCAGCAGAGTAGTTTGAAGGATACGTTCGTTTTGTGTTTTAGACGTAGATTTACAGCTATTTGAAAAATGCATGTAATTTGCAGGGAAATAGCGTTTTCTGCTTCTTCACAGAAAATGTTTAGAAACTCCTGCAAACACACGTCAGTTTAACTCTGCAACTTGAACGGACACATTGAAGGCCGTTCTGTTAAGTTGCTCCGTTTTGGTTTAAGAAGCAGATATTTCTCCAAACCGCGTTTACTCCGGTTCACTCTGGCATATCAAAACGCAGCTCAGAGAAGCAACGTGCTTCTCACTCTCTGAATCTAGAGGCAGATTGAACTCCCTTAGGTAAGCGAACACCCAGCAGAGCAGTCTGAAGGATACGTTCCTTTTGTGTTTTAGACGGAGATTTACATCTATTTGTGAAATGCTTGCATATGGCTGGGAAAATGCGTTTTCCGCTTCTTCAGAGAAAGGGTTTAGAAACTCCTGCAAACACACCTCAGTTTAACTCTGTAAGTTGAAAGCACACATTGAAGACCGTTCTGTTAGGTTGCTCCGTTTTGGTTTTAGAAGCAGATATTTCTCCAAACCGCGTTTTCTCCCATTCATTCTGGCATATCAAAACGCAGCTCCGAGAAGCAACGTGCTTCTCACTCTCTCAATCTAGAGGCAGATTCAACTCCCTTAGGTAAGAAAACACCCAGCAGAGCAGTCTGAAGGATACGTTCGTTTTGTGTTTTAGACGGAGATTTACAGCTATTTGGGAAATGCTTGCATTTGGCTGGAAAATAGCGTTTTCCGCTTCTTCACAGAAAGAATTGAGAAACTCCTGCAAACACACATCAGTTTATCTCTGTAGGTTGAACGCACACATTGAAGGCCGTTGTGTTAGGTTGCTCCGTTTTGGTTTTAGAAGCAGATATTTCTCCAAACCGCGTTTACTCCCTTTCACTCTGGCATATCAAAACGCAGCTCC
Source organism: Callithrix jacchus (assembly GCF_049354715.1). NCBI lineage: Eukaryota > Metazoa > Chordata > Mammalia > Primates > Cebidae > Callithrix > Callithrix jacchus. Next base: position 60,310,529 of record NC_133503.1, on the reverse strand, counting down.
GAGAAGCAACGGGCTTCTCACTCTCTGAATCTAGAAGCAGATTCAACTCCCTTAGGTAAGTGAACACCCAGCAGAGCAGTCTGAAGGATACGTTCGTTTTGTGTTTTAGACGGAGATTTACAGCTATTTGGGAGATGCTAGCATTTTGTTGGGAAATAGCCTTTTTTGCTTCTTCACAGAAAGGGTTTAGAAACTCCTGGAAACACACATCAGTTTAACTCTGTAAGTTGAACGAACACATTGAAGGCCGTTCTGTTAGGTTGCTCCGTTTTGGTTTTCGAAGCAGATATTTCTTCAAACCGCTTTTACTCCCATTCACTCTGGCATATCAAAACGGAGCTCCGAGAAGAAACGGGCTTCTCACTCTCTGAATCTAGAGGCAGATTCAACTCCCTTAGGTAAGCGAACACCCAGCAGAGCAGTCTGAAGGATACGTTCGTTTTGTGTTTTAGACGGAGATTTACACTTATTTGGGAAATGCTTGCATTTGGCTGGAAAATAGCGTTTTCCACTTCTTCACAGAAAGAATTGAGAAACTCCTGCAAACACACATCAGTTTATCTCTGTAGGTTGAACGCACACATTGAAGGCCGTTCTGTTAGGTTGCTCCGTTTCGGTTTTAGAAGCAGATATTTCTCCAAACGGCGTTTACTCCCTTTCACTCTGGCATATCAAAACTCAGCTCCAAGAAAAAACGTTCTTCTCACTCTCTGAATCTAGAGGTAGATTCAACTCCCTTAGGTAAGCGAACACCCAGCAGAGCAGTCTGAAATATATGTTCGTTTTCTGTTTTACAAGGACATTTACAGCTATTTGTGAAATGCTTGCATTTGGCTGGGAAATAGCTTTTTTGCTTCTTCACAGAAAGGGTTTAGAAACTCCTGCAAACACACATCAGTTTAACTGTGTACGTTGAACACACACATTGAAGGCCGTTCTGTTAGGTTTCTCCGTTTTGGTTTTAGAAGCAGATATTTCTCCAAACGGCGTTTACTCCCATTCACTCTGGCATATCAAAACGCAGCTCCGAGAAGCAACGTGCTTCTCACTCTCTGAATCTAGAGGCAGATTCAACTCCCTTAGGTAAGCGAACACCCAGCAGAGCAGTCTGAAGGATACATTCGTTTCGTGTTTTAGACGGAGATTTACAGCTATTTGGGAAATGCTTGCATTTGGCTGGGAAAATGCTTTTTCCGCTTCATCACAGAAAGGGTTTAGAAACTCCTGCAAACACCTATCAGTTTAACTCTTTAAGTTGAACGCACACATTGAAGGCCATTCTGTTAGGTTGCTCCGTTTTGGTTTTAGAAGCAGATATTTCTCCAAACCGCGTTTACTGCCGTTCACTCTGGCATATCAAAACGCAGCTCCGAGAAGCAACGTGCTTCTCACTCTCTGAATCTAGAGGCACATTGAACTCCCTTAGGTAAGCGAACACCCAGCAGAGCAGTCTGAAAAATACGTTCATTTTGTGTTTTAGACGGAGATTTACAACTATTTGGGAAATGCTTGCATTTGGCTGGGAAATTGCGTTTTCCGCTTCTTCAGAGAAAGGGTTTAGAAACTCCTGCAACAACACATCAGTTTAACTCTGTAAATTGAACGCACACATTGAAGACCGTTCTGTTAGGTTTTTCCGTTTTGGTTTTAGAAGCAGATATTTCTCCAAACCGCGTTTTCTCCCATTCACTCTGGCATATCAAAACGGAGCTCCGAGAAGCAACGTGCTTCTCACTCTCTCAATCTAGAGGCAGATTCAACTCCCTTAGGTAAGCGAACACCCAGCAGAGCAGTCTGAAAAATACGTTCGTTTCGTGTTTTAGACGGAGATTTACAGCTATTTGGGAAATGCTTGCATTTGGCTGGGAAAATGCTTTTTCCACTTCTTCACAGAAAGGGTTTAGAAACTCCTGCAAAAACACATCAGTTTAACTCTATAAGTTGAACGCACACATTGAAGGCCGTTCTGTTAGGTTGCTCCGTTTTGGTTTTAGAAGCAGATATTTCTCAAAACCGCGTTTACTGCCATTCACTCTGGCATATCAAAACGGAGCTCCGAGAAGCAACGTGCTTCTCACTCTCTGAATCTAGAGGCAGATTCAACTCCCTTAGGTAAGCGAACAAACAGCAGAGAAGTCTGAAAAATACGTTCGTTTTATGTTTTTGACGGAGATTTACAGCTATTTGGGAAATTCTTGCATTTGGCTGAAAAAATGCGTTTTCCGCTTCTTCACAGAAATAGTTTAGAAACTCCTGCAAACACACATCAGTTTAACTCTGTAAGTTGAACGCACACATTGAAGGCCGTCCTGTTAGGTTGCTCCGTTTTGGTTTTAGAATCAGATATTTCTCCAAACCGCGTTTACTCTTTTTCACTCTGGCATATCAAAACAAAGCTCCAAGAAAAAACGGGCTTCTCACTCTCTGAATCTAGAGGCAGATTGAACTCCCTTAGGTAAGCGAACACCTAGCTGAGCAGTCTGAATGATACGTTCGTTTTGTGTTTTAGACGGACATTTCCAGCTATTTAAGAAATGCTTGCATTTGGCTGGGAAAATGCGTTTTCCGCTTCTTCACAGAAAGGGTTTAGAAACTCCTGCAAACACACATCAGTTTTACTCTGTAAGTTGAACGCACACGTTGAAGGCCGTTCTGTTAGGTTGTTCCGTTTTGGTTTTAGAAGCAGATATTTCTCCAAACGGCGTTTACTCCCATTCACTCTGGCATATCAAAACGCAGCTCCGAGAAGCAACGTGCTTCTCACTCTCTGAATCTAGTGGCAGATTCAACTTTCTTAGGTAAGCGAACACCCAGCAGAGCAGTCTGAAGGATACGTTCGTTTTGTGTTTTAGACGGAGATTTCCAGCTATTTAAGAAATGCTTGCATTTGGCTGGGAAAATGCGTTTTCCGCTTCTTCAGAGAAAGGGTTTAGAAACTCCTGCAAACAGACATCAGTTCAGCTCTGTTAGTTGAACGCACGCTTTGAAGGCCGTTCCGTTAGGTAGCTCCGTTTTGGTTTTAGAAGCTGATATTTCTCCAAACCGCGTTTACTCCCATTCACTCTGGCATATCAAAACGCAGCTCCGAGAAGCAACATGCTTCTCACTGTCTGAATCTAGAGGCAGATTCAACTCCCTTAGGTAAGCGAACACCCAGCAGAGCAGTCTGAATGATACCTTCGTTTCGTGTTTTAGACGGAGATTTACAGCTATTTGGGAAATGCTTGCATTTGGCTGGGAAAATGCTTTTTCCCCTTCTTCACAGAAAGGGTTTAGAAACTCCTGCAAACACCTATCAGTTTAACCCTTTAAGTTGAACGCACACATTGAAGGCCGTTCTGTTAGGTTGCTCCGTTTTGGTTTTAGAAGCAGATATTTCTCCAAACCGCGTTTACTCCCTTTCACTCTGGCATATCAAAACGCAGCTCAGAGAAGCAACGTGCTTCTCACTCTCTGAATCTAGAGGCAGATTGAACTCCCTTAGGTAAGCGAACACCCAGCAGAGCAGTCTGAAGGTTACGTTCCTTTTGTGTTTTAGACAAAGATTTACAGCTATTTGGGAAATGCTTGCATTTGACTGGGAAAATGCGTTTTCCGCTTCTTCAGAGAAAGGGTTTAGAAACTCCTGCAAACACACATCAGTTTAACTCTGTAAGTTGAAAGCACACATTGAAGACCGTTCTGTTAGGTTGCTCCGTTTTGGTTTTAGAAGCAGATATTTCTCCAAACCGCGTTTTCTCTTATTCACTGGCATATCAAAACGCAGCTTCGAAAAGCAACGTGCTTCTCACTCTCTGAATCTAGAGGCAGATTGAACTCCCTTAGGTAAGCGAACACCCAGCAGAGCAGTCTAAAGGATACGTTCATTTTGCGTTTTACACAAAGATTTATAGCTATTAGGGAAATGCTTGCATTTGGCTGGGAAAATGCGTATTTTGCTTCTTCAGAGAAAGTGTTTAGAAACTCCTGCAAACATACATCAGTTTAATTCTGTACGTTGAACGCACACATTGAAGGCCGTTCTGTTAGGTTGCTCCGTTTTGGTTTTAGAATCAGATATTTCTCCAAACCGCGTTTACTCATTTTCACTCTGGAATATCAAAACTCAGCTCCAAGAAAAAACGGGCTTCTCACTCTCTGAATCTAGAGGCAGATTCAACTTCCTTAGGTAAGTGAACACCCAGCAGAGCCGTCTGATGGATACGTTCGTTTTGTGTTTTAGACGGAGATTTACAGCTATTTGGGAAATGCTTGCATTTGGCTGGAAAATAGCGTTTTCCGCTTCTTCACAGAAAGATTTGAGAAACTCCTGCGAACACAAATCAGTTTATCTCTGTAGGTTGAACGCACACATTGAAGGCCGTTGTGTTAGGTTGCTCCGTTTTGGTTTTAGAAGCAGATATTTCTCCAAACCGCGTTTACTCCCTTTCACTCTGGAATATCAAAACGCAGCTCCGAGATGCAACGGGCTTCTCACTCTCTGAATCTAGAGGCAGATTCAACTCCCTTAGGTAAGCGAACACCCAGCTGAGCAGTCTGAATGATACGTTCGTTTTGTGTTTTAGACGGAGATTTCCAGCTATTTTGGAAATGCTTCCATTTGGCTGGGAAAATGCTTTTTCCGCTTCTTCACAGAAAGGGTTTAGAAACTCCTGCAAACACACATCAGTTTAACTCTGTAAGTTGAACACACGCATTGAAGGCCGTTCTTTTAGGTAGCTCCGTTTTGGTTTTAGAAGCAGATATTTCTCCAAACCGCGTTTACTCCCATTCACTCTGGCATATCAAAACGCAGCTTTGAGAAGCAACGGGCTTCTCACTCTCTGAATCTAGAGGCAGATTGAACTCCCTTAGGTAAGCGAACACTCAGCAGAGCAATCTGAAGGATACGTTCGTTTTGTGTTTTAGACGGAGATTTACAGCTATTTGGGAAATGCTTGCATTTGGCTGGGAAATAGCTTTTTTCTTCTTCACAGAAAGCCTTTAGAAACTCCTGCAAACACCTATCAGTTAAACTCTTTAAGGTGAACGCACACATTGAAGGCCGTTCTGTTAGGTTGCTCCGTTTTGTTTTTAGAAACCGATATTTCTCCAAACCGCGTTTACTCCCATTCACGCTGGCATATCAAAACGCAGCTCCGAGAAGCAACGGGATTCTCACTCTCTGAATCTAGAGGCAGATACACGTTTCTCAGGTAAGCGAACACCCAGCAGAGTAGTTTGAAGGATACGTTCGTTTTGTGTTTTAGACGTAGATTTACAGGTATTTGAAAAATGCTTGCAATTTGCAGGGAAATAGCGTTTTATGCTTCTTCACAGAAAATGTTTAGAAACTCCTGCAAACACACATAAGTTTAACTCTGCAACTTGAACGCACACATTGAAGGCCGTTCTGTTAGGTTGCTCCGTTTTGGTTTTAGAAGCAGATATTTCTCCAAACCGCGTTTTCTCCCATTCACTCTGGCATATCAAAACGCAGCTTCGAAAAGCAACGTGCTTCTCACTCTCTGAATCTAGAGGCAGATTGAACTCCCTTAGGTAAGCGAACACCCAGAAGAGCAGTCTGAAGGATACGTTCATTTTGCGTTTTACACGGAGATTTACAGCTATTTGGGAAATGCTTGCATTTGGCTGGGAAAATGCGTATTTCGCTTCTTCAGAGAAAGTGTTTAGAAACTCCTGCAAACATACATCAGTTTAGTTCTGTACGTTGAACGCACACATTGAAGACCGTTCTTTTAGGTCGTTCCGTTTTGGATTTAGAAGCAGATATTTCTCCAAACCGCGTTTTCTCCCATTCATTCTGGCATATCAAAACGCAGCTCCGAGAAGCAACGTGCTTCTCACTCTCTCAATCTAGAGGCAGATTCAACTCCCTTAGGTAAGAAAACACGCAGCAGAGCAGTCTGAAGGATACGTTCGTTTTATGTTTTAGACGGAGATTTACAGCTATTTGGGAAATGCTTGCATTTGGCTGGAAAATAGCGTTTTCCGCTTCTTTACAGAAAGAATTGAGAAACTTTTGCAAACACACATCAGTTTATCACTGTAGGTTGAACGCACACATTGAAGGCCGTTGTGTTAGGTTGCTCCGTTTTGCTTTTAGAAGCAGATATTTCTCCAAACCGCGTTTACTACCTTTCACTCTGGCATATCAAAACGCAGCTCCGAGAAGCAACGGGCTTCTCACTCTCTGAATCTAGAAGCAGATTCAACTCCCTTAGGTAAGCGAACACCCAGCAAAGCAGTCTGAAGGATACGTTCGTTTTGTGTTTTATACGGAGATTTACAGCTCTTTGGGAGATGCTAGCATTTTGTTTGGAAATAGCCTTTTTTGCTTCTTCACAGAAAGGGTTTAGAAACTCCTGGAAACACACATCAGTTTAACTCTGTAAGTTGAACGCACACATTGAAGGCCGTTCTGTTAGGTTGCTCCGTTTTGGTTTTCGAAGCAGATATTTCTTCAAACCACTTTTACTCCCATTCACTCTGGCATATCAAAACGGAGCTTTGAGAAGAAACGGGCTTCTCACTCTCTGAATCTAGAGGCAGATTCAACTCCCTTAGGTAAGCGAACACCCAGCAGAGCAGTCTGAAGGTTACGTTCATTTTGTGGTATATACGGAGATTTACAGCTATTTGGGAAATGCTTACAAATGGCTGGGAAAATGCGCTTTCCGCTTCTTCACAGAAAGTGTTTAGAAACTCCTGCAAACCCACATAAATTTATCTCTGTAAGTTGAACGCACACATTGAAGGCCGTTCTGTTAGGTTGTTCCGTTTTGGTTTTAGAATCAGATATTTCTCCAAACCGCGTTTACTCCCATTCACTCTGGCGTATCAAAACGCAGCTCCGAGAAGAAACGTGCTTCTCACTCTCTGAATCTAGAGGCTGATTCAACTCCCTTAGGTATGAAAACACCCAGCAGAGCAGTCTGAAGGATACGTTCGTTTTGTGTTTTAGAAGGAGATTTACAGCTATTTGGGAGATGCTAGCATTTTGCTGGGAAATAGCGTTTTTTGCTTCTTCACAGAAAGGGTTTAGAAACTTCTGCAAACACACATCAGTTCAACTCTGTATGTTGAACGCACACATTGAAGGCCGTTCTGTTAGGTTGCTCCGTTTTGGTTTTAGAATCAGATATTTCTCCAAACCGCGTTTACTCTTTTTCACTCTGGCATATCAAAACTGAGCTCCAAGAAAAAACGGGCTTCTCACTCTCTGAATCTAGAGGCAGATTCAACTCCCTTAGGTAAGCGAACACCCAGCTGAGCAGTCTGAATGATACGTTCGTTTTGTGTTTTAGACGGAGATTTCCAGCTATTTAAGAAATGCTTGCATTTGGCTGGGAAAATGCGTTTTCCGCTTCTTCACAGAAAGGGTTTAGAAACTCCTGCAAACACCTATCAGTTTAACCCTTTAAGTTGAACGCACACATTGAAGGCCGTTCTATTAGGTTGCTCCGTTTTGGTTTTAGAAGCAGATATTTCTCCAAATCGCGTTTACTCCCATTCACTCTGGCATATCAAAACGCAGCTCGGAGAAGCAACGTGATTCTCACTCTCTGAATCTAGAGGCAGATTGAACTCCCTTAGGTAAGCGAACACCCAGCAGAGCAGTCTGAAGGATACGTTCATTTTGTGTTTTAAACGGAGATTTACAACTATTTGGGAAATGCTTGCATTTGGCTGGGAAAATGCGTTCTCCGCTTCTTCAGAGAAAGGGTTTAGAAACTCCTGCAAACACACATCAGTTGAACTCTGTAAGTTGAAAGCACACATTGAAGACCGTTCTGTTAGGTTGCTCCGTTTTGGTTTTAGAAGCAGATATTTCTCCAAACCGCGTTTTCTCTTATTCACTGGCATATCAAAACGCAGCTTCGAAAAGCAACGTGCTTCTCACTCTCTGAATCTAGAGGCAGATTGAACTCCCTTAGGTAAGCGAACACCCAGCAGAGCAGTCTAAAGGATACGTTCATTTTGCGTTTTACACAAAGATTTATAGCTATTAGGGAAATGCTTGCATTTGGCTGGGAAAATGCGTATTTTGCTTCTTCAGAGAAAGTGTTTAGAAACTCCTGCAAACATACATCAGTTTAATTCTGTACGTTGAACGCACACATTGAAGACCGTTCTTTTAGGTTGTTCCGTTTTGGATTTAGAAGGAGATATTTCTCCAAACCGGGTTTTCTCCCATTCAGTCTGGCATATCAAAACGCAGCTCCGAGAAGCAACGTGCTTCTCACTCTCTCCATCTAGAGGCAGATTCAACTCCCTTAGGTAAGAAAACACCCAGCAGAGCAGTCTGAAGGATACGTTCGTTTTGTGTTTTAGACGTAGATTTACAGCTATTTGGGAAATGCTTGCATTTTGCTGGGAAATAGCGTTTTTTGCTTCTTCACAGAAAATGTTTAGAAACTCCTGCAAACACACATCAGTTTAACTCTGTAAGTTGAATGCACACATTGAAGGCCGTTCTGTTAGGTTGCTCCGTTTTGGTTTTAGAAGCAGATATTTCTCCAAACAGCGTTTACTCCCATTCACTCTGGCATATCAAAACGCAGCTCCGAGAAGCAACGTGCTTCTCACTCTCTGAATCTAGAGTCAGATTCAACTCCCTTAGGTAAGCGAACACCCAGCAGTGCAGTCTGAAGGATACGTTCGATTTGTGTTTTAGACGTATATTTACAGCTATTTGGGAAATGCTTGCATTTGGCTGGGAAATAGCGTTTTCCGCTTCTTCACAGAAAGGATTTAGAAACTCCTGCAAACACACATCAGTTTAACACTGTAGGTTGAACGCACACATTGAAGGCAGTTCTGTTAAGTTGCTCCGTTTTGGATTTAGAATCAGATATTTCTCCAAACCGCGTTTACTCCCTTTCACTCTGGCATATCAAAATTCAGCTCCAAGATAAAACGAGCTTCTCACTCTCTGAATCTAGAGGCAGATTCAACTCCCTTAGGTAAGCGAACAAAAAGCAGAGCAGTCTGAAGGATACGTTCGTTTTGTATTTTAGACGGAGATTTACAGCTATTTGGGAAATTCTTGCATTTGGCTGGGAAAATGCGTTTTCCTCTTCTTCACAGAAATAGTTTAGAAACTCCTGCAAACACACATCAGTTTAACTCTGTAAGTTGAACGCACACATTGAAGGCCGTTCTGTTAGGTTGCTCCGTTTTGGTTTTAGAATCAGATATTTCTCCAAACCGCGTTTACTCATTTTCACTCTGGAATATCAAAACTCAGCTCCAAGAAAAAACGGGCTTCTCACTCTCTGAATCTAGAGGCAGATTCAACTTCCTTAGGTAAGTGAACACCCAGCAGAGCCGTCTGATGGATACGTTCGTTTTGTGTTTTAGACGGAGATTTACAGCTATTTGGGAAATGCTTGCATTTGGCTGGAAAATAGCGTTTTCCGCTTCTTCACAGAAAGATTTGAGAAACTCCTGCGAACACAAATCAGTTTATCTCTGTAGGTTGAACGCACACATTGAAGGCCGTTGTGTTAGGTTGCTCCGTTTTGGTTTTAGAAGCAGATATTTCTCCAAACCGCGTTTACTCCCTTTCACTCTGGCATATCAAAACGCAGCTCCGAGATGCAACGGGCTTCTCACTCTCTGAATCTAGAGGCAGATTCAACTCCCTTAGGTAAGCGAACACCCAGCTGAGCAGTCTGAATGATACGTTCGTTTTGTGTTTTAGACGGAGATTTCCAGCTATTTTGGAAATGCTTCCATTTGGCTGGGAAAATGCTTTTTCCGCTTCTTCACAGAAAGGGTTTAGAAACTCCTGCAAACACACATCAGTTTAACTCTGTAAGTTGAACACACGCATTGAAGGCCGTTCTTTTAGGTAGCTCCGTTTTGGTTTTAGAAGCAGATATTTCTCCAAACCGCGTTTACTCCCATTCACTCTGGCATATCAAAACGCAGCTCCGAGAAGCAACGGGCTTCTCACTCTCTGAATCTAGAGGCAGATACACCTTTCTTAGGTAAGCGAACACCCAGCAGAGTAGTTTGAAGGATACGTTCGTTTTGTGTTTTAGACGTAGATTTACAGCTATTTGAAAAATGCATGTAATTTGCAGGGAAATAGCGTTTTCTGCTTCTTCACAGAAAATGTTTAGAAACTCCTGCAAACACACGTCAGTTTAACTCTGCAACTTGAACGGACACATTGAAGGCCGTTCTGTTAAGTTGCTCCGTTTTGGTTTAAGAAGCAGATATTTCTCCAAACCGCGTTTACTCCGGTTCACTCTGGCATATCAAAACGCAGCTCAGAGAAGCAACGTGCTTCTCACTCTCTGAATCTAGAGGCAGATTGAACTCCCTTAGGTAAGCGAACACCCAGCAGAGCAGTCTGAAGGATACGTTCCTTTTGTGTTTTAGACGGAGATTTACATCTATTTGTGAAATGCTTGCATATGGCTGGGAAAATGCGTTTTCCGCTTCTTCAGAGAAAGGGTTTAGAAACTCCTGCAAACACACCTCAGTTTAACTCTGTAAGTTGAAAGCACACATTGAAGACCGTTCTGTTAGGTTGCTCCGTTTTGGTTTTAGAAGCAGATATTTCTCCAAACCGCGTTTTCTCCCATTCATTCTGGCATATCAAAACGCAGCTCCGAGAAGCAACGTGCTTCTCACTCTCTCAATCTAGAGGCAGATTCAACTCCCTTAGGTAAGAAAACACCCAGCAGAGCAGTCTGAAGGATACGTTCGTTTTGTGTTTTAGACGGAGATTTACAGCTATTTGGGAAATGCTTGCATTTGGCTGGAAAATAGCGTTTTCCGCTTCTTCACAGAAAGAATTGAGAAACTCCTGCAAACACACATCAGTTTATCTCTGTAGGTTGAACGCACACATTGAAGGCCGTTGTGTTAGGTTGCTCCGTTTTGGTTTTAGAAGCAGATATTTCTCCAAACCGCGTTTACTCCCTTTCACTCTGGCATATCAAAACGCAGCTCCGAGAAGCAACGGGCTTCTCACTCTCTGAATCTAGAAGCAGATTCAACTCCCTTAGGTAAGTGAACACCCAGCAGAGCAGTCTGAAGGATACGTTCGTTTTGTGTTTTAGACGGAGATTTACAGCTATTTGGGAGATGCTAGCATTTTGTTGGGAAATAGCCTTTTTTGCTTCTTCACAGAAAGGGTTTAGAAACTCCTGGAAACACACATCAGTTTAACTCTGTAAGTTGAACGAACACATTGAAGGCCGTTCTGTTAGGTTGCTCCGTTTTGGTTTTCGAAGCAGATATTTCTTCAAACCGCTTTTACTCCCATTCACTCTGGCATATCAAAACGGAGCTCCGAGAAGAAACGGGCTTCTCACTCTCTGAATCTAGAGGCAGATTCAACTCCCTTAGGTAAGCGAACACCCAGCAGAGCAGTCTGAAGGATACGTTCGTTTTGTGTTTTAGACGGAGATTTACACTTATTTGGGAAATGCTTGCATTTGGCTGGAAAATAGCGTTTTCCACTTCTTCACAGAAAGAATTGAGAAACTCCTGCAAACACACATCAGTTTATCTCTGTAGGTTGAACGCACACATTGAAGGCCGTTCTGTTAGGTTGCTCCGTTTCGGTTTTAGAAGCAGATATTTCTCCAAACGGCGTTTACTCCCTTTCACTCTGGCATATCAAAACTCAGCTCCAAGAAAAAACGTTCTTCTCACTCTCTGAATCTAGAGGTAGATTCAACTCCCTTAGGTAAGCGAACACCCAGCAGAGCAGTCTGAAATATATGTTCGTTTTCTGTTTTACAAGGACATTTACAGCTATTTGTGAAATGCTTGCATTTGGCTGGGAAATAGCTTTTTTGCTTCTTCACAGAAAGGGTTTAGAAACTCCTGCAAACACACATCAGTTTAACTGTGTACGTTGAACACACACATTGAAGGCCGTTCTGTTAGGTTTCTCCGTTTTGGTTTTAGAAGCAGATATTTCTCCAAACGGCGTTTACTCCCATTCACTCTGGCATATCAAAACGCAGCTCCGAGAAGCAACGTGCTTCTCACTCTCTGAATCTAGAGGCAGATTCAACTCCCTTAGGTAAGCGAACACCCAGCAGAGCAGTCTGAAGGATACATTCGTTTCGTGTTTTAGACGGAGATTTACAGCTATTTGGGAAATGCTTGCATTTGGCTGGGAAAATGCTTTTTCCGCTTCATCACAGAAAGGGTTTAGAAACTCCTGCAAACACCTATCAGTTTAACTCTTTAAGTTGAACGCACACATTGAAGGCCATTCTGTTAGGTTGCTCCGTTTTGGTTTTAGAAGCAGATATTTCTCCAAACCGCGTTTACTGCCGTTCACTCTGGCATATCAAAACGCAGCTCCGAGAAGCAACGTGCTTCTCACTCTCTGAATCTAGAGGCACATTGAACTCCCTTAGGTAAGCGAACACCCAGCAGAGCAGTCTGAAAAATACGTTCATTTTGTGTTTTAGACGGAGATTTACAACTATTTGGGAAATGCTTGCATTTGGCTGGGAAATTGCGTTTTCCGCTTCTTCAGAGAAAGGGTTTAGAAACTCCTGCAACAACACATCAGTTTAACTCTGTAAATTGAACGCACACATTGAAGACCGTTCTGTTAGGTTTTTCCGTTTTGGTTTTAGAAGCAGATATTTCTCCAAACCGCGTTTTCTCCCATTCACTCTGGCATATCAAAACGGAGCTCCGAGAAGCAACGTGCTTCTCACTCTCTCAATCTAGAGGCAGATTCAACTCCCTTAGGTAAGCGAACACCCAGCAGAGCAGTCTGAAAAATACGTTCGTTTCGTGTTTTAGACGGAGATTTACAGCTATTTGGGAAATGCTTGCATTTGGCTGGGAAAATGCTTTTTCCACTTCTTCACAGAAAGGGTTTAGAAACTCCTGCAAAAACACATCAGTTTAACTCTATAAGTTGAACGCACACATTGAAGGCCGTTCTGTTAGGTTGCTCCGTTTTGGTTTTAGAAGCAGATATTTCTCAAAACCGCGTTTACTGCCATTCACTCTGGCATATCAAAACGGAGCTCCGAGAAGCAACGTGCTTCTCACTCTCTGAATCTAGAGGCAGATTCAACTCCCTTAGGTAAGCGAACAAACAGCAGAGAAGTCTGAAAAATACGTTCGTTTTATGTTTTTGACGGAGATTTACAGCTATTTGGGAAATTCTTGCATTTGGCTGAAAAAATGCGTTTTCCGCTTCTTCACAGAAATAGTTTAGAAACTCCTGCAAACACACATCAGTTTAACTCTGTAAGTTGAACGCACACATTGAAGGCCGTCCTGTTAGGTTGCTCCGTTTTGGTTTTAGAATCAGATATTTCTCCAAACCGCGTTTACTCTTTTTCACTCTGGCATATCAAAACAAAGCTCCAAGAAAAAACGGGCTTCTCACTCTCTGAATCTAGAGGCAGATTGAACTCCCTTAGGTAAGCGAACACCTAGCTGAGCAGTCTGAATGATACGTTCGTTTTGTGTTTTAGACGGACATTTCCAGCTATTTAAGAAATGCTTGCATTTGGCTGGGAAAATGCGTTTTCCGCTTCTTCACAGAAAGGGTTTAGAAACTCCTGCAAACACACATCAGTTTTACTCTGTAAGTTGAACGCACACGTTGAAGGCCGTTCTGTTAGGTTGTTCCGTTTTGGTTTTAGAAGCAGATATTTCTCCAAACGGCGTTTACTCCCATTCACTCTGGCATATCAAAACGCAGCTCCGAGAAGCAACGTGCTTCTCACTCTCTGAATCTAGTGGCAGATTCAACTTTCTTAGGTAAGCGAACACCCAGCAGAGCAGTCTGAAGGATACGTTCGTTTTGTGTTTTAGACGGAGATTTCCAGCTATTTAAGAAATGCTTGCATTTGGCTGGGAAAATGCGTTTTCCGCTTCTTCAGAGAAAGGGTTTAGAAACTCCTGCAAACAGACATCAGTTCAGCTCTGTTAGTTGAACGCACGCTTTGAAGGCCGTTCCGTTAGGTAGCTCCGTTTTGGTTTTAGAAGCTGATATTTCTCCAAACCGCGTTTACTCCCATTCACTCTGGCATATCAAAACGCAGCTCCGAGAAGCAACATGCTTCTCACTGTCTGAATCTAGAGGCAGATTCAACTCCCTTAGGTAAGCGAACACCCAGCAGAGCAGTCTGAATGATACCTTCGTTTCGTGTTTTAGACGGAGATTTACAGCTATTTGGGAAATGCTTGCATTTGGCTGGGAAAATGCTTTTTCCCCTTCTTCACAGAAAGGGTTTAGAAACTCCTGCAAACACCTATCAGTTTAACCCTTTAAGTTGAACGCACACATTGAAGGCCGTTCTGTTAGGTTGCTCCGTTTTGGTTTTAGAAGCAGATATTTCTCCAAACCGCGTTTACTCCCTTTCACTCTGGCATATCAAAACGCAGCTCAGAGAAGCAACGTGCTTCTCACTCTCTGAATCTAGAGGCAGATTGAACTCCCTTAGGTAAGCGAACACCCAGCAGAGCAGTCTGAAGGTTACGTTCCTTTTGTGTTTTAGACAAAGATTTACAGCTATTTGGGAAATGCTTGCATTTGACTGGGAAAATGCGTTTTCCGCTTCTTCAGAGAAAGGGTTTAGAAACTCCTGCAAACACACATCAGTTTAACTCTGTAAGTTGAAAGCACACATTGAAGACCGTTCTGTTAGGTTGCTCCGTTTTGGTTTTAGAAGCAGATATTTCTCCAAACCGCGTTTTCTCTTATTCACTGGCATATCAAAACGCAGCTTCGAAAAGCAACGTGCTTCTCACTCTCTGAATCTAGAGGCAGATTGAACTCCCTTAGGTAAGCGAACACCCAGCAGAGCAGTCTAAAGGATACGTTCATTTTGCGTTTTACACAAAGATTTATAGCTATTAGGGAAATGCTTGCATTTGGCTGGGAAAATGCGTATTTTGCTTCTTCAGAGAAAGTGTTTAGAAACTCCTGCAAACATACATCAGTTTAATTCTGTACGTTGAACGCACACATTGAAGGCCGTTCTGTTAGGTTGCTCCGTTTTGGTTTTAGAATCAGATATTTCTCCAAACCGCGTTTACTCATTTTCACTCTGGAATATCAAAACTCAGCTCCAAGAAAAAACGGGCTTCTCACTCTCTGAATCTAGAGGCAGATTCAACTTCCTTAGGTAAGTGAACACCCAGCAGAGCCGTCTGATGGATACGTTCGTTTTGTGTTTTAGACGGAGATTTACAGCTATTTGGGAAATGCTTGCATTTGGCTGGAAAATAGCGTTTTCCGCTTCTTCACAGAAAGATTTGAGAAACTCCTGCGAACACAAATCAGTTTATCTCTGTAGGTTGAACGCACACATTGAAGGCCGTTGTGTTAGGTTGCTCCGTTTTGGTTTTAGAAGCAGATATTTCTCCAAACCGCGTTTACTCCCTTTCACTCTGGAATATCAAAACGCAGCTCCGAGATGCAACGGGCTTCTCACTCTCTGAATCTAGAGGCAGATTCAACTCCCTTAGGTAAGCGAACACCCAGCTGAGCAGTCTGAATGATACGTTCGTTTTGTGTTTTAGACGGAGATTTCCAGCTATTTTGGAAATGCTTCCATTTGGCTGGGAAAATGCTTTTTCCGCTTCTTCACAGAAAGGGTTTAGAAACTCCTGCAAACACACATCAGTTTAACTCTGTAAGTTGAACACACGCATTGAAGGCCGTTCTTTTAGGTAGCTCCGTTTTGGTTTTAGAAGCAGATATTTCTCCAAACCGCGTTTACTCCCATTCACTCTGGCATATCAAAACGCAGCTTTGAGAAGCAACGGGCTTCTCACTCTCTGAATCTAGAGGCAGATTGAACTCCCTTAGGTAAGCGAACACTCAGCAGAGCAATCTGAAGGATACGTTCGTTTTGTGTTTTAGACGGAGATTTACAGCTATTTGGGAAATGCTTGCATTTGGCTGGGAAATAGCTTTTTTCTTCTTCACAGAAAGCCTTTAGAAACTCCTGCAAACACCTATCAGTTAAACTCTTTAAGGTGAACGCACACATTGAAGGCCGTTCTGTTAGGTTGCTCCGTTTTGTTTTTAGAAACCGATATTTCTCCAAACCGCGTTTACTCCCATTCACGCTGGCATATCAAAACGCAGCTCCGAGAAGCAACGGGATTCTCACTCTCTGAATCTAGAGGCAGATACACGTTTCTCAGGTAAGCGAACACCCAGCAGAGTAGTTTGAAGGATACGTTCGTTTTGTGTTTTAGACGTAGATTTACAGGTATTTGAAAAATGCTTGCAATTTGCAGGGAAATAGCGTTTTATGCTTCTTCACAGAAAATGTTTAGAAACTCCTGCAAACACACATAAGTTTAACTCTGCAACTTGAACGCACACATTGAAGGCCGTTCTGTTAGGTTGCTCCGTTTTGGTTTTAGAAGCAGATATTTCTCCAAACCGCGTTTTCTCCCATTCACTCTGGCATATCAAAACGCAGCTTCGAAAAGCAACGTGCTTCTCACTCTCTGAATCTAGAGGCAGATTGAACTCCCTTAGGTAAGCGAACACCCAGAAGAGCAGTCTGAAGGATACGTTCATTTTGCGTTTTACACGGAGATTTACAGCTATTTGGGAAATGCTTGCATTTGGCTGGGAAAATGCGTATTTCGCTTCTTCAGAGAAAGTGTTTAGAAACTCCTGCAAACATACATCAGTTTAGTTCTGTACGTTGAACGCACACATTGAAGACCGTTCTTTTAGGTCGTTCCGTTTTGGATTTAGAAGCAGATATTTCTCCAAACCGCGTTTTCTCCCATTCATTCTGGCATATCAAAACGCAGCTCCGAGAAGCAACGTGCTTCTCACTCTCTCAATCTAGAGGCAGATTCAACTCCCTTAGGTAAGAAAACACGCAGCAGAGCAGTCTGAAGGATACGTTCGTTTTATGTTTTAGACGGAGATTTACAGCTATTTGGGAAATGCTTGCATTTGGCTGGAAAATAGCGTTTTCCGCTTCTTTACAGAAAGAATTGAGAAACTTTTGCAAACACACATCAGTTTATCACTGTAGGTTGAACGCACACATTGAAGGCCGTTGTGTTAGGTTGCTCCGTTTTGCTTTTAGAAGCAGATATTTCTCCAAACCGCGTTTACTACCTTTCACTCTGGCATATCAAAACGCAGCTCCGAGAAGCAACGGGCTTCTCACTCTCTGAATCTAGAAGCAGATTCAACTCCCTTAGGTAAGCGAACACCCAGCAAAGCAGTCTGAAGGATACGTTCGTTTTGTGTTTTATACGGAGATTTACAGCTCTTTGGGAGATGCTAGCATTTTGTTTGGAAATAGCCTTTTTTGCTTCTTCACAGAAAGGGTTTAGAAACTCCTGGAAACACACATCAGTTTAACTCTGTAAGTTGAACGCACACATTGAAGGCCGTTCTGTTAGGTTGCTCCGTTTTGGTTTTCGAAGCAGATATTTCTTCAAACCACTTTTACTCCCATTCACTCTGGCATATCAAAACGGAGCTTTGAGAAGAAACGGGCTTCTCACTCTCTGAATCTAGAGGCAGATTCAACTCCCTTAGGTAAGCGAACACCCAGCAGAGCAGTCTGAAGGTTACGTTCATTTTGTGGTATATACGGAGATTTACAGCTATTTGGGAAATGCTTACAAATGGCTGGGAAAATGCGCTTTCCGCTTCTTCACAGAAAGTGTTTAGAAACTCCTGCAAACCCACATAAATTTATCTCTGTAAGTTGAACGCACACATTGAAGGCCGTTCTGTTAGGTTGTTCCGTTTTGGTTTTAGAATCAGATATTTCTCCAAACCGCGTTTACTCCCATTCACTCTGGCGTATCAAAACGCAGCTCCGAGAAGAAACGTGCTTCTCACTCTCTGAATCTAGAGGCTGATTCAACTCCCTTAGGTATGAAAACACCCAGCAGAGCAGTCTGAAGGATACGTTCGTTTTGTGTTTTAGAAGGAGATTTACAGCTATTTGGGAGATGCTAGCATTTTGCTGGGAAATAGCGTTTTTTGCTTCTTCACAGAAAGGGTTTAGAAACTTCTGCAAACACACATCAGTTCAACTCTGTATGTTGAACGCACACATTGAAGGCCGTTCTGTTAGGTTGCTCCGTTTTGGTTTTAGAATCAGATATTTCTCCAAACCGCGTTTACTCTTTTTCACTCTGGCATATCAAAACTGAGCTCCAAGAAAAAACGGGCTTCTCACTCTCTGAATCTAGAGGCAGATTCAACTCCCTTAGGTAAGCGAACACCCAGCTGAGCAGTCTGAATGATACGTTCGTTTTGTGTTTTAGACGGAGATTTCCAGCTATTTAAGAAATGCTTGCATTTGGCTGGGAAAATGCGTTTTCCGCTTCTTCACAGAAAGGGTTTAGAAACTCCTGCAAACACCTATCAGTTTAACCCTTTAAGTTGAACGCACACATTGAAGGCCGTTCTATTAGGTTGCTCCGTTTTGGTTTTAGAAGCAGATATTTCTCCAAATCGCGTTTACTCCCATTCACTCTGGCATATCAAAACGCAGCTCGGAGAAGCAACGTGATTCTCACTCTCTGAATCTAGAGGCAGATTGAACTCCCTTAGGTAAGCGAACACCCAGCAGAGCAGTCTGAAGGATACGTTCATTTTGTGTTTTAAACGGAGATTTACAACTATTTGGGAAATGCTTGCATTTGGCTGGGAAAATGCGTTCTCCGCTTCTTCAGAGAAAGGGTTTAGAAACTCCTGCAAACACACATCAGTTGAACTCTGTAAGTTGAAAGCACACATTGAAGACCGTTCTGTTAGGTTGCTCCGTTTTGGTTTTAGAAGCAGATATTTCTCCAAACCGCGTTTTCTCTTATTCACTGGCATATCAAAACGCAGCTTCGAAAAGCAACGTGCTTCTCACTCTCTGAATCTAGAGGCAGATTGAACTCCCTTAGGTAAGCGAACACCCAGCAGAGCAGTCTAAAGGATACGTTCATTTTGCGTTTTACACAAAGATTTATAGCTATTAGGGAAATGCTTGCATTTGGCTGGGAAAATGCGTATTTTGCTTCTTCAGAGAAAGTGTTTAGAAACTCCTGCAAACATACATCAGTTTAATTCTGTACGTTGAACGCACACATTGAAGACCGTTCTTTTAGGTTGTTCCGTTTTGGATTTAGAAGGAGATATTTCTCCAAACCGGGTTTTCTCCCATTCAGTCTGGCATATCAAAACGCAGCTCCGAGAAGCAACGTGCTTCTCACTCTCTCCATCTAGAGGCAGATTCAACTCCCTTAGGTAAGAAAACACCCAGCAGAGCAGTCTGAAGGATACGTTCGTTTTGTGTTTTAGACGTAGATTTACAGCTATTTGGGAAATGCTTGCATTTTGCTGGGAAATAGCGTTTTTTGCTTCTTCACAGAAAATGTTTAGAAACTCCTGCAAACACACATCAGTTTAACTCTGTAAGTTGAATGCACACATTGAAGGCCGTTCTGTTAGGTTGCTCCGTTTTGGTTTTAGAAGCAGATATTTCTCCAAACAGCGTTTACTCCCATTCACTCTGGCATATCAAAACGCAGCTCCGAGAAGCAACGTGCTTCTCACTCTCTGAATCTAGAGTCAGATTCAACTCCCTTAGGTAAGCGAACACCCAGCAGTGCAGTCTGAAGGATACGTTCGATTTGTGTTTTAGACGTATATTTACAGCTATTTGGGAAATGCTTGCATTTGGCTGGGAAATAGCGTTTTCCGCTTCTTCACAGAAAGGATTTAGAAACTCCTGCAAACACACATCAGTTTAACACTGTAGGTTGAACGCACACATTGAAGGCAGTTCTGTTAAGTTGCTCCGTTTTGGATTTAGAATCAGATATTTCTCCAAACCGCGTTTACTCCCTTTCACTCTGGCATATCAAAATTCAGCTCCAAGATAAAACGAGCTTCTCACTCTCTGAATCTAGAGGCAGATTCAACTCCCTTAGGTAAGCGAACAAAAAGCAGAGCAGTCTGAAGGATACGTTCGTTTTGTATTTTAGACGGAGATTTACAGCTATTTGGGAAATTCTTGCATTTGGCTGGGAAAATGCGTTTTCCTCTTCTTCACAGAAATAGTTTAGAAACTCCTGCAAACACACATCAGTTTAACTCTGTAAGTTGAACGCACACATTGAAGGCCGTTCTGTTAGGTTGCTCCGTTTTGGTTTTAGAATCAGATATTTCTCCAAACCGCGTTTACTCATTTTCACTCTGGAATATCAAAACTCAGCTCCAAGAAAAAACGGGCTTCTCACTCTCTGAATCTAGAGGCAGATTCAACTTCCTTAGGTAAGTGAACACCCAGCAGAGCCGTCTGATGGATACGTTCGTTTTGTGTTTTAGACGGAGATTTACAGCTATTTGGGAAATGCTTGCATTTGGCTGGAAAATAGCGTTTTCCGCTTCTTCACAGAAAGATTTGAGAAACTCCTGCGAACACAAATCAGTTTATCTCTGTAGGTTGAACGCACACATTGAAGGCCGTTGTGTTAGGTTGCTCCGTTTTGGTTTTAGAAGCAGATATTTCTCCAAACCGCGTTTACTCCCTTTCACTCTGGCATATCAAAACGCAGCTCCGAGATGCAACGGGCTTCTCACTCTCTGAATCTAGAGGCAGATTCAACTCCCTTAGGTAAGCGAACACCCAGCTGAGCAGTCTGAATGATACGTTCGTTTTGTGTTTTAGACGGAGATTTCCAGCTATTTTGGAAATGCTTCCATTTGGCTGGGAAAATGCTTTTTCCGCTTCTTCACAGAAAGGGTTTAGAAACTCCTGCAAACACACATCAGTTTAACTCTGTAAGTTGAACACACGCATTGAAGGCCGTTCTTTTAGGTAGCTCCGTTTTGGTTTTAGAAGCAGATATTTCTCCAAACCGCGTTTACTCCCATTCACTCTGGCATATCAAAACGCAGCTCCGAGAAGCAACGGGCTTCTCACTCTCTGAATCTAGAGGCAGATACACCTTTCTTAGGTAAGCGAACACCCAGCAGAGTAGTTTGAAGGATACGTTCGTTTTGTGTTTTAGACGTAGATTTACAGCTATTTGAAAAATGCATGTAATTTGCAGGGAAATAGCGTTTTCTGCTTCTTCACAGAAAATGTTTAGAAACTCCTGCAAACACACGTCAGTTTAACTCTGCAACTTGAACGGACACATTGAAGGCCGTTCTGTTAAGTTGCTCCGTTTTGGTTTAAGAAGCAGATATTTCTCCAAACCGCGTTTACTCCGGTTCACTCTGGCATATCAAAACGCAGCTCAGAGAAGCAACGTGCTTCTCACTCTCTGAATCTAGAGGCAGATTGAACTCCCTTAGGTAAGCGAACACCCAGCAGAGCAGTCTGAAGGATACGTTCCTTTTGTGTTTTAGACGGAGATTTACATCTATTTGTGAAATGCTTGCATATGGCTGGGAAAATGCGTTTTCCGCTTCTTCAGAGAAAGGGTTTAGAAACTCCTGCAAACACACCTCAGTTTAACTCTGTAAGTTGAAAGCACACATTGAAGACCGTTCTGTTAGGTTGCTCCGTTTTGGTTTTAGAAGCAGATATTTCTCCAAACCGCGTTTTCTCCCATTCATTCTGGCATATCAAAACGCAGCTCCGAGAAGCAACGTGCTTCTCACTCTCTCAATCTAGAGGCAGATTCAACTCCCTTAGGTAAGAAAACACCCAGCAGAGCAGTCTGAAGGATACGTTCGTTTTGTGTTTTAGACGGAGATTTACAGCTATTTGGGAAATGCTTGCATTTGGCTGGAAAATAGCGTTTTCCGCTTCTTCACAGAAAGAATTGAGAAACTCCTGCAAACACACATCAGTTTATCTCTGTAGGTTGAACGCACACATTGAAGGCCGTTGTGTTAGGTTGCTCCGTTTTGGTTTTAGAAGCAGATATTTCTCCAAACCGCGTTTACTCCCTTTCACTCTGGCATATCAAAACGCAGCTCCGAGAAGCAACGGGCTTCTCACTCTCTGAATCTAGAAGCAGATTCAACTCCCTTAGGTAAGTGAACACCCAGCAGAGCAGTCTGAAGGATACGTTCGTTTTGTGTTTTAGACGGAGATTTACAGCTATTTGGGAGATGCTAGCATTTTGTTGGGAAATAGCCTTTTTTGCTTCTTCACAGAAAGGGTTTAGAAACTCCTGGAAACACACATCAGTTTAACTCTGTAAGTTGAACGAACACATTGAAGGCCGTTCTGTTAGGTTGCTCCGTTTTGGTTTTCGAAGCAGATATTTCTTCAAACCGCTTTTACTCCCATTCACTCTGGCATATCAAAACGGAGCTCCGAGAAGAAACGGGCTTCTCACTCTCTGAATCTAGAGGCAGATTCAACTCCCTTAGGTAAGCGAACACCCAGCAGAGCAGTCTGAAGGATACGTTCGTTTTGTGTTTTAGACGGAGATTTACACTTATTTGGGAAATGCTTGCATTTGGCTGGAAAATAGCGTTTTCCACTTCTTCACAGAAAGAATTGAGAAACTCCTGCAAACACACATCAGTTTATCTCTGTAGGTTGAACGCACACATTGAAGGTCGTTGTGTTACTTTGCTCCGTTTTGGTTTTAGAAGCAGATATTTCTCCAAACCGCGTTTTCTCCCTTTCACTCTGCCATATCAAAACGCAGCTCCGAGAAGCAACTTGTTTCTCACTCTCTGAATCTAGAGGCAGATTGAACTCCCTTAGGTAACAGAACACCAAGCAGAGCAGTCAGAAAGATACGTTCGTTTTGTGTTTCAAACGGAGATTTCCAGCTATTTTGGCAGTGCTTGCATTTGGCTGGGAAAATGCGTATTCCGCTTCTTCACAGAAAGGGTTTAGAAACTCCTGCAAACCAACGTCACTTTAACTCTGTAAGTTGAACACACACATTGAAGGCCGTTCTGTTAGGGTGCTCCGTTTTGGTTTTAGAAGCAGATATTTCTCCAAATCGTGTTTACTCCCTTTCACTCAGGCATATCAAAACGCAGCTCCGAGAAGCAACGTGCTTCTCACTCTCTGAATCTAGAGGCAGATTCAACTCCCTTAGGTAAGCGGACACCCAGCAGAACAGTTTGAAGGATACGTTCGTTTTGTGTTTTACACGTAGATTTACAGCTACTTGGGAAATGCTTGCATTTGGCTGGGAAAATGCGTTTTTCGCTTCTTCAGAGAAGGGGTTTAGAAACTCCTGCAAACACACATCAGTTTACCTCTGTAGGTTGAACGCACACATTGAAGGCCGTTCTGTTAGGTTGCTCCGTTTCGGTTTTAGAAGCAGATATTTCTCCAAACGGCGTTTACTCCCTTTCACTCTGGCATATCAAAACTCAGCTCCAAGAAAAAACGTTCTTCTCACTCTCTGAATCTAGAGGCAGATTCAACTCCCTTAGGTAAGCGAACACCCAGCAGAGCAGTCTGAAATATATGTTCGTTTTCTGTTTTACACGGACATTTACAGCTATTTGTGAAATGCTTGCATTTGGCTGGGAAATAGCTTTTTTGCTTCTTCACAGAAAGGGTTTAGAAACTCCTGCAAACACACATCAGTTTAACTGTGTACGTTGAACACACACATTGAAGGCCGTTCTGTTAGGTTTCTCCGTTTTGGTTTTAGAAGCAGATATTTCTCCAAACGGCGTTTACTCCCATTCACTCTGGCATATCAAAACGCAGCTCCGAGAAGCAACGTGCTTCTCACTCTCTGAATCTAGAGGCAGATTCAACTCCCTTAGGTAAGCGAACACCCAGCAGAGCAGTCTGAAGGATACATTCGTTTCGTGTTTTAGACGGAGATTTACAGCTATTTCGGAAATGCTTGCATTTGGCTGGGAAAATGCTTTTTCCGCTGCTTCACAGAAAGGGTTTAGAAGCTCCTGCAAACACACATCAGTTGAACTCTGTAAGTTGAACGCACGCATTGAAGGCCGTTCTTTTAGGTTGCTCCGTTTTGGTTTTAGAAGCTGATATTTCTCCAAACCGCGTTTACTCCCATTCACTCTGGCATATCTAAACGCAGCTCCGAGAAGCAACATGCTTTTCACTCTCTGAATCTAGAGGCAGATTCAACTCCCTTAGGTAAGCGAACACCCAGCAGAGCAGTCTGAATGATACATTCGTTTCGTGTTTTAGACGGAGATTTACAGCTATTTGGGAAATGCTTGCATTTGGCTGGGAAAATGCTTTTTCCGCTTCATCACAGAAAGGGTTTAGAAACTCCTGCAAACACCTATCAGTTTAACTCTTTAAGTTGAACGCACACATTGAAGGCCGTTCTGTTAGGTTGCTCCGTTTTGGTTTTAGAAGCAGATATTTCTCCAAACCGCGTTTACTGCCGTTCACTCTGGCATATCAAAACGCAGCTCCGAGAAGCAACGTGCTTCTCACTCTCTGAATCTAGAGGCACATTGAACTCCCTTAGGTAAGCGAACACCCAGCAGAGCAGTCTGAAAAATACGTTCATTTTGTGTTTTAGACGGAGATTTACAACTATTTGGGAAATGCTTGCATTTGGCTGGGAAATTGCGTTTTCCGCTTCTTCAGAGAAAGGGTTTAGAAACTCCTGCAACAACACATCAGTTTAACTCTGTAAGTTGAACGCACACATTGAAGACCGTTCTGTTAGGTTTTTCCGTTTTGGTTTTAGAAGCAGATATTTCTCCAAACCGCGTTTTCTCCCATTCACTCTGGCATATCAAAACGGAGCTCCGAGAAGCAACGTGCTTCTCACTCTCTCAATCTAGAGGCAGATTCAACTCCCTTAGGTAAGCGAACACCCAGCAGAGCAGTCTGAAAAATACGTTCGTTTCGTGTTTTAGACGGAGATTTACAGCTATTTGGGAAATGCTTGCATTTGGCTGGGAAAATGCTTTTTCCACTTCTTCACAGAAAGGGTTTAGAAACTCCTGCAAAAACACATCAGTTTAACTCTATAAGTTGAACGCACACATTGAAGGCCGTTCTGTTAGGTTGCTCCGTTTTGGTTTTAGAAGCAGATATTTCTCAAAACCGCGTTTACTGCCATTCACTCTGGCATATCAAAACGGAGCTCCGAGAAGCAACGTGCTTCTCACTCTCTGAATCTAGAGGCAAATTCAACTCCCTTAGGTAAGCGAACAAACAGCAGAGAAGTCTGAAAAATACGTTCGTTTTATGTTTTTGACGGAGATTTACAGCTATTTGGGAAATTCTTGCATTTGGCTGAAAAAATGCGTTTTCCGCTTCTTCACAGAAATAGTTTAGAAACTCCTGCAAACACACATCAGTTTAACTCTGTAAGTTGAACGCACACATTGAAGGCCGTCCTGTTAGGTTGCTCCGTTTTGGTTTTAGAATCAGATATTTCTCCAAACCGCGTTTACTCTTTTTCACTCTGGCATATCAAAACTCAGCTCCAAGAAAAAACGGGCTTCTCACTCTCTGAATCTAGAGGCAGATTGAACTCCCTTAGGTAAGCGAACACCTAGCTGAGCAGTCTGAATGATACGTTCGTTTTGTGTTTTAGACGGACATTTCCAGCTATTTAAGAAATGCTTGCATTTGGCTGGGAAAATGCGTTTTCCGCTTCTTCACAGAAAGGGTTTAGAAACTCCTGCAAACACACATCAGTTTCACTCTGTAAGTTGAACGCACACGTTGAAGGCCGTTCTGTTAGGTTGTTCCGTTTTGGTTTTAGAAGCAGATATTTCTCCAAACGGCGTTTACTCCCATTCACTCTGGCATATCAAAACGCAGCTCCGAGAAGCAACGTGCTTCTCACTCTCTGAATCTAGTGGCAGATTCAACTTTCTTAGGTAAGCGAACACCCAGCAGAGCAGTCTGAAGGATACGTTCGTTTTGTGTTTTAGACGTGAATTTACAGCTATATGTGAAATGCTTTCATTTTGCTGGGAAATAGCGTTTTCTGCTTCTTCACAGAAAATGTTTAGAAACTCCTGCCAACACACATCAGTTTAACTCTGTAAGTTGAACGCACACACTGAAGGCCGTTCTGTTAGGTTGCTCCGTTTTGGTTTTAGAAGCAGATATTTCTCCAAACCGCGTTTACTCCCATTCACTCTGGCATATCTAAACGCAGCTCGGAGAAGCAACGTGCTTCTCACTCTCTGAATCTAGTGGAATATTGAACTCCCTTAGGTAAGCGAACACCCAGCAGAGCAGTCTGAAGGATACGTTCATTTCGTGTTCTAGACAAAGATTTACAACTATTTGGGAAATGCTTGCATTTGGCTGGGAAAATGCGTTTTCCGCTTCTTCAGAGAAAGGGTTTAGAAACTCCTGCAAACACACATAAGTTTAACTCTGTAAGTTGAACGCACACATTGAAGACCGTTCTGTTAGGTTGTTCCGTTTTGGTTTTAGAAGCAGATATTTCTCCAAACCGCGTTTACTCTTATTCACTCTGGCATATCAAAACGCAGCTCCGAGAATCAACGGGCTTCTCACTCTCTGAATCTAGTGGCAGATTCAACTTTCTTAGGTAAGCGAACACCCAGCAGAGCAGTCTGAAGGATACGTTCGTTTTGTGTTTTAGACGGAGATTTACAGCTATTAGGGAAATGCTTGCATTTGGCTGGGAAAATGCGTTTTCCGCTTCTTCAGAGAAAGGGTTTAGAAACTCCTGCAAACAAACATCAGTTTAACTCTGTAATTTGAACGCACACATTGAAGACGGTTTAGTTAGGTTGTTCCGTTTTGGTTTTAGAAGCAGATATTTCTCCAAATGGCGTTTTCTCCCATTCACTCTGGCATATCAAAACGCAGCTCCAAGAAGCAACGTGCTTCTCACTCTCTCAATCTAGAGGCAGATTCAACTCCCTTAGGTAAGCGATCACCCAGCAGAGCAGTCTGAAGGATACGTTCGATTTGTGTTTTAAACGTAGATTTACAGCTATTTGGGAAATGCTTGCATTTGGCTGGGAAATAGCTTTTTTGCTTCTTCACAGAAAGGGTTTAGAAACTCCTGCAAAAACACATCAGTTTAACTCTTTAATTGGAACGCACACATTGAAGGCCGTTCTGTTAGTTTGCTCCGTTTTGGTTTTAGAAGCAGATATTTCTCCAAACCGCGTTTACTCCCATTCACTCTGGCATATGAATACGCAGTTCCGAGAAGCAACGTGCTTCTCACTCTCTCAATCTAGAGGCAGATTCAACTCCCTTAGGTAAGCGAACACCCAGCAGAGCATTCCGAAGGATACATTCGATTTGTGTTTTAGACGGAGATATACAGCTATTTGGGAAATGCTTGCATTTGGCTGGGAAATAGCTTTTTTGCTTCTTCACAGAAAGGGTTTAGAAACTCCTGCAAACACACATCAGTTTAACTCTGTAAGTTGAACGAACACATTGAAGGCCGTTCTGTTAGGTTTCTCCGTTTTTGTTTTAGAAGCAGATATTTCTCCAAACGGCGTTTACTCCCATTCACTCTGGCATATCAAAACGCAGCTCCGAGAAGCAACGTGCTTCTCACTCTCTGAATCTAGAGGCAGATTCAACTCCCTTAGCTAAGCGAACACCCAGGAGAGCAGTCTGAAGAATACATTCGTTTCCTGTTTTAGACGGAGATTTACAGCTATTTGGGAAATGCTTGCATTTGGCTGGGAAAATGCGTTTTCCGCTTCTTCACAGAAAGGGTTTAGAAACTCCTGCAAACACCTATCAGTTTAACTCTTTAAGTTGAACGCACACATTGAACGCCGTTCTGTTAGGTTGCTCCGTTTTGGTTTTAGAAGCAGATATTTCTCCAAACCGCGTTTACTTTTATTCACTCTGGCATATCAAAACGCAGCTCCGAGAAGCAACGTGCTTCTCACTCTCTCAATCTAGAGGCAGATTCAACTCCCTTAGGTAAGCGAACACCCAGCAGAGCAGTCTGAAGGATACGTTCGATTTGTGTTTTAGACGGAGATTTACAGCTATTTGGGAAATGCTTGCATTTGGCTGAAAAATAGCGTTTTCCACTTCTTCACAGAAAGGATTTAGAAACTCATGCAAACACACATCAGTTTAACACTGTAGGTTGAACGCACACATTGAAGGCCGTTCTGTTAGATTGCTCCGTTTTGGATTTAGAATCAGTTATTTCTCCAAACCGCGTTTACTCCCTTTCATTTTGGCATATCAAAACTCAGCTCCAAGAAAAAACGGGCTTCTCACTCTCTGAATCTAGAGGCAGATTCAACTCCCTTAGGTAAGCGAACACCCAGCAGAGCATTCTGAATGATACATTCGTTTCGTGTTTTAGACGGAGATTTACAGCTATTTTGGAAATGCTTGCATTTGGCTGGGAAAATGCTTTTTCCGCTTCATCACAGAAAGGGTTTAGAAACTTTTGAAAACACCTATCAGTTTACCTCTTTAAGTTGAACGCACACATTGAAGGCCGTCCTGTTAGGTTGCTCCGTTTTCGTTTTAGAAGCAGATATTTCTCCAAACCGCGTTTACTCCCATTCACTCTGGCATATCAAAACGCAGCTCCGAGAAGCAATGTGGTTCTCACTCTCTCAATCTAGAGGCAGATTCAACTCCCTTAGGTAAGCGAACACCCAGCAGAGCAGTCTGAAGGATACGTTCGTTTCGTGTTTTAGACGGAGATTTACAGCTATTTGGGAAATGCTTGCATTTTGCTGGGAAAATGCTTTTTCCACTTCTTCACAGAAAGGGTTTAGAAACTCCTGCAACAACACATCAGTTTAACTCTATAAGTTGAACGCACACATTGAAGGCCGTTCTGTTAGGTTGCTCCGTTTTGATTTAGAAGCAGATATTTCTCCAAACCTCGTTTACTCCCATTCACTCTGGCATATCAAAACGCAGCTCCAAGAAGCAACGGGCTTCTCACTCTCTGAATCTAGAGGGAGATTCAACTTTCTTAGGTAAGCGAACACCCAGCAGAGCAGTCTGAAGGATACGTTCGTTTTGTGTTTTAGAGGTAGATTTACAGCTATTTGTGAAATGCTTGCATTTTGCTGGGAAATAGCGTTTTTTGCTTTTTCACAGAAAATGTTTAGAAACTCCTGCAAACACACATCAGTTTAACTCTGTAAGTTGAACGCACACATTGAAGGCCGTTCTGTTAGGTTGCTCCGTTTTGGTTTTAGAAGCAGATATTTCTCCAATCCGCGTTTTCTCCCATTCACTTTGGCATATCAAAACGCAGCTCCGAAAAGCAACGTGCTTCTCACTCTCTGAATCTAGAGGCAGATTGAACTCCCTTAGGTAAGCGAACACCCAGCAGAGCAGTCTGAAGGATACGTTCATTTTTCGTTTTACACGGAGATTTACAGCTATTTGGGAAATGCTTGCATTTGGCTGGGAAAATGCGTATTTCGCTTCTTCAGAGAAAGTGTTTAGAAACTCCGGCAAACATACATCAGTTTAACTCTGTACGTTGAACGCACACATCGAAGACCGTTCTGTTAGGTTGTTCCGTTTTGGTTTTAGAAGCAGATATTTCTCCAACCCGCGTTTTCTCCCATTCACTCTGGCATATCACAACGCAGCTCCGAGAAGCAACGTGCTTCTCACTCTCTCAATCTAGAGGCAGATTCAACTCCCTTAGGTAAGAAAACACCCAGCAGAGCCGTCTGAAGGATACGTTCGTTTTGTGTTTTAGACGGAGATTTACAGCTATTTGGGAAATACTTGCATTTGGCTGGAAAATAGCGTTTTCCGCTTCTTCACAGAAAGAATTGAGAAACTCCTGCGAACACAAATCAGTTTATCTGTGTAGGTTGAACGCACACATTGAAGGCCGTTGTGTTAGGTTGCTCCGTTTTGGTTTTAGAAGCAGATATTTCTCCAAACCGCGTTTACTCCCTTTCACTCTGGCATATCAAAACGCAGCTCCGAGAAGCAACGGGCTTCTCACTCTCTGAATCTAGAAGCAGATTCAACTCCCTTAGGTAAGCGAACACCCAGCAGAGCAGTCTGAAGGATACGTTCGTTTTGTGTTTTAGACGTAGATTTACAGCTATTTGGGAAATGCTTGCATTTTGCTGGGAAATAGCGTTTTTTGCTTTTTAACAGAAAATGTTTAGAATCTCCTGCAAACACACATCAGTTTAACTCTGTAAGTTGAACGCACATATTGAAGGCCGTTCTGTTAGGTTGCTCCGTTTTGGTTTTAGAAGCAGATATTTCTCCAAACGGCGTTTACTCCCATTAACTCTGGCATATCAAAACGCAGCTCCGAGAAGCAACGTGCTTCTCACTCTCTGAATCTAGAGTCAGATTCAACTCCCTTAGGTAAGCGAACACCCAGCAGTGCAGTCTGAAGGATACGTTCGATTTGTGTTTTAGACGGATATTTACAGCTATTTGGGAAATGCTTGCATTTGGCTGGGAAATAGCGTTTTCCGCTTCTTCACAGAAAGGATTTAGAAACTCCTGCAAACACACATCAGTTTAACACTGTAGGTTGAAAGCACACATTGAAGGCCGTTCTGTTAAGTTGCTCCGTTTTGGATTTAGAATCAGATATTTCTCCAAACCGCGTTTACTCCCTTTCACTCTGGCATATCAAAATTCAGCTCCAAGATAAAACGAGCTTCTCACTCTCTGAATCTAGAGGCAGATTCAACTCCCTTAGGTAAGCGAACAAAAAGCAGAGCAGTCTGAAGGATACGTTCGTTTTGTATTTTAGACGGAGATTTACAGCTATTTGGGAAATTCTTGCATTTGGCTGGGAAAATGCGTTTTCCTCTTCTTCACAGAAATAGTTTAGAAACTCCTGCAAACACACATCAGTTTAACTCTGTAAGTTGAACGCACACATTGAAGGCCGTTCTGTTAGGTTGCTCCGTTTTGGTTTTAG
This sequence comes from Callithrix jacchus, assembly GCF_049354715.1. Classification (NCBI taxonomy): domain Eukaryota; kingdom Metazoa; phylum Chordata; class Mammalia; order Primates; family Cebidae; genus Callithrix; species Callithrix jacchus. The sequence goes on along the minus strand of NC_133503.1, from coordinate 60,279,740 downwards.
AATCAGATATTTCTCCAAACCGCGTTTACTCATTTTCACTCTGGAATATCAAAACTCAGCTCCAAGAAAAAACGGGCTTCTCACTCTCTGAATCTAGAGGCAGATTCAACTTCCTTAGGTAAGTGAACACCCAGCAGAGCCGTCTGATGGATACGTTCGTTTTGTGTTTTAGACGGAGATTTACAGCTATTTGGGAAATGCTTGCATTTGGCTGGAAAATAGCGTTTTCCGCTTCTTCACAGAAAGAATTGAGAAACTCCTGCGAACACAAATCAGTTTATCTCTGTAGGTTGAACGCACACATTGAAGGCCGTTGTGTTAGGTTGCTCCGTTTTGGTTTTAGAAGCAGATATTTCTCCAAACCGCGTTTACTCCCTTTCACTCTGGCATATCAAAACGCAGCTCCGAGATGCAACGGGCTTCTCACTCTCTGAATCTAGAGGCAGATTCAACTCCCTTAGGTAAGCGAACACCCAGCAGAGCAGTCTGAAAGATACGTTCGTTTTGTGTTTCAAACGGAGATTTCCAGCTATTTTGGCAGTGGTTGCATTTGGCTGGGAAAATGCGTATTCCGCTTCTTCACAGAAAAAGTTTAGAAACTCCTGCAAACCAACGTCACTTTAACTCTGTAAGTTGAACGCACACATTGAGGGCCGTTCTGTTAGGGTGCTCCGTTTTGGTTTTAGAAGCAGATATTTCTCCAAATCGTGTTTACTACCTTACACTCTGGCATGTCAAAACGCAGCTCCGAGAAGCAACGGGCTTCTGACTCTCTGAATCTAGAGGCAGATTGAACTCCCTTAGGTAAGCGAATACCCTGCAGAGCAGTCTGAAGGATACGTTCGTTTTGTGTTTTAGACGGAGATTTACAGCTATTTGGGACATGCTTGCATTAGGCTGGGAAATAGCGTTTTCCGCTTCTTCACAGAAAGGGTTTAGAAACTCGTGCAAACACACATCAGTTTAACTCTGTAAGTTGAACGAAAACATTGAAGGCCGTTCTCTTAGGTTGCTCCGTTTTGGTTTAAGAAGCAGATATTTCTCAAAACCGCGATTACTCCCATTCACTCTGGCATATCAAAACGCAGCTCCGAGAAGCAACGGGCTTCTCACTCTCTGAATCTAGAAGCAGATTCAACTGCCTTAGTTAAGCGAATACCCAGCAGAGCAGTCTGAAGGATACGTTCGTTTTGTGTTTTAGAAGGAGATTTACAGCTATTTGGGAGATGCTAGCATTTTGCTGGGAAATAGCGTTTTTTGCTTCTTCACAGAAAGGGTTTAGAAACTTCTGCAAACACACATCAGTTTAACTCTGTATGTTGAACGCACACATTGAAGGCCGTTCTGTTAGGTTGCTCCGTTTTGGTTTTAGAATCAGATATTTCTCCAAACCGCGTTTACTCTTTTTCACTCTGGCATATCAAAACTCAGCTCCAAGAAAATACGGGCTTCTGACTTTCTGAATTTAGAGGCAGATTCAACTCCCTTAGGTAAGCGAACACCCAGCTGAGCAGTCTGAATGATACGTTCGTTTTGTGTTTTAGACGGAGATTTCCAGCTATTTAAGAAATGCTTGCATTTGGCTGGGAAAATGCGTTTTCCGCTTCTTCAGAGAAAGGGTTTAGAAACTCCTGCAAACACACATCAGTTCAGCTCTGTAAGTTGAACGCACGCTTTGAAGGCCGTTCTGTTAGGTAGCTCCGTTTTGGTTTTAGAAGCTGATATTTCTCCAAACCGCGTTTACTCCCATTCACTCTGGCATATCAAAACGCAGCTCCGAGAAGCAACATGCTTCTCACTGTCTGAATCTAGAGGCAGATTCAACTCCCTTAGGTAAGCGAACACCCAGCAGAGCAGTCTGAATGATACATTCGTTTCGTGTTTTAGACGGAGATTTACAGCTATTTGGGAAATGCTTGCATTTGGCTGGGAAAATGCTTTTTCCCCTTCTTCACAGAAAGGGTTTAGAAACTCCTGCAAACACCTATCAGTTTAACCCTTTAAGTTGAACGCACACATTGAAGGCCGTTCTGTTAGGTTGCTCCGTTTTGGTTTTAGAAGCAGATATTTCTCCAAACCGCGTTTACTCCCTTTCACTCTGGCATATCAAAACGCAGCTCAGAGAAGCAACGTGCTTCTCACTCTCTGAATCTAGAGGCAGATTGAACTCCCTTAGGTAAGCGAACACCCAGCAGAGCAGTCTGAAGGTTACGTTCCTTTTGTGTTTTAGACAAAGATTTACAGCTATTTGGGAAATGCTTGCATTTGACTGGGAAAATGCGTTTTCCGCTTCTTCAGAGAAAGGGTTTAGAAACTCCTGCAAACACACATCAGTTGAACTCTGTAAGTTGAAAGCACACATTGAAGACCGTTCTGTTAGGTTGCTCCGTTTTGGTTTTAGAAGCAGATATTTCTCCAAACCGCGTTTTCTCTTATTCACTGGCATATCAAAACGCAGCTTCGAAAAGCAACGTGCTTCTCACTCTCTGAATCTAGAGGCAGATTGAACTCCCTTAGGTAAGCGAACACCCAGCAGAGCAGTCTAAAGGATACGTTCATTTTGCGTTTTACACAAAGATTTATAGCTATTAGGGAAATGCTTGCATTTGGCTGGGAAAATGCGTATTTTGCTTCTTCAGAGAAAGTGTTTAGAAACTCCTGCAAACATACATCAGTTTAATTCTGTACGTTGAACGCACACATTGAAGACCGTTCTTTTAGGTTGTTCCGTTTTGGATTTAGAAGGAGATATTTCTCCAAACCGGGTTTTCTCCCATTCAGTCTGGCATATCAAAACGCAGCTCCGAGAAGCAACGTGCTTCTCACTCTCTCCATCTAGAGGCAGATTCAACTCCCTTAGGTAAGAAAACACCCAGCAGAGCAGTCTGAAGGATACGTTCGTTTTGTGTTTTAGACGTAGATTTACAGCTATTTGGGAAATGCTTGCATTTTGCTGGGAAATAGCGTTTTTTGCTTCTTCACAGAAAATGTTTAGAAACTCCTGCAAACACACATCAGTTTAACTCTGTAAGTTGAATGCACACATTGAAGGCCGTTCTGTTAGGTTGCTCCGTTTTGGTTTTAGAAGCAGATATTTCTCCAAACAGCGTTTACTCCCATTCACTCTGGCATATCAAAACGCAGCTCCGAGAAGCAACGTGCTTCTCACTCTCTGAATCTAGAGTCAGATTCAACTCCCTTAGGTAAGCGAACACCCAGCAGTGCAGTCTGAAGGATACGTTCGATTTGTGTTTTAGACGTATATTTACAGCTATTTGGGAAATGCTTGCATTTGGCTGGGAAATAGCGTTTTCCGCTTCTTCACAGAAAGGATTTAGAAACTCCTGCAAACACACATCAGTTTAACACTGTAGGTTGAACGCACACATTGAAGGCAGTTCTGTTAAGTTGCTCCGTTTTGGATTTAGAATCAGATATTTCTCCAAACCGCGTTTACTCCCTTTCACTCTGGCATATCAAAATTCAGCTCCAAGATAAAACGAGCTTCTCACTCTCTGAATCTAGAGGCAGATTCAACTCCCTTAGGTAAGCGAACAAAAAGCAGAGCAGTCTGAAGGATACGTTCGTTTTGTATTTTAGACGGAGATTTACAGCTATTTGGGAAATTCTTGCATTTGGCTGGGAAAATGCGTTTTCCTCTTCTTCACAGAAATAGTTTAGAAACTCCTGCAAACACACATCAGTTTAACTCTGTAAGTTGAACGCACACATTGAAGGCCGTTCTGTTAGGTTGCTCCGTTTTGGTTTTAGAATCAGATATTTCTCCAAACCGCGTTTACTCATTTTCACTCTGGAATATCAAAACTCAGCTCCAAGAAAAAACGGGCTTCTCACTCTCTGAATCTAGAGGCAGATTCAACTTCCTTAGGTAAGTGAACACCCAGCAGAGCCGTCTGATGGATACGTTCGTTTTGTGTTTTAGACGGAGATTTACAGCTATTTGGGAAATGCTTGCATTTGGCTGGAAAATAGCGTTTTCCGCTTCTTCACAGAAAGATTTGAGAAACTCCTGCGAACACAAATCAGTTTATCTCTGTAGGTTGAACGCACACATTGAAGGCCGTTGTGTTAGGTTGCTCCGTTTTGGTTTTAGAAGCAGATATTTCTCCAAACCGCGTTTACTCCCTTTCACTCTGGCATATCAAAACGCAGCTCCGAGATGCAACGGGCTTCTCACTCTCTGAATCTAGAGGCAGATTCAACTCCCTTAGGTAAGCGAACACCCAGCTGAGCAGTCTGAATGATACGTTCGTTTTGTGTTTTAGACGGAGATTTCCAGCTATTTTGGAAATGCTTCCATTTGGCTGGGAAAATGCTTTTTCCGCTTCTTCACAGAAAGGGTTTAGAAACTCCTGCAAACACACATCAGTTTAACTCTGTAAGTTGAACACACGCATTGAAGGCCGTTCTTTTAGGTAGCTCCGTTTTGGTTTTAGAAGCAGATATTTCTCCAAACCGCGTTTACTCCCATTCACTCTGGCATATCAAAACGCAGCTTTGAGAAGCAACGGGCTTCTCACTCTCTGAATCTAGAGGCAGATTGAACTCCCTTAGGTAAGCGAACACTCAGCAGAGCAATCTGAAGGATACGTTCGTTTTGTGTTTTAGACGGAGATTTACACCTATTTGGGAAATGCTTGCATTTGGCTGGAAAATAGCGTTTTCCGCTTCTTCACAGAAAGAATTGAGAAACTCCTACAAACACATATCAGTTTATCTCTGTAGGTTGAAAGCACACATTGAAGGCCGTTGTGTTACTTTGCTCCGTTTTGGTTTTAGAAGCAGATATTTCTCCAAACCGCGTTTTCTCCCTTTCACTCTGGCATATCAAAACGCAGCTCCGAGAAGCAACTTGTTTCTCACTCTCTGAATCTAGAGGCAGATTGAACTCCCTTAGGTAACAGAACACCCAGCAGAGCAGTCTGAAAGATACGTTCGTTTTGTGTTTCAAACGGAGATTTCCAGCTATTTTGGCAGTGGTTGCATTTGGCTGGGAAAATGCGTATTCCGCTTCTTCACAGAAAAAGTTTAGAAACTCCTGCAAACCAACGTCACTTTAACTCTGTAAGTTGAACGCACACATTGAGGGCCGTTCTGTTAGGGTGCTCCGTTTTGGTTTTAGAAGCAGATATTTCTCCAAATCGTGTTTACTACCTTACACTCTGGCATGTCAAAACGCAGCTCCGAGAAGCAACGGGCTTCTGACTCTCTGAATCTAGAGGCAGATTGAACTCCCTTAGGTAAGCGAATACCCTGCAGAGCAGTCTGAAGGATACGTTCGTTTTGTGTTTTAGACGGAGATTTACAGCTATTTGGGACATGCTTGCATTAGGCTGGGAAATAGCGTTTTCCGCTTCTTCACAGAAAGGGTTTAGAAACTCGTGCAAACACACATCAGTTTAACTCTGTAAGTTGAACGAAAACATTGAAGGCCGTTCTCTTAGGTTGCTCCGTTTTGGTTTAAGAAGCAGATATTTCTCAAAACCGCGATTACTCCCATTCACTCTGGCATATCAAAACGCAGCTCCGAGAAGCAACGGGCTTCTCACTCTCTGAATCTAGAAGCAGATTCAACTGCCTTAGTTAAGCGAATACCCAGCAGAGCAGTCTGAAGGATACGTTCGTTTTGTGTTTTAGAAGGAGATTTACAGCTATTTGAAAGATGCTAGCATTTGGCTGGGAAATAGCGTTTTTTGCTTCTTCACAGAAAGGGTTTAGAAACTTCTGCAAACACACATCAGTTTAACTCTGTATGTTGAACGCACACATTGAAGGCCGTTCTGTTAGGTTGCTCCGTTTTGGTTTTAGAATCAGATATTTCTCCAAACCGCGTTTACTCTTTTTCACTCTGGCATATCAAAACTCAGCTCCAAGAAAATACGGGCTTCTGACTTTCTGAATTTAGAGGCAGATTCAACTCCCTTAGGTAAGCGAACACCCAGCTGAGAAGTCTGAATGATACGTTCGTTTTGTGTTTTAGACGGAGATTTCCAGCTATTTAAGAAATGCTTGCATTTGGCTGGGAAAATGCGTTTTCCGCTTCTTCAGAGAAAGGGTTTAGAAACTCCTGCAAACACACATCAGTTCAGCTCTGTAAGTTGAACGCACGCTTTGAAGGCCGTTCTGTTAGGTAGCTCCGTTTTGGTTTTAGAAGCTGATATTTCTCCAAACCGCGTTTACTCCCATTCACTCTGGCATATCAAAACGCAGCTCCGAGAAGCAACATGCTTCTCACTGTCTGAATCTAGAGGCAGATTCAACTCCCTTAGGTAAGCGAACACCCAGCAGAGCAGTCTGAATGATACATTCGTTTCGTGTTTTAGACGGAGATTTACAGCTATTTGGGAAATGCTTGCATTTGGCTGGGAAAATGCTTTTTCCCCTTCTTCACAGAAAGGGTTTAGAAACTCCTGCAAACACCTATCAGTTTAACCCTTTAAGTTGAACGCACACATTGAAGGCCGTGCTGTTAGGTTGCTCCGTTTTGGTTTTACAAGCAGATATTTCTCCAAACCGCGTTTACTCCGGTTCACTCTGGCATATCAAAACGCAGCTCAGAGAAGCAACGTGCTTCTCACTCTCTGAATCTAGAGGCAGATTGAACTCCCTTAGGTAAGCGAACACCCAGCAGAGCAGTCTGAAGGATACGTTCCTTTTGTGTTTTAGACGGAGATTTACAGCTATTTGGGAAATGCTTGCATTTGACTGGGAAAATGCGTTTTCCGCTTCTTCAGAGAAAGGGTTTAGAAACTCCTGCAAACACACATCAGTTTAACTCTGTAAGTTGAAAGCACACATTGAAGACCGTTCTGTTAGGTTGCTCCGTTTTGGTTTTAGAAGCAGATATTTCTCCAAACCGCGTTTTCTCTTATTCACTCTGGCATATCAAAACGCAGCTCCGAAAAGCAACGTGCTTCTCACTCTCTGAATCTAGAGGCAGATTGAACTCCCTTAGGTAAGCGAACACCCAGCAGAGCAGTCTAAAGGATACGTTCATTTTGCGTTTTACACAATGATTTATAGCTATTTGGGAAATGCTTGCATTTGGCTGGGAAAATGCGTATTTTGCTTCTTCAGAGAAAGTGTTTAGAAACTCCTGCAAACATACATCAGTTTAATTCTGTACGTTGAACGCACACATTGAAGACCGTTCTTTTAGGTTGTTCCGTTTTGGATTTAGAAGGAGATATTTCTCCAAACCGCGTTTTCTCCCATTCATTCTGGCATATCAAAACGCAGCTCCGAGAAGCAACGTGCTTCTCACTCTCTCCATCTAGAGGCAGATTCAACTCCCTTAGGTAAGAAAACACCCAGCAGAGCAGTCTGAAGGATACGTTCGTTTTGTGTTTTAGACGGAGATTTACAGCTATTTGGGAAATGCTTGCATTTGGCTGGAAAATAGCGTTTTCCGCTTCTTCACAGAAAGAATTGAGAAACTCCTGCAAACACACATCAGTTTATCTCTGTAGGTTGAACGCACACATTGCAGGCCGTTGTGTTAGGTTGCTCCGTTTTGGTTTTAGAAGCAGATATTTCTCCAAACCGCGTTTACTCCCTTTCACTCTGGCATATCAAAACGCAGCTCCGAGAAGCAACGGGCTTCTCACTCTCTGAATCTAGAAGCAGATTCAACTCCCTTAGGTAAGCGAACACCCAGCAGAGCAGTCTGAAGGATACGTTCGTTTTGTGTTTTAGACGGAGATTTACAGCTATTTGGGAGATGCTAGCATTTTGATGGGAAATAGCCTTTTTTGCTTCTTCACAGAAAGGGTTTAGAAACTCCTGGAAACACACATCAGTTTCACTCTGTAAGCTGAACGCACACATTGAAGGCCGTTCTGTTAGGTTGCTCCGTTTTGTTTTTAGAAACAGATATTTCTCCAAACCGCGTTTACTCCCATTCACTCTGGCATATCAAAACGCAGCTCCGAGAAGCAACGGGCTTCTCACTCTCTGAATCTAGAGGCAGATACAACTTTCTTAGGTAAGCGAACACCCAGCAGAGTAGTTTGAAGGATACGTTCGTTTTGTGTTTTAGACGTAGATTTACAGCTATTTGAAAAATGCTTGCAATTTGCAGGGAAATAGCGTTTTCTGCTTCTTCACAGAAAATGTTTAGAAACTCCTGCAAACACACATCAGTTTAACTCTGCAACTTGAACGCACACATTGAAGGCCGTTCTGTTAGGTTGCTCCGTTTTGGTTTTACAAGCAGATATTTCTCCAAACCGCGTTTACTCCGGTTCACTCTGGCATATCAAAACGCAGCTCAGAGAAGCAACGTGCTTCTCACTCTCTGAATCTAGAGGCAGATTGAACTCCCTTAGGTAAGCGAACACCCAGCAGAGCAGTCTGAAGGATACGTTCCTTTTGTGTTTTAGACGGAGATTTACAGCTATTTGGGAAATGCTTGCATATGACTGGGAAAATGCGTTTTCCGCTTCTTCAGAGAAAGGGTTTAGAAACTCCTGCAAACACACATCAGTTTAACTCTGTAAGTTGAAAGCACACATTGAAGACCGTTCTGTTAGGTTGTTCCGTTTTGGTTTTAGAAGCAGATATTTCTCCAAACCGCGTTTTCTCCCATTCACTCTGGCATATCAAAACGCAGCTCCGAGAAGCAACTTGCTTCTCACTCTGTCAATCTAGAGGCAGATTCAACTTCCTTAGGCAAGCGAACACCCAGCAGAGCAGTCTGAAGGATACGTTCGATTTGTGTTTTAGACGGAGATTTACAGCTATTTGGGAAATGCTTGGATTTGGCTGGGAAATAGCGTTTTCCGCTTCTTCACAATAAGGATTTAGAAACTCCTGCAAACACACATCAGTTTAACACTGTAGGTTGAACGCACACATTGAAGGCCGTTCTGTTAGGTTGCTCCGTTTTGGTTTTAGAAGCAGATATTTCTCCAAACCGCGTTTACTCCCATTCACTCTGGCATATCAAAACGCAGCTCCGAGAAGCAACGTGCTTCTCACTCTCTCAATCTAGAGGCAGATTCAACTCCCTTAGGTAAGCCAACACCCAGCAGAGCAATCTGAAGGATACGTTCGATTTTTGTTTTAGACGGAGATTTACATCTATTTGGGAAATGCTTGCATTTGGCTGAAAAATAGCGTTTTCCGCTGCTTCACAGAAAGGATTTAGAAACTCCTGCAAACACACATCAGTTTAACACTGTAGGTTGAACGCACACATTGAAGGCCGTTCTGTTAGGTTGCTCCGTTTTGCATTTAGAATCAGTTATTTATCCAAACCGCGTTTACTCCCTTTCATTCTGGCATATCAAAACTCAGCTCCAAGAAAAAACGGGCTTCTCACTCTCTGAATCTAGAGGCAGATTCAACTCCCTTAGGTAAGCGAACACCCAGCAGAGCATTCTGAATGATACATTCGTTTCGTGTTTTAGACGGAGATTTACAGCTATTTTGGAAATGCTTGCATTTGGCTGGGAAAATGCTTTTTCCGCTTCATCACAGAAAGGGTTTAGAAACTCCTGCAAACACCTATCAGTTTACCTCTTTAAGTTGAACGCACACATTGAAGGCCGTTCTGTTAGGTTGCTCCGTTTTGGTTTTAGAAGCAGATATTTCTCCAAACCGCGTTTACTCCCATTCACTCTGGCATATCAAAACGCAGCTCCGAGAAGCAATGTGCTTCTCACTCTCTCAATCTAGAGGCAGATTCAACTCCCTTAGGTAAGCGAACACCCAGCAGAGCAGTCTGAAGGATACGTTCGTTTCTTGTTTTAGACGGAGATTTACAGCTATTTGGGATATGCTTGTATTTTGCTGGGAAAATGCTTTTTCCACTTCTTCACAGAAATGGTTTAGAAACTCCTGCAACAACACATCAGTTTAACTCTATAAGTTGAACGCACACATTGAAGGCCGTTCTGTTAGGTTGCTCCGTTTTGGTTTTAGAAGCAGATATTTCTCCAAACCGCGTTTACTCCCATTCACTCTGGCATATCAAAACGCAGCTCCAAGAAGCAACGGGCTTCTCACTCTCTGAATCTAGAGGGAGATTCAACTTTCTTAGGTAAGCGAACACCCAGCAGAGCAGTCTGAAGGATACGTTCGTTTTGTGTTTTAGAGGTAGATTTACAGCTATTTGTGAAATGCTTGCATTTTGCTGGGAAATAGCGTTTTTTGCTTCTTCACAGAAAATGTTTAGAAACTCCTGCAAACACACATCAGTTTAACTCTGTAAGTTGAACGCACACATTGAAGGCCGTTCTGTTAGGTTGCTCCGTTTTGGTTTTAGAAGCAGATATTTCTCCAAACCGCGTTTTCTCCCATTCACTCTGGCATATCAAAACGCAGCTCCGAAAAGCAACGTGCTTCTCACTCTCTGAATCTAGAGGCAGATTGAACTCCCTTAGGTAAGCGAACACCCAGCAGAGCAGTCTGAAGGATACGTTCATTTTGCGTTTTACACGGAGATTTACAGCTATTTGGGAAATGCTTGCATTTGGCTGGGAAAATGCGTATTTCGCTTCTTCAGAGAAAGTGTTTAGAAACTCCGGCAAACATACATCAGTTTAACTCTGTACGTTGAACGCACACATTGAAGACCGTTCTGTTAGGTTGTTCCGTTTTGGTTTTAGAAGCAGATATTTCTCCAAACCGCGTTTTCTCCCATTCACTCTGGCATATCAAAACGCAGCTCCGAGAAGCAACGTGCTTCTCACTCTCTTAATCTAGAGGCAGATTCAACTCCCTTAGGTAAAGAAACACCCAGCAGAGCAGTCTGAAGGATACGTTCGTATTGTGTTTTAGACGGAGATTTACAGCTATTTGGGAAATGCTTGCATTTGGCTGGAAAATAGCGTTTTCCGCTTCTTCACAGAAAGAATTTAGAAACTCCTGCGAACACAAATCAGTTTATCTCTGTAGGTTGAACGCACACATTGAAGGCCGTTGTGTTAGGTTGCTCCGTTTTGGTTTTAGAAGCAGATATTTCTCCAAACCGCGTTTACTCCCCTTCACTCTGGCATATCAAAACGCAGCTCCGAGAAGCAACGGGCTTCTCACTCTCTGAATCTAGAAGCAGATTCACCTCCCTTAGGTAAGCGAACACCCAGCAGAGCAGTCTGAAGGGTACGTTCGTTTTGTGTTTTAGACGTAGATTTACAGCTATTTGGGAAATGCTTGCATTTTGCTGGGAAATAGCGTTTTTTGCTTTTTCACAGAAAATGTTTAGAAACTCCTGGAAACACACATCAGTTTAACTCTGTAAGTTGAACGCACACATTGAAGGCCGTTCTGTTAGGTTGCTCCGTTTTGGTTTTAGAAGCAGATATTTCTCCAAACCGCGTTTACTACCATTCACTCTGGCATATCAAAACGCAGCTCCGAGAAGCAACGTGCTTTTCACTCTCTGAATCTAGAGGCAGATTCAACTCCCTTAGGTAAGCGAACGCTTAGCAGTGCAGTCTGAAGGATACGTTCGATTTGTGTTTTAGACGGAGATTTACAGCTATTTGGGAAATGCTTGCATTTGGCTGGGAAATAGCGTTTTCCGCTTCTTCACAGAAAGGATTTAGAAACTCCTGCAAACACACATCAGTTTAACACTGTAGGTTGAACGCACACATTGAAGGCCGTTCTGTTAAGTTGCTTTGTTTTGGATTTAGAATCAGATATTTCTCCAAACCGCGTTTACTCCCTTTCATTCTGGCATATCAAAATTTAGCTCCAAGAAAAAACGGGCTTCTCACTCTCTGAGTCTAGAGGCAGATTCAACTCCCTTAGGTAAGCGAACAAAAAGCAGAGCAGTCTGAAGGATACGTTCGTTTTCTGTTTTAGACGGAGATTTACAGCTATTTGGGAAATTCTTGCATTTGGCTGGGAAAATGCGTTTTCCGCTTCTTCACAGAAATAGTTTAGAAACTCCTGCAAACACACATCAGTTTAACTCTGTAAGTTGAACGCACACATTGAAGGCCGTTCTGTTAGGTTGCTCCGTTTTGGTTTTAGAATCAGATATTTCTCCAAACCGCGTTTACTCTCTTTCACTCAGGCATATCAAAACTCAGCTCCAAGAAAAAACAAGCTTCTCACTCTCTGAATCTAGAGGCAGATTCAACTCCCTTAGGTAAGCGAACACCCAGCTGAGCAGTCTGAATGATACGTTCGTTTTGTGTTTTAGACGGAGATTTCCAGCTATTTAAGAAATTCTTGCATTTGGCTGGGAAAATGCGTTTTCCGCTTCTTCACAGAAAGGGTTTAGAAACTCCTGCAAACACACATCAGTTTAACTGTGTACGTTGAACGCACACATTAAAGGCCGTTCTGTTAGGTTTCTCCGTTTTGTTTTTAGAAGCAGATATTTCTCCAAACGGCGTTTACTCCCATTCACTCTGGCATATCAAAACGCAGCTCCGAGAAGCAACGTGCTTCTCACTCTCTGAATCTAGAGGCAGATTCAACTCCCTTAGGTAAGCGAACACCCAGCAGAGCAGTCTGAAGGATACATTCGTTTCGTGTTTTAGACGGAGATTTACAGCTATTTCGGAAATGCTTGCATTTGGCTGGGAAAATGCTTTTTCCGCTGCTTCACAGAAAGGGTTTAGAAGCTCCTGCAAACACCCATCAGTTGAACTCTGTAAGTTGAACGCACGCATTGAAGGCCGTTCTTTTAGGTTGCTCCGTTTTGGTTTTAGAAGCTGATATTTCTCCAAACCGCGTTTACTGCCGTTCACTCTGGCATATCAACACGCAGCTCCGAGAAGCAACGTGCTTCTCACTCTCTGAATCTAGAGGCAGATTGAACTCCCTTAGGTAAGCGAACACCCAGCAGAGCAGTCTGAAAAATACGTTCATTTTGTGTTTTAGACGGAGATTTACAACTATTTGGGAAATGCTTGCATTTGGCTGGGAAAATGCGTTTTCCGCTTCTTCAGAGAAAGGGTTTATAAACTCCTGCAACAACACATCAGTTTATCTCTGTAAGTTGAACGCACACATTGAAGACCGTTCTGTTAGGTTTTACCGTTTTGGTTTTAGAAGCAGATATTTCTCCAAACCGCGTTTTCTCCCATTCACTCTGGCATATCAAAACGGAGCTCCGAGAAGCAATGTGCTTCTCACTCTCTCAATCTAGAGGCAGATTCAACTCCCTTAGGTAAGCGAACACCCAGCACAGCAGTCTGAAAAATACGTTCGTTTCGTGTTTTAGACGGAGATTTACAGCTATTTGGGAAATGCTTGCATTTTGCGGGGAAAATGCTTTTTCCACTTCTTCACAGAAAGGGTTTAGAAACTCCTGCAAAAACACATCAGTTTAACTCTATAAGTTGAACGCACACATTGAAGGCCGTTCTGTTAGGTTGCTCCGTTTTGGTTTTAGAAGCAGATATTACTCCAAACCGCGTTTACTGCCATTCACTCTGGCATATCAAAACGGAGCTCCGAGAAGCAACGTGCTTCTCACTCTCTGAATCTAGAGGCAGATTCAACTCCCTTAGGTAAGCGAACAAACAGCAGAGAAGTCTGAAAAATACGTTCGTTTTATGTTTTAGACGGAGATTTACAGCTATTTGGGAAATTCTTGCATTTGGCTGAAAAAATGCGTTTTCCGCTTCTTCACAGAAATAGTTTAGAAACTCCTGCAAACACACATCAGTTTAACTCTGTAATTTGAACGCACACATTGAAGACGGTTTAGTTAGGTTGTTCCGTTTTGGTTTTAGAAGCAGATATTTCTCCAAACGGCGTTTTCTCCCATTCACTCTGGCATATCAAAACGCAGCTCCAAGAAGCAACGTGCTTCTCACTCTCTCAATCTAGAGGCAGATTCAACTCCCTTAGGTAAGCGATCACCCAGCAGAGCAGTCTGAAGGATACGTTCGATTTGTGTTTTAAACGTAGATTTACAGCTATTTGGGAAATGCTTGCATTTGGCTGGGAAATAGCTTTTTTGCTTCTTCACAGAAAGGGTTTAGAAACTCCTGCAAACACACATCAGTTTAACTCTTTAATTGGAACGCACACATTGAAGGCCGTTCTGTTAGTTTGCTCCGTTTTGGTTTTAGAAGCAGATATTTCTCCAAACCGCGTTTACTCCCATTCACTCTGGCATATGAAAACGCAGTTCCGAGAAGCAACGTGCTTCTCACTCTCTCAATCTAGAGGCAGATTCAACTCCCTTAGGTAAGCGAACACCCAGCAGAGCAGTCTGAAGGATACGTTCGATTTGTGTTTTAGACGGAGATATACAGCTATTTGGGAAATGCTTGCATTTGGCTGGGAAATAGCTTTTTTGCTTCTTCACAGAAAGGGTTTAGAAACTCCTGCAAACACACATCAGTTTAACTCTGTAAGTTGAACGAACACATTGAAGGCCGTTCTGTTAGGTTTCTCCGTTTTTGTTTTAGAAGCAGATATTTCTTCAAACGGCGTTTACTCCCATTCACTCTGGCATATCAAAACGCAGCTCCGAGAAGCAACGTGCTTCTCACTCTCTGAATCTAGAGGCAGATTCAACTCCCTTAGCTAAGCGAACACCCAGGAGAGCAGTCTGAAGGATACATTCGTTTCCTGTTTTAGACGGAGATTTACAGCTATTTGGGAAATGCTTGCATTTGGCTGGGAAAATGCGTTTTCCGCTTCTTCACAGAAAGGGTTTAGAAACTCCTGCAAACACCTATCAGTTTAACTCTTTAAGTTGAACGCACACATTGAACGCCGTTCTGTTAGGTTGCTCCGTTTTGGTTTTAGAAGCAGATATTTCTCCAAACCGCGTTTACTTTTATCCACTCTGGCATATCAAAACGCAGCTCCGAGAAGCAACGTGCTTCTCACTCTCTCAATCTAGAGGCAGATTCAACTCCCTTAGGTAAGCGAACACCCAGCAGAGCAGTCTGAAGGATAGGTTCGATTTGTGTTTTAGACGGAGATTTACAGCTATTTGGGAAATGCTTGCATTTGGCTGAAAAATAGCGTTTTCCACTTCTTCACAGAAAGGATTTAGAAACTCATGCAAACACACATCAGTTTAACACTGTAGGTTGAACGCACACATTGAAGGCCGTTCTGTTAGATTGCTCCGTTTTGGATTTAGAATCAGTTATTTCTCCAAACCGCGTTAACTCCCTTTCATTTTGGCATATCAAAACTCAGCTCCAAGAAAAAACGGGCTTCTCACTCTCTGAATCTAGAGGCAGATTCAACTCCCTTAGGTAAGCGAACACCCAGCAGAGCATTCTGAATGATACATTCGTTTCGTGTTTTAGACGGAGATTTACAGCTATTTTGGAAATGCTTGCATTTGGCTGGGAAAATGCTTTTTCCGCTTCATCACAGAAAGGGTTTAGAAACTCCTGCAAACACCTATCAGTTTACCTCTTTAAGTTGAACGCACACGTTGAAGGCCGTCCTGTTAGGTTGCTCCGTTTTGGTTTTAGAAGCAGATATTTCTCCAAACCGCGTTTACTCCCATTCACACTGGCATATCAAAACGCAGCTCCGAGAAGCAATGTGGTTCTCACTCTCTCAATCTAGAGGCAGATTCAACTCCCTTAGGTAAGCGAACACCCAGCAGAGCAGTCTGAAGGATACGTTCGTTTCGTGTTTTAGACGGAGATTTACAGCTATTTGGGAAATGCTTGCATTTTGCTGGGAAAATGCTTTTTCCACTTCTTCACAGAAAGGGTTTAGAAACTCCTGCAACAACACATCAGTTTAACTGTATAAGTTGAACGCACACATTGAAGGCCGTTCTGTTAGGTTGCTCCGTTTTGGTTTAGAAGCAGATATTTCTCCAAACCTCGTTTACTCCCATTCACTCTGGCATATCAAAACGCAGCTCCAAGAAGCAACGGGCTTCTCACTCTCTGAATCTAGAGGGAGATTCAACTTTCTTAGGTAAGCAAACACCCAGCAGAGCAGTCTGAAGGATACGTTCGTTTTGTGTTTTAGAGGTAGATTTACAGCTATTTGTGAAATGCTTGCATTTTGCTGGGAAATAGCGTTTTTTGCTTCTTCACAGAAAATGTTTAGAAACTCCTGCAAACACACATCAGTTTAACTCTGTAAGTTGAACGCACACATTGAAGGCCGTTCTGTTAGGTTGCTCCGTTTTGGTTTTAGAAGCAGATATTTCTCCAATCCGCGTTTTCTCCCATTCACTTTGGCATATCAAAACGCAGCTCCGAAAAGCAACTTGTTTCTCACTCTCTGAATCTAGAGGCAGATTCAACTCCCTTAGGTAAGCGAACACCCAGCTGAGCAGTCTGAATGATACGTTCGTTTTGTGTTTTAGACGGAGATTTCCAGCTATTTTGGCAGTGGTTGCATTTGGCTGGGAAAATGCTTTTTCCGCTTCTTCACACAAAGGGTTTAGAAACTCCTGCAAACACACATCAGTTTAACTCTGTAAGTTGAACACACGCATTGAAGGCCGTTCTGTTAGGTAGCTCCGTTTTGGTTTTAGAAGCAGATATTTCTCCCAATCGTGTTTACTACCTTACACTCTGGCATGTCAAAACGCAGCTCCGAGAATCAACGGGCTTCTGACTCTCTGAATCTAGAGGCAGATTGAACTCCCTTAGGTAAGCGAATACCCTGCAGAGCAGTCTGAAGGATACGTTCGTTTTGTGTTTTAGACGGAGATTTACAGCTATTTGGGAAATGCTTGCATTAGGCTGGGAAATAGCGTTTTCCGCTTCTTCACAGAAAGGGTTTAGAAACTCGTGCAAACACACATCAGTTTAACTCTGTAAGTTGAACGAAAACATTGAAGGCCGTTCTCTTAGGTTGCTCCGTTTTGGTTTAAGAAGCAGATATTTCTCAAAACCGCGATTACTCCCATTCACTCTGGCATATCAAAACGCAGCTCCGAGAAGCAACGGGCTTCTCACTCTCTGAATCTAGAAGCAGATTCAACTGCCTTACTTAAGCGAATACCCAGCAGAGCAGTCTGAAGGATACGTTCGTTTTGTGTTTTAGAAGGAGATTTACAGCTATTTGGGAGATGCTAGCATTTTGCTGGGAAATAGCGTTTTTTGCTTCTTCACAGAAAGGGTTTAGAAACTTCTGCAAACACACATCAGTTTAACTCTGTATGTTGAACGCACACATTGAAGGCCGTTCTGTTAGGTTGCTCCGTTTTGGTTTTAGAATCAGATATTTCTCCAAACCGCGTTTACTCTTTTTCACTCTGGCATATCAAAACTCAGCTCCAAGAAAATACGGGCTTCTGACTTTCTGAATTTAGAGGCAGATTCAACTCCCTTAAGTAAGCGAACACCCAGCTGAGCAGTCTGAATGATACGTTCGTTTTGTGTTTTAGACGGAGATTTCCAGCTATTTAAGAAATGCTTGCATTTGGCTGGGAAAATGCGTTTTCCGCTTCTTCAGAGAAAGGGTTTAGAAACTCCTGCAAACACACATCAGTTCAGCTCTGTAAGTTGAACGCACGCTTTGAAGGCCGTTCTGTTAGGTAGCTCCGTTTTGGTTTTAGAAGCTGATATTTCTCCAAACCGCGTTTACTCCCATTCACTCTGGCATATCAAAACGCAGCTCCGAGAAGCAACATGCTTCTCACTGTCTGAATCTAGAGGCAGATTCAACTCCCTTAGGTAAGCGAACACCCAGCAGAGCAGTCTGAATGATACATTCGTTTCGTGTTTTAGACGGAGATTTACAGCTATTTGGGAAATGCTTGCATTTGGCTGGGAAAATGCTTTTTCCCCTTCTTCACAGAAAGGGTTTAGAAACTCCTGCAAACACCTATCAGTTTAACCCTTTAAGTTGAACGCACACATTGAAGGGCGTTCTGTTAGGTTGCTCCGTTTTGGTTTTAGAAGCAGATATTTCTCCAAACCGCGTTTACTCCGGTTCACTCTGGCATATCAAAACGCAGCTCAGAGAAGCAACGTGCTTCTCACTCTCTGAATCTAGAGGCAGATTGAACTCCCTTAGGTAACAGAACACCCAGCAGAGCAGTCTGAAAGATACGTTCGTTTTGTGTTTCAAACGGAGATTTCCAGCTATTTTGGCAGTGGTTGCATTTGGCTGGGAAAATGCGTATTCCGCTTCTTCACAGAAAAAGTTTAGAAACTCCTGCAAACCAACGTCACTTTAACTCTGTAAGTTGAACGCACACATTGAGGGCCGTTCTGTTAGGGTGCTCCGTTTTGGTTTTAGAAGCAGATATTTCTCCAAATCGTGTTTACTACCTTACACTCTGGCATGTCAAAACGCAGCTCCGAGAAGCAACGGGCTTCTGACTCTCTGAATCTAGAGGCAGATTGAACTCCCTTAGGTAAGCGAATACCCTGCAGAGCAGTCTGAAGGATACGTTCGTTTTGTGTTTTAGACGGAGATTTACAGCTATTTGGGACATGCTTGCATTAGGCTGGGAAATAGCGTTTTCCGCTTCTTCACAGAAAGGGTTTAGAAACTCGTGCAAACACACATCAGTTTAACTCTGTAAGTTGAACGAAAACATTGAAGGCCGTTCTCTTAGGTTGCTCCGTTTTGGTTTAAGAAGCAGATATTTCTCAAAACCGCGATTACTCCCATTCACTCTGGCATATCAAAACGCAGCTCCGAGAAGTAACGGGCTTCTCACTCTCTGAATCTAGAAGCAGATTCAACTGCCTTAGTTAAGCGAATACCCAGCAGAGCAGTCTGAAGGATACGTTCGTTTTGTGTTTTAGAAGGAGATTTACAGCTATTTGGGAGATGCTAGCATTTTGCTGGGAAATAGCGTTTTTTGCTTCTTCACAGAAAGGGTTTAGAAACTTCTGCAAACACACATCAGTTTAACTCTGTATTTTGAACGCACACATTGAAGGCCGTTCTGTTAGGTTGCTCCGTTTTGGTTTTAGAATCAGATATTTCTCCAAACCGCGTTTACTCTTTTTCACTCTGGCATATCAAAACTCAGCTCCAAGAAAATACGGGCTTCTGACTTTCTGAATTTAGAGGCAGATTCAACTCCCTTAGGTAAGCGAACACCAGCTGAGCAGTCTGAATGATACGTTCGTTTTGTGTTTTAGACGGAGATTTCCAGCTATTTAAGAAATGCTTGCATTTGGCTGGGAAAATGCGTTTTCCGCTTCTTCAGAGAAAGGGTTTAGAAACTCCTGCAAACACACATCAGTTCAGCTCTGTAAGTTGAACGCACGCTTTGAAGGCCGTTCTGTTAGGTAGCTCCGTTTTGGTTTTAGAAGCTGATATTTCTCCAAACCGCGTTTACTCCCATTCACTCTGGCATATCAAAACGCAGCTCCGAGAAGCAACATGCTTCTCACTGTCTGAATCTAGAGGCAGATTCAACTCCCTTAGGTAAGCGAACACCCAGCAGAGCAGTCTAAATGATACATTCGTTTCGTGTTTTAGACGGAGATTTACAGCTATTTGAAAAATGCTTGCAATTTGCAGGTAAATAGCGTTTTCTGCTTCTTCACAGAAAATGTTTAGAAACTTTTGCAAACACATCAGTTTAACTCTGCAACTTGAACGCACACATTGAAGGCCGTTCTGTTAGGTTGCTCCGTTTTGGTTTTACAAGCAGATATTTCTCCAAACCGCGTTTAATCCGGTTCACTCTGGCATATCAAAACGCAGCTCAGAGAAGCAACGTGCTTCTCACTCTCTGAATCTAGAGGCAGATTGAACTCCCTTAGGTAAGCGAACACCCAGCAGAGCAGTCTGAAGGATACGTTCCTTTTGTGTTTTAGACGGAGATTTACAGCTATTTGGGAAATGCTTGCATATGACTGGGAAAATGCGTTTTCCGCTTCTTCAGAGAAAGGGTTTAGAAACTCCTGCAAACACACATCAGTTTAACTCTGTAAGTTGAAAGCACACATTGAAGACCGTTCTGTTAGGTTGTTCCGTTTTGGTTTTAGAAGCAGATATTTCTCCAAACCGCGTTTTCTCCCATTCACTCTGGCATATCAAAACGCAGCTCCGAGAAGCAACTTGCTTCTCACTCTGTCAATCTAGAGGCAGATTCAACTTCCTTAGGCAAGCGAACACCCAGCAGAGCAGTCTGAAGTATACGTTCGATTTGTGTTTTAGACGGAGATTTACAGCTATTTGGGAAATGCTTGGATTTGGCTGGGAAATAGCGTTTTCCGCTTCTTCACAATAAGGATTTAGAAACTCCTGCAAACACACATCAGTTTAACACTGTAGGTTGAACGCACACATTGAAGGCCGTTCTTTTAGGTTGCTCCGTTTTGGTTTTAGAAGCAGATATTTCTCCAAACCGCGTTTACTCCCATTCACTCTGGCATATCAAAACGCAGCTCCGAGAAGCAACGTGCTTCTCACTCTCTCAATCTAGAGGCAGATTCAACTCCCTTAGGTAAGCCAACACCCAGCAGAGCAATCTGAAGGATACGTTCGATTTTTGTTTTAGACGGAGATTTACATCTATTTGGGAAATGCTTGCATTTGGCTGAAAAATAGCGTTTTCCGCTGCTTCACAGAAAGAATTTAGAAACTCCTGCAAACACACATCAGTTTAACACTGTAGGTTGAACGCACACATTGAAGGCCGTTCTGTTAGGTTGCTCCGTTTTGCATTTAGAATCAGTTATTTATCCAAACCGCGTTTACTCCCTTTCATTCTGGCATATCAAAACTCAGCTCCAAGAAAAAACGGGCTTCTCACTCTCTGAATCTAGAGGCAGATTCAACTCCCTTAGGTAAGCGAACACCCAGCAGAGCAGTCTGAAATATATGTTCGTTTTCTGTTTTACACGGACATTTACAGCTATTTGGGAAATGCTTGCATTTGGCTGGGAAATAGCTTTTTTGCTTCTTCACAGAAAGGGTTTAGAAACTCCTGCAAACACACATCAGTTTAACTGTGTACGTTGAACGCACACATTGAAGGCCGTTCTGTTAGGTTTCTCCGTTTTGGTTTTAGAAGCAGATATTTCTCCAAACGGCGTTTACTCCCATTCACTCTGGCATATCAAAACGCAGCTCCGAGATGCAACGTGCTTCTCACTCTCTGAATCTAGAGGCAGATTCAACTCCCTTAGGTAAGCGAACACCCAGCAGAGCAGTCTGAAGGATACATTCGTTTCGTGTTTTAGACGGAGATTTACAGCTATTTCGGAAATGGTTGCCTTTGGCTGGGAAAATGCTTTTTCCGCTGCTTCACAGAAAGGGTTTAGAAACTCCTGCAAACACACATCAGTTGAACTCTGTAAGTTGAACGC
Source organism: Callithrix jacchus (assembly GCF_049354715.1). Classification (NCBI taxonomy): domain Eukaryota; kingdom Metazoa; phylum Chordata; class Mammalia; order Primates; family Cebidae; genus Callithrix; species Callithrix jacchus. The sequence goes on along the minus strand of NC_133503.1, from coordinate 60,258,528 downwards.
ACGCATTGAAGGCCGTTCTTTTAGGTGGCTCCGTTTTGGTTTTAGAAGCTATTTCTCCAAACCGCGTTTACTCCCATTCACTCTGGCATATCTAAACGCAGCTCCGAGAAGCAACATGCTTTTCACTCTCTGAATCTAGAGGCAGATTCAACTCCCTTAGGTAAGCGAACACCCAGCAGAGCAGTCTGAATGATACATTCGTTTCGTGTTTTAGACGGAGATTTACAGCTATTTGGGAAATGCTTGCATTTGGCTGGGAAAATGCTTTTTCCGCTTCATCACAGAAAGGGTTTAGAAAGTCCTGCAAACACCTATCCGTTTAACTCTTTAAGTTGAACGCACACATTGAAGGCCGTTCTGTTAGGTTGCTCCGTTTTGGTTTTAGAAGCAGATATTTCTCCAAACCGCGTTTACTGCCGTTCACTCTGGTATATCAAAACGCAGCTCCGAGAAGCAACGTGCTTCTCACTCTCTGAATCTAGAGGCAGATTGAACTCCCTTAGGTAAGCGAACACCCAGCAGAGCAGTCTGAAAAATACGTTCATTTTGTGTTTTAGACGGAGATTTACAACTATTTGGGAAATGCTTGCATTTGGCTGGGAAAATGCGTTTTCCGCTTCTTCAGAGAAAGGGTTTAGAAACTCCGGCAACAACACATCAGTATAACTCTGTAAGTTGAAAGCACACATTGAAGACCGTTCTGTTAGGTTGCTCCATTTTGGTTTTAGAAGCAGATATTTCTCCAAACCGCGTTTTCTCTTATTCACTCTGGCATATCAAAACGCAGCTCCGAAAAGCAACGTGCTTCTCACTCTGAATCTAGAGGCAGATTGAACTCCCTTAGGTAAGCGAACACCCAGCAGAGCAGTCTAAAGGATACGTTCATTTTGCGTTTTACACAAAGATTTATAGCTATTTGGGAAATGCTTGCATTTGGCTGGGAAAATGCGTATTTTGCTTCTTCAGAGAAAGTGTTTAGAAACTCCTGCAAACATACATCAGTTTAATTCTGTACGTTGAACGCACACATTGAAGACCGTTGTTTTAGGTTGCTCCGTTTTGGTTTTAGAAGCAGATATTTCTCCAAACCGCGTTTACTCCCTTTCACTCTGGCATATCAAAACGCAGCTCCGAGAAGCAACGGGCTTCTCACTCTCTGAATCTAGAAGCAGATTCAACTCCCTTAGGTAAGCGAACACCCAGCAGAGCAGTCTGAAGGATACGTTCGTTTTGTGTTTTAGACGGAGATTTACAGCTCTTTGGGAGATGCTAGCATTTTGTTGGGAAATAGCCTTTTTTGCTTCTTCACAGAAAGGATTTAGAAACTCCTGCAAACACACATCAGTTTAACACTGTAGGTTGAACGCACACATTGAAGGCCGTTCTGTTAGGTTGCTCCGTTTTGCATTTAGAATCAGTTATTTATCCAAACCGCGTTTACTCCCTTTCATTCTGGCATATCAAAACTCAGCTCCAAGAAAAAACGGGCTTCTCACTCTCTGAATCTAGAGGCAGATTCAACTCCCTTAGGTAAGCGAACACCCAGCAGAGCATTCTGAATGATACATTCGTTTCGTGTTTTAGACGGAGATTTACAGCTATTTTGGAAATGCTTGCATTTGGCTGGGAAAATGCTTTTTCCGCTTCATCACAGAAAGGGTTTAGAAACTCCTGCAAACACCTATCAGTTTACCTCTTTAAGTTGAACGCACACATTGAAGGCCGTTCTGTTAGGTTGCTCCGTTTTGGTTTTAGAAGCAGATATTTCTCCAAACCGCGTTTACTCCCATTCACTCTGGCATATCAAAACGCAGCTCCGAGAAGCAATGTGCTTCTCACTCTCTCAATCTAGAGGCAGATTCAACTCCCTTAGGTAAGCGAACACCCAGCAGAGCAGTCTGAAGGATACGTTCGTTTCGTGTTTTAGACGGAGATTTACAGCTATTTGGGAAATTCTTGCATTTGGCTGGGAAAATGCGTTTTCCGCTTCTTCACAGAAATAGTTTAGAAACTCCTGCCAACACACATCAGTTTAACTCTGTAAGTTGCACGCACACATTGAAGGCCGTTCTGTTAGGTTGCTCCGTTTTCGTTTTAGAATCAGATATTTCTCCAAACCGCGTTTACTCTCTTTCACTCAGGCATATCAAAACTCAGCTCCAAAAAAAAACAAGCTTCTCACTCTCTGAATCTAGAGGCAGATTCAACTCCCTTAGGTAAGCGAACACCCAGCTGAGCAGTCTGAATGATACGTTCGTTTTGTGTTTTAGACGGAGATTTCCAGCTATTTAAGAAATGCTTGCATTTGGCTGGGAAAATGCGTTTTCCGCTTCTTCACAGAAAGGGTTTAGAAACTCCTGCAAACACACATCAGTTTAACTGTGTACGTTGAACGCACACATTAAAGGCCGTTCTGTTAGGTTTCTCCGTTTTGTTTTTAGAAGCAGATATTTCTCCAAACGGCGTTTACTCCCATTCACTCTGGCATATCAAAACGCAGCTCCGAGAAGCAACGTGCTTCTCACTCTCTGAATCTAGAGGCAGATTCAACTCCCTTAGGTAAGCGAACACCCAGCAGAGCAGTCTGAAGGATACATTCGTTTCGTGTTTTAGACGGAGATTTACAGCTATTTCGGAAATGCTTGCATTTGGCTGGGAAAATGCTTTTTCCGCTGCTTCACAGAAAGGGTTTAGAAGCTCCTGCAAACACCCATCAGTTGAACTCTGTAAGTTGAACGCACGCATTGAAGGCCGTTCTTTTAGGTTGCTCCGTTTTGGTTTTAGAAGCTGATATTTCTCCAAACCGCGTTTACTGCCGTTCACTCTGGCATATCAAAACGCAGCTCCGAGAAGCAACGTGCTTCTCACTCTCTGAATCTAGAGGCAGATTGAACTCCCTTAGGTAAGCGAACACCCAGCAGAGCAGTCTGAAAAATACGTTCATTTTGTGTTTTAGACGGAGATTTACAACTATTTGGGAAATGCTTGCATTTGGCTGGGAAAATGCGTTTTCCGCTTCTTCAGAGAAAGGGTTTATAAACTCCTGCAACAACACATCAGTTTAACTCTGTAAGTTGAACGCACACATTGAAGACCGTTCTGTTAGGTTTTACCGTTTTGGTTTTAGAAGCAGATATTTCTCCAAACCGCGTTTTCTCCCATTCACTCTGGCATATCAAAACGGAGCTCCGAGAAGCAACGTGCTTCTCACTCTCTCAATCTAGAGGCAGATTCAACTCCCTTAGGTAAGCGAACACCCAGCACAGCAGTCTGAAAAATACGTTCGTTTCGTGTTTTAGACGGAGATTTACAGCTATTTGGGAAATGCTTGCATTTTGCGGGGAAAATGCTTTTTCCACTTCTTCACAGAAAGGGTTTAGAAACTCCTGCAAAAACACATCAGTTTAACTCTATAAGTTGAACGCACACATTGAAGGCCGTTCTGTTAGGTTGCTCCGTTTTGGTTTTAGAAGCAGATATTTCTCCAAACCGCGTTTACTGCCATTCACTCTGGCATATCAAAACGGAGCTCCGAGAAGCAACGTGCTTCTCACTCTCTGAATCTAGAGGCAGATTCAACTCCCTTAGGTAAGCGAACAAACAGCAGAGAAGTCTGAAAAATACGTTCGTTTTATGTTTTAGACGGAGATTTACAGCTATTTGGGAAATTCTTGCATTTGGCTGAAAAAATGCGTTTTCCGCTTCTTCACAGAAATAGTTTAGAAACTCCTGCCAACACACATCAGTTTAACTCTGTAAGTTGAACGCACACATTGAAGGCCGTTCTGTTAGGTTGCTCCGTTTTCGTTTTAGAATCAGATATTTCTCCAAACCGCGTTTACTCTCTCTCACTCAGGCATATCAAAACTCAGCTCCAAAAAAAAACAAGCTTCTCACTCTCTGAATCTAGAGGCAGATTCAACTCCCTTAGGTAAGCGAACACCCAGCTGAGCAGTCTGAATGATACGTTCGTTTTGTGTTTTAGACGGAGATTTCCAGCTATTTAAGAAATGCTTGCATTTGGCTGGGAAAATGCGTTTTCCGCTTCTTCAGAGAAAGGTTTTAGAAACTCCTGCAAACACACATCAGTTCAGCTCTGTAAGTTGAACGCACGCTTTGAAGGCCGTTCTGTTAGGTAGCTCCGTTTTGGTTTTAGAAGCTGATATTTCTCCAAACCGCGTTTACTCCCATTCACTCTGGCATATCAAAACGCAGCTCCGAGAAGCAACATGCTTCTCACTGTCTGAATCTAGAGGCAGATTCAACTCCCTTAGGTAAGCGAACACCCAGCAGAGCAGTCTGAATGATACATTCGTTTCGTGTTTTAGACGGAGATTTACAGCTATTTGGGAAATGCTTGCATTTGGCTGCGAAAATGCTTTTTCCCCTTCTTCACAGAAAGGGTTTAGAAACTCCTGCAAACACCTATCAGTTTAACCCTTTAAGTTGAACGCACACATTGAAGGCCGTTCTGTTAGGTTGCTCCGTTTTGGTTTTAGAAGCAGATATTTCTCCAAACCGCGTTTACTCCGGTTCACTCTGGCATATCAAAACGCAGCTCAGAGAAGCAACGTGCTTCTCACTCTCTGAATCTAGAGGCAGATTGAACTCCCTTAGGTAAGCGAACACCCAGCAGAGCAGTCTGAAGGATACGTTCCTTTTGTGTTTTAGACGGAGATTTACAGCTATTTGGGAAATGCTTGCATTTGACTGGCAAAATGCGTTTTCCGCTTCTTCAGAGAAAGGGTTTAGAAACTCCTGCAAACACACATCAGTATAACTCTGTAAGTTGAAAGCACACATTGAAGACCGTTCTGTTAGGTTGCTCCATTTTGGTTTTAGAAGCAGATATTTCTCCAAACCGCGTTTTCTCTTATTCACTCTGGCATATCAAAACGCAGCTCCGAAAAGCAACGTGCTTCTCACTCTGAATCTAGAGGCAGATTGAACTCCCTTAGGTAAGCGAACACCCAGCAGAGCAGTCTAAAGGATACGTTCATTTTGCGTTTTACACAAAGATTTATAGCTATTTGGGAAATGCTTGCATTTGGCTGGGAAAATGCGTATTTTGCTTCTTCAGAGAAAGTGTTTAGAAACTCCTGCAAACATACATCAGTTTAATTCTGTACGTTGAACGCACACATTGAAGACCGTTGTTTTAGGTTGCTCCGTTTTGGTTTTAGAAGCAGATATTTCTCCAAACCGCGTTTACTCCCTTTCACTCTGGCATATCAAAACGCAGCTCCGAGAAGCAACGGGCTTCTCACTCTCTGAATCTAGAAGCAGATTCAACTCCCTTAGGTAAGCGAACACCCAGCAGAGCAGTCTGAAGGATACGTTCGTTTTGTGTTTTAGACGGAGATTTACAGCTATTTGGGAGATGCTAGCATTTTGTTGGGAAATAGCCTTTTTTGCTTCTTCACAGAAAGGATTTAGAAACTCCTGCAAACACACATCAGTTTAACACTGTAGGTTGAACGCACACATTGAAGGCCGTTCTGTTAGGTTGCTCCGTTTTGCATTTAGAATCAGTTATTTATCCAAACCGCGTTTACTCCCTTTCATTCTGGCATATCAAAACTCAGCTCCAAGAAAAAACGGGCTTCTCACTCTCTGAATCTAGAGGCAGATTCAACTCCCTTAGGTAAGCGAACACCCAGCAGAGCATTCTGAATGATACATTCGTTTCGTGTTTTAGACGGAGATTTACAGCTATTTTGGAAATGCTTGCATTTGGCTGGGAAAATGCTTTTTCCGCTTCATCACAGAAAGGGTTTAGAAACTCCTGCAAACACCTATCAGTTTACCTCTTTAAGTTGAACGCACACATTGAAGGCCGTTCTGTTAGGTTGCTCCGTTTTGGTTTTAGAAGCAGATATTTCTCCAAACCGCGTTTACTCCCATTCACTCTGGCATATCAAAACGCAGCTCCGAGAAGCAATGTGCTTCTCACTCTCTCAATCTAGAGGCAGATTCAACTCCCTTAGGTAAGCGAACACCCAGCAGAGCAGTCTGAAGGATACGTTCGTTTCTTGTTTTAGACGGAGATTTACAGCTATTTGGGATATGCTTGTATTTTGCTGGGAAAATGCTTTTTCCACTTCTTCACAGAAATGGTTTAGAAACTCCTGCAACAACACATCAGTTTAACTCTATAAGTTGAACGCACACATTGAAGGCCGTTCTGTTAGGTTGCTCCGTTTTGGTTTTAGAAGCAGATATTTCTCCAAACCGCGTTTACTCCCATTCACTCTGGCATATCAAAACGCAGCTCCAAGAAGCAACGGGCTTCTCACTCTCTGAATCTAGAGGGAGATTCAACTTTCTTAGGTAAGCGAACACCCAGCAGAGCAGTCTGAAGGATACGTTCGTTTTGTGTTTTAGAGGTAGATTTACAGCTATTTGTAAAATGCTTGCATTTTGCTGGGAAATAGCGTTTTTTGCTTCTTCACAGAAAATGTTTAGAAACTCCTGCAAACACACATCAGTTTAACTCTGTAAGTTGAACGCACACATTGAAGGCCGTTCTGTTAGGTTGCTCCGTTTTGGTTTTAGAAGCAGATATTTCTCCAAACCGCGTTTTCTCCCATTCACTCTGGCATATCAAAACGCAGCTCCGAAAAGCAACGTGCTTCTCACTCTCTGAATCTAGAGGCAGATTGAACTCCCTTAGGTAAGCGAACACCCAGCAGAGCAGTCTGTAGGATACGTTCATTTTGCGTTTTACACGGAGATTTACAGCTATTTGGGAAATGCTTGCATTTGGCTGGGAAAATGCGTATTTCGCTTCTTCAGAGAAAGTGTTTAGAAACTCCGGCAAACATACATCAGTTTAACTCTGTACGTTGAACGCACACATTGAAGACCGTTCTGTTAGGTTGTTCCGTTTTGGTTTTAGAAGCAGATATTTCTCCAAACCGCGTTTTCTCCCATTCACTCTGGCATATCAAAACGCAGCTCCGAGAAGCAACGTGCTTCTCACTCTCTTAATCTAGAGGCAGATTCAACTCCCTTAGGTAAAAAAACACCCAGCAGAGCAGTCTGAAGGATACGTTCGTATTGTGTTTTAGACGGAGATTTACAGCTATTTGGGAAATGCTTGCATTTGGCTGGAAAATAGCGTTTTCCGCTTCTTCACAGAAAGAATTTAGAAACTCCTGCGAACACAAATCAGTTTATCTCTGTAGGTTGAACGCACACATTGAAGGCCGTTGTGTTAGGTTGCTCCGTTTTGGTTTTAGAAGCAGATATTTCTCCAAACCGCGTTTACTCCCCTTCACTCTGGCATATCAAAACGCAGCTCCGAGAAGCAACGGGCTTCTCACTCTCTGAATCTAGAAGCAGATTCACCTCCCTTACTTAAGCGAACACCCAGCAGAGCAGTCTGAAGGGTACGTTCGTTTTGTGTTTTAGACGTAGATTTACAGCTATTTGGGAAATGCTTGCATTTTGCTGGGAAATAGCGTTTTTTGCTTTTTCACAGAAAATGTTTAGAAACTCCTGGAAACACACATCAGTTTAACTCTGTAAGTTGAACGCACACATTGAAGGCCGTTCTGTTAGGTTGCTCCGTTTTGGTTTTAGAAGCAGATATTTCTCCAAACCGCGTTTACTACCATTCACTCTGGCATATCAAAACGCAGCTCCGAGAAGCAACGTGCTTTTCACTCTCTGAATCTAGAGGCAGATTCAACTCCCTTAGGTAAGCGAACACTTAGCAGTGCAGTCTGAAGGATACGTTCGATTTGTGTTTTAGACGGAGATTTACAGCTATTTGGGAAATGCTTGCATTTGGCTGGGAAATAGCGTTTTCCGCTTCTTCACAGAAAGGATTTAGAAACTCCTGCAAACACACATCAGTTTAACACTGTAGGTTGAACGCACACATTGAAGGCCGTTCTGTTAAGTTGCTCCGTTTTGGATTTAGAATCAGATATTTCTCCAAACCGCGTTTACTCCCTTTCATTCTGGCATATCAAAATTTAGCTCCAAGAAAAAACGGGCTTCTCACTCTCTGAGTCTAGAGGCAGATTCAACTCCCTTAGGTAAGCGAACAAAAAGCAGAGCAGTCTGAAGGATACGTTCGTTTTGTGTTTTAGACGGAGATTTACAGCTATTTGGGAAATTCTTGCATTTGGCTGGGAAAATGCGTTTTCCGCTTCTTCACAGAAATAGTTTAGAAACTCCTGCAAACACACATCAGTTTAACTCTGTAAGTTGAACGCACACATTGAAGGCCGTTCTGTTAGGTTGCTCCGTTTTGGTTTTAGAATCAGATATTTCTCCAAACCGCGTTTACTCTCTTTCACTCAGGCATATCAAAACTCAGCTCCAAGAAAAAACAAGCTTCTCACTCTCTGAATCTAGAGGCAGATTCAACTCCCTTAGGTAAGCGAACACCCAGCTGAGCAGTCTGAATGATACGTTCGTTTTGTGTTTTAGACGGAGATTTCCAGCTATTTAAGAAATGCTTGCATTTGGCTGGGAAAATGCGTTTTCCGCTTCTTCACAGAAAGGGTTTAGAAACTCCTGCAAACACACATCAGTTTAACTGTGTACGTTGAACGCACACATTAAAGGCCGTTCTGTTAGGTTTCTCCGTTTTGTTTTTAGAAGCAGATATTTCTCCAAACGGCGTTTACTCCCATTCACTCTGGCATATCAAAACGCAGCTCCGAGAAGCAACGTGCTTCTCACTCTCTGAATCTAGAGGCAGATTCAACTCCCTTAGGTAAGCGAACACCCAGCAGAGCAGTCTGAAGGATACATTCGTTTCGTGTTTTAGACGGAGATTTACAGCTATTTCGGAAATGCTTGCATTTGGCTGGGAAAATGCTTTTTCCGCTGCTTCACAGAAAGGGTTTAGAAGCTCCTGCAAACACCCATCAGTTGAACTCTGTAAGTTGAACGCACGCATTGAAGGCCGTTCTTTTAGGTTGCTCCGTTTTGGTTTTAGAAGCTGATATTTCTCCAAACCGCGTTTACTGCCGTTCACTCTGGCATATCAAAACGCAGCTCCGAGAAGCAACGTGCTTCTCACTCTCTGAATCTAGAGGCAGATTCAACTCCCTTAGGTAAGCGAACACCCAGCAGAGCAGTCTGAATGATACATTCGTTTCGTGTTTTAGACGGAGATTTACAGCTATTTGGGAAATGCTTGCATTTGGCTGGGAAAATGCTTTTTCCGCTTCATCACAGAAAGGGTTTAGAAAGTCCTGCAAACACCTATCCGTTTAACTCTTTAAGTTGAACGCACACATTGAAGGCCGTTCTGTTAGGTTGCTCCGTTTTGGTTTTAGAAGCAGATATTTCTCCAAACCGCGTTTACTGCCGTTCACTCTGGTATATCAAAACGCAGCTCCGAGAAGCAACGTGCTTCTCACTCTCTGAATCTAGAGGCAGATTGAACTCCCTTAGGTAAGCGAACACCCAGCAGAGCAGTCTGAAAAATACGTTCATTTTGTGTTTTAGACGGAGATTTACAACTATTTGGGAAATGCTTGCATTTGGCTGGGAAAATGCGTTTTCCGCTTCTTCAGAGAAAGGGTTTAGAAACTCCGGCAACAACACATCAGTATAACTCTGTAAGTTGAAAGCACACATTGAAGACCGTTCTGTTAGGTTGCTCCATTTTGGTTTTAGAAGCAGATATTTCTCCAAACCGCGTTTTCTCTTATTCACTCTGGCATATCAAAACGCAGCTCCGAAAAGCAACGTGCTTCTCACTCTGAATCTAGAGGCAGATTGAACTCCCTTAGGTAAGCGAACACCCAGCAGAGCAGTCTAAAGGATACGTTCATTTTGCGTTTTACACAAAGATTTATAGCTATTTGGGAAATGCTTGCATTTGGCTGGGAAAATGCGTATTTTGCTTCTTCAGAGAAAGTGTTTAGAAACTCCTGCAAACATACATCAGTTTAATTCTGTACGTTGAACGCACACATTGAAGACCGTTGTTTTAGGTTGCTCCGTTTTGGTTTTAGAAGCAGATATTTCTCCAAACCGCGTTTACTCCCTTTCACTCTGGCATATCAAAACGCAGCTCCGAGAAGCAACGGGCTTCTCACTCTCTGAATCTAGAAGCAGATTCAACTCCCTTAGGTAAGCGAACACCCAGCAGAGCAGTCTGAAGGATACGTTCGTTTTGTGTTTTAGACGGAGATTTACAGCTCTTTGGGAGATGCTAGCATTTTGTTGGGAAATAGCCTTTTTTGCTTCTTCACAGAAAGGATTTAGAAACTCCTGCAAACACACATCAGTTTAACACTGTAGGTTGAACGCACACATTGAAGGCCGTTCTGTTAGGTTGCTCCGTTTTGCATTTAGAATCAGTTATTTATCCAAACCGCGTTTACTCCCTTTCATTCTGGCATATCAAAACTCAGCTCCAAGAAAAAACGGGCTTCTCACTCTCTGAATCTAGAGGCAGATTCAACTCCCTTAGGTAAGCGAACACCCAGCAGAGCATTCTGAATGATACATTCGTTTCGTGTTTTAGACGGAGATTTACAGCTATTTTGGAAATGCTTGCATTTGGCTGGGAAAATGCTTTTTCCGCTTCATCACAGAAAGGGTTTAGAAACTCCTGCAAACACCTATCAGTTTACCTCTTTAAGTTGAACGCACACATTGAAGGCCGTTCTGTTAGGTTGCTCCGTTTTGGTTTTAGAAGCAGATATTTCTCCAAACCGCGTTTACTCCCATTCACTCTGGCATATCAAAACGCAGCTCCGAGAAGCAATGTGCTTCTCACTCTCTCAATCTAGAGGCAGATTCAACTCCCTTAGGTAAGCGAACACCCAGCAGAGCAGTCTGAAGGATACGTTCGTTTCGTGTTTTAGACGGAGATTTACAGCTATTTGGGAAATTCTTGCATTTGGCTGGGAAAATGCGTTTTCCGCTTCTTCACAGAAATAGTTTAGAAACTCCTGCCAACACACATCAGTTTAACTCTGTAAGTTGCACGCACACATTGAAGGCCGTTCTGTTAGGTTGCTCCGTTTTCGTTTTAGAATCAGATATTTCTCCAAACCGCGTTTACTCTCTTTCACTCAGGCATATCAAAACTCAGCTCCAAAAAAAAACAAGCTTCTCACTCTCTGAATCTAGAGGCAGATTCAACTCCCTTAGGTAAGCGAACACCCAGCTGAGCAGTCTGAATGATACGTTCGTTTTGTGTTTTAGACGGAGATTTCCAGCTATTTAAGAAATGCTTGCATTTGGCTGGGAAAATGCGTTTTCCGCTTCTTCACAGAAAGGGTTTAGAAACTCCTGCAAACACACATCAGTTTAACTGTGTACGTTGAACGCACACATTAAAGGCCGTTCTGTTAGGTTTCTCCGTTTTGTTTTTAGAAGCAGATATTTCTCCAAACGGCGTTTACTCCCATTCACTCTGGCATATCAAAACGCAGCTCCGAGAAGCAACGTGCTTCTCACTCTCTGAATCTAGAGGCAGATTCAACTCCCTTAGGTAAGCGAACACCCAGCAGAGCAGTCTGAAGGATACATTCGTTTCGTGTTTTAGACGGAGATTTACAGCTATTTCGGAAATGCTTGCATTTGGCTGGGAAAATGCTTTTTCCGCTGCTTCACAGAAAGGGTTTAGAAGCTCCTGCAAACACCCATCAGTTGAACTCTGTAAGTTGAACGCACGCATTGAAGGCCGTTCTTTTAGGTTGCTCCGTTTTGGTTTTAGAAGCTGATATTTCTCCAAACCGCGTTTACTGCCGTTCACTCTGGCATATCAAAACGCAGCTCCGAGAAGCAACGTGCTTCTCACTCTCTGAATCTAGAGGCAGATTGAACTCCCTTAGGTAAGCGAACACCCAGCAGAGCAGTCTGAAAAATACGTTCATTTTGTGTTTTAGACGGAGATTTACAACTATTTGGGAAATGCTTGCATTTGGCTGGGAAAATGCGTTTTCCGCTTCTTCAGAGAAAGGGTTTATAAACTCCTGCAACAACACATCAGTTTAACTCTGTAAGTTGAACGCACACATTGAAGACCGTTCTGTTAGGTTTTACCGTTTTGGTTTTAGAAGCAGATATTTCTCCAAACCGCGTTTTCTCCCATTCACTCTGGCATATCAAAACGGAGCTCCGAGAAGCAACGTGCTTCTCACTCTCTCAATCTAGAGGCAGATTCAACTCCCTTAGGTAAGCGAACACCCAGCACAGCAGTCTGAAAAATACGTTCGTTTCGTGTTTTAGACGGAGATTTACAGCTATTTGGGAAATGCTTGCATTTTGCGGGGAAAATGCTTTTTCCACTTCTTCACAGAAAGGGTTTAGAAACTCCTGCAAAAACACATCAGTTTAACTCTATAAGTTGAACGCACACATTGAAGGCCGTTCTGTTAGGTTGCTCCGTTTTGGTTTTAGAAGCAGATATTTCTCCAAACCGCGTTTACTGCCATTCACTCTGGCATATCAAAACGGAGCTCCGAGAAGCAACGTGCTTCTCACTCTCTGAATCTAGAGGCAGATTCAACTCCCTTAGGTAAGCGAACAAACAGCAGAGAAGTCTGAAAAATACGTTCGTTTTATGTTTTAGACGGAGATTTACAGCTATTTGGGAAATTCTTGCATTTGGCTGAAAAAATGCGTTTTCCGCTTCTTCACAGAAATAGTTTAGAAACTCCTGCCAACACACATCAGTTTAACTCTGTAAGTTGAACGCACACATTGAAGGCCGTTCTGTTAGGTTGCTCCGTTTTCGTTTTAGAATCAGATATTTCTCCAAACCGCGTTTACTCTCTCTCACTCAGGCATATCAAAACTCAGCTCCAAAAAAAAACAAGCTTCTCACTCTCTGAATCTAGAGGCAGATTCAACTCCCTTAGGTAAGCGAACACCCAGCTGAGCAGTCTGAATGATACGTTCGTTTTGTGTTTTAGACGGAGATTTCCAGCTATTTAAGAAATGCTTGCATTTGGCTGGGAAAATGCGTTTTCCGCTTCTTCAGAGAAAGGTTTTAGAAACTCCTGCAAACACACATCAGTTCAGCTCTGTAAGTTGAACGCACGCTTTGAAGGCCGTTCTGTTAGGTAGCTCCGTTTTGGTTTTAGAAGCTGATATTTCTCCAAACCGCGTTTACTCCCATTCACTCTGGCATATCAAAACGCAGCTCCGAGAAGCAACATGCTTCTCACTGTCTGAATCTAGAGGCAGATTCAACTCCCTTAGGTAAGCGAACACCCAGCAGAGCAGTCTGAATGATACATTCGTTTCGTGTTTTAGACGGAGATTTACAGCTATTTGGGAAATGCTTGCATTTGGCTGCGAAAATGCTTTTTCCCCTTCTTCACAGAAAGGGTTTAGAAACTCCTGCAAACACCTATCAGTTTAACCCTTTAAGTTGAACGCACACATTGAAGGCCGTTCTGTTAGGTTGCTCCGTTTTGGTTTTAGAAGCAGATATTTCTCCAAACCGCGTTTACTCCGGTTCACTCTGGCATATCAAAACGCAGCTCAGAGAAGCAACGTGCTTCTCACTCTCTGAATCTAGAGGCAGATTGAACTCCCTTAGGTAAGCGAACACCCAGCAGAGCAGTCTGAAGGATACGTTCCTTTTGTGTTTTAGACGGAGATTTACAGCTATTTGGGAAATGCTTGCATTTGACTGGCAAAATGCGTTTTCCGCTTCTTCAGAGAAAGGGTTTAGAAACTCCTGCAAACACACATCAGTATAACTCTGTAAGTTGAAAGCACACATTGAAGACCGTTCTGTTAGGTTGCTCCATTTTGGTTTTAGAAGCAGATATTTCTCCAAACCGCGTTTTCTCTTATTCACTCTGGCATATCAAAACGCAGCTCCGAAAAGCAACGTGCTTCTCACTCTGAATCTAGAGGCAGATTGAACTCCCTTAGGTAAGCGAACACCCAGCAGAGCAGTCTAAAGGATACGTTCATTTTGCGTTTTACACAAAGATTTATAGCTATTTGGGAAATGCTTGCATTTGGCTGGGAAAATGCGTATTTTGCTTCTTCAGAGAAAGTGTTTAGAAACTCCTGCAAACATACATCAGTTTAATTCTGTACGTTGAACGCACACATTGAAGACCGTTGTTTTAGGTTGCTCCGTTTTGGTTTTAGAAGCAGATATTTCTCCAAACCGCGTTTACTCCCTTTCACTCTGGCATATCAAAACGCAGCTCCGAGAAGCAACGGGCTTCTCACTCTCTGAATCTAGAAGCAGATTCAACTCCCTTAGGTAAGCGAACACCCAGCAGAGCAGTCTGAAGGATACGTTCGTTTTGTGTTTTAGACGGAGATTTACAGCTATTTGGGAGATGCTAGCATTTTGTTGGGAAATAGCCTTTTTTGCTTCTTCACAGAAAGGATTTAGAAACTCCTGCAAACACACATCAGTTTAACACTGTAGGTTGAACGCACACATTGAAGGCCGTTCTGTTAGGTTGCTCCGTTTTGCATTTAGAATCAGTTATTTATCCAAACCGCGTTTACTCCCTTTCATTCTGGCATATCAAAACTCAGCTCCAAGAAAAAACGGGCTTCTCACTCTCTGAATCTAGAGGCAGATTCAACTCCCTTAGGTAAGCGAACACCCAGCAGAGCATTCTGAATGATACATTCGTTTCGTGTTTTAGACGGAGATTTACAGCTATTTTGGAAATGCTTGCATTTGGCTGGGAAAATGCTTTTTCCGCTTCATCACAGAAAGGGTTTAGAAACTCCTGCAAACACCTATCAGTTTACCTCTTTAAGTTGAACGCACACATTGAAGGCCGTTCTGTTAGGTTGCTCCGTTTTGGTTTTAGAAGCAGATATTTCTCCAAACCGCGTTTACTCCCATTCACTCTGGCATATCAAAACGCAGCTCCGAGAAGCAATGTGCTTCTCACTCTCTCAATCTAGAGGCAGATTCAACTCCCTTAGGTAAGCGAACACCCAGCAGAGCAGTCTGAAGGATACGTTCGTTTCTTGTTTTAGACGGAGATTTACAGCTATTTGGGATATGCTTGTATTTTGCTGGGAAAATGCTTTTTCCACTTCTTCACAGAAATGGTTTAGAAACTCCTGCAACAACACATCAGTTTAACTCTATAAGTTGAACGCACACATTGAAGGCCGTTCTGTTAGGTTGCTCCGTTTTGGTTTTAGAAGCAGATATTTCTCCAAACCGCGTTTACTCCCATTCACTCTGGCATATCAAAACGCAGCTCCAAGAAGCAACGGGCTTCTCACTCTCTGAATCTAGAGGGAGATTCAACTTTCTTAGGTAAGCGAAAACCCAGCAGAGCAGTCTGAAGGATACGTTCGTTTTGTGTTTTAGAGGTAGATTTACAGCTATTTGTAAAATGCTTGCATTTTGCTGGGAAATAGCGTTTTTTGCTTCTTCACAGAAAATGTTTAGAAACTCCTGCAAACACACATCAGTTTAACTCTGTAAGTTGAACGCACACATTGAAGGCCGTTCTGTTAGGTTGCTCCGTTTTGGTTTTAGAAGCAGATATTTCTCCAAACCGCGTTTTCTCCCATTCACTCTGGCATATCAAAACGCAGCTCCGAAAAGCAACGTGCTTCTCACTCTCTGAATCTAGAGGCAGATTGAACTCCCTTAGGTAAGCGAACACCCAGCAGAGCAGTCTGTAGGATACGTTCATTTTGCGTTTTACACGGAGATTTACAGCTATTTGGGAAATGCTATCATTTGGCTGGGAAAATGCGTATTTCGCTTCTTCAGAGAAAGTGTTTAGAAACTCCGGCAAACATACATCAGTTTAACTCTGTACGTTGAACGCACACATTGAAGACCGTTCTGTTAGGTTGTTCCGTTTTGGTTTTAGAAGCAGATATTTCTCCAAACCGCGTTTTCTCCCATTCACTCTGGCATATCAAAACGCAGCTCCGAGAAGCAACGTGCTTCTCACTCTCTTAATCTAGAGGCAGATTCAACTCCCTTAGGTAAAAAAACACCCAGCAGAGCAGTCTGAAGGATACGTTCGTATTGTGTTTTAGACGGAGATTTACAGCTATTTGGGAAATGCTTGCATTTGGCTGGAAAATAGCGTTTTCCGCTTCTTCACAGAAAGAATTTAGAAACTCCTGCGAACACAAATCAGTTTATCTCTGTAGGTTGAACGCACACATTGAAGGCCGTTGTGTTAGGTTGCTCCGTTTTGGTTTTAGAAGCAGATATTTCTCCAAACCGCGTTTACTCCCCTTCACTCTGGCATATCAAAACGCAGCTCCGAGAAGCAACGGGCTTCTCACTCTCTGAATCTAGAAGCAGATTCACCTCCCTTACTTAAGCGAACACCCAGCAGAGCAGTCTGAAGGGTACGTTCGTTTTGTGTTTTAGACGTAGATTTACAGCTATTTGGGAAATGCTTGCATTTTGCTGGGAAATAGCGTTTTTTGCTTTTTCACAGAAAATGTTTAGAAACTCCTGGAAACACACATCAGTTTAACTCTGTAAGTTGAACGCACACATTGAAGGCCGTTCTGTTAGGTTGCTCCGTTTTGGTTTTAGAAGCAGATATTTCTCCAAACCGCGTTTACTACCATTCACTCTGGCATATCAAAACGCAGCTCCGAGAAGCAACGTGCTTTTCACTCTCTGAATCTAGAGGCAGATTCAACTCCCTTAGGTAAGCGAACACTTAGCAGTGCAGTCTGAAGGATACGTTCGATTTGTGTTTTAGACGGAGATTTACAGCTATTTGGGAAATGCTTGCATTTGGCTGGGAAATAGCGTTTTCCGCTTCTTCACAGAAAGGATTTAGAAACTCCTGCAAACACACATCAGTTTAACACTGTAGGTTGAACGCACACATTGAAGGCCGTTCTGTTAAGTTGCTCCGTTTTGGATTTAGAATCAGATATTTCTCCAAACCGCGTTTACTCCCTTTCATTCTGGCATATCAAAATTTAGCTCCAAGAAAAAACGGGCTTCTCACTCTCTGAGTCTAGAGGCAGATTCAACTCCCTTAGGTAAGCGAACAAAAAGCAGAGCAGTCTGAAGGATACGTTCGTTTTGTGTTTTAGACGGAGATTTACAGCTATTTGGGAAATTCTTGCATTTGGCTGGGAAAATGCGTTTTCCGCTTCTTCACAGAAATAGTTTAGAAACTCCTGCAAACACACATCAGTTTAACTCTGTAAGTTGAACGCACACATTGAAGGCCGTTCTGTTAGGTTGCTCCGTTTTGGTTTTAGAATCAGATATTTCTCCAAACCGCGTTTACTCTCTTTCACTCAGGCATATCAAAACTCAGCTCCAAGAAAAAACAAGCTTCTCACTCTCTGAATCTAGAGGCAGATTCAACTCCCTTAGGTAAGCGAACACCCAGCTGAGCAGTCTGAATGATACGTTCGTTTTGTGTTTTAGACGGAGATTTCCAGCTATTTAAGAAATGCTTGCATTTGGCTGGGAAAATGCGTTTTCCGCTTCTTCACAGAAAGGGTTTAGAAACTCCTGCAAACACACATCAGTTTAACTGTGTACGTTGAACGCACACATTAAAGGCCGTTCTGTTAGGTTTCTCCGTTTTGTTTTTAGAAGCAGATATTTCTCCAAACGGCGTTTACTCCCATTCACTCTGGCATATCAAAACGCAGCTCCGAGAAGCAACGTGCTTCTCACTCTCTGAATCTAGAGGCAGATTCAACTCCCTTAGGTAAGCGAACACCCAGCAGAGCAGTCTGAAGGATACATTCGTTTCGTGTTTTAGACGGAGATTTACAGCTATTTCGGAAATGCTTGCATTTGGCTGGGAAAATGCTTTTTCCGCTGCTTCACAGAAAGGGTTTAGAAGCTCCTGCAAACACCCATCAGTTGAACTCTGTAAGTTGAACGCACGCATTGAAGGCCGTTCTTTTAGGTTGCTCCGTTTTGGTTTTAGAAGCTGATATTTCTCCAAACCGCGTTTACTGCCGTTCACTCTGGCATATCAAAACGCAGCTCCGAGAAGCAACGTGCTTCTCACTCTCTGAATCTAGAGGCAGATTGAACTCCCTTAGGTAAGCGAACACCCAGCAGAGCAGTCTGAAAAATACGTTCATTTTGTGTTTTAGACGGAGATTTACAACTATTTGGGAAATGCTTGCATTTGGCTGGGAAAATGCGTTTTCCGCTTCTTCAGAGAAAGGGTTTATAAACTCCTGCAACAACACATCAGTTTAACTCTGTAAGTTGAACGCACACATTGAAGACCGTTCTGTTAGGTTTTACCGTTTTGGTTTTAGAAGCAGATATTTCTCCAAACCGCGTTTTCTCCCATTCACTCTGGCATATCAAAACGGAGCTCCGAGAAGCAACGTGCTTCTCACTCTCTCAATCTAGAGGCAGATTCAACTCCCTTAGGTAAGCGAACACCCAGCACAGCAGTCTGAAAAATACGTTCGTTTCGTGTTTTAGACGGAGATTTACAGCTATTTGGGAAATGCTTGCATTTTGCGGGGAAAATGCTTTTTCCACTTCTTCACAGAAAGGGTTTAGAAACTCCTGCAAAAACACATCAGTTTAACTCTATAAGTTGAACGCACACATTGAAGGCCGTTCTGTTAGGTTGCTCCGTTTTGGTTTTAGAAGCAGATATTTCTCCAAACCGCGTTTACTGCCATTCACTCTGGCATATCAAAACGGAGCTCCGAGAAGCAACGTGCTTCTCACTCTCTGAATCTAGAGGCAGATTCAACTCCCTTAGGTAAGCGAACAAACAGCAGAGAAGTCTGAAAAATACGTTCGTTTTATGTTTTAGACGGAGATTTACAGCTATTTGGGAAATTCTTGCATTTGGCTGAAAAAATGCGTTTTCCGCTTCTTCACAGAAATAGTTTAGAAACTCCTGCCAACACACATCAGTTTAACTCTGTAAGTTGAACGCACACATTGAAGGCCGTTCTGTTAGGTTGCTCCGTTTTCGTTTTAGAATCAGATATTTCTCCAAACCGCGTTTACTCTCTCTCACTCAGGCATATCAAAACTCAGCTCCAAAAAAAAACAAGCTTCTCACTCTCTGAATCTAGAGGCAGATTCAACTCCCTTAGGTAAGCGAACACCCAGCTGAGCAGTCTGAATGATACGTTCGTTTTGTGTTTTAGACGGAGATTTCCAGCTATTTAAGAAATGCTTGCATTTGGCTGGGAAAATGCGTTTTCCGCTTCTTCAGAGAAAGGTTTTAGAAACTCCTGCAAACACACATCAGTTCAGCTCTGTAAGTTGAACGCACGCTTTGAAGGCCGTTCTGTTAGGTAGCTCCGTTTTGGTTTTAGAAGCTGATATTTCTCCAAACCGCGTTTACTCCCATTCACTCTGGCATATCAAAACGCAGCTCCGAGAAGCAACATGCTTCTCACTGTCTGAATCTAGAGGCAGATTCAACTCCCTTAGGTAAGCGAACACCCAGCAGAGCAGTCTGAATGATACATTCGTTTCGTGTTTTAGACGGAGATTTACAGCTATTTGGGAAATGCTTGCATTTGGCTGCGAAAATGCTTTTTCCCCTTCTTCACAGAAAGGGTTTAGAAACTCCTGCAAACACCTATCAGTTTAACCCTTTAAGTTGAACGCACACATTGAAGGCCGTTCTGTTAGGTTGCTCCGTTTTGGTTTTAGAAGCAGATATTTCTCCAAACCGCGTTTACTCCGGTTCACTCTGGCATATCAAAACACAGCTCAGAGAAGCAACGTGCTTCTCACTCTCTGAATCTAGAGGCAGATTGAACTCCCTTAGGTAAGCGAACACCCAGCAGAGCAGTCTGAAAGATACGTTCCTTTTGTGTTTTAGACGGAGATTTACAGCTATTTGGGAAATGCTTGCATTTGACTGGCAAAATGCGTTTTCCGCTTCTTCAGAGAAAGGGTTTAGAAACTCCTGCAAACACACATCAGTATAACTCTGTAAGTTGAAAGCACACATTGAAGACCGTTCTGTTAGGTTGCTCCATTTTGGTTTTAGAAGCAGATATTTCTCCAAACCGCGTTTTCTCTTATTCACTCTGGCATATCAAAACGCAGCTCCGAAAAGCAACGTGCTTCTCACTCTGAATCTAGAGGCAGATTGAACTCCCTTAGGTAAGCGAACACCCAGCAGAGCAGTCTAAAGGATACGTTCATTTTGCGTTTTACACAAAGATTTATAGCTATTTGGGAAATGCTTGCATTTGGCTGGGAAAATGCGTATTTTGCTTCTTCAGAGAAAGTGTTTAGAAACTCCTGCAAACATACATCAGTTTAATTCTGTACGTTGAACGCACACATTGAAGACCGTTGTTTTAGGTTGCTCCGTTTTGGTTTTAGAAGCAGATATTTCTCCAAACCGCGTTTACTCCCTTTCACTCTGGCATATCAAAACGCAGCTCCGAGAAGCAACGGGCTTCTCACTCTCTGAATCTAGAAGCAGATTCAACTCCCTTAGGTAAGCGAACACCCAGCAGAGCAGTCTGAAGGATACGTTCGTTTTGTGTTTTAGACGGAGATTTACAGCTATTTGGGAGATGCTAGCATTTTGTTGGGAAATAGCCTTTTTTGCTTCTTCACAGAAAGGATTTAGAAACTCCTGCAAACACACATCAGTTTAACACTGTAGGTTGAACGCACACATTGAAGGCCGTTCTGTTAGGTTGCTCCGTTTTGCATTTAGAATCAGTTATTTATCCAAACCGCGTTTACTCCCTTTCATTCTGGCATATCAAAACTCAGCTCCAAGAAAAAACGGGCTTCTCACTCTCTGAATCTAGAGGCAGATTCAACTCCCTTAGGTAAGCGAACACCCAGCAGAGCATTCTGAATGATACATTCGTTTCGTGTTTTAGACGGAGATTTACAGCTATTTTGGAAATGCTTGCATTTGGCTGGGAAAATGCTTTTTCCGCTTCATCACAGAAAGGGTTTAGAAACTCCTGCAAACACCTATCAGTTTACCTCTTTAAGTTGAACGCACACATTGAAGGCCGTTCTGTTAGGTTGCTCCGTTTTGGTTTTAGAAGCAGATATTTCTCCAAACCGCGTTTACTCCCATTCACTCTGGCATATCAAAACGCAGCTCCGAGAAGCAATGTGCTTCTCACTCTCTCAATCTAGAGGCAGATTCAACTCCCTTAGGTAAGCGAACACCCAGCAGAGCAGTCTGAAGGATACGTTCGTTTCTTGTTTTAGACGGAGATTTACAGCTATTTGGGATATGCTTGTATTTTGCTGGGAAAATGCTTTTTCCACTTCTTCACAGAAATGGTTTAGAAACTCCTGCAACAACACATCAGTTTAACTCTATAAGTTGAACGCACACATTGAAGGCCGTTCTGTTAGGTTGCTCCGTTTTGGTTTTAGAAGCAGATATTTCTCCAAACCGCGTTTACTCCCATTCACTCTGGCATATCAAAACGCAGCTCCAAGAAGCAACGGGCTTCTCACTCTCTGAATCTAGAGGGAGATTCAACTTTCTTAGGTAAGCGAACACCCAGCAGAGCAGTCTGAAGGATACGTTCGTTTTGTGTTTTAGAGGTAGATTTACAGCTATTTGTAAAATGCTTGCATTTTGCTGGGAAATAGCGTTTTTTGCTTCTTCACAGAAAATGTTTAGAAACTCCTGCAAACACACATCAGTTTAACTCTGTAAGTTGAACGCACACATTGAAGGCCGTTCTGTTAGGTTGCTCCGTTTTGGTTTTAGAAGCAGATATTTCTCCAAACCGCGTTTTCTCCCATTCACTCTGGCATATCAAAACGCAGCTCCGAAAAGCAACGTGCTTCTCACTCTCTGAATCTAGAGGCAGATTGAACTCCCTTAGGTAAGCGAACACCCAGCAGAGCAGTCTGTAGGATACGTTCATTTTGCGTTTTACACGGAGATTTACAGCTATTTGGGAAATGCTATCATTTGGCTGGGAAAATGCGTATTTCGCTTCTTCAGAGAAAGTGTTTAGAAACTCCGGCAAACATACATCAGTTTAACTCTGTACGTTGAACGCACACATTGAAGACCGTTCTGTTAGGTTGTTCCGTTTTGGTTTTAGAAGCAGATATTTCTCCAAACCGCGTTTTCTCCCATTCACTCTGGCATATCAAAACGCAGCTCCAAGAAGCAACGTGCTTCTCACTCTCTTAATCTAGAGGCAGATTCAACTCCCTTAGGTAAAAAAACACCCAGCAGAGCAGTCTGAAGGATACGTTCGTATTGTGTTTTAGACGGAGATTTACAGCTATTTGGGAAATGCTTGCATTTGGCTGGAAAATAGCGTTTTCCGCTTCTTCACAGAAAGAATTTAGAAACTCCTGCGAACACAAATCAGTTTATCTCTGTAGGTTGAACGCACACATTGAAGGCCGTTGTGTTAGGTTGCTCCGTTTTGGTTTTAGAAGCAGATATTTCTCCAAACCGCGTTTACTCCCCTTCACTCTGGCATATCAAAACGCAGCTCCGAGAAGCAACGGGCTTCTCACTCTCTGAATCTAGAAGCAGATTCACCTCCCTTACTTAAGCGAACACCCAGCAGAGCAGTCTGAAGGGTACGTTCGTTTTGTGTTTTAGACGTAGATTTACAGCTATTTGGGAAATGCTTGCATTTTGCTGGGAAATAGCGTTTTTTGCTTTTTCACAGAAAATGTTTAGAAACTCCTGGAAACACACATCAGTTTAACTCTGTAAGTTGAACGCACACATTGAAGGCCGTTCTGTTAGGTTGCTCCGTTTTGGTTTTAGAAGCAGATATTTCTCCAAACCGCGTTTACTACCATTCACTCTGGCATATCAAAACGCAGCTCCGAGAAGCAACGTGCTTTTCACTCTCTGAATCTAGAGGCAGATTCAACTCCCTTAGGTAAGCGAACACTTAGCAGTGCAGTCTGAAGGATACGTTCGATTTGTGTTTTAGACGGAGATTTACAGCTATTTGGGAAATGCTTGCATTTGGCTGGGAAATAGCGTTTTCCGCTTCTTCACAGAAAGGATTTAGAAACTCCTGCAAACACACATCAGTTTAACACTGTAGGTTGAACGCACACATTGAAGGCCGTTCTGTTAAGTTGCTCCGTTTTGGATTTAGAATCAGATATTTCTCCAAACCGCGTTTACTCCCTTTCATTCTGGCATATCAAAATTTAGCTCCAAGAAAAAACGGGCTTCTCACTCTCTGAGTCTAGAGGCAGATTCAACTCCCTTAGGTAAGCGAACAAAAAGCAGAGCAGTCTGAAGGATACGTTCGTTTTGTGTTTTAGACGGAGATTTACAGCTATTTGGGAAATTCTTGCATTTGGCTGGGAAAATGCGTTTTCCGCTTCTTCACAGAAATAGTTTAGAAACTCCTGCAAACACACATCAGTTTAACTCTGTAAGTTGAACGCACACATTGAAGGCCGTTCTGTTAGGTTGCTCCGTTTTGGTTTTAGAATCAGATATTTCTCCAAACCGCGTTTACTCTCTTTCACTCAGGCATATCAAAACTCAGCTCCAAGAAAAAACAAGCTTCTCACTCTCTGAATCTAGAGGCAGATTCAACTCCCTTAGGTAAGCGAACACCCAGCTGAGCAGTCTGAATGATACGTTCGTTTTGTGTTTTAGACGGAGATTTCCAGCTATTTAAGAAATGCTTGCATTTGGCTGGGAAAATGCGTTTTCCGCTTCTTCACAGAAAGGGTTTAGAAACTCCTGCAAACACACATCAGTTTAACTGTGTACGTTGAACGCACACATTAAAGGCCGTTCTGTTAGGTTTCTCCGTTTTGTTTTTAGAAGCAGATATTTCTCCAAACGGCGTTTACTCCCATTCACTCTGGCATATCAAAACGCAGCTCCGAGAAGCAACGTGCTTCTCACTCTCTGAATCTAGAGGCAGATTCAACTCCCTTAGGTAAGCGAACACCCAGCAGAGCAGTCTGAAGGATACATTCGTTTCGTGTTTTAGACGGAGATTTACAGCTATTTCGGAAATGCTTGCATTTGGCTGGGAAAATGCTTTTTCCGCTGCTTCACAGAAAGGGTTTAGAAGCTCCTGCAAACACCCATCAGTTGAACTCTGTAAGTTGAACGCACGCATTGAAGGCCGTTCTTTTAGGTTGCTCCGTTTTGGTTTTAGAAGCTGATATTTCTCCAAACCGCGTTTACTGCCGTTCACTCTGGCATATCAAAACGCAGCTCCGAGAAGCAACGTGCTTCTCACTCTCTGAATCTAGAGGCAGATTGAACTCCCTTAGGTAAGCGAACACCCAGCAGAGCAGTCTGAAAAATACGTTCATTTTGTGTTTTAGACGGAGATTTACAACTATTTGGGAAATGCTTGCATTTGGCTGGGAAAATGCGTTTTCCGCTTCTTCAGAGAAAGGGTTTATAAACTCCTGCAACAACACATCAGTTTAACTCTGTAAGTTGAACGCACACATTGAAGACCGTTCTGTTAGGTTTTACCATTTTGGTTTTAGAAGCAGATATTTCTCCAAACCGCGTTTTCTCCCATTCACTCTGGCATATCAAAACGGAGCTCCGAGAAGCAACGTGCTTCTCACTCTCTCAATCTAGAGGCAGATTCAACTCCCTTAGGTAAGCGAACACCCAGCAGAGCAGTCTGAAAAATACGTTCGTTTCGTGTTTTAGACGGAGATTTACAGCTATTTGGGAAATGCTTGCATTTTGCGGGGAAAATGCTTTTTCCACTTCTTCACAGAAAGGGTTTAGAAACTCCTGCAAAAACACATCAGTTTAACTCTATAAGTTGAACGCACACATTGAAGGCCGTTCTGTTAGGTTGCTCCGTTTTGGTTTTAGAAGCAGATATTTCTCCAAATCGCGTTTACTGCCATTCACTCTGGCATTTCAAAACGGAGCTCCGAGAAGCAACGTGCTTCTCACTCTCTGAATCTAGAGGCAGATTCAACTCCCTTAGGTAAGCGAACAAACAGCAGAGAAGTCTGAAAAATACGTTCGTTTTATGTTTTAGACGGAGATTTACAGCTATTTGGGAAATTCTTGCATTTGGCTGAAAAAATGCGTTTTCCGCTTCTTCACAGAAATAGTTTAGAAACTCCTGCCAACACACATCAGTTTAACTCTGTAAGTTGAACGCACACATTGAAGGCCGTTCTGTTAGGTTGCTCCGTTTTCGTTTTAGAATCAGATATTTCTCCAAACCGCGTTTACTCTCTTTCACTCAGGCATATCAAAACTCAGCTCCAAAAAAAAAAACAAGCTTCTCACTCTCTGAATCTAGAGGCAGATTCAACTCCCTTAGGTAAGCGAACACCCAGCTGAGCAGTCTGAATGATACGTTCGTTTTGTGTTTTAGACGGAGATTTCCAGCTATTTAAGAAATGCTTGCATTTGGCTGGGAAAATGCGTTTTCCGCTTCTTCAGAGAAAGGGTTTAGAAACTCCTGCAAACACACATCAGTTCAGCTCTGTAAGTTGAACGCACGCTTTGAAGGCCGTTCTGTTAGGTAGCTCCGTTTTGGTTTTAGAAGCTGATATTTCTCCAAACCGCGTTTACTCCCTTTCACTCTGGCATATCAAAACGCAGCTCCGAGAAGCAACGGGCTTCTCACTCTCTGAATCTAGAAGCAGATTCAACTCCCTTAGGTAAGCGAACACCCAGCAGAGCAGTCTGAAGGATACGTTCGTTTTGTGTTTTAGACGGAGATTTACAGCTATTTGGGAGATGCTAGCATTTTGTTGGGAAATAGCCTTTTTTGCTTCTTCACAGAAAGGATTTAGAAACTCCTGCAAACACACATCAGTTTAACACTGTAGGTTGAACGCACACATTGAAGGCCGTTCTGTTAGGTTGCTCCGTTTTGCATTTAGAATCAGTTATTTATCCAAACCGCGTTTACTCCCTTTCATTCTGGCATATCAAAACTCAGCTCCAAGAAAAAACGGGCTTCTCACTCTCTGAATCTAGAGGCAGATTCAACTCCCTTAGGTAAGCGAACACCCAGCAGAGCATTCTGAATGATACATTCGTTTCGTGTTTTAGACGGAGATTTACAGCTATTTTGGAAATGCTTGCATTTGGCTGGGAAAATGCTTTTTCCGCTTCATCACAGAAAGGGTTTAGAAACTCCTGCAAACACCTATCAGTTTACCTCTTTAAGTTGAACGCACACATTGAAGGCCGTTCTGTTAGGTTGCTCCGTTTTGGTTTTAGAAGCAGATATTTCTCCAAACCGCGTTTACTCCCATTCACTCTGGCATATCAAAACGCAGCTCCGAGAAGCAATGTGCTTCTCACTCTCTCAATCTAGAGGCAGATTCAACTCCCTTAGGTAAGCGAACACCCAGCAGAGCAGTCTGAAGGATACGTTCGTTTCTTGTTTTAGACGGAGATTTACAGCTATTTGGGATATGCTTGTATTTTGCTGGGAAAATGCTTTTTCCACTTCTTCACAGAAATGGTTTAGAAACTCCTGCAACAACACATCAGTTTAACTCTGCAACTTGAACGCACACATTGAAGGCCGTTCTGTTAGGTTGCTCCGTTTTGGTTTTAGAAGCAGATATTTCTCCAAACCGCGTTTTCTCCCATTCACTCTGGCATATCAAAACGGAGCTCCAAGACGCAACGTGCTTCTCACTCTCTCAATCTAGAGGCAGATTCAACTCCCTTAGGTAAGCGAACACCCAGCAGAGCAGTCTGAAGGATACGTTCATTTTGTGTTTTAGACGGAGATTTACAACTATTTGGGAAATGCTTGCATTTGGCTGGGAAAATGCGTTTTCCGCTTCTTCAGAGAAAGGGTTTAGAAACTCCTGCAAACACACATTAGTTTAACTCTGTAAGTTGAACGTACACATTGAAGACCATTCTGTTAGGTTGTTCCGTTTTGGTTTTAGAAGCAGATATTTCTCCAAACCGCGTTTTCTCCCATTCACTCTGGCATATCAAAACGCAGCTCCGAGAAGCAACGTGCTTCTCACTCTCTCAATCTAGAGGCAGATTCAACTCCCTTAGGTAAGCGAACACCCAGCAGAGCAGTCTGAAGGATACGTTCGATTTGTGTTTTAAACGGAGATTTACAGTTATTTGGGAAATGCTTGCATTTGGCTGGGAAATAGCTTTTTTGCTTCTTCACAGAAAGGGTTTAGAAACGTTTGCAAACACACATCAGTTTAACTCTTAAGTTGAACGCACACATTGAAGGCCGTTCTGTTAGGATGCTCCGTTTTGGTTTTAGAAGCAGATATTTCTCCAAACCGCGTTTACTCCCATTCACTCTGGCATATCAAAACGCAGCTTCGAGAAGCAACGGGCTTCTCACTCTCTGAATCTAGTGGCAAATTCAACTTTCTTAGGTAAGCGAACACCCAGCAGAGCAGTCTGAAGGATATGTTCGTTTTGTGTTCTAGACGTAGATTTACAGCTATTTGGGAAATGCTTGCATTTTGCTGGGAAATAGCGTTTTTTACTTCCTCACAGAAAATGTTTAGAAACTTCTGCAAACACACATCCGTTTTACTCTGTAAGTTGAACGCACACATTGAAGGCCGTTCTGTTAGGTTGTTCCGTTTTGGTTTTAGAAGCAGATATCTCTCCAAACCGCGTTTACTCCCTTTCACTCTGGCTTATTAAAACGCAGCTCCGAGAAGAAACGTGCTTCTCACTCTCTTAATCTAGAGGCGGATTCAACTCCCTTAGGTAAGAAAACACCCAGCAGACCAGTCTGAATTATACGTTCGTTTTGTGTTTTAGACGGAGATTTACAGCTATTTGGGAAATGCTTGCATTTGGCTGGAAAATAGCGTTTTCCGCTTCTTCACAGAAAGAATTGAGAAACTCCTGCAAACACACATCAGTTTATCTCTGTGGGTTGAACGCACACATTGAAGGCCGTTGTGTTAGGTTGCTCCGTTTTGGTTTTAGAAGCAGATATTTCTCCAAACCGCGTTTACTCCCTATCACTCTGGCATATAAAAACGCAGCTCCGAGAAGCAACGGGCTTTGCACTCTCTGAATCTAGAAGCAGATTCAACTCCCTTAGGTAATCGAACACCCAGCAGAGCAGTCTGAAGGATACGTTCGTTTTGTGTTTTAGACGGAGATTTACAGTTATTTGGGAGATGCTAGCATTTTGCTGGGAAATAGCGTTTTTTGCTTCTTCACAGAAAGGGTTTAGTAACTCCTGGAAACACACATCAGTTTAACTCTGTAAGTTGAACGCACACATTGAAGGCCGTTCTGTTAGGTTGTTCCGTTTTGGTTTTAGAAGCAGATATTTCTCCACACCGCGTTTACTCCCTTTCACTCTGGCATATCCAAACGCAGCTCCGAGAAGAAACGGGCTTCTCACTCTCTGAATCAAGAGGCAGATTCAACTCCCTTAGGTAAGCGAAGACCCAGCAGAGCAGTCTGAAAAATACGTTCGTTTTGTGTTCTAGACGATGATTTACAGCTATTTGGGAAATCCTTGCATTTGGCTGGGAAGTAGCTTTTTTGCTTCTTCACAGATAGGGTTTAGAAACTCCTGCAAAAACACATCAGTTTAACTCTGTAAGTTGAACGCACACATTGAAGGCCGTTCTGTTAGGTTTCTCCGTTTTGGTTTTCGAAGCAGATATTTCTTCAAACCGCTTTTACTCCCATTCACTCTGGCATATCAAAACGGAGCTCCGAGAAGAAACGGGCTTCTCACTCTCTGAATCTAGAGGCAGATTCAACTCCCTTAGGTAAGCGAACACCCAGCAGAGCAGTCTGAACGTTACGTTCATTTTGTGTTATACATGGAGATTTACAGCTATTTGGGAAATGCTTGCTAATGGCTGGGAAAATGTGCTTTCCGCTTCTTCACAGAAAGGGTTTAGAAACTCCTGCAAACCCACATAAATTTATCTCTGTATGTTGAACGCACACATTGAAGGCCGTTCTGTTAGGTTGTTCCGTTTTGGTTTTAGAAGCAGATATTTCTCCAAACCGCGTTTAATCCCATTCACTCTGGCGTATCAAAACGCAGCTCCGAGAAGAAACGTGCTTCTCACTCTCTGAATCTAGAGGCTGATTCAACTCCCTTAGGTATGAAAACACCCAGCAGAGCAGTCTGAAGGATACGTTCGTTTTGTGTTTTAGACGGAGATTTACACCTATTTGGGAAATGCTTGCATTTGGCTGGAAAATAGCGTTTTCCGCTTCTTCACAGAAAGAATTGAGAAACTCCTGCAAACACACATCAGTTTATCTTTGTAGGTTGAATGCACAGATTGAAGGCAGTTGTGTTACTTTGTTCCGTTTTGGTTTTAGAAGCAGATATTTCTCCAAACCGCGTTTACTCCCTTTCACTCTGGCATATCAAAACGCAGCTCCGAGAAGCAACTTGTTTCTCACTCTCTGAATCTAGAGTCAGATTGAACTTTCTTAGGTAACAGAACACCCAGCAGAGCAGTCTGAAGGATACGTTCGTTTTGTGTTTTACACGGAGATTTACAGCTATTTGGGACATGCTTGCATTAGGCTGGGAAATAGCGTTTTCCGCTTCTTCACAGAAAGGGTTTAGAAAGTCGTGCAAACACACATCAGTTTACCTCTGTAAGTTGAACGAAAACCTTGAAGGCCGTTCTCTTAGGTTGCTCTGTTTTGGTTTTAGAAGCAGATATTTCTCAAAACCGCGATTACTCCCATTCACTCTGGCATATCAAAACGCAGCTCCGAGAAGCAACGGGCTTCTCACTCTTTGAATCTAGAGGCAGATTGAACTCCCTTAGGTAAGCGAATACCCAGCAGAGCAGTCTGAAGGATACGTTCGTTTTGTGTTTTAGACGAAGATTTACAGCTACTTGGGAGATGCTAGCATTTTGCTGGGAAATAGCGTTTTTTGCTTCTTCACAGAAAGGGTTTAGAAACTTCTGCAAACACACATCAGTTTAACTCTGTATGTTGAACGTGCACATTGAAGGCCATTCTGTTAGGTTGCTCCGTTTTGGTTTTAGAAGCAGATATTTCTCCAAACCGCGTTTACTCCCATTCACTCTGGCATATCAAAACGCAGCTCCGAGATGCAACGTGCTTCTCACTCTCTGAATCTAGAGGCAGATTCAACTCCCTTAGGTAAGCGAACACCCAGCAGAGCAGTCTGAAGGATACATTCGTTTCGTGTTTTAGACGGAGATTTACAGCTATTTCGGAAATGCTTGCATTTGGCTGGGAAAATGCTTTTTCCGCTGCTTCACAGAAAGGGTTTAGAAACTCCTGCAAACACACATCAGTTGAACTCTGTAAGTTGAACGCACGCATTGAAGGCCGTTCTTTTAGGTTGCTCCGTTTTGGTTTTAGAAGCTGATATTTCTCCAAACCGCGTTTACTCCCATTCACTCTGGCATATCTAAACGCAGCTCCGAGAAGCAACATGCTTTTCACTCTCTGAATCTAGAGGCAGATTCAACTCCCTTAGGTAAGCGAACACCCAGCAGAGCAGTCTGAATGATACATTCGTTTCGTGTTTTAGACGGAGATTTACAGCTATTTGGGAAATGCTTACATTTGGCTGGGAAAATGCTTTTTCCGCTTCATCACAGAAAGGGTTTAGAAACTCCTGCAAACACCTATCCGTGTAACTCTTTAAGTTGAATGCACACATTGAAGGCCGTTCTGTTAGGTTGCTCCGTTTTGGTTTTAGAAGCAGATATTTCTCCAAACCGCGTTTACTGCCGTTCACTCTGGCATATCAAAACGCAGCTCCGAGAAGCAACGTGCTTCTCACTCTCTGAATCTAGAGGCAGATTGAACTCCCTTAGGTAAGCGAACACCCAGCAGAGCAGTCTGAAAAATACGTTCATTTTGTGTTTTAGACGGAGATTTACAACTATTTGGGAAATGCTTGCATTTGGCTGGGAAAATGCGTTTTCCGCTTCTTCAGAGAAAGGGTTTAGAAACTCCGGCAACAACACATCAGTTTAACTCTGTAAGTTGAACGCACACATTGAAGACCGTTCTGTTAGGTTTTTCCGTTTTGGTTTTAGAAGCAGATATTTCTCCAAACCGCGTTTTCTCCCTTTCACTCTGGCATATCAAAACGGAGCTCCGAGAAGCAACGTGCTTCTCACTCTCTCAATCTAGAGGCAGATTCAACTCCCTTAGGTAAGCGAACACCCAGCAGAGCAGTCTGAAAAATACGTTCGTTTCGTGTTTTAGATGGAGATTTACAGCTATTTGGGAAATGCTTGCATTTGGCTGAAAAATAGCGTTTTCCGCTTCTTCACAGAAAGGATTTAGAAACTCATGCAAACACACATCAGTTTAACACTGTAGGTTGAACGCACACATTGAAGGCCGTTATGTTAGGTTGCTCCGTTTTGGATTTAGAATCAGTTATTTCTCCAAACCGCGTTTACTCCCTTTCATTTTGGCATATCAAAACTCAGCTCCAAGAAAAAACGGGCTTCTCACTCTCTGAATCTAGAGGCAGATTCAAGTCCCTTAGGTAAGCGAACACCCAGCAGAGCATTCTGAATGATACATTCGTTTCGTGTTTTAGACGGAGATTTACAGCTATTTTGGAAATGCTTGCATTTGGCTGGGAAAATGCTTTTTCCGCTTCATCACAGAAAGGGTTTAGAAACTCCTGCAAACACCTATCAGTTTACCTCTTTAAGTTGAACGCACACATTGAAGGCCGTTCTGTTAGGTTGCTCCGTTTTGGTTTTAGAAGCAGATATTTCTCCAAACCGCGTTTACTCCCATTCACTCTGGCATATCAAAACGCAGCTCCGAGAAGCAATGTGCTTCTCACTCTCTCAATCTAGAGGCAGATTCAACTACCTTAGGTAAGCGAACACCCAGCAGAGCAGTCTGAAGGATACGTTCGTTTCTTGTTTTAGACGGAGATTTACAGCTATTTGGGAAATGCTTGCATTTTGCTGGGAAATAGCGTTTTTTGCTTCTTCACAGAAAACGTTTAGAAACTCCTGCAAACACACATCAGTTTAACTCTGTAAGTTGAACGCACACATTGAAGGCCGTTCTGTTAGGTTGCTCCGTTTTGGTTTTAGAAGCAGATATTTCTCCAAACCGCGTTTACTCCCATTCACTCTGGCATATCAAAACGCAGCTCCAAGAAGCAACGGGCTTCTCACTCTCTGAATCTAGAGGCAGATTGAACACCCTTAGGTAAGCGAACACCCAGCAGAGCAGTCTGAAGGATACGTTCATTTTGCGTTTTACACGGAGATTTACAGCTATTTGGGAAATGCTTGCATTTGGCTGGGAAAATGCGTATTTCGCTTCTTCAGAGAAAGTGTTTAGAAACTCCGGCAAACATACATCAGTTTAACTCTGTACGTTGAACGCACACATTGAAGACCGTTCTGTTAGGTTGTTCCGTTTTGGTTTTAGAAGCAGATATTTCTCCAAACCGCGTTTTCACCCATTCACTCTGGCATATCAAAACGCAGCTCAGAGAAGCAACGTGCTCCTCACTCTCTCAATCTAGAGGCAGATTCAACTCCCTTAGGTAAAAAAACACCCAGCAGAGCAGTCTGAAGGATACGTTCGTATTGTGTTTTAGACGGAGATTTACAGCTATTTGGGAAATGCTTGCATTTGGCTGGAAAAAGCGTTTTCCGCTTCTTCACAGAAAGAATTGAGAAACTCCTGCGAACACAAATCAGTTTATCTCCGTAGGTTGAACGCACACATTGAAGGCCGTTGTGTTAGGTTGCTCCGTTTTGGTTTTAGAAGCAGATATTTCTCCAAACCGCGTTTACTCCCTTTCACTCTGGCATATCAAAACGCAGCTCCGAGAAGCAACGGGCTTCTCACTCTCTGAATCTAGAAGCAGATTCAACTCCCTTAGGTAAGCGAACACCCAGCAGAGCAGTCTGAAGGATACGTTCGTTTTGTGTTTTAGACGTAGATTTACAGCTATTTGGGAAATGCTTGCATTTTGCTGGGAAATAGCGTTTTTTGCTTCTTCACAGAAAATGTTTAGAAACTCCTGCAAACACACATCAGTTTAACTCTGTATGTTGAACGCACACATTGAAGGCCGTTCGGTTAGGTTGCTCCGTTTTGGTTTTAGAAGCAGATATTTCTCCAAACCGCGTTTACTACCATTCACTCTGGCATATCAAAACGCAGCTCCGAGAAGCAACGTGCTTTTCACTCTCTGAATCTAGACGCAGATTCAACTCCCTTAGGTAAGCGAACAAAAAGCAGAGCAGTCTGAAGGATACGTTCGTTTTGTGTTTTAGACGGAGATTTACAGCTATTTGGGAAATCCTTGCATTTGGCTGGGAAAATGCGTTTTCCGCTTCTTCACAGAAAGGGTTTAGAAACTCCTGCAAACACCTATCAGTTTAACCCTTTAAGTTGAACGCACACATTTAAGGCCGTTTTGTTAGGTTGCTCCGTTTTGGTTGTAGAAGCAGATATTTCTCCAAACCGCGTTTACTCCCATTCACTCTGGCATATCAAAACGCAGCTCGGAGAAGCAACGTGCTTCTCACTCTTTGAATCTAGAGGCAGATTGAACTCCCTTAGGTAAGCGAATACCCAGCAGAGCAGTCTGAAGGATACGTTCATTTTGTGTTTTAGACGGAGATTTACAACTATTTGGGAAATGCTTGCATTTGGCTGGGAAAATGCGTTTTCCGCTTCTTCAGAGAAAGGGTTTAGAAACTCCTGCAAACACACATCAGTTGAACTCTGTAAGTTGAACGGACACAGTGAAGGCCGTTTTGTTAGGTTGCTCCGTTTTGGTTTTAGAAGCAGATATTTCTCCAAACCGCGTTTACTCCCATTCACTCTGGCATATCAAAACGCAGCTCCGAAAAGCAACGGGCTTCTCACTCTCTGAATCTAGAGGCAGATTCAACTCCCTTAGGTAAGCGAACACCCAGCAGAGCAGTCTGAAGGATACGTTCGTTTTGTGTTTTAGACGGAGATTTACAGCTATTTGGGAAATGCTTGCATTTGGCTGGGAAATAGCTTTTTTGCTTCTTCACAGAAAGGGTTTAGAAACTCCTGCAAACACACATCAGTTTAACTCTGTAAGTTGAACGCACACATTGAAGGCCGTTCTGTTAGGTTGCTCCGTTTTGGTTTTAGAATCAGATATTTTTCCAAACTGCGTTTACTCTTTTTCACTCTGGCATATCAAAACTCAGCTCCAAGAAAAAACGGGCTTCTCACTCTCTGAATCTAGAGGGAGATTCAACTCCCTTAGGTAAGCGAACACCCAGCAGAGCAGTCTGAAGAATATGTTCGTTTTGTGTTTTAGACGGAGATTTACAGCTATTTGGGAAATGCTTGCATTTGGCTGGGAAATAGCTTTTTCTTCTTCACAGAAAGCCTTTAGAAACTCCTGCAAACACCTATCAGTTGAACTCTTTAAGGTGAACGCACACATTGAAGGCCGTTCTGTTAGGTTGCTCCGTTTTGTTTTTAGAAACAGATATTTCTCCAAACCGCGTTTACTCCCATTCACTCTGGCGTATCAAAACGCAGCTCCGAGAAGAAACGTGCTTCTCACTCTCTGAATCTAGAGGCTGATTCAACTCCCTTAGGTATGAAAACACCCAGCAGAGCAGTCTGAAGGATACGTTCGTTTTGTGTTTTAGAAGGAGATTTACAGCTATTTGGGAGATGCTAGCATTTTGCTGGGAAATAGCGTTTTTTGCTTCTTCACAGAAAGGGTTTAGAAACTTCTGCAAACACACATCAGTTTAACTCTGTATGTTGAACGCACACATTGAAGGCCGTTCTGTTAGGTTGCTCCGTTTTGGTTTTAGAATCAGATATTTCTCCAAACCGCGTTTACTCTTTTTCACTCTGGCATATCAAAACTGAGCTCCAAGAAAAAACGGGCTTCTCACTCTCTGAATCTAGAGGCAGATTCAACTCCCTTAGGTAAGCGAACACCCAGCTGAGCAGTCTGAATGATACGTTCGTTTTGTGTTTTAGACGGAGATTTCCAGCTATTTAAGAAATGCTTGCATTTGGCTGGGAAAATGCGTTTTCCGCTTCTTCACAGAAAGGGTTTAGAAACTCCTGCAAACACCTATCAGTTTAACTTTTTATGTTGAACGCACACATTGAAGGCCGTTTTGTTAGGTTGCTCCGTTTTGGTTTTAGAAGCAGATATTTCTCCAAACCGCGTTTACTCCCATTCACTCTGGCATATCAAAACGCAGCTCCGGAAAGCAACGGGCTTCTCACTCTCTGAATCTAGAGGCAGATTCAACTCCCTTAGGTAAGCGAACACCCAGCAGAGCAGTCTGAAGGATACGTTCGTTTTGTGTTTTAGACGGAGATTTACAGCTATTTGGGAAATGCTTGCATTGGGCTGGGAAAATGCTTTTTCCGCTTGTTCACAGAAAGGGTTTAGAAACTCCTGCAAACACACATCAGTTTAACTCTGTAAGTTGAACTCACACATTGAAGGCCGTTCTGTTAGGTTGCTCCGTTTTGGTTTTAGAATCAGATATTTCTCCAAACCGCGTTTACTCTTTTTCACTCTGGCATATCAAAACTCAGCTCCAAGAAAAAACGGGCTTCTCACTCTCTGAATCTAGAGGCAGATTCAACTCCCTTAGGTAAGCGAACACCCAGCAGAGCAGTCTGAAGAATATGTTCTTTTTTGTTTTAGACGGAGATTTACAGCTATTTGGGAAATGCTTGCATTTGGCTGGGAAATAGCTTTTTTCTTCTTCACAGAAAGCCTTTAGAAACTCCTGCAAACACCTATCAGTTAAACTCTTTAAGGTGAACGCACACATTGAGGGCCGTTCTGTTAGGTTGCTCCGTTTTGTTTTTAGAAACAGATATTTCTCCAAACCGCGTTTACTCCCATTCACTCTGGCATATCAAAACGGAGCTCCGAAAAGCAACGTGCTTCTCACTCTCTCAATCTAGAGGCAGATTCAACTCCCTTAGGTAAGCGAACACCCAGCAGAGCAGTCTGAAAAATACGTTCGTTTCGTGTTTTAGACGGAGATTTACAGCTATTTGGGAAATGCTTGCATTTGGCTGGGAAAATGCTTTTTCCACTTCTTCACAGAAAGGGTTTAGAAACCCCTGCAAAATCACATCAGTTTAACTCTATAAGTTGAATGCACACATTGAAGGCCGTTCTGTTAGGTTGCTCCGTTTTGGTTTTAGAAGCAGATATTTCTCAAAACCGCGTTTACTGCCATTCACTCTGGCATATCAAAACGGAGCTCCGAGAAGCAACGTGCTTCTCACTCTCTGAATCTAGAGGCAGATTCAACTCCCTTAGGTAAGCGAACGAACAGAAGAGAAGTCTGAAAAATACGTTCGTTTTATGTTTCAGACGGAGATTTACAGCTATTTGCGAAATTCTTGCATTTGGCTGAAAAAATGCGTTTTCCGCTTCTTCACAGAAATAGTTTATAAACTCCTGCAAACACACATCAGTTTAACTCTGTAAGTTGAACGCACACATTGAAGGCCGTTCTGTTAGGTTGCTCCGTTTTGGTTTTAGAATCAGATATTTCTCCAAACCGCGTTTACTCTTTTTCACTCTGGCATATCAAAACTCAGCTCCAAGAAAAAACGGGCTTCTCACTCTCTGAATCTAGAGGCAGATTCAACTTCCTTAGGTAAGTGAACACCCAGCAGAGCCGTCTGATGGATACGTTCGTTTTGTGTTTTAGACGGAGATTTACAGCTATTTGGGAAATGCTTGCATTTGGCTGGAAAGTAGCGTTTTCCGCTTCTTCACAGAAAGATTTGAGAAACTCCTGCGAACACAAATCAGTTTATCTCTGTAGGTTGAACGCACACATTGAAGGCCGTTGTGTTAGGTTGCTCCGTTTTGGTTTTAGAAGCAGATATTTCTCCAAACCGCGTTTACTCCCTTTCACTCTGGCATATCAAAACGCAGCTCCGAGATGCAACGGGCTTCTCACTCTCTGAATCTAGAGGCAGATTCAACTCCCTTAGGTAAGCGAACACCCAGCTGAGCAGTCTGAATGATACGTTCGTTTTGTGTTTTAGACGGAGATTTCCAGCTATTTAAGAAATGCTTGCATTTGGCTGGGAAAATGCGTTTTCCGCTTCTTCACAGAAAGGGTTTAGAAACTCCTGCAAACACCTATCAGTTTAACCCTTTAAGTTGAACGCACACATTGAAGGCCGTTCTATTAGGTTGCTCCGTTTTGGTTTTAGAAGCAGATATTTCTCCAAATCGCGTTTACTCCCATTCACTCTGGCATATCAAAACGCAGCTCGGAGAAGCAACGTGATTCTCACTCTCTGAATCTAGAGGCAGATTGAACTCCCTTAGGTAAGCGAACACCCAGCAGAGCAGTCTGAAGGATACGTTCATTTTGTGTTTTAAACGGAGATTTACAACTATTTGGGAAATGCTTGCATTTGGCTGGGAAAATGCGTTCTCCGCTTCTTCAGAGAAAGGGTTTAGAAACTCCTGCAAACACACATCAGTTGAACTCTGTAAGTTGAAAGCACACATTGAAGACCGTTCTGTTAGGTTGCTCCGTTTTGGTTTTAGAAGCAGATATTTCTCCAAACCGCGTTTTCTCTTATTCACTGGCATATCAAAACGCAGCTTCGAAAAGCAACGTGCTTCTCACTCTCTGAATCTAGAGGCAGATTGAACTCCCTTAGGTAAGCGAACACCCAGCAGAGCAGTCTAAAGGATACGTTCATTTTGCGTTTTACACAAAGATTTATAGCTATTAGGGAAATGCTTGCATTTGGCTGGGAAAATGCGTATTTTGCTTCTTCAGAGAAAGTGTTTAGAAACTCCTGCAAACATACATCAGTTTAATTCTGTACGTTGAACGCACACATTGAAGACCGTTCTTTTAGGTTGTTCCGTTTTGGATTTAGAAGGAGATATTTCTCCAAACCGGGTTTTCTCCCATTCAGTCTGGCATATCAAAACGCAGCTCCGAGAAGCAACGTGCTTCTCACTCTCTCCATCTAGAGGCAGATTCAACTCCCTTAGGTAAGAAAACACCCAGCAGAGCAGTCTGAAGGATACGTTCGTTTTGTGTTTTAGACGTAGATTTACAGCTATTTGGGAAATGCTTGCATTTTGCTGGGAAATAGCGTTTTTTGCTTCTTCACAGAAAATGTTTAGAAACTCCTGCAAACACACATCAGTTTAACTCTGTAAGTTGAATGCACACATTGAAGGCCGTTCTGTTAGGTTGCTCCGTTTTGGTTTTAGAAGCAGATATTTCTCCAAACAGCGTTTACTCCCATTCACTCTGGCATATCAAAACGCAGCTCCGAGAAGCAACGTGCTTCTCACTCTCTGAATCTAGAGTCAGATTCAACTCCCTTAGGTAAGCGAACACCCAGCAGTGCAGTCTGAAGGATACGTTCGATTTGTGTTTTAGACGTATATTTACAGCTATTTGGGAAATGCTTGCATTTGGCTGGGAAATAGCGTTTTCCGCTTCTTCACAGAAAGGATTTAGAAACTCCTGCAAACACACATCAGTTTAACACTGTAGGTTGAACGCACACATTGAAGGCAGTTCTGTTAAGTTGCTCCGTTTTGGATTTAGAATCAGATATTTCTCCAAACCGCGTTTACTCCCTTTCACTCTGGCATATCAAAATTCAGCTCCAAGATAAAACGAGCTTCTCACTCTCTGAATCTAGAGGCAGATTCAACTCCCTTAGGTAAGCGAACAAAAAGCAGAGCAGTCTGAAGGATACGTTCGTTTTGTATTTTAGACGGAGATTTACAGCTATTTGGGAAATTCTTGCATTTGGCTGGGAAAATGCGTTTTCCTCTTCTTCACAGAAATAGTTTAGAAACTCCTGCAAACACACATCAGTTTAACTCTGTAAGTTGAACGCACACATTGAAGGCCGTTCTGTTAGGTTGCTCCGTTTTGGTTTTAGAATCAGATATTTCTCCAAACCGCGTTTACTCATTTTCACTCTGGAATATCAAAACTCAGCTCCAAGAAAAAACGGGCTTCTCACTCTCTGAATCTAGAGGCAGATTCAACTTCCTTAGGTAAGTGAACACCCAGCAGAGCCGTCTGATGGATACGTTCGTTTTGTGTTTTAGACGGAGATTTACAGCTATTTGGGAAATGCTTGCATTTGGCTGGAAAATAGCGTTTTCCGCTTCTTCACAGAAAGATTTGAGAAACTCCTGCGAACACAAATCAGTTTATCTCTGTAGGTTGAACGCACACATTGAAGGCCGTTGTGTTAGGTTGCTCCGTTTTGGTTTTAGAAGCAGATATTTCTCCAAACCGCGTTTACTCCCTTTCACTCTGGAATATCAAAACGCAGCTCCGAGATGCAACGGGCTTCTCACTCTCTGAATCTAGAGGCAGATTCAACTCCCTTAGGTAAGCGAACACCCAGCTGAGCAGTCTGAATGATACGTTCGTTTTGTGTTTTAGACGGAGATTTCCAGCTATTTTGGAAATGCTTCCATTTGGCTGGGAAAATGCTTTTTCCGCTTCTTCACAGAAAGGGTTTAGAAACTCCTGCAAACACACATCAGTTTAACTCTGTAAGTTGAACACACGCATTGAAGGCCGTTCTTTTAGGTAGCTCCGTTTTGGTTTTAGAAGCAGATATTTCTCCAAACCGCGTTTACTCCCATTCACTCTGGCATATCAAAACGCAGCTTTGAGAAGCAACGGGCTTCTCACTCTCTGAATTTAGAGGCAGATTGAACTCCCTTAGGTAAGCGAACACTCAGCAGAGCAATCTGAAGGATACGTTCGTTTTGTGTTTTAGACGGAGATTTACAGCTATTTGGGAAATGCTTGCATTTGGCTGGGAAATAGCTTTTTTCTTCTTCACAGAAAGCCTTTAGAAACTCCTGCAAACACCTATCAGTTAAACTCTTTAAGGTGAACGCACACATTGAAGGCCGTTCTGTTAGGTTGCTCCGTTTTGTTTTTAGAAACCGATATTTCTCCAAACCGCGTTTACTCCCATTCACGCTGGCATATCAAAACGCAGCTCCGAGAAGCAACGGGATTCTCACTCTCTGAATCTAGAGGCAGATACACGTTTCTCAGGTAAGCGAACACCCAGCAGAGTAGTTTGAAGGATACGTTCGTTTTGTGTTTTAGACGTAGATTTACAGGTATTTGAAAAATGCTTGCAATTTGCAGGGAAATAGCGTTTTATGCTTCTTCACAGAAAATGTTTAGAAACTCCTGCAAACACACATAAGTTTAACTCTGCAACTTGAACGCACACATTGAAGGCCGTTCTGTTAGGTTGCTCCGTTTTGGTTTTAGAAGCAGATATTTCTCCAAACCGCGTTTTCTCCCATTCACTCTGGCATATCAAAACGCAGCTTCGAAAAGCAACGTGCTTCTCACTCTCTGAATCTAGAGGCAGATTGAACTCCCTTAGGTAAGCGAACACCCAGAAGAGCAGTCTGAAGGATACGTTCATTTTGCGTTTTACACGGAGATTTACAGCTATTTGGGAAATGCTTGCATTTGGCTGGGAAAATGCGTATTTCGCTTCTTCAGAGAAAGTGTTTAGAAACTCCTGCAAACATACATCAGTTTAGTTCTGTACGTTGAACGCACACATTGAAGACCGTTCTTTTAGGTCGTTCCGTTTTGGATTTAGAAGCAGATATTTCTCCAAACCGCGTTTTCTCCCATTCATTCTGGCATATCAAAACGCAGCTCCGAGAAGCAACGTGCTTCTCACTCTCTCAATCTAGAGGCAGATTCAACTCCCTTAGGTAAGAAAACACGCAGCAGAGCAGTCTGAAGGATACGTTCGTTTTATGTTTTAGACGGAGATTTACAGCTATTTGGGAAATGCTTGCATTTGGCTGGAAAATAGCGTTTTCCGCTTCTTTACAGAAAGAATTGAGAAACTCCTGCAAACACACATCAGTTTATCACTGTAGGTTGAACGCACACATTGAAGGCCGTTGTGTTAGGTTGCTCCGTTTTGCTTTTAGAAGCAGATATTTCTCCAAACCGCGTTTACTCCCTTTCACTCTGGCATATCAAAACGCAGCTCCGAGAAGCAACGGGCTTCTCACTCTCTGAATCTAGAAGCAGATTCAACTCCCTTAGGTAAGCGAACACCCAGCAAAGCAGTCTGAAGGATACTTTCGTTTTGTGTTTTAGACGGAGATTTACAGCTCTTTGGGAGATGCTAGCATTTTGTTTGGAAATAGCCTTTTTTGCTTCTTCACAGAAAGGGTTTAGAAACTCCTGGAAACACACATCAGTTTAACTCTGTAAGTTGAACGCACACATTGAAGGCCGTTCTGTTAGGTTGCTCCGTTTTGGATTTCGAAGCAGATATTTCTTCAAACCACTTTTACTCCCATTCACTCTGGCATATCAAAACGGAGCTTTGAGAAGAAACGGGCTTCTCACTCTCTGAATCTAGAGGCAGATTCAACTCCCTTAGGTAAGCGAACACCCAGCAGAGCAGTCTGAAGGTTACGTTCATTTTGTGGTATATACGGAGATTTACAGCTATTTGGGAAATGCTTACAAATGGCTGGGAAAATGCGCTTTCCGCTTCTTCACAGAAAGTGTTTAGAAACTCCTGCAAACCCACATAAATTTATCTCTGTAAGTTGAACGCACACATTGAAGGCCGTTCTGTTAGGTTGTTCCGTTTTGGTTTTAGAATCAGATATTTCTCCAAACCGCGTTTACTCCCATTCACTCTGGCGTATCAAAACGCAGCTCCGAGAAGAAACGTGCTTCTCACTCTCTGAATCTAGAGGCTGATTCAACTCCCTTAGGTATGAAAACACCCAGCAGAGCAGTCTGAAGGATACGTTCGTTTTGTGTTTTAGAAGGAGATTTACAGCTATTTGGGAGATGCTAGCATTTTGCTGGGAAATAGCGTTTTTTGCTTCTTCACAGAAAGGGTTTAGAAACTTCTGCAAACACACATCAGTTCAACTCTGTATGTTGAACGCACACATTGAAGGCCGTTCTGTTAGGTTGCTCCGTTTTGGTTTTAGAATCAGATATTTCTCCAAACCGCGTTTACTCTTTTTCACTCTGGCATATCAAAACTGAGCTCCAAGAAAAAACGGGCTTCTCACTCTCTGAATCTAGAGGCAGATTCAACTCCCTTAGGTAAGCGAACACCCAGCTGAGCAGTCTGAATGATACGTTCGTTTTGTGTTTTAGACGGAGATTTCCAGCTATTTAAGAAATGCTTGCATTTGGCTGGGAAAATGCGTTTTCCGCTTCTTCACAGAAAGGGTTTAGAAACTCCTGCAAACACCTATCAGTTTAACCCTTTAAGTTGAACGCACACATTGAAGGCCGTTCTATTAGGTTGCTCCGTTTTGGTTTTAGAAGCAGATATTTCTCCAAATCGCGTTTACTCCCATTCACTCTGGCATATCAAAACGCAGCTCGGAGAAGCAACGTGATTCTCACTCTCTGAATCTAGAGGCAGATTGAACTCCCTTAGGTAAGCGAACACCCAGCAGAGCAGTCTGAAGGATACGTTCATTTTGTGTTTTAAACGGAGATTTACAACTATTTGGGAAATGCTTGCATTTGGCTGGGAAAATGCGTTCTCCGCTTCTTCAGAGAAAGGGTTTAGAAACTCCTGCAAACACACATCAGTTGAACTCTGTAAGTTGAACGGACACAGTGAAGGCCGTTTTGTTAGTTTGCTCCGTTTTGGTTTTAGAAGCAGATATTTCTCCAAACGGCGTTTACTCCCATTCACTCTGGCATATCAAAACGCAGCTCCGAAAAGCATCGGGCTTCTCACTCTCTGAATCTAGAGGCAGATTCAACTCCCTTAGGTAAGCGAACACCCAGCAGAGCAGTCTGAAGGATACGTTCGTTTTGTGTTGTAGACGGAGATTTACAGCTATTTGGGAAATGCTTGCATTTGGCTGGGAAATAGCTTTTTTGCTTCTTCACAGAAAGGGTTTAGAAACTCCTGCAAACACACATCACTTTAACTCTGTAAGTTGAACGCACACATTGAAGGCCGTTCTGTTAGTTTGCTCCGTTTTGGTTTTAGAAGCAGATATTTCTCCAAACGGCGTTTA
The DNA here is from genome assembly GCF_049354715.1 of Callithrix jacchus. NCBI lineage: Eukaryota > Metazoa > Chordata > Mammalia > Primates > Cebidae > Callithrix > Callithrix jacchus. The sequence goes on along the minus strand of NC_133503.1, from coordinate 60,215,607 downwards.
CTCCCATTCACTCTGGCATATAAAAACACAGCTCCGAGAAGCAACGTGCTTCTCTCTCTCTGAATCTAGAGGCAGATTCAACTCCCTTAGGTAAGCGAACACCCAGCAGGGCAGTCTGAAGGATACATTCGTTTCTTGTTTTAGACGGAGATTTACAGCTATTTGGGAAATGCTTGCATTGGGCTGGGAAAATGCTTTTTCCGCTTGTTCACAGAAAGGGTTTAGAAACTCCTGCAAACACACATCAGTTTAACTCTGTAAGTTGAACGCACACATTGAAGGCCGTTCTGTTAGGTTGCTCCGTTTTGGTTTTAGAATCAGATATTTCTCCAAACCGCGTTTACTCTTTTTCACTCTGGCATATCAAAACTCAGCTCCAAGAAAAAACGGGCTTCTCACTCTCTGAATCTAGAGGCAGATTCAACTCCCTTAGGTAAGCGAACACCCAGCAGAGCAGTCTGAAGAATATGTTCGTTTTGTGTTTTAGACGGAGATGTACAGCTATTTGGGAAATGCTTGCATTTGGCTGGGAAATAGCTTTTTTCTTCTTCACAGAAAGCCTTTAGAAACTCCTGCAAACACCTATCAGTTAAACTCTTTAAGGTGAACGCACACATTGAAGGCAGTTCTGTTAGGTTGCTCCGTTTTGTTTTTAGAAACAGATATTTCTCCAAACCGCGTTTACTCCCATTCACTCTGGCATATCAAAACGCAGCTCCGAGAAGCAACGGGCTTCTCACTCTCTGAATCTAGAGGCAGATACACCTTTCTTAGGTAAGCGAACACCCAGCAGAGTAGTTTGAAGGATACGTTCGTTTTGTGTTTTAGACGTAGATTTACAGCTATTTGAAAAATGCATGCAATTTGCAGGGAAATAGCGTTTTCTGCTTCTTCACAGAAAATGTTTAGAAACTCCTGCAAACACACGTCAGTTTAACTCTGCAACTTGAACGGACACATTGAAGGCCGTTCTGTTAAGTTGCTCCGTTTTGGTTTAAGAAGCAGATATTTCTCCAAACCGCGTTTACTCCGGTTCACTCTGGCATATCAAAACGCAGCTCAGAGAAGCAACGTGCTTCTCACTCTCTGAATCTAGAGGCAGATTGAACTCCCTTAGGTAAGCGAACACCCAGCAGAGCAGTCTGAAGGATACGTTCCTTTTGTGTTTTAGACGGAGATTTACATCTATTTGTGAAATGCTTGCATATGGCTGGGAAAATGCGTTTTCCGCTTCTTCAGAGAAAGGGTTTAGAAACTCCTGCAAACACACCTCAGTTTAACTCTGTAAGTTGAAAGCACACATTGAAGACCGTTCTGTTAGGTTGCTCCGTTTTGGTTTTAGAAGCAGATATTTCTCCAAACCGCGTTTTCTCCCATTCATTCTGGCATATCAAAACGCAGCTCCGAGAAGCAACGTGCTTCTCACTCTCTCAATCTAGAGGCAGATTCAACTCCCTTAGGTAAGAAAACACCCAGCAGAGCAGTCTGAAGGATACGTTCGTTTTGTGTTTTAGACGGAGATTTACAGCTATTTGGGAAATGCTTGCATTTGGCTGGAAAATAGCGTTTTCCGGTTCTTCACAGAAAGAATTGAGAAACTCCTGCAAACACACATCAGTTTATCTCTGTAGGTTGAACGCACACATTGAAGGCCGTTGTGTTAGGTTGCTCCGTTTTGGTTTTAGAAGCAGATATTTCTCCAAACCGCGTTTACTCCCTTTCACTCTGGCATATCAAAACGCAGCTCCGAGAAGCAACGGGCTTCTCACTCTCTGAATCTAGAAGCAGATTCAACTCCCTTAGGTAAGTGAACACCCAGCAGAGCAGTCTGAAGGATACGTTCGTTTTGTGTTTTAGACGGAGATTTACAGCTATTTGGGAGATGCTAGCATTTTGTTGGGAAATAGCCTTTTTTGCTTCTTCACAGAAAGGGTTTAGAAACTCCTGGAAACACACATCAGTTTAACTCTGTAAGTTGAACGAACACATTGAAGGCCGTTCTGTTAGGTTGCTCCGTTTTGGTTTTCGAAGCAGATATTTCTTCAAACCGCTTTTACTCCCATTCACTCTGGCATATCAAAACGGAGCTCCGAGAAGAAACGGGCTTCTCACTCTCTGAATCTAGAGGCAGATTCAACTCCCTTAGGTAAGCGAACACCCAGCAGAGCAGTCTGAAGGATACGTTCGTTTTGTGTTTTAGACGGAGATTTACACTTATTTGGGAAATGCTTGCATTTGGCTGGAAAATAGCGTTTTCCGCTTCTTCACAGAAAGAATTGAGAAACTCCTGCAAACACACATCAGTTTATCTCTGTAGGTTGAACGCACACATTGAAGGTCGTTGTGTTACTTTGCTCCGTTTTGGTTTTAGAAGCAGATATTTCTCCAAACCGCGTTTTCTCCCTTTCACTCTGCCATATCAAAACGCAGCTCCGAGAAGCAACTTGTTTCTCACTCTCTGAATCTAGAGGCAGATTGAACTCCCTTAGGTAACAGAACACCCAGCAGAGCAGTCAGAAAGATACGTTCGTTTTGTGTTTCAAACGGAGATTTCCAGCTATTTTGGCAGTGCTTGCATTTGGCTGGGAAAATGCGTATTCCGCTTCTTCACAGAAAGGGTTTAGAAACTCCTGCAAACCAACGTCACTTTAACTCTGTAAGTTGAACACACACATTGAAGGCCGTTCTGTTAGGGTGCTCCGTTTTGGTTTTAGAAGCAGATATTTCTCCAAATCGTGTTTACTCCCTTTCACTCAGGCATATCAAAACGCAGCTCCGAGAAGCAACGTGCTTCTCACTCTCTGAATCTAGAGGCAGATTCAACTCCCTTAGGTAAGCGGACACCCAGCAGAACAGTTTGAAGGATACGTTCGTTTTGTGTTTTACACGTAGATTTACAGCTACTTGGGAAATGCTTGCATTTGGCTGGGAAAATGCGTTTTTCGCTTCTTCAGAGAAGGGGTTTAGAAACTCCTGCAAACACACATCAGTTTACCTCTGTAGGTTGAACGCACACATTGAAGGCCGTTCTGTTAGGTTGCTCCGTTTCGGTTTTAGAAGCAGATATTTCTCCAAACGGCGTTTACTCCCTTTCACTCTGGCATATCAAAACTCAGCTCCAAGAAAAAACGTTCTTCTCACTCTCTGAATCTAGAGGCAGATTCAACTCCCTTAGGTAAGCGAACACCCAGCAGAGCAGTCTGAAATATATGTTCGTTTTCTGTTTTACAAGGACATTTACAGCTATTTGTGAAATGCTTGCATTTGGCTGGGAAATAGCTTTTTTGCTTCTTCACAGAAAGGGTTTAGAAACTCCTGCAAACACACATCAGTTTAACTGTGTACGTTGAACACACACATTGAAGGCCGTTCTGTTAGGTTTCTCCGTTTTGGTTTTAGAAGCAGATATTTCTCCAAACGGCGTTTACTCCCATTCACTCTGGCATATCAAAACGCAGCTCCGAGAAGCAACGTGCTTCTCACTCTCTGAATCTAGAGGCAGATTCAACTCCCTTAGGTAAGCGAACACCCAGCAGAGCAGTCTGAAGGATACATTCGTTTCGTGTTTTAGACGGAGATTTACAGCTATTTGGGAAATGCTTGCATTTGGCTGGGAAAATGCTTTTTCCGCTTCATCACAGAAAGGGTTTAGAAACTCCTGCAAACACCTATCAGTTTAACTCTTTAAGTTGAACGCACACATTGAAGGCCATTCTGTTAGGTTGCTCCGTTTTGGTTTTAGAAGCAGATATTTCTCCAAACCGCGTTTACTGCCGTTCACTCTGGCATATCAAAACGCAGCTCCGAGAAGCAACGTGCTTCTCACTCTCTGAATCTAGAGGCACATTGAACTCCCTTAGGTAAGCGAACACCCAGCAGAGCAGTCTGAAAAATACGTTCATTTTGTGTTTTAGACGGAGATTTACAACTATTTGGGAAATGCTTGCATTTGGCTGGGAAATTGCGTTTTCCGCTTCTTCAGAGAAAGGGTTTAGAAACTCCTGCAACAACACATCAGTTTAACTCTGTAAGTTGAACGCACACATTGAAGACCGTTCTGTTAGGTTTTTCCGTTTTGGTTTTAGAAGCAGATATTTCTCCAAACCGCGTTTTCTCCCATTCACTCTGGCATATCAAAACGGAGCTCCGAGAAGCAACGTGCTTCTCACTCTCTCAATCTAGAGGCAGATTCAACTCCCTTAGGTAAGCGAACACCCAGCAGAGCAGTCTGAAAAATACGTTCGTTTCGTGTTTTAGACGGAGATTTACAGCTATTTGGGAAATGCTTGCATTTGGCTGGGAAAATGCTTTTTCCACTTCTTCACAGAAAGGGTTTAGAAACTCCTGCAAAAACACATCAGTTTAACTCTATAAGTTGAACGCACACATTGAAGGCCGTTCTGTTAGGTTGCTCCGTTTTGGTTTTAGAAGCAGATATTTCTCAAAACCGCGTTTACTGCCATTCACTCTGGCATATCAAAACGGAGCTCCGAGAAGCAACGTGCTTCTCACTCTCTGAATCTAGAGGCAGATTCAACTCCCTTAGGTAAGCGAACAAACAGCAGAGAAGTCTGAAAAATACGTTCGTTTTATGTTTTTGACGGAGATTTACAGCTATTTGGGAAATTCTTGCATTTGGCTGAAAAAATGCGTTTTCCGCTTCTTCACAGAAATAGTTTAGAAACTCCTGCAAACACACATCAGTTTAACTCTGTAAGTTGAACGCACACATTGAAGGCCGTCCTGTTAGGTTGCTCCGTTTTGGTTTTAGAATCAGATATTTCTCCAAACCGCGTTTACTCTTTTTCACTCTGGCATATCAAAACTCAGCTCCAAGAAAAAACGGGCTTCTCACTCTCTGAATCTAGAGGCAGATTGAACTCCCTTAGGTAAGCGAACACCTAGCTGAGCAGTCTGAATGATACGTTCGTTTTGTGTTTTAGACGGACATTTCCAGCTATTTAAGAAATGCTTGCATTTGGCTGGGAAAATGCGTTTTCCGCTTCTTCACAGAAAGGGTTTAGAAACTCCTGCAAACACACATCAGTTTTACTCTGTAAGTTGAACGCACACGTTGAAGGCCGTTCTGTTAGGTTGTTCCGTTTTGGTTTTAGAAGCAGATATTTCTCCAAACGGCGTTTACTCCCATTCACTCTGGCATATCAAAACGCAGCTCCGAGAAGCAACGTGCTTCTCACTCTCTGAATCTAGTGGCAGATTCAACTTTCTTAGGTAAGCGAACACCCAGCAGAGCAGTCTGAAGGATACGTTCGTTTTGTGTTTTAGACGGAGATTTCCAGCTATTTAAGAAATGCTTGCATTTGGCTGGGAAAATGCGTTTTCCGCTTCTTCAGAGAAAGGGTTTAGAAACTCCTGCAAACAGACATCAGTTCAGCTCTGTAAGTTGAACGCACGCTTTGAAGGCCGTTCCGTTAGGTAGCTCCGTTTTGGTTTTAGAAGCTGATATTTCTCCAAACCGCGTTTACTCCCATTCACTCTGGCATATCAAAACGCAGCTCCGAGAAGCAACATGCTTCTCACTGTCTGAATCTAGAGGCAGATTCAACTCCCTTAGGTAAGCGAACACCCAGCAGAGCAGTCTGAATGATACCTTCGTTTCGTGTTTTAGACGGAGATTTACAGCTATTTGGGAAATGCTTGCATTTGGCTGGGAAAATGCTTTTTCCCCTTCTTCACAGAAAGGGTTTAGAAACTCCTGCAAACACCTATCAGTTTAACCCTTTAAGTTGAACGCACACATTGAAGGCCGTTCTGTTAGGTTGCTCCGTTTTGGTTTTAGAAGCAGATATTTCTCCAAACCGCGTTTACTCCCTTTCACTCTGGCATATCAAAACGCAGCTCAGAGAAGCAACGTGCTTCTCACTCTCTGAATCTAGAGGCAGATTGAACTCCCTTAGGTAAGCGAACACCCAGCAGAGCAGTCTGAAGGTTACGTTCCTTTTGTGTTTTAGACAAAGATTTACAGCTATTTGGGAAATGCTTGCATTTGACTGGGAAAATGCGTTTTCCGCTTCTTCAGAGAAAGGGTTTAGAAACTCCTGCAAACACACATCAGTTTAACTCTGTAAGTTGAAAGCACACATTGAAGACCGTTCTGTTAGGTTGCTCCGTTTTGGTTTTAGAAGCAGATATTTCTCCAAACCGCGTTTTCTCTTATTCACTGGCATATCAAAACGCAGCTTCGAAAAGCAACGTGCTTCTCACTCTCTGAATCTAGAGGCAGATTGAACTCCCTTAGGTAAGCGAACACCCAGCAGAGCAGTCTAAAGGATACGTTCATTTTGCGTTTTACACAAAGATTTATAGCTATTAGGGAAATGCTTGCATTTGGCTGGGAAAATGCGTATTTTGCTTCTTCAGAGAAAGTGTTTAGAAACTCCTGCAAACATACATCAGTTTAATTCTGTACGTTGAACGCACACATTGAAGACCGTTCTTTTAGGTTGTTCCGTTTTGGATTTAGAAGGAGATATTTCTCCAAACCGGGTTTTCTCCCATTCAGTCTGGCATATCAAAACGCAGCTCCGAGAAGCAACGTGCTTCTCACTCTCTCCATCTAGAGGCAGATTCAACTCCCTTAGGTAAGAAAACACCCAGCAGAGCAGTCTGAAGGATACGTTCGTTTTGTGTTTTAGACGTAGATTTACAGCTATTTGGGAAATGCTTGCATTTTGCTGGGAAATAGCGTTTTTTGCTTCTTCACAGAAAATGTTTAGAAACTCCTGCAAACACACATCAGTTTAACTCTGTAAGTTGAATGCACACATTGAAGGCCGTTCTGTTAGGTTGCTCCGTTTTGGTTTTAGAAGCAGATATTTCTCCAAACAGCGTTTACTCCCATTCACTCTGGCATATCAAAACGCAGCTCCGAGAAGCAACGTGCTTCTCACTCTCTGAATCTAGAGTCAGATTCAACTCCCTTAGGTAAGCGAACACCCAGCAGTGCAGTCTGAAGGATACGTTCGATTTGTGTTTTAGACGTATATTTACAGCTATTTGGGAAATGCTTGCATTTGGCTGGGAAATAGCGTTTTCCGCTTCTTCACAGAAAGGATTTAGAAACTCCTGCAAACACACATCAGTTTAACACTGTAGGTTGAACGCACACATTGAAGGCAGTTCTGTTAAGTTGCTCCGTTTTGGATTTAGAATCAGATATTTCTCCAAACCGCGTTTACTCCCTTTCACTCTGGCATATCAAAATTCAGCTCCAAGATAAAACGAGCTTCTCACTCTCTGAATCTAGAGGCAGATTCAACTCCCTTAGGTAAGCGAACAAAAAGCAGAGCAGTCTGAAGGATACGTTCGTTTTGTATTTTAGACGGAGATTTACAGCTATTTGGGAAATTCTTGCATTTGGCTGGGAAAATGCGTTTTCCTCTTCTTCACAGAAATAGTTTAGAAACTCCTGCAAACACACATCAGTTTAACTCTGTAAGTTGAACGCACACATTGAAGGCCGTTCTGTTAGGTTGCTCCGTTTTGGTTTTAGAATCAGATATTTCTCCAAACCGCGTTTACTCATTTTCACTCTGGAATATCAAAACTCAGCTCCAAGAAAAAACGGGCTTCTCACTCTCTGAATCTAGAGGCAGATTCAACTTCCTTAGGTAAGTGAACACCCAGCAGAGCCGTCTGATGGATACGTTCGTTTTGTGTTTTAGACGGAGATTTACAGCTATTTGGGAAATGCTTGCATTTGGCTGGAAAATAGCGTTTTCCGCTTCTTCACAGAAAGATTTGAGAAACTCCTGCGAACACAAATCAGTTTATCTCTGTAGGTTGAACGCACACATTGAAGGCCGTTGTGTTAGGTTGCTCCGTTTTGGTTTTAGAAGCAGATATTTCTCCAAACCGCGTTTACTCCCTTTCACTCTGGAATATCAAAACGCAGCTCCGAGATGCAACGGGCTTCTCACTCTCTGAATCTAGAGGCAGATTCAACTCCCTTAGGTAAGCGAACACCCAGCTGAGCAGTCTGAATGATACGTTCGTTTTGTGTTTTAGACGGAGATTTCCAGCTATTTTGGAAATGCTTCCATTTGGCTGGGAAAATGCTTTTTCCGCTTCTTCACAGAAAGGGTTTAGAAACTCCTGCAAACACACATCAGTTTAACTCTGTAAGTTGAACACACGCATTGAAGGCCGTTCTTTTAGGTAGCTCCGTTTTGGTTTTAGAAGCAGATATTTCTCCAAACCGCGTTTACTCCCATTCACTCTGGCATATCAAAACGCAGCTTTGAGAAGCAACGGGCTTCTCACTCTCTGAATTTAGAGGCAGATTGAACTCCCTTAGGTAAGCGAACACTCAGCAGAGCAATCTGAAGGATACGTTCGTTTTGTGTTTTAGACGGAGATTTACAGCTATTTGGGAAATGCTTGCATTTGGCTGGGAAATAGCTTTTTTCTTCTTCACAGAAAGCCTTTAGAAACTCCTGCAAACACCTATCAGTTAAACTCTTTAAGGTGAACGCACACATTGAAGGCCGTTCTGTTAGGTTGCTCCGTTTTGTTTTTAGAAACCGATATTTCTCCAAACCGCGTTTACTCCCATTCACGCTGGCATATCAAAACGCAGCTCCGAGAAGCAACGGGATTCTCACTCTCTGAATCTAGAGGCAGATACACGTTTCTCAGGTAAGCGAACACCCAGCAGAGTAGTTTGAAGGATACGTTCGTTTTGTGTTTTAGACGTAGATTTACAGGTATTTGAAAAATGCTTGCAATTTGCAGGGAAATAGCGTTTTATGCTTCTTCACAGAAAATGTTTAGAAACTCCTGCAAACACACATAAGTTTAACTCTGCAACTTGAACGCACACATTGAAGGCCGTTCTGTTAGGTTGCTCCGTTTTGGTTTTAGAAGCAGATATTTCTCCAAACCGCGTTTTCTCCCATTCACTCTGGCATATCAAAACGCAGCTTCGAAAAGCAACGTGCTTCTCACTCTCTGAATCTAGAGGCAGATTGAACTCCCTTAGGTAAGCGAACACCCAGAAGAGCAGTCTGAAGGATACGTTCATTTTGCGTTTTACACGGAGATTTACAGCTATTTGGGAAATGCTTGCATTTGGCTGGGAAAATGCGTATTTCGCTTCTTCAGAGAAAGTGTTTAGAAACTCCTGCAAACATACATCAGTTTAGTTCTGTACGTTGAACGCACACATTGAAGACCGTTCTTTTAGGTCGTTCCGTTTTGGATTTAGAAGCAGATATTTCTCCAAACCGCGTTTTCTCCCATTCATTCTGGCATATCAAAACGCAGCTCCGAGAAGCAACGTGCTTCTCACTCTCTCAATCTAGAGGCAGATTCAACTCCCTTAGGTAAGAAAACACGCAGCAGAGCAGTCTGAAGGATACGTTCGTTTTATGTTTTAGACGGAGATTTACAGCTATTTGGGAAATGCTTGCATTTGGCTGGAAAATAGCGTTTTCCGCTTCTTTACAGAAAGAATTGAGAAACTCCTGCAAACACACATCAGTTTATCACTGTAGGTTGAACGCACACATTGAAGGCCGTTGTGTTAGGTTGCTCCGTTTTGCTTTTAGAAGCAGATATTTCTCCAAACCGCGTTTACTCCCTTTCACTCTGGCATATCAAAACGCAGCTCCGAGAAGCAACGGGCTTCTCACTCTCTGAATCTAGAAGCAGATTCAACTCCCTTAGGTAAGCGAACACCCAGCAAAGCAGTCTGAAGGATACTTTCGTTTTGTGTTTTAGACGGAGATTTACAGCTCTTTGGGAGATGCTAGCATTTTGTTTGGAAATAGCCTTTTTTGCTTCTTCACAGAAAGGGTTTAGAAACTCCTGGAAACACACATCAGTTTAACTCTGTAAGTTGAACGCACACATTGAAGGCCGTTCTGTTAGGTTGCTCCGTTTTGGATTTCGAAGCAGATATTTCTTCAAACCACTTTTACTCCCATTCACTCTGGCATATCAAAACGGAGCTTTGAGAAGAAACGGGCTTCTCACTCTCTGAATCTAGAGGCAGATTCAACTCCCTTAGGTAAGCGAACACCCAGCAGAGCAGTCTGAAGGTTACGTTCATTTTGTGGTATATACGGAGATTTACAGCTATTTGGGAAATGCTTACAAATGGCTGGGAAAATGCGCTTTCCGCTTCTTCACAGAAAGTGTTTAGAAACTCCTGCAAACCCACATAAATTTATCTCTGTAAGTTGAACGCACACATTGAAGGCCGTTCTGTTAGGTTGTTCCGTTTTGGTTTTAGAATCAGATATTTCTCCAAACCGCGTTTACTCCCATTCACTCTGGCGTATCAAAACGCAGCTCCGAGAAGAAACGTGCTTCTCACTCTCTGAATCTAGAGGCTGATTCAACTCCCTTAGGTATGAAAACACCCAGCAGAGCAGTCTGAAGGATACGTTCGTTTTGTGTTTTAGAAGGAGATTTACAGCTATTTGGGAGATGCTAGCATTTTGCTGGGAAATAGCGTTTTTTGCTTCTTCACAGAAAGGGTTTAGAAACTTCTGCAAACACACATCAGTTCAACTCTGTATGTTGAACGCACACATTGAAGGCCGTTCTGTTAGGTTGCTCCGTTTTGGTTTTAGAATCAGATATTTCTCCAAACCGCGTTTACTCTTTTTCACTCTGGCATATCAAAACTGAGCTCCAAGAAAAAACGGGCTTCTCACTCTCTGAATCTAGAGGCAGATTCAACTCCCTTAGGTAAGCGAACACCCAGCTGAGCAGTCTGAATGATACGTTCGTTTTGTGTTTTAGACGGAGATTTCCAGCTATTTAAGAAATGCTTGCATTTGGCTGGGAAAATGCGTTTTCCGCTTCTTCACAGAAAGGGTTTAGAAACTCCTGCAAACACCTATCAGTTTAACCCTTTAAGTTGAACGCACACATTGAAGGCCGTTCTATTAGGTTGCTCCGTTTTGGTTTTAGAAGCAGATATTTCTCCAAATCGCGTTTACTCCCATTCACTCTGGCATATCAAAACGCAGCTCGGAGAAGCAACGTGATTCTCACTCTCTGAATCTAGAGGCAGATTGAACTCCCTTAGGTAAGCGAACACCCAGCAGAGCAGTCTGAAGGATACGTTCATTTTGTGTTTTAAACGGAGATTTACAACTATTTGGGAAATGCTTGCATTTGGCTGGGAAAATGCGTTCTCCGCTTCTTCAGAGAAAGGGTTTAGAAACTCCTGCAAACACACATCAGTTTAACTCTGTAAGTTGAAAGCACACATTGAAGACCGTTCTGTTAGGTTGCTCCGTTTTGGTTTTAGAAGCAGATATTTCTCCAAACCGCGTTTTCTCTTATTCACTGGCATATCAAAACGCAGCTTCGAAAAGCAACGTGCTTCTCACTCTCTGAATCTAGAGGCAGATTGAACTCCCTTAGGTAAGCGAACACCCAGCAGAGCAGTCTAAAGGATACGTTCATTTTGCGTTTTACACAAAGATTTATAGCTATTAGGGAAATGCTTGCATTTGGCTGGGAAAATGCGTATTTTGCTTCTTCAGAGAAAGTGTTTAGAAACTCCTGCAAACATACATCAGTTTAATTCTGTACGTTGAACGCACACATTGAAGACCGTTCTTTTAGGTTGTTCCGTTTTGGATTTAGAAGGAGATATTTCTCCAAACCGGGTTTTCTCCCATTCAGTCTGGCATATCAAAACGCAGCTCCGAGAAGCAACGTGCTTCTCACTCTCTCCATCTAGAGGCAGATTCAACTCCCTTAGGTAAGAAAACACCCAGCAGAGCAGTCTGAAGGATACGTTCGTTTTGTGTTTTAGACGTAGATTTACAGCTATTTGGGAAATGCTTGCATTTTGCTGGGAAATAGCGTTTTTTGCTTCTTCACAGAAAATGTTTAGAAACTCCTGCAAACACACATCAGTTTAACTCTGTAAGTTGAATGCACACATTGAAGGCCGTTCTGTTAGGTTGCTCCGTTTTGGTTTTAGAAGCAGATATTTCTCCAAACAGCGTTTACTCCCATTCACTCTGGCATATCAAAACGCAGCTCCGAGAAGCAACGTGCTTCTCACTCTCTGAATCTAGAGTCAGATTCAACTCCCTTAGGTAAGCGAACACCCAGCAGTGCAGTCTGAAGGATACGTTCGATTTGTGTTTTAGACGTATATTTACAGCTATTTGGGAAATGCTTGCATTTGGCTGGGAAATAGCGTTTTCCGCTTCTTCACAGAAAGGATTTAGAAACTCCTGCAAACACACATCAGTTTAACACTGTAGGTTGAACGCACACATTGAAGGCAGTTCTGTTAAGTTGCTCCGTTTTGGATTTAGAATCAGATATTTCTCCAAACCGCGTTTACTCCCTTTCACTCTGGCATATCAAAATTCAGCTCCAAGATAAAACGAGCTTCTCACTCTCTGAATCTAGAGGCAGATTCAACTCCCTTAGGTAAGCGAACAAAAAGCAGAGCAGTCTGAAGGATACGTTCGTTTTGTATTTTAGACGGAGATTTACAGCTATTTGGGAATTTCTTGCATTTGGCTGGGAAAATGCGTTTTCCTCTTCTTCACAGAAATAGTTTAGAAACTCCTGCAAACACACATCAGTTTAACTCTGTAAGTTGAACGCACACATTGAAGGCCGTTCTGTTAGGTTGCTCCGTTTTGGTTTTAGAATCAGATATTTCTCCAAACCGCGTTTACTCATTTTCACTCTGGAATATCAAAACTCAGCTCCAAGAAAAAACGGGCTTCTCACTCTCTGAATCTAGAGGCAGATTCAACTTCCTTAGGTAAGTGAACACCCAGCAGAGCCGTCTGATGGATACGTTCGTTTTGTGTTTTAGACGGAGATTTACAGCTATTTGGGAAATGCTTGCATTTGGCTGGAAAATAGCGTTTTCCGCTTCTTCACAGAAAGATTTGAGAAACTCCTGCGAACACAAATCAGTTTATCTCTGTAGGTTGAACGCACACATTGAAGGCCGTTGTGTTAGGTTGCTCCGTTTTGGTTTTAGAAGCAGATATTTCTCCAAACCGCGTTTACTCCCTTTCACTCTGGCATATCAAAACGCAGCTCCGAGATGCAACGGGCTTCTCACTCTCTGAATCTAGAGGCAGATTCAACTCCCTTAGGTAAGCGAACACCCAGCTGAGCAGTCTGAATGATACGTTCGTTTTGTGTTTTAGACGGAGATTTCCAGCTATTTTGGAAATGCTTCCATTTGGCTGGGAAAATGCTTTTTCCGCTTCTTCACAGAAAGGGTTTAGAAACTCCTGCAAACACACATCAGTTTAACTCTGTAAGTTGAACACACGCATTGAAGGCCGTTCTTTTAGGTAGCTCCGTTTTGGTTTTAGAAGCAGATATTTCTCCAAACCGCGTTTACTCCCATTCACTCTGGCATATCAAAACGCAGCTCCGAGAAGCAACGGGCTTCTCACTCTCTGAATCTAGAGGCAGATACACCTTTCTTAGGTAAGCGAACACCCAGCAGAGTAGTTTGAAGGATACGTTCGTTTTGTGTTTTAGACGTAGATTTACAGCTATTTGAAAAATGCATGCAATTTGCAGGGAAATAGCGTTTTCTGCTTCTTCACAGAAAATGTTTAGAAACTCCTGCAAACACACGTCAGTTTAACTCTGCAACTTGAACGGACACATTGAAGGCCGTTCTGTTAAGTTGCTCCGTTTTGGTTTAAGAAGCAGATATTTCTCCAAACCGCGTTTACTCCGGTTCACTCTGGCATATCAAAACGCAGCTCAGAGAAGCAACGTGCTTCTCACTCTCTGAATCTAGAGGCAGATTGAACTCCCTTAGGTAAGCGAACACCCAGCAGAGCAGTCTGAAGGATACGTTCCTTTTGTGTTTTAGACGGAGATTTACATCTATTTGTGAAATGCTTGCATATGGCTGGGAAAATGCGTTTTCCGCTTCTTCAGAGAAAGGGTTTAGAAACTCCTGCAAACACACCTCAGTTTAACTCTGTAAGTTGAAAGCACACATTGAAGACCGTTCTGTTAGGTTGCTCCGTTTTGGTTTTAGAAGCAGATATTTCTCCAAACCGCGTTTTCTCCCATTCATTCTGGCATATCAAAACGCAGCTCCGAGAAGCAACGTGCTTCTCACTCTCTCAATCTAGAGGCAGATTCAACTCCCTTAGGTAAGAAAACACCCAGCAGAGCAGTCTGAAGGATACGTTCGTTTTGTGTTTTAGACGGAGATTTACAGCTATTTGGGAAATGCTTGCATTTGGCTGGAAAATAGCGTTTTCCGGTTCTTCACAGAAAGAATTGAGAAACTCCTGCAAACACACATCAGTTTATCTCTGTAGGTTGAACGCACACATTGAAGGCCGTTGTGTTAGGTTGCTCCGTTTTGGTTTTAGAAGCAGATATTTCTCCAAACCGCGTTTACTCCCTTTCACTCTGGCATATCAAAACGCAGCTCCGAGAAGCAACGGGCTTCTCACTCTCTGAATCTAGAAGCAGATTCAACTCCCTTAGGTAAGTGAACACCCAGCAGAGCAGTCTGAAGGATACGTTCGTTTTGTGTTTTAGACGGAGATTTACAGCTATTTGGGAGATGCTAGCATTTTGTTGGGAAATAGCCTTTTTTGCTTCTTCACAGAAAGGGTTTAGAAACTCCTGGAAACACACATCAGTTTAACTCTGTAAGTTGAACGAACACATTGAAGGCCGTTCTGTTAGGTTGCTCCGTTTTGGTTTTCGAAGCAGATATTTCTTCAAACCGCTTTTACTCCCATTCACTCTGGCATATCAAAACGGAGCTCCGAGAAGAAACGGGCTTCTCACTCTCTGAATCTAGAGGCAGATTCAACTCCCTTAGGTAAGCGAACACCCAGCAGAGCAGTCTGAAGGATACGTTCGTTTTGTGTTTTAGACGGAGATTTACACTTATTTGGGAAATGCTTGCATTTGGCTGGAAAATAGCGTTTTCCACTTCTTCACAGAAAGAATTGAGAAACTCCTGCAAACACACATCAGTTTATCTCTGTAGGTTGAACGCACACATTGAAGGTCGTTGTGTTACTTTGCTCCGTTTTGGTTTTAGAAGCAGATATTTCTCCAAACCGCGTTTTCTCCCTTTCACTCTGCCATATCAAAACGCAGCTCCGAGGAGCAACTTGTTTCTCACTCTCTGAATCTAGAGGCAGATTGAACTCCCTTAGGTAACAGAACACCAAGCAGAGCAGTCAGAAAGATACGTTCGTTTTGTGTTTCAAACGGAGATTTCCAGCTATTTTGGCAGTGCTTGCATTTGGCTGGGAAAATGCGTATTCCGCTTCTTCACAGAAAGGGTTTAGAAACTCCTGCAAACCAACGTCACTTTAACTCTGTAAGTTGAACACACACATTGAAGGCCGTTCTGTTAGGGTGCTCCGTTTTGGTTTTAGAAGCAGATATTTCTCCAAATCGTGTTTACTCCCTTTCACTCAGGCATATCAAAACGCAGCTCCGAGAAGCAACGTGCTTCTCACTCTCTGAATCTAGAGGCAGATTCAACTCCCTTAGGTAAGCGGACACCCAGCAGAACAGTTTGAAGGATACGTTCGTTTTGTGTTTTACACGTAGATTTACAGCTACTTGGGAAATGCTTGCATTTGGCTGGGAAAATGCGTTTTTCGCTTCTTCAGAGAAGGGGTTTAGAAACTCCTGCAAACACACATCAGTTTACCTCTGTAGGTTGAACGCACACATTGAAGGCCGTTCTGTTAGGTTGCTCCGTTTCGGTTTTAGAAGCAGATATTTCTCCAAACGGCGTTTACTCCCTTTCACTCTGGCATATCAAAACTCAGCTCCAAGAAAAAACGTTCTTCTCACTCTCTGAATCTAGAGGCAGATTCAACTCCCTTAGGTAAGCGAACACCCAGCAGAGCAGTCTGAAATATATGTTCGTTTTCTGTTTTACACGGACATTTACAGCTATTTGTGAAATGCTTGCATTTGGCTGGGAAATAGCTTTTTTGCTTCTTCACAGAAAGGGTTTAGAAACTCCTGCAAACACACATCAGTTTAACTGTGTACGTTGAACACACACATTGAAGGCCGTTCTGTTAGGTTTCTCCGTTTTGGTTTTAGAAGCAGATATTTCTCCAAACGGCGTTTACTCCCATTCACTCTGGCATATCAAAACGCAGCTCCGGGAAGCAACGTGCTTCTCACTCTCTGAATCTAGAGGCAGATTCAACTCCCTTAGGTAAGCGAACACCCAGCAGAGCAGTCTGAAGGATACATTCGTTTCGTGTTTTAGACGGAGATTTACAGCTATTTCGGAAATGCTTGCATTTGGCTGGGAAAATGCTTTTTCCGCTGCTTCACAGAAAGGGTTTAGAAGCTCCTGCAAACACACATCAGTTGAACTCTGTAAGTTGAACGCACGCATTGAAGGCCGTTCTTTTAGGTTGCTCCGTTTTGGTTTTAGAAGCTGATATTTCTCCAAACCGCGTTTACTCCCATTCACTCTGGCATATCTAAACGCAGCTCCGAGAAGCAACATGCTTTTCACTCTCTGAATCTAGAGGCAGATTCAACTCCCTTAGGTAAGCGAACACCCAGCAGAGCAGTCTGAATGATACATTCGTTTCGTGTTTTAGACGGAGATTTACAGCTATTTGGGAAATGCTTGCATTTGGCTGGGAAAATGCTTTTTCCGCTTCATCACAGAAAGGGTTTAGAAACTCCTGCAAACACCTATCAGTTTAACTCTTTAAGTTGAACGCACACATTGAAGGCCGTTCTGTTAGGTTGCTCCGTTTTGGTTTTAGAAGCAGATATTTCTCCAAACCGCGTTTACTGCCGTTCACTCTGGCATATCAAAACGCAGCTCCGAGAAGCAACGTGCTTCTCACTCTCTGAATCTAGAGGCACATTGAACTCCCTTAGGTAAGCGAACACCCAGCAGAGCAGTCTGAAAAATACGTTCATTTTGTGTTTTAGACGGAGATTTACAACTATTTGGGAAATGCTTGCATTTGGCTGGGAAATTGCGTTTTCCGCTTCTTCAGAGAAAGGGTTTAGAAACTCCTGCAACAACACATCAGTTTAACTCTGTAAGTTGAACGCAGACATTGAAGACCGTTCTGTTAGGTTTTTCCGTTTTGGTTTTAGAAGCAGATATTTCTCCAAACCGCGTTTTCTCCCATTCACTCTGGCATATCAAAACGGAGCTCCGAGAAGCAACGTGCTTCTCACTCTCTCAATCTAGAGGCAGATTCAACTCCCTTAGGTAAGCGAACACCCAGCAGAGCAGTCTGAAAAATACGTTCGTTTCGTGTTTTAGACGGAGATTTACAGCTATTTGGGAAATGCTTGCATTTGGCTGGGAAAATGCTTTTTCCACTTCTTCACAGAAAGGGTTTAGAAACTCCTGCAAAAACACATCAGTTTAACTCTATAAGTTGAACGCACACATTGAAGGCCGTTCTGTTAGGTTGCTCCGTTTTGGTTTTAGAAGCAGATATTTCTCAAAACCGCGTTTACTGCCATTCACTCTGGCATATCAAAACGGAGCTCCGAGAAGCAACGTGCTTCTCACTCTCTGAATCTAGAGGCAAATTCAACTCCCTTAGGTAAGCGAACAAACAGCAGAGAAGTCTGAAAAATACGTTCGTTTTATGTTTTTGACGGAGATTTACAGCTATTTGGGAAATTCTTGCATTTGGCTGAAAAAATGCGTTTTCCGCTTCTTCACAGAAATAGTTTAGAAACTCCTGCAAACACACATCAGTTTAACTCTGTAAGTTGAACGCACACATTGAAGGCCGTCCTGTTAGGTTGCTCCGTTTTGGTTTTAGAATCAGATATTTCTCCAAACCGCGTTTACTCTTTTTCACTCTGGCATATCAAAACTCAGCTCCAAGAAAAAACGGGCTTCTCACTCTCTGAATCTAGAGGCAGATTGAACTCCCTTAGGTAAGCGAACACCTAGCTGAGCAGTCTGAATGATACGTTCGTTTTGTGTTTTAGACGGACATTTCCAGCTATTTAAGAAATGCTTGCATTTGGCTGGGAAAATGCGTTTTCCGCTTCTTCACAGAAAGGGTTTAGAAACTCCTGCAAACACACATCAGTTTCACTCTGTAAGTTGAACGCACACGTTGAAGGCCGTTCTGTTAGGTTGTTCCGTTTTGGTTTTAGAAGCAGATATTTCTCCAAACGGCGTTTACTCCCATTCACTCTGGCATATCAAAACGCAGCTCCGAGAAGCAACGTGCTTCTCACTCTCTGAATCTAGTGGCAGATTCAACTTTCTTAGGTAAGCGAACACCCAGCAGAGCAGTCTGAAGGATACGTTCGTTTTGTGTTTTAGACGTGAATTTACAGCTATTTGTGAAATGCTTTCATTTTGCTGGGAAATAGCGTTTTCTGCTTCTTCACAGAAAATGTTTAGAAACTCCTGCCAACACACATCAGTTTAACTCTGTAAGTTGAACGCACACACTGAAGGCCGTTCTGTTAGGTTGCTCCGTTTTGGTTTTAGAAGCAGATATTTCTCCAAACCGCGTTTACTCCCATTCACTCTGGCATATCTAAACGCAGCTCGGAGAAGCAACGTGCTTCTCACTCTCTGAATCTAGTGGAATATTGAACTCCCTTAGGTAAGCGAACACCCAGCAGAGCAGTCTGAAGGATACGTTCATTTCGTGTTCTAGACAAAGATTTACAACTATTTGGGAAATGCTTGCATTTGGCTGGGAAAATGCGTTTTCCGCTTCTTCAGAGAAAGGGTTTAGAAACTCCTGCAAACACACATAAGTTTAACTCTGTAAGTTGAACGCACACATTGAAGACCGTTCTGTTAGGTTGTTCCGTTTTGGTTTTAGAAGCAGATATTTCTCCAAACCGCGTTTACTCTTATTCACTCTGGCATATCAAAACGCAGCTCCGAGAATCAACGGGCTTCTCACTCTCTGAATCTAGTGGCAGATTCAACTTTCTTAGGTAAGCGAACACCCAGCAGAGCAGTCTGAAGGATACGTTCGTTTTGTGTTTTAGACGGAGATTTACAGCTATTAGGGAAATGCTTGCATTTGGCTGGGAAAATGCGTTTTCCGCTTCTTCAGAGAAAGGGTTTAGAAACTCCTGCAAACAAACATCAGTTTAACTCTGTAATTTGAACGCACACATTGAAGACGGTTTAGTTAGGTTGTTCCGTTTTGGTTTTAGAAGCAGATATTTCTCCAAACGGCGTTTTCTCCCATTCACTCTGGCATATCAAAACGCAGCTCCAAGAAGCAACGTGCTTCTCACTCTCTCAATCTAGAGGCAGATTCAACTCCCTTAGGTAAGCGATGACCCAGCAGAGCAGTCTGAAGGATACGTTCGATTTGTGTTTTAAACGTAGATTTACAGCTATTTGGGAAATGCTTGCATTTGGCTGGGAAATAGCTTTTTTGCTTCTTCACAGAAAGGGTTTAGAAACTCCTGCAAACACACATCAGTTTAACTCTTTAATTGGAACGCACAAATTGAAGGCCGTTCTGTTAGTTTGCTCCGTTTTGGTTTTAGAAGCAGATATTTCTCCAAACCGCGTTTACTCCCATTCACTCTGGCATATGAAAACGCAGTTCCGAGAAGCAACGTGCTTCTCACTCTCTCAATCTAGAGGCAGATTCAACTCCCTTAGGTAAGCGAACACCCAGCAGAGCATTCTGAAGGATACATTCGATTTGTGTTTTAGACGGAGATATACAGCTATTTGGGAAATGCTTGCATTTGGCTGGGAAATAGCTTTTTTGCTTCTTCACAGAAAGGGTTTAGAAACTCCTGCAAACACACATCAGTTTAACTCTGTAAGTTGAACGAACACATTGAAGGCCGTTCTGTTAGGTTTCTCCGTTTTTGTTTTAGAAGCAGATATTTCTCCAAACGGCGTTTACTCCCATTCACTCTGGCATATCAAAACGCAGCTCCGAGAAGCAACGTGCTTCTCACTCTCTGAATCTAGAGGCAGATTCAACTCCCTTAGCTAAGCGAACACCCAGGAGAGCAGTCTGAAGGATACATTCGTTTCCTGTTTTAGACGGAGATTTACAGCTATTTGGGAAATGCTTGCATTTGGCTGGGAAAATGCGTTTTCCGCTTCTTCACAGAAAGGGTTTAGAAACTCCTGCAAACACCTATCAGTTTAACTCTTTAAGTTGAACGCACACATTGAACGCCGTTCTGTTAGGTTGCTCCGTTTTGGTTTTAGAAGCAGATATTTCTCCAAACCGCGTTTACTTTTATTCACTCTGGCATATCAAAACGCAGCTCCGAGAAGCAACGTGCTTCTCACTCTCTCAATCTAGAGGCAGATTCAACTCCCTTAGGTAAGCGAACACCCAGCAGAGCAGTCTGAAGGATACGTTCGATTTGTGTTTTAGACGGAGATTTACAGCTATTTGGGAAATGCTTGCATTTGGCTGAAAAATAGCGTTTTCCACTTCTTCACAGAAAGGATTTAGAAACTCATGCAAACACACATCAGTTTAACACTGTAGGTTGAACGCACACATTGAAGGCCGTTCTGTTAGATTGCTCCGTTTTGGATTTAGAATCAGTTATTTCTCCAAACCGCGTTTACTCCCTTTCATTTTGGCATATCAAAACTCAGCTCCAAGAAAAAACGGGCTTCTCACTCTCTGAATCTAGAGGCAGATTCAACTCCCTTAGGTAAGCGAACACCCAGCAGAGCATTCTGAATGATACATTCGTTTCGTGTTTTAGACGGAGATTTACAGCTATTTTGGAAATGCTTGCATTTGGCTGGGAAAATGCTTTTTCCGCTTCATCACAGAAAGGGTTTAGAAACTTTTGAAAACACCTATCAGTTTACCTCTTTAAGTTGAACGCACACATTGAAGGCCGTCCTGTTAGGTTGCTCCGTTTTCGTTTTAGAAGCAGATATTTCTCCAAACCGCGTTTACTCCCATTCACTCTGGCATATCAAAACGCAGCTCCGAGAAGCAATGTGGTTCTCACTCTCTCAATCTAGAGGCAGATTCAACTCCCTTAGGTAAGCGAACACCCAGCAGAGCAGTCTGAAGGATACGTTCGTTTCGTGTTTTAGACGGAGATTTACAGCTATTTGGGAAATGCTTGCATTTTGCTGGGAAAATGCTTTTTCCACTTCTTCACAGAAAGGGTTTAGAAACTCCTGCAACAACACATCAGTTTAACTCTATAAGTTGAACGCACACATTGAAGGCCGTTCTGTTAGGTTGCTCCGTTTTGATTTAGAAGCAGATATTTCTCCAAACCTCGTTTACTCCCATTCACTCTGGCATATCAAAACGCAGCTCCAAGAAGCAACGGGCTTCTCACTCTCTGAATCTAGAGGGAGATTCAACTTTCTTAGGTAAGCGAACACCCAGCAGAGCAGTCTGAAGGATACGTTCGTTTTGTGTTTTAGAGGTAGATTTACAGCTATTTGTGAAATGCTTGCATTTTGCTGGGAAATAGCGTTTTTTGCTTCTTCACAGAAAATGTTTAGAAACTCCTGCAAACACACATCAGTTTAACTCTGTAAGTTGAACGCACACATTGAAGGCCGTTCTGTTAGGTTGCTCCGTTTTGGTTTTAGAAGCAGATATTTCTCCAATCCGCGTTTTCTCCCATTCACTTTGGCATATCAAAACGCAGCTCCGAAAAGCAACGTGCTTCTCACTCTCTGAATCTAGAGGCAGATTGAACTCCCTTAGGTAAGCGAACACCCAGCAGAGCAGTCTGAAGGATACGTTCATTTTTCGTTTTACACGGAGATTTACAGCTATTTGGGAAATGCTTGCATTTGGCTGGGAAAATGCGTATTTCGCTTCTTCAGAGAAAGTGTTTAGAAACTCCGGCAAACATACATCAGTTTAACTCTGTACGTTGAACGCACACATTGAAGACCGTTCTGTTAGGTTGTTCCGTTTTGGTTTTAGAAGCAGATATTTCTCCAACCCGCGTTTTCTCCCATTCACTCTGGCATATCACAACGCAGCTCCGAGAAGCAACGTGCTTCTCACTCTCTCAATCTAGAGGCAGATTCAACTCCCTTAGGTAAGAAAACACCCAGCAGAGCCGTCTGAAGGATACGTTCGTTTTGTGTTTTAGACGGAGATTTACAGCTATTTGGGAAATACTTGCATTTGGCTGGAAAATAGCGTTTTCCGCTTCTTCACAGAAAGAATTGAGAAACTCCTGCGAACACAAATCAGTTTATCTGTGTAGGTTGAACGCACACATTGAAGGCCGTTGTGTTAGGTTGCTCCGTTTTGGTTTTAGAAGCAGATATTTCTCCAAACCGCGTTTACTCCCTTTCACTCTGGCATATCAAAACGCAGCTCCGAGAAGCAACGGGCTTCTCACTCTCTGAATCTAGAAGCAGATTCAACTCCCTTAGGTAAGCGAACACCCAGCAGAGCAGTCTGAAGGATACGTTCGTTTTGTGTTTTAGACGTAGATTTACAGCTATTTGGGAAATGCTTGCATTTTGCTGGGAAATAGCGTTTTTTGCTTTTTAACAGAAAATGTTTAGAATCTCCTGCAAACACACATCAGTTTAACTCTGTAAGTTGAACGCACACATTGAAGGCCGTTCTGTTAGGTTGCTCCGTTTTGGTTTTAGAAGCAGATATTTCTCCAAACGGCGTTTACTCCCATTAACTCTGGCATATCAAAACGCAGCTCCGAGAAGCAACGTGCTTCTCACTCTCTGAATCTAGAGTCAGATTCAACTCCCTTAGGTAAGCGAACACCCAGCAGTGCAGTCTGAAGGATACGTTCGATTTGTGTTTTAGACGGATATTTACAGCTATTTGGGAAATGCTTGCATTTGGCTGGGAAATAGCGTTTTCCGCTTCTTCACAGAAAGGATTTAGAAACTCCTGCAAACACACATCAGTTTAACACTGTAGGTTGAACGCACACATTGAAGGCCGTTCTGTTAAGTTGCTCCGTTTTGGATTTAGAATCAGATATTTCTCCAAACCGCGTTTACTCCCTTTCACTCTGGCATATCAAAATTCAGCTCCAAGATAAAACGAGCTTCTCACTCTCTGAATCTAGAGGCAGATTCAACTCCCTTAGGTAAGCGAACAAAAAGCAGAGCAGTCTGAAGGATACGTTCGTTTTGTATTTTAGACGGAGATTTACAGCTATTTGGGAAATTCTTGCATTTGGCTGGGAAAATGCGTTTTCCTCTTCTTCACAGAAATAGTTTAGAAACTCCTGCAAACACACATCAGTTTAACTCTGTAAGTTGAACGCACACATTGAAGGCCGTTCTGTTAGGTTGCTCCGTTTTGGTTTTAGAATCAGATATTTCTCCAAACCGCGTTTACTCATTTTCACTCTGGAATATCAAAACTCAGCTCCAAGAAAAAACGGGCTTCTCACTCTCTGAATCTAGAGGCAGATTCAACTTCCTTAGGTAAGTGAACACCCAGCAGAGCCGTCTGATGGATACGTTCGTTTTGTGTTTTAGACGGAGATTTACAGCTATTTGGGAAATGCTTGCATTTGGCTGGAAAATAGCGTTTTCCGCTTCTTCACAGAAAGAATTGAGAAACTCCTGCGAACACAAATCAGTTTATCTCTGTAGGTTGAACGCACACATTGAAGGCCGTTGTGTTAGGTTGCTCCGTTTTGGTTTTAGAAGCAGATATTTCTCCAAACCGCGTTTACTCCCTTTCACTCTGGCATATCAAAACGCAGCTCCGAGATGCAACGGGCTTCTCACTCTCTGAATCTAGAGGCAGATTCAACTCCCTTAGGTAAGCGAACACCCAGCAGAGCAGTCTGAAAGATACGTTCGTTTTGTGTTTCAAACGGAGATTTCCAGCTATTTTGGCAGTGGTTGCATTTGGCTGGGAAAATGCGTATTCCGCTTCTTCACAGAAAAAGTTTAGAAACTCCTGCAAACCAACGTCACTTTAACTCTGTAAGTTGAACGCACACATTGAGGGCCGTTCTGTTAGGGTGCTCCGTTTTGGTTTTAGAAGCAGATATTTCTCCAAATCGTGTTTACTACCTTACACTCTGGCATGTCAAAACGCAGCTCCGAGAAGCAACGGGCTTCTGACTCTCTGAATCTAGAGGCAGATTGAACTCCCTTAGGTAAGCGAATACCCTGCAGAGCAGTCTGAAGGATACGTTCGTTTTGTGTTTTAGACGGAGATTTACAGCTATTTGGGACATGCTTGCATTAGGCTGGGAAATAGCGTTTTCCGCTTCTTCACAGAAAGGGTTTAGAAACTCGTGCAAACACACATCAGTTTAACTCTGTAAGTTGAACGAAAACATTGAAGGCCGTTCTCTTAGGTTGCTCCGTTTTGGTTTAAGAAGCAGATATTTCTCAAAACCGCGATTACTCCCATTCACTCTGGCATATCAAAACGCAGCTCCGAGAAGCAACGGGCTTCTCACTCTCTGAATCTAGAAGCAGATTCAACTGCCTTAGTTAAGCGAATACCCAGCAGAGCAGTCTGAAGGATACGTTCGTTTTGTGTTTTAGAAGGAGATTTACAGCTATTTGGGAGATGCTAGCATTTTGCTGGGAAATAGCGTTTTTTGCTTCTTCACAGAAAGGGTTTAGAAACTTCTGCAAACACACATCAGTTTAACTCTGTATGTTGAACGCACACATTGAAGGCCGTTCTGTTAGGTTGCTCCGTTTTGGTTTTAGAATCAGATATTTCTCCAAACCGCGTTTACTCTTTTTCACTCTGGCATATCAAAACTCAGCTCCAAGAAAATACGGGCTTCTGACTTTCTGAATTTAGAGGCAGATTCAACTCCCTTAGGTAAGCGAACACCCAGCTGAGCAGTCTGAATGATACGTTCGTTTTGTGTTTTAGACGGAGATTTCCAGCTATTTAAGAAATGCTTGCATTTGGCTGGGAAAATGCGTTTTCCGCTTCTTCAGAGAAAGGGTTTAGAAACTCCTGCAAACACACATCAGTTCAGCTCTGTAAGTTGAACGCACGCTTTGAAGGCCGTTCTGTTAGGTAGCTCCGTTTTGGTTTTAGAAGCTGATATTTCTCCAAACCGCGTTTACTCCCATTCACTCTGGCATATCAAAACGCAGCTCCGAGAAGCAACATGCTTCTCACTGTCTGAATCTAGAGGCAGATTCAACTCCCTTAGGTAAGCGAACACCCAGCAGAGCAGTCTGAATGATACATTCGTTTCGTGTTTTAGACGGAGATTTACAGCTATTTGGGAAATGCTTGCATTTGGCTGGGAAAATGCTTTTTCCCCTTCTTCACAGAAAGGGTTTAGAAACTCCTGCAAACACCTATCAGTTTAACCCTTTAAGTTGAACGCACACATTGAAGGCCGTTCTGTTAGGTTGCTCCGTTTTGGTTTTAGAAGCAGATATTTCTCCAAACCGCGTTTACTCCCTTTCACTCTGGCATATCAAAACGCAGCTCAGAGAAGCAACGTGCTTCTCACTCTCTGAATCTAGAGGCAGATTGAACTCCCTTAGGTAAGCGAACACCCAGCAGAGCAGTCTGAAGGTTACGTTCCTTTTGTGTTTTAGACAAAGATTTACAGCTATTTGGGAAATGCTTGCATTTGACTGGGAAAATGCGTTTTCCGCTTCTTCAGAGAAAGGGTTTAGAAACTCCTGCAAACACACATCAGTTTAACTCTGTAAGTTGAAAGCACACATTGAAGACCGTTCTGTTAGGTTGCTCCGTTTTGGTTTTAGAAGCAGATATTTCTCCAAACCGCGTTTTCTCTTATTCACTGGCATATCAAAACGCAGCTTCGAAAAGCAACGTGCTTCTCACTCTCTGAATCTAGAGGCAGATTGAACTCCCTTAGGTAAGCGAACACCCAGCAGAGCAGTCTAAAGGATACGTTCATTTTGCGTTTTACACAAAGATTTATAGCTATTAGGGAAATGCTTGCATTTGGCTGGGAAAATGCGTATTTTGCTTCTTCAGAGAAAGTGTTTAGAAACTCCTGCAAACATACATCAGTTTAATTCTGTACGTTGAACGCACACATTGAAGACCGTTCTTTTAGGTTGTTCCGTTTTGGATTTAGAAGGAGATATTTCTCCAAACCGGGTTTTCTCCCATTCAGTCTGGCATATCAAAACGCAGCTCCGAGAAGCAACGTGCTTCTCACTCTCTCCATCTAGAGGCAGATTCAACTCCCTTAGGTAAGAAAACACCCAGCAGAGCAGTCTGAAGGATACGTTCGTTTTGTGTTTTAGACGTAGATTTACAGCTATTTGGGAAATGCTTGCATTTTGCTGGGAAATAGCGTTTTTTGCTTCTTCACAGAAAATGTTTAGAAACTCCTGCAAACACACATCAGTTTAACTCTGTAAGTTGAATGCACACATTGAAGGCCGTTCTGTTAGGTTGCTCCGTTTTGGTTTTAGAAGCAGATATTTCTCCAAACAGCGTTTACTCCCATTCACTCTGGCATATCAAAACGCAGCTCCGAGAAGCAACGTGCTTCTCACTCTCTGAATCTAGAGTCAGATTCAACTCCCTTAGGTAAGCGAACACCCAGCAGTGCAGTCTGAAGGATACGTTCGATTTGTGTTTTAGACGTATATTTACAGCTATTTGGGAAATGCTTGCATTTGGCTGGGAAATAGCGTTTTCCGCTTCTTCACAGAAAGGATTTAGAAACTCCTGCAAACACACATCAGTTTAACACTGTAGGTTGAACGCACACATTGAAGGCAGTTCTGTTAAGTTGCTCCGTTTTGGATTTAGAATCAGATATTTCTCCAAACCGCGTTTACTCCCTTTCACTCTGGCATATCAAAATTCAGCTCCAAGATAAAACGAGCTTCTCACTCTCTGAATCTAGAGGCAGATTCAACTCCCTTAGGTAAGCGAACAAAAAGCAGAGCAGTCTGAAGGATACGTTCGTTTTGTATTTTAGACGGAGATTTACAGCTATTTGGGAAATTCTTGCATTTGGCTGGGAAAATGCGTTTTCCTCTTCTTCACAGAAATAGTTTAGAAACTCCTGCAAACACACATCAGTTTAACTCTGTAAGTTGAACGCACACATTGAAGGCCGTTCTGTTAGGTTGCTCCGTTTTGGTTTTAGAATCAGATATTTCTCCAAACCGCGTTTACTCATTTTCACTCTGGAATATCAAAACTCAGCTCCAAGAAAAAACGGGCTTCTCACTCTCTGAATCTAGAGGCAGATTCAACTTCCTTAGGTAAGTGAACACCCAGCAGAGCCGTCTGATGGATACGTTCGTTTTGTGTTTTAGACGGAGATTTACAGCTATTTGGGAAATGCTTGCATTTGGCTGGAAAATAGCGTTTTCCGCTTCTTCACAGAAAGATTTGAGAAACTCCTGCGAACACAAATCAGTTTATCTCTGTAGGTTGAACGCACACATTGAAGGCCGTTGTGTTAGGTTGCTCCGTTTTGGTTTTAGAAGCAGATATTTCTCCAAACCGCGTTTACTCCCTTTCACTCTGGCATATCAAAACGCAGCTCCGAGATGCAACGGGCTTCTCACTCTCTGAATCTAGAGGCAGATTCAACTCCCTTAGGTAAGCGAACACCCAGCTGAGCAGTCTGAATGATACGTTCGTTTTGTGTTTTAGACGGAGATTTCCAGCTATTTTGGAAATGCTTCCATTTGGCTGGGAAAATGCTTTTTCCGCTTCTTCACAGAAAGGGTTTAGAAACTCCTGCAAACACACATCAGTTTAACTCTGTAAGTTGAACACACGCATTGAAGGCCGTTCTTTTAGGTAGCTCCGTTTTGGTTTTAGAAGCAGATATTTCTCCAAACCGCGTTTACTCCCATTCACTCTGGCATATCAAAACGCAGCTTTGAGAAGCAACGGGCTTCTCACTCTCTGAATCTAGAGGCAGATTGAACTCCCTTAGGTAAGCGAACACTCAGCAGAGCAATCTGAAGGATACGTTCGTTTTGTGTTTTAGACGGAGATTTACACCTATTTGGGAAATGCTTGCATTTGGCTGGAAAATAGCGTTTTCCGCTTCTTCACAGAAAGAATTGAGAAACTCCTACAAACACATATCAGTTTATCTCTGTAGGTTGAAAGCACACATTGAAGGCCGTTGTGTTACTTTGCTCCGTTTTGGTTTTAGAAGCAGATATTTCTCCAAACCGCGTTTTCTCCCTTTCACTCTGGCATATCAAAACGCAGCTCCGAGAAGCAACTTGTTTCTCACTCTCTGAATCTAGAGGCAGATTGAACTCCCTTAGGTAACAGAACACCCAGCAGAGCAGTCTGAAAGATACGTTCGTTTTGTGTTTCAAACGGAGATTTCCAGCTATTTTGGCAGTGGTTGCATTTGGCTGGGAAAATGCGTATTCCGCTTCTTCACAGAAAAAGTTTAGAAACTCCTGCAAACCAACGTCACTTTAACTCTGTAAGTTGAACGCACACATTGAGGGCCGTTCTGTTAGGGTGCTCCGTTTTGGTTTTAGAAGCAGATATTTCTCCAAATCGTGTTTACTACCTTACACTCTGGCATGTCAAAACGCAGCTCCGAGAAGCAACGGGCTTCTGACTCTCTGAATCTAGAGGCAGATTGAACTCCCTTAGGTAAGCGAATACCCTGCAGAGCAGTCTGAAGGATACGTTCGTTTTGTGTTTTAGACGGAGATTTACAGCTATTTGGGACATGCTTGCATTAGGCTGGGAAATAGCGTTTTCCGCTTCTTCACAGAAAGGGTTTAGAAACTCGTGCAAACACACATCAGTTTAACTCTGTAAGTTGAACGAAAACATTGAAGGCCGTTCTCTTAGGTTGCTCCGTTTTGGTTTAAGAAGCAGATATTTCTCAAAACCGCGATTACTCCCATTCACTCTGGCATATCAAAACGCAGCTCCGAGAAGCAACGGGCTTCTCACTCTCTGAATCTAGAAGCAGATTCAACTGCCTTAGTTAAGCGAATACCCAGCAGAGCAGTCTGAAGGATACGTTCGTTTTGTGTTTTAGAAGGAGATTTACAGCTATTTGAAAGATGCTAGCATTTTGCTGGGAAATAGCGTTTTTTGCTTCTTCACAGAAAGGGTTTAGAAACTTCTGCAAACACACATCAGTTTAACTCTGTATGTTGAACGCACACATTGAAGGCCGTTCTGTTAGGTTGCTCCGTTTTGGTTTTAGAATCAGATATTTCTCCAAACCGCGTTTACTCTTTTTCACTCTGGCATATCAAAACTCAGCTCCAAGAAAATACGGGCTTCTGACTTTCTGAATTTAGAGGCAGATTCAACTCCCTTAGGTAAGCGAACACCCAGCTGAGCAGTCTGAATGATACGTTCGTTTTGTGTTTTAGACGGAGATTTCCAGCTATTTAAGAAATGCTTGCATTTGGCTGGGAAAATGCGTTTTCCGCTTCTTCAGAGAAAGGGTTTAGAAACTCCTGCAAACACACATCAGTTCAGCTCTGTAAGTTGAACGCACGCTTTGAAGGCCGTTCTGTTAGGTAGCTCCGTTTTGGTTTTAGAAGCTGATATTTCTCCAAACCGCGTTTACTCCCATTCACTCTGGCATATCAAAACGCAGCTCCGAGAAGCAACATGCTTCTCACTGTCTGAATCTAGAGGCAGATTCAACTCCCTTAGGTAAGCGAACACCCAGCAGAGCAGTCTGAATGATACATTCGTTTCGTGTTTTAGACGGAGATTTACAGCTATTTGGGAAATGCTTGCATTTGGCTGAAAATTAGCGTTTTCCACTTCTTCACAGAAAGGATTTAGAAACTCCTGCAAACACCTATCAGTTTAACTCTTTAAGTTGAACGCACACATTGAACGCCGTTCTGTTAGGTTGCTCCGTTTTGGTTTTAGAAGCAGATATTTCTCCAAACCGCGCTTACTTTTATTCACTCTGGCATATCAAAACGCAGCTCCGAGAAGCAACGTGGTTCTCACTCTCTCAATCTAGATGCAGATTCAACTCCCTTAGGTAAGCGAACACCCAGCAGAGCAGTCTGAAGAATACGTTCGATTTGTGTTTTAGACGGAGATTTACAGCTATTTGGGAAATGCTTGCATTTGGCTGAAAAGTAGCGTTTTCCACTTCTTCACAGAAAGGATTTAGAAACTCATGCAAACACACATCAGTTTAACACTGTAGGTTGAACGCACACATTGAAGGCCGTTCTGTTAGATTGCTCCGTTTTGGATTTAGAATCAGTTATTTCTCCAAACCGCGTTTACTCCCTTTCATTTTCGCATATCAAAACTCAGCTCCAAGAAAAAACGGGCTTCTCACTCTCTGAATCTAGAGGCAGATTCAACTCCCTTAGGTAAGCGAACACCCAGCAGAGCATTCTGAATGATACATTCGTTTCGTGTTTTAGACGGAGATTTACAGCTATTTTGGAAATGCTTGCATTTGGCTGGGAAAATGCTTTTTCCGCTTCATCACAGTAAGGGTTTAGAAACTCCTGCAAACACCTATCAGTTTACCTCTTTAAGTTGAACGCACACATTGAAGGCCGTCCTGTTAGGTTGCTCCGTTTTGGTTTTAGAAGCAGATATTTCTCCAAACCGCGTTTACTCCCATTCACTCTGGCATATCAAAACGCAGCTCCGAGAAGCAATGTGCTTCTCACTCTCTCAATCTAGAGGCAAATTCAACTCCCTTAGGAAAGCGAACACCCAGCAGAGCAGTCTGAAGGATACGTTCGTTTCGTGTTTTAGACGGAGATTTACAGCTATTTGGGAAATGCTTGCATTTTGCTGGGAAAATGCTTTTTCCACTTCTTCACAGAAAGGGTTTAGAAACTCCTGCAACAACACATCAGTTTAACTCTATAAGTTGAACGCACACATTGAAGGCCGTTCTGTTAGGTTGCTCCGTTTTGGTTTAGAAGCAGATATTTCTCCAAACCGCGTTTACTCCCCTTCACTCTGGCATATCAAAACGCAGCTCCAAGAAGCAACGGGCTTCTCACTCTCTGAATCTAGAGGGAGATTCAACTTTCTTAGGTAAGCGAACACCCAGGAGAGCAGTCTGAAGGATACGTTCGTTTTGTGTTTTAGAGGTAGATTTACAGCTATTTGTGAAATGCTTGCATTTTGCTGGGAAATAGCGTTTTTTGCTTCTTCACAGAAAATGTTTAGAAACTCCTGCAAACACACATCATTTTAACTCTGTAAGTTGAACGCACACATTGAAGGCCGTTCTGTTAGGTTGCTCCGTTTTGGTTTTAGAAGCAGATATTTCTCAAAACCGCGTTTACTACCATTCACTCTGGCATATCAAAACGCAGCTCCGAGAAGCAACGTGCTTCTCACTCTCTGAATCTAGAGGCAGATTCAACTCCCTTAGGTAAGCGAACACCCAGCAGTGCAGTCTGAAGGATACGTTCGATTTGTGTTTTAGACGGAGATTTACAGCTCTTTGGGAAAGGCTTGCATTTGGCTGGGAAATAGCTTTTTCCGCTTCTTCACAGAAAGGATTTAGAAACTCCTGCAAACACACATCAGTTTAACACTGTAGGTTGAACGCACACATTGAAGGCCATTCTGTTAAGTTGCTCCGTTTTGGATTTAGAATCAGTTATTTCTCCAAACCGCGTTTACTCCCTTTCACTCTGGCATATCAAAATTCAGCTCCAAGAAAAAACGGGCTTCTCACTCTCTGAATCTAGAGGCAGATTCAACTCCCTTAGGTAAGCGAACAAACAGCAGAGAAGTCTGAAAAATACGTTCGTTTTGTGTTTTAGACGGAGATTTACAGCTATTTGGGAAATTCTTGCATTTGGCTGGGAAAATGCGTTTTCCGCTTCTTCACAGAAAGGGTTTAGAAACTCCTGGAAACACACATCAGTTGAACTCTGTAAGTTGAACGCACACAGTAAAGGCCGTTTTGTTAGGTTGCTCCGTTTTGGTTTTAGAAGCAGATATTTCCCCAAACCGCGTTTCCTCCAATTTACTCTGGCATATCAAAACGCAGCTCGGAGAAGCAACGTGCTTCTCACTCTCTGAATCTAGAGGCAGATTCAACTCACTTAGGTAAGCGAACACCCAGCAGGGCAGTCTGAAGGATACATTCGTTTTGTGTTTTAGACGGAGATTTACAGCTATTTGGGAAATGCTGGCATTTGGCTGGGAAAATGCTTTTTCCGCTTCTTCACAGAAAGGGTTTAGAAACTCCTGCAAACACACATCAGTTTAACTCTGTAAGTTGAACGCACACATGGAAGGCCGTTCTGTTAGGTTGCTCCGTTTTGGTTTTAGAAGCAGATATTTCTTCAAACCGCGTTTACTCCCATTCACTCTGGCATATCAAAACGCAGCTCCGAGAAGGAACGGGCTTCTCACTCTCTGAATCTAGAGGCAGATTGAACTTTCTTAGGTAAGCGAACTCCCAGCAGAGCAGTCTGAAGGATACGTTCGTTTTGTGTTTTACACGTAGATTTACAGCTATTTGGGAAATGCTTGCATTAGGCTCGGAAAATGCGTTTTCCGCTTCTTCGGAGAACGGGTTTAGAAACTCCTGCAAACACACATAAGTTTACCTCTGTAAGTTGAAAGCACACATTGAGGACCGTTCTGTTAGGTTGTTCCGTTTGGCTTTTAGAAGCAGATATTTCTCCAAACCGGGTTTTCTCCCATTCACTCTGGCATATCAAAACGCAGCTCCGAGAAGCAACGTGCTTCTCACTCTGTCAATCTAGAGGCAGATTCAACTCCCTTAGGTAAGCGAACACCCAGCAGAGCAGTCTGAAAAATACGTTCGACTTGTGTTTTAGACGGAGATTTACAGCTATTTGGAAATGCTTGCATTTGGCTGGGAAATAGCGTTTTCCGCTTCTTCACAGAAAGGATTTAGAAACTCCTGCAAACACACATCAGTTTAACACTGTAGGTTGAACGCACACATTGAAGGCCGTTCTGTTAGTTTGCTCCGTTTTGGATTTAGAATCAGATATTTCTCCAAACCGCGTTTACTCCCTTTCACTCTAGCATATCAAAACTCAGCTCCAAGAAAAACGGGCTTCTCACTCTCTGAATCTAGAGGCAGATTCAACTCCCTTAGGTAAGCGAACACCCAGCAGGGCAGTCTGAAGGATATGTTCGTTTTATATTTTACACGGAGATTTACAGCTATTTGGGAAATGCTTGCATTTTGCTGGGAAATAGCTTTTTTGCTTCTTCACAGAAAGTGTTTAGAAACTCCTGCAAACAGACATCAATTTAACTCTGTACGTTAAACGCACGCATAGAAGGCCGTTCTGTTAGGTAGCTCCGTTTTGGTTTTAGAAGCAGATATTTCTCCAAACCGCGTTTACTACCATTCACTCTGGCATATCAAAACGCAGCTCCGAGAAGCAACATGCTTCTCACTCTCTGAATCTAGACGCAGATTCAACTCCCTTAGGTAAGCGAACACCCAGCAGAGTAGTCTGAATGATACATTCGTTTCGTGTTTTAGACGTAGATTTACAGCTATTTTGGAAATGCTTGCATTTGGCTGGGAAAATGCTTTTTCCGCTTCTTCACAGAAAGGGTTTAGAAAATCCTGTAAACACACATCAGTTTAACTCTGTATGTTGAACACAAGCAATGAAGGCCGTTCTGTTAGGTAGCTCCGTTTTGGTTTTAGAAGCAGATATTTCTCCAAACCGCGTTTACTCCCATTCACTCAGGCATATCAAAACGCAGCTCCGAGAAGCAACGAGCTTCTCACTCTCTGAATCTAGAGGCAGATTCTACTTTCTTAGGTAAGCGAACACCCAGCAGAGCAGTCTGAAGGATACGTTCGTTTTGTGTTTTAGACGGAGATTTACAGCTATTTGGGAAATGCTTGCATTTGGCTGGGAAATAGCTTTTTTGCTTCTTCACAGAAAGGGTTTAGAAACTCCTGCAAACACACATCACTTTAACTCTGTAAGTTGAACGCACACATTGAAGGCCGTTCTGTTAGGTTGCTCCGTTTTGGTTTTAGAAGCAGATATTTCTCCAAACGGCGTTTTCTCCCTTTCACTCTGGCATATCAAAACGCAGCTCCGAGAAGCAACGTGCTTCTCTCTCTCTGAATCTAGAGGCAGATTCAACTCCCTTACGTAAGCGAACACCCAGCAGGGCAGTCTGAAGGATACATTCGTTTCGTGTTTTAGACGGAGATTTACAGCTATTTGGGAAATGCTTGCATTTGGCTGGGAAATAGCTTTTTTCTTCTTCACAGAAAGCCTTTAGAAACTCCTGCAAACACCTATCAGTTAAACTCTTTAAGGTGAACGCACACATTGAAGGCCGTTCTGTTAGGTTGCTCCGTTTTGTTTTTAGAAACCGATATTTCTCCAAACCGCGTTTACTCCCATTCACGCTGGCATATCAAAACGCAGCTCCGAGAAGCAACGGGATTCTCACTCTCTGAATCTAGAGGCAGATACACGTTTCTCAGGTAAGCGAACACCCAGCAGAGTAGTTTGAAGGATACGTTCGTTTTGTGTTTTAGACGTAGATTTACAGGTATTTGAAAAATGCTTGCAATTTGCAGGGAAATAGCGTTTTATGCTTCTTCACAGAAAATGTTTAGAAACTCCTGCAAACACACATAAGTTTAACTCTGCAACTTGAACGAACACATTGAAGGCCGTTCTGTTAGGTTGCTCCGTTTTGGTTTTAGAAGCAGATATTTCTCCAAACCGCGTTTTCTCCCATTCACTCTGGCATATCAAAACGCAGCTTCGAAAAGCAACGTGCTTCTCACTCTCTGAATCTAGAGGCAGATTGAACTCCCTTAGGTAAGCGAACACCCAGAAGAGCAGTCTGAAGGATACGTTCATTTTGCGTTTTACACGGAGATTTACAGCTATTTGGGAAATGCTTGCATTTGGCTGGGAAAATGCGTATTTCGCTTCTTCAGAGAAAGTGTTTAGAAACTCCTGCAAACATACATCAGTTTAGTTCTGTACGTTGAACGCACACATTGAAGACCGTTCTTTTAGGTCGTTCCGTTTTGGATTTAGAAGCAGATATTTCTCCAAACCGCGTTTTCTCCCATTCATTCTGGCATATCAAAACGCAGCTCCGAGAAGCAACGTGCTTCTCACTCTCTCAATCTAGAGGCAGATTCAACTCCCTTAGGTAAGAAAACACGCAGCAGAGCAGTCTGAAGGATACGTTCGTTTTATGTTTTAGACGGAGATTTACAGCTATTTGGGAAATGCTTGCATTTGGCTGGAAAATAGCGTTTTCCGCTTCTTTACAGAAAGAATTGAGAAACTCCTGCAAACACACATCAGTTTATCACTGTAGGTTGAACGCACACATTGAAGGCCGTTGTGTTAGGTTGCTCCGTTTTGCTTTTAGAAGCAGATATTTCTCCAAACCGCGTTTACTCCCTTTCACTCTGGCATATCAAAACGCAGCTCCGAGAAGCAACGGGCTTCTCACTCTCTGAATCTAGAAGCAGATTCAACTCCCTTAGGTAAGCGAACACCCAGCAAAGCAGTCTGAAGGATACGTTCGTTTTGTGTTTTAGACGGAGATTTACAGCTCTTTGGGAGATGCTAGCATTTTGTTTGGAAATAGCCTTTTTTGCTTCTTCACAGAAAGGGTTTAGAAACTCCTGGAAACACACATCAGTTTAACTCTGTAAGTTGAACGCACACATTGAAGGCCGTTCTGTTAGGTTGCTCCGTTTTGGTTTTCGAAGCAGATATTTCTTCAAACCACTTTTACTCCCATTCACTCTGGCATATCAAAACGGAGCTTTGAGAAGAAACGGGCTTCTCACTCTCTGAATCTAGAGGCAGATTCAACTCCCTTAGGTAAGCGAACACCCAGCAGAGCAGTCTGAAGGTTACGTTCATTTTGTGGTATATACGGAGATTTACAGCTATTTGGGAAATGCTTACAAATGGCTGGGAAAATGCGCTTTCCGCTTCTTCACAGAAAGTGTTTAGAAACTCCTGCAAACCCACATAAATTTATCTCTGTAAGTTGAACGCACACATTGAAGGCCGTTCTGTTAGGTTGTTCCGTTTTGGTTTTAGAATCAGATATTTCTCCAAACCGCGTTTACTCCCATTCACTCTGGCGTATCAAAACGCAGCTCCGAGAAGAAACGTGCTTCTCACTCTCTGAATCTAGAGGCTGATTCAACTCCCTTAGGTATGAAAACACCCAGCAGAGCAGTCTGAAGGATACGTTCGTTTTGTGTTTTAGAAGGAGATTTACAGCTATTTGGGAGATGCTAGCATTTTGCTGGGAAATAGCGTTTTTTGCTTCTTCACAGAAAGGGTTTAGAAACTTCTGCAAACACACATCAGTTCAACTCTGTATGTTGAACGCACACATTGAAGGCCGTTCTGTTAGGTTGCTCCGTTTTGGTTTTAGAATCAGATATTTCTCCAAACCGCGTTTACTCTTTTTCACTCTGGCATATCAAAACTGAGCTCCAAGAAAAAACGGGCTTCTCACTCTCTGAATCTAGAGGCAGATTCAACTCCCTTAGGTAAGCGAACACCCAGCTGAGCAGTCTGAATGATACGTTCGTTTTGTGTTTTAGACGGAGATTTCCAGCTATTTAAGAAATGCTTGCATTTGGCTGGGAAAATGCGTTTTCCGCTTCTTCACAGAAAGGGTTTAGAAACTCCTGCAAACACCTATCAGTTTAACCCTTTAAGTTGAACGCACACATTGAAGGCCGTTCTATTAGGTTGCTCCGTTTTGGTTTTAGAAGCAGATATTTCTCCAAATCGCGTTTACTCCCATTCACTCTGGCATATCAAAACGCAGCTCGGAGAAGCAACGTGATTCTCACTCTCTGAATCTAGAGGCAGATTGAACTCCCTTAGGTAAGCGAACACCCAGCAGAGCAGTCTGAAGGATACGTTCATTTTGTGTTTTAAACGGAGATTTACAACTATTTGGGAAATGCTTGCATTTGGCTGGGAAAATGCGTTCTCCGCTTCTTCAGAGAAAGGGTTTAGAAACTCCTGCAAACACACATCAGTTGAACTCTGTAAGTTGAACGGACACAGTGAAGGCCGTTTTGTTAGTTTGCTCCGTTTTGGTTTTAGAAGCAGATATTTCTCCAAACGGCGTTTACTCCCATTCACTCTGGCATATCAAAACGCAGCTCCGAAAAGCAACGGGCTTCTCACTCTCTGAATCTAGAGGCAGATTCAACTCCCTTAGGTAAGCGAACACCCAGCAGAGCAGTCTGAAGGATACGTTCGTTTTGTGTTGTAGACGGAGATTTACAGCTATTTGGGAAATGCTTGCATTTGGCTGGGAAATAGCTTTTTTGCTTCTTCACAGAAAGGGTTTAGAAACTCCTGCAAACACACATCACTTTAACTCTGTAAGTTGAACGCACACATTGAAGGCCGTTCTGTTAGGTTGCTCCGTTTTGGTTTTAGAAGCAGATATTTCTCCAAACGGCGTTTACTCCCATTCACTCTGGCATATCAAAACGCAGCTCCGAAAAGCAACGGGCTTCTCACTCTCTGAATCTAGAGGCAGATTCAACTCCCTTAGGTAAGCGAACACCCAGCAGAGCAGTCTGAAGGATATATTCGTTATGTTTTTTAGACGGAGATTTACAGCTATTTGGGAAATGCTTGCATTTGGCTGGGAAAATGCTTCTTCCGCTTCTTCACAGAAAGGGTTTAGAAACTCCTGCAAACAGACCTCAGTTTAACTCTGTAAGTTTAATGCACGCATTGAAGGCCGTTCTGTTTGGTATCTCCGTTTTTGTTTTAGAAGCAGATATCTCTCCAAACCGCGTTTACTCCCTTTCACTCTGGCTTATCAAAACGCAGCTCCGAGAAGAAACGTGCTTCTCACTCTCTTAATCTAGAGGCGGATTCAACTCCCTTAGGTAAGAAAACACCCAGCAGACCAGTCTGAATTATACGTTCGTTTTGTGTTTTAGACGGAGATTTACAGCTATTTGGGAAATGCTTGCATTTGGCTGGAAAATAGCGTTTTCCGCTTCTTCACAGAAAGAATTGAGAAACTCCTGCAAACACACATCAGTTTATCTCTGTGGGTTGAACGCACACATTGAAGGCCGTTGTGTTAGGTTGCTCTGTTTTGGTTTTAGAAGCAGATATTTCTCCAAACCGCGTTTACTCCCTATCACTCTGGCATATAAAAACGCAGCTCCGAGAAGCAACGGGCTTCTCACTCTCTGAATCTAGATGCAGATTCAACTTTCTTAGGTAAGCGAACACCCAGCAGATCAGTCTGAAGGATACGTTTGTTTTGTGTTTTAGACGTAGATTTACAGCTATTTGGGAAATGCTTGCAATTTGCTGGGAAATAGCGTTTTTTGCTTCTTCACAGAAAATGTTTAGAAATTCCTGCAAACACACATCAGTTTAACTCTGTAAGTTGAACGCACATATTGAAGGCCGTTCTGTTAGGTTGCCCCGTTTTGGTTTTAGAAGCAGATATTTCTCCAAACGGCGTTTACTCCCATTCACCCTGGCATATCAAAACGCAGCTCCGAGAAGCAACGTGCTTCTCACTCTCTGAATCTAGAGGCAGATTCAACTCCCTTAGGTAAGCGAACACCCAGCAGAGCAGTCTGAATTATACGTTCATTTTGTGTTTTACACGGAGATTTACAGCTACTTGGGAAATGCTTGCATTTGGCTGGGAAAATGCGTTTTCCGCTTCTTCAGAGAAAGGGTTTAGAAACTCCTGCAAACACACGTCAGTTTAACTCTGTAGGTTGAACGCACACATAGAAGGCCGTTCTGTTAGGTTGCTCCGTTTCGGTTTTAGGAGCAGATATTTCTCCAAACGGCGTTTACTGCCTTTCACTCTGGCATATCCAAACTCACCTCCAAGAAAAAACGGGCTTCTCACTCTCTGAATCTAGAGGCAGATTCAACTTTCTTAGGTAAGAAAACAGCCAGCAGAGCAGTCTGAAGAATATGTTCGTTTTGTGTTTTAGACGGAGATTTACAGTTATTTGGGAAATGCTTGCATTTGGCTGACAAATAGCTTTTTTCTTCTTCACCGAAAGCGTTTAGAAACTCCTGCAAACACCTATCAGTTTAACTCTTTAAGTTCAACGCACACATTGAAGGCCGTTCTGTTAGGTTGCTCCGTTTTGTTTTTAGAAACATATATTTCTCCAAACCGCGTTTACTCCCATTCACTCTGGCATATCAAAACGCAGCTCCGAGAAGCAACGGGCTTCTCACTCTCTGAATCTAGAGGCAGATACAACTTTCTTAGGTAAGCGGACACCCAGAAGAATAGTTTGAAGGATACGTTCGTTTTGTGTTTTAGACGTAGATTTACAGCTATTTGGGAAATGCTTGCAATTTGCTGGAAAATAGCGTTTACTGCTTATTCACAGAAAATGTTTAGAAACTCCTGCAAACACACATCAGTTTAACTCTGCAAGTTGAACGCACACATTGAAGGCCGTTCTGTTAGGTTCCTCCGTTTTGGTTTTAGAAGCAGATATTTCTCCGAACCGCGTTTTCTCCCATTCACTCTGGCATATCAAAACGCAGCTCAGAGAAGCAACGTGCTTCTCACTCTCTGAATCTAGAGGCAGATTGAACTCCCTTAGGTAAGCGAACACCCAGCAGAGCAGTCTGAAGGATACGTTCATTTTGCGTTTTACACGGAGATTTACTGCTATTTGGGAAATGCTTACATTTGGCTGGGAAAATGCGTATTTCGCTTCTTCAGAGAAAGTGTTTAGAAACTCCTGCAAACATACATCTGTTTAACTCTGTACGTTGAACGCACACATTGAAGGCCGTTCTGTTAGGTTGCTCCGTTTTGGTTTTAGAAGCAGATATTTCTCCAAACCGCGTTTACTCCTGTTCACTCTGGCATATCAAAACGCACCTCCGAGAAGCAACGTGCTTCTCACTCTCTGAATCTAGAGGCAGGTTGAACTCCCTTAGGTAAGCGAACACCCAGCAGCGCAGTCTGAAGGATACGCTCATTTTGTGTTTTAGACGGAGATTTACAGCTATTTGGGAAATGCTTGCATTTGGCTGGGAAAATGCGTTTTCCGCTTCTTCAGAGAAAGTGTTTAGAAACTCCTGCAAACACACATCAGTTTAGCTCTGTAAGTTGAACGCACGCATTGAAGGCCGTTCTGTTAGGTAGCTCCGTTTTGGTTTTAGAGGCTGATATTTCTCCAAACCGCGTTTACTCCCATTCACTCTGGCATATCAAAACGCAGCTCGGAGAAGCAACGTGCTTCTCACTCTCTGAATCTAGAGGCAGATTGAACTCCCTTAGGTAAGCGAACACCCAGCAGAGCAGTCTGAAGGATACGTTCATTTTGTGTTTTAGACGGAGATTTGCAACTATTTGGGAAATGCTTGCATTTTGCTGGGAAAATGCGTTTTCCGCTTCTTCAGAGAAAGGGTTTAGAAACTCCTGCAAACAAACATCAGTTTAACTCTGTAAGTTGAACGCACACATTGAAGACCGTTCTGTTAGGTTGTTCCGTTTTTGTGTTAGAAGCAGATATTTCTCCAAACCGCGTTTACTCCCATTCACTCTGGCATATCAAAACGCAGCTCGGAGAAGCAACATGCTTCTCACTCTCTGAATCTAGAGGCAGATTCAACTCCCTTATTTAAGCGAACACCCAGAAGAGCAGTCTGAATGATACATTCGTTTCGTGTTATAGACGGAGATTTACAGCTATTTGGGAAATTCTTGCATTTGGCTGGGAAAATGCTCTTTCCGCTTCTTCACGGAAAGGGTTTAGAAACTCCTGCAAACACCTATCAGTTTAACTTTTTCAGTTGAACGCACACATTGAAGGCCGTTCTGTTAGGTTGCTCCGTTTTGGTTTTAGAAGCAGATATTTGTCCAAACCGCGTTTACTCCCATTCACTCTGGCATATCAAAACGCAGCTTCGAGAAGCAACGGGCTTCTCACTTTCTGAATCTAGTGGCAGATTCAACTCCGTTAGGTAAGCGAAAACCCACCAGAGCAGTCTGAAGGATACGTTCGTTTTGTGTTTTAGACATAGATTTACAGCTATTTGGGAAATGCTTGCATTTTGCTGGAAAATAGCGTTTTTTGCTTCTTCACAGAAAATGTTTAGAAACTTCTGCAAACACACATCCGTTTAACTCTGTAAGTTGAACGCACACATTGAAGGCCCTTCTGTTAGGTTGCTCCGTTTTGGTTTTAGAAGCAGATATTTCTCCAAACCGCGTTTACTCCCATTCACTCTGGCATATCAAAACGCAGCTCCGAGAAACAACGGGCTTCTCACTCTCTGAATCTAGTGGCAGATTCAACTTTCTTAGGTAAGCGAACACCCAGCAGAGTAGTCTGAAGGATACGTTCGTTTTGTGTTTTAGACGTAGATTTACAGCTATTTGGGAAATGCTTGCATTTTCCTGGGAAATAGCGTTTTCTGCTTCTTCACAGAAAATGTTTAGAAACTCCTGCAAAAACACATCACTTTAACTCTGTAAGATGAACGCACACATTGAATGCCGTTCTGTAAGGTTGTTCCGTTATGGTTTTAGAGGCAGATATTTCTACAAACCGCGTTTACTCCCATTCACTCTGGCGTATCAAAACGCAGCTCCAGAAGAAACGTGCTTATCACTCTCTGAATCTAGAGGCTGATTCAACTCCCTTAGGTATGAAAACATCCAGCAGAGCAGTCTGAAGGATACATTCGTTTCGTGTTTTAGACGGAGATTTACAGCTATTTGGGAAATGCTTGAATTTGGCTGGGAAAATGCGTTTTCCGCTTCTTCACAGAAAGGGTATAGAAACTCCTGCAAACACCTATCAGTTTAACCCTTAATGTTGAACGCATACATTGAAGGCCGTTATGTTAGGTTGCTCCGTTTTGGTTTTAGAAGCAGATATTTCTCCAAACCGCGTTTACTCCCATTCACTCTGGCATATCAAAACGCAGCTCGGAGAAGCAACCTGCTTCTCACTCTCTGAATCTAGAGGCAGATTGAACTCCCTTAGGTAAGCGAACACCCAGCAGAGCAGTCTGAATGATACATTCGTTTCGTGTTTTAGACGGAGATTTACAGCTATTTGGGAAATGCTTGCATTTGGCTGGGAAAATGCATTTTCCGCTTCTTCACAGAAAGGGTTTAGAAACTCCTGCAAACACCTCTCAGTTTAACTCTTTAAGTTGAACGCACACATTGAAGGCCGTTCTGTTAGGTTTCTCCGTTTTGGTTTTAGAAGCAGATATTTCTCCAAACCGCGTTTACTCAAATTCACTCTGGCATATCAAAACGAAGCTCCGAGAAGCAACGGGCTTCTCACTCTCTGAATCTAGCGGCAGATTCAAGTTTCTTAGGTAAGCGAACACCCAGCAGAGCAGTCTGAAGGATACGTTCGTTTTGTGTTTTAGACGTAGATTTACAGCTCTTTGGGAAATGCTTGCATTTTGCTGGGAAATAGCGTTTTTTGCTTCTTCACAGAAAATGTTTAGAAACTTCTGCGAACACACATCAGTTTAACTCTGTAAGTTGAACGCACACATTGAAGGCCGTTCTGTTAGGTTGCTCCGTTTACGTTTTATAAGCAGATATTTCTCCAAACCGCGTTTACTCCCATTAAATCTGGCATATCAAAACGCAGCTCCGGGAAGCAACGTGCTTCTCACTCTCTGAATCTAGTGGCAGATTCAACTTTCTTAGGTAAGCGAACACCCAGCAGAGCACTCTGAAGGATACGTTCGTTTTGTGTTTTAGACGGAGATTTACAGCTATTTGGGAAATGCTTGAATTTGGCTGGGAAAATGCGTTTTCCGCTTCTTCACAGAAAGGGTTTAGAAACTCCTGCAAACACCTATCAGTTTAACCCTTAAAGTTGAAAGCACACATTGAAGGCCGTTCTGTTAGGTTGCTCCGTTTTGGTTTTAGAAGCAGATATTTCTCCAAACCGCGTTTACTCCCATTCACTCTGGCATATCAAAACGCAGCTCGGAGAAGCAACCTGCTTCTCACATTCTGAATCTAGAGGCAGATTGAACTCCCTTAGGTAAGCGAACACCAAGCAGAGCAGTCTGAAAAATACGTTCATTTTGTGTTTTAGACGGAGATTTACAACTATTTGGGAAATGCTTGCATTTGGCTGGGAAAATGCGTTTTCCACTTCTTCAGACAAAGGGTTTAGAAACTCCTGCAAACACACATCAGTTTAACTCTGTAAGGTGAACGCACACATTGAAGGCCGTTCTGTTAGGCTGCTCCGTTTTGGTTTTAGAAGCAGACATTTCTCCAAACGGCGTTTACTCCCATTTACTCTGGCATAACAAAACGCACCTCCGAGAAGCAACGTGCTTCTCACTCTCTGAATCTAGAGGCAGATTCAACTCCCTTAGATAAGCGAACACCCAGCAGAGCAGTCTGAAGGATACGTTCCTTTTGTGTTTTACACGTAGATTTACAGCTACTTGCGAAATGCTAGCATTTGGCTGGGAAAATGCGTTTTCCGCTTCTTCAGAGAAAGGGTTTAGAAACTCCTGCAAACACACATCAGTTTAACTCTGTAGGTTGAACGCACACATAGAAGGCCGTTCTGTTAGGTTGCTCCGTTTCGGTTTTAGAAGCAGATATTTCTCCAAACGGCGTTTACTCCCTTTCACTCTGGCATATCCAAACTCAGCTCCAAGAAAAAACGGGCTTCTCACTCTCTGAATCTAGAGGCAGATTCAACTCC
Source organism: Callithrix jacchus (assembly GCF_049354715.1). Classification (NCBI taxonomy): domain Eukaryota; kingdom Metazoa; phylum Chordata; class Mammalia; order Primates; family Cebidae; genus Callithrix; species Callithrix jacchus. Next base: position 60,171,987 of record NC_133503.1, on the reverse strand, counting down.
CTTAGGTAAGAAAACAGCCAGCAGAGCAGTCTGAAGAATATGTTCGTTTTGTGTTTTAGACGGAGATTTACAGTTATTTGGGAAATGCTTGCATTTCGCTGGGAAATAGCTTTTTTCTTCTTCACCGAAAGCGTTTAGAAACTCCTGCAAACACCTATCAGTTTAACTCTTTAAATTTAACGCACACCTTGAAGGCCGTTTTGTTAGGTTGCTCCGTTTTGTTTTTAGAAACAGATATTTATCCAAACCGCGTTTACTCCCATTCACTCTGGCATATCAAAACGCAGCTCCGAGAAGCAACGGGCTTCTCACTCTCTGAATCTAGAGGCAGATACAACTTTCTTAGGTAAGCGGACACCCAGCAGAGTAGTTTGAAGGATACGTTCGTTTTGTGTTTTAGACGTAGATTTACAGCTATTTGGGAAATGCTTGCAATTTGCTGGAAAATAGCGTTTACTGCTTATTCACAGAAAATGTTTAGAAGCTTCTGCAAACACACATCCGTTTAACTCTGCAAGTTGAACGCACACATTGAAGGCCGTTCTGTTAGGTTCCTCCGTTTTGGTTTTAGAAGCAGATATTTCTCCAAACCGCGTTTTCTCCCTTTCACTCTGGCATATCAAAACGCAGCTCAGAGAAGCAACGTGCTCCTCACTCTCTGAATCTAGAAGCAGATTGAACTCCCTTAGGTAAGCGAACACCCAGCAGAGCAGTCTTAAGGATACGTTCATTTTGCGTTTTACACGGAGATTTACAGCTATTTGGGAAATGCTTGCATTTGGCTGGGAAAATGCGTTTTCCGCTTCTTCAGAGAAAGGGTTTAGAAACTCCTGCAAACACACATCAGTTTAGCTCTGTAAGTTGAACGCACGCATTGAAGGCCGTTCTGTTAGGTAGCTCCGTTTTGGTTTTAGAAGCTGATATTTCTCCAAACCGCGTTTACTCCCATTCACTCTGGCATATCAAAACGCAGCTCGGAGAAGCAACGTGCTTCTCACTCTCTGAATCTAGAGGCAGATTGAACTCCCTTAGGTAAGCGAACACCCAGCAGAGCAGTCTGAAGGATACGTTCATTTTGTGTTTTAGACGGAGATTTGCACCTATTTGGGAAATGCTTGCATTTTGCTGGGAAAATGCGTTTTCCGCTTCTTCAGAGAAAGGGTTTAGAAACTCCTGCAAACACACATCAGTTTAACTCTGTAAGTTGAACGCACACATTGAAGACCGTTCTGTTAGGTTGTTCCGTTTTGGTTTTAGAAGCAGATATTTCTCCAAACCGCGTTTTCTCCCATTCACCCTGGCATATCAAAACGCAGCTCCGAGAAGCAACGTGCTTCTCACTCTCTCAATCTAGAGGCAGATATAACTCCCTTAGGTAAGCGAACACCCAGCAGAGCAGTCTGAAGGATACGTTTGATTTGTGTTTTAAACGGAGATTTACAGCTATTTGGGAAATGCTTGCATTTGGCTGGGAAAATGCCTTTTCCGCTTCTTCACAGAAAGAGTTTAGAAACTCCTGCAAACACACGTCAGTTTAACTCTGTAAGTTGAACGCACGCATTGAAGGCCGTTCTGTTAGGTAGCTCCGTTTTGGTTTTAGAAGCTGATATTTCTCCAAACCGCGTTTACTCCCATTCACTCTGGCATATCAAAACGCAGCTCGGAGAAGCCACGTGCTTCTCACTCTCTGAATCTAGAGGCAGATTGAACTCCCTTAGGTAAGCGAACACCCAGCAGAGCAGTCTGAAGGATACGTTTGATTTGTGTTTTAAACGGAGATTTACAGCTATTTGGGAAATGCTTGCATTTGGCTGGGAAAATGCCTTTTCCGCTTCTTCACAGAAAGAGTTTAGAAACTCCTGCAAACACACGTCAGTTTAACTCTGTAAGTTGAACGCACGCATTGAAGGCCGTTCTGTTAGGTAGCTCCGTTTTGGTTTTAGAAGCTGATATTTCTCCAAACCGCGTTTACTCCCATTCACTCTGGCATATCAAAACGCAGCTCGGAGAAGCCACGTGCTTCTCACTCTCTGAATCTAGAGGCAGATTGAACTCCCTTAGGTAAGCGAACACCCAGCAGAGCAGTCTGAATGATACGTTCATTTTGCGTTTTACACGGAGATTTACAGCTATTTGGGAAATGCTTGCATTTGGCTGGGAAAATGCGTATTTCGCTTCTTCAGAGAAAGTGTTTAGAAACTCCGGCAAACATACATCAGTTTAACTCTGTACCTTGAACGCACTCATTGAAGACCGTTCTGTTAGGTTGTTCCGTTTTGGTTTTAGAAGCAGATATTTCTCCAAACCGCGTTTTCTCCCATTTACTCTGGCATATCACAACGCAGCTCCGAGAAGCAACGTGCTTCTCACTCTCTCAATCTAGAGGCAGATTCAACTCCCTTAGGTAAGAAAACACCCAGCAGAGCCGTCTGAAGGATAGGTTGGTTTTGTGTTTTAGACGGAGATTTACAGCTATTTGGAAAATGCTTGCATTTGGCTGGAAAATAGCGTTTTCCGCTTCTTCACAGAAAGAATTGAGAAACTCCTACAAACACAAATCAGTTTATCTCTGTAGGTTGAACGCACACATTGAAGGCCGTTGTGTTAGGTTGCTCCGTTTTGGTTTTAGAAGCAGATATTTCTCCAAACCGCGTTTACTACCATTCACTCTGGCATATCAAAACGCAGCTCCGAGAAGCAACGTGCTTCTCACTCTCTGAATCTAGAGGCAGATTCAACTCCCTTAGGTAAGCAAACACCCAGCAGTGCAGTCTGAAGGATACGTTCGATTTGTGTTTTAGACGGAGATTTACAGCTCTTTGGGAAAAGCTTGCATTTGGCTGGAAAATAGCTTTTTTGCTTCTTCACAGAAAGGGTTTAGAAACTCCTGCAAACACACATCAGTTTAACTCTGTAAGTTGAACGAACACATAGAAGGCCGTTCTGTTAGGTTTCTCCGTTTTTGTTTTAGAAGCAGATATTTCTCCAAACGGCGTTTACTCCCATTCACTCTGGCTTATCAAAACGCAGCTCCGAGAAGCAACGTGCTTCTCACTCTCTGAATCTAGAGGCAGATTGAACTCCCTTAGGTAAGCGAACACCCAGCAGAGCAGTCTGAAAAATACGTTCATTTTGTGTTTTAGACGGAGATTTACATCTATTTGGGAAATGCTTGCATTTGGCTGGGAAAATGCGTTTTCCGCTTCTTCAGAGAAAGGGTTTATAAACTCCTGCAACAACACATCAGTTTAACTCTGTAAGTTGAACGCACACATTGAAGACCGTTCTGTTAGGTTTTTCCGTTTTGGTTTTAGAAGCAGATATTTCTCCAAACCGCGTTTTCTCCCATTCACTTTGGAATATCAAAACGCAGCTCCGAAAAGCAACGTGCTTCTCACTCTCTGAATCTAGAGGCAGATTGAACTCCCTTAGGTAAGCGAACACCCAGCAGAGCAGTCTGAAGGATACGTTCATTTTTCGTTTTACACGGAGATTTACAGCTATTTGGGAAATGCTTGCATTTGGCTGGGAAAATGCGTATTTCGCTTCTTCAGAGAAAGTGTTTAGAAACTCCGGCAAACATACATCAGTTTAACTCTGTACGTTGAACGCACACATTGAAGACCGTTCTGTTAGGTTGTTCCGTTTTGGTTTTAGAAGCAGATATTTCTCCAACCCGCGTTTTCTCCCATTCACTCTGGCATATCACAACGCAGCTCCGAGAAGCAACGTGCTTCTCACTCTCTCAATCTAGAGGCAGATTCAACTCCCTTAGGTAAGAAAACACCCAGCAGAGCCGTCTGAAGGATACGTTCGTTTTGTGTTTTAGACGGAGATTTACAGCTATTTGGGAAATACTTGCATTTGGCTGGAAAATAGCGTTTTCCGCTTCTTCACAGAAAGAATTGAGAAACTCCTGCGAACACAAATCAGTTTATCTGTGTAGGTTGAACGCACACATTGAAGGCCGTTGTGTTAGGTTGCTCCGTTTTGGTTTTAGAAGCAGATATTTCTCCAAACCGCGTTTACTCCCTTTCACTCTGGCATATCAAAACGCAGCTCCGAGAAGCAACGGGCTTCTCACTCTCTGAATCTAGAAGCAGATTCAACTCCCTTAGGTAAGCGAACACCCAGCAGAGCAGTCTGAAGGATACGTTCGTTTTGTGTTTTAGACGTAGATTTACAGCTATTTGGGAAATGCTTGCATTTTGCTGGGAAATAGCGTTTTTTGCTTTTTAACAGAAAATGTTTAGAATCTCCTGCAAACACACATCAGTTTAACTCTGTAAGTTGAACGCACACATTGAAGGCCGTTCTGTTAGGTTGCTCCGTTTTGGTTTTAGAAGCAGATATTTCTCCAAACGGCGTTTACTCCCATTAACTCTGGCATATCAAAACGCAGCTCCGAGAAGCAACGTGCTTCTCACTCTCTGAATCTAGAGTCAGATTCAACTCCCTTAGGTAAGCGAACACCCAGCAGTGCAGTCTGAAGGATACGTTCGATTTGTGTTTTAGACGGATATTTACAGCTATTTGGGAAATGCTTGCATTTGGCTGGGAAATAGCGTTTTCCGCTTCTTCACAGAAAGGATTTAGAAACTCCTGCAAACACACATCAGTTTAACACTGTAGGTTGAACGCACACATTGAAGGCCGTTCTGTTAAGTTGCTCCGTTTTGGATTTAGAATCAGATATTTCTCCAAACCGCGTTTACTCCCTTTCACTCTGGCATATCAAAATTCAGCTCCAAGATAAAACGAGCTTCTCACTCTCTGAATCTAGAGGCAGATTCAACTCCCTTAGGTAAGCGAACAAAAAGCAGAGCAGTCTGAAGGATACGTTCGTTTTGTATTTTAGACGGAGATTTACAGCTATTTGGGAAATTCTTGCATTTGGCTGGGAAAATGCGTTTTCCTCTTCTTCACAGAAATAGTTTAGAAACTCCTGCAAACACACATCAGTTTAACTCTGTAAGTTGAACGCACACATTGAAGGCCGTTCTGTTAGGTTGCTCCGTTTTGGTTTTAGAATCAGATATTTCTCCAAACCGCGTTTACTCATTTTCACTCTGGAATATCAAAACTCAGCTCCAAGAAAAAACGGGCTTCTCACTCTCTGAATCTAGAGGCAGATTCAACTTCCTTAGGTAAGTGAACACCCAGCAGAGCCGTCTGATGGATACGTTCGTTTTGTGTTTTAGACGGAGATTTACAGCTATTTGGGAAATGCTTGCATTTGGCTGGAAAATAGCGTTTTCCGCTTCTTCACAGAAAGAATTGAGAAACTCCTGCGAACACAAATCAGTTTATCTCTGTAGGTTGAACGCACACATTGAAGGCCGTTGTGTTAGGTTGCTCCGTTTTGGTTTTAGAAGCAGATATTTCTCCAAACCGCGTTTACTCCCTTTCACTCTGGCATATCAAAACGCAGCTCCGAGATGCAACGGGCTTCTCACTCTCTGAATCTAGAGGCAGATTCAACTCCCTTAGGTAAGCGAACACCCAGCAGAGCAGTCTGAAAGATACGTTCGTTTTGTGTTTCAAACGGAGATTTCCAGCTATTTTGGCAGTGGTTGCATTTGGCTGGGAAAATGCGTATTCCGCTTCTTCACAGAAAAAGTTTAGAAACTCCTGCAAACCAACGTCACTTTAACTCTGTAAGTTGAACGCACACATTGAGGGCCGTTCTGTTAGGGTGCTCCGTTTTGGTTTTAGAAGCAGATATTTCTCCAAATCGTGTTTACTACCTTACACTCTGGCATGTCAAAACGCAGCTCCGAGAAGCAACGGGCTTCTGACTCTCTGAATCTAGAGGCAGATTGAACTCCCTTAGGTAAGCGAATACCCTGCAGAGCAGTCTGAAGGATACGTTCGTTTTGTGTTTTAGACGGAGATTTACAGCTATTTGGGACATGCTTGCATTAGGCTGGGAAATAGCGTTTTCCGCTTCTTCACAGAAAGGGTTTAGAAACTCGTGCAAACACACATCAGTTTAACTCTGTAAGTTGAACGAAAACATTGAAGGCCGTTCTCTTAGGTTGCTCCGTTTTGGTTTAAGAAGCAGATATTTCTCAAAACCGCGATTACTCCCATTCACTCTGGCATATCAAAACGCAGCTCCGAGAAGCAACGGGCTTCTCACTCTCTGAATCTAGAAGCAGATTCAACTGCCTTAGTTAAGCGAATACCCAGCAGAGCAGTCTGAAGGATACGTTCGTTTTGTGTTTTAGAAGGAGATTTACAGCTATTTGGGAGATGCTAGCATTTTGCTGGGAAATAGCGTTTTTTGCTTCTTCACAGAAAGGGTTTAGAAACTTCTGCAAACACACATCAGTTTAACTCTGTATGTTGAACGCACACATTGAAGGCCGTTCTGTTAGGTTGCTCCGTTTTGGTTTTAGAATCAGATATTTCTCCAAACCGCGTTTACTCTTTTTCACTCTGGCATATCAAAACTCAGCTCCAAGAAAATACGGGCTTCTGACTTTCTGAATTTAGAGGCAGATTCAACTCCCTTAGGTAAGCGAACACCCAGCTGAGCAGTCTGAATGATACGTTCGTTTTGTGTTTTAGACGGAGATTTCCAGCTATTTAAGAAATGCTTGCATTTGGCTGGGAAAATGCGTTTTCCGCTTCTTCAGAGAAAGGGTTTAGAAACTCCTGCAAACACACATCAGTTCAGCTCTGTAAGTTGAACGCACGCTTTGAAGGCCGTTCTGTTAGGTAGCTCCGTTTTGGTTTTAGAAGCTGATATTTCTCCAAACCGCGTTTACTCCCATTCACTCTGGCATATCAAAACGCAGCTCCGAGAAGCAACATGCTTCTCACTGTCTGAATCTAGAGGCAGATTCAACTCCCTTAGGTAAGCGAACACCCAGCAGAGCAGTCTGAATGATACATTCGTTTCGTGTTTTAGACGGAGATTTACAGCTATTTGGGAAATGCTTGCATTTGGCTGGGAAAATGCTTTTTCCCCTTCTTCACAGAAAGGGTTTAGAAACTCCTGCAAACACCTATCAGTTTAACCCTTTAAGTTGAACGCACACATTGAAGGCCGTTCTGTTAGGTTGCTCCGTTTTGGTTTTAGAAGCAGATATTTCTCCAAACCGCGTTTACTCCCTTTCACTCTGGCATATCAAAACGCAGCTCAGAGAAGCAACGTGCTTCTCACTCTCTGAATCTAGAGGCAGATTGAACTCCCTTAGGTAAGCGAACACCCAGCAGAGCAGTCTGAAGGTTACGTTCCTTTTGTGTTTTAGACAAAGATTTACAGCTATTTGGGAAATGCTTGCATTTGACTGGGAAAATGCGTTTTCCGCTTCTTCAGAGAAAGGGTTTAGAAACTCCTGCAAACACACATCAGTTTAACTCTGTAAGTTGAAAGCACACATTGAAGACCGTTCTGTTAGGTTGCTCCGTTTTGGTTTTAGAAGCAGATATTTCTCCAAACCGCGTTTTCTCTTATTCACTGGCATATCAAAACGCAGCTTCGAAAAGCAACGTGCTTCTCACTCTCTGAATCTAGAGGCAGATTGAACTCCCTTAGGTAAGCGAACACCCAGCAGAGCAGTCTAAAGGATACGTTCATTTTGCGTTTTACACAAAGATTTATAGCTATTAGGGAAATGCTTGCATTTGGCTGGGAAAATGCGTATTTTGCTTCTTCAGAGAAAGTGTTTAGAAACTCCTGCAAACATACATCAGTTTAATTCTGTACGTTGAACGCACACATTGAAGACCGTTCTTTTAGGTTGTTCCGTTTTGGATTTAGAAGGAGATATTTCTCCAAACCGGGTTTTCTCCCATTCAGTCTGGCATATCAAAACGCAGCTCCGAGAAGCAACGTGCTTCTCACTCTCTCCATCTAGAGGCAGATTCAACTCCCTTAGGTAAGAAAACACCCAGCAGAGCAGTCTGAAGGATACGTTCGTTTTGTGTTTTAGACGTAGATTTACAGCTATTTGGGAAATGCTTGCATTTTGCTGGGAAATAGCGTTTTTTGCTTCTTCACAGAAAATGTTTAGAAACTCCTGCAAACACACATCAGTTTAACTCTGTAAGTTGAATGCACACATTGAAGGCCGTTCTGTTAGGTTGCTCCGTTTTGGTTTTAGAAGCAGATATTTCTCCAAACAGCGTTTACTCCCATTCACTCTGGCATATCAAAACGCAGCTCCGAGAAGCAACGTGCTTCTCACTCTCTGAATCTAGAGTCAGATTCAACTCCCTTAGGTAAGCGAACACCCAGCAGTGCAGTCTGAAGGATACGTTCGATTTGTGTTTTAGACGTATATTTACAGCTATTTGGGAAATGCTTGCATTTGGCTGGGAAATAGCGTTTTCCGCTTCTTCACAGAAAGGATTTAGAAACTCCTGCAAACACACATCAGTTTAACACTGTAGGTTGAACGCACACATTGAAGGCAGTTCTGTTAAGTTGCTCCGTTTTGGATTTAGAATCAGATATTTCTCCAAACCGCGTTTACTCCCTTTCACTCTGGCATATCAAAATTCAGCTCCAAGATAAAACGAGCTTCTCACTCTCTGAATCTAGAGGCAGATTCAACTCCCTTAGGTAAGCGAACAAAAAGCAGAGCAGTCTGAAGGATACGTTCGTTTTGTATTTTAGACGGAGATTTACAGCTATTTGGGAAATTCTTGCATTTGGCTGGGAAAATGCGTTTTCCTCTTCTTCACAGAAATAGTTTAGAAACTCCTGCAAACACACATCAGTTTAACTCTGTAAGTTGAACGCACACATTGAAGGCCGTTCTGTTAGGTTGCTCCGTTTTGGTTTTAGAATCAGATATTTCTCCAAACCGCGTTTACTCATTTTCACTCTGGAATATCAAAACTCAGCTCCAAGAAAAAACGGGCTTCTCACTCTCTGAATCTAGAGGCAGATTCAACTTCCTTAGGTAAGTGAACACCCAGCAGAGCCGTCTGATGGATACGTTCGTTTTGTGTTTTAGACGGAGATTTACAGCTATTTGGGAAATGCTTGCATTTGGCTGGAAAATAGCGTTTTCCGCTTCTTCACAGAAAGATTTGAGAAACTCCTGCGAACACAAATCAGTTTATCTCTGTAGGTTGAACGCACACATTGAAGGCCGTTGTGTTAGGTTGCTCCGTTTTGGTTTTAGAAGCAGATATTTCTCCAAACCGCGTTTACTCCCTTTCACTCTGGCATATCAAAACGCAGCTCCGAGATGCAACGGGCTTCTCACTCTCTGAATCTAGAGGCAGATTCAACTCCCTTAGGTAAGCGAACACCCAGCTGAGCAGTCTGAATGATACGTTCGTTTTGTGTTTTAGACGGAGATTTCCAGCTATTTTGGAAATGCTTCCATTTGGCTGGGAAAATGCTTTTTCCGCTTCTTCACAGAAAGGGTTTAGAAACTCCTGCAAACACACATCAGTTTAACTCTGTAAGTTGAACACACGCATTGAAGGCCGTTCTTTTAGGTAGCTCCGTTTTGGTTTTAGAAGCAGATATTTCTCCAAACCGCGTTTACTCCCATTCACTCTGGCATATCAAAACGCAGCTTTGAGAAGCAACGGGCTTCTCACTCTCTGAATCTAGAGGCAGATTGAACTCCCTTAGGTAAGCGAACACTCAGCAGAGCAATCTGAAGGATACGTTCGTTTTGTGTTTTAGACGGAGATTTACACCTATTTGGGAAATGCTTGCATTTGGCTGGAAAATAGCGTTTTCCGCTTCTTCACAGAAAGAATTGAGAAACTCCTACAAACACATATCAGTTTATCTCTGTAGGTTGAAAGCACACATTGAAGGCCGTTGTGTTACTTTGCTCCGTTTTGGTTTTAGAAGCAGATATTTCTCCAAACCGCGTTTTCTCCCTTTCACTCTGGCATATCAAAACGCAGCTCCGAGAAGCAACTTGTTTCTCACTCTCTGAATCTAGAGGCAGATTGAACTCCCTTAGGTAACAGAACACCCAGCAGAGCAGTCTGAAAGATACGTTCGTTTTGTGTTTCAAACGGAGATTTCCAGCTATTTTGGCAGTGGTTGCATTTGGCTGGGAAAATGCGTATTCCGCTTCTTCACAGAAAAAGTTTAGAAACTCCTGCAAACCAACGTCACTTTAACTCTGTAAGTTGAACGCACACATTGAGGGCCGTTCTGTTAGGGTGCTCCGTTTTGGTTTTAGAAGCAGATATTTCTCCAAATCGTGTTTACTACCTTACACTCTGGCATGTCAAAACGCAGCTCCGAGAAGCAACGGGCTTCTGACTCTCTGAATCTAGAGGCAGATTGAACTCCCTTAGGTAAGCGAATACCCTGCAGAGCAGTCTGAAGGATACGTTCGTTTTGTGTTTTAGACGGAGATTTACAGCTATTTGGGACATGCTTGCATTAGGCTGGGAAATAGCGTTTTCCGCTTCTTCACAGAAAGGGTTTAGAAACTCGTGCAAACACACATCAGTTTAACTCTGTAAGTTGAACGAAAACATTGAAGGCCGTTCTCTTAGGTTGCTCCGTTTTGGTTTAAGAAGCAGATATTTCTCAAAACCGCGATTACTCCCATTCACTCTGGCATATCAAAACGCAGCTCCGAGAAGCAACGGGCTTCTCACTCTCTGAATCTAGAAGCAGATTCAACTGCCTTAGTTAAGCGAATACCCAGCAGAGCAGTCTGAAGGATACGTTCGTTTTGTGTTTTAGAAGGAGATTTACAGCTATTTGGGAGATGCTAGCATTTTGCTGGGAAATAGCGTTTTTTGCTTCTTCACAGAAAGGGTTTAGAAACTTCTGCAAACACACATCAGTTTAACTCTGTATGTTGAACGCACACATTGAAGGCCGTTCTGTTAGGTTGCTCCGTTTTGGTTTTAGAATCAGATATTTCTCCAAACCGCGTTTACTCTTTTTCACTCTGGCATATCAAAACTCAGCTCCAAGAAAATACGGGCTTCTGACTTTCTGAATTTAGAGGCAGATTCAACTCCCTTAGGTAAGCGAACACCCAGCTGAGCAGTCTGAATGATACGTTCGTTTTGTGTTTTAGACGGAGATTTCCAGCTATTTAAGAAATGCTTGCATTTGGCTGGGAAAATGCGTTTTCCGCTTCTTCAGAGAAAGGGTTTAGAAACTCCTGCAAACACACATCAGTTCAGCTCTGTAAGTTGAACGCACGCTTTGAAGGCCGTTCTGTTAGGTAGCTCCGTTTTGGTTTTAGAAGCTGATATTTCTCCAAACCGCGTTTACTCCCATTCACTCTGGCATATCAAAACGCAGCTCCGAGAAGCAACATGCTTCTCACTGTCTGAATCTAGAGGCAGATTCAACTCCCTTAGGTAAGCGAACACCCAGCAGAGCAGTCTGAATGATACATTCGTTTCGTGTTTTAGACGGAGATTTACAGCTATTTGGGAAATGCTTGCATTTGGCTGAAAATTAGCGTTTTCCACTTCTTCACAGAAAGGATTTAGAAACTCCTGCAAACACCTATCAGTTTAACTCTTTAAGTTGAACGCACACATTGAACGCCGTTCTGTTAGGTTGCTCCGTTTTGGTTTTAGAAGCAGATATTTCTCCAAACCGCGCTTACTTTTATTCACTCTGGCATATCAAAACGCAGCTCCGAGAAGCAACGTGGTTCTCACTCTCTCAATCTAGATGCAGATTCAACTCCCTTAGGTAAGCGAACACCCAGCAGAGCAGTCTGAAGAATACGTTCGATTTGTGTTTTAGACGGAGATTTACAGCTATTTGGGAAATGCTTGCATTTGGCTGAAAAGTAGCGTTTTCCACTTCTTCACAGAAAGGATTTAGAAACTCATGCAAACACACATCAGTTTAACACTGTAGGTTGAACGCACACATTGAAGGCCGTTCTGTTAGATTGCTCCGTTTTGGATTTAGAATCAGTTATTTCTCCAAACCGCGTTTACTCCCTTTCATTTTCGCATATCAAAACTCAGCTCCAAGAAAAAACGGGCTTCTCACTCTCTGAATCTAGAGGCAGATTCAACTCCCTTAGGTAAGCGAACACCCAGCAGAGCATTCTGAATGATACATTCGTTTCGTGTTTTAGACGGAGATTTACAGCTATTTTGGAAATGCTTGCATTTGGCTGGGAAAATGCTTTTTCCGCTTCATCACAGTAAGGGTTTAGAAACTCCTGCAAACACCTATCAGTTTACCTCTTTAAGTTGAACGCACACATTGAAGGCCGTCCTGTTAGGTTGCTCCGTTTTGGTTTTAGAAGCAGATATTTCTCCAAACCGCGTTTACTCCCATTCACTCTGGCATATCAAAACGCAGCTCCGAGAAGCAATGTGCTTCTCACTCTCTCAATCTAGAGGCAAATTCAACTCCCTTAGGAAAGCGAACACCCAGCAGAGCAGTCTGAAGGATACGTTCGTTTCGTGTTTTAGACGGAGATTTACAGCTATTTGGGAAATGCTTGCATTTTGCTGGGAAAATGCTTTTTCCACTTCTTCACAGAAAGGGTTTAGAAACTCCTGCAAAAACACATCAGTTTAACTCTATAAGTTGAACGCACACATTGAAGGCCGTTCTGTTAGGTTGCTCCGTTTTGGTTTAGAAGCAGATATTTCTCCAAACCGCGTTTACTCCCCTTCACTCTGGCATATCAAAACGCAGCTCCAAGAAGCAACGGGCTTCTCACTCTCTGAATCTAGAGGGAGATTCAACTTTCTTAGGTAAGCGAACACCCAGGAGAGCAGTCTGAAGGATACGTTCGTTTTGTGTTTTAGAGGTAGATTTACAGCTATTTGTGAAATGCTTGCATTTTGCTGGGAAATAGCGTTTTTTGCTTCTTCACAGAAAATGTTTAGAAACTCCTGCAAACACACATCATTTTAACTCTGTAAGTTGAACGCACACATTGAAGGCCGTTCTGTTAGGTTGCTCCGTTTTGGTTTTAGAAGCAGATATTTCTCAAAACCGCGTTTACTACCATTCACTCTGGCATATCAAAACGCAGCTCCGAGAAGCAACGTGCTTCTCACTCTCTGAATCTAGAGGCAGATTCAACTCCCTTAGGTAAGCGAACACCCAGCAGTGCAGTCTGAAGGATACGTTCGATTTGTGTTTTAGACGGAGATTTACAGCTCTTTGGGAAAGGCTTGCATTTGGCTGGGAAATAGCGTTTTCCGCTTCTTCACAGAAAGGATTTAGAAACTCCTGCAAACACACATCAGTTTAACACTGTAGGTTGAACGCACACATTGAAGGCCATTCTGTTAAGTTGCTCCGTTTTGGATTTAGAATCAGTTATTTCTCCAAACCGCGTTTACTCCCTTTCACTCTGGCATATCAAAATTCAGCTCCAAGAAAAAACGGGCTTCTCACTCTCTGAATCTAGAGGCAGATTCAACTCCCTTAGGTAAGCGAACAAACAGCAGAGAAGTCTGAAAAATACGTTCGTTTTGTGTTTTAGACGGAGATTTACAGCTATTTGGGAAATTCTTGCATTTGGCTGGGAAAATGCGTTTTCCGCTTCTTCACAGAAAGGGTTTAGAAACTCCTGGAAACACACATCAGTTGAACTCTGTAAGTTGAACGCACACAGTAAAGGCCGTTTTGTTAGGTTGCTCCGTTTTGGTTTTAGAAGCAGATATTTCCCCAAACCGCGTTTCCTCCAATTTACTCTGGCATATCAAAACGCAGCTCGGAGAAGCAACGTGCTTCTCACTCTCTGAATCTAGAGGCAGATTCAACTCACTTAGGTAAGCGAACACCCAGCAGGGCAGTCTGAAGGATACATTCGTTTTGTGTTTTAGACGGAGATTTACAGCTATTTGGGAAATGCTGGCATTTGGCTGGGAAAATGCTTTTTCCGCTTCTTCACAGAAAGGGTTTAGAAACTCCTGCAAACACACATCAGTTTAACTCTGTAAGTTGAACGCACACATGGAAGGCCGTTCTGTTAGGTTGCTCCGTTTTGGTTTTAGAAGCAGATATTTCTTCAAACCGCGTTTACTCCCATTCACTCTGGCATATCAAAACGCAGCTCCGAGAAGGAACGGGCTTCTCACTCTCTGAATCTAGAGGCAGATTGAACTTTCTTAGGTAAGCGAACTCCCAGCAGAGCAGTCTGAAGGATACGTTCGTTTTGTGTTTTACACGTAGATTTACAGCTATTTGGGAAATGCTTGCATTAGGCTCGGAAAATGCGTTTTCCGCTTCTTCGGAGAACGGGTTTAGAAACTCCTGCAAACACACATAAGTTTACCTCTGTAAGTTGAAAGCACACATTGAGGACCGTTCTGTTAGGTTGTTCCGTTTGGCTTTTAGAAGCAGATATTTCTCCAAACCGGGTTTTCTCCCATTCACTCTGGCATATCAAAACGCAGCTCCGAGAAGCAACGTGCTTCTCACTCTGTCAATCTAGAGGCAGATTCAACTCCCTTAGGTAAGCGAACACCCAGCAGAGCAGTCTGAAAAATACGTTCGACTTGTGTTTTAGACGGAGATTTACAGCTATTTGGAAATGCTTGCATTTGGCTGGGAAATAGCGTTTTCCGCTTCTTCACAGAAAGGATTTAGAAACTCCTGCAAACACACATCAGTTTAACACTGTAGGTTGAACGCACACATTGAAGGCCGTTCTGTTAGTTTGCTCCGTTTTGGATTTAGAATCAGATATTTCTCCAAACCGCGTTTACTCCCTTTCACTCTAGCATATCAAAACTCAGCTCCAAGAAAAACGGGCTTCTCACTCTCTGAATCTAGAGGCAGATTCAACTCCCTTAGGTAAGCGAACACCCAGCAGGGCAGTCTGAAGGATATGTTCGTTTTATATTTTACACGGAGATTTACAGCTATTTGGGAAATGCTTGCATTTTGCTGGGAAATAGCTTTTTTGCTTCTTCACAGAAAGTGTTTAGAAACTCCTGCAAACAGACATCAATTTAACTCTGTACGTTAAACGCACGCATAGAAGGCCGTTCTGTTAGGTAGCTCCGTTTTGGTTTTAGAAGCAGATATTTCTCCAAACCGCGTTTACTACCATTCACTCTGGCATATCAAAACGCAGCTCCGAGAAGCAACATGCTTCTCACTCTCTGAATCTAGACGCAGATTCAACTCCCTTAGGTAAGCGAACACCCAGCAGAGTAGTCTGAATGATACATTCGTTTCGTGTTTTAGACGTAGATTTACAGCTATTTTGGAAATGCTTGCATTTGGCTGGGAAAATGCTTTTTCCGCTTCTTCACAGAAAGGGTTTAGAAAATCCTGTAAACACACATCAGTTTAACTCTGTATGTTGAACACAAGCAATGAAGGCCGTTCTGTTAGGTAGCTCCGTTTTGGTTTTAGAAGCAGATATTTCTCCAAACCGCGTTTACTCCCATTCACTCAGGCATATCAAAACGCAGCTCCGAGAAGCAACGAGCTTCTCACTCTCTGAATCTAGAGGCAGATTCTACTTTCTTAGGTAAGCGAACACCCAGCAGAGCAGTCTGAAGGATACGTTCGTTTTGTGTTTTAGACGGAGATTTACAGCTATTTGGGAAATGCTTGCATTTGGCTGGGAAATAGCTTTTTTGCTTCTTCACAGAAAGGGTTTAGAAACTCCTGCAAACACACATCACTTTAACTCTGTAAGTTGAACGCACACATTGAAGGCCGTTCTGTTAGGTTG
The DNA here is from genome assembly GCF_049354715.1 of Callithrix jacchus. NCBI lineage: Eukaryota > Metazoa > Chordata > Mammalia > Primates > Cebidae > Callithrix > Callithrix jacchus. The sequence continues at coordinate 60,156,349 of NC_133503.1, read as the reverse complement.
CTCCGTTTTGGTTTTAGAAGCAGATATTTCTCCAAACGGCGTTTTCTCCCTTTCACTCTGGCATATCAAAACGCAGCTCCGAGAAGCAACGTGCTTCTCTCTCTCTGAATCTAGAGGCAGATTCAACTCCCTTACGTAAGCGAACACCCAGCAGGGCAGTCTGAAGGATACATTCGTTTCGTGTTTTAGACGGAGATTTACAGCTATTTGGGAAATGCTTGCATTTGGCTGGGAAATAGCTTTTTTCTTCTTCACAGAAAGCCTTTAGAAACTCCTGCAAACACCTATCAGTTAAACTCTTTAAGGTGAACGCACACATTGAAGGCCGTTCTGTTAGGTTGCTCCGTTTTGTTTTTAGAAACCGATATTTCTCCAAACCGCGTTTACTCCCATTCACGCTGGCATATCAAAACGCAGCTCCGAGAAGCAACGGGATTCTCACTCTCTGAATCTAGAGGCAGATACACGTTTCTCAGGTAAGCGAACACCCAGCAGAGTAGTTTGAAGGATACGTTCGTTTTGTGTTTTAGACGTAGATTTACAGGTATTTGAAAAATGCTTGCAATTTGCAGGGAAATAGCGTTTTATGCTTCTTCACAGAAAATGTTTAGAAACTCCTGCAAACACACATAAGTTTAACTCTGCAACTTGAACGAACACATTGAAGGCCGTTCTGTTAGGTTGCTCCGTTTTGGTTTTAGAAGCAGATATTTCTCCAAACCGCGTTTTCTCCCATTCACTCTGGCATATCAAAACGCAGCTTCGAAAAGCAACGTGCTTCTCACTCTCTGAATCTAGAGGCAGATTGAACTCCCTTAGGTAAGCGAACACCCAGAAGAGCAGTCTGAAGGATACGTTCATTTTGCGTTTTACACGGAGATTTACAGCTATTTGGGAAATGCTTGCATTTGGCTGGGAAAATGCGTATTTCGCTTCTTCAGAGAAAGTGTTTAGAAACTCCTGCAAACATACATCAGTTTAGTTCTGTACGTTGAACGCACACATTGAAGACCGTTCTTTTAGGTCGTTCCGTTTTGGATTTAGAAGCAGATATTTCTCCAAACCGCGTTTTCTCCCATTCATTCTGGCATATCAAAACGCAGCTCCGAGAAGCAACGTGCTTCTCACTCTCTCAATCTAGAGGCAGATTCAACTCCCTTAGGTAAGAAAACACGCAGCAGAGCAGTCTGAAGGATACGTTCGTTTTATGTTTTAGACGGAGATTTACAGCTATTTGGGAAATGCTTGCATTTGGCTGGAAAATAGCGTTTTCCGCTTCTTTACAGAAAGAATTGAGAAACTCCTGCAAACACACATCAGTTTATCACTGTAGGTTGAACGCACACATTGAAGGCCGTTGTGTTAGGTTGCTCCGTTTTGCTTTTAGAAGCAGATATTTCTCCAAACCGCGTTTACTCCCTTTCACTCTGGCATATCAAAACGCAGCTCCGAGAAGCAACGGGCTTCTCACTCTCTGAATCTAGAAGCAGATTCAACTCCCTTAGGTAAGCGAACACCCAGCAAAGCAGTCTGAAGGATACGTTCGTTTTGTGTTTTAGACGGAGATTTACAGCTCTTTGGGAGATGCTAGCATTTTGTTTGGAAATAGCCTTTTTTGCTTCTTCACAGAAAGGGTTTAGAAACTCCTGGAAACACACATCAGTTTAACTCTGTAAGTTGAACGCACACATTGAAGGCCGTTCTGTTAGGTTGCTCCGTTTTGGTTTTCGAAGCAGATATTTCTTCAAACCACTTTTACTCCCATTCACTCTGGCATATCAAAACGGAGCTTTGAGAAGAAACGGGCTTCTCACTCTCTGAATCTAGAGGCAGATTCAACTCCCTTAGGTAAGCGAACACCCAGCAGAGCAGTCTGAAGGTTACGTTCATTTTGTGGTATATACGGAGATTTACAGCTATTTGGGAAATGCTTACAAATGGCTGGGAAAATGCGCTTTCCGCTTCTTCACAGAAAGTGTTTAGAAACTCCTGCAAACCCACATAAATTTATCTCTGTAAGTTGAACGCACACATTGAAGGCCGTTCTGTTAGGTTGTTCCGTTTTGGTTTTAGAATCAGATATTTCTCCAAACCGCGTTTACTCCCATTCACTCTGGCGTATCAAAACGCAGCTCCGAGAAGAAACGTGCTTCTCACTCTCTGAATCTAGAGGCTGATTCAACTCCCTTAGGTATGAAAACACCCAGCAGAGCAGTCTGAAGGATACGTTCGTTTTGTGTTTTAGAAGGAGATTTACAGCTATTTGGGAGATGCTAGCATTTTGCTGGGAAATAGCGTTTTTTGCTTCTTCACAGAAAGGGTTTAGAAACTTCTGCAAACACACATCAGTTCAACTCTGTATGTTGAACGCACACATTGAAGGCCGTTCTGTTAGGTTGCTCCGTTTTGGTTTTAGAATCAGATATTTCTCCAAACCGCGTTTACTCTTTTTCACTCTGGCATATCAAAACTGAGCTCCAAGAAAAAACGGGCTTCTCACTCTCTGAATCTAGAGGCAGATTCAACTCCCTTAGGTAAGCGAACACCCAGCTGAGCAGTCTGAATGATACGTTCGTTTTGTGTTTTAGACGGAGATTTCCAGCTATTTAAGAAATGCTTGCATTTGGCTGGGAAAATGCGTTTTCCGCTTCTTCACAGAAAGGGTTTAGAAACTCCTGCAAACACCTATCAGTTTAACCCTTTAAGTTGAACGCACACATTGAAGGCCGTTCTATTAGGTTGCTCCGTTTTGGTTTTAGAAGCAGATATTTCTCCAAATCGCGTTTACTCCCATTCACTCTGGCATATCAAAACGCAGCTCGGAGAAGCAACGTGATTCTCACTCTCTGAATCTAGAGGCAGATTGAACTCCCTTAGGTAAGCGAACACCCAGCAGAGCAGTCTGAAGGATACGTTCATTTTGTGTTTTAAACGGAGATTTACAACTATTTGGGAAATGCTTGCATTTGGCTGGGAAAATGCGTTCTCCGCTTCTTCAGAGAAAGGGTTTAGAAACTCCTGCAAACACACATCAGTTGAACTCTGTAAGTTGAACGGACACAGTGAAGGCCGTTTTGTTAGTTTGCTCCGTTTTGGTTTTAGAAGCAGATATTTCTCCAAACGGCGTTTACTCCCATTCACTCTGGCATATCAAAACGCAGCTCCGAAAAGCAACGGGCTTCTCACTCTCTGAATCTAGAGGCAGATTCAACTCCCTTAGGTAAGCGAACACCCAGCAGAGCAGTCTGAAGGATACGTTCGTTTTGTGTTGTAGACGGAGATTTACAGCTATTTGGGAAATGCTTGCATTTGGCTGGGAAATAGCTTTTTTGCTTCTTCACAGAAAGGGTTTAGAAACTCCTGCAAACACACATCACTTTAACTCTGTAAGTTGAACGCACACATTGAAGGCCGTTCTGTTAGGTTGCTCCGTTTTGGTTTTAGAAGCAGATATTTCTCCAAACGGCGTTTACTCCCATTCACTCTGGCATATCAAAACGCAGCTCCGAAAAGCAACGGGCTTCTCACTCTCTGAATCTAGAGGCAGATTCAACTCCCTTAGGTAAGCGAACACCCAGCAGAGCAGTCTGAAGGATATATTCGTTATGTTTTTTAGACGGAGATTTACAGCTATTTGGGAAATGCTTGCATTTGGCTGGGAAAATGCTTCTTCCGCTTCTTCACAGAAAGGGTTTAGAAACTCCTGCAAACAGACCTCAGTTTAACTCTGTAAGTTTAATGCACGCATTGAAGGCCGTTCTGTTTGGTATCTCCGTTTTTGTTTTAGAAGCAGATATCTCTCCAAACCGCGTTTACTCCCTTTCACTCTGGCTTATCAAAACGCAGCTCCGAGAAGAAACGTGCTTCTCACTCTCTTAATCTAGAGGCGGATTCAACTCCCTTAGGTAAGAAAACACCCAGCAGACCAGTCTGAATTATACGTTCGTTTTGTGTTTTAGACGGAGATTTACAGCTATTTGGGAAATGCTTGCATTTGGCTGGAAAATAGCGTTTTCCGCTTCTTCACAGAAAGAATTGAGAAACTCCTGCAAACACACATCAGTTTATCTCTGTGGGTTGAACGCACACATTGAAGGCCGTTGTGTTAGGTTGCTCTGTTTTGGTTTTAGAAGCAGATATTTCTCCAAACCGCGTTTACTCCCTATCACTCTGGCATATAAAAACGCAGCTCCGAGAAGCAACGGGCTTCTCACTCTCTGAATCTAGATGCAGATTCAACTTTCTTAGGTAAGCGAACACCCAGCAGATCAGTCTGAAGGATACGTTTGTTTTGTGTTTTAGACGTAGATTTACAGCTATTTGGGAAATGCTTGCAATTTGCTGGGAAATAGCGTTTTTTGCTTCTTCACAGAAAATGTTTAGAAATTCCTGCAAACACACATCAGTTTAACTCTGTAAGTTGAACGCACATATTGAAGGCCGTTCTGTTAGGTTGCCCCGTTTTGGTTTTAGAAGCAGATATTTCTCCAAACGGCGTTTACTCCCATTCACCCTGGCATATCAAAACGCAGCTCCGAGAAGCAACGTGCTTCTCACTCTCTGAATCTAGAGGCAGATTCAACTCCCTTAGGTAAGCGAACACCCAGCAGAGCAGTCTGAATTATACGTTCATTTTGTGTTTTACACGGAGATTTACAGCTACTTGGGAAATGCTTGCATTTGGCTGGGAAAATGCGTTTTCCGCTTCTTCAGAGAAAGGGTTTAGAAACTCCTGCAAACACACGTCAGTTTAACTCTGTAGGTTGAACGCACACATAGAAGGCCGTTCTGTTAGGTTGCTCCGTTTCGGTTTTAGGAGCAGATATTTCTCCAAACGGCGTTTACTGCCTTTCACTCTGGCATATCCAAACTCACCTCCAAGAAAAAACGGGCTTCTCACTCTCTGAATCTAGAGGCAGATTCAACTTTCTTAGGTAAGAAAACAGCCAGCAGAGCAGTCTGAAGAATATGTTCGTTTTGTGTTTTAGACGGAGATTTACAGTTATTTGGGAAATGCTTGCATTTGGCTGACAAATAGCTTTTTTCTTCTTCACCGAAAGCGTTTAGAAACTCCTGCAAACACCTATCAGTTTAACTCTTTAAGTTCAACGCACACATTGAAGGCCGTTCTGTTAGGTTGCTCCGTTTTGTTTTTAGAAACATATATTTCTCCAAACCGCGTTTACTCCCATTCACTCTGGCATATCAAAACGCAGCTCCGAGAAGCAACGGGCTTCTCACTCTCTGAATCTAGAGGCAGATACAACTTTCTTAGGTAAGCGGACACCCAGAAGAATAGTTTGAAGGATACGTTCGTTTTGTGTTTTAGACGTAGATTTACAGCTATTTGGGAAATGCTTGCAATTTGCTGGAAAATAGCGTTTACTGCTTATTCACAGAAAATGTTTAGAAACTCCTGCAAACACACATCAGTTTAACTCTGCAAGTTGAACGCACACATTGAAGGCCGTTCTGTTAGGTTCCTCCGTTTTGGTTTTAGAAGCAGATATTTCTCCAAACCGCGTTTTCTCCCATTCACTCTGGCATATCAAAACGCAGCTCAGAGAAGCAACGTGCTTCTCACTCTCTGAATCTAGAGGCAGATTGAACTCCCTTAGGTAAGCGAACACCCAGCAGAGCAGTCTGAAGGATACGTTCATTTTGCGTTTTACACGGAGATTTACTGCTATTTGGGAAATGCTTACATTTGGCTGGGAAAATGCGTATTTCGCTTCTTCAGAGAAAGTGTTTAGAAACTCCTGCAAACATACATCTGTTTAACTCTGTACGTTGAACGCACACATTGAAGGCCGTTCTGTTAGGTTGCTCCGTTTTGGTTTTAGAAGCAGATATTTCTCCAAACCGCGTTTACTCCTGTTCACTCTGGCATATCAAAACGCACCTCCGAGAAGCAACGTGCTTCTCACTCTCTGAATCTAGAGGCAGGTTGAACTCCCTTAGGTAAGCGAACACCCAGCAGCGCAGTCTGAAGGATACGCTCATTTTGTGTTTTAGACGGAGATTTACAGCTATTTGGGAAATGCTTGCATTTGGCTGGGAAAATGCGTTTTCCGCTTCTTCAGAGAAAGTGTTTAGAAACTCCTGCAAACACACATCAGTTTAGCTCTGTAAGTTGAACGCACGCATTGAAGGCCGTTCTGTTAGGTAGCTCCGTTTTGGTTTTAGAGGCTGATATTTCTCCAAACCGCGTTTACTCCCATTCACTCTGGCATATCAAAACGCAGCTCGGAGAAGCAACGTGCTTCTCACTCTCTGAATCTAGAGGCAGATTGAACTCCCTTAGGTAAGCGAACACCCAGCAGAGCAGTCTGAAGGATACGTTCATTTTGTGTTTTAGACGGAGATTTGCAACTATTTGGGAAATGCTTGCATTTTGCTGGGAAAATGCGTTTTCCGCTTCTTCAGAGAAAGGGTTTAGAAACTCCTGCAAACAAACATCAGTTTAACTCTGTAAGTTGAACGCACACATTGAAGACCGTTCTGTTAGGTTGTTCCGTTTTTGTGTTAGAAGCAGATATTTCTCCAAACCGCGTTTACTCCCATTCACTCTGGCATATCAAAACGCAGCTCGGAGAAGCAACATGCTTCTCACTCTCTGAATCTAGAGGCAGATTCAACTCCCTTATTTAAGCGAACACCCAGCAGAGCAGTCTGAATGATACATTCGTTTCGTGTTATAGACGGAGATTTACAGCTATTTGGGAAATTCTTGCATTTGGCTGGGAAAATGCTCTTTCCGCTTCTTCACGGAAAGGGTTTAGAAACTCCTGCAAACACCTATCAGTTTAACTTTTTCAGTTGAACGCACACATTGAAGGCCGTTCTGTTAGGTTGCTCCGTTTTGGTTTTAGAAGCAGATATTTGTCCAAACCGCGTTTACTCCCATTCACTCTGGCATATCAAAACGCAGCTTCGAGAAGCAACGGGCTTCTCACTTTCTGAATCTAGTGGCAGATTCAACTCCGTTAGGTAAGCGAAAACCCACCAGAGCAGTCTGAAGGATACGTTCGTTTTGTGTTTTAGACATAGATTTACAGCTATTTGGGAAATGCTTGCATTTTGCTGGAAAATAGCGTTTTTTGCTTCTTCACAGAAAATGTTTAGAAACTTCTGCAAACACACATCCGTTTAACTCTGTAAGTTGAACGCACACATTGAAGGCCCTTCTGTTAGGTTGCTCCGTTTTGGTTTTAGAAGCAGATATTTCTCCAAACCGCGTTTACTCCCATTCACTCTGGCATATCAAAACGCAGCTCCGAGAAACAACGGGCTTCTCACTCTCTGAATCTAGTGGCAGATTCAACTTTCTTAGGTAAGCGAACACCCAGCAGAGTAGTCTGAAGGATACGTTCGTTTTGTGTTTTAGACGTAGATTTACAGCTATTTGGGAAATGCTTGCATTTTCCTGGGAAATAGCGTTTTCTGCTTCTTCACAGAAAATGTTTAGAAACTCCTGCAAAAACACATCACTTTAACTCTGTAAGATGAACGCACACATTGAATGCCGTTCTGTAAGGTTGTTCCGTTATGGTTTTAGAGGCAGATATTTCTACAAACCGCGTTTACTCCCATTCACTCTGGCGTATCAAAACGCAGCTCCAGAAGAAACGTGCTTATCACTCTCTGAATCTAGAGGCTGATTCAACTCCCTTAGGTATGAAAACATCCAGCAGAGCAGTCTGAAGGATACATTCGTTTCGTGTTTTAGACGGAGATTTACAGCTATTTGGGAAATGCTTGAATTTGGCTGGGAAAATGCGTTTTCCGCTTCTTCACAGAAAGGGTATAGAAACTCCTGCAAACACCTATCAGTTTAACCCTTAATGTTGAACGCATACATTGAAGGCCGTTATGTTAGGTTGCTCCGTTTTGGTTTTAGAAGCAGATATTTCTCCAAACCGCGTTTACTCCCATTCACTCTGGCATATCAAAACGCAGCTCGGAGAAGCAACCTGCTTCTCACTCTCTGAATCTAGAGGCAGATTGAACTCCCTTAGGTAAGCGAACACCCAGCAGAGCAGTCTGAATGATACATTCGTTTCGTGTTTTAGACGGAGATTTACAGCTATTTGGGAAATGCTTGCATTTGGCTGGGAAAATGCATTTTCCGCTTCTTCACAGAAAGGGTTTAGAAACTCCTGCAAACACCTCTCAGTTTAACTCTTTAAGTTGAACGCACACATTGAAGGCCGTTCTGTTAGGTTTCTCCGTTTTGGTTTTAGAAGCAGATATTTCTCCAAACCGCGTTTACTCAAATTCACTCTGGCATATCAAAACGAAGCTCCGAGAAGCAACGGGCTTCTCACTCTCTGAATCTAGCGGCAGATTCAAGTTTCTTAGGTAAGCGAACACCCAGCAGAGCAGTCTGAAGGATACGTTCGTTTTGTGTTTTAGACGTAGATTTACAGCTCTTTGGGAAATGCTTGCATTTTGCTGGGAAATAGCGTTTTTTGCTTCTTCACAGAAAATGTTTAGAAACTTCTGCGAACACACATCAGTTTAACTCTGTAAGTTGAACGCACACATTGAAGGCCGTTCTGTTAGGTTGCTCCGTTTACGTTTTATAAGCAGATATTTCTCCAAACCGCGTTTACTCCCATTAAATCTGGCATATCAAAACGCAGCTCCGGGAAGCAACGTGCTTCTCACTCTCTGAATCTAGTGGCAGATTCAACTTTCTTAGGTAAGCGAACACCCAGCAGAGCACTCTGAAGGATACGTTCGTTTTGTGTTTTAGACGGAGATTTACAGCTATTTGGGAAATGCTTGAATTTGGCTGGGAAAATGCGTTTTCCGCTTCTTCACAGAAAGGGTTTAGAAACTCCTGCAAACACCTATCAGTTTAACCCTTAAAGTTGAAAGCACACATTGAAGGCCGTTCTGTTAAGTTGCTCCGTTTTGGTTTTAGAAGCAGATATTTCTCCAAACCGCGTTTACTCCCATTCACTCTGGCATATCAAAACGCAGCTCGGAGAAGCAACCTGCTTCTCACATTCTGAATCTAGAGGCAGATTGAACTCCCTTAGGTAAGCGAACACCAAGCAGAGCAGTCTGAAAAATACGTTCATTTTGTGTTTTAGACGGAGATTTACAACTATTTGGGAAATGCTTGCATTTGGCTGGGAAAATGCGTTTTCCACTTCTTCAGACAAAGGGTTTAGAAACTCCTGCAAACACACATCAGTTTAACTCTGTAAGGTGAACGCACACATTGAAGGCCGTTCTGTTAGGCTGCTCCGTTTTGGTTTTAGAAGCAGACATTTCTCCAAACGGCGTTTACTCCCATTTACTCTGGCATAACAAAACGCACCTCCGAGAAGCAACGTGCTTCTCACTCTCTGAATCTAGAGGCAGATTCAACTCCCTTAGATAAGCGAACACCCAGCAGAGCAGTCTGAAGGATACGTTCCTTTTGTGTTTTACACGTAGATTTACAGCTACTTGCGAAATGCTAGCATTTGGCTGGGAAAATGCGTTTTCCGCTTCTTCAGAGAAAGGGTTTAGAAACTCCTGCAAACACACATCAGTTTAACTCTGTAGGTTGAACGCACACATAGAAGGCCGTTCTGTTAGGTTGCTCCGTTTCGGTTTTAGAAGCAGATATTTCTCCAAACGGCGTTTACTCCCTTTCACTCTGGCATATCCAAACTCAGCTCCAAGAAAAAACGGGCTTCTCACTCTCTGAATCTAGAGGCAGATTCAACTCCCTTAGGTAAGAAAACAGCCAGCAGAGCAGTCTGAAGAATATGTTCGTTTTGTGTTTTAGACGGAGATTTACAGTTATTTGGGAAATGCTTGCATTTCGCTGGGAAATAGCTTTTTTCTTCTTCACCGAAAGCGTTTAGAAACTCCTGCAAACACCTATCAGTTTAACTCTTTAAATTTAACGCACACCTTGAAGGCCGTTTTGTTAGGTTGCTCCGTTTTGTTTTTAGAAACAGATATTTATCCAAACCGCGTTTACTCCCATTCACTCTGGCATATCAAAACGCAGCTCCGAGAAGCAACGGGCTTCTCACTCTCTGAATCTAGAGGCAGATACAACTTTCTTAGGTAAGCGGACACCCAGCAGAGTAGTTTGAAGGATACGTTCGTTTTGTGTTTTAGACGTAGATTTACAGCTATTTGGGAAATGCTTGCAATTTGCTGGAAAATAGCGTTTACTGCTTATTCACAGAAAATGTTTAGAAGCTTCTGCAAACACACATCCGTTTAACTCTGCAAGTTGAACGCACACATTGAAGGCCGTTCTGTTAGGTTCCTCCGTTTTGGTTTTAGAAGCAGATATTTCTCCAAACCGCGTTTTCTCCCTTTCACTCTGGCATATCAAAACGCAGCTCAGAGAAGCAACGTGCTCCTCACTCTCTGAATCTAGAAGCAGATTGAACTCCCTTAGGTAAGCGAACACCCAGCAGAGCAGTCTGAAGGATACGTTCATTTTGCGTTTTACACGGAGATTTACAGCTATTTGGGAAATGCTTGCATTTGGCTGGGAAAATGCGTTTTCCGCTTCTTCAGAGAAAGGGTTTAGAAACTCCTGCAAACACACATCAGTTTAGCTCTGTAAGTTGAACGCACGCATTGAAGGCCGTTCTGTTAGGTAGCTCCGTTTTGGTTTTAGAAGCTGATATTTCTCCAAACCGCGTTTACTCCCATTCACTCTGGCATATCAAAACGCAGCTCGGAGAAGCAACGTGCTTCTCACTCTCTGAATCTAGAGGCAGATTGAACTCCCTTAGGTAAGCGAACACCCAGCAGAGCAGTCTGAAGGATACGTTCATTTTGTGTTTTAGACGGAGATTTGCACCTATTTGGGAAATGCTTGCATTTTGCTGGGAAAATGCGTTTTCCGCTTCTTCAGAGAAAGGGTTTAGAAACTCCTGCAAACACACATCAGTTTAACTCTGTAAGTTGAACGCACACATTGAAGACCGTTCTGTTAGGTTGTTCCGTTTTGGTTTTAGAAGCAGATATTTCTCCAAACCGCGTTTTCTCCCATTCACCCTGGCATATCAAAACGCAGCTCCGAGAAGCAACGTGCTTCTCACTCTCTCAATCTAGAGGCAGATATAACTCCCTTAGGTAAGCGAACACCCAGCAGAGCAGTCTGAAGGATACGTTTGATTTGTGTTTTAAACGGAGATTTACAGCTATTTGGGAAATGCTTGCATTTGGCTGGGAAAATGCCTTTTCCGCTTCTTCACAGAAAGAGTTTAGAAACTCCTGCAAACACACGTCAGTTTAACTCTGTAAGTTGAACGCACGCATTGAAGGCCGTTCTGTTAGGTAGCTCCGTTTTGGTTTTAGAAGCTGATATTTCTCCAAACCGCGTTTACTCCCATTCACTCTGGCATATCAAAACGCAGCTCGGAGAAGCCACGTGCTTCTCACTCTCTGAATCTAGAGGCAGATTGAACTCCCTTAGGTAAGCGAACACCCAGCAGAGCAGTCTGAAGGATACGTTTGATTTGTGTTTTAAACGGAGATTTACAGCTATTTGGGAAATGCTTGCATTTGGCTGGGAAAATGCCTTTTCCGCTTCTTCACAGAAAGAGTTTAGAAACTCCTGCAAACACACGTCAGTTTAACTCTGTAAGTTGAACGCACGCATTGAAGGCCGTTCTGTTAGGTAGCTCCGTTTTGGTTTTAGAAGCTGATATTTCTCCAAACCGCGTTTACTCCCATTCACTCTGGCATATCAAAACGCAGCTCGGAGAAGCCACGTGCTTCTCACTCTCTGAATCTAGAGGCAGATTGAACTCCCTTAGGTAAGCGAACACCCAGCAGAGCAGTCTGAATGATACGTTCATTTTGCGTTTTACACGGAGATTTACAGCTATTTGGGAAATGCTTGCATTTGGCTGGGAAAATGCGTATTTCGCTTCTTCAGAGAAAGTGTTTAGAAACTCCGGCAAACATACATCAGTTTAACTCTGTACCTTGAACGCACTCATTGAAGACCGTTCTGTTAGGTTGTTCCGTTTTGGTTTTAGAAGCAGATATTTCTCCAAACCGCGTTTTCTCCCATTTACTCTGGCATATCACAACGCAGCTCCGAGAAGCAACGTGCTTCTCACTCTCTCAATCTAGAGGCAGATTCAACTCCCTTAGGTAAGAAAACACCCAGCAGAGCCGTCTGAAGGATAGGTTGGTTTTGTGTTTTAGACGGAGATTTACAGCTATTTGGAAAATGCTTGCATTTGGCTGGAAAATAGCGTTTTCCGCTTCTTCACAGAAAGAATTGAGAAACTCCTACAAACACAAATCAGTTTATCTCTGTAGGTTGAACGCACACATTGAAGGCCGTTGTGTTAGGTTGCTCCGTTTTGGTTTTAGAAGCAGATATTTCTCCAAACCGCGTTTACTACCATTCACTCTGGCATATCAAAACGCAGCTCCGAGAAGCAACGTGCTTCTCACTCTCTGAATCTAGAGGCAGATTCAACTCCCTTAGGTAAGCAAACACCCAGCAGTGCAGTCTGAAGGATACGTTCGATTTGTGTTTTAGACGGAGATTTACAGCTCTTTGGGAAAAGCTTGCATTTGGCTGGAAAATAGCTTTTTTGCTTCTTCACAGAAAGGGTTTAGAAACTCCTGCAAACACACATCAGTTTAACTCTGTAAGTTGAACGAACACATAGAAGGCCGTTCTGTTAGGTTTCTCCGTTTTTGTTTTAGAAGCAGATATTTCTCCAAACGGCGTTTACTCCCATTCACTCTGGCTTATCAAAACGCAGCTCCGAGAAGCAACGTGCTTCTCACTCTCTGAATCTAGAGGCAGATTGAACTCCCTTAGGTAAGCGAACACCCAGCAGAGCAGTCTGAAAAATACGTTCATTTTGTGTTTTAGACGGAGATTTACATCTATTTGGGAAATGCTTGCATTTGGCTGGGAAAATGCGTTTTCCGCTTCTTCAGAGAAAGGGTTTATAAACTCCTGCAACAACACATCAGTTTAACTCTGTAAGTTGAACGCACACATTGAAGACCGTTCTGTTAGGTTTTTCCGTTTTGGTTTTAGAAGCAGATATTTCTCCAAACCGCGTTTTCTCCCATTCACTCTGGCATATCAAAACGAAGCTCCGAGAAGTAACGTGCTTCTCACTCTCTCAATCTAGAGGCAGACTCAACTCCCTTAGGTAAGCGAACACCCTGCAGAGCAGTCTGAAAAATACGTTCGTTTCGTGTTTTAGACGGAGATTTACAGCTATTTGGGAAATGCTTGCATTTGGCTGGGAAAATGCTTTTTCCACTTCTTCACAAAAAGGGTTTAGAAACTCCTGCAAAAACACATCAGTTTAACTCTATAAGTTGAACGCACACATTGAAGGCCGTTCTGTTAGGTTGCTCCGTTTTGGTTTTAGAAGCAGATATTTCTCAAAACTGCGATTACTGCCATTCACTCTGGCATATCAAAACGGAGCTCCGAGAAGCAACGTGCTTCTCACTCTCTGAATCTAGAGGCAGATTCAACTCCCTTAGGTAAGCGAACAAACAGCAGAGAAGTCTGAAAAATACGTTCGTTTTATGTTTTAGACGGAGATTTACAGCTATTTGGGAAATTCTTGCATTTGGCTGAAAAAATGCGTTTTCCGCTTCTTCACAGAAATAGTTTAGAAACTCCTGCAAACACACATCAGTTTAACTCTGTAAGTTGAACGCACACATTGAAGGCCGTTCTGTTATGTTGCTCCGTTTTGGTTTTAGAATCAGATATTTTTCCAAACCGCGTTTACTATTTTTCACTCTGGCATATCAAAACTCAGCTCCAAGAAAAAACGGGCTTCTCACTCTCTGAATCTAGAGGCAGATTGAACTCCCTTAGTAAGCGAACACCCAGCTGAGCAGTCTGAATGATACGTTCGTTTTGTGTTTTAGACGGACATTTCCAGCTATTTAAGAAATGCTTGCATTTGGCTGGGAAAATGCGTTTTCCGCTTCTTCACAGAAAGGGTTTAGAAACTCCTGCAAACACACATCAGTTTAACTCTGTAAGTTGAACGCACACGTTGAAGGCCGTTCTGTTAGGTTGTTCCGTTTTGGTTTTAGAAGCAGATATTTCTCCAAACGGCGTTTACTCCCATTCACTCTGGCATATCAAAACGCAGCTCCAAGAAGCAACGGGCTTCTCACTCTCTGAATCTAGAGGCAGATTCAACTTCCTTAGGTAAGGGAACACCCAGCAGAGCAGTCTGAAGCATACGTTCATTTTGTGTTTTAGACGGAGATTTACAGCTATTTGGGAAATGCTTGCATTCGGCTGGGAAAATGCGTTTTCCGCTTCTTCAGAGAAAGGGTTTAGAAACTCCTGCAAACACACATCAGTTTAACTCTGTAAGTTGAACGGACACATTGAAGACCGTTCTGTTAGGTTGTTCCGTTTTTGTTTTAGAAGCAGATATTTCTCCAAACCGCGTTTACTCCCATTCACTCTGGCATATCAAAACGCAGCTCCGAGAAGCAACGTGCTTCTCACTCTCTGAATCTAGAGGCAGATTCAACTCCCTTAGGTAAGCGAACACCCAGCAGAGCAGTCTGAAGGATACGTTCGATTTGTGTTTTAGACGGAGATTTACAGCTATTTGGGAAATGCTTGCATTTGGCTGGGAAATAGCTTTTTTGCTTCTTCACAGAAAGGGTTTAGAAACTCCTGCAAACACACATCAGTTTAACTCTGTAAGTTGAACGGACACATAGAAGGCCGTTCTGTTAGGTTTCTCCGTTTTCGTTTTAGAAGCAGATATTTCTCCAAACGGCGTTTACTCCCATTCACTCTGGCATATCAAAACGCAGCTCCGAGAAGCAACGTGCTTCTCACTCTCTGAATCTAGAGGCAGATTCAACTCCCTTAGGTAGGCGAACACCCAGCAGAGCAGTCTGAAGGATACATTCCTTTCGTGTTTTAGACGGAGATTTACAGCTATTTGGGAAATGCTTGCATTTGGCTGGGAAAATGCTTTTTCCGCTTCTTCACAGAAAGGGTTTAGAAACTTCTGCAAACACACATCAGTTTAACTCTGTAGGTTGAACGCACGCATTGAAGGCCGTTCTGTTAGGTAGCTCCGTTTTGGTTTTAGAAGCTGATATTTCTCCAAACCGCGTTTACTCCCATTCACTCTGGCATATCCAAACGCAGCTCCGAGAAGCAACATGCTTCTCACTCTCTGAATCTAGACGCAGATTCAACTCCCTTAGGTAAGCGAACACCCAGCAGAGCAGTCTGAATGATACATTCGTTTCGTGTTTTAGACGGAGATTTACAGCTATTTGGGAAATGCTTGCATTTGGCTGGGAAAATGCTTTTTCCGCTTCTTCACAGAAAGGGTTTAGAAACTCCTGCAAACACCTATCAGTTTAACTATTTAAGTTGAACGCACACATTGAAGGCCGTTCTGTTAGGTTGCTCCGTTTTGGTTTTAGAAGCAGATATTTCTCCAAACCGCGTTTACTCTTATTCACTCTGGCATATCAAAACGCAGCTCCGAGAAGCAACGTGCTTCTCACTCTCTCAATCTAGAGGCAGATTCAACTCCCTTAGGTAAGCGAACACCCAGCAGAGCAATCTGAAGGATACGTTCGATTTTTGTTTTAGACGGAGATTTACATCTATTTGGGAAATGCTTGCATTTGGCTGAAAAATAGCGTTTTCCGCTTCTTCACAGAAAGGATTTAGAAACTCCTGCAAACACACATCAGTTTAACACTGTAGGTTGAACGCACACATTGAAGGCCGTTCTGTTAGGTTGCTCCGTTTTGGATTTAGAATCAGTTATTTCTCCAAACCGGGTTTACTCCCTTTCATTCTGGCATATCAAAACTCAGCTCCAAGAAAAAACGGGCTTCTCACTCTCTGAATCTAGAGGCAGATTCAACTCCCTTAGGTAAGCGAACACCCAGCAGAGCAGTCTGAAATATATGTTCGTTTTCTGTTTTACACGGACATTTACAGCTATTTGGGAAATGCTTGCATTTGGCTGGGAAATAGCTTTTTTGCTTCTTCACAGAAAGGGTTTAGAAACTCCTGCAAACACACATCAGTTTAACTGTGTACGTTGAACGCACACATTGAAGGCCGTTCCGTTAATTTCTCCGTTTTGGTTTTAGAAGCAGATATTTCTCCAAACGGCGTTTACTCCCATTCACTCTGGCATATCAAAACGCAGCTCCGAGAAGCAACGTGCTTCTCACTCTCTGAATCTAGAGGCAGATTCAACTTCCTTAGGTAAGCGAACACCCAGCAGAGCAGTCTGAAGGATACATTCGTTTCGTGTTTTAGACGGAGATTTACAGCTATTTCCGAAATGGTTGCATTTGGCTGGGAAAATGCTTTTTCCGCTGCTTCACAGAAAGGGTTTAGAAACTCCTGCAAACACACATCAGTTGAACTCTGTAAGTTGAACGCACGCATTGAAGGCCGTTCTTTTAGGTTGCTCCGTTTTGGTTTTAGAAGCTGATATTTCTCCAAACCGCGTTTACTCCCATTCACTCTGGCATATCTAAACGCAGCTCCGAGAAGCAACATGCTTTTCACTCTCTGAATCTAGAGGCAGATTCAACTCCCTTAGGTAAGCGAACACCCAGCAGAGCAGTCTGAATGATACATTCGTTTCGTGTTTTAGACGGAGATTTACAGCTATTTGGGAAATGCTTGCATTTTGCTGGGAAAATGCTTTTTCCGCTTCATCACAGAAAGGGTTTAGAAACTCCTGCAAACACCTATCAGTTTAACTCTTTTAGTTGAACGCACACATTGAAGGCCGTTCTGTTAGGTTGCTCCGTTTTGGTTTTAGAAGCAGATATTTCTCCAAACCGCGTTTACTGCCGTTCACTCTGGCATATCAAAACGCAGCTCCGAGAAGCAACGTGCTTCTCACTCTCTGAATCTAGAGGCAGATTGAACTCCCTTAGGTAAGCGAACACCCAGCAGAGCAGTCTGACAAATTCGTTCATTTTGTGTTTTAGAGGGAGATTTACAACTATTTGGGAAATGCTTGCATTTGGCTGGGAAAATGCGTTTTCCGCTTCTTCAGAGAAAGGGTTTATAAACTCCTGCAACAACACATCAGTTTAACTCTGTAAGTTGAACGCACACATTGAAGACCGTTCTGTTAGGTTTTTTTGTTTTGGTTTTAGAAGCAGATATTTCTCCAAACCGCGTTTTCTCCCATTCACTCTGGCATATCAAAACGGAGCTCTGAGAAGCAACGTGCTTCTCACTCTCTCAATCTAGAGGCAGATTCAACTCCCTTAGGTAAGCGAACACCCAGCAGAGCAGTCTGAAAAATACGTTCGTTTCGTGTTTTAGACGGAGATTTACAGCTATTTGGAAAATGCTTGCATTTGGCTGGGAAAATGCTTTTTCCACTTCTTCACAGAAAGGGTTTAGAAACTCCTGCAAAAACACATCAGTTTAACTCTATAAGTTGAATGCACACATTGAAGGCCGTTCTGTTAGGTTGCTCCGTTTTGGTTTTAGAAGCAGATATTTCTCAAAACCGCGTTTACTGCCATTCACTCTGGCATATCAAAACGGAGCTCCGAGAAGCAACGTGCTTCTCACTCTCTGAATCTAGAGGCAGATTCAACTCCCTTAGGTAAGCGAACAAACAGCAGAGAAGTCTGAAAAATACGTTCGTTTTATGTTTTAGACGGAGATTTACAGCTATTTGGGAAATTCTTGCATTTGGCTGAAAAAATGCGTTTTCCGCTTCTTCACAGAAATAGTTTAGAAACTCCTGCAAACACACATCAGTTTAACTCTGTAAGTTGAACGCACACATTGAAGGCCGTTCTGTTAGGTTGCTCCGTTTTGGTTTTAGAATCAGATATTTCTCCAAACCGCGTTTACTCTTTTTCACTCTGGCATATCAAAACTCAGCTCCAAAAAAAAACGGGCTTCTCACTCTCTGAATCTAGAGGCAGATTGAACTCCCTTAGGTAAGCGAACACTCAGCTGAGCAGTCTGAATGATACGTTCGTTTTGTGTTTTAGACGGACATTTCCAGCTATTTAAGAAATGCTTGCATTTGGCTGGGAAAATGCGTTTTCCGCTTCTTCACAGAAAGGGTTTAGAAACTCCTGCAAACACACATCAGTTTAACTCTGTAAGTTGAACGCACCCGTTGAAGGCCGTTCTGTTAGGTTGTTCCGTTTTGGTTTTAGAAGCAGATATTTCTCCAAACGGCGTTTACTCCCATTCACTCTGGCATATCAAAACGCAGCTCCGAGAAGCAACGGGCTTCTCACTCTCTGAATCTAGAGGCAGATTCAACTTCCTTAGGTAAGCGAACACCCAGCAGAGCAGTCTGAAGGATACGTTCGTTTTGTGTTTTTGACGGAGATTTAAAGCTATTTGGGAAATGCTTGCATTTGGCTGGGAAAATGCTTTTTCCGCTTCTTCACAGAAAGGGTGTAGAAACTCCTGCAAACAGACATCAATTTAACTCGGTACGCTAAACGCACGCATTGAAGGCCGTTCTATTAGGTAGCTCCGCTTTGGTTTTAGAAGCTGATATTTCTCCAAACCGCGTTTACTACCATTCACTCTGGCATATCAAAACGCAGCTCCGAGAAGAAACGGGCTTCTCACTCTCTGAATCTAGAGGCAGATTCAACTTTCTTAGGTAAGCGAACACCCAGCAGAGCGGTCTGAAAAATACGTTCGTTTTGTGTTTTAGACGTAGATTTAAAGCTGTTTGGGAAATGCTTGCATTTTGCTTTGAAAATGCGTTTTCTGCTTCTTCAGAGAAAGGGTTTAGAAACTCCTGCAAACACACATCAGTTTAACTCTGTAAGTTGAACGAACACATTGAAGACCGTTCTGTTAGGTTTTTCCGTTTTGGTTTTAGAAGGAGATATTTCTCCAAACCGCCTTTGCTTTCATTCACTCTGGCATATCAAAACGCAGCTCCGAGAAGCAACGGGCTTCTCACTCTTTGATTCTAGAAGCAGATTCAACTCCCTTTGGTAAGCGAACACCCAGCAGAGCAGTATGAAGGATACGTTCGTTTTGTGTTTTAGACGGAGATTTACAGCTATTTGAGAGATGCTAGCATTTTGCTGGGAAATAGCGTTCTTTGCTTCTTCACAGAAAGGGTTTAGATCCTCCTGGAAACACACATCAGTTGAACTCTGTAAGTTGAACGCACACATTGAAGGCCGTTCTGTTAGGTTGCTCCGTTTTGGTTTTCGAAGCAGATATTTCTTCAAACCGTTTTTACTCCCATTCACTCTGGCATATCAAAACGGAGCTCAGAGAAGAAACGGGCTTCTCACTCTCTGAATCTAGAGGCAGATTCAACTCCCTTAGGTAAGCGAACACCCTGCAGAGCAGTCTGAAGGTTACGTTGATTTTGTGTTATACACGGAGATTTACAGCTATTTGGGAAATGCTTGCAAATGGCTGGGAAAATGTGCTTTCCGCTTCTTCACAGAAAGGGTTTAGAAACTCCTGCAAACCCACATAAATTTATCTCTATATGTTGAACTCACACATTGAAGGCCGTTCTGTTAGGTTGTTCCGTTTTGGTTTTAGAAGCAGATATTTCTCCAAACCGCGTTTACTCCCATTCACTCTGGCGTATCAAAACGCAGGTCCGAGCAGAAACGTGCTTCTCACTCTCTGAATCTAGAGGCTGATTCAACTCTATTAGGTATGAAAACACCCAGCAGAGCAGTCTGAAGGATACGTTCGATTTGTGTTTTAGACGGAGATTTACACCTATTTGGGAAATGCTTGCATTTGGCTGGAAAATAGCGTTTTCCGTTTCTTCACAGAAAGAATTGAGAAACTCCTGCAAACACACATCATTTGATCTCTGTAGGTTGAACGCACACATTGAAGGCAGTTGTGTTACTTTGCTCCGTTTTGGTTTTAGAAGCAGATATTTCTCCAACCCGCGTTTACTCCCTTTCACTCTGGCATATCAAAACGCAGCTCCGAGAAGCAACTTGTTTCTCACTCTCTGAATCTAGAGGCAGATTGGACTCCCGTAGGTAACAGAACACCCAGCAGAGCAGTCTGAAAGATACGTTCGTTTTGTGTTTTAAACGGAGATTTCCAACTATTTTGGCAGTGCTTGCATTTGGCTGGGATAATGCGTATTCCGCTTCTTCACAGAAAGGGTTTAGAAACTCCTGCAAACCAACGTCACTTTAACTCTGTAAGTTGAACGCACACATTGAAGGCAGTTCTGTTATGTTGCTCCGTTTTGGTTTTAGAAGCAGATATTTCTCCAAACCGTGTTTAATACCTTTCACTCTGGCATGTCAAAACGCAGCTCCGAGAAGCAACGGGCTTCTGACTCTCTGAATCTAGAGGCAGATTGAACTCCCTTAGGTAAGCGAATACCCAGCAGAGCAGTCTGAAGGATACGTTCGTTTTGTGTTTTAGACGAAGATTTACAGCTATTTGGGAAATGCTTGCTTTTGGCTGAAAAAATGCGTTTTCCGCTTCTTCAGAGAAAGGGTTTAGAAACTCCTCCCAAAACTCATCAGTTTAACTCTGTAAGTTGAACGCACACATTGAAGACCGTTCTATTAGGTTGTTCCGTTTTGGTTTTAGAAGCAGATATTTCTCCAAACCGCGTTTACTCCGGTTCACTCTGGCATATCAAAACGCAGCTCAGAGAAGCAACGTGCTTCTCACTCTCTGAATCTAGAGGCAGATTGAACTCCCTTAGGTAAGCGAATACCCAGCAGAGCAGTCTGAAGGATACGTTCGTTTTGTGTTTTAGACGGAGATTTACAGCTATTTGGGAAATGCTTGCATTTGGCTGGGAAAATGCTTTTTCCGCTTCTTCCTGAAAGGGTTTAGAAACTCCTGCAAACAGACATCAATTTAACTCTGTACGTTAAACGCACGCAAAGAAGGCCGTTCTGTTAGGTAGCTCCGTTTTGGTTTTAGAAGCAGATATTTCTCCAAACCGCGTTTGCTACCATTCACTCTGGCATATCAAAACGCAGCTCCGAGAAGCAACATGCTTCTCACTCTCTGAATCTAGACGCAGATTCAACTCCCTTAGGTAAGCGAACACCCAGCTGAGCAGTCTGAATGATACATTCGTTTCGTGTTTTAGACGGAGATTTACAGCTATTTTGGAAATGCTTGCATTTGGCTGGGAAAATGCTTTTTCCGCTTCTTCACAGAAAGGGTTTAGAAACTCCTGTAAACACACATCAGTTTAACTCTGTAAGTTGAACACAAGCATTGAAGGCCGTTCTGTTAGGTAGCTCCGTTTTGGTTTTAGAAGCAGATATTTCTCCAAACCGCGTTTACTCCCATTCACTCAGGCATATCAAAACGCAGCTCCGAGAAGCAACGAGCTTCTCACTCTCTGAATCTAGAGGCAGATTCAACTTTCGTAGGTAAGCGAACACCCAGCAGAGCAGTCTGAAGGATACGTTCGTTTTGTGTTTTAGACGGAGATTTACAGCTATTTGGGAAATGCTTGCATTTGGCTGGGAAATAGCTTTTTTGCTTCTTCACAGAAAGGGTTTAGAAACTCCTGCAAACACACATCACTTTAACTCTGTAAGTTGAACGCACACATTGAAGGCCGTTCTGTTAGGTTGCTCCGTTTCGGTTTTAGAAGCAGATGTTTATCCAAACGGCGTTTACTCCCTTTCACTCTGGCATATCAAAACTCAGCTCCAAGAAAAAACGGGCTTCTCACTCTCTGAATCTAGAGGCAGATTCAACTCCCTTAGGTAAGCGAACACCCAGCAGAGCAGTCTGAAGAATATGTTCGTTTTGTGTTTTAGACGGAGATTTACAGCTATTTGGGAAATGCTTGCATTTGGCTGACAAATAGCTTTTTTCTTCTTCACAGAAAGCCTTTAGAAACTCCTGCAAACACCTATCAGTTAAACTCTTTAAGGTGAACGCACACATTGAAGGCCGTTCTTTTAGGTTGCTCCGTTTTGTTTTTAGAAACAGATATTTCTCCAAACCGCGTTTACTCCCATTCACTCTGGCATATCAAAACGCAGCTCCGAGAAGCAACGGGCTTCTCACTCTCTGAATCTAGAGGCAGATACAACTTTCTTAGGTAAGCGAACACCCAGCAGAGTAGTTTGAAGGATACGTTCGTTTTGTGTTTTAGACGTAGATTTACAGCTATTTGGGAAATGCTTGCAATTTGCTGGGAAATAGCGTTTTTTGCTTCTTCACAGAAAATATTTAGAAACTCCTGCAAACACACATCAGTTCAACTCTGTAAGTTGAACGCACACATTGAAGGCCGTTCTGTTAGGTTGCTCCGCTTTGGTTTTAGAAGCCGATATTTCTCCAAACCGCGTTTACTCCTGTTGACCCTTGGATATCAAAACGCAGCTCCGAGAAGCAACGTGCTTCTCACTCTCTGAATCTAGAGGCAGGTTGAACTCCCTTAGGTAAGGGAACACCCAGCAGAGCAGTCTGAAGCATACGTTCATTTTGTGTTTTAGACGGAGATTTACAGCTATTTGGGAAATGCTTGCATTTGGCTGGGAAAATGCGTTTTCCGATTCTTCAGAGAAAGGGTTTAGAAACTCCTGCAAACACACATCAGTTTAACTCTGTAAGTTGAACGCACACATTGAAGACCGTTCTGTTAGGTTGTTCCGTTTTTGTTTTAGAGGCAGATATTTCTCCAAACCGCGTTTTCTCCCATTCACTCTGGCATTTCAAAACGCAGCTCCGAGAAGCAACGTGCTTCTCACTCTCTCAATCTAGAGGCAGATTCAACTCCCTTAGGTAAGCGAACACCCAGCAGAGCAGTCTGAAGGATACGTTCGATTTGTGTTTTAGACGGAGATTTACAGCTATTTGGGAAATGCTTGCATTTGGCTGGGAAATAGCTTTTTTGCTTCTTCACAGAAAGGGTTTAGAAACTCCTGCAAACACACATCAGTTTAACTCTGTAAGTTGAACGAACACATAGAAGGCCGTTCTGTTAGGTTTCTCCGTTTTTGTTTTAGAAGCAGATATTTCTCCAAACGGCGTTTACTCCAATTCACTCTGGCATATCAAAACGCAGCTCCGAGAAGCAACGTGCTTCTCACTCTCTGAATCTAGAGGCAGATTCAACTCCCTTAGGTAAGCGAACACCCAGCAGAGCAGTCTGAAGGATACATTCCTTTCGTGTTATAGACGGAGATTTACAGCTATTTGGGAAATGCTTGCATTTGGCTGGGAAAATGCTTTTTCCGCTTCTTCACAGAAAGGGTTTAGAAACTTCTGCAAACACACATCAGTTTAACTCTGTAGGTTGAACGCACGCATTGAAGGCCGTTCTGTTAGGTAGCTCCGTTTTGGTTTTAGAAGCTGATATTTCTCCAAACCGCGTTTACTCCCATTCACTCTGGCATATCTAAACGCAGCTCCGAGAAGATACATGCTTCTCACTCTCTGAATCTAGACGCAGATTCAACTCCCTTAGGTAAGCGAACACCCAGCAGAGCAGTCTGAATGATACATTCGTTTCGTGTTTTAGACGGAGATTTACAGCTATTTGGGAAATGCTTGCATTTGGCTGGGAAAATGCTTTTTCCGCTTCTTCACAGAAAGGGTTTAGGAACTCCTGCACACACCTATCAGTTTACCTATTTAAGTTGAACGCACACATTGAAGGCCGTTCAGTTAGGTTGCTCCGTTTTGGTTTTAGAAGCAGATATTTCTCCAAACCGCGTTTACTCTTATTCACTCTGGCATATCAAAACGCAGCTCCGAGAAGCAACGTGCTTCTCACTCTCTCAATCTAGAGGCAGATTCAACTCCCTTAGGTAAGCGAACACCCAGCAGAGCAATCTGAAGGATACGTTCGATTTTTGTTTTAGACGGAGATTTACATCTATTTGGGAAATGCTTGCATTTGGCTGAAAAATAGCGTTTTCCGCTTCTTCACAGAAAGGATTTAGAAACTCCTGCAAACACACATCAGTTTAACACTGTAGGTTGAACGCACACATTGAAGGCCGTTCTGTTAGGTTGCTCCGTTTTGGATTTAGAATCAGTTATTTCTCCAAACCGCGTTTACTCCCTTTCATTCTGGCATATCAAAACTCAGCTCCAAGAAAAAACGGGCTTCTCACTCTCTGAATCTAGAGGCAGATTCAACTCCCTTAGGTAAGCGAACACCCAGCAGAGCAGTCTGAAATATATGTTCGTTTTCTGTTTTACACGGACATTTACAGCTATTTGGGAAATGCTTGCATTTGGCTGGGAAATAGCTTTTTTGCTTCTTCACAGAAAGGGTTTAGAAACTCCTGCAAACACACATCAGTTTAACTGTGTACGTTGAACGCACACATTGAAGGCCGTTCTGTTAGGTTTCTCCGTTTTGGTTTTAGAAGCAGATATTTCTCCAAACGGCGTTTACTCCCATTCACTCTGGCATATCAAAACGCAGCTCCGAGAAGCAACGTGCTTCTCACTCTCTGAATCTAGAGGCAGATTGAACTCCCTTAGGTAAGCGAACACCCAGCAGAGCAGTCTAAAAAATACGTTTATTTTGTGTTTTAGACGGAGATTTACAACTATTTGGGAAATGCTTGCATTTGGCTGGGAAAATGCGTTTTCCGCTTCTTCAGAGAAAGGGTTTAGAAACTCCTGCAACAACACATCAGTTTAACTCTGTAAGTTGAATGCACACATTGAAGACCGTTCTGTTAGGTTTTTCCGTTTTGGTTTTAGAAGCAGATATTTCTCCAAACCGCGTTTACTCCCTTTCACTCTGGCATATCAAAACGCAGCTCCGAGAAGCAACTAGTTTCTCACTCTCTGAATCTAGAGGCAGATTGAACTCCCTTAGGTAACAGAACACCCAGCAAAGCAGTCTGAAGGATACGTTCGTTTTGTGTTTTACACGGAGATTTACAGCTATTTGGGACATGCTTGCATTAGGCTGGGAAATAGCGTTTTCCGCTTCTTCACAGAAAGGGTTTAGAAAGTCGTGCAAACACACATCAGTTTACCTCTGTAAGTTGAAAGAAAACTTTGAAGGCCGTTCTCTTAGGTGTCTCTGTTTTGGTTTTAGAAGCAGATATTTCTCAAAACCGCGTTTAATCCCATTCACTCTGGCGTATCAAAACGCAGCTCCGAGAAGCAACGGGCTTCTCACACTCTGAATCTAGAAGCACATTCAACTCCCTTAGGTAAGCGAATACCCAGCAGAGCAGTCTGAAGGATACGTTCGTTTTGTGTTTTAGACGAAGATTTACAGCTACTTGGGAGATGCTAGCATTTTGCTGGGAAATAGCGTTTTTTGCTTCTTCACAGAAAGGGTTTAGAAACTTCTGCAAACACACATCAGTTTAACTCTGTATGTTGAACGTGCACATTGAAGGCCATTCTGTTAGGTTGCTCCGTTTTGGTTTTAGAAGCAGATATTTCTCCAAACCGCGTTTACTCCCGTTCACTCTGGCATATCAAAACGCAGCTCCGAGAAGCAACGTGCTTCTCACTCTCTGAATCTAGAGGCAGATTGAACTCCCTTAGGTAAGCGCACACCCAGCAGAGCAGTCTGAAGGATACCTTCGTTTTGTGTTTTAGACGGAGATTTACAGCTATTTGGGAAATGCTTGCATTTGGCTGGGAAATAGCTTTTTGCTTCTTCACAGAAAGTGTTTAGAAACTCCTGCAAACACCCATCAGTTTAACTCTGTAAATTAAACACACACATTGAACGCCGTTCTGTTAGGTTGCTCCGTTTTGGTTTTAGAAGCAGATATTTCTCCAAACGGCGTTTACTCCCATTAACTCTGGCATATCAAAACGCAGCTCCGAGAAGCAACGTGCTTCTCACTCTCTGAATCTAGAGGCAGATTGAACTCCCTTAGGTAAGCGAACACCCAGCAGAGCAGTCTGAAGGATACGTTCATTTTGTGTTTTAGACAAAGATTTACAACTATTTGGGAAATGCTTGCATTTGGCTGGGAAAATGCGTTTTTCGCTTCTTCAGAGACAGGGTTTAGAAACTCCTGCAAACACACATCAGTTGAACTCTGTAAGTTGAACGGACACAGTAAAGGCCGTTCTGTTAGGTTGCTCCGTTTTGGTTTTAGAAGCAGATATTTCTCCAAACCGCGTTTACTCCCATTCACTCTGGCATATAAAAACGCAGCTCCGAGAAGCAACGTGCTTCTCTCTCTCTGAATCTAGAGGCAGATTCAACTCCCTTAGGTAAGCGAACACCCAGCAGAGCAGTCTGAAGGATACGTTCGTTTTGTGTTTTAGACGGAGATTTACAGCTATGTGGGAAATGCTTGCATTTGGCTGGGAAATAGCTTTTTTGCTTCTTCACAGAAAGGGTTTAGAAACTCCTGCAAACACACATCACTTTAACTCTGTGAGTTGAACGCACACATTGAAGGCCGTTCTGTTAGGTTGCTCCGTTTTGGTTTTAGAAGCAGATATTTCTCCAAACCGCGTTTACTCTTTTTCACTCTGGCATATCAAAACTCAGCTCCAAGAAAAAACGGGCTTCTCACTCTCTGAATCTAGAGGCAGATTCAACTCCCTTAGGTAAGCGAACATTCAGCAGAACAGTCTTAAGGATACGTTCGTTTTGTGTTTTAGACGGAGATTTACAGCTATTTGGGAAATGCTTGCATTTGGCTGGGAAAATGCGTTTTCTGCTTCTTCACAGAAAGGGTTTAGAAACTCCTGCCAACACACATCAGTTTATCTCTGTAAGTTGAACGCACTCATTGAAGGTCGTTCTGTTAGGTTGTTCCGTTTTGGTTTTAGAAGCAGATATTTTTCCAAACCGCGTTTACTCCCATTCACTCTGGCATATCAAAACGCAGCTCCGAGAAGCAACGTGCTTCTCACCTTCTGAATCTAGAGGCAGATTCAACTCCCTTAGGTAAGCGAACACCCAGCAGAGCAGTCTGAACGATACGTTCGTTTTGTGTTTTCGACGGAGATTTCCAGCTATTTGGGAAATGCTTGCATTTGGCTGGGAAATAGCGTTTTCCGCTTCGTCAAAGAAAGGATTTAGAAACTCCTGGAAACACACATCAGTTTACCTCTGTAGGTTGAACGGACACATTGAAGGCCGTTCTGTTAGATTGCTCCGTTTTGGTTGTAGAAGCAGATATTTCTCCAAACCGCGTTTACTCCCATTCACTCTGGCATATCAAAACGCAGCTCCGAGAAGCAACGGGCTTCTCAGTCTCTGAATCTAGAGGCAGATTCAACTTTCTTAGGTAAGCGAACACCCAGTAGAGCGGTCTGAAAAATACGTTCGTTTTGTGTTTTAGACGTAGATTTAAAGCTATTTGGGAAATGCTTGCATTTGGCTTTGAAAATGCGTTTTCTGCTTCTTCAGAGAAAGGGTTGAGAGACTCCTGCAAACACACATCAGTTTAACTCTGTACCTTGAACCCACACATTGAAGACCGTTCGGTTAGGTTGTTCCGTTTTGGTTTTAGAAGCAGATATTTCTCCAAACCGCGTATTCTCCCATTCACTCTGGCATATCAAAACGCAGCTCAGAGAAGCAACGAGCTTCTCACTCTCTCAATCTAGAGGCAGATTCAACTCCCTTAGGTAAGCGAACACCCAGCAGAGCAGTCTGAAGGATACGTTCGTTTTGTGTTTTAGACGGAGATTTCCAGCTATTTGGGAAATGCTTGCATTTGGCTGGGAAAATGGGTTTTCCGCTTCTTCACAGAAAGGGGTTAGAAACTTCTGGAAACACACATCAGTTTAACTCAATAAGTTGAACGCACCCATTGAAGGCCATTCTGTTAGGTTGCTCCGTTTTCGTTTTAGAAGCAGATATTTCCCCAAATTGCGTTTACTCCCATTCACTCTGGCATATCAAAACGCAGCTCCGAGAAGCAACATGCTTCTCAATCTCTGAATCTAGAGGCAGATTCAACTCCCTTAGGTAAGCGAACACCTAGCAGAGCAGTCTGAATGATACATTCGTTTCGTGTTTTAGACGGAGATTTACAGCCATTTGGGAAATGCTTGCATTTGGCTGGGAAATAGCTTTTTCCGCTTCTTCACAGGAAGGGTTTAGAAACTCCTGCAAACACCTATCAGTTTAACTCTTTAAGATGAACGCACACATTGAAGGCCGTTCTGTTAGGTTGTTCCGTTTTGGTTTTAGAAGCAGATATGTCTCCAAACCGCGTTTACTCCCTTTCACTCTGGCATATCCAAACGCAGCTCCGAGAAGCAACGGGCTTCTCACTCTCTGAATCAAGAGGCAGATTCAACTCCCTTAGGTAAGCGAACACCCAGGAGAGCAGTCTGAAAAATACGTTCGTTTTGTGTTTTAGACGAAGATTTACAGCTATTTGGGAAATGCTTGCAAATGGCTGGGAAAATTTGCTTTCCGCTTCTTCACAGAAAGGGTTTAGAAACTCCGGCAAACACACATCAGTTTAACTCTGTAAGTTGAACGCACACATTGAAGGCCGTTCTTTTAGGTTGCTCCGTTTTGGTTTTCGAAGCAGATATTTCTTCAAACCGCTTTTACTCCCATTCACTCTGGCATATCAAAACGGAGCTCCGAGAAGAAACGGGCTTCTCACGCTCTGAATCTAGAGGCAGATTCAACTCCCTTAGGTAAGCGAACACCCAGCAGAGCAGTCTGAAGGTTACGTTCATTTTGTGTTATACACGGAGATTTACAGCTATTTGGGAAATGCTTGCAAATGGCTGGGAAAATTTGCTTTCCGCTTCTTCACAGAAAGGGTTTAGAAACTCCTGCAAACACACATCAGTTTAACTCTGTAAGTTGAACGCACACATTGAAGGCCGTTCTTTTAGGTTGTTCCCTTTTTGTTTTAGAATCAGATATTTCTCCAAACCGCGTTTACTAGCATTCACTCTGGCGTATCAAAACGCAGCTCCGAGAAGAAACGTGCTTCTCACTCTCTGTATCTAGAGGCTGATTCAGCTCCCTTAGGTATGAAAACACCCAGCAAGGCAGTCTGAAGGATACGTTCGTTTCGTGTTTTAGACGGAGATTTACACCTATTTGGGAAATGCTTGCATTTGGCTGGAAAATAGCGTTTTCCGCTTCTTCACAGAAAGAATTGAGAAACTTTTGCAAACACACATCAGTTTATCTCTGTAGGTTGAACGCACACATTGAAGGCCGTTGTGTTACTTTGCTCCGTTTTGGTTTTAGAAGCAGATATTTCTCCAAACCGCGTTTACTCCCTTTCACTCTGGCATATCAAAACGCAGCTCGGAGAAGCAACTTGTTTCTCACTCTCTGAATCTAGAGGCAGATTGAACACCCTTAGGTAACAGAACACCCAGCAGAGCAGTCTGAAAGATACGTTCGTTTTTTGTTTTAAACGGAGACTTTCAGCTATTTTGGCAGTGCTTGCATTTGGCTGGGAATATGCGTATTCTGCTTCTTCACAGAAAGGGTTTAGAAACTCCTGCAAACCAACGTCACTTTAACGCTGTAAGTTGAACGCACACATTGAAGGCCGTTCTGTTAGGTTGCTCCGTTTTGGTTTTAGAAGCAGATATTTCTCCATACGGAGTTTACTCCCATCCACTCTGGCATGTCAAAACGCAGCTCCGAGAAGCAACGGGCTTCTGACTCTCTGAATCAAGAGGCAGATTGAACTCCCTTAGGTAAGCGAATACCCAGCAAAGCAGTCTGAAGGATACGTTCGTTTTGTGTTTTAGACAAAGATTTACAGCTATTTGGGACATGCTTGCATTAGGCTGGGAAATAGCGTTTTCCGCTTCTTCACAGAAAGGGTTTAGAAAGTCGTGCAAACACACATCAGTTTACCTCTGTAAGTTGAAAGAAAACATTGAAGGCCTTTCTCTTAGGTGTCTCTGTTTTGGTTTTAGAAGCAGATATTTCTCAAAACCGCGTTTAATCCCATTCACTCTGGCGTATCAAAACGCAGCTCCGAGAAGCAACGGGCTTCTCACTCTCTGAATCTAGAAGCACATTCAACTCCCTTAGGTAAGCGAATACCCAGCAGAGCAGTCTGAAGGATACGTTCGTTTTGTGTTTTAGACGAAGATTTACAGCTACTTGGGAGATGCTAGCATTTTGCTGGGAAATAGCGTTTTTTGCTTCTTCACAGAAAGGGTTTAGAAACTCCTGCAAACACACATCACTTTAACTCTGTAAGTTGAACGCACACATTGAAGGCCGTTCTGTTAGGTTGCTCCGTTTTGGTTTTAGAAGCATATATTTCTCCAAACGGCGTTTACTCCCATTCACTCTGGCATATAAAAACGCAGCTCCGAGAAGCAACGTGCTTCTCTTTCTCTGAATCTAGAGGCAGATTCAACTCCCTTAGGTAAGCGAACACCCAGCAGGGCAGTCTGAAGGATACATTCGTTTCGTGTTTTAGACGGAGATTTACAGCTATTTGGGAAATGCTTGCATTGGGCTGGGAAAATGCTTTTTCCGCTTGTTCACAGAAAGGGTTTAGAAACTTCTGCAAACACACATCAGTTTAACTCTGTAAGTTGAACGCACACATTGAAGACCGTTCAGTTAGGTTGCTTCGTTTTGGTTTTAGAATCAGATATTTCTCCAAACCGCGTTTACTCTTTTTCACTCTGGCATATCAAAACTCAGCTCCAAGAAAAAACGGGCTTCTCACTCTCTGAATCTAGAGGGAGATTCAACTCCCTTAGGTAAGCGAACACCCAGCAGAGCAGTCTGAAGAATATGTTCGTTTTGTGTTTTAGACGGAGATTTACAGCTATTTGGGAAATGCTTGCATTTGGCTGGGAAATAGCTTTTTTCTTCTTCACAGAAAGCCTTTACAAACTCCTGCAAACACCTATCAGTTGAACTCTTTAAGGTGAACGCACACATTGAAGGCCGTTCTGTTAGGTTGCTCCGTTTTGTTTTTAGAAACAGATATTTCTCCAAACCGCTTTTACTCCCATTCACTCTGGCATATCAAAACGCAGCTCCGAGAAGCAACGTGCTTCTCACTCTCTCAATCTAGAGGCAGATTCAACTCCCTTAGGTAAGCCAACACCCAGCAGAGCAATCTGAAGGATACGTTCGATTTTTGTTTTAGACGGAGATTTACATCTATTTGGGAAATGCTTGCATTTGGCTGAAAAATAGCGTTTTCCGCTTCTTCACAGAAAGGATTTAGAAACTCCTGCTAACACACATCAGTTTAACACTGTAGGTTGAACGCACACATTGAAGGCCGTTCTGTTAGGTTGCTCCGTTTTGGATTTAGAATCAGTTATTTCTCCAAACCGCGTTTACTCCCTTTCATTCTGGCATATCAAAACTCAGCTCCAAGAAAAAACGGGCTTCTCACTCTCTGAATCTAGAGGCAGATTCAACTCCCTTAGGTAAGCGAACACCCAGCAGAGCAGTCTGAAATATATGTTCGTTTTCTGTTTTACACGGACATTTACAGCTATTTGGGAAATGCTTGCATTTGGCTGGGAAATAGCTTTTTTGCTTCTTCACAGAAAGGGTTTAGAAACTCCTGCAAACACACATCAGTTTAACTCTTTAATTGGAACGCACACATTGAAGGCCGTTCTGTTAGTTTGCTCCGTTTTGGTTTTAGATGCAGATATTTCTCCAAACCGCGTTTACTCCCATTCACTCTGGCATATCCAAACGCAGCTCCGAGAAGCAACGTGCTTCTCACTCTCTGAATCTAGTGGCAGATTCAACTTTCTTAGGTAAGCGAACACCCAGCAGAGCAGTCTGAAGGATACGTTCGTTTTGTGTTTTAGACGTAGATTTACAGCTATTTGTGAAATGCTTGCATTTTGCTGGGAAATAGCGTTTTCTGCTTCTTCACAGAAAATGTTTAGAAACTCCTGCAAACACACATCAGTTTAACTCTGTAAGTTGAACGCACACATTGAAGGCCGTTCTGTTAGGTTGCTCCGTTTTGGTTTTAGAAGCAGATATTTCTCCAAACCGCGTTTACTCCCATTCACTCTGGCATATCTAAACGCAGCTCGGAGAAGCAACGTGCTTCTCACTCTCTGAATCTAGAGGAAGATTGAACTCCCTTAGGTAAGCGAACACCCAGCAGAGCAGTCTGAAGGATACGTTCCTTTTGTGTTCTAGACGGAGATTTACAACTGTTTGGGAAATGCTTGCATTTGGCTGGGAAAATGCGTTTTCCGCTTCTTCAGAGAAAGGGTTTAGAAACTCCTGCAAACACACGTCAGTTTAACTTTATAAGTTGAACGCACACATTGAAGACCGTTCTGTTAGGTTGTTCCGTTTTGGTTTTAGAAGCAGATATTTCTAAAAACCGCGTTTACTCATTCACTCTGGCATATCAAAACGCAGCTCCGAGAATCAACGGGCTTCTCACTCTCTGAATCTAGTGGCAGATTCAACTTTCTTAGGTAAGCGAACACCCAGCAGAGCAGTCTGAAGGATACGTTTGTTTTGTGTTTTAGACGGAGATTTACAGCTATTAGGGAAATGCTTGCATTTGGCTGGGAAAATGCGTTTTCCGCTTCTTCACAGAAAGGGTTTAGAAACTCCTGCAAACACACATCAGTTTAACTCTGTAATTTGAACGCACACATTGAAGACCGTTTAGTTAGGTTGTTCCGTTTTGGTTTTAGAAGCAGATATTTCTCCAAACGGCGTTTTCTCCCATTCACTCTGGCATATCAAAACGCAGCTCCGAGAAGCAACGTGCTTCTCACTCTCTCAATCTAGAGGCAGATTCAACTCCCTTAGGTAAGCGAACACCCAGCAGAGCAGTCTGAAAAATACGTTCGATTTGTGTTTTAGACGGAGATATACAGCTATTTGGGAAATGCTTGCATTTGGCTGGGAAATAGCTTTTTTGCTTCTTCACAGAAAGGGTTTAGAAACTCCTGCAAACACACATCAGTTTAACTCTGTAAGTTGAACGAACACATTGAAGGCCGTTCTGTTAGGTTTCTCCGTTTTTGTTTTAGAAGCAGATATTTCTCCAAACGGCGTTTACTCCCATTCACTCTGGCATATCTAAACGCAGCTCCGAGAAGCAACGTGCTTCTCACTCTCTGAATCTAGAGGCAGATTCAACTCCCTTAGGTAAGCGAACACCCAGCAGAGCAGTCTGAATGATACATTCGTTTCGTGTTTTAGACGGATATTTACAGCTATTTGGGAAATGCTTGCATTTTGCAGGGAAAATGCTTTTTCCGCTTCTTCACAGAAAGGGTTTAGAAACTTCTGCAAACACTTATCAGTTTAACTCTTTAAGTTGAACGCACACATTGAACGCCGTTCTGTTAAGTTGCTCCGTTTTGGTTTTAGAAGCAGATATTTCTCCAAACCGCGTTTACTTTTATTCACTCTGGCATATCAAAACGCAGCTCCGAGAAGCAACGTGCTTCTCACTCTCTCAATCTAGAGGCAGATTCAACTCCCTTAGGTAAGCGAACACCCAGCAGAGCAGTCTGAAGGATACGTTCGATTTGTGTTTTAGACGGAGATTTACAGCTATTTGGGAAATGCTTGCATTTGGCTGAAAAATAGCGTTTTCCACTTCTTCACAGAAAGGATTTAGAAACTCCTGCAAACACACATCAGTTTAACACTGTAGGTTGAACGCACACATTGAAGGCCTTTCTTTTAGATTGCTCCGTTTTGGATTTAGAATCAGTTATTTCTCCAAACCGCGTTTACTCCCTTTCATTTTGGCATATCAAAACTCAGCTCCAAGAAAAAACGGGCTTCTCACTCTCTGAATCTAGAGGCAGATTCAACTCCCTTAGGTAAGCGAACACCCAGCAGAGCATTCTGAATGATACATTCGTTTCGTGTTTTAGACGGAGATTTACAGCTATTTTGGAAATGCTTGCATTTGGCTGGGAAAATGCTTTTTCCGCTTCATCACAGAAAGGGTTTAGAAACTCCTACAAACACCTATCAGTTTACCTCTTTAAGGTGAACGCACACATTGAAGGCCGTCCTGTTAGGTTGCTCCGTTTTGGTTTTAGAAGCAGATATTTCTCCAAACCGCGTTTACTCCCATTCACTCTGGCATATCAAAACGCAGCTCCGAGAAGCAATGTGCTTCTCACTCTCTCAATCTACAGGCAAATTCAACTTCCTTAGGTAAGCGAACACCCAGCAGAGCAGTCTGAAGGATACGTTCGTTTCGTGTTTTAGACGGAGATTTACAGCTATTTGGGAAATGCTTGCATTTTGCTGGGAAAATGCTTTTTCCACTTCTTCACAGAAAGGGTTTAGAAACTCCTGCAACAACGCATCATTTTAACTCTATAAGTTGAACGCACACATTGAAGGCCGTTCTGTTAGGTTGCTCCGTTTTGGTTTAGAAGCAGATATTTCTCCAAACCGCGTTTACTCCCATTCATTCTGGCATATCAAAACGCAGCTCCAAGAAGCAACGGGCTTCTCACTCTCTGAATCTAGAGGGAGATTCAACTTTCTTAGGTAAGCGAACACCCAGCAGAGCAGTCTGAAGGATACGTTCGTTTTGTGTTTTAGAGGTAGATTTACAGCTATTTGTGAAATGCTTGCATTTTGCTGGGAAATAGCGTTTTTTGCTTCTTCACAGAATATGTTTAGAAACTCCGGCAAACACACATCAGTTTAACTCTGTAAGTTGAACGCACACATTGAAGGCCGTTCTGTTAGGTTGCTCCGTTTTGGTTTTAGAAGCATATATTTCTCCAATCCGCGTTTTCTCCCATTCACTCTGGCATATCAAAACGCAGCTCCGAAAAGCAACGTGCTTCTCACTCTCTGAATCTAGAGGCAGATTGAACTCCCTTAGGTAAGCGAACACCCAGCAGAGCAGTCTGAACGATACGTTCATTTTACGTTTTACACGGAGATTTACAGCTATTTGGGAAATGCTTGCATTTGGCTGGGAAAATGCGTATTTCGCTTCTTCAGAGAAAGTGTTTAGAAACTCCGGCAAACATACATCAGTTTAACTATGTACGTTGAACGCACACATTGAAGACCGTTCTGTTAGGTTGTTCCGTTTTGGTTTTAGAAGCAGATATTTCTCCAAACCGCGTTTTCTCCCATTCACTCTGGCATATCACAACGCAGCTCCGAGAATCAACGTGCTTCTCACTCTCTCAATCTAGAGGCAGATTCAACTCTTTTAGGTAAGAAAACACCCAGCAGAGCCGTCTGAAGGAGACGTTCGTTTTGTGTTTTAGACGGAGATTTACAGCTATTTGGGAAATGCTTGCATTTGGCTGGAAAATAGCGTTTTCCGCTTCTTCACAGAAAAAATTGAGAAACTCCTGCCCACACAAATCAGTTTATCTCTGTACGTTGAACGCACACATTGAAGGCCGTTGTGTTAGGTTGCTCCGTTTTGGTTTTAGAAGCAGATATTTCTCCAAACCGCGTTTACTCCCTTTCACTCTGGCATATCAAAACGCAGCTCCGAGAAGCAACGGGCTTCTCACTCTCTGAATCTAGAAGCAGATTCAACTCCCTTAGGTAAGCGAACACCCAGCAGAGCAGTCTGAAGGATACGTTCGTTTTGTGTTTTAGACGTAGATTTACAGCTATTTGGGAAATGCTTGCATTTTGCTGGGAAATAGCGTTTTTTGCTTCTTCACAGAAAATGTTTAGAAACTCCTGCAAACACACATCAGTTTAACTCTGTAAGTTGAACGCACAGATTGAAGGCCGTTCTGTTAGGTTGCTCCGTTTTGGTTTTAGAAGCAGATATTTCTCAAAACCGCGTTTACTACCATTCACTCTGGCATATCAAAACGCAGCTCCGAGAAGCAACGTGCTTCTCACTCTCTGAATCTACAGGCAGATTCAACTCCCTTAGGTAAGCGAACACCCAGCAGTGCAGTCTGAAGGATACGTTCGATTTGTGTTTTAGACAGAGATTTACAGCTATTTGGGAAATGCTTGCATTTGGCTGGGAAATAGCGTTTTCCGCTTCTTCACAGAAAGGATTTAGAAACTCCTGCAAACACACATCAGTTTAACACTGTAGGTTGAACGCACACATTGAAGGCCGTTCTGTTAAGTTGCTCCGTTTTGGATTTAGAATCAGATATTTCTCCAAACCGCGTTTACTCCCATTCACTCTGGCATATCAAAACTCAGCTCCAAGAAAAAACGGGCTTCTCACTCTCTTAATCTAGAGGCAGATTCAACTCCCTTAGGTAAGCGAACACCCAGCTGACCAGTCTGAATGATACGTTCGTTTTGTGTTTTAGACGGAGATTTCCAGCTATTTTGGAAATGCTTCCATTTGGCTGGGAAAATGCTTTTTCCGCTTCTTCACAGAAAGGGTTTAGGAACTCCTGCAAACACACATCAGTTTAACTCTGTAAGTTGAACACACGCATTGAAGGCCGTTCTGTTAGGTTGCTCCGTTTAGGTTTTAGAAGCAGATGTTTATCCAAACGGCGTTTACTCCCTTTCACTCTGGCATATCAAAACTCAGCTCCAAGAAAAAACGGGCTTCTCACTCTCTGAATCTAGAGGCAGATTCAACTCCCTTAGGTAAGCGAACACCCAGCGGAGCAGTCTGAAGAATATGTTCGTTTTGTATTTTAGACGGAGATTTACAGCTATTTGGGAAATGC
The DNA here is from genome assembly GCF_049354715.1 of Callithrix jacchus. Taxonomy (NCBI): domain Eukaryota; kingdom Metazoa; phylum Chordata; class Mammalia; order Primates; family Cebidae; genus Callithrix; species Callithrix jacchus. The sequence goes on along the minus strand of NC_133503.1, from coordinate 60,119,802 downwards.
TTGCATTTGGCTGACAAATAGCTTTTTTCTTCTTCACAGAAAGCGTTTAGAAACTCCTGCAAACACCTATCAGTTAAACTCTTTAAGGTGAACGCACACATTGAAGGCCGTTCTGTTAGGTTGCTCCGTTTTGTTTTTAGAAACAGATATTTCTCCAAACCGCGTTTACTCCCATTTACTCTGGCATATCAAAACGCAGCTCCGAGAAGCAACGGGCTTCTCACTCTCTGAATCTAGAGGCAGATACAACTTTCTTACGTAAGCGAACACCCAGCAGAGTAGTTTGAAGGATACGTGCGTTTTGTGTTTTAGACGTAGATTTACAGCTATTTGGGAAATGCTTGCAATTTGCTGGGAAATAGCGTTTTTTGCTTCTTCACAGAAAATATTTAGAAACTCCTGCAAACACACATCAGTTTAACTCTGTAAGTTGAACGCACACATTGAAGGCCGTTCTGTTAGGTTGCTCCGCTTTGGTTTTAGAAGCCGATATTTCTCCAAACCGCGTTTACTCCTGTTCACTCTTGTATATCATAACGCAGCTCCGAGAAGCAACGTGCTTCTCACTCTCTCAATCTGAAGGCAGATTCAACTCCCTTAGGTAAGCGAACACCCAGCAGAGCAGTCTGAAGGATACGTTCGATTTGTGTTTTAGACGGAGATTTACAGCTATTTGGGAAATGCTTGCATTTGGCTGGGAAATAGCTTTTTTGCTTCTTCACAGAAAGGGTTTAGAAACTCCTGCAAACACACATCAGTTTAACTCTGTAAGTTGAACGAACACATAGAAGGCCGTTCTGTTAGGTTTGTCCGTTTTTGTTTTAGAAGCAGATATTTCTCCAAACGGCGTTTACTCCCATTCACTCTGGCATATCAAAACGCAGCTCCGAGAAGCAACGTGCTTCTCACTCTCTGAATCTAGAGGCAGATTCAACTCCCTTAGGTAAGCGAACACCCAACAGAGCAGTCTGAAGGATACATTTATTTCGTGTTTTAGACGGAGATTTACAGCTATTTGGGAAATGCTTGCATTTGGCTGGGAAAATGCTTTTTCCGCTTCTTCACAGAAAGGGTTTAGAAACTCCTGCAAACACCTATCAGTTTAACTATTTAAGTTGAACGCACACATTCAAGGCCGTTCTGTTAGGTTGCTCCGTTTTGGTTTTAGAAGCAGATATTTCTCCAAACCGCGTTTTCTCCCATTCATTCTGGCATATCAAAACGCAGCTCCGAGAAGCAACGTGCTTCTCACTCTCTCAATCTAGAGGCAGATTCAACTCCCTTAGGTAAGCGAACACCCAGCAGAGCAATCTGAAGGATACGTTCGATTTTTGTTTTAGACGGAGATTTACATCTATTTGGGAAATGCTTGCATTTGGCTGAAAAATAGCGTTTTCCGCTTCTTCACAGAAAGAATTTAGAAACTCCTGCAAACACACATCAGTTTAACACTGTAGGTTGAACGCACACATTGAAGGCCGTTCTGTTAGGTTGCTCCGTTTTGGATTTAGAATCAGTTATTTCTCCAAACCGCGTTTACTCCCTTTCATTCTGGCATAACAAAACTCAGCTCCAAGAAGAAACGGGCTTCTCACTCTCTGAATCTAGAGGCAGATTCAACTCCCTTAGGTAAGCGAACACCCAGCAGAGCAGTCTGAAATATATGTTCGTTTTCTGTTTTACACGGACATTTACAGCTATTTGGGAAATGCTTGCATTTGGCTGGGAAATAGCTTTTTTGCTTCTTCACAGAAAAAGTTTAGAAACTCCTGCAAACACACATCAGTTTAACTGTGTACGTGGAACGCACACATTGAAGGCCGTTCCGTTAGGTTTCTCCGTTTTGGTTTTAGAAGCAGATATTTCTCCAAACGGCGTTTACTCCCATTCACTCTGGCATATCAAAACGCAGCTCCGAGAAGCAACGTGCTTCTCACTCTCTGAATCTAGAGGCAGATTCAACTCCCTTAGGTAAGCGAACACCCAGCAGAGCAGTCTGAAGGATACATTCGTTTCGTGTTTTAGACGGAGATTTACAGCTATTTCCGAAATGGTTGCATTTGGCTGGGAAAATGCTTTTTCCGCTGCTTCACAGAAAGGGTTTAGAAACTCCTGCAAACACACATCAGTTGAACTCTGTAAGTTGAACGCACGCATTGAAGGCCGTTCTTTTAGGTTGCTCCGTTTTGGTTTTAGAAGCTGATATTTCTCCAAACCGCGTTTACTCCCATTCACTCTGGCATATCTAAACGCAGCTCCGAGAAGCAACATGCTTTTCACTCTCTGAATCTAGAGGCAGATTCAACTCCCTTAGGTAAGCGAACACCCAGCAGAGCAGTCTGAATGATACATTCGTTTCGTGTTTTAGACGGAGATTTACAGCTATTTGGGAAATGCTTGCATTTGGCTGGGAAAATGCTTTTTCCGCTTCATCACAGAAAGGGTTTAGAAACTCCTGCAAACACCTATCAGTTTAACTCTTTAAGTTGAACGCACACATTGAAGGCCGTTCTGTTAGGTTGCTCCGTTTTGGTTTTAGAAGCAGATATTTCTCCAAACCGCGTTTACTGCCGTTCACTCTGGCATATCAAAACGCAGCTCCGAGAAGCAACGTGCTTCTCACTCTCTGAATCTAGAGGCAGCTTGAACTCCCTTAGGTAAGCGAACACCCAGCAGAGCAGTCTGAAAAAATCGTTCATTTTCTGTTTTAGACGGAGATTTACAACTATTTGGGATATGCTTGCATTTGGCTGGGAAAATGCGTTTTCCGCTTCTTCAGAGAAAGGGTTTATAAACTCCTACAACAACACATCAGTTTAACTCTGTAAGTTGAACGCACACATTGAAGACCGTTCTGTTAGGTTTTTCCGTTTTGGTTTTAGAAGCAGATATTTCTCCAAACCGCGTTTTCTCCCATTCACTCTGGCATATCAAAACGGAGCTCCAAGAAGCAACGTGCTTCTCACTCTCTCAATCTAGAGGCAGATTCAACTCCCTTAGGTAAGCGAACACCCAGCAGAGCAGTCTGAAAAATACGTTCGTTTCGTGTTTTAGACGCAGATTTACAGCTATTTGGGAAATGCTTGCATTTGGCTGGGAAAATGCTTTTTCCACTTCTTCACAGAAAGGGTTTAGAAACTCCTGCAAAAACACATCAGTTTAACTCTATAAGTTGAATGCACACATTGAAGGCCGTTCTGTTAGGTTGCTCCGTTTTTGTTTTAGAAGCAGATATTTCTCAAAACCGCGTTTACTGCCATTCACTCTGGCATATCAAAACGGAGCTCCGAGAAGCAACGTGCTTCTCACTCTCTGAATCTAGAGGCAGATTCAACTCCCTTAGGTAAGCGAACAAACAGCAGAGAAGTCTGAAAAATACGTTCGTTTTATGTTTTAGACGGAGATTTACAGCTATTTGGGAAATTCTTGCATTTGGCTGAAAAAATGAGTTTTCCGCTTCTTCACAGAAATAGTTTAGAAACTCCTGCAAACACACATCAGTTTAACTCTGTAAGTTGAACGCACACATTGAAGGTTGTTCTGTTAGGTTGCTCCGTTTTGGTTTTAGAATCAGAGATTTCTTCAAACCACTTTTACTCCCATTCACTCTGGCATATCAAAACGGAGCTCCGAGAAGAAACGGGCTTCTCACTCTCTGAATCTAGAGGCAGATTCAACTCCCTCAGGTAAGCGAACACCCAGCAGAGCAGTCTGAAGAATATGTTCGTTTTGTGTTTTAGACGGAGATTTACAGCTATTTGGGAAATGCTTGCATTTGGCTGGGAAATAGCTTTTTTCTTCTTCACAGAAAGCCTTTAGAAATTCCTGCAAACACCTATCAGTTAAACTCTTTAAGGTGAACGCACACATTGAAGGCCGTTCTGTTAGGTTGCTCCGTTTTGTTTTTAGAAACAGATATTTCTCCAAACCGCGTTTACTCCCATTCACTCTGGCGTATCAAAACGCAGCTCCGAGAAGAAACGTGCTTCTCACTCTCTGAATCTAGAGGCTGATTCAACTCCCTTAGGTATGAAAGCACCCAGCAGAGCAGTCTGAAGGATACGTTCGTTTTGTGTTTTAGAAGAAGATATACAGCTATTTGGGAGATGCTAGCATTTTGCTGGGAGATAGCGTTTTTTGCTTCTTCACAGAAAGGGTTTAGAAACTTCTGCAAACACACATCAGTTTAACTCTGTATGTTGAAACGACACATTGAAGGCCGTTCTGTTAGGTTGCTCCGTTTTGGTTTTAGAATCAGATATTTCTCCAAACAGCGTTTACTCTTTTTCACTCTGGCATATCAAAACTGAGCTCCAAGAAAAAACGGGCTTCTCACTCTCTGAATCTAGAGGCAGATTCAACTCCCTTAGGTAAGCGAACACCCAGCTGAGCAGTCTGAATGATACGTTCGTTTTGTGTTTTAGACGGAGATTTCCAGCTATTTAAGAAATGCTTGCATTTGGCTGGCAAAATGCGTTTTCCGCTTCTTCAGAGAAAGGGTTTAGAAACTCCTGCAAACACACATCAGTTGAACTCTGTAAGTTGAACGGACACAGTGAAGGCCGTTTTGTTAGGTTGCTCCGTTTTGGTTTTAGAAGCAGATATTTCTCCAAACCGCGTTTACTCCCATTCACTCTGGCATATCAAAACGCAGCTCCGAAAAGCAACGGGCTTCTCACTCTCTGAATCTAGAGGCAGATTCAACTCCCTTAGGTAAGCGAACACCCAGCAGAGCAGTCTGAAGGATACGTTCGTTTTGTGTTTTAGACGGAGATTTACAGCTATTTGGGAAATGCTTGCATTGGGCTGGGAAAATGCTTTTTCCGCTTGTTCACAGAAAGGGTTTAGAAACTCCTGCAAACACACATCAGTTTAACTCTGTAAGTTGAACGCACACATTGAAGGCCGTTCTGTTAGGTTGCTCCGTTTTTGTTTTAGAATCAGATATTTCTCCAAACCGCGTTTACTCTTTTTCACTCTGGCATATCGAAACTCAGCTCCAAAAAAAAACGGGCTTCTCACTCTCTGAATCTAGAGGCAGATTCAACTCCCTTAGGTAAGCGAACACCCAGCAGAGCAGTCTGAAGAATATGTTCGTTTTGTGTTTCAGACGGACATTTACAGCTATTTGGGAAATGCTTGCATTTGGCTAGGAAATAGCTTTTTTCTTCTTCACAGAAAGCCTTTAGAAACTCCTGCAAACACCTATCAGTTAAACTCTTTAAGGTGAACGCACACATTGAAGGCCGTTCTCTTAGGTTGCTCCGTTTTGTTTTTAGAAACAGATATTTCTCCAAACCGCGTTTACTACCATTCACTCTGGCATATCAAAACGCAGCTCCGAGAAGCAACGTGCTTCTCACTCTCTGAATCTAGAGGCAGATTCAACTCCCTTAGGTAAGCGAACACCCAGCAGAGCAGTCTGAAGGATACATTCCTTTCGTGTTTTAGACGGAGATTTACAGCTATTTGGGAAATGCTTGCATTTGGCTGGGAAAATGCTTTTTCCGCTTCTTCACAGAAAAAGTTTAGAAACTTCTGCAAACACACATCAGTTTAACTCTGTAGGTTGAACGCACGCATTGAAGGCCGTTCTGTTAGGTAGCTCCGTTTTGGTTTTAGAAGCTGATATTTCTCCAAACCGCGTTTACTCCCATTCACTCTGGAATATCTAAACGCAGCTCCGAGAAGCAACATGCTTCTCACTCTCTGAATCTAGACGCAGATTCAACTCCCTTAGGTAAGCGAACACTCAGCAGAGCAGTCTGAATGATACATTCGTTTCGTGTTTTAGACGGAGATTTACAGCTATTTGGGAAATGCTTGCATTTGGCTGGGAAAATGCTTTTTCCGCTTCTTCATAGAAAGGGTTTAGAAACTCCTGCAAACACCTATCAGTTTAACTATTTAAGTTGAACGCACACATTGAAGGCCGTTCTGTTAGGTTGCTCCGTTTTGGTTTTAGAAGCAGATATTTCTCCAAACCGCGTTTACTCCCATTCACTCTGGCATATCAAAACGCAGCTCCGAGAAGCAACGTGCTTCTCACTCTCTCAATCTAGAGGCAGATTCAACTTTCTTAGGTAAGCGAACACCCAGCAGAGCAATCTGAAGGATACGTTCGATTTTTGTTTTAGACGGAGATTTACATCTATTTGGGAAATGCTTGCATTTGGCTGAAAAATACCGTTTTCCGCTTCTTCACAGAAAGGATTTAGAAACTCCTGCAAACACACATCAGTTTAACACTGTAGGTTGAACGCACACATTGAAGGCCGTTCTGTTACGTTGCTCCGTTTTGGATTTAGAATCAGTTATTTCTCCAAACCGCGTTTACTCCCTTTCATTCTGGCATATCAAAACTCAGCTCCAAGAAAAAACGGGCTTCTCACTCTCTGAATCTAGAGGCAGATTCAACTCCCTTAGGTAAGCGAACACCCAGCAGAGCAGTCTGAATGATACATTCGTTTCGTGTTTTAGACGGAGATTTACAGCTATTTTGGAAATGCTTGCATTTGGTTGGGAAAATGCTTTTTCCGCTTCATCACAGAAAGGGTTTAGAAACTTCTGCAAACACCTATCAGTTTACCTCTTTAAGTTGAACGCACACATTGAAGGCCGTCCTGTTAGGTTGCTCCGTTTGGGTTTTAGAAGCAGATATTTCTCCAAACCGCGATTACTCCCATTCACTCTGGCATAGCAAAACGCAGCTCCGAGAAGCAATGTGCTTCTCACTCTCTCGATCTAGAGGCAAATTCAACTCCCTTAGGTAAGCGAACACCCAGCAGAGCAGTCTGAAGGATACGTTCGTTTCATGTTTTAGACGGAGATTTACAGCTATTTGGGAAATGCTTGCATTTTGCTGGGAAAATGCTTTTTCCACTTCTTCACAGAAAGGGTTTAGAAACTCCTGCAACAACACATCAGTTTAACTCTATAAGTTGAACGCACACATTGAAGGCCGTTCTGTTAGGTTGCTCCGTTTTTGTTTAGAAGCAGATATTTCTCCAAACCGCGTTTACTCCCATTCACTCTGGCATATCAAAACGCAGCTCCAAGAAGCAACGGGCTTCTCACTCTCTGAATCTAGAGGGAGATTCAACTCTCTTAGGTAAGCGAACACCCAGCAGAGCAGTCTGAAGGATACGTTCGTTTTGTGTTTTAGAGGTAGATTTACAGCTATTTGTGAAATGCTTGCATTTTGCTGGGAAATAGCGTTTTTTGCTTCTTCACAGAAAATGTTTAGAAACTCCTGCAAACACACATCAGTTTAACTCTGTAAGTTGAACGCACACATTGAAGGCCATTCTGTTAGGTTGCTCCGTTTTGGTTTTAGAAGCAGATATTTCTCCAATCCGCGTTTTCTCCCATTCACTCTGGCATATCAAAACGCAGCTCCGAAAAGCAACGTGCTTCTCACTCTCTGAATCTAGAGGCAGATTGAACTCCCTTAGGTAAGCGAACACCCAGCAGAGCAGTCTGAAGGATACGTTCATTTTGCGTTTTACACGGAGATTTACAGCTATTTGGGAAATGCTTGCATTTGGCTGGGAAAATGCGTATTTCGCTTCTTCAGAGAAAGTGTTTAGAAACTCCGGCAAACATACATCAGTTTAACTCTGTACGTTGAACGCACACATTATAGACCGTTCTGTTAGGTTGTTCCGTTTTGGTTTTAGAAGCAGATATTTCTCCAAACCGCGTTTTCTCCCATTCACTCTGGCATATCACAACGCAGCTCCGAGAAGCAACGTGCTTCTCACTCTCTCAATCTAGAGGCAGATTCAACTCCCTTAGGTAAGAAAACACCCAACAGAGCCGTCTGATGGATACGTTCGTTTTGTGTTTTAGACGGAGATTTACAGCTATTTGGGAAATGCTTGCATTTGGCTGGAAAATAGCGTTTTCCGCTTCTTCACAGAAAGAATTGAGAAACTCCTGCGAACACAAATCAGTTTATCTCTGTAGGTTGAACGCACACATTGAAGGCCGTTGTGTTAGGTTGCTCCGTTTTGGTTTTAGAAGCAGATATTTCTCCAAACCGCGTTTACTCCCTTTCACTCTGGCATATCAAAACGCAGCTCCGAGATGCAACAAGCTTCTCACTCTCTGAATCTAGAGGCAGATTCAACTCCCTTAGGTAAGCGAACACCCAGCTGAGCAGTCTGAATGATACGTTCGTTTTGTGTTTTAGACGGAGATTTCCAGCTATTTTGGAAATGCTTCCATTTGGCTGGGAAAATGCTTTTTCCGCTTCTTCACAGAAAGGGTTTAAAAACTCCTGCAAACACACATCAGTTTAACTCTGTAAGTTGAACACACGCATTGAAGGCCGTTCTGTTAGGTAGCTCCGCTTTGGTTTTAGAAGCAGATATTTCTCCAAACCGCGTTTACTCCCATTCACTCTGGCATATCAAAACGCAGCTCAGAGAAGCAACGGGCTTCTCATTCTCTGAATCTAGAGGAAGATTCAACTTTCTTAGGGAAGCGAACACCCAGCAGAGCAGTCTGAAGGATACGTTCGTTTTGTGTTTCAGACGGAGATTTACAGCTATTTGGGAAATGCTTGCATTTGGCTGGGAAATAGCTTTTTTGCTTCTTCACAGATAGTGTTTAGAAACTCCTGCAAACACACATCAGTTTAACTTTGTAAGTTGAACGCACACATTCAAGGCCGTTCTGTTAGGTTGCTCCGTTTTGGTTTTAGAAGCAGATACTTCTCCAAACGGCGTTTACTCCCATTCACTCTGGCATATCAAAACGCAGCTCCGAGAAGCAACGTGCTTCTCTCTCTCTGAATCTAGAGGCAGATTCAACTCCCTTAGGTAAGCGAACACCCAGCAGGGCAGTCTGAAGGATACATTCGTTTCGTGTTTTAGACGGAGATTTACAACTATTTGGGAAATGCTTGCATTTGGCTGGGAAAATGCTTTTTCCGCTTCTTCACAGAAAGGGTTTAGAAACTCGTGCAAACACACATCAGTTTAACTCTGTAAGATGAACACACGCATTGAAGGCCGTTCTGTTAGGTTGCTCCGTTTTGGTTTTAGAAGCAGATATTTCTCCCAACCGTGTTTACTCCCATTCACTCTGGCATAACAAAACGCCGCTCCGAGAAGCAACGTGCTTCTCACTGTCTGAATCTAGAGGCAGATTCAACTCCCTTAGGTAAGCGAACACCCAGCAGAGCAGTCTGAAGGATACGTTCGTTTTGTGTTTTACACGTAGATTTACAGCTACTTGGGAAATGCTTGCATTTGGCTGGGAAAATGATTTTTCCGCTTCTTCAGAGAAAGGGTTTAGAAACTCCTGCAAACACACATCAGTTTAACTCTGTAGGTTGAACGCACACATTGAAGGCCGTTCTGTTAGGTTGCTCCGTTTCGGTTTTAGAAGCAGATGTTTATCCAAACGGCGTTTACTCCCTTTCACTCTGGCATATCAAAACTCAGCTCCAAGAAAAAACGGGCTTCTCACTCTCTGAATCTAGAGGCAGATTCAACTCCCTTAGGTAAGCGAACACCCAGCAGATCAGTCTGAAGAATATGTTCGTTTTGTGTTTTAGACCGAGATTTACAGCTATTTGGGAAATGCTTGCATTTGGCTGACAAATAGCTTTTTTCTTCTTCACAGAAAGCGTTTAGAAACTCCTGCAAACACCTATCAGTTAAACTCTTTAAGGTGAACGCACACATTGAAGGCCGTTCTTTTAGGTTGCTCCGTTTTGTTTTTAGAAACAGATATTTCTCCAAACCGCGTTTACTCCCATTCACTCTGGCATATCAAAACGCAGCTCCGAGAAGCAACGGGCTTCTCACTCTCTGAATCTAGAGGCAGATACAACTTTCTTAGGTAAGCGAACTCCCAGCAGAGTAGTTTGAAGGACACGTTCGTTTTGTGTTTTAGACGTAGATTTACAGCTATTTGAAATGCTTGCAATTTGCTGGGAAATAGCGTTTTTTGCTTCTTCACAGAAAATATTTAGAAACTCCTGCAAACACACATCAGTTCAACTCTGTAAGTTGAACGCACACATTGAAGGCCGTTCTGTTAGGTTGCTCCGCTTTGGTTTTAGAAGCCGATATTTCTCCAAACGGCGTTTACTCCCATTCACTCTGGCATATCAAAACGCAGCTCCGAGAAGCAACGTGCTTCTCACTCTCTGAATCTAGACGCAGATTCAACTCCCTTAGGTAAGCGGACACCCAGCAGAGCAGTCTGAAGTATACATTCCTTTCGTGTTATAGACGGAGATTTACAGCTATTTGGGAAATGCTTGCATTTGGCTGGGAAAATGCTTTTTCCGCTTCTTCACAGAAAGGGTTTAGAAACTTCTGCAAACACACATTAGTTTAACTCTGTAGGTTGAACGCACGCATTGAAGGCCGTTCTGTTAGGTAGCTCCGTTTTGGTTTTAGAAGCTGATATTTCTTTAAACCGCGTTTACTCCCATTCACTCTGGCATATCTAAACGCAGCTCCGAGAAGCAACATGCTTCTCACTCTCTGAATCTAGACGCAGATTCAACTCCCTTAGGTAAGCTAACACCCAGCAGAGCAGTCTGAATGATACATTCGTTTCGTGTTTTAGACGGAGATTTACAGCTATTTGGGAAATGCTTGCATTTGGCTGGGAAAATGCTTTTTCCGCTTCTTCACAGAAAGGGTTTAGAAACTCGTGCAAACACCTATCAGTTTAACTATTTAAGTTGAACGCACACATTGAAGACCGTTCTGTTAGGTTGCTCCGTTTTGGTTTTAGAAGCAGATATTTCTCCAAACCGCGTTTACTCTTATTCACTCTGGCATATCAAAACGCAGCTCCGAGAAGCAACGTGCTTCTCACTCTCTCAATCTTGAGGCAGATTCAACTCCCTTAGGTAAGCGAACACCCAGCAGAGCAATCTGAAGGATACGTTCGATTTTTGTTTTAGACGGAGATTTACATCTATTTGTGAAATGCTTGCATATGGCTGGGAAAATGCGTTTTCCGCTTCTTCAGAGAAAGGGTTTAGAAACTCCTGCAAACACACCTCAGTTTAACTCTGTAAGTTGAAAGCACACATTGAAGACCGTTCTGTTAGGTTGCTCCGTTTTGGTTTTAGAAGCAGATATTTCTCCAAACCGCGTTTTCTCCCATTCATTCTGGCATATCAAAACGCAGCTCCGAGAAGCAACGTGCTTCTCACTCTCTCAATCTAGAGGCAGATTCAACTCCCTTAGGTAAGAAAACACCCAGCAGAGCAGTCTGAAGGATACGTTCGTTTTGTGTTTTAGACGTAGATTTACAGCTATTTGGGAAATGCTTGCATTAGGCTCGGAAAATGCGTTTTCCGCTTCTTCAGAGAACGGGTTTAGAAACTCCTGCAAACACACATAAGTTTACCTTTGTAAGTTGAAAGCACACATTGAGGACCGTTCTGTTAGGTTGTTCCGTTTGGCTTTTAGAAGCAGATATTTCTCCAAATTGGGTTTTCTCCCATTCACTCTGGCATATCAAAACGCAGCTCCGAGAAGCAACGTGCTTCTCACTCTGTCAATCTAGAGGCAGATTCAACTCTTTTAGGTAAGCGAACACCCGGCAGAGCAGTCTGAAGGATACGTTCGACTTGTGTTTTAGACGGAGATTTACAGCTATTTGGAAATGCTTGCATTTGGCTGGGAAATAGCGTTTTCCGCTTCTTCACAGAAAGGATTTAGAAACTCCTGCAAACACACATCAGTTTAACACTGTAGGTTGAACGCACACATTGAAGGCCGTTCTGTTAGGTTGCTCCGTTTTGGATTTAGAATCAGATATTTCTCCAAACCGCGTTTACTCCCTTTCACTCTGGCATATCAAAACTCAGCTCCAAGAAAAACGGGCTTCTCACTCTCTGAATCTAGAGGCAGATTCAACTCCCTTAGGTAAGCGAACACCCAGCAGAGCAGTCTGAAGGATATGTTCGTTTTGTGTTTTAGACGGAGATTTACAGCTATTTGGGAAATGCTTGCATTTGGCTGGGAAAATGAGTTTTCCGCTTCTTCAGAGAAAGGGTTTAGAAACTCCTGCAAACACACGTCAGTTTAACTCTGTAAGTTGAACGCACGCATTGAAGACCGTTCTGTTAGGTTGTTCCGTTTTGGTTTTAGAAGCAGATATTTCTCCAAACCGCGTTTTCTCCCATTCACTCTGGCATATCAAAACGCAGCTCCGAGAAGCAACGTGCTTCTCACTCTCTCAATCTAGAGGCAGATTCAACTCCCTTAGGTAAGCGAACACCCAGCAGAGCAGTCTGAAGGATACGTTCGATTTGTGTTTTAGACGGAGATTTACAGCTATTTGGGAAATGCTTGCATTTGGCTGGGAAATAGCGTTTTCCGCTTCTTCACAAAAAACATTTAGAAACTCCAGCAAACACACATCAGTTTAAGACTGTAGGTTGAACGCACACATTGAAGGCCATTCTGTTAGGTTGCTCCGTTTTGGATTTAGAATCAGTTATTTCTCCAAACCGCGTTTACTCCCTTTCACTCTGGCATATCAAAACTCAGCTCCAAGAAAAAACGGGCTTCTCCCTCTCTGAATCTAGAGGCAGATTCAACTCCCTTAGGTAAGCGAACACCCAGCTGAGCAGTCTGAATGATACGTTCGTTTTCTGTTTTAGACGGAGATTTACAGCTATTTTGGCAGTGCTTGCATTTGGCTGGGAATATGCGTATTCCGCTTCTTCACAGAAAGGGTTTAGAAACTCCTGCAAACCAACGTCACTTTAACGCTGTAAGTTGAACGCACACATTGAAGGCCGTTCTGTTAGGTTGCTCCGTTTTGGATTTAGAATCAGTTATTTCTCCAAACCGCGTTTACTCCCTTTCACTCTGGCATATCAAAACGCAGCTCCGAGAAGCAACTTGTTTCTCACTCTCTGAATCTAGAGGCAGATTGAACACCCTTAGGTAACAGAACACCCAGCAGAGCAGTCTGAAAGATACGTTCGTTTTGTGTTTTAAACGGAGATTTTCAGCTATTTTGGCAGTGCTTGCATTTGGCTGGGAATATGCGTATTCCGCTTCTTCACAGAAAGGGTTTAGAAACTCCTGCAAACCAACGTCACTTTAACGCTGTAAGTTGAACGCACACATTGAAGGCCGTTCTGTTAGGTTGCTCCGTTTTGGTTTTAGAAGCAGATATTTCTCCATACGGAGTTTACTCCCATCCACTCTGGCATGTCAAAACGCAGCTCCGAGAAGCAACGGGCTTCTGACTCTCTGAATCTAGAGGCAGATTGAACTCCCTTAGGTAAGCGAATACCCAGCAAAGCAGTCTGAAGGATACGTTCGTTTTGTGTTTTAGACGGAGATTTACAGCTATTTGGGACATGCTTGCATTAGGCTGGGAAATAGCGTTTTTTCTTCTTCACAGAAAGGGTTTAGAAACTCGTGCAAACACACATCAGGTTAACTCTGTAAGTTGAACGAAAACATTGAAGGCCGTTCTCTTAGGTTGCTCCGTTTTGGTTTTAGAAGCAGATATTTCTCAAAACCGCGATTACTCTCATTCACTCTGGCATATCAAAACGCAGCTCAGAGAAGCAACAGGCTTCTCACTCTCTGAATCTAGAAGCAGATTCAACTCCCTTAGGTAAGCGAATACCCAGCAGAGCAGTCTGAAGGATACGTTCGTTTTGTGTTTTAGACGGAGATTTACAGCTATTTGGGAGATGCTAGCATTTTGCTGGGAAATAGCGTTTTTTGCTTCTTCACAGAAAGGGTTTAGAAACTTCTGCAAACACACATCAGTTTAACTCTGTATGTTGAACGCACACATTGAAGGCCATTCTGTTAGGTTGCTCCGTTTTGGTTTTAGAAGCAGATATTTCTCCAAACCGCGTTTACTCCCGTTCACTCTGGCATATCAAAACGCAGCTCCGAGAAGCAACGTGCTTCTCACTCTCTGAATCTAGAGGCAGATTGAACTCCCTTAGGTAAGCGAACACCCAGCAGAGCAGTCTGAAGGATACGTTCGATTTGTGTTTTAAACGGAGATTTACAGTTATTTGGGAAATGCTTGCATTTGGCTGGGAAATAGCTTTTTTGCTTCTTCACAGAAAGGGTTTAGAAACGTTTGCAAACACACATCAGTTTAACTCTTAAGTTGAACGCACACATTGAAGGCCGTTCTGTTAGGATGCTCCGTTTTGGTTTTAGAAGCAGATATTTCTCCAAACCGCGTTTACTCCCATTCACTCTGGCATATCAAAACGCAGCTTCGAGAAGCAACGGGCTTCTCACTCTCTGAATCTAGTGGCAAATTCAACTTTCTTAGGTAAGCGAACACCCAGCAGAGCAGTCTGAAGGATATGTTCGTTTTGTGTTCTAGACGTAGATTTACAGCTATTTGGGAAATGCTTGCATTTTGCTGGGAAATAGCGTTTTTTACTTCCTCACAGAAAATGTTTAGAAACTTCTGCAAACACACATCCGTTTTACTCTGTAAGTTGAACGCACACATTGAAGGCCGTTCTGTTAGGTTGTTCCGTTTTGGTTTTAGAAGCAGATATCTCTCCAAACCGCGTTTACTCCCTTTCACTCTGGCTTATTAAAACGCAGCTCCGAGAAGAAACGTGCTTCTCACTCTCTTAATCTAGAGGCGGATTCAACTCCCTTAGGTAAGAAAACACCCAGCAGACCAGTCTGAATTATACGTTCGTTTTGTGTTTTAGACGGAGATTTACAGCTATTTGGGAAATGCTTGCATTTGGCTGGAAAATAGCGTTTTCCGCTTCTTCACAGAAAGAATTGAGAAACTCCTGCAAACACACATCAGTTTATCTCTGTGGGTTGAACGCACACATTGAAGGCCGTTGTGTTAGGTTGCTCCGTTTTGGTTTTAGAAGCAGATATTTCTCCAAACCGCGTTTACTCCCTATCACTCTGGCATATAAAAACGCAGCTCCGAGAAGCAACGGGCTTCTCACTCTCTGAATCTAGAAGCAGATTCAACTCCCTTAGGTAACCGAACACCCAGCAGAGCAGTCTGAAGGATACGTTCGTTTTGTGTTTTAGACGGAGATTTACAGTTATTTGGGAGATGCTAGCATTTTGCTGGGAAATAGCGTTTTTTGCTTCTTCACAGAAAGGGTTTAGAAACTCCTGGAAACACACATCAGTTTAACTCTGTGAGTTGAACGCACACATTGAAGGCCGTTCTGTTAGGTTGTTCCGTTTTGGTTTTAGAAGCAGATATTTCTCCAAACCGCGTTTACTCTTTTTCACTCTGGCATATCAAAACTCAGCTCCAAGAAAAAACGGGCTTCTCACTTTCTGAATCTAGAGGCAGATTCAACTCCCTTAGGTAAGCGAACACCCAGCTGAGCAGTCTGAATGATACGTTCGTTTTGTGTTTTAGACGGAGATTTACAGCTATTTAAGAAATGCTTGCATTTGGCTGGGAAAATGCGTTTTCCGCTTCTTCACAGAAAGGGTTTAGAAACTCCTGGAAACACACATCAGTTGAACTCTGTAAGTTGAACGCACACAGTGAAGGCCGTTTTGTGAGGTTGCTCCGTTTTGGTTTTAGAAGCAGATATTTCCCCAAACCGCGTTTCCTCCAATTTACTCTGGCATATCAAAACGCAGCTCGGAGAAGCAACGTGCTTCTCACTCTCTGAATCTAGAGGCACATTCAACTCCCTTAGGTAAGCAAACACCTAGCAGGGCAGTCTGAAGGATACATTCGTTTCGTGTTTTAGACGGAGATTTACAGCTATTTGGGAAATGCTTGCATTTGGCTGGGAAAATGCTTTTTCCGCTTCTTCACAGAAAGGGTTTAGAAACTCCAGCAAACACACATCAGTTTAACTCTGTAAGTTGAACGCACACATGGAAGGCCGTTCTGTTAGGTTGCTCCGTTTTGGTTTTAGAAGCAGATATTTCTCCAAACCGCGTTTACTCCCTTTCACTCTGGCATATCAAAACGCAGCTCCGAGAAGCAACTTGTTTCTCACTCTCTGAATCTAGAGGCAGATTGAACACCCTTAGGTAACAGAACACCCAGCAGAGCAGTCTGAAAGATACGTTCGTTTTGTGTTTTAAACGGAGATTTTCAGCTATTTTGGCAGTGCTTGCATTTGGCTGGGAATATGCGTATTCCGCTTCTTCACAGAAAGGGTTTAGAAACTCCTGCAAACCAACGTCACTTTAACGCTGTAAGTTGAACGCACACATTGAAGGCCGTTCTGTTAGGTTGCTCCGTTTTGGTTTTAGAAGCAGATATTTCTCCATACGGAGTTTACTCCCATCCACTCTGGCATGTCAAAACGCAGCTCCGAGAAGCAACGGGCTTCTGACTCTCTGAATCTAGAGGCAGATTGAACTCCCTTAGGTAAGCGAATACCCAGCAAAGCAGTCTGAAGGATACGTTCGTTTTGTGTTTTAGACGGTGATTTACAGCTATTTGGGACATGCTTGCATTAGGCTGGGAAATAGCGTTTTTTCTTCTTCACAGAAAGGGTTTAGAAACTCGTGCAAACACACATCAGGTTAACTCTGTAAGTTGAACGAAAACATTGAAGGCCGTTCTCTTAGGTTGCTCCGTTTTGGTTTTAGAAGCAGATATTTCTCAAAACCGCGATTACTCTCATTCACTCTGGCATATCAAAACGCAGCTCAAAGAAGCAACAGGCTTCTCACTCTCTGAATCTAGAAGCAGATTCAACTCCCTTAGGTAAGCGAATACCCAGCAGAGCAGTCTGAAGGATACGTTCGTTTTGTGTTTTAGACGGAGATTTACAGCTATTTGGGAGATGCTAGCATTTTGCTGGGAAATAGCGTTTTTTGCTTCTTCACAGAAAGGGTTTAGAAACTTCTGCAAACACACATCAGTTTAACTCTGTATGTTGAACGCACACATTGAAGGCCATTCTGTTAGGTTGCTCCGTTTTGGTTTTAGAAGCAGATATTTCTCCAAACCGCGTTTACTCCCGTTCACTCTGGCATATCAAAACGCAGCTCCGAGAAGCAACGTGCTTCTCACTCTCTGAATCTAGAGGCAGATTGAACTCCCTTAGGTAAGCGAACACCCAGCAGAGCAGTCTGAAGGATACGTTCATTTTGTGTTTTAGACGGAGATTTACAACTATTTGGGAAATGCTTGCATTTGGCTGGGAAATTGCGTTTTCCGCTTCTTCAGAGAAAGGGTTTAGAAACTCCTGCAAACACACATTAGTTTAACTCTGTAAGTTGAACGTACACATTGAAGACCATTCTGTTAGGTTGTTCCGTTTTGGTTTTAGAAGCAGATATTTCTCCAAACCGCGTTTTCTCCCATTCACTCTGGCATATCAAAACGCAGCTCCGAGAAGCAACGTGCTTCTCACTCTCTCAATCTAGAGGCAGATTCAACTCCCTTAGGTAAGCGAACACCCAGCAGAGCAGTCTGAAGGATACGTTCGATTTGTGTTTTAAACGGAGATTTACAGTTATTTGGGAAATGCTTGCATTTGGCTGGGAAATAGCTTTTTTGCTTCTTCACAGAAAGGGTTTAGAAACGTTTGCAAACACACATCAGTTTAACTCTTAAGTTGAACGCACACATTGAAGGCCGTTCTGTTAGGATGCTCCGTTTTGGTTTTAGAAGCAGATATTTCTCCAAACCGCGTTTACTCCCATTCACTCTGGCATATCAAAACGCAGCTTCGAGAAGCAACGGGCTTCTCACTCTCTGAATCTAGTGGCAAATTCAACTTTCTTAGGTAAGCGAACACCCAGCAGAGCAGTCTGAAGGATATGTTCGTTTTGTGTTCTAGACGTAGATTTACAGCTATTTGGGAAATGCTTGCATTTTGCTGGGAAATAGCGTTTTTTACTTCCTCACAGAAAATGTTTAGAAACTTCTGCAAACACACATCCGTTTTACTCTGTAAGTTGAACGCACACATTGAAGGCCGTTCTGTTAGGTTGTTCCGTTTTGGTTTTAGAAGCAGATATCTCTCCAAACCGCGTTTACTCCCTTTCACTCTGGCTTATTAAAACGCAGCTCCGAGAAGAAACGTGCTTCTCACTCTCTTAATCTAGAGGCGGATTCAACTCCCTTAGGTAAGAAAACACCCAGCAGACCAGTCTGAATTATACGTTCGTTTTGTGTTTTAGACGGAGATTTACAGCTATTTGGGAAATGCTTGCATTTGGCTGGAAAATAGCGTTTTCCGCTTCTTCACAGAAAGAATTGAGAAACTCCTGCAAACACACATCAGTTTATCTCTGTGGGTTGAACGCACACATTGAAGGCCGTTGTGTTAGGTTGCTCCGTTTTGGTTTTAGAAGCAGATATTTCTCCAAACCGCGTTTACTCCCTATCACTCTGGCATATAAAAACGCAGCTCCGAGAAGCAACGGGCTTCTCACTCTCTGAATCTAGAAGCAGATTCAACTCCCGTAGGTAATCGAACACCCAGCAGAGCAGTCTGAAGGATACGTTCGTTTTGTGTTTTAGACGGAGATTTACAGTTATTTGGGAGATGCTAGCATTTTGCTGGGAAATAGCGTTTTTTGCTTCTTCACAGAAAGGGTTTAGTAACTCCTGGAAACACACATCAGTTTAACTCTGTAAGTTGAACGCACACATTGAAGGCCGTTCTGTTAGGTTGTTCCGTTTTGGTTTTAGAAGCAGATATTTCTCCACACCGGGTTTACTCCCTTTCACTCTGGCATATCCAAACGCAGCTCCGAGAAGAAACGGGCTTCTCACTCTCTGAATCAAGAGGCAGATTCAACTCCCTTAGGTAAGCGAAGACCCAGCAGAGCAGTCTGAAAAATACGTTCGTTTTGTGTTCTAGACGATGATTTACAGCTATTTGGGAAATCCTTGCATTTGGCTGGGAAGTAGCTTTTTTGCTTCTTCACAGATAGGGTTTAGAAACTCCTGCAAAAACACATCAGTTTAACTCTGTAAGTTGAACGCACACATTGAAGGCCGTTCTGTTAGGTTTCTCCGTTTTGGTTTTCGAAGCAGATATTTCTTCAAACCGCTTTTACTCCCATTCACTCTGGCATATCAAAACGGAGCTCCGAGAAGAAACGGGCTTCTCACTCTCTGAATCTAGAGGCAGATTCAACTCCCTTAGGTAAGCGAACACCCAGCAGAGCAGTCTGAACGTTACGTTCATTTTGTGTTATACATGGAGATTTACAGCTATTTGGGAAATGCTTGCTAATGGCTGGGAAAATGTGCTTTCCGCTTCTTCACAGAAAGGGTTTAGAAACTCCTGCAAACCCACATAAATTTATCTCTGTATGTTGAACGCACACATTGAAGGCCGTTCTGTTAGGTTGTTCCGTTTTGGTTTTAGAAGCAGATATTTCTCCAAACCGCGTTTAATCCCATTCACTCTGGCGTATCAAAACGCAGCTCCGAGAAGAAACGTGCTTCTCACTCTCTGAATCTAGAGGCTGATTCAACTCCCTTAGGTATGAAAACACCCAGCAGAGCAGTCTGAAGGATACGTTCGTTTTGTGTTTTAGACGGAGATTTACACCTATTTGGGAAATGCTTGCATTTGGCTGGAAAATAGCGTTTTCCGCTTCTTCACAGAAAGAATTGAGAAACTCCTGCAAACACACATCAGTTTATCTTTGTAGGTTGAATGCACAGATTGAAGGCAGTTGTGTTACTTTGTTCCGTTTTGGTTTTAGAAGCAGATATTTCTCCAAACCGCGTTTACTCCCTTTCACTCTGGCATATCAAAACGCAGCTCCGAGAAGCAACTTGTTTCTCACTCTCTGAATCTAGAGTCAGATTGAACTTTCTTAGGTAACAGAACACCCAGCAGAGCAGTCTGAAGGATACGTTCGTTTTGTGTTTTACACGGAGATTTACAGCTATTTGGGACATGCTTGCATTAGGCTGGGAAATAGCGTTTTCCGCTTCTTCACAGAAAGGGTTTAGAAAGTCGTGCAAACACACATCAGTTTACCTCTGTAAGTTGAACGAAAACCTTGAAGGCCGTTCTCTTAGGTTGCTCTGTTTTGGTTTTAGAAGCAGATATTTCTCAAAACCGCGATTACTCCCATTCACTCTGGCATATCAAAACGCAGCTCCGAGAAGCAACGGGCTTCTCACTCTTTGAATCTAGAGGCAGATTGAACTCCCTTAGGTAAGCGAATACCCAGCAGAGCAGTCTGAAGGATACGTTCGTTTTGTGTTTTAGACGAAGATTTACAGCTACTTGGGAGATGCTAGCATTTTGCTGGGAAATAGCGTTTTTTGCTTCTTCACAGAAAGGGTTTAGAAACTTCTGCAAACACACATCAGTTTAACTCTGTATGTTGAACGTGCACATTGAAGGCCATTCTGTTAGGTTGCTCCGTTTTGGTTTTAGAAGCAGATATTTCTCCAAACCGCGTTTACTCCCATTCACTCTGGCATATCAAAACGCAGCTCCGAGATGCAACGTGCTTCTCACTCTCTGAATCTAGAGGCAGATTCAACTCCCTTAGGTAAGCGAACACCCAGCAGAGCAGTCTGAAGGATACATTCGTTTCGTGTTTTAGACGGAGATTTACAGCTATTTCGGAAATGCTTGCATTTGGCTGGGAAAATGCTTTTTCCGCTGCTTCACAGAAAGGGTTTAGAAACTCCTGCAAACACACATCAGTTGAACTCTGTAAGTTGAACGCACGCATTGAAGGCCGTTCTTTTAGGTTGCTCCGTTTTGGTTTTAGAAGCTGATATTTCTCCAAACCGCGTTTACTCCCATTCACTCTGGCATATCTAAACGCAGCTCCGAGAAGCAACATGCTTTTCACTCTCTGAATCTAGAGGCAGATTCAACTCCCTTAGGTAAGCGAACACCCAGCAGAGCAGTCTGAATGATACATTCGTTTCGTGTTTTAGACGGAGATTTACAGCTATTTGGGAAATGCTTACATTTGGCTGGGAAAATGCTTTTTCCGCTTCATCACAGAAAGGGTTTAGAAACTCCTGCAAACACCTATCCGTGTAACTCTTTAAGTTGAATGCACACATTGAAGGCCGTTCTGTTAGGTTGCTCCGTTTTGGTTTTAGAAGCAGATATTTCTCCAAACCGCGTTTACTGCCGTTCACTCTGGCATATCAAAACGCAGCTCCGAGAAGCAACGTGCTTCTCACTCTCTGAATCTAGAGGCAGATTGAACTCCCTTAGGTAAGCGAACACCCAGCAGAGCAGTCTGAAAAATACGTTCATTTTGTGTTTTAGACGGAGATTTACAACTATTTGGGAAATGCTTGCATTTGGCTGGGAAAATGCGTTTTCCGCTTCTTCAGAGAAAGGGTTTAGAAACTCCGGCAACAACACATCAGTTTAACTCTGTAAGTTGAACGCACACATTGAAGACCGTTCTGTTAGGTTTTTCCGTTTTGGTTTTAGAAGCAGATATTTCTCCAAACCGCGTTTTCTCCCTTTCACTCTGGCATATCAAAACGGAGCTCCGAGAAGCAACGTGCTTCTCACTCTCTCAATCTAGAGGCAGATTCAACTCCCTTAGGTAAGCGAACACCCAGCAGAGCAGTCTGAAAAATACGTTCGTTTCGTGTTTTAGATGGAGATTTACAGCTATTTGGGAAATGCTTGCATTTGGCTGAAAAATAGCGTTTTCCGCTTCTTCACAGAAAGGATTTAGAAACTCATGCAAACACACATCAGTTTAACACTGTAGGTTGAACGCACACATTGAAGGCCGTTATGTTAGATTGCTCCGTTTTGGATTTAGAATCAGTTATTTCTTCAAACCGCGTTTACTCCCTTTCATTTTGGCATATCAAAACTCAGCTCCAAGAAAAAACGGGCTTCTCACTCTCTGAATCTAGAGGCAGATTCAAGTCCCTTAGGTAAGCGAACACCCAGCAGAGCATTCTGAATGATACATTCGTTTCGTGTTTTAGACGGAGATTTACAGCTATTTTGGAAATGCTTGCATTTGGCTGGGAAAATGCTTTTTCCGCTTCATCACAGAAAGGGTTTAGAAACTTTTGAAAACACCTATCAGTTTACCTCTTTAAGTTGAACGCACACATTGAAGGCCGTCCTGTTAGGTTGCTCCGTTTTCGTTTTAGAAGCAGATATTTCTCCAAACCGCGTTTACTCCCATTCACTCTGGCATATCAAAACGCAGCTCCGAGAAGCAATGTGGTTCTCACTCTCTCAATCTAGAGGCAGATTCAACTCCCTTAGGTAAGCGAACACCCAGCAGAGCAGTCTGAAGGATACGTTCGTTTCTTGTTTTAGACGGAGATTTACAGCTATTTGGGAAATGCTTGCATTTTGCTGGGAAATAGCGTTTTTTGCTTCTTCACAGAAAATGTTTAGAAACTCCTGCAAACACACATCAGTTTAACTCTGTAAGTTGAACGCACACATTGAAGGCCGTTCTGTTAGGTTGCTCCGTTTTGGTTTTAGAAGCAGATATTTCTCCAAACCGCGTTTACTCCCATTCACTCTGGCATATCAAAACGCAGCTCCAAGAAGCAACGGGCTTCTCACTCTCTGAATCTAGAGGCAGATTGAACACCCTTAGGTAAGCGAACACCCAGCAGAGCAGTCTGAAGGATACGTTCATTTTGCGTTTTACACGGAGATTTACAGCTATTTGGGAAATGCTTGCATTTGGCTGGGAAAATGCGTATTTCGCTTCTTCAGAGAAAGTGTTTAGAAACTCCGGCAAACATACATCAGTTTAACTCTGTACGTTGAACGCACACATTGAAGACCGTTCTGTTAGGTTGTTCCGTTTTGGTTTTAGAAGCAGATATTTCTCCAAACCGCGTTTTCACCCATTCACTCTGGCATATCAAAACGCAGCTCAGAGAAGCAACGTGCTTCTCACTCTCTCAATCTAGAGGCAGATTCAACTCCCTTAGGTAAGCGAACACCCAGCAGAGCAGTCTGAATGATACCTTCGTTTCGTGTTTTAGACGGAGATTTACAGCTATTTGGGAAATGCTTGCATTTGGCTGGGAAAATGCTTTTTCCCCTTCTTCACAGAAAGGGTTTAGAAACTCCTGCAAACACCTATCAGTTTAACCCTTTAAGTTGAACGCACACATTGAAGGCCGTTCTGTTAGGTTGCTCCGTTTTGGTTTTAGAAGCAGATATTTCTCCAAACCGCGTTTACTCCCTTTCACTCTGGCATATCAAAACGCAGCTCAGAGAAGCAACGTGCTTCTCACTCTCTGAATCTAGAGGCAGATTGAACTCCCTTAGGTAAGCGAACACCCAGCAGAGCAGTCTGAAGGTTACGTTCCTTTTGTGTTTTAGACAAAGATTTACAGCTATTTGGGAAATGCTTGCATTTGACTGGGAAAATGCGTTTTCCGCTTCTTCAGAGAAAGGGTTTAGAAACTCCTGCAAACACACATCAGTTTAACTCTGTAAGTTGAAAGCACACATTGAAGACCGTTCTGTTAGGTTGCTCCGTTTTGGTTTTAGAAGCAGATATTTCTCCAAACCGCGTTTTCTCTTATTCACTGGCATATCAAAACGCAGCTTCGAAAAGCAACGTGCTTCTCACTCTCTGAATCTAGAGGCAGATTGAACTCCCTTAGGTAAGCGAACACCCAGCAGAGCAGTCTAAAGGATACGTTCATTTTGCGTTTTACACAAAGATTTATAGCTATTAGGGAAATGCTTGCATTTGGCTGGGAAAATGCGTATTTTGCTTCTTCAGAGAAAGTGTTTAGAAACTCCTGCAAACATACATCAGTTTAATTCTGTACGTTGAACGCACACATTGAAGACCGTTCTTTTAGGTTGTTCCGTTTTGGATTTAGAAGGAGATATTTCTCCAAACCGGGTTTTCTCCCATTCAGTCTGGCATATCAAAACGCAGCTCCGAGAAGCAACGTGCTTCTCACTCTCTCCATCTAGAGGCAGATTCAACTCCCTTAGGTAAGAAAACACCCAGCAGAGCAGTCTGAAGGATACGTTCGTTTTGTGTTTTAGACGTAGATTTACAGCTATTTGGGAAATGCTTGCATTTTGCTGGGAAATAGCGTTTTTTGCTTCTTCACAGAAAATGTTTAGAAACTCCTGCAAACACACATCAGTTTAACTCTGTAAGTTGAATGCACACATTGAAGGCCGTTCTGTTAGGTTGCTCCGTTTTGGTTTTAGAAGCAGATATTTCTCCAAACAGCGTTTACTCCCATTCACTCTGGCATATCAAAACGCAGCTCCGAGAAGCAACGTGCTTCTCACTCTCTGAATCTAGAGTCAGATTCAACTCCCTTAGGTAAGCGAACACCCAGCAGTGCAGTCTGAAGGATACGTTCGATTTGTGTTTTAGACGTATATTTACAGCTATTTGGGAAATGCTTGCATTTGGCTGGGAAATAGCGTTTTCCGCTTCTTCACAGAAAGGATTTAGAAACTCCTGCAAACACACATCAGTTTAACACTGTAGGTTGAACGCACACATTGAAGGCAGTTCTGTTAAGTTGCTCCGTTTTGGATTTAGAATCAGATATTTCTCCAAACCGCGTTTACTCCCTTTCACTCTGGCATATCAAAATTCAGCTCCAAGATAAAACGAGCTTCTCACTCTCTGAATCTAGAGGCAGATTCAACTCCCTTAGGTAAGCGAACAAAAAGCAGAGCAGTCTGAAGGATACGTTCGTTTTGTATTTTAGACGGAGATTTACAGCTATTTGGGAAATTCTTGCATTTGGCTGGGAAAATGCGTTTTCCTCTTCTTCACAGAAATAGTTTAGAAACTCCTGCAAACACACATCAGTTTAACTCTGTAAGTTGAACGCACACATTGAAGGCCGTTCTGTTAGGTTGCTCCGTTTTGGTTTTAGAATCAGATATTTCTCCAAACCGCGTTTACTCATTTTCACTCTGGAATATCAAAACTCAGCTCCAAGAAAAAACGGGCTTCTCACTCTCTGAATCTAGAGGCAGATTCAACTTCCTTAGGTAAGTGAACACCCAGCAGAGCCGTCTGATGGATACGTTCGTTTTGTGTTTTAGACGGAGATTTACAGCTATTTGGGAAATGCTTGCATTTGGCTGGAAAATAGCGTTTTCCGCTTCTTCACAGAAAGATTTGAGAAACTCCTGCGAACACAAATCAGTTTATCTCTGTAGGTTGAACGCACACATTGAAGGCCGTTGTGTTAGGTTGCTCCGTTTTGGTTTTAGAAGCAGATATTTCTCCAAACCGCGTTTACTCCCTTTCACTCTGGAATATCAAAACGCAGCTCCGAGATGCAACGGGCTTCTCACTCTCTGAATCTAGAGGCAGATTCAACTCCCTTAGGTAAGCGAACACCCAGCTGAGCAGTCTGAATGATACGTTCGTTTTGTGTTTTAGACGGAGATTTCCAGCTATTTTGGAAATGCTTCCATTTGGCTGGGAAAATGCTTTTTCCGCTTCTTCACAGAAAGGGTTTAGAAACTCCTGCAAACACACATCAGTTTAACTCTGTAAGTTGAACACACGCATTGAAGGCCGTTCTTTTAGGTAGCTCCGTTTTGGTTTTAGAAGCAGATATTTCTCCAAACCGCGTTTACTCCCATTCACTCTGGCATATCAAAACGCAGCTTTGAGAAGCAACGGGCTTCTCACTCTCTGAATCTAGAGGCAGATTGAACTCCCTTAGGTAAGCGAACACTCAGCAGAGCAATCTGAAGGATACGTTCGTTTTGTGTTTTAGACGGAGATTTACAGCTATTTGGGAAATGCTTGCATTTGGCTGGGAAATAGCTTTTTTCTTCTTCACAGAAAGCCTTTAGAAACTCCTGCAAACACCTATCAGTTAAACTCTTTAAGGTGAACGCACACATTGAAGGCCGTTCTGTTAGGTTGCTCCGTTTTGTTTTTAGAAACCGATATTTCTCCAAACCGCGTTTACTCCCATTCACGCTGGCATATCAAAACGCAGCTCCGAGAAGCAACGGGATTCTCACTCTCTGAATCTAGAGGCAGATACACGTTTCTCAGGTAAGCGAACACCCAGCAGAGTAGTTTGAAGGATACGTTCGTTTTGTGTTTTAGACGTAGATTTACAGGTATTTGAAAAATGCTTGCAATTTGCAGGGAAATAGCGTTTTATGCTTCTTCACAGAAAATGTTTAGAAACTCCTGCAAACACACATAAGTTTAACTCTGCAACTTGAACGCACACATTGAAGGCCGTTCTGTTAGGTTGCTCCGTTTTGGTTTTAGAAGCAGATATTTCTCCAAACCGCGTTTTCTCCCATTCACTCTGGCATATCAAAACGCAGCTTCGAAAAGCAACGTGCTTCTCACTCTCTGAATCTAGAGGCAGATTGAACTCCCTTAGGTAAGCGAACACCCAGAAGAGCAGTCTGAAGGATACGTTCATTTTGCGTTTTACACGGAGATTTACAGCTATTTGGGAAATGCTTGCATTTGGCTGGGAAAATGCGTATTTCGCTTCTTCAGAGAAAGTGTTTAGAAACTCCTGCAAACATACATCAGTTTAGTTCTGTACGTTGAACGCACACATTGAAGACCGTTCTTTTAGGTCGTTCCGTTTTGGATTTAGAAGCAGATATTTCTCCAAACCGCGTTTTCTCCCATTCATTCTGGCATATCAAAACGCAGCTCCGAGAAGCAACGTGCTTCTCACTCTCTCAATCTAGAGGCAGATTCAACTCCCTTAGGTAAGAAAACACGCAGCAGAGCAGTCTGAAGGATACGTTCGTTTTATGTTTTAGACGGAGATTTACAGCTATTTGGGAAATGCTTGCATTTGGCTGGAAAATAGCGTTTTCCGCTTCTTTACAGAAAGAATTGAGAAACTCCTGCAAACACACATCAGTTTATCACTGTAGGTTGAACGCACACATTGAAGGCCGTTGTGTTAGGTTGCTCCGTTTTGCTTTTAGAAGCAGATATTTCTCCAAACCGCGTTTACTCCCTTTCACTCTGGCATATCAAAACGCAGCTCCGAGAAGCAACGGGCTTCTCACTCTCTGAATCTAGAAGCAGATTCAACTCCCTTAGGTAAGCGAACACCCAGCAAAGCAGTCTGAAGGATACGTTCGTTTTGTGTTTTAGACGGAGATTTACAGCTCTTTGGGAGATGCTAGCATTTTGTTTGGAAATAGCCTTTTTTGCTTCTTCACAGAAAGGGTTTAGAAACTCCTGGAAACACACATCAGTTTAACTCTGTAAGTTGAACGCACACATTGAAGGCCGTTCTGTTAGGTTGCTCCGTTTTGGTTTTCGAAGCAGATATTTCTTCAAACCACTTTTACTCCCATTCACTCTGGCATATCAAAACGGAGCTTTGAGAAGAAACGGGCTTCTCACTCTCTGAATCTAGAGGCAGATTCAACTCCCTTAGGTAAGCGAACACCCAGCAGAGCAGTCTGAAGGTTACGTTCATTTTGTGGTATATACGGAGATTTACAGCTATTTGGGAAATGCTTACAAATGGCTGGGAAAATGCGCTTTCCGCTTCTTCACAGAAAGTGTTTAGAAACTCCTGCAAACCCACATAAATTTATCTCTGTAAGTTGAACGCACACATTGAAGGCCGTTCTGTTAGGTTGTTCCGTTTTGGTTTTAGAATCAGATATTTCTCCAAACCGCGTTTACTCCCATTCACTCTGGCGTATCAAAACGCAGCTCCGAGAAGAAACGTGCTTCTCACTCTCTGAATCTAGAGGCTGATTCAACTCCCTTAGGTATGAAAACACCCAGCAGAGCAGTCTGAAGGATACGTTCGTTTTGTGTTTTAGAAGGAGATTTACAGCTATTTGGGAGATGCTAGCATTTTGCTGGGAAATAGCGTTTTTTGCTTCTTCACAGAAAGGGTTTAGAAACTTCTGCAAACACACATCAGTTCAACTCTGTATGTTGAACGCACACATTGAAGGCCGTTCTGTTAGGTTGCTCCGTTTTGGTTTTAGAATCAGATATTTCTCCAAACCGCGTTTACTCTTTTTCACTCTGGCATATCAAAACTGAGCTCCAAGAAAAAACGGGCTTCTCACTCTCTGAATCTAGAGGCAGATTCAACTCCCTTAGGTAAGCGAACACCCAGCTGAGCAGTCTGAATGATACGTTCGTTTTGTGTTTTAGACGGAGATTTCCAGCTATTTAAGAAATGCTTGCATTTGGCTGGGAAAATGCGTTTTCCGCTTCTTCACAGAAAGGGTTTAGAAACTCCTGCAAACACCTATCAGTTTAACCCTTTAAGTTGAACGCACACATTGAAGGCCGTTCTATTAGGTTGCTCCGTTTTGGTTTTAGAAGCAGATATTTCTCCAAATCGCGTTTACTCCCATTCACTCTGGCATATCAAAACGCAGCTCGGAGAAGCAACGTGATTCTCACTCTCTGAATCTAGAGGCAGATTGAACTCCCTTAGGTAAGCGAACACCCAGCAGAGCAGTCTGAAGGATACGTTCATTTTGTGTTTTAAACGGAGATTTACAACTATTTGGGAAATGCTTGCATTTGGCTGGGAAAATGCGTTCTCCGCTTCTTCAGAGAAAGGGTTTAGAAACTCCTGCAAACACACATCAGTTGAACTCTGTAAGTTGAACGGACACAGTGAAGGCCGTTTTGTTAGTTTGCTCCGTTTTGGTTTTAGAAGCAGATATTTCTCCAAACGGCGTTTACTCCCATTCACTCTGGCATATAAAAACGCAGCTCTGAGAAGCAACGTGCTTCTCTCTCTCTGAATCTAGAGGCAGATTCAACTCCCTTAGGTAAGCGAACACCCAGCAGGGCAGTCTGAAGGATACATTCGTTTCGTGTTTTAGACGGAGATTTACAGCTATTTGGGAAATGCTTGCATTGGGCTGGGAAAATGCTTTTTCCGCTTGTTCACAGAAAGGGTTTAGAAACTTCTGCAAACACACATCAGTTTAACTCTGTAAGTTGAACGCACATATTGAAGGCCGTTCTGTTAGGTTGCTCCGTTTTGGTTTTAGAATCAGATATTTTTCCAAACTGCGTTTACTCTTTTTCACTCTGGCATATCAAAACTCAGCTCCAAGAAAAAACGGGCTTCTCACTCTCTGAATCTAGAGGGAGATTCAACTCCCTTAGGTAAGCGAACACCCAGCAGAGCAGTCTGAAGAATATGTTCGTTTTGTGTTTTAGACGGAGATTTACAGCTATTTGGGAAATGCTTGCATTTGGCTGGGAAATAGCTTTTTCTTCTTCACAGAAAGCCTTTAGAAACTCCTGCAAACACCTATCAGTTGAACTCTTTAAGGTGAACGCACACATTGAAGGCCGTTCTGTTAGGTTGCTCCGTTTTGTTTTTAGAAACAGATATTTCTCCAAACCGCGTTTACTCCCATTCACTCTGGCGTATCAAAACGCAGCTCCGAGAAGAAACGTGCTTCTCACTCTCTGAATCTAGAGGCTGATTCAACTCCCTTAGGTATGAAAACACCCAGCAGAGCAGTCTGAAGGATACGTTCGTTTTGTGTTTTAGAAGGAGATTTACAGCTATTTGGGAGATGCTAGCATTTTGCTGGGAAATAGCGTTTTTTGCTTCTTCACAGAAAGGGTTTAGAAACTTCTGCAAACACACATCAGTTTAACTCTGTATGTTGAACGCACACATTGAAGGCCGTTCTGTTAGGTTGCTCCGTTTTGGTTTTAGAATCAGATATTTCTCCAAACCGCGTTTACTCTTTTTCACTCTGGCATATCAAAACTGAGCTCCAAGAAAAAACGGGCTTCTCACTCTCTGAATCTAGAGGCAGATTCAACTCCCTTAGGTAAGCGAACACCCAGCTGAGCAGTCTGAATGATACGTTCGTTTTGTGTTTTAGACGGAGATTTCCAGCTATTTAAGAAATGCTTGCATTTGGCTGGGAAAATGCGTTTTCCGCTTCTTCACAGAAAGGGTTTAGAAACTCCTGCAAACACCTATCAGTTTAACTTTTTATGTTGAACGCACACATTGAAGGCCGTTTTGTTAGGTTGCTCCGTTTTGGTTTTAGAAGCAGATATTTCTCCAAACCGCGTTTACTCCCATTCACTCTGGCATATCAAAACGCAGCTCCGGAAAGCAACGGGCTTCTCACTCTCTGAATCTAGAGGCAGATTCAACTCCCTTAGGTAAGCGAACACCCAGCAGAGCAGTCTGAAGGATACGTTCGTTTTGTGTTTTAGACGGAGATTTACAGCTATTTGGGAAATGCTTCCATTGGGCTGGGAAAATGCTTTTTCCGCTTGTTCACAGAAAGGGTTTAGAAACTCCTGCAAACACACATCAGTTTAACTCTGTAAGTTGAACTCACACATTGAAGGCCGTTCTGTTAGGTTGCTCCGTTTTGGTTTTAGAATCAGATATTTCTCCAAACCGCGTTTACTCTTTTTCACTCTGGCATATCAAAACTCAGCTCCAAGAAAAAACGGGCTTCTCACTCTCTGAATCTAGAGGCAGATTCAACTCCCTTAGGTAAGCGAACACCCAGCAGAGCAGTCTGAAGAATATGTTCTTTTTTGTTTTAGACGGAGATTTACAGCTATTTGGGAAATGCTTGCATTTGGCTGGGAAATAGCTTTTTTCTTCTTCACAGAAAGCCTTTAGAAACTCCTGCAAACACCTATCAGTTAAACTCTTTAAGGTGAACGCACACATTGAGGGCCGTTCTGTTAGGTTGCTCCGTTTTGTTTTTAGAAACAGATATTTCTCCAAACCGCGTTTACTCCCATTCACTCTGGCATATCAAAACGCAGCTCTGAGAAGCAACGTGCTTCTCACTCTCTGAATCTAGAGGCAGATTCAACTCCCTTAGGTAAGCAAACACCCAGCAGAGCAGTCTGAAGGATACATTCCTTTCGTGTTTTAGACGGAGATTTACAGCTATTTGGGAAATGCTTGCATTTGGCTGGGAAAATGCTCTTTCCGCTTCTTCACAGAAAAAGTTTAGAAACTTCTGCAAACACACATCAGTTTAACTCTGTAGGTTGAAGGCACGCATTGAAGGCCGTTCTGTTAGGTAGCTCCGTTTTGGTTTTAGAAGCTGATATTTCTCCAAACCGCGTTTACTCCCATTCACTCTGGCATATCTAAACGCAGCTCCGAGAAGCAACATGCTTCTCACTCTCTGAATCTAGACGCAGATTCAACTCCCTTAGGTAAGCGAACACCCAGCAGAGCAGTCTGAATGATACATTCGTTTCGTGTTTTAGACGGAGATTTACAGCTATTTGGGAAATGCTTGCATTTGGCTGGGAAAATGCTTTTTCCGCTTCTTCATAGAAAGGGTTTAGAAACTCCTGCAAACACCTATCAGTTTAACTATTTAAGTTGAACGCACACATTGAAGGCCGTTCTGTTAGGTTGCTCCGTTTTGGTTTTAGAAGCAGATATTTCTCCAAACCGCGTTTACTCCCATTCACTCTGGCATATCAAAACGCAGCTCCGAGAAGCAACGTGCTTCTCACTCTCTCAATCTAGAGGCAGATTCAACTCCCTTAGGTAAGCCAACACCCAGCAGAGCAATCTGAAGGATACGTTCGATTTTTGTTTTAGACGGAGATTTACATCTATTTGGGAAATGCTTGCATTTGGCTGAAAAATAGCGTTTTCCGCTGCTTCACAGAAAGGATTTAGAAACTCCTGCAAACACACATCAGTTTAACACTGTAGGTTGAACGCACACATTGAAGGCCGTTCTGTTAGGTTGCTCCGTTTTGGTTTTACAAGCAGATATTTCTCCAAACCGCGTTTACTCCGGTTCACTCTGGCATATCAAAACGCAGCTCAAAGAAGCAACGTGCTTCTCACTCTCTGAATCTAGAGGCAGATTGAACTCCCTTAGGTAAGCGAACACCCAGCAGAGCAGTCTGAAATATATGTTCGTTTTCGGTTTTACACGGACATTTACAGCTATTTGGGAAATGCTTGCATTTGGCTGGGAAATAGCTTTTTTGCTTCTTCACAGAAAGGGTTTAGAAACTCCTGCAAACACACATCAGTTTAACTGTGTACGTTGAACGCACACATTGAAGGCCGTTCTGTTATGTTTCTCCGTTTTGGTTTTAGAAGCAGATATTTCTCCAAACGGCGTTTAGTCCCATTCACTCTGGCATATCAAAACGCAGCTCCGAGATGCAACGTGCTTCTCACTCTCTGAATCTAGAGGCAGATTCAACTCCCTTAGGTAAGCGAACACCCAGCAGAGCAGTCTGAAGGATACATTCGTTTCGTGTTTTAGACGGAGATTTACAGCTATTTCGGAAATGGTTGCATTTGGCTGGGAAAATGCTTTTTCCGCTGCTTCACAGAAAGGGTTTAGGAACTCCTGCAAACACACATCAGTTGAACTCTGTAAGTTGAACGCACGCATTGAAGGCCGTTCTTTTAGGTGGCTCCGTTTTGGTTTTAGAAGCTGATATTTCTCGAAACCGCGTTTACTCCCATTTACTCTGGCATATCTAAACGCAGCTCCGAGAAGCAACATGCTTTTCACTCTCTGAATCTAGAGGCAGATTCAACTCCCTTAGGTAAGCGAACACCCAGCAGAGCAGTCTGAATGATACCTTCGTTTCGTGTTTTAGACGGAGATTTACAGCTATTTGGGAAATGCTTGCATTTGGCTGGGAAAATGCTTTTTCCCCTTCTTCACAGAAAGGGTTTAGAAACTCCTGCAAACACCTATCAGTTTAACCCTTTAAGTTGAACGCACACATTGAAGGCCGTTCTGTTAGGTTGCTCCGTTTTGGTTTTAGAAGCAGATATTTCTCCAAACCGCGTTTACTCCCTTTCACTCTGGCATATCAAAACGCAGCTCAGAGAAGCAACGTGCTTCTCACTCTCTGAATCTAGAGGCAGATTGAACTCCCTTAGGTAAGCGAACACCCAGCAGAGCAGTCTGAAGGTTACGTTCCTTTTGTGTTTTAGACAAAGATTTACAGCTATTTGGGAAATGCTTGCATTTGACTGGGAAAATGCGTTTTCCGCTTCTTCAGAGAAAGGGTTTAGAAACTCCTGCAAACACACATCAGTTTAACTCTGTAAGTTGAAAGCACACATTGAAGACCGTTCTGTTAGGTTGCTCCGTTTTGGTTTTAGAAGCAGATATTTCTCCAAACCGCGTTTTCTCTTATTCACTGGCATATCAAAACGCAGCTTCGAAAAGCAACGTGCTTCTCACTCTCTGAATCTAGAGGCAGATTGAACTCCCTTAGGTAAGCGAACACCCAGCAGAGCAGTCTAAAGGATACGTTCATTTTGCGTTTTACACAAAGATTTATAGCTATTAGGGAAATGCTTGCATTTGGCTGGGAAAATGCGTATTTTGCTTCTTCAGAGAAAGTGTTTAGAAACTCCTGCAAACATACATCAGTTTAATTCTGTACGTTGAACGCACACATTGAAGACCGTTCTTTTAGGTTGTTCCGTTTTGGATTTAGAAGGAGATATTTCTCCAAACCGGGTTTTCTCCCATTCAGTCTGGCATATCAAAACGCAGCTCCGAGAAGCAACGTGCTTCTCACTCTCTCCATCTAGAGGCAGATTCAACTCCCTTAGGTAAGAAAACACCCAGCAGAGCAGTCTGAAGGATACGTTCGTTTTGTGTTTTAGACGTAGATTTACAGCTATTTGGGAAATGCTTGCATTTTGCTGGGAAATAGCGTTTTTTGCTTCTTCACAGAAAATGTTTAGAAACTCCTGCAAACACACATCAGTTTAACTCTGTAAGTTGAATGCACACATTGAAGGCCGTTCTGTTAGGTTGCTCCGTTTTGGTTTTAGAAGCAGATATTTCTCCAAACAGCGTTTACTCCCATTCACTCTGGCATATCAAAACGCAGCTCCGAGAAGCAACGTGCTTCTCACTCTCTGAATCTAGAGTCAGATTCAACTCCCTTAGGTAAGCGAACACCCAGCAGTGCAGTCTGAAGGATACGTTCGATTTGTGTTTTAGACGTATATTTACAGCTATTTGGGAAATGCTTGCATTTGGCTGGGAAATAGCGTTTTCCGCTTCTTCACAGAAAGGATTTAGAAACTCCTGCAAACACACATCAGTTTAACACTGTAGGTTGAACGCACACATTGAAGGCAGTTCTGTTAAGTTGCTCCGTTTTGGATTTAGAATCAGATATTTCTCCAAACCGCGTTTACTCCCTTTCACTCTGGCATATCAAAATTCAGCTCCAAGATAAAACGAGCTTCTCACTCTCTGAATCTAGAGGCAGATTCAACTCCCTTAGGTAAGCGAACAAAAAGCAGAGCAGTCTGAAGGATACGTTCGTTTTGTATTTTAGACGGAGATTTACAGCTATTTGGGAAATTCTTGCATTTGGCTGGGAAAATGCGTTTTCCTCTTCTTCACAGAAATAGTTTAGAAACTCCTGCAAACACACATCAGTTTAACTCTGTAAGTTGAACGCACACATTGAAGGCCGTTCTGTTAGGTTGCTCCGTTTTGGTTTTAGAATCAGATATTTCTCCAAACCGCGTTTACTCATTTTCACTCTGGAATATCAAAACTCAGCTCCAAGAAAAAACGGGCTTCTCACTCTCTGAATCTAGAGGCAGATTCAACTTCCTTAGGTAAGTGAACACCCAGCAGAGCCGTCTGATGGATACGTTCGTTTTGTGTTTTAGACGGAGATTTACAGCTATTTGGGAAATGCTTGCATTTGGCTGGAAAATAGCGTTTTCCGCTTCTTCACAGAAAGATTTGAGAAACTCCTGCGAACACAAATCAGTTTATCTCTGTAGGTTGAACGCACACATTGAAGGCCGTTGTGTTAGGTTGCTCCGTTTTGGTTTTAGAAGCAGATATTTCTCCAAACCGCGTTTACTCCCTTTCACTCTGGAATATCAAAACGCAGCTCCGAGATGCAACGGGCTTCTCACTCTCTGAATCTAGAGGCAGATTCAACTCCCTTAGGTAAGCGAACACCCAGCTGAGCAGTCTGAATGATACGTTCGTTTTGTGTTTTAGACGGAGATTTCCAGCTATTTTGGAAATGCTTCCATTTGGCTGGGAAAATGCTTTTTCCGCTTCTTCACAGAAAGGGTTTAGAAACTCCTGCAAACACACATCAGTTTAACTCTGTAAGTTGAACACACGCATTGAAGGCCGTTCTTTTAGGTAGCTCCGTTTTGGTTTTAGAAGCAGATATTTCTCCAAACCGCGTTTACTCCCATTCACTCTGGCATATCAAAACGCAGCTTTGAGAAGCAACGGGCTTCTCACTCTCTGAATCTAGAGGCAGATTGAACTCCCTTAGGTAAGCGAACACTCAGCAGAGCAATCTGAAGGATACGTTCGTTTTGTGTTTTAGACGGAGATTTACAGCTATTTGGGAAATGCTTGCATTTGGCTGGGAAATAGCTTTTTTCTTCTTCACAGAAAGCCTTTAGAAACTCCTGCAAACACCTATCAGTTAAACTCTTTAAGGTGAACGCACACATTGAAGGCCGTTCTGTTAGGTTGCTCCGTTTTGTTTTTAGAAACCGATATTTCTCCAAACCGCGTTTACTCCCATTCACGCTGGCATATCAAAACGCAGCTCCGAGAAGCAACGGGATTCTCACTCTCTGAATCTAGAGGCAGATACACGTTTCTCAGGTAAGCGAACACCCAGCAGAGTAGTTTGAAGGATACGTTCGTTTTGTGTTTTAGACGTAGATTTACAGGTATTTGAAAAATGCTTGCAATTTGCAGGGAAATAGCGTTTTATGCTTCTTCACAGAAAATGTTTAGAAACTCCTGCAAACACACATAAGTTTAACTCTGCAACTTGAACGCACACATTGAAGGCCGTTCTGTTAGGTTGCTCCGTTTTGGTTTTAGAAGCAGATATTTCTCCAAACCGCGTTTTCTCCCATTCACTCTGGCATATCAAAACGCAGCTTCGAAAAGCAACGTGCTTCTCACTCTCTGAATCTAGAGGCAGATTGAACTCCCTTAGGTAAGCGAACACCCAGAAGAGCAGTCTGAAGGATACGTTCATTTTGCGTTTTACACGGAGATTTACAGCTATTTGGGAAATGCTTGCATTTGGCTGGGAAAATGCGTATTTCGCTTCTTCAGAGAAAGTGTTTAGAAACTCCTGCAAACATACATCAGTTTAGTTCTGTACGTTGAACGCACACATTGAAGACCGTTCTTTTAGGTCGTTCCGTTTTGGATTTAGAAGCAGATATTTCTCCAAACCGCGTTTTCTCCCATTCATTCTGGCATATCAAAACGCAGCTCCGAGAAGCAACGTGCTTCTCACTCTCTCAATCTAGAGGCAGATTCAACTCCCTTAGGTAAGAAAACACGCAGCAGAGCAGTCTGAAGGATACGTTCGTTTTATGTTTTAGACGGAGATTTACAGCTATTTGGGAAATGCTTGCATTTGGCTGGAAAATAGCGTTTTCCGCTTCTTTACAGAAAGAATTGAGAAACTCCTGCAAACACACATCAGTTTATCACTGTAGGTTGAACGCACACATTGAAGGCCGTTGTGTTAGGTTGCTCCGTTTTGCTTTTAGAAGCAGATATTTCTCCAAACCGCGTTTACTCCCTTTCACTCTGGCATATCAAAACGCAGCTCCGAGAAGCAACGGGCTTCTCACTCTCTGAATCTAGAAGCAGATTCAACTCCCTTAGGTAAGCGAACACCCAGCAAAGCAGTCTGAAGGATACGTTCGTTTTGTGTTTTAGACGGAGATTTACAGCTCTTTGGGAGATGCTAGCATTTTGTTTGGAAATAGCCTTTTTTGCTTCTTCACAGAAAGGGTTTAGAAACTCCTGGAAACACACATCAGTTTAACTCTGTAAGTTGAACGCACACATTGAAGGCCGTTCTGTTAGGTTGCTCCGTTTTGGTTTTCGAAGCAGATATTTCTTCAAACCACTTTTACTCCCATTCACTCTGGCATATCAAAACGGAGCTTTGAGAAGAAACGGGCTTCTCACTCTCTGAATCTAGAGGCAGATTCAACTCCCTTAGGTAAGCGAACACCCAGCAGAGCAGTCTGAAGGTTACGTTCATTTTGTGGTATATACGGAGATTTACAGCTATTTGGGAAATGCTTACAAATGGCTGGGAAAATGCGCTTTCCGCTTCTTCACAGAAAGTGTTTAGAAACTCCTGCAAACCCACATAAATTTATCTCTGTAAGTTGAACGCACACATTGAAGGCCGTTCTGTTAGGTTGTTCCGTTTTGGTTTTAGAATCAGATATTTCTCCAAACCGCGTTTACTCCCATTCACTCTGGCGTATCAAAACGCAGCTCCGAGAAGAAACGTGCTTCTCACTCTCTGAATCTAGAGGCTGATTCAACTCCCTTAGGTATGAAAACACCCAGCAGAGCAGTCTGAAGGATACGTTCGTTTTGTGTTTTAGAAGGAGATTTACAGCTATTTGGGAGATGCTAGCATTTTGCTGGGAAATAGCGTTTTTTGCTTCTTCACAGAAAGGGTTTAGAAACTTCTGCAAACACACATCAGTTCAACTCTGTATGTTGAACGCACACATTGAAGGCCGTTCTGTTAGGTTGCTCCGTTTTGGTTTTAGAATCAGATATTTCTCCAAACCGCGTTTACTCTTTTTCACTCTGGCATATCAAAACTGAGCTCCAAGAAAAAACGGGCTTCTCACTCTCTGAATCTAGAGGCAGATTCAACTCCCTTAGGTAAGCGAACACCCAGCTGAGCAGTCTGAATGATACGTTCGTTTTGTGTTTTAGACGGAGATTTCCAGCTATTTAAGAAATGCTTGCATTTGGCTGGGAAAATGCGTTTTCCGCTTCTTCACAGAAAGGGTTTAGAAACTCCTGCAAACACCTATCAGTTTAACCCTTTAAGTTGAACGCACACATTGAAGGCCGTTCTATTAGGTTGCTCCGTTTTGGTTTTAGAAGCAGATATTTCTCCAAATCGCGTTTACTCCCATTCACTCTGGCATATCAAAACGCAGCTCGGAGAAGCAACGTGATTCTCACTCTCTGAATCTAGAGGCAGATTGAACTCCCTTAGGTAAGCGAACACCCAGCAGAGCAGTCTGAAGGATACGTTCATTTTGTGTTTTAAACGGAGATTTACAACTATTTGGGAAATGCTTGCATTTGGCTGGGAAAATGCGTTCTCCGCTTCTTCAGAGAAAGGGTTTAGAAACTCCTGCAAACACACATCAGTTGAACTCTGTAAGTTGAACGGACACAGTGAAGGCCGTTTTGTTAGTTTGCTCCGTTTTGGTTTTAGAAGCAGATATTTCTCCAAACGGCGTTTACTCCCATTCACTCTGGCATATCAAAACGCAGCTCCGAAAAGCAACGGGCTTCTCACTCTCTGAATCTAGAGGCAGATTCAACTCCCTTAGGTAAGCGAACACCCAGCAGAGCAGTCTGAAGGATACGTTCGTTTTGTGTTGTAGACGGAGATTTACAGCTATTTGGGAAATGCTTGCATTTGGCTGGGAAATAGCTTTTTTGCTTCTTCACAGAAAGGGTTTAGAAACTCCTGCAAACACACATCACTTTAACTCTGTAAGTTGAACGCACACATTGAAGGCCGTTCTGTTAGTTTGCTCCGTTTTGGTTTTAGAAGCAGATATTTCTCCAAACGGCGTTTACTCCCATTCACTCTGGCATATAAAAACACAGCTCCGAGAAGCAACGTGCTTCTCTCTCTCTGAATCTAGAGGCAGATTCAACTCCCTTAGGTAAGCGAACACCCAGCAGGGCAGTCTGAAAAATACATTCGTTTCTTGTTTTAGACGGAGATTTACAGCTATTTGGGAAATGCTTGCATTGGGCTGGGAAAATGCTTTTTCCGCTTGTTCACAGAAAGGGTTTAGAAACTCCTGCAAACACACATCAGTTTAACTCTGTAAGTTGAACGCACACATTGAAGGCCGTTCTGTTAGGTTGCTCCGTTTTGGTTTTAGAATCAGATATTTCTCCAAACCGCGTTTACTCTTTTTCACTCTGGCATATCAAAACTCAGCTCCAAGAAAAAACGGGCTTCTCACTCTCTGAATCTAGAGGCAGATTCAACTCCCTTAGGTAAGCGAACACCCAGCAGAGCAGTCTGAAGAATATGTTCGTTTTGTGTTTTAGACGGAGATGTACAGCTATTTGGGAAATGCTTGCATTTGGCTGGGAAATAGCTTTTTTCTTCTTCACAGAAAGCCTTTAGAAACTCCTGCAAACACCTATCAGTTAAACTCTTTAAGGTGAACGCACACATTGAAGGCAGTTCTGTTAGGTTGCTCCGTTTTGTTTTTAGAAACAGATATTTCTCCAAACCGCGTTTACTCCCATTCACTCTGGCATATCAAAACGCAGCTCCGAGAAGCAACGGGCTTCTCACTCTCTGAATCTAGAGGCAGATACACCTTTCTTAGGTAAGCGAACACCCAGCAGAGTAGTTTGAAGGATACGTTCGTTTTGTGTTTTAGACGTAGATTTACAGCTATTTGAAAAATGCATGCAATTTGCAGGGAAATAGCGTTTTCTGCTTCTTCACAGAAAATGTATAGAAACTCCTGCAAACACACGTCAGTTTAACTCTGCAACTTGAACGGACACATTGAAGGCCGTTCTGTTAAGTTGCTCCGTTTTGGTTTAAGAAGCAGATATTTCTCCAAACCGCGTTTACTCCGGTTCACTCTGGCATATCAAAACGCAGCTCAGAGAAGCAACGTGCTTCTCACTCTCTGAATCTAGAGGCAGATTGAACTCCCTTAGGTAAGCGAACACCCAGCAGAGCAGTCTGAAGGATACGTTCCTTTTGTGTTTTAGACGGAGATTTACATCTATTTGTGAAATGCTTGCATATGGCTGGGAAAATGCGTTTTCCGCTTCTTCAGAGAAAGGGTTTAGAAACTCCTGCAAACACACCTCAGTTTAACTCTGTAAGTTGAAAGCACACATTGAAGACCGTTCTGTTAGGTTGCTCCGTTTTGGTTTTAGAAGCAGATATTTCTCCAAACCGCGTTTTCTCCCATTCATTCTGGCATATCAAAACGCAGCTCCGAGAAGCAACGTGCTTCTCACTCTCTCAATCTAGAGGCAGATTCAACTCCCTTAGGTAAGAAAACACCCAGCAGAGCAGTCTGAAGGATACGTTCGTTTTGTGTTTTAGACGGAGATTTACAGCTATTTGGGAAATGCTTGCATTTGGCTGGAAAATAGCGTTTTCCGCTTCTTCACAGAAAGAATTGAGAAACTCCTGCAAACACACATCAGTTTATCTCTGTAGGTTGAACGCACACATTGAAGGCCGTTGTGTTAGGTTGCTCCGTTTTGGTTTTAGAAGCAGATATTTCTCCAAACCGCGTTTACTCCCTTTCACTCTGGCATATCAAAACGCAGCTCCGAGAAGCAACGGGCTTCTCACTCTCTGAATCTAGAAGCAGATTCAACTCCCTTAGGTAAGTGAACACCCAGCAGAGCAGTCTGAAGGATACGTTCGTTTTGTGTTTTAGACGGAGATTTACAGCTATTTGGGAGATGCTAGCATTTTGTTGGGAAATAGCCTTTTTTGCTTCTTCACAGAAAGGGTTTAGAAACTCCTGGAAACACACATCAGTTTAACTCTGTAAGTTGAACGAACACATTGAAGGCCGTTCTGTTAGGTTGCTCCGTTTTGGTTTTCGAAGCAGATATTTCTTCAAACCGCTTTTACTCCCATTCACTCTGGCATATCAAAACGGAGCTCCGAGAAGAAACGGGCTTCTCACTCTCTGAATCTAGAGGCAGATTCAACTCCCTTAGGTAAGCGAACACCCAGCAGAGCAGTCTGAAGGATACGTTCGTTTTGTGTTTTAGACGGAGATTTACACTTATTTGGGAAATGCTTGCATTTGGCTGGAAAATAGCGTTTTCCGCTTCTTCACAGAAAGAATTGAGAAACTCCTGCAAACACACATCAGTTTATCTCTGTAGGTTGAACGCACACATTGAAGGTCGTTGTGTTACTTTGCTCCGTTTTGGTTTTAGAAGCAGATATTTCTCCAAACCGCGTTTTCTCCCTTTCACTCTGCCATATCAAAACGCAGCTCCGAGAAGCAACTTGTTTCTCACTCTCTGAATCTAGAGGCAGATTGAACTCCCTTAGGTAACAGAACACCCAGCAGAGCAGTCAGAAAGATACGTTCGTTTTGTGTTTCAAACGGAGATTTCCAGCTATTTTGGCAGTGCTTGCATTTGGCTGGGAAAATGCGTATTCCGCTTCTTCACAGAAAGGGTTTAGAAACTCCTGCAAACCAACGTCACTTTAACTCTGTAAGTTGAACACACACATTGAAGGCCGTTCTGTTAGGGTGCTCCGTTTTGGTTTTAGAAGCAGATATTTCTCCAAATCGTGTTTACTCCCTTTCACTCAGGCATATCAAAACGCAGCTCCGAGAAGCAACGTGCTTCTCACTCTCTGAATCTAGAGGCAGATTCAACTCCCTTAGGTAAGCGGACACCCAGCAGAACAGTTTGAAGGATACGTTCGTTTTGTGTTTTACACGTAGATTTACAGCTACTTGGGAAATGCTTGCATTTGGCTGGGAAAATGCGTTTTTCGCTTCTTCAGAGAAGGGGTTTAGAAACTCCTGCAAACACACATCAGTTTACCTCTGTAGGTTGAACGCACACATTGAAGGCCGTTCTGTTAGGTTGCTCCGTTTCGGTTTTAGAAGCAGATATTTCTCCAAACGGCGTTTACTCCCTTTCACTCTGGCATATCAAAACTCAGCTCCAAGAAAAAACGTTCTTCTCACTCTCTGAATCTAGAGGCAGATTCAACTCCCTTAGGTAAGCGAACACCCAGCAGAGCAGTCTGAAATATATGTTCGTTTTCTGTTTTACAAGGA
Source organism: Callithrix jacchus (assembly GCF_049354715.1). Classification (NCBI taxonomy): domain Eukaryota; kingdom Metazoa; phylum Chordata; class Mammalia; order Primates; family Cebidae; genus Callithrix; species Callithrix jacchus. The sequence continues at coordinate 60,078,021 of NC_133503.1, read as the reverse complement.
CATTTACAGCTATTTGTGAAATGCTTGCATTTGGCTGGGAAATAGCTTTTTTGCTTCTTCACAGAAAGGGTTTAGAAACTCCTGCAAACACACATCAGTTTAACTGTGTACGTTGAACACACACATTGAAGGCCGTTCTGTTAGGTTTCTCCGTTTTGGTTTTAGAAGCAGATATTTCTCCAAACGGCGTTTACTCCCATTCACTCTGGCATATCAAAACGCAGCTCCGAGAAGCAACGTGCTTCTCACTCTCTGAATCTAGAGGCAGATTCAACTCCCTTAGGTAAGCGAACACCCAGCAGAGCAGTCTGAAGGATACATTCGTTTCGTGTTTTAGACGGAGATTTACAGCTATTTGGGAAATGCTTGCATTTGGCTGGGAAAATGCTTTTTCCGCTTCATCACAGAAAGGGTTTAGAAACTCCTGCAAACACCTATCAGTTTAACTCTTTAAGTTGAACGCACACATTGAAGGCCATTCTGTTAGGTTGCTCCGTTTTGGTTTTAGAAGCAGATATTTCTCCAAACCGCGTTTACTGCCGTTCACTCTGGCATATCAAAACGCAGCTCCGAGAAGCAACGTGCTTCTCACTCTCTGAATCTAGAGGCACATTGAACTCCCTTAGGTAAGCGAACACCCAGCAGAGCAGTCTGAAAAATACGTTCATTTTGTGTTTTAGACGGAGATTTACAACTATTTGGGAAATGCTTGCATTTGGCTGGGAAATTGCGTTTTCCGCTTCTTCAGAGAAAGGGTTTAGAAACTCCTGCAACAACACATCAGTTTAACTCTGTAAGTTGAACGCACACATTGAAGACCGTTCTGTTAGGTTTTTCCGTTTTGGTTTTAGAAGCAGATATTTCTCCAAACCGCGTTTTCTCCCATTCACTCTGGCATATCAAAACGGAGCTCCGAGAAGCAACGTGCTTCTCACTCTCTCAATCTAGAGGCAGATTCAACTCCCTTAGGTAAGCGAACACCCAGCAGAGCAGTCTGAAAAATACGTTCGTTTCGTGTTTTAGACGGAGATTTACAGCTATTTGGGAAATGCTTGCATTTGGCTGGGAAAATGCTTTTTCCACTTCTTCACAGAAAGGGTTTAGAAACTCCTGCAAAAACACATCAGTTTAACTCTATAAGTTGAACGCACACATTGAAGGCCGTTCTGTTAGGTTGCTCCGTTTTGGTTTTAGAAGCAGATATTTCTCAAAACCGCGTTTACTGCCATTCACTCTGGCATATCAAAACGGAGCTCCGAGAAGCAACGTGCTTCTCACTCTCTGAATCTAGAGGCAGATTCAACTCCCTTAGGTAAGCGAACAAACAGCAGAGAAGTCTGAAAAATACGTTCGTTTTATGTTTTTGACGGAGATTTACAGCTATTTGGGAAATTCTTGCATTTGGCTGAAAAAATGCGTTTTCCGCTTCTTCACAGAAATAGTTTAGAAACTCCTGCAAACACACATCAGTTTAACTCTGTAAGTTGAACGCACACATTGAAGGCCGTCCTGTTAGGTTGCTCCGTTTTGGTTTTAGAATCAGATATTTCTCCAAACCGCGTTTACTCTTTTTCACTCTGGCATATCAAAACAAAGCTCCAAGAAAAAACGGGCTTCTCACTCTCTGAATCTAGAGGCAGATTGAACTCCCTTAGGTAAGCGAACACCTAGCTGAGCAGTCTGAATGATACGTTCGTTTTGTGTTTTAGACGGACATTTCCAGCTATTTAAGAAATGCTTGCATTTGGCTGGGAAAATGCGTTTTCCGCTTCTTCACAGAAAGGGTTTAGAAACTCCTGCAAACACACATCAGTTTTACTCTGTAAGTTGAACGCACACGTTGAAGGCCGTTCTGTTAGGTTGTTCCGTTTTGGTTTTAGAAGCAGATATTTCTCCAAACGGCGTTTACTCCCATTCACTCTGGCATATCAAAACGCAGCTCCGAGAAGCAACGTGCTTCTCACTCTCTGAATCTAGTGGCAGATTCAACTTTCTTAGGTAAGCGAACACCCAGCAGAGCAGTCTGAAGGATACGTTCGTTTTGTGTTTTAGACGGAGATTTCCAGCTATTTAAGAAATGCTTGCATTTGGCTGGGAAAATGCGTTTTCCGCTTCTTCAGAGAAAGGGTTTAGAAACTCCTGCAAACAGACATCAGTTCAGCTCTGTAAGTTGAACGCACGCTTTGAAGGCCGTTCCGTTAGGTAGCTCCGTTTTGGTTTTAGAAGCTGATATTTCTTTAAACCGCGTTTACTCCCATTCACTCTGGCATATCAAAACGCAGCTCCGAGAAGCAACATGCTTCTCACTGTCTGAATCTAGAGGCAGATTCAACTCCCTTAGGTAAGCGAACACCCAGCAGAGCAGTCTGAATGATACCTTCGTTTCGTGTTTTAGACGGAGATTTACAGCTATTTGGGAAATGCTTGCATTTGGCTGGGAAAATGCTTTTTCCCCTTCTTCACAGAAAGGGTTTAGAAACTCCTGCAAACACCTATCAGTTTAACCCTTTAAGTTGAACGCACACATTGAAGGCCGTTCTGTTAGGTTGCTCCGTTTTGGTTTTAGAAGCAGATATTTCTCCAAACCGCGTTTACTCCCTTTCACTCTGGCATATCAAAACGCAGCTCAGAGAAGCAACGTGCTTCTCACTCTCTGAATCTAGAGGCAGATTGAACTCCCTTAGGTAAGCGAACACCCAGCAGAGCAGTCTGAAGGTTACGTTCCTTTTGTGTTTTAGACAAAGATTTACAGCTATTTGGGAAATGCTTGCATTTGACTGGGAAAATGCGTTTTCCGCTTCTTCAGAGAAAGGGTTTAGAAACTCCTGCAAACACACATCAGTTTAACTCTGTAAGTTGAAAGCACACATTGAAGACCGTTCTGTTAGGTTGCTCCGTTTTGGTTTTAGAAGCAGATATTTCTCCAAACCGCGTTTTCTCTTATTCACTGGCATATCAAAACGCAGCTTCGAAAAGCAACGTGCTTCTCACTCTCTGAATCTAGAGGCAGATTGAACTCCCTTAGGTAAGCGAACACCCAGCAGAGCAGTCTAAAGGATACGTTCATTTTGCGTTTTACACAAAGATTTATAGCTATTAGGGAAATGCTTGCATTTGGCTGGGAAAATGCGTATTTTGCTTCTTCAGAGAAAGTGTTTAGAAACTCCTGCAAACATACATCAGTTTAATTCTGTACGTTGAACGCACACATTGAAGACCGTTCTTTTAGGTTGTTCCGTTTTGGATTTAGAAGGAGATATTTCTCCAAACCGGGTTTTCTCCCATTCAGTCTGGCATATCAAAACGCAGCTCCGAGAAGCAACGTGCTTCTCACTCTCTCCATCTAGAGGCAGATTCAACTCCCTTAGGTAAGAAAACACCCAGCAGAGCAGTCTGAAGGATACGTTCGTTTTGTGTTTTAGACGTAGATTTACAGCTATTTGGGAAATGCTTGCATTTTGCTGGGAAATAGCGTTTTTTGCTTCTTCACAGAAAATGTTTAGAAACTCCTGCAAACACACATCAGTTTAACTCTGTAAGTTGAATGCACACATTGAAGGCCGTTGTTAGGTTGCTCCGTTTTGGTTTTAGAAGCAGATATTTCTCCAAACAGCGTTTACTCCCATTCACTCTGGCATATCAAAACGCAGCTCCGAGAAGCAACGTGCTTCTCACTCTCTGAATCTAGAGTCAGATTCAACTCCCTTAGGTAAGCGAACACCCAGCAGTGCAGTCTGAAGGATACGTTCGATTTGTGTTTTAGACGTATATTTACAGCTATTTGGGAAATGCTTGCATTTGGCTGGGAAATAGCGTTTTCCGCTTCTTCACAGAAAGGATTTAGAAACTCCTGCAAACACACATCAGTTTAACACTGTAGGTTGAACGCACACATTGAAGGCAGTTCTGTTAAGTTGCTCCGTTTTGGATTTAGAATCAGATATTTCTCCAAACCGCGTTTACTCCCTTTCACTCTGGCATATCAAAATTCAGCTCCAAGATAAAACGAGCTTCTCACTCTCTGAATCTAGAGGCAGATTCAACTCCCTTAGGTAAGCGAACAAAAAGCAGAGCAGTCTGAAGGATACGTTCGTTTTGTATTTTAGACGGAGATTTACAGCTATTTGGGAAATTCTTGCATTTGGCTGGGAAAATGCGTTTTCCTCTTCTTCACAGAAATAGTTTAGAAACTCCTGCAAACACACATCAGTTTAACTCTGTAAGTTGAACGCACACATTGAAGGCCGTTCTGTTAGGTTGCTCCGTTTTGGTTTTAGAATCAGATATTTCTCCAAACCGCGTTTACTCATTTTCACTCTGGAATATCAAAACTCAGCTCCAAGAAAAAACGGGCTTCTCACTCTCTGAATCTAGAGGCAGATTCAACTTCCTTAGGTAAGTGAACACCCAGCAGAGCCGTCTGATGGATACGTTCGTTTTGTGTTTTAGACGGAGATTTGCAGCTATTTGGGAAATGCTTGCATTTGGCTGGAAAATAGCGTTTTCCGCTTCTTCACAGAAAGATTTGAGAAACTCCTGCGAACACAAATCAGTTTATCTCTGTAGGTTGAACGCACACATTGAAGGCCGTTGTGTTAGGTTGCTCCGTTTTGGTTTTAGAAGCAGATATTTCTCCAAACCGCGTTTACTCCCTTTCACTCTGGAATATCAAAACGCAGCTCCGAGATGCAACGGGCTTCTCACTCTCTGAATCTAGAGGCAGATTCAACTCCCTTAGGTAAGCGAACACCCAGCTGAGCAGTCTGAATGATACGTTCGTTTTGTGTTTTAGACGGAGATTTCCAGCTATTTTGGAAATGCTTCCATTTGGCTGGGAAAATGCTTTTTCCGCTTCTTCACAGAAAGGGTTTAGAAACTCCTGCAAACACACATCAGTTTAACTCTGTAAGTTGAACACACGCATTGAAGGCCGTTCTTTTAGGTAGCTCCGTTTTGGTTTTAGAAGCAGATATTTCTCCAAACCGCGTTTACTCCCATTCACTCTGGCATATCAAAACGCAGCTTTGAGAAGCAACGGGCTTCTCACTCTCTGAATCTAGAGGCAGATTGAACTCCCTTAGGTAAGCGAACACTCAGCAGAGCAATCTGAAGGATACGTTCGTTTTGTGTTTTAGACGGAGATTTACAGCTATTTGGGAAATGCTTGCATTTGGCTGGGAAATAGCTTTTTTCTTCTTCACAGAAAGCCTTTAGAAACTCCTGCAAACACCTATCAGTTAAACTCTTTAAGGTGAACGCACACATTGAAGGCCGTTCTGTTAGGTTGCTCCGTTTTGTTTTTAGAAACCGATATTTCTCCAAACCGCGTTTACTCCCATTCACGCTGGCATATCAAAACGCAGCTCCGAGAAGCAACGGGATTCTCACTCTCTGAATCTAGAGGCAGATACACGTTTCTCAGGTAAGCGAACACCCAGCAGAGTAGTTTGAAGGATACGTTCGTTTTGTGTTTTAGACGTAGATTTACAGGTATTTGAAAAATGCTTGCAATTTGCAGGGAAATAGCGTTTTATGCTTCTTCACAGAAAATGTTTAGAAACTCCTGCAAACACACATAAGTTTAACTCTGCAACTTGAACGCACACATTGAAGGCCGTTCTGTTAGGTTGCTCCGTTTTGGTTTTAGAAGCAGATATTTCTCCAAACCGCGTTTTCTCCCATTCACTCTGGCATATCAAAACGCAGCTTCGAAAAGCAACGTGCTTCTCACTCTCTGAATCTAGAGGCAGATTGAACTCCCTTAGGTAAGCGAACACCCAGAAGAGCAGTCTGAAGGATACGTTCATTTTGCGTTTTACACGGAGATTTACAGCTATTTGGGAAATGCTTGCATTTGGCTGGGAAAATGCGTATTTCGCTTCTTCAGAGAAAGTGTTTAGAAACTCCTGCAAACATACATCAGTTTAGTTCTGTACGTTGAACGCACACATTGAAGACCGTTCTTTTAGGTCGTTCCGTTTTGGATTTAGAAGCAGATATTTCTCCAAACCGCGTTTTCTCCCATTCATTCTGGCATATCAAAACGCAGCTCCGAGAAGCAACGTGCTTCTCACTCTCTCAATCTAGAGGCAGATTCAACTCCCTTAGGTAAGAAAACACGCAGCAGAGCAGTCTGAAGGATACGTTCGTTTTATGTTTTAGACGGAGATTTACAGCTATTTGGGAAATGCTTGCATTTGGCTGGAAAATAGCGTTTTCCGCTTCTTTACAGAAAGAATTGAGAAACTCCTGCAAACACACATCAGTTTATCACTGTAGGTTGAACGCACACATTGAAGGCCGTTGTGTTAGGTTGCTCCGTTTTGCTTTTAGAAGCAGATATTTCTCCAAACCGCGTTTACTCCCTTTCACTCTGGCATATCAAAACGCAGCTCCGAGAAGCAACGGGCTTCTCACTCTCTGAATCTAGAAGCAGATTCAACTCCCTTAGGTAAGCGAACACCCAGCAAAGCAGTCTGAAGGATACGTTCGTTTTGTGTTTTAGACGGAGATTTACAGCTCTTTGGGAGATGCTAGCATTTTGTTTGGAAATAGCCTTTTTTGCTTCTTCACAGAAAGGGTTTAGAAACTCCTGGAAACACACATCAGTTTAACTCTGTAAGTTGAACGCACACATTGAAGGCCGTTCTGTTAGGTTGCTCCGTTTTGGTTTTCGAAGCAGATATTTCTTCAAACCACTTTTACTCCCATTCACTCTGGCATATCAAAACGGAGCTTTGAGAAGAAACGGGCTTCTCACTCTCTGAATCTAGAGGCAGATTCAACTCCCTTAGGTAAGCGAACACCCAGCAGAGCAGTCTGAAGGTTACGTTCATTTTGTGGTATATACGGAGATTTACAGCTATTTGGGAAATGCTTACAAATGGCTGGGAAAATGCGCTTTCCGCTTCTTCACAGAAAGTGTTTAGAAACTCCTGCAAACCCACATAAATTTATCTCTGTAAGTTGAACGCACACATTGAAGGCCGTTCTGTTAGGTTGTTCCGTTTTGGTTTTAGAATCAGATATTTCTCCAAACCGCGTTTACTCCCATTCACTCTGGCGTATCAAAACGCAGCTCCGAGAAGAAACGTGCTTCTCACTCTCTGAATCTAGAGGCTGATTCAACTCCCTTAGGTATGAAAACACCCAGCAGAGCAGTCTGAAGGATACGTTCGTTTTGTGTTTTAGAAGGAGATTTACAGCTATTTGGGAGATGCTAGCATTTTGCTGGGAAATAGCGTTTTTTGCTTCTTCACAGAAAGGGTTTAGAAACTTCTGCAAACACACATCAGTTCAACTCTGTATGTTGAACGCACACATTGAAGGCCGTTCTGTTAGGTTGCTCCGTTTTGGTTTTAGAATCAGATATTTCTCCAAACCGCGTTTACTCTTTTTCACTCTGCCATATCAAAACTGAGCTCCAAGAAAAAACGGGCTTCTCACTCTCTGAATCTAGAGGCAGATTCAACTCCCTTAGGTAAGCGAACACCCAGCTGAGCAGTCTGAATGATACGTTCGTTTTGTGTTTTAGACGGAGATTTCCAGCTATTTAAGAAATGCTTGCATTTGGCTGGGAAAATGCGTTTTCCGCTTCTTCACAGAAAGGGTTTAGAAACTCCTGCAAACACCTATCAGTTTAACCCTTTAAGTTGAACGCACACATTGAAGGCCGTTCTATTAGGTTGCTCCGTTTTGGTTTTAGAAGCAGATATTTCTCCAAATCGCGTTTACTCCCATTCACTCTGGCATATCAAAACGCAGCTCGGAGAAGCAACGTGATTCTCACTCTCTGAATCTAGAGGCAGATTGAACTCCCTTAGGTAAGCGAACACCCAGCAGAGCAGTCTGAAGGATACGTTCATTTTGTGTTTTAAACGGAGATTTACAACTATTTGGGAAATGCTTGCATTTGGCTGGGAAAATGCGTTCTCCGCTTCTTCAGAGAAAGGGTTTAGAAACTCCTGCAAACACACATCAGTTGAACTCTGTAAGTTGAAAGCACACATTGAAGACCGTTCTGTTAGGTTGCTCCGTTTTGGTTTTAGAAGCAGATATTTCTCCAAACCGCGTTTTCTCTTATTCACTGGCATATCAAAACGCAGCTTCGAAAAGCAACGTGCTTCTCACTCTCTGAATCTAGAGGCAGATTGAACTCCCTTAGGTAAGCGAACACCCAGCAGAGCAGTCTAAAGGATACGTTCATTTTGCGTTTTACACAAAGATTTATAGCTATTAGGGAAATGCTTGCATTTGGCTGGGAAAATGCGTATTTTGCTTCTTCAGAGAAAGTGTTTAGAAACTCCTGCAAACATACATCAGTTTAATTCTGTACGTTGAACGCACACATTGAAGACCGTTCTTTTAGGTTGTTCCGTTTTGGATTTAGAAGGAGATATTTCTCCAAACCGGGTTTTCTCCCATTCAGTCTGGCATATCAAAACGCAGCTCCGAGAAGCAACGTGCTTCTCACTCTCTCCATCTAGAGGCAGATTCAACTCCCTTAGGTAAGAAAACACCCAGCAGAGCAGTCTGAAGGATACGTTCGTTTTGTGTTTTAGACGTAGATTTACAGCTATTTGGGAAATGCTTGCATTTTGCTGGGAAATAGCGTTTTTTGCTTCTTCACAGAAAATGTTTAGAAACTCCTGCAAACACACATCAGTTTAACTCTGTAAGTTGAATGCACACATTGAAGGCCGTTCTGTTAGGTTGCTCCGTTTTGGTTTTAGAAGCAGATATTTCTCCAAACAGCGTTTACTCCCATTCACTCTGGCATATCAAAACGCAGCTCCGAGAAGCAACGTGCTTCTCACTCTCTGAATCTAGAGTCAGATTCAACTCCCTTAGGTAAGCGAACACCCAGCAGTGCAGTCTGAAGGATACGTTCGATTTGTGTTTTAGACGGAGATTTACAGCTATTTGGGAAATGCTTGCATTTGGCTGGGAAATAGCGTTTTCCGCTTCTTCACAGAAAGGATTTAGAAACTCCTGCAAACACACATCAGTTTAACACTGTAGGTTGAACGCACACATTGAAGGCAGTTCTGTTAAGTTGCTCCGTTTTGGATTTAGAATCAGATATTTCTCCAAACCGCGTTTACTCCCTTTCACTCTGGCATATCAAAATTCAGCTCCAAGATAAAACGAGCTTCTCACTCTCTGAATCTAGAGGCAGATTCAACTCCCTTAGGTAAGCGAACAAAAAGCAGAGCAGTCTGAAGGATACGTTCGTTTTGTATTTTAGACGGAGATTTACAGCTATTTGGGAAATTCTTGCATTTGGCTGGGAAAATGCGTTTTCCTCTTCTTCACAGAAATAGTTTAGAAACTCCTGCAAACACACATCAGTTTAACTCTGTAAGTTGAACGCACACATTGAAGGCCGTTCTGTTAGGTTGCTCCGTTTTGGTTTTAGAATCAGATATTTCTCCAAACCGCGTTTACTCATTTTCACTCTGGAATATCAAAACTCAGCTCCAAGAAAAAACGGGCTTCTCACTCTCTGAATCTAGAGGCAGATTCAACTTCCTTAGGTAAGTGAACACCCAGCAGAGCCGTCTGATGGATACGTTCGTTTTGTGTTTTAGACGGAGATTTACAGCTATTTGGGAAATGCTTGCATTTGGCTGGAAAATAGCGTTTTCCGCTTCTTCACAGAAAGATTTGAGAAACTCCTGCGAACACAAATCAGTTTATCTCTGTAGGTTGAACGCACACATTGAAGGCCGTTGTGTTAGGTTGCTCCGTTTTGGTTTTAGAAGCAGATATTTCTCCAAACCGCGTTTACTCCCTTTCACTCTGGCATATCAAAACGCAGCTCCGAGATGCAACGGGCTTCTCACTCTCTGAATCTAGAGGCAGATTCAACTCCCTTAGGTAAGCGAACACCCAGCTGAGCAGTCTGAATGATACGTTCGTTTTGTGTTTTAGACGGAGATTTCCAGCTATTTTGGAAATGCTTCCATTTGGCTGGGAAAATGCTTTTTCCGCTTCTTCACAGAAAGGGTTTAGAAACTCCTGCAAACACACATCAGTTTAACTCTGTAAGTTGAACACACGCATTGAAGGCCGTTCTTTTAGGTAGCTCCGTTTTGGTTTTAGAAGCAGATATTTCTCCAAACCGCGTTTACTCCCATTCACTCTGGCATATCAAAACGCAGCTCCGAGAAGCAACGGGCTTCTCACTCTCTGAATCTAGAGGCAGATACACCTTTCTTAGGTAAGCGAACACCCAGCAGAGTAGTTTGAAGGATACGTTCGTTTTGTGTTTTAGACGTAGATTTACAGCTATTTGAAAAATGCATGTAATTTGCAGGGAAATAGCGTTTTCTGCTTCTTCACAGAAAATGTTTAGAAACTCCTGCAAACACACGTCAGTTTAACTCTGCAACTTGAACGGACACATTGAAGGCCGTTCTGTTAAGTTGCTCCGTTTTGGTTTAAGAAGCAGATATTTCTCCAAACCGCGTTTACTCCGGTTCACTCTGGCATATCAAAACGCAGCTCAGAGAAGCAACGTGCTTCTCACTCTCTGAATCTAGAGGCAGATTGAACTCCCTTAGGTAAGCGAACACCCAGCAGAGCAGTCTGAAGGATACGTTCCTTTTGTGTTTTAGACGGAGATTTACATCTATTTGTGAAATGCTTGCATATGGCTGGGAAAATGCGTTTTCCGCTTCTTCAGAGAAAGGGTTTAGAAACTCCTGCAAACACACCTCAGTTTAACTCTGTAAGTTGAAAGCACACATTGAAGACCGTTCTGTTAGGTTGCTCCGTTTTGGTTTTAGAAGCAGATATTTCTCCAAACCGCGTTTTCTCCCATTCATTCTGGCATATCAAAACGCAGCTCCGAGAAGCAACGTGCTTCTCACTCTCTCAATCTAGAGGCAGATTCAACTCCCTTAGGTAAGAAAACACCCAGCAGAGCAGTCTGAAGGATACGTTCGTTTTGTGTTTTAGACGGAGATTTACAGCTATTTGGGAAATGCTTGCATTTGGCTGGAAAATAGCGTTTTCCGCTTCTTCACAGAAAGAATTGAGAAACTCCTGCAAACACACATCAGTTTATCTCTGTAGGTTGAACGCACACATTGAAGGCCGTTGTGTTAGGTTGCTCCGTTTTGGTTTTAGAAGCAGATATTTCTCCAAACCGCGTTTACTCCCTTTCACTCTGGCATATCAAAACGCAGCTCCGAGAAGCAACGGGCTTCTCACTCTCTGAATCTAGAAGCAGATTCAACTCCCTTAGGTAAGTGAACACCCAGCAGAGCAGTCTGAAGGATACGTTCGTTTTGTGTTTTAGACGGAGATTTACAGCTATTTGGGAGATGCTAGCATTTTGTTGGGAAATAGCCTTTTTTGCTTCTTCACAGAAAGGGTTTAGAAACTCCTGGAAACACACATCAGTTTAACTCTGTAAGTTGAACGAACACATTGAAGGCCGTTCTGTTAGGTTGCTCCGTTTTGGTTTTCGAAGCAGATATTTCTTCAAACCGCTTTTACTCCCATTCACTCTGGCATATCAAAACGGAGCTCCGAGAAGAAACGGGCTTCTCACTCTCTGAATCTAGAGGCAGATTCAACTCCCTTAGGTAAGCGAACACCCAGCAGAGCAGTCTGAAGGATACGTTCGTTTTGTGTTTTAGACGGAGATTTACACTTATTTGGGAAATGCTTGCATTTGGCTGGAAAATAGCGTTTTCCACTTCTTCACAGAAAGAATTGAGAAACTCCTGCAAACACACATCAGTTTATCTCTGTAGGTTGAACGCACACATTGAAGGTCGTTGTGTTACTTTGCTCCGTTTTGGTTTTAGAAGCAGATATTTCTCCAAACCGCGTTTTCTCCCTTTCACTCTGCCATATCAAAACGCAGCTCCGAGAAGCAACTTGTTTCTCACTCTCTGAATCTAGAGGCAGATTGAACTCCCTTAGGTAACAGAACACCCAGCAGAGCAGTCAGAAAGATACGTTCGTTTTGTGTTTCAAACGGAGATTTCCAGCTATTTTGGCAGTGCTTGCATTTGGCTGGGAAAATGCGTATTCCGCTTCTTCACAGAAAGGGTTTAGAAACTCCTGCAAACCAACGTCACTTTAACTCTGTAAGTTGAACACACACATTGAAGGCCGTTCTGTTAGGGTGCTCCGTTTTGGTTTTAGAAGCAGATATTTCTCCAAATCGTGTTTACTCCCTTTCACTCAGGCATATCAAAACGCAGCTCCGAGAAGCAACGTGCTTCTCACTCTCTGAATCTAGAGGCAGATTCAACTCCCTTAGGTAAGCGGACACCCAGCAGAACAGTTTGAAGGATACGTTCGTTTTGTGTTTTACACGTAGATTTACAGCTACTTGGGAAATGCTTGCATTTGGCTGGGAAAATGCGTTTTTCGCTTCTTCAGAGAAGGGGTTTAGAAACTCCTGCAAACACACATCAGTTTACCTCTGTAGGTTGAACGCACACATTGAAGGCCGTTCTGTTAGGTTGCTCCGTTTCGGTTTTAGAAGCAGATATTTCTCCAAACGGCGTTTACTCCCTTTCACTCTGGCATATCAAAACTCAGCTCCAAGAAAAAACGTTCTTCTCACTCTCTGAATCTAGAGGCAGATTCAACTCCCTTAGGTAAGCGAACACCCAGCAGAGCAGTCTGAAATATATGTTCGTTTTCTGTTTTACACGGACATTTACAGCTATTTGTGAAATGCTTGCATTTGGCTGGGAAATAGCTTTTTTGCTTCTTCACAGAAAGGGTTTAGAAACTCCTGCAAACACACATCAGTTTAACTGTGTACGTTGAACACACACATTGAAGGCCGTTCTGTTAGGTTTCTCCGTTTTGGTTTTAGAAGCAGATATTTCTCCAAACGGCGTTTACTCCCATTCACTCTGGCATATCAAAACGCAGCTCCGAGAAGCAACGTGCTTCTCACTCTCTGAATCTAGAGGCAGATTCAACTCCCTTAGGTAAGCGAACACCCAGCAGAGCAGTCTGAAGGATACATTCGTTTCGTGTTTTAGACGGAGATTTACAGCTATTTCGGAAATGCTTGCATTTGGCTGGGAAAATGCTTTTTCCGCTGCTTCACAGAAAGGGTTTAGAAGCTCCTGCAAACACACATCAGTTGAACTCTGTAAGTTGAACGCACGCATTGAAGGCCGTTCTTTTAGGTTGCTCCGTTTTGGTTTTAGAAGCTGATATTTCTCCAAACCGCGTTTACTCCCATTCACTCTGGCATATCTAAACGCAGCTCCGAGAAGCAACATGCTTTTCACTCTCTGAATCTAGAGGCAGATTCAACTCCCTTAGGTAAGCGAACACCCAGCAGAGCAGTCTGAATGATACATTCGTTTCGTGTTTTAGACGGAGATTTACAGCTATTTGGGAAATGCTTGCATTTGGCTGGGAAAATGCTTTTTCCGCTTCATCACAGAAAGGGTTTAGAAACTCCTGCAAACACCTATCAGTTTAACTCTTTAAGTTGAACGCACACATTGAAGGCCGTTCTGTTAGGTTGCTCCGTTTTGGTTTTAGAAGCAGATATTTCTCCAAACCGCGTTTACTGCCGTTCACTCTGGCATATCAAAACGCAGCTCCGAGAAGCAACGTGCTTCTCACTCTCTGAATCTAGAGGCAGATTGAACTCCCTTAGGTAAGCGAACACCCAGCAGAGCAGTCTGAAATATACGTTTATTTTGTCTTTTAGACGGAGATTTACAACTATTTGGGAAATGCTTGCATTTGGCTGGGAAAATGCGTTTTCCGCTTCTTCAGAGAAAGGGTTTAGAAACTCCGGCAACAACACATCAGTTTAACTCTGTAAGTTGAACGCACACATTGAAGACCGTTCTGTTAGGTTTTTCCGTTTTGGTTTTAGAAGCAGATATTTCTCCAAACCGCGTTTTCTCCCATTCACTCTGGCATATCAAAACGGAGCTCCGAGAAGCAACGTGCTTCTCACTCTCTCAATCTAGAGGCAGATTCAACTCCCTTAGGTAAGCGAACACCCAGCAGAGCAGTCTGAAAAATACGTTCGTTTCGTGTTTTAGATGGAGATTTACAGCTATTTGGGAAATGCTTGCATTTGGCTGAAAAATAGCGTTTTCCGCTTCTTCACAGAAAGGATTTAGAAACTCATGCAAACACACATCAGTTTAACACTGTAGGTTGAACGCACACATTGAAGGCCGTTCTGTTAAGTTGCTCCGTTTTGGATTTAGAATCAGATATTTCTCCAAACCGCGTTTACTCCCTTTCACTCTGGCATATCAAAATTCAGCTCCAAGAAAAAACGGGCTTCTCACTCTCTGAATCTAGAGGCAGATTCAACTCCCTTAGGTAAGCGAACAAAAAGCAGAGCAGTCTGAAGGATACGTTCGTTTTGTGTTTTAGACGGAGATTTACAGCTGTTTGGGAAATTCTTGCATTTGGCTGGGAAAATGCGTTTTCCGCTTCTTCACAGAAATAATTTAGAAACTCCTGCAAACCCCTATCAGTTTAACTCTGTAAGTTGAACGCACACATTGAAGGCCGTTCTGTTAGGTTGCTCCGTTTTGGTTTTAGAAGCAGATATTTCTCCAAACCGCGTTTACTCCCATTCACTCTGGCATATCTAAACGCAGCTCGGAGAAGCAACGTGCTTCTCACTCTCTGAATCTAGAGGAAGATTGAACTCCCTTAGGTAAGCGAACAACCAGCAGAGCAGTCTGAAGGATACGTTTATTTTGTGTTCTAGACGGAGATTTACAACTATTTGGGAAATGCTTGCATTTGGCTGGGAAAATGCGTTTTCCGCTTCTTCAGAGAAAGGGTTTAGAAACTCCTGCAAACACACGTCAGTTTAACTCTGTAAGTTGAACGCACTCATTGAAGACCGTTCTCTTAGGTTGTTCCGTTTTGGTTTTAGAAGCAGATATTTTTCCAAACCGCGTTTACTCTTATTCACTCTGGCATATCAAAACGCAGCTCCGAGAATCAACGGGCTTCTCACTCTTTGAATCTAGTGGCAGATTCAACTTTCTTAGGTAAGCGAACACCCAGCGGAGCAGTCTGAAGGATACGTTCGTTTTGTGTTTTAGACGGAGATTTACAGCTATTAGGGGAATGCTTGCATTTGGCTGGGAAAATGCGTTTTCCGCTTCTTCACAGAAAGGGTTTAGAAACTCCTGCAAACACACATCAGTTTAACTCTGTAATTTGAACGCACACATTGAAGACCGTTTAGTTAGGTTGTTCCGTTTTGGTTTTAGAAGCAGATATTTCTCCAAACGGCGTTTTCTCCCATTCACTCTGGCATATCAAAACGCAGCTCCGAGAAGCAACGTGCTTCTCACTCTCTAAATCTAGAGGCAGATTCAACTCCCTTAGGTAAGCGAACACCCAGCAGAGCAGTCTGAAAAATACGTTCGATTTGTGTTTTAGACGGAGATATACAGCTATTTGGGAAATGCTTGCATTTGGCTGGGAAATAGCTTTTTTGCTTCTTCACAGAAAGGCTTTAGAAACTCCTGCAAACACACATCAGTTTAACTCTGTAAGTTGAACGAACACATTGAAGGCCGTTCTGTTAGGTTTCTCCGTTTTTGTTTTAGAAGCAGATATTTCTCCAAACGGCGTTTACTCCCATTAACTCTGGCATATCAAAACGCAGCTCCGAGAAGCAACGTGCTTCTCACTCTCTGAATCTAGAGGCAGATTCAACTCCCTTAGCTAAGCGAACACCCAGCAGAGCAGTCTGAAGGATACATTCGTGTCGTGTTTTAGACGGAGATTTACAGCTATTTTGGAAATGCTTGCATTTGGCTGGGAAAATGCTTTTTCCGCTTCATCACAGAAAGGGTTTAGAAACTCCTGCAAACCCCTATCAGTTTACCTCTTTAAGTTGAACGCACACATTGAAGGCCGTTCTGTTAGGTTGCTCCGTTTTGGTTTTAGAAGCAGATATTTCTCCAAACGCGTTTACTCTCTTTCATTCAGGCATATCAAAACTCAGCTCCAAGAAAAAACGGGCTTCTCACTCTCTGAATCTAGAGGCAGATTCAACTTTCTTAGGTAAGCGAACACCCAGCTGAGCAGTCTGAATGATACGTTCGTTTTGTGTTTTAGACGGAGATTTCCAGCTATTTAAGAAATGCTTGCATTTGGCTGGGAAAATGCGTTTTCCGCTTCTTCACAGAAAGGGTTTAGAAACTCCTGCAAACACACATCAGTTTAACTGTGTACGTTGAACGCACACATTAAAGGCCGTTCTGTTAGGTTTCTCCGTTTTGGTTTTAGAAGCAGATATTTCTCCAAACGGCGTTTACTCCCATTCACTCTGGCATATCAAAACGCAGCTCCGAGAAGCAACGGGCTTCTCACTCTCTGAATCTAGAGGCAGATTCAACTCCCTTAGGTAAGCGAACACCCAGCAGAGCAGTCTGAAGGATACATTCGTTTCGTGTTTTAGACGGAGATTTACAGCTATTTCGGAAATGCTTGCATTTGGCTGAAAAAATGCTTTTTCCGCTGCTTCACAGAAAGGGTTTAGAAGCTCCTGCAAACACCCATCAGTTGAACTCTGTAAGTTGAACGCACGCATTGAAGGCCGTTCTTTTAGGTTGCTCCGTTTTGGTTTTAGAAGCTGATATTTCTCCAAACCGCGTTTACTGCCGTTCACTCTGGCATATCAAAACGCAGCTCCGAGAAGCAACGTGCTTCTCACTCTCTGAATCTAGAGGCAGATTGAACTCCCTTAGGTAAGCGAACACCCAGCAGAGCAGTCTGAAAAATACGTTCATTTTGTGTTTTAGACGGAGATTTACAACTATTTGGGAAATGCTTGCATTTGGCTGGGAAAATGCGTTTTCCGCTTCTTCAGAGAAAGGGTTTATAAACTCCTGCAACAACACATCAGTTTAACTCTGTAAGTTGAACGCACACATTGAAGACCGTTCTGTTAGGTTTTACCGTTTTGGTTTTAGAAGCAGATATTTCTCCAAACCGCGTTTTCTCCCATTCACTCTGGCATATCAAAACGGAGCTCCGAGAAGCAACGTGCTTCTCACTCTCTCAATCTAGAGGCAGATTCAACTCCCTTAGGTAAGCGAACACCCAGCAGAGCAGTCTGAAAAATACGTTCGTTTCGTGTTTTAGACGGAGATTTACAGCTATTTGGGAAATGCTTGCATTTTGCGGGGAAAATGCTTTTTCCACTTCTTCACAGAAAGGGTTTAGAAACTCCTGCAAAAACACATCAGTTTAACTCTATAAGTTGAACGCACACATTGAAGGCCGTTCTGTTAGGTTGCTCCGTTTTGGTTTTAGAAGCAGATATTTCTCAAAACCGCGTTTACTGCCATTCACTCTGGCATATCAAAACGGAGCTCCGAGAAGCAACGTGCTTCTCACCCTCTGAATCTAGAGGCAGATTCAACTCCCTTAGGTAAGCGAACAAACAGCAGAGAAGTCTGAAAAATACGTTCGTTTTATGTTTTAGACGGAGATTTACAGCTATTTGGGAAATTCTTGCATTTGGCTGAAAAAATGCGTTTTCCGCTTCTTCACAGAAATAGTTTAGAAACTCCTGCAAACACACATCAGTTTAACTCTGTAAGTTGAACGCACACGTTGAAGGCCGTTCTGTTAGGTTGTTCCGTTTTGGTTTTAGAAGCAGATATTTCTCCAAACGGCGTTTACTCCCATTCACTCTGGCATATCAAAACGCAGCTCCGAGAAGCAACGGGCTTCTCACTCTCTGAATCTAGAGGCAGATTCAACTTCCTCAGGTAAGCGAACACCCAGCAGAGCAGTCTGAAGGATACGTTCGTTTTGTGTTTTTGACGGAGATTTAAAGCTATTTGGGAAATGCATGCATTTGGCTGCGAATTAGCGTTTTCCGCTTCTTCAGAGAAAGGGTTTAGAAACTCCTGCAAACACACATCAGTTTAACTCTGTAAGTTGAACGCACACATTGAAGACCGTTCTGTTAGGTTGTTCCATTTTGGTTTTAGAAGCAGATATTACTCCAAACGGCGTTTTCTCCCATTCACTCTGGCATATCAAAACGCAGCTCCGAGAAGCAACGTGCTTCTCACTGTCTCAATCTAGAGGCAGATTCAACTCCCTTAGGTAAGCGAGCACCCAGCAGAGCAGTCTGAAGGATACGTTCGATTTGTGTTTTAAACGTAGATTTACAGCTATTTGGGAAATGCTTGCATTTGGCTGGGAAATAGCTTTTTTGCTTCTTCACAGAAAGGGTTTAGAAACTCCTGCAAACACACATCAGTTTAACTCTTTAATTGGAACGAACACATTGAAGGCCGTTCTGTTAGTTTGCTCCGTTTTGGTTTTAGAAGCAGATATTTCTCCAAACCGCGTTTACTCCCATTCACTCTGGCATATCAAAACGCAGCTCCGAGAAGCAACGTGCTTCTCACTCTCTCAATCTAGAGGCAGATTCAACTCCCTTAGGTAAGCGAACACCCAGCAGAGCAGTCTGAAGGATACGTTCGATTTGTGTTTTAGACGGAGTTATACAGCTATTTGGGAAATGCTTGCATTTGGTGGGAAATAGCTTTTTTGCTTCTTCACAGAAAGGGTTTAGAAACTCCTGCAAACACACATCAGTTTAACTCTGTAAGTTGAACGAACACACTGAAGGCCGTTCTGTTAGGTTTCTCCGTTTTTGTTTTAGAAGCAGATATTTCTCCAAACGGCGTTTACTCCCATTCACTCTGGCATATCAAAACGCAGCTCCGAGAAGCAACGTGCCTCTCACTCTCTGAATCTAGAGGCAGATTCAACTCCCTTAGCTAAGCGAACACCCAGCAGAGCAGTCTGAAGGATACATTCGTTTCCTGTTTTAGACGGAGATTTACAGCTATTTGGGAAATGCTTGCATTTGGCTGGGAAAATGCGTTTTCCGCTTCTTCACAGAAAAAGTTTAGAAACTCCTGCAAACACACATCAGTTTAACTCTGTAGGTTGAACGCACGCATTGAAGGCCTTTCTGTTAGGTAGCTCCGTTTTGGTTTTAGAAGCTGATATTTCTCCAAACAGCGTTTACTCCCATTCACTCTGGCATATCTAAACGCAGCTCCGAGAAGCAACATGCTTCTCACTCTCTGAATCTAGAGGCAGATTCAACTCCCTTAGGTAAGCGAACACCCAGCAGAGCAGTCTGAATGATACATTCGTTTCGTGTTTTAGACGGATATTTACAGCTATTTGGGAAATGCTTGCATTTGGCTGAAAAGTAGCGTTTTCCACTTCTTCACAGAAAGGATTTAGAAACTCCTGCAAACACCTATCAGTTTAACTCTTTAAGTTGAACGCACACATTGAACGCCGTTTAGTTAGGTTGCTCCGTTTTGGTTTTAGAAGCAGATATTTCTCCAAACCGCGCTTACTTTTATTCACTCTGGCATATCAAAACGCAGCTCCGAGAAGCAACGTGGTTCTCACTCTCTCAATCTAGATTCAGATTCAACTCCCTTAGGTAAGCGAACACCCAGCAGAGCAGTCTGAAGGATACGTTCGATTTGTGTTTTAGACGGAGATTTACAGCTATTTGGGAAATGCTTGCATTTGGCTGGAAAATAGCGTTTTCCGCTTCTTTACAGAAAGAATTGAGAAACTCCTGCGAACACAAATCAGTTTATCTCTGTAGGTTGAACGCCCACATTTAAGGCCGTTCTGTTAGGTTGCTCCGTTTTGGTTTTAGAAGCAGATATTTCTCCAAACCGCGTTTACTCCCTTTCACTCTGGCATATCAAAACGCAGCTCCGAGAAGCAACGTGCTTCTCACTCTCTGAATCTAGAGGCAGATTCAACTCCCTTAGGTAAGCGAACACCCAGCTGAGCAGTCTGAATGATACGTTCGTTTTGTGTTTTAGACGGAGATTTCCAGCTATTTAAGAAATGCTTGCATTTGGCTGGGAAAATGCGTTTTCCGCTTCTTCACAGAAAGGGTTTAGAAACTCCTGCAAACACCTATCAGTTTAACCCTTTAAGTTGAACGCACACATTGAAGGCCGTTCTATTAGGTTGCTCCGTTTTGGTTTTAGAAGCAGATATTTCTCCAAATCGCGTTTACTCCCATTCACTCTGGCATATCAAAACGCAGCTCGGAGAAGCAACGTGATTCTCACTCTCTGAATCTAGAGGCAGATTGAACTCCCTTAGGTAAGCGAACACCCAGCAGAGCAGTCTGAAGGATACGTTCATTTTGTGTTTTAAACGGAGATTTACAACTATTTGGGAAATGCTTGCATTTGGCTGGGAAAATGCGTTCTCCGCTTCTTCAGAGAAAGGGTTTAGAAACTCCTGCAAACACACATCAGTTGAACTCTGTAAGTTGAAAGCACACATTGAAGACCGTTCTGTTAGGTTGCTCCGTTTTGGTTTTAGAAGCAGATATTTCTCCAAACCGCGTTTTCTCTTATTCACTGGCATATCAAAACGCAGCTTCGAAAAGCAACGTGCTTCTCACTCTCTGAATCTAGAGGCAGATTGAACTCCCTTAGGTAAGCGAACACCCAGCAGAGCAGTCTAAAGGATACGTTCATTTTGCGTTTTACACAAAGATTTATAGCTATTAGGGAAATGCTTGCATTTGGCTGGGAAAATGCGTATTTTGCTTCTTCAGAGAAAGTGTTTAGAAACTCCTGCAAACATACATCAGTTTAATTCTGTACGTTGAACGCACACATTGAAGACCGTTCTTTTAGGTTGTTCCGTTTTGGATTTAGAAGGAGATATTTCTCCAAACCGGGTTTTCTCCCATTCAGTCTGGCATATCAAAACGCAGCTCCGAGAAGCAACGTGCTTCTCACTCTCTCCATCTAGAGGCAGATTCAACTCCCTTAGGTAAGAAAACACCCAGCAGAGCAGTCTGAAGGATACGTTCGTTTTGTGTTTTAGACGTAGATTTACAGCTATTTGGGAAATGCTTGCATTTTGCTGGGAAATAGCGTTTTTTGCTTCTTCACAGAAAATGTTTAGAAACTCCTGCAAACACACATCAGTTTAACTCTGTAAGTTGAATGCACACATTGAAGGCCGTTCTGTTAGGTTGCTCCGTTTTGGTTTTAGAAGCAGATATTTCTCCAAACAGCGTTTACTCCCATTCACTCTGGCATATCAAAACGCAGCTCCGAGAAGCAACGTGCTTCTCACTCTCTGAATCTAGAGTCAGATTCAACTCCCTTAGGTAAGCGAACACCCAGCAGTGCAGTCTGAAGGATACGTTCGATTTGTGTTTTAGACGTATATTTACAGCTATTTGGGAAATGCTTGCATTTGGCTGGGAAATAGCGTTTTCCGCTTCTTCACAGAAAGGATTTAGAAACTCCTGCAAACACACATCAGTTTAACACTGTAGGTTGAACGCACACATTGAAGGCAGTTCTGTTAAGTTGCTCCGTTTTGGATTTAGAATCAGATATTTCTCCAAACCGCGTTTACTCCCTTTCACTCTGGCATATCAAAATTCAGCTCCAAGATAAAACGAGCTTCTCACTCTCTGAATCTAGAGGCAGATTCAACTCCCTTAGGTAAGCGAACAAAAAGCAGAGCAGTCTGAAGGATACGTTCGTTTTGTATTTTAGACGGAGATTTACAGCTATTTGGGAAATTCTTGCATTTGGCTGGGAAAATGCGTTTTCCTCTTCTTCACAGAAATAGTTTAGAAACTCCTGCAAACACACATCAGTTTAACTCTGTAAGTTGAACGCACACATTGAAGGCCGTTCTGTTAGGTTGCTCCGTTTTGGTTTTAGAATCAGATATTTCTCCAAACCGCGTTTACTCATTTTCACTCTGGAATATCAAAACTCAGCTCCAAGAAAAAACGGGCTTCTCACTCTCTGAATCTAGAGGCAGATTCAACTTCCTTAGGTAAGTGAACACCCAGCAGAGCCGTCTGATGGATACGTTCGTTTTGTGTTTTAGACGGAGATTTACAGCTATTTGGGAAATGCTTGCATTTGGCTGGAAAATAGCGTTTTCCGCTTCTTCACAGAAAGATTTGAGAAACTCCTGCGAACACAAATCAGTTTATCTCTGTAGGTTGAACGCACACATTGAAGGCCGTTGTGTTAGGTTGCTCCGTTTTGGTTTTAGAAGCAGATATTTCTCCAAACCGCGTTTACTCCCTTTCACTCTGGAATATCAAAACGCAGCTCCGAGATGCAACGGGCTTCTCACTCTCTGAATCTAGAGGCAGATTCAACTCCCTTAGGTAAGCGAACACCCAGCTGAGCAGTCTGAATGATACGTTCGTTTTGTGTTTTAGACGGAGATTTCCAGCTATTTTGGAAATGCTTCCATTTGGCTGGGAAAATGCTTTTTCCGCTTCTTCACAGAAAGGGTTTAGAAACTCCTGCAAACACACATCAGTTTAACTCTGTAAGTTGAACACACGCATTGAAGGCCGTTCTTTTAGGTAGCTCCGTTTTGGTTTTAGAAGCAGATATTTCTCCAAACCGCGTTTACTCCCATTCACTCTGGCATATCAAAACGCAGCTTTGAGAAGCAACGGGCTTCTCACTCTCTGAATCTAGAGGCAGATTGAACTCCCTTAGGTAAGCGAACACTCAGCAGAGCAATCTGAAGGATACGTTCGTTTTGTGTTTTAGACGGAGATTTACAGCTATTTGGGAAATGCTTGCATTTGGCTGGGAAATAGCTTTTTTCTTCTTCACAGAAAGCCTTTAGAAACTCCTGCAAACACCTATCAGTTAAACTCTTTAAGGTGAACGCACACATTGAAGGCCGTTCTGTTAGGTTGCTCCGTTTTGTTTTTAGAAACCGATATTTCTCCAAACCGCGTTTACTCCCATTCACGCTGGCATATCAAAACGCAGCTCCGAGAAGCAACGGGATTCTCACTCTCTGAATCTAGAGGCAGATACACGTTTCTCAGGTAAGCGAACACCCAGCAGAGTAGTTTGAAGGATACGTTCGTTTTGTGTTTTAGACGTAGATTTACAGGTATTTGAAAAATGCTTGCAATTTGCAGGGAAATAGCGTTTTATGCTTCTTCACAGAAAATGTTTAGAAACTCCTGCAAACACACATAAGTTTAACTCTGCAACTTGAACGCACACATTGAAGGCCGTTCTGTTAGGTTGCTCCGTTTTGGTTTTAGAAGCAGATATTTCTCCAAACCGCGTTTTCTCCCATTCACTCTGGCATATCAAAACGCAGCTTCGAAAAGCAACGTGCTTCTCACTCTCTGAATCTAGAGGCAGATTGAACTCCCTTAGGTAAGCGAACACCCAGAAGAGCAGTCTGAAGGATACGTTCATTTTGCGTTTTACACGGAGATTTACAGCTATTTGGGAAATGCTTGCATTTGGCTGGGAAAATGCGTATTTCGCTTCTTCAGAGAAAGTGTTTAGAAACTCCTGCAAACATACATCAGTTTAGTTCTGTACGTTGAACGCACACATTGAAGACCGTTCTTTTAGGTCGTTCCGTTTTGGATTTAGAAGCAGATATTTCTCCAAACCGCGTTTTCTCCCATTCATTCTGGCATATCAAAACGCAGCTCCGAGAAGCAACGTGCTTCTCACTCTCTCAATCTAGAGGCAGATTCAACTCCCTTAGGTAAGAAAACACGCAGCAGAGCAGTCTGAAGGATACGTTCGTTTTATGTTTTAGACGGAGATTTACAGCTATTTGGGAAATGCTTGCATTTGGCTGGAAAATAGCGTTTTCCGCTTCTTTACAGAAAGAATTGAGAAACTCCTGCAAACACACATCAGTTTATCACTGTAGGTTGAACGCACACATTGAAGGCCGTTGTGTTAGGTTGCTCCGTTTTGCTTTTAGAAGCAGATATTTCTCCAAACCGCGTTTACTCCCTTTCACTCTGGCATATCAAAACGCAGCTCCGAGATGCAACGGGCTTCTCACTCTCTGAATCTAGAAGCAGATTCAACTCCCTTAGGTAAGCGAACACCCAGCAAAGCAGTCTGAAGGATACGTTCGTTTTGTGTTTTAGACGGAGATTTACAGCTCTTTGGGAGATGCTAGCATTTTGTTTGGAAATAGCCTTTTTTGCTTCTTCACAGAAAGGGTTTAGAAACTCCTGGAAACACACATCAGTTTAACTCTGTAAGTTGAACGCACACATTGAAGGCCGTTCTGTTAGGTTGCTCCGTTTTGGTTTTCGAAGCAGATATTTCTTCAAACCACTTTTACTCCCATTCACTCTGGCATATCAAAACGGAGCTTTGAGAAGAAACGGGCTTCTCACTCTCTGAATCTAGAGGCAGATTCAACTCCCTTAGGTAAGCGAACACCCAGCAGAGCAGTCTGAAGGTTACGTTCATTTTGTGGTATATACGGAGATTTACAGCTATTTGGGAAATGCTTACAAATGGCTGGGAAAATGCGCTTTCCGCTTCTTCACAGAAAGTGTTTAGAAACTCCTGCAAACCCACATAAATTTATCTCTGTAAGTTGAACGCACACATTGAAGGCCGTTCTGTTAGGTTGTTCCGTTTTGGTTTTAGAATCAGATATTTCTCCAAACCGCGTTTACTCCCATTCACTCTGGCGTATCAAAACGCAGCTCCGAGAAGAAACGTGCTTCTCACTCTCTGAATCTAGAGGCTGATTCAACTCCCTTAGGTATGAAAACACCCAGCAGAGCAGTCTGAAGGATACGTTCGTTTTGTGTTTTAGAAGGAGATTTACAGCTATTTGGGAGATGCTAGCATTTTGCTGGGAAATAGCGTTTTTTGCTTCTTCACAGAAAGGGTTTAGAAACTTCTGCAAACACACATCAGTTCAACTCTGTATGTTGAACGCACACATTGAAGGCCGTTCTGTTAGGTTGCTCCGTTTTGGTTTTAGAATCAGATATTTCTCCAAACCGCGTTTACTCTTTTTCACTCTGGCATATCAAAACTGAGCTCCAAGAAAAAACGGGCTTCTCACTCTCTGAATCTAGAGGCAGATTCAACTCCCTTAGGTAAGCGAACACCCAGCTGAGCAGTCTGAATGATACGTTCGTTTTGTGTTTTAGACGGAGATTTCCAGCTATTTAAGAAATGCTTGCATTTGGCTGGGAAAATGCGTTTTCCGCTTCTTCACAGAAAGGGTTTAGAAACTCCTGCAAACACCTATCAGTTTAACCCTTTAAGTTGAACGCACACATTGAAGGCCGTTCTATTAGGTTGCTCCGTTTTGGTTTTAGAAGCAGATATTTCTCCAAATCGCGTTTACTCCCATTCACTCTGGCATATCAAAACGCAGCTCGGAGAAGCAACGTGATTCTCACTCTCTGAATCTAGAGGCAGATTGAACTCCCTTAGGTAAGCGAACACCCAGCAGAGCAGTCTGAAGGATACGTTCATTTTGTGTTTTAAACGGAGATTTACAACTATTTGGGAAATGCTTGCATTTGGCTGGGAAAATGCGTTCTCCGCTTCTTCAGAGAAAGGGTTTAGAAACTCCTGCAAACACACATCAGTTGAACTCTGTAAGTTGAACGGACACAGTGAAGGCCGTTTTGTTAGTTTGCTCCGTTTTGGTTTTAGAAGCAGATATTTCTCCAAACGGCGTTTACTCCCATTCACTCTGGCATATCAAAACGCAGCTCCGAAAAGCAACGGGCTTCTCACTCTCTGAATCTAGAGGCAGATTCAACTCCCTTAGGTAAGCGAACACCCAGCAGAGCAGTCTGAAGGATACGTTCGTTTTGTGTTGTAGACGGAGATTTACAGCTATTTGGGAAATGCTTGCATTTGGCTGGGAAATAGCTTTTTTGCTTCTTCACAGAAAGGGTTTAGAAACTCCTGCAAACACACATCACTTTAACTCTGTAAGTTGAACGCACACATTGAAGGCCGTTCTGTTAGTTTGCTCCGTTTTGGTTTTAGAAGCAGATATTTCTCCAAACGGCGTTTACTCCCATTCACTCTGGCATATAAAAACACAGCTCCGAGAAGCAACGTGCTTCTCTCTCTCTGAATCTAGAGGCAGATTCAACTCCCTTAGGTAAGCGAACACCCAGCAGGGCAGTCTGAAAAATACATTCGTTTCTTGTTTTAGACGGAGATTTACAGCTATTTGGGAAATGCTTGCATTGGGCTGGGAAAATGCTTTTTCCGCTTGTTCACAGAAAGGGTTTAGAAACTCCTGCAAACACACATCAGTTTAACTCTGTAAGTTGAACGCACACATTGAAGGCCGTTCTGTTAGGTTGCTCCGTTTTGGTTTTAGAATCAGATATTTCTCCAAACCGCGTTTACTCTTTTTCACTCTGGCATATCAAAACTCAGCTCCAAGAAAAAACGGGCTTCTCACTCTCTGAATCTAGAGGCAGATTCAACTCCCTTAGGTAAGCGAACACCCAGCAGAGCAGTCTGAAGAATATGTTCGTTTTGTGTTTTAGACGGAGATGTACAGCTATTTGGGAAATGCTTGCATTTGGCTGGGAAATAGCTTTTTTCTTCTTCACAGAAAGCCTTTAGAAACTCCTGCAAACACCTATCAGTTAAACTCTTTAAGGTGAACGCACACATTGAAGGCAGTTCTGTTAGGTTGCTCCGTTTTGTTTTTAGAAACAGATATTTCTCCAAACCGCGTTTACTCCCATTCACTCTGGCATATCAAAACGCAGCTCCGAGAAGCAACGGGCTTCTCACTCTCTGAATCTAGAGGCAGATACACCTTTCTTAGGTAAGCGAACACCCAGCAGAGTAGTTTGAAGGATACGTTCGTTTTGTGTTTTAGACGTAGATTTACAGCTATTTGAAAAATGCATGCAATTTGCAGGGAAATAGCGTTTTCTGCTTCTTCACAGAAAATGTTTAGAAACTCCTGCAAACACACGTCAGTTTAACTCTGCAACTTGAACGGACACATTGAAGGCCGTTCTGTTAAGTTGCTCCGTTTTGGTTTAAGAAGCAGATATTTCTCCAAACCGCGTTTACTCCGGTTCACTCTGGCATATCAAAACGCAGCTCAGAGAAGCAACGTGCTTCTCACTCTCTGAATCTAGAGGCAGATTGAACTCCCTTAGGTAAGCGAACACCCAGCAGAGCAGTCTGAAGGATACGTTCCTTTTGTGTTTTAGACGGAGATTTACATCTATTTGTGAAATGCTTGCATATGGCTGGGAAAATGCGTTTTCCGCTTCTTCAGAGAAAGGGTTTAGAAACTCCTGCAAACACACCTCAGTTTAACTCTGTAAGTTGAAAGCACACATTGAAGACCGTTCTGTTAGGTTGCTCCGTTTTGGTTTTAGAAGCAGATATTTCTCCAAACCGCGTTTTCTCCCATTCATTCTGGCATATCAAAACGCAGCTCCGAGAAGCAACGTGCTTCTCACTCTCTCAATCTAGAGGCAGATTCAACTCCCTTAGGTAAGAAAACACCCAGCAGAGCAGTCTGAAGGATACGTTCGTTTTGTGTTTTAGACGGAGATTTACAGCTATTTGGGAAATGCTTGCATTTGGCTGGAAAATAGCGTTTTCCGCTTCTTCACAGAAAGAATTGAGAAACTCCTGCAAACACACATCAGTTTATCTCTGTAGGTTGAACGCACACATTGAAGGCCGTTGTGTTAGGTTGCTCCGTTTTGGTTTTAGAAGCAGATATTTCTCCAAACCGCGTTTACTCCCTTTCACTCTGGCATATCAAAACGCAGCTCCGAGAAGCAACGGGCTTCTCACTCTCTGAATCTAGAAGCAGATTCAACTCCCTTAGGTAAGTGAACACCCAGCAGAGCAGTCTGAAGGATACGTTCGTTTTGTGTTTTAGACGGAGATTTACAGCTATTTGGGAGATGCTAGCATTTTGTTGGGAAATAGCCTTTTTTGCTTCTTCACAGAAAGGGTTTAGAAACTCCTGGAAACACACATCAGTTTAACTCTGTAAGTTGAACGAACACATTGAAGGCCGTTCTGTTAGGTTGCTCCGTTTTGGTTTTCGAAGCAGATATTTCTTCAAACCGCTTTTACTCCCATTCACTCTGGCATATCAAAACGGAGCTCCGAGAAGAAACGGGCTTCTCACTCTCTGAATCTAGAGGCAGATTCAACTCCCTTAGGTAAGCGAACACCCAGCAGAGCAGTCTGAAGGATACGTTCGTTTTGTGTTTTAGACGGAGATTTACACTTATTTGGGAAATGCTTGCATTTGGCTGGAAAATAGCGTTTTCCGCTTCTTCACAGAAAGAATTGAGAAACTCCTGCAAACACACATCAGTTTATCTCTGTAGGTTGAACGCACACATTGAAGGTCGTTGTGTTACTTTGCTCCGTTTTGGTTTTAGAAGCAGATATTTCTCCAAACCGCGTTTTCTCCCTTTCACTCTGCCATATCAAAACGCAGCTCCGAGAAGCAACTTGTTTCTCACTCTCTGAATCTAGAGGCAGATTGAACTCCCTTAGGTAACAGAACACCCAGCAGAGCAGTCAGAAAGATACGTTCGTTTTGTGTTTCAAACGGAGATTTCCAGCTATTTTGGCAGTGCTTGCATTTGGCTGGGAAAATGCGTATTCCGCTTCTTCACAGAAAGGGTTTAGAAACTCCTGCAAACCAACGTCACTTTAACTCTGTAAGTTGAACACACACATTGAAGGCCGTTCTGTTAGGGTGCTCCGTTTTGGTTTTAGAAGCAGATATTTCTCCAAATCGTGTTTACTCCCTTTCACTCAGGCATATCAAAACGCAGCTCCGAGAAGCAACGTGCTTCTCACTCTCTGAATCTAGAGGCAGATTCAACTCCCTTAGGTAAGCGGACACCCAGCAGAACAGTTTGAAGGATACGTTCGTTTTGTGTTTTACACGTAGATTTACAGCTACTTGGGAAATGCTTGCATTTGGCTGGGAAAATGCGTTTTTCGCTTCTTCAGAGAAGGGGTTTAGAAACTCCTGCAAACACACATCAGTTTACCTCTGTAGGTTGAACGCACACATTGAAGGCCGTTCTGTTAGGTTGCTCCGTTTCGGTTTTAGAAGCAGATATTTCTCCAAACGGCGTTTACTCCCTTTCACTCTGGCATATCAAAACTCAGCTCCAAGAAAAAACGTTCTTCTCACTCTCTGAATCTAGAGGCAGATTCAACTCCCTTAGGTAAGCGAACACCCAGCAGAGCAGTCTGAAATATATGTTCGTTTTCTGTTTTACAAGGACATTTACAGCTATTTGTGAAATGCTTGCATTTGGCTGGGAAATAGCTTTTTTGCTTCTTCACAGAAAGGGTTTAGAAACTCCTGCAAACACACATCAGTTTAACTGTGTACGTTGAACACACACATTGAAGGCCGTTCTGTTAGGTTTCTCCGTTTTGGTTTTAGAAGCAGATATTTCTCCAAACGGCGTTTACTCCCATTCACTCTGGCATATCAAAACGCAGCTCCGAGAAGCAACGTGCTTCTCACTCTCTGAATCTAGAGGCAGATTCAACTCCCTTAGGTAAGCGAACACCCAGCAGAGCAGTCTGAAGGATACATTCGTTTCGTGTTTTAGACGGAGATTTACAGCTATTTGGGAAATGCTTGCATTTGGCTGGGAAAATGCTTTTTCCGCTTCATCACAGAAAGGGTTTAGAAACTCCTGCAAACACCTATCAGTTTAACTCTTTAAGTTGAACGCACACATTGAAGGCCATTCTGTTAGGTTGCTCCGTTTTGGTTTTAGAAGCAGATATTTCTCCAAACCGCGTTTACTGCCGTTCACTCTGGCATATCAAAACGCAGCTCCGAGAAGCAACGTGCTTCTCACTCTCTGAATCTAGAGGCACATTGAACTCCCTTAGGTAAGCGAACACCCAGCAGAGCAGTCTGAAAAATACGTTCATTTTGTGTTTTAGACGGAGATTTACAACTATTTGGGAAATGCTTGCATTTGGCTGGGAAATTGCGTTTTCCGCTTCTTCAGAGAAAGGGTTTAGAAACTCCTGCAACAACACATCAGTTTAACTCTGTAAGTTGAACGCACACATTGAAGACCGTTCTGTTAGGTTTTTCCGTTTTGGTTTTAGAAGCAGATATTTCTCCAAACCGCGTTTTCTCCCATTCACTCTGGCATATCAAAACGGAGCTCCGAGAAGCAACGTGCTTCTCACTCTCTCAATCTAGAGGCAGATTCAACTCCCTTAGGTAAGCGAACACCCAGCAGAGCAGTCTGAAAAATACGTTCGTTTCGTGTTTTAGAAGGAGATTTACAGCTATTTGGGAAATGCTTGCATTTGGCTGGGAAAATGCTTTTTCCACTTCTTCACAGAAAGGGTTTAGAAACTCCTGCAAAAACACATCAGTTTAACTCTATAAGTTGAACGCACACATTGAAGGCCGTTCTGTTAGGTTGCTCCGTTTTGGTTTTAGAAGCAGATATTTCTCAAAACCGCGTTTACTGCCATTCACTCTGGCATATCAAAACGGAGCTCCGAGAAGCAACGTGCTTCTCACTCTCTGAATCTAGAGGCAGATTCAACTCCCTTAGGTAAGCGAACAAACAGCAGAGAAGTCTGAAAAATACGTTCGTTTTATGTTTTTGACGGAGATTTACAGCTATTTGGGAAATTCTTGCATTTGGCTGAAAAAATGCGTTTTCCGCTTCTTCACAGAAATAGTTTAGAAACTCCTGCAAACACACATCAGTTTAACTCTGTAAGTTGAACGCACACATTGAAGGCCGTCCTGTTAGGTTGCTCCGTTTTGGTTTTAGAATCAGATATTTCTCCAAACCGCGTTTACTCTTTTTCACTCTGGCATATCAAAACTCAGCTCCAAGAAAAAACGGGCTTCTCACTCTCTGAATCTAGAGGCAGATTGAACTCCCTTAGGTAAGCGAACACCTAGCTGAGCAGTCTGAATGATACGTTCGTTTTGTGTTTTAGACGGACATTTCCAGCTATTTAAGAAATGCTTGCATTTGGCTGGGAAAATGCGTTTTCCGCTTCTTCACAGAAAGGGTTTAGAAACTCCTGCAAACACACATCAGTTTTACTCTGTAAGTTGAACGCACACGTTGAAGGCCGTTCTGTTAGGTTGTTCCGTTTTGGTTTTAGAAGCAGATATTTCTCCAAACGGCGTTTACTCCCATTCACTCTGGCATATCAAAACGCAGCTCCGAGAAGCAACGTGCTTCTCACTCTCTGAATCTAGTGGCAGATTCAACTTTCTTAGGTAAGCGAACACCCAGCAGAGCAGTCTGAAGGATACGTTCGTTTTGTGTTTTAGACGGAGATTTCCAGCTATTTAAGAAATGCTTGCATTTGGCTGGGAAAATGCGTTTTCCGCTTCTTCAGAGAAAGGGTTTAGAAACTCCTGCAAACAGACATCAGTTCAGCTCTGTAAGTTGAACGCACGCTTTGAAGGCCGTTCCGTTAGGTAGCTCCGTTTTGGTTTTAGAAGCTGATATTTCTCCAAACCGCGTTTACTCCCATTCACTCTGGCATATCAAAACGCAGCTCCGAGAAGCAACATGCTTCTCACTGTCTGAATCTAGAGGCAGATTCAACTCCCTTAGGTAAGCGAACACCCAGCAGAGCAGTCTGAATGATACCTTCGTTTCGTGTTTTAGACGGAGATTTACAGCTATTTGGGAAATGCTTGCATTTGGCTGGGAAAATGCTTTTTCCCCTTCTTCACAGAAAGGGTTTAGAAACTCCTGCAAACACCTATCAGTTTAACCCTTTAAGTTGAACGCACACATTGAAGGCCGTTCTGTTAGGTTGCTCCGTTTTGGTTTTAGAAGCAGATATTTCTCCAAACCGCGTTTACTCCCTTTCACTCTGGCATATCAAAACGCAGCTCAGAGAAGCAACGTGCTTCTCACTCTCTGAATCTAGAGGCAGATTGAACTCCCTTAGGTAAGCGAACACCCAGCAGAGCAGTCTGAAGGTTACGTTCCTTTTGTGTTTTAGACAAAGATTTACAGCTATTTGGGAAATGCTTGCATTTGACTGGGAAAATGCGTTTTCCGCTTCTTCAGAGAAAGGGTTTAGAAACTCCTGCAAACACACATCAGTTTAACTCTGTAAGTTGAAAGCACACATTGAAGACCGTTCTGTTAGGTTGCTCCGTTTTGGTTTTAGAAGCAGATATTTCTCCAAACCGCGTTTTCTCTTATTCACTGGCATATCAAAACGCAGCTTCGAAAAGCAACGTGCTTCTCACTCTCTGAATCTAGAGGCAGATTGAACTCCCTTAGGTAAGCGAACACCCAGCAGAGCAGTCTAAAGGATACGTTCATTTTGCGTTTTACACAAAGATTTATAGCTATTAGGGAAATGCTTGCATTTGGCTGGGAAAATGCGTATTTTGCTTCTTCAGAGAAAGTGTTTAGAAACTCCTGCAAACATACATCAGTTTAATTCTGTACGTTGAACGCACACATTGAAGACCGTTCTTTTAGGTTGTTCCGTTTTGGATTTAGAAGGAGATATTTCTCCAAACCGGGTTTTCTCCCATTCAGTCTGGCATATCAAAACGCAGCTCCGAGAAGCAACGTGCTTCTCACTCTCTCCATCTAGAGGCAGATTCAACTCCCTTAGGTAAGAAAACACCCAGCAGAGCAGTCTGAAGGATACGTTCGTTTTGTGTTTTAGACGTAGATTTACAGCTATTTGGGAAATGCTTGCATTTTGCTGGGAAATAGCGTTTTTTGCTTCTTCACAGAAAATGTTTAGAAACTCCTGCAAACACACATCAGTTTAACTCTGTAAGTTGAATGCACACATTGAAGGCCGTTCTGTTAGGTTGCTCCGTTTTGGTTTTAGAAGCAGATATTTCTCCAAACAGCGTTTACTCCCATTCACTCTGGCATATCAAAACGCAGCTCCGAGAAGCAACGTGCTTCTCACTCTCTGAATCTAGAGTCAGATTCAACTCCCTTAGGTAAGCGAACACCCAGCAGTGCAGTCTGAAGGATACGTTCGATTTGTGTTTTAGACGTATATTTACAGCTATTTGGGAAATGCTTGCATTTGGCTGGGAAATAGCGTTTTCCGCTTCTTCACAGAAAGGATTTAGAAACTCCTGCAAACACACATCAGTTTAACACTGTAGGTTGAACGCACACATTGAAGGCAGTTCTGTTAAGTTGCTCCGTTTTGGATTTAGAATCAGATATTTCTCCAAACCGCGTTTACTCCCTTTCACTCTGGCATATCAAAATTCAGCTCCAAGATAAAACGAGCTTCTCACTCTCTGAATCTAGAGGCAGATTCAACTCCCTTAGGTAAGCGAACAAAAAGCAGAGCAGTCTGAAGGATACGTTCGTTTTGTATTTTAGACGGAGATTTACAGCTATTTGGGAAATTCTTGCATTTGGCTGGGAAAATGCGTTTTCCTCTTCTTCACAGAAATAGTTTAGAAACTCCTGCAAACACACATCAGTTTAACTCTGTAAGTTGAACGCACACATTGAAGGCCGTTCTGTTAGGTTGCTCCGTTTTGGTTTTAGAATCAGATATTTCTCCAAACCGCGTTTACTCATTTTCACTCTGGAATATCAAAACTCAGCTCCAAGAAAAAACGGGCTTCTCACTCTCTGAATCTAGAGGCAGATTCAACTTCCTTAGGTAAGTGAACACCCAGCAGAGCCGTCTGATGGATACGTTCGTTTTGTGTTTTAGACGGAGATTTACAGCTATTTGGGAAATGCTTGCATTTGGCTGGAAAATAGCGTTTTCCGCTTCTTCACAGAAAGATTTGAGAAACTCCTGCGAACACAAATCAGTTTATCTCTGTAGGTTGAACGCACACATTGAAGGCCGTTGTGTTAGGTTGCTCCGTTTTGGTTTTAGAAGCAGATATTTCTCCAAACCGCGTTTACTCCCTTTCACTCTGGAATATCAAAACGCAGCTCCGAGATGCAACGGGCTTCTCACTCTCTGAATCTAGAGGCAGATTCAACTCCCTTAGGTAAGCGAACACCCAGCTGAGCAGTCTGAATGATACGTTCGTTTTGTGTTTTAGACGGAGATTTCCAGCTATTTTGGAAATGCTTCCATTTGGCTGGGAAAATGCTTTTTCCGCTTCTTCACAGAAAGGGTTTAGAAACTCCTGCAAACACACATCAGTTTAACTCTGTAAGTTGAACACACGCATTGAAGGCCGTTCTTTTAGGTAGCTCCGTTTTGGTTTTAGAAGCAGATATTTCTCCAAACCGCGTTTACTCCCATTCACTCTGGCATATCAAAACGCAGCTTTGAGAAGCAACGGGCTTCTCACTCTCTGAATCTAGAGGCAGATTGAACTCCCTTAGGTAAGCGAACACTCAGCAGAGCAATCTGAAGGATACGTTCGTTTTGTGTTTTAGACGGAGATTTACAGCTATTTGGGAAATGCTTGCATTTGGCTGGGAAATAGCTTTTTTCTTCTTCACAGAAAGCCTTTAGAAACTCCTGCAAACACCTATCAGTTAAACTCTTTAAGGTGAACGCACACATTGAAGGCCGTTCTGTTAGGTTGCTCCGTTTTGTTTTTAGAAACCGATATTTCTCCAAACCGCGTTTACTCCCATTCACGCTGGCATATCAAAACGCAGCTCCGAGAAGCAACGGGATTCTCACTCTCTGAATCTAGAGGCAGATACACGTTTCTCAGGTAAGCGAACACCCAGCAGAGTAGTTTGAAGGATACGTTCGTTTTGTGTTTTAGACGTAGATTTACAGGTATTTGAAAAATGCTTGCAATTTGCAGGGAAATAGCGTTTTATGCTTCTTCACAGAAAATGTTTAGAAACTCCTGCAAACACACATAAGTTTAACTCTGCAACTTGAACGCACACATTGAAGGCCGTTCTGTTAGGTTGCTCCGTTTTGGTTTTAGAAGCAGATATTTCTCCAAACCGCGTTTTCTCCCATTCACTCTGGCATATCAAAACGCAGCTTCGAAAAGCAACGTGCTTCTCACTCTCTGAATCTAGAGGCAGATTGAACTCCCTTAGGTAAGCGAACACCCAGAAGAGCAGTCTGAAGGATACGTTCATTTTGCGTTTTACACGGAGATTTACAGCTATTTGGGAAATGCTTGCATTTGGCTGGGAAAATGCGTATTTCGCTTCTTCAGAGAAAGTGTTTAGAAACTCCTGCAAACATACATCAGTTTAGTTCTGTACGTTGAACGCACACATTGAAGACCGTTCTTTTAGGTCGTTCCGTTTTGGATTTAGAAGCAGATATTTCTCCAAACCGCGTTTTCTCCCATTCATTCTGGCATATCAAAACGCAGCTCCGAGAAGCAACGTGCTTCTCACTCTCTCAATCTAGAGGCAGATTCAACTCCCTTAGGTAAGAAAACACGCAGCAGAGCAGTCTGAAGGATACGTTCGTTTTATGTTTTAGACGGAGATTTACAGCTATTTGGGAAATGCTTGCATTTGGCTGGAAAATAGCGTTTTCCGCTTCTTTACAGAAAGAATTGAGAAACTCCTGCAAACACACATCAGTTTATCACTGTAGGTTGAACGCACACATTGAAGGCCGTTGTGTTAGGTTGCTCCGTTTTGCTTTTAGAAGCAGATATTTCTCCAAACCGCGTTTACTCCCTTTCACTCTGGCATATCAAAACGCAGCTCCGAGAAGCAACGGGCTTCTCACTCTCTGAATCTAGAAGCAGATTCAACTCCCTTAGGTAAGCGAACACCCAGCAAAGCAGTCTGAAGGATACGTTCGTTTTGTGTTTTAGACGGAGATTTACAGCTCTTTGGGAGATGCTAGCATTTTGTTGGGAAATAGCCTTTTTTGCTTCTTCACAGAAAGGGTTTAGAAACTCCTGGAAACACACATCAGTTTAACTCTGTAAGTTGAACGCACACATTGAAGGCCGTTCTGTTAGGTTGCTCCGTTTTGGTTTTCGAAGCAGATATTTCTTCAAACCACTTTTACTCCCATTCACTCTGGCATATCAAAACGGAGCTTTGAGAAGAAACGGGCTTCTCACTCTCTGAATCTAGAGGCAGATTCAACTCCCTTAGGTAAGCGAACACCCAGCAGAGCAGTCTGAAGGTTACGTTCATTTTGTGGTATATACGGAGATTTACAGCTATTTGGGAAATGCTTACAAATGGCTGGGAAAATGCGCTTTCCGCTTCTTCACAGAAAGTGTTTAGAAACTCCTGCAAACCCACATAAATTTATCTCTGTAAGTTGAACGCACACATTGAAGGCCGTTCTGTTAGGTTGTTCCGTTTTGGTTTTAGAATCAGATATTTCTCCAAACCGCGTTTACTCCCATTCACTCTGGCGTATCAAAACGCAGCTCCGAGAAGAAACGTGCTTCTCACTCTCTGAATCTAGAGGCTGATTCAACTCCCTTAGGTATGAAAACACCCAGCAGAGCAGTCTGAAGGATACGTTCGTTTTGTGTTTTAGAAGGAGATTTACAGCTATTTGGGAGATGCTAGCATTTTGCTGGGAAATAGCGTTTTTTGCTTCTTCACAGAAAGGGTTTAGAAACTTCTGCAAACACACATCAGTTCAACTCTGTATGTTGAACGCACACATTGAAGGCCGTTCTGTTAGGTTGCTCCGTTTTGGTTTTAGAATCAGATATTTCTCCAAACCGCGTTTACTCTTTTTCACTCTGGCATATCAAAACTGAGCTCCAAGA
Organism: Callithrix jacchus; assembly: GCF_049354715.1. Lineage (NCBI taxonomy): Eukaryota > Metazoa > Chordata > Mammalia > Primates > Cebidae > Callithrix > Callithrix jacchus. Next base: position 60,041,457 of record NC_133503.1, on the reverse strand, counting down.
AAAAACGGGCTTCTCACTCTCTGAATCTAGAGGCAGATTCAACTCCCTTAGGTAAGCGAACACCCAGCTGAGCAGTCTGAATGATACGTTCGTTTTGTGTTTTAGACGGAGATTTCCAGCTATTTAAGAAATGCTTGCATTTGGCTGGGAAAATGCGTTTTCCGCTTCTTCACAGAAAGGGTTTAGAAACTCCTGCAAACACCTATCAGTTTAACCCTTTAAGTTGAACGCACACATTGAAGGCCGTTCTATTAGGTTGCTCCGTTTTGGTTTTAGAAGCAGATATTTCTCCAAATCGCGTTTACTCCCATTCACTCTGGCATATCAAAACGCAGCTCGGAGAAGCAACGTGATTCTCACTCTCTGAATCTAGAGGCAGATTGAACTCCCTTAGGTAAGCGAACACCCAGCAGAGCAGTCTGAAGGATACGTTCATTTTGTGTTTTAAACGGAGATTTACAACTATTTGGGAAATGCTTGCATTTGGCTGGGAAAATGCGTTCTCCGCTTCTTCAGAGAAAGGGTTTAGAAACTCCTGCAAACACACATCAGTTGAACTCTGTAAGTTGAAAGCACACATTGAAGACCGTTCTGTTAGGTTGCTCCGTTTTGGTTTTAGAAGCAGATATTTCTCCAAACCGCGTTTTCTCTTATTCACTGGCATATCAAAACGCAGCTTCGAAAAGCAACGTGCTTCTCACTCTCTGAATCTAGAGGCAGATTGAACTCCCTTAGGTAAGCGAACACCCAGCAGAGCAGTCTAAAGGATACGTTCATTTTGCGTTTTACACAAAGATTTATAGCTATTAGGGAAATGCTTGCATTTGGCTGGGAAAATGCGTATTTTGCTTCTTCAGAGAAAGTGTTTAGAAACTCCTGCAAACATACATCAGTTTAATTCTGTACGTTGAACGCACACATTGAAGACCGTTCTTTTAGGTTGTTCCGTTTTGGATTTAGAAGGAGATATTTCTCCAAACCGGGTTTTCTCCCATTCAGTCTGGCATATCAAAACGCAGCTCCGAGAAGCAACGTGCTTCTCACTCTCTCCATCTAGAGGCAGATTCAACTCCCTTAGGTAAGAAAACACCCAGCAGAGCAGTCTGAAGGATACGTTCGTTTTGTGTTTTAGACGTAGATTTACAGCTATTTGGGAAATGCTTGCATTTTGCTGGGAAATAGCGTTTTTTGCTTCTTCACAGAAAATGTTTAGAAACTCCTGCAAACACACATCAGTTTAACTCTGTAAGTTGAATGCACACATTGAAGGCCGTTCTGTTAGGTTGCTCCGTTTTGGTTTTAGAAGCAGATATTTCTCCAAACAGCGTTTACTCCCATTCACTCTGGCATATCAAAACGCAGCTCCGAGAAGCAACGTGCTTCTCACTCTCTGAATCTAGAGTCAGATTCAACTCCCTTAGGTAAGCGAACACCCAGCAGTGCAGTCTGAAGGATACGTTCGATTTGTGTTTTAGACGTATATTTACAGCTATTTGGGAAATGCTTGCATTTGGCTGGGAAATAGCGTTTTCCGCTTCTTCACAGAAAGGATTTAGAAACTCCTGCAAACACACATCAGTTTAACACTGTAGGTTGAACGCACACATTGAAGGCAGTTCTGTTAAGTTGCTCCGTTTTGGATTTAGAATCAGATATTTCTCCAAACCGCGTTTACTCCCTTTCACTCTGGCATATCAAAATTCAGCTCCAAGATAAAACGAGCTTCTCACTCTCTGAATCTAGAGGCAGATTCAACTCCCTTAGGTAAGCGAACAAAAAGCAGAGCAGTCTGAAGGATACGTTCGTTTTGTATTTTAGACGGAGATTTACAGCTATTTGGGAAATTCTTGCATTTGGCTGGGAAAATGCGTTTTCCTCTTCTTCACAGAAATAGTTTAGAAACTCCTGCAAACACACATCAGTTTAACTCTGTAAGTTGAACGCACACATTGAAGGCCGTTCTGTTAGGTTGCTCCGTTTTGGTTTTAGAATCAGATATTTCTCCAAACCGCGTTTACTCATTTTCACTCTGGAATATCAAAACTCAGCTCCAAGAAAAAACGGGCTTCTCACTCTCTGAATCTAGAGGCAGATTCAACTTCCTTAGGTAAGTGAACACCCAGCAGAGCCGTCTGATGGATACGTTCGTTTTGTGTTTTAGACGGAGATTTACAGCTATTTGGGAAATGCTTGCATTTGGCTGGAAAATAGCGTTTTCCGCTTCTTCACAGAAAGATTTGAGAAACTCCTGCGAACACAAATCAGTTTATCTCTGTAGGTTGAACGCACACATTGAAGGCCGTTGTGTTAGGTTGCTCCGTTTTGGTTTTAGAAGCAGATATTTCTCCAAACCGCGTTTACTCCCTTTCACTCTGGCATATCAAAACGCAGCTCCGAGATGCAACGGGCTTCTCACTCTCTGAATCTAGAGGCAGATTCAACTCCCTTAGGTAAGCGAACACCCAGCTGAGCAGTCTGAATGATACGTTCGTTTTGTGTTTTAGACGGAGATTTCCAGCTATTTTGGAAATGCTTCCATTTGGCTGGGAAAATGCTTTTTCCGCTTCTTCACAGAAAGGGTTTAGAAACTCCTGCAAACACACATCAGTTTAACTCTGTAAGTTGAACACACGCATTGAAGGCCGTTCTTTTAGGTAGCTCCGTTTTGGTTTTAGAAGCAGATATTTCTCCAAACCGCGTTTACTCCCATTCACTCTGGCATATCAAAACGCAGCTCCGAGAAGCAACGGGCTTCTCACTCTCTGAATCTAGAGGCAGATACACCTTTCTTAGGTAAGCGAACACCCAGCAGAGTAGTTTGAAGGATACGTTCGTTTTGTGTTTTAGACGTAGATTTACAGCTATTTGAAAAATGCATGTAATTTGCAGGGAAATAGCGTTTTCTGCTTCTTCACAGAAAATGTTTAGAAACTCCTGCAAACACACGTCAGTTTAACTCTGCAACTTGAACGGACACATTGAAGGCCGTTCTGTTAAGTTGCTCCGTTTTGGTTTAAGAAGCAGATATTTCTCCAAACCGCGTTTACTCCGGTTCACTCTGGCATATCAAAACGCAGCTCAGAGAAGCAACGTGCTTCTCACTCTCTGAATCTAGAGGCAGATTGAACTCCCTTAGGTAAGCGAACACCCAGCAGAGCAGTCTGAAGGATACGTTCCTTTTGTGTTTTAGACGGAGATTTACATCTATTTGTGAAATGCTTGCATATGGCTGGGAAAATGCGTTTTCCGCTTCTTCAGAGAAAGGGTTTAGAAACTCCTGCAAACACACCTCAGTTTAACTCTGTAAGTTGAAAGCACACATTGAAGACCGTTCTGTTAGGTTGCTCCGTTTTGGTTTTAGAAGCAGATATTTCTCCAAACCGCGTTTTCTCCCATTCATTCTGGCATATCAAAACGCAGCTCCGAGAAGCAACGTGCTTCTCACTCTCTCAATCTAGAGGCAGATTCAACTCCCTTAGGTAAGAAAACACCCAGCAGAGCAGTCTGAAGGATACGTTCGTTTTGTGTTTTAGACGGAGATTTACAGCTATTTGGGAAATGCTTGCATTTGGCTGGAAAATAGCGTTTTCCGCTTCTTCACAGAAAGAATTGAGAAACTCCTGCAAACACACATCAGTTTATCTCTGTAGGTTGAACGCACACATTGAAGGCCGTTGTGTTAGGTTGCTCCGTTTTGGTTTTAGAAGCAGATATTTCTCCAAACCGCGTTTACTCCCTTTCACTCTGGCATATCAAAACGCAGCTCCGAGAAGCAACGGGCTTCTCACTCTCTGAATCTAGAAGCAGATTCAACTCCCTTAGGTAAGTGAACACCCAGCAGAGCAGTCTGAAGGATACGTTCGTTTTGTGTTTTAGACGGAGATTTACAGCTATTTGGGAGATGCTAGCATTTTGTTGGGAAATAGCCTTTTTTGCTTCTTCACAGAAAGGGTTTAGAAACTCCTGGAAACACACATCAGTTTAACTCTGTAAGTTGAACGAACACATTGAAGGCCGTTCTGTTAGGTTGCTCCGTTTTGGTTTTCGAAGCAGATATTTCTTCAAACCGCTTTTACTCCCATTCACTCTGGCATATCAAAACGGAGCTCCGAGAAGAAACGGGCTTCTCACTCTCTGAATCTAGAGGCAGATTCAACTCCCTTAGGTAAGCGAACACCCAGCAGAGCAGTCTGAAGGATACGTTCGTTTTGTGTTTTAGACGGAGATTTACACTTATTTGGGAAATGCTTGCATTTGGCTGGAAAATAGCGTTTTCCACTTCTTCACAGAAAGAATTGAGAAACTCCTGCAAACACACATCAGTTTATCTCTGTAGGTTGAACGCACACATTGAAGGTCGTTGTGTTACTTTGCTCCGTTTTGGTTTTAGAAGCAGATATTTCTCCAAACCGCGTTTTCTCCCTTTCACTCTGCCATATCAAAACGCAGCTCCGAGAAGCAACTTGTTTCTCACTCTCTGAATCTAGAGGCAGATTGAACTCCCTTAGGTAACAGAACACCCAGCAGAGCAGTCAGAAAGATACGTTCGTTTTGTGTTTCAAACGGAGATTTCCAGCTATTTTGGCAGTGCTTGCATTTGGCTGGGAAAATGCGTATTCCGCTTCTTCACAGAAAGGGTTTAGAAACTCCTGCAAACCAACGTCACTTTAACTCTGTAAGTTGAACACACACATTGAAGGCCGTTCTGTTAGGGTGCTCCGTTTTGGTTTTAGAAGCAGATATTTCTCCAAATCGTGTTTACTCCCTTTCACTCAGGCATATCAAAACGCAGCTCCGAGAAGCAACGTGCTTCTCACTCTCTGAATCTAGAGGCAGATTCAACTCCCTTAGGTAAGCGGACACCCAGCAGAACAGTTTGAAGGATACGTTCGTTTTGTGTTTTACACGTAGATTTACAGCTACTTGGGAAATGCTTGCATTTGGCTGGGAAAATGCGTTTTTCGCTTTTTCAGAGAAGGGGTTTAGAAACTCCTGCAAACACACATCAGTTTACCTCTGTAGGTTGAACGCACACATTGAAGGCCGTTCTGTTAGGTTGCTCCGTTTCGGTTTTAGAAGCAGATATTTCTCCAAACGGCGTTTACTCCCTTTCACTCTGGCATATCAAAACTCAGCTCCAAGAAAAAACGTTCTTCTCACTCTCTGAATCTAGAGGCAGATTCAACTCCCTTAGGTAAGCGAACACCCAGCAGAGCAGTCTGAAATATATGTTCGTTTTCTGTTTTACACGGACATTTACAGCTATTTGTGAAATGCTTGCATTTGGCTGGGAAATAGCTTTTTTGCTTCTTCACAGAAAGGGTTTAGAAACTCCTGCAAACACACATCAGTTTAACTGTGTACGTTGAACACACACATTGAAGGCCGTTCTGTTAGGTTTCTCCGTTTTGGTTTTAGAAGCAGATATTTCTCCAAACGGCGTTTACTCCCATTCACTCTGGCATATCAAAACGCAGCTCCGAGAAGCAACGTGCTTCTCACTCTCTGAATCTAGAGGCAGATTCAACTCCCTTAGGTAAGCGAACACCCAGCAGAGCAGTCTGAAGGATACATTCGTTTCGTGTTTTAGACGGAGATTTACAGCTATTTCGGAAATGCTTGCATTTGGCTGGGAAAATGCTTTTTCCGCTGCTTCACAGAAAGGGTTTAGAAGCTCCTGCAAACACACATCAGTTGAACTCTGTAAGTTGAACGCACGCATTGAAGGCCGTTCTTTTAGGTTGCTCCGTTTTGGTTTTAGAAGCTGATATTTCTCCAAACCGCGTTTACTCCCATTCACTCTGGCATATCTAAACGCAGCTCCGAGAAGCAACATGCTTTTCACTCTCTGAATCTAGAGGATGATTCAACTCCCTTAGGTAAGCGAACACCCAGCAGAGCAGTCTGAATGATACATTCGTTTCGTGTTTTAGACGGAGATTTACAGCTATTTGGGAAATGCTTGCATTTGGCTGGGAAAATGCTTTTTCCGCTTCATCACAGAAAGGGTTTAGAAACTCCTGCAAACACCTATCAGTTTAACTCTTTAAGTTGAACGCACACATTGAAGGCCGTTCTGTTAGGTTGCTCCGTTTTGGTTTTAGAAGCAGATATTTCTCCAAACCGCGTTTACTGCCGTTCACTCTGGCATATCAAAACGCAGCTCCGAGAAGCAACGTGCTTCTCACTCTCTGAATCTAGAGGCACATTGAACTCCCTTAGGTAAGCGAACACCCAGCAGAGCAGTCTGAAAAATACGTTCATTTTGTGTTTTAGACGGAGATTTACAACTATTTGGGAAATGCTTGCATTTGGCTGGGAAATTGCGTTTTCCGCTTCTTCAGAGAAAGGGTTTAGAAACTCCTGCAACAACACATCAGTTTAACTCTGTAAGTTGAACGCACACATTGAAGACCGTTCTGTTAGGTTTTTCCGTTTTGGTTTTAGAAGCAGATATTTCTCCAAACCGCGTTTTCTCCCATTCACTCTGGCATATCAAAACGGAGCTCCGAGAAGCAACGTGCTTCTCACTCTCTCAATCTAGAGGCAGATTCAACTCCCTTAGGTAAGCGAACACCCAGCAGAGCAGTCTGAAAAATACGTTCGTTTCGTGTTTTAGACGGAGATTTACAGCTATTTGGGAAATGCTTGCATTTGGCTGGGAAAATGCTTTTTCCACTTCTTCACAGAAAGGGTTTAGAAACTCCTGCAAAAACACATCAGTTTAACTCTATAAGTTGAACGCACACATTGAAGGCCGTTCTGTTAGGTTGCTCCGTTTTGGTTTTAGAAGCAGATATTTCTCAAAACCGCGTTTACTGCCATTCACTCTGGCATATCAAAACGGAGCTCCGAGAAGCAACGTGCTTCTCACTCTCTGAATCTAGAGGCAAATTCAACTCCCTTAGGTAAGCGAACAAACAGCAGAGAAGTCTGAAAAATACGTTCGTTTTATGTTTTTGACGGAGATTTACAGCTATTTGGGAAATTCTTGCATTTGGCTGAAAAAATGCGTTTTCCGCTTCTTCACAGAAATAGTTTAGAAACTCCTGCAAACACACATCAGTTTAACTCTGTAAGTTGAACGCACACATTGAAGGCCGTCCTGTTAGGTTGCTCCGTTTTGGTTTTAGAATCAGATATTTCTCCAAACCGCGTTTACTCTTTTTCACTCTGGCATATCAAAACTCAGCTCCAAGAAAAAACGGGCTTCTCACTCTCTGAATCTAGAGGCAGATTGAACTCCCTTAGGTAAGCGAACACCTAGCTGAGCAGTCTGAATGATACGTTCGTTTTGTGTTTTAGACGGACATTTCCAGCTATTTAAGAAATGCTTGCATTTGGCTGGGAAAATGCGTTTTCCGCTTCTTCACAGAAAGGGTTTAGAAACTCCTGCAAACACACATCAGTTTCACTCTGTAAGTTGAACGCACACGTTGAAGGCCGTTCTGTTAGGTTGTTCCGTTTTGGTTTTAGAAGCAGATATTTCTCCAAACGGCGTTTACTCCCATTCACTCTGGCATATCAAAACGCAGCTCCGAGAAGCAACGTGCTTCTCACTCTCTGAATCTAGTGGCAGATTCAACTTTCTTAGGTAAGCGAACACCCAGCAGAGCAGTCTGAAGGATACGTTCGTTTTGTGTTTTAGACGTGAATTTACAGCTATTTGTGAAATGCTTTCATTTTGCTGGGAAATAGCGTTTTCTGCTTCTTCACAGAAAATGTTTAGAAACTCCTGCCAACACACATCAGTTTAACTCTGTAAGTTGAACGCACACACTGAAGGCCGTTCTGTTAGGTTGCTCCGTTTTGGTTTTAGAAGCAGATATTTCTCCAAACCGCGTTTACTCCCATTCACTCTGGCATATCTAAACGCAGCTCGGAGAAGCAACGTGCTTCTCACTCTCTGAATCTAGTGGAATATTGAACTCCCTTAGGTAAGCGAACACCCAGCAGAGCAGTCTGAAGGATACGTTCATTTCGTGTTCTAGACAAAGATTTACAACTATTTGGGAAATGCTTGCATTTGGCTGGGAAAATGCGTTTTCCGCTTCTTCAGAGAAAGGGTTTAGAAACTCCTGCAAACACACATAAGTTTAACTCTGTAAGTTGAACGCACACATTGAAGACCGTTCTGTTAGGTTGTTCCGTTTTGGTTTTAGAAGCAGATATTTCTCCAAACCGCGTTTACTCCCTTTCACTCTGGCATATCAAAACGCAGCTCCGAGAAGCAACGGGCTTCTCACTCTCTGAATCTAGAAGCAGATTCAACTCCCTTAGGTAAGTGAACACCCAGCAGAGCAGTCTGAAGGATACGTTCGTTTTTTGTTTTAGACGGAGATTTACAGCTATTTGGGAGATGCTAGCATTTTGTTGGGAAATAGCCTTTTTTGCTTCTTCACAGAAAGGGTTTAGAAACTCCTGGAAACACACATCAGTTTAACTCTGTATGTTGAACGAACACATTGAAGGCCGTTCTGTTAGGTTGCTCCGTTTTGGTTTTCGAAGCAGATATTTCTTCAAACCGCTTTTACTCCCATTCACTCTGGCATATCAAAACGGAGCTCCGAGAAGAAACGGGCTTCTCACTCTCTGAATCTAGAGGCAGATTCAACTCCCTTAGGTAAGCGAACACCCAGCAGAGCAGTCTGAAGGATACGTTCGTTTTGTGTTTTAGACGGAGATTTACACTTATTTGGGAAATGCTTGCATTTGGCTGGAAAATAGCGTTTTCCGCTTCTTCACAGAAAGAATTGAGAAACTCCTGCAAACACACATCAGTTTATCTCTGTAGGTTGAACGCACACATTGAAGGTCGTTGTGTTACTTTGCTCCGTTTTGGTTTTAGAAGCAGATATTTCTCCAAACCGCGTTTTCTCCCTTTCACTCTGCCATATCAAAACGCAGCTCCGAGAAGCAACTTGTTTCTCACTCTCTGAATCTAGAGGCAGATTGAACTCCCTTAGGTAACAGAACACCCAGCAGAGCAGTCAGAAAGATACGTTCGTTTTGTGTTTCAAACGGAGATTTCCAGCTATTTTGGCAGTGCTTGCATTTGGCTGGGAAAATGCGTATTCCGCTTCTTCACAGAAAGGGTTTAGAAACTCCTGCAAACCAACGTCACTTTAACTCTGTAAGTTGAACACACACATTGAAGGCCGTTCTGTTAGGGTGCTCCGTTTTGGTTTTAGAAGCAGATATTTCTCCAAATCGTGTTTACTCCCTTTCACTCAGGCATATCAAAACGCAGCTCCGAGAAGCAACGTGCTTCTCACTCTCTGAATCTAGAGGCAGATTCAACTCCCTTAGGTAAGCGGACACCCAGCAGAACAGTTTGAAGGATACGTTCGTTTTGTGTTTTACACGTAGATTTACAGCTACTTGGGAAATGCTTGCATTTGGCTGGGAAAATGCGTTTTTCGCTTCTTCAGAGAAGGGGTTTAGAAACTCCTGCAAACACACATCAGTTTACCTCTGTAGGTTGAACGCACACATTGAAGGCCGTTCTGTTAGGTTGCTCCGTTTCGGTTTTAGAAGCAGATATTTCTCCAAACGGCGTTTACTCCCTTTCACTCTGGCATATCAAAACTCAGCTCCAAGAAAAAACGTTCTTCTCACTCTCTGAATCTAGAGGCAGATTCAACTCCCTTAGGTAAGCGAACACCCAGCAGAGCAGTCTGAAATATATGTTCGTTTTCTGTTTTACAAGGACATTTACAGCTATTTGTGAAATGCTTGCATTTGGCTGGGAAATAGCTTTTTTGCTTCTTCACAGAAAGGGTTTAGAAACTCCTGCAAACACACATCAGTTTAACTGTGTACGTTGAACACACACATTGAAGGCCGTTCTGTTAGGTTTCTCCGTTTTGGTTTTAGAAGCAGATATTTCTCCAAACGGCGTTTACTCCCATTCACTCTGGCATATCAAAACGCAGCTCCGAGAAGCAACGTGCTTCTCACTCTCTGAATCTAGAGGCAGATTCAACTCCCTTAGGTAAGCGAACACCCAGCAGAGCAGTCTGAAGGATACATTCGTTTCGTGTTTTAGACGGAGATTTACAGCTATTTGGGAAATGCTTGCATTTGGCTGGGAAAATGCTTTTTCCGCTTCATCACAGAAAGGGTTTAGAAACTCCTGCAAACACCTATCAGTTTAACTCTTTAAGTTGAACGCACACATTGAAGGCCATTCTGTTAGGTTGCTCCGTTTTGGTTTTAGAAGCAGATATTTCTCCAAACCGCGTTTACTGCCGTTCACTCTGGCATATCAAAACGCAGCTCCGAGAAGCAACGTGCTTCTCACTCTCTGAATCTAGAGGCACATTGAACTCCCTTAGGTAAGCGAACACCCAGCAGAGCAGTCTGAAAAATACGTTCATTTTGTGTTTTAGACGGAGATTTACAACTATTTGGGAAATGCTTGCATTTGGCTGGGAAATTGCGTTTTCCGCTTCTTCAGAGAAAGGGTTTAGAAACTCCTGCAACAACACATCAGTTTAACTCTGTAAGTTGAACGCACACATTGAAGACCGTTCTGTTAGGTTTTTCCGTTTTGGTTTTAGAAGCAGATATTTCTCCAAACCGCGTTTTCTCCCATTCACTCTGGCATATCAAAACGGAGCTCCGAGAAGCAACGTGCTTCTCACTCTCTCAATCTAGAGGCAGATTCAACTCCCTTAGGTAAGCGAACACCCAGCAGAGCAGTCTGAAAAATACGTTCGTTTCGTGTTTTAGACGGAGATTTACAGCTATTTGGGAAATGCTTGCATTTGGCTGGGAAAATGCTTTTTCCACTTCTTCACAGAAAGGGTTTAGAAACTCCTGCAAAAACACATCAGTTTAACTCTATAAGTTGAACGCACACATTGAAGGCCGTTCTGTTAGGTTGCTCCGTTTTGGTTTTAGAAGCAGATATTTCTCAAAACCGCGTTTACTGCCATTCACTCTGGCATATCAAAACGGAGCTCCGAGAAGCAACGTGCTTCTCACTCTCTGAATCTAGAGGCAGATTCAACTCCCTTAGGTAAGCGAACAAACAGCAGAGAAGTCTGAAAAATACGTTCGTTTTATGTTTTTGACGGAGATTTACAGCTATTTGGGAAATTCTTGCATTTGGCTGAAAAAATGCGTTTTCCGCTTCTTCACAGAAATAGTTTAGAAACTCCTGCAAACACACATCAGTTTAACTCTGTAAGTTGAACGCACACATTGAAGGCCGTCCTGTTAGGTTGCTCCGTTTTGGTTTTAGAATCAGATATTTCTCCAAACCGCGTTTACTCTTTTTCACTCTGGCATATCAAAACAAAGCTCCAAGAAAAAACGGGCTTCTCACTCTCTGAATCTAGAGGCAGATTGAACTCCCTTAGGTAAGCGAACACCTAGCTGAGCAGTCTGAATGATACGTTCGTTTTGTGTTTTAGACGGACATTTCCAGCTATTTAAGAAATGCTTGCATTTGGCTGGGAAAATGCGTTTTCCGCTTCTTCACAGAAAGGGTTTAGAAACTCCTGCAAACACACATCAGTTTTACTCTGTAAGTTGAACGCACACGTTGAAGGCCGTTCTGTTAGGTTGTTCCGTTTTGGTTTTAGAAGCAGATATTTCTCCAAACGGCGTTTACTCCCATTCACTCTGGCATATCAAAACGCAGCTCCGAGAAGCAACGTGCTTCTCACTCTCTGAATCTAGTGGCAGATTCAACTTTCTTAGGTAAGCGAACACCCAGCAGAGCAGTCTGAAGGATACGTTCGTTTTGTGTTTTAGACGGAGATTTCCAGCTATTTAAGAAATGCTTGCATTTGGCTGGGAAAATGCGTTTTCCGCTTCTTCAGAGAAAGGGTTTAGAAACTCCTGCAAACAGACATCAGTTCAGCTCTGTAAGTTGAACGCACGCTTTGAAGGCCGTTCCGTTAGGTAGCTCCGTTTTGGTTTTAGAAGCTGATATTTCTCCAAACCGCGTTTACTCCCATTCACTCTGGCATATCAAAACGCAGCTCCGAGAAGCAACATGCTTCTCACTGTCTGAATCTAGAGGCAGATTCAACTCCCTTAGGTAAGCGAACACCCAGCAGAGCAGTCTGAATGATACCTTCGTTTCGTGTTTTAGACGGAGATTTACAGCTATTTGGGAAATGCTTGCATTTGGCTGGGAAAATGCTTTTTCCCCTTCTTCACAGAAAGGGTTTAGAAACTCCTGCAAACACCTATCAGTTTAACCCTTTAAGTTGAACGCACACATTGAAGGCCGTTCTGTTAGGTTGCTCCGTTTTGGTTTTAGAAGCAGATATTTCTCCAAACCGCGTTTACTCCCTTTCACTCTGGCATATCAAAACGCAGCTCAGAGAAGCAACGTGCTTCTCACTCTCTGAATCTAGAGGCAGATTGAACTCCCTTAGGTAAGCGAACACCCAGCAGAGCAGTCTGAAGGTTACGTTCCTTTTGTGTTTTAGACAAAGATTTACAGCTATTTGGGAAATGCTTGCATTTGACTGGGAAAATGCGTTTTCCGCTTCTTCAGAGAAAGGGTTTAGAAACTCCTGCAAACACACATCAGTTTAACTCTGTAAGTTGAAAGCACACATTGAAGACCGTTCTGTTAGGTTGCTCCGTTTTGGTTTTAGAAGCAGATATTTCTCCAAACCGCGTTTTCTCTTATTCACTGGCATATCAAAACGCAGCTTCGAAAAGCAACGTGCTTCTCACTCTCTGAATCTAGAGGCAGATTGAACTCCCTTAGGTAAGCGAACACCCAGCAGAGCAGTCTAAAGGATACGTTCATTTTGCGTTTTACACAAAGATTTATAGCTATTAGGGAAATGCTTGCATTTGGCTGGGAAAATGCGTATTTTGCTTCTTCAGAGAAAGTGTTTAGAAACTCCTGCAAACATACATCAGTTTAATTCTGTACGTTGAACGCACACATTGAAGACCGTTCTTTTAGGTTGTTCCGTTTTGGATTTAGAAGGAGATATTTCTCCAAACCGGGTTTTCTCCCATTCAGTCTGGCATATCAAAACGCAGCTCCGAGAAGCAACGTGCTTCTCACTCTCTCCATCTAGAGGCAGATTCAACTCCCTTAGGTAAGAAAACACCCAGCAGAGCAGTCTGAAGGATACGTTCGTTTTGTGTTTTAGACGTAGATTTACAGCTATTTGGGAAATGCTTGCATTTTGCTGGGAAATAGCGTTTTTTGCTTCTTCACAGAAAATGTTTAGAAACTCCTGCAAACACACATCAGTTTAACTCTGTAAGTTGAATGCACACATTGAAGGCCGTTCTGTTAGGTTGCTCCGTTTTGGTTTTAGAAGCAGATATTTCTCCAAACAGCGTTTACTCCCATTCACTCTGGCATATCAAAACGCAGCTCCGAGAAGCAACGTGCTTCTCACTCTCTGAATCTAGAGTCAGATTCAACTCCCTTAGGTAAGCGAACACCCAGCAGTGCAGTCTGAAGGATACGTTCGATTTGTGTTTTAGACGTATATTTACAGCTATTTGGGAAATGCTTGCATTTGGCTGGGAAATAGCGTTTTCCGCTTCTTCACAGAAAGGATTTAGAAACTCCTGCAAACACACATCAGTTTAACACTGTAGGTTGAACGCACACATTGAAGGCAGTTCTGTTAAGTTGCTCCGTTTTGGATTTAGAATCAGATATTTCTCCAAACCGCGTTTACTCCCTTTCACTCTGGCATATCAAAATTCAGCTCCAAGATAAAACGAGCTTCTCACTCTCTGAATCTAGAGGCAGATTCAACTCCCTTAGGTAAGCGAACAAAAAGCAGAGCAGTCTGAAGGATACGTTCGTTTTGTATTTTAGACGGAGATTTACAGCTATTTGGGAAATTCTTGCATTTGGCTGGGAAAATGCGTTTTCCTCTTCTTCACAGAAATAGTTTAGAAACTCCTGCAAACACACATCAGTTTAACTCTGTAAGTTGAACGCACACATTGAAGGCCGTTCTGTTAGGTTGCTCCGTTTTGGTTTTAGAATCAGATATTTCTCCAAACCGCGTTTACTCATTTTCACTCTGGAATATCAAAACTCAGCTCCAAGAAAAAACGGGCTTCTCACTCTCTGAATCTAGAGGCAGATTCAACTTCCTTAGGTAAGTGAACACCCAGCAGAGCCGTCTGATGGATACGTTCGTTTTGTGTTTTAGACGGAGATTTACAGCTATTTGGGAAATGCTTGCATTTGGCTGGAAAATAGCGTTTTCCGCTTCTTCACAGAAAGATTTGAGAAACTCCTGCGAACACAAATCAGTTTATCTCTGTAGGTTGAACGCACACATTGAAGGCCGTTGTGTTAGGTTGCTCCGTTTTGGTTTTAGAAGCAGATATTTCTCCAAACCGCGTTTACTCCCTTTCACTCTGGAATATCAAAACGCAGCTCCGAGATGCAACGGGCTTCTCACTCTCTGAATCTAGAGGCAGATTCAACTCCCTTAGGTAAGCGAACACCCAGCTGAGCAGTCTGAATGATACGTTCGTTTTGTGTTTTAGACGGAGATTTCCAGCTATTTTGGAAATGCTTCCATTTGGCTGGGAAAATGCTTTTTCCGCTTCTTCACAGAAAGGGTTTAGAAACTCCTGCAAACACACATCAGTTTAACTCTGTAAGTTGAACACACGCATTGAAGGCCGTTCTTTTAGGTAGCTCCGTTTTGGTTTTAGAAGCAGATATTTCTCCAAACCGCGTTTACTCCCATTCACTCTGGCATATCAAAACGCAGCTTTGAGAAGCAACGGGCTTCTCACTCTCTGAATCTAGAGGCAGATTGAACTCCCTTAGGTAAGCGAACACTCAGCAGAGCAATCTGAAGGATACGTTCGTTTTGTGTTTTAGACGGAGATTTACAGCTATTTGGGAAATGCTTGCATTTGGCTGGGAAATAGCTTTTTTCTTCTTCACAGAAAGCCTTTAGAAACTCCTGCAAACACCTATCAGTTAAACTCTTTAAGGTGAACGCACACATTGAAGGCCGTTCTGTTAGGTTGCTCCGTTTTGTTTTTAGAAACCGATATTTCTCCAAACCGCGTTTACTCCCATTCACGCTGGCATATCAAAACGCAGCTCCGAGAAGCAACGGGATTCTCACTCTCTGAATCTAGAGGCAGATACACGTTTCTCAGGTAAGCGAACACCCAGCAGAGTAGTTTGAAGGATACGTTCGTTTTGTGTTTTAGACGTAGATTTACAGGTATTTGAAAAATGCTTGCAATTTGCAGGGAAATAGCGTTTTATGCTTCTTCACAGAAAATGTTTAGAAACTCCTGCAAACACACATAAGTTTAACTCTGCAACTTGAACGCACACATTGAAGGCCGTTCTGTTAGGTTGCTCCGTTTTGGTTTTAGAAGCAGATATTTCTCCAAACCGCGTTTTCTCCCATTCACTCTGGCATATCAAAACGCAGCTTCGAAAAGCAACGTGCTTCTCACTCTCTGAATCTAGAGGCAGATTGAACTCCCTTAGGTAAGCGAACACCCAGAAGAGCAGTCTGAAGGATACGTTCATTTTGCGTTTTACACGGAGATTTACAGCTATTTGGGAAATGCTTGCATTTGGCTGGGAAAATGCGTATTTCGCTTCTTCAGAGAAAGTGTTTAGAAACTCCTGCAAACATACATCAGTTTAGTTCTGTACGTTGAACGCACACATTGAAGACCGTTCTTTTAGGTCGTTCCGTTTTGGATTTAGAAGCAGATATTTCTCCAAACCGCGTTTTCTCCCATTCATTCTGGCATATCAAAACGCAGCTCCGAGAAGCAACGTGCTTCTCACTCTCTCAATCTAGAGGCAGATTCAACTCCCTTAGGTAAGAAAACACGCAGCAGAGCAGTCTGAAGGATACGTTCGTTTTATGTTTTAGACGGAGATTTACAGCTATTTGGGAAATGCTTGCATTTGGCTGGAAAATAGCGTTTTCCGCTTCTTTACAGAAAGAATTGAGAAACTCCTGCAAACACACATCAGTTTATCACTGTAGGTTGAACGCACACATTGAAGGCCGTTGTGTTAGGTTGCTCCGTTTTGCTTTTAGAAGCAGATATTTCTCCAAACCGCGTTTACTCCCTTTCACTCTGGCATATCAAAACGCAGCTCCGAGAAGCAACGGGCTTCTCACTCTCTGAATCTAGAAGCAGATTCAACTCCCTTAGGTAAGCGAACACCCAGCAAAGCAGTCTGAAGGATACGTTCGTTTTGTGTTTTAGACGGAGATTTACAGCTCTTTGGGAGATGCTAGCATTTTGTTGGGAAATAGCCTTTTTTGCTTCTTCACAGAAAGGGTTTAGAAACTCCTGGAAACACACATCAGTTTAACTCTGTAAGTTGAACGCACACATTGAAGGCCGTTCTGTTAGGTTGCTCCGTTTTGGTTTTCGAAGCAGATATTTCTTCAAACCACTTTTACTCCCATTCACTCTGGCATATCAAAACGGAGCTTTGAGAAGAAACGGGCTTCTCACTCTCTGAATCTAGAGGCAGATTCAACTCCCTTAGGTAAGCGAACACCCAGCAGAGCAGTCTGAAGGTTACGTTCATTTTGTGGTATATACGGAGATTTACAGCTATTTGGGAAATGCTTACAAATGGCTGGGAAAATGCGCTTTCCGCTTCTTCACAGAAAGTGTTTAGAAACTCCTGCAAACCCACATAAATTTATCTCTGTAAGTTGAACGCACACATTGAAGGCCGTTCTGTTAGGTTGTTCCGTTTTGGTTTTAGAATCAGATATTTCTCCAAACCGCGTTTACTCCCATTCACTCTGGCGTATCAAAACGCAGCTCCGAGAAGAAACGTGCTTCTCACTCTCTGAATCTAGAGGCTGATTCAACTCCCTTAGGTATGAAAACACCCAGCAGAGCAGTCTGAAGGATACGTTCGTTTTGTGTTTTAGAAGGAGATTTACAGCTATTTGGGAGATGCTAGCATTTTGCTGGGAAATAGCGTTTTTTGCTTCTTCACAGAAAGGGTTTAGAAACTTCTGCAAACACACATCAGTTCAACTCTGTATGTTGAACGCACACATTGAAGGCCGTTCTGTTAGGTTGCTCCGTTTTGGTTTTAGAATCAGATATTTCTCCAAACCGCGTTTACTCTTTTTCACTCTGGCATATCAAAACTGAGCTCCAAGAAAAAACGGGCTTCTCACTCTCTGAATCTAGAGGCAGATTCAACTCCCTTAGGTAAGCGAACACCCAGCTGAGCAGTCTGAATGATACGTTCGTTTTGTGTTTTAGACGGAGATTTCCAGCTATTTAAGAAATGCTTGCATTTGGCTGGGAAAATGCGTTTTCCGCTTCTTCACAGAAAGGGTTTAGAAACTCCTGCAAACACCTATCAGTTTAACCCTTTAAGTTGAACGCACACATTGAAGGCCGTTCTATTAGGTTGCTCCGTTTTGGTTTTAGAAGCAGATATTTCTCCAAATCGCGTTTACTCCCATTCACTCTGGCATATCAAAACGCAGCTCGGAGAAGCAACGTGATTCTCACTCTCTGAATCTAGAGGCAGATTGAACTCCCTTAGGTAAGCGAACACCCAGCAGAGCAGTCTGAAGGATACGTTCATTTTGTGTTTTAAACGGAGATTTACAACTATTTGGGAAATGCTTGCATTTGGCTGGGAAAATGCGTTCTCCGCTTCTTCAGAGAAAGGGTTTAGAAACTCCTGCAAACACACATCAGTTGAACTCTGTAAGTTGAAAGCACACATTGAAGACCGTTCTGTTAGGTTGCTCCGTTTTGGTTTTAGAAGCAGATATTTCTCCAAACCGCGTTTTCTCTTATTCACTGGCATATCAAAACGCAGCTTCGAAAAGCAACGTGCTTCTCACTCTCTGAATCTAGAGGCAGATTGAACTCCCTTAGGTAAGCGAACACCCAGCAGAGCAGTCTAAAGGATACGTTCATTTTGCGTTTTACACAAAGATTTATAGCTATTAGGGAAATGCTTGCATTTGGCTGGGAAAATGCGTATTTTGCTTCTTCAGAGAAAGTGTTTAGAAACTCCTGCAAACATACATCAGTTTAATTCTGTACGTTGAACGCACACATTGAAGACCGTTCTTTTAGGTTGTTCCGTTTTGGATTTAGAAGGAGATATTTCTCCAAACCGGGTTTTCTCCCATTCAGTCTGGCATATCAAAACGCAGCTCCGAGAAGCAACGTGCTTCTCACTCTCTCCATCTAGAGGCAGATTCAACTCCCTTAGGTAAGAAAACACCCAGCAGAGCAGTCTGAAGGATACGTTCGTTTTGTGTTTTAGACGTAGATTTACAGCTATTTGGGAAATGCTTGCATTTTGCTGGGAAATAGCGTTTTTTGCTTCTTCACAGAAAATGTTTAGAAACTCCTGCAAACACACATCAGTTTAACTCTGTAAGTTGAATGCACACATTGAAGGCCGTTCTGTTAGGTTGCTCCGTTTTGGTTTTAGAAGCAGATATTTCTCCAAACAGCGTTTACTCCCATTCACTCTGGCATATCAAAACGCAGCTCCGAGAAGCAACGTGCTTCTCACTCTCTGAATCTAGAGTCAGATTCAACTCCCTTAGGTAAGCGAACACCCAGCAGTGCAGTCTGAAGGATACGTTCGATTTGTGTTTTAGACGTATATTTACAGCTATTTGGGAAATGCTTGCATTTGGCTGGGAAATAGCGTTTTCCGCTTCTTCACAGAAAGGATTTAGAAACTCCTGCAAACACACATCAGTTTAACACTGTAGGTTGAACGCACACATTGAAGGCAGTTCTGTTAAGTTGCTCCGTTTTGGATTTAGAATCAGATATTTCTCCAAACCGCGTTTACTCCCTTTCACTCTGGCATATCAAAATTCAGCTCCAAGATAAAACGAGCTTCTCACTCTCTGAATCTAGAGGCAGATTCAACTCCCTTAGGTAAGCGAACAAAAAGCAGAGCAGTCTGAAGGATACGTTCGTTTTGTATTTTAGACGGAGATTTACAGCTATTTGGGAAATTCTTGCATTTGGCTGGGAAAATGCGTTTTCCTCTTCTTCACAGAAATAGTTTAGAAACTCCTGCAAACACACATCAGTTTAACTCTGTAAGTTGAACGCACACATTGAAGGCCGTTCTGTTAGGTTGCTCCGTTTTGGTTTTAGAATCAGATATTTCTCCAAACCGCGTTTACTCATTTTCACTCTGGAATATCAAAACTCAGCTCCAAGAAAAAACGGGCTTCTCACTCTCTGAATCTAGAGGCAGATTCAACTTCCTTAGGTAAGTGAACACCCAGCAGAGCCGTCTGATGGATACGTTCGTTTTGTGTTTTAGACGGAGATTTACAGCTATTTGGGAAATGCTTGCATTTGGCTGGAAAATAGCGTTTTCCGCTTCTTCACAGAAAGATTTGAGAAACTCCTGCGAACACAAATCAGTTTATCTCTGTAGGTTGAACGCACACATTGAAGGCCGTTGTGTTAGGTTGCTCCGTTTTGGTTTTAGAAGCAGATATTTCTCCAAACCGCGTTTACTCCCTTTCACTCTGGCATATCAAAACGCAGCTCCGAGATGCAACGGGCTTCTCACTCTCTGAATCTAGAGGCAGATTCAACTCCCTTAGGTAAGCGAACACCCAGCTGAGCAGTCTGAATGATACGTTCGTTTTGTGTTTTAGACGGAGATTTCCAGCTATTTTGGAAATGCTTCCATTTGGCTGGGAAAATGCTTTTTCCGCTTCTTCACAGAAAGGGTTTAGAAACTCCTGCAAACACACATCAGTTTAACTCTGTAAGTTGAACACACGCATTGAAGGCCGTTCTTTTAGGTAGCTCCGTTTTGGTTTTAGAAGCAGATATTTCTCCAAACCGCGTTTACTCCCATTCACTCTGGCATATCAAAACGCAGCTTTGAGAAGCAACGGGCTTCTCACTCTCTGAATCTAGAGGCAGATTGAACTCCCTTAGGTAAGCGAACACTCAGCAGAGCAATCTGAAGGATACGTTCGTTTTGTGTTTTAGACGGAGATTTACAGCTATTTGGGAAATGCTTGCATTTGGCTGGGAAATAGCTTTTTTCTTCTTCACAGAAAGCCTTTAGAAACTCCTGCAAACACCTATCAGTTAAACTCTTTAAGGTGAACGCACACATTGAAGGCCGTTCTGTTAGGTTGCTCCGTTTTGTTTTTAGAAACCGATATTTCTCCAAACCGCGTTTACTCCCATTCACGCTGGCATATCAAAACGCAGCTCCGAGAAGCAACGGGATTCTCACTCTCTGAATCTAGAGGCAGATACACGTTTCTCAGGTAAGCGAACACCCAGCAGAGTAGTTTGAAGGATACGTTCGTTTTGTGTTTTAGACGTAGATTTACAGGTATTTGAAAAATGCTTGCAATTTGCAGGGAAATAGCGTTTTATGCTTCTTCACAGAAAATGTTTAGAAACTCCTGAAAACACACATAAGTTTAACTCTGCAACTTGAACGCACACATTGAAGGCCGTTCTGTTAGGTTGCTCCGTTTTGGTTTTAGAAGCAGATATTTCTCCAAACCGCGTTTTCTCCCATTCACTCTGGCATATCAAAACGCAGCTTCGAAAAGCAACGTGCTTCTCACTCTCTGAATCTAGAGGCAGATTGAACTCCCTTAGGTAAGCGAACACCCAGAAGAGCAGTCTGAAGGATACGTTCATTTTGCGTTTTACACGGAGATTTACAGCTATTTGGGAAATGCTTGCATTTGGCTGGGAAAATGCGTATTTCGCTTCTTCAGAGAAAGTGTTTAGAAACTCCTGCAAACATACATCAGTTTAGTTCTGTACGTTGAACGCACACATTGAAGACCGTTCTTTTAGGTCGTTCCGTTTTGGATTTAGAAGCAGATATTTCTCCAAACCGCGTTTTCTCCCATTCATTCTGGCATATCAAAACGCAGCTCCGAGAAGCAACGTGCTTCTCACTCTCTCAATCTAGAGGCAGATTCAACTCCCTTAGGTAAGAAAACACGCAGCAGAGCAGTCTGAAGGATACGTTCGTTTTATGTTTTAGACGGAGATTTACAGCTATTTGGGAAATGCTTGCATTTGGCTGGAAAATAGCGTTTTCCGCTTCTTTACAGAAAGAATTGAGAAACTCCTGCAAACACACATCAGTTTATCACTGTAGGTTGAACGCACACATTGAAGGCCGTTGTGTTAGGTTGCTCCGTTTTGCTTTTAGAAGCAGATATTTCTCCAAACCGCGTTTACTCCCTTTCACTCTGGCATATCAAAACGCAGCTCCGAGAAGCAACGGGCTTCTCACTCTCTGAATCTAGAAGCAGATTCAACTCCCTTAGGTAAGCGAACACCCAGCAAAGCAGTCTGAAGGATACGTTCGTTTTGTGTTTTAGACGGAGATTTACAGCTCTTTGGGAGATGCTAGCATTTTGTTTGGAAATAGCCTTTTTTGCTTCTTCACAGAAAGGGTTTAGAAACTCCTGGAAACACACATCAGTTTAACTCTGTAAGTTGAACGCACACATTGAAGGCCGTTCTGTTAGGTTGCTCCGTTTTGGTTTTCGAAGCAGATATTTCTTCAAACCACTTTTACTCCCATTCACTCTGGCATATCAAAACGGAGCTTTGAGAAGAAACGGGCTTCTCACTCTCTGAATCTAGAGGCAGATTCAACTCCCTTAGGTAAGCGAACACCCAGCAGAGCAGTCTGAAGGTTACGTTCATTTTGTGGTATATACGGAGATTTACAGCTATTTGGGAAATGCTTACAAATGGCTGGGAAAATGCGCTTTCCGCTTCTTCACAGAAAGTGTTTAGAAACTCCTGCAAACCCACATAAATTTATCTCTGTAAGTTGAACGCACACATTGAAGGCCGTTCTGTTAGGTTGTTCCGTTTTGGTTTTAGAATCAGATATTTCTCCAAACCGCGTTTACTCCCATTCACTCTGGCGTATCAAAACGCAGCTCCGAGAAGAAACGTGCTTCTCACTCTCTGAATCTAGAGGCTGATTCAACTCCCTTAGGTATGAAAACACCCAGCAGAGCAGTCTGAAGGATACGTTCGTTTTGTGTTTTAGAAGGAGATTTACAGCTATTTGGGAGATGCTAGCATTTTGCTGGGAAATAGCGTTTTTTGCTTCTTCACAGAAAGGGTTTAGAAACTTCTGCAAACACACATCAGTTCAACTCTGTATGTTGAACGCACACATTGAAGGCCGTTCTGTTAGGTTGCTCCGTTTTGGTTTTAGAATCAGATATTTCTCCAAACCGCGTTTACTCTTTTTCACTCTGGCATATCAAAACTGAGCTCCAAGAAAAAACGGGCTTCTCACTCTCTGAATCTAGAGGCAGATTCAACTCCCTTAGGTAAGCGAACACCCAGCTGAGCAGTCTGAATGATACGTTCGTTTTGTGTTTTAGACGGAGATTTCCAGCTATTTAAGAAATGCTTGCATTTGGCTGGGAAAATGCGTTTTCCGCTTCTTCACAGAAAGGGTTTAGAAACTCCTGCAAACACCTATCAGTTTAACCCTTTAAGTTGAACGCACACATTGAAGGCCGTTCTATTAGGTTGCTCCGTTTTGGTTTTAGAAGCAGATATTTCTCCAAATCGCGTTTACTCCCATTCACTCTGGCATATCAAAACGCAGCTCGGAGAAGCAACGTGATTCTCACTCTCTGAATCTAGAGGCAGATTGAACTCCCTTAGGTAAGCGAACACCCAGCAGAGCAGTCTGAAGGATACGTTCATTTTGTGTTTTAAACGGAGATTTACAACTATTTGGGAAATGCTTGCATTTGGCTGGGAAAATGCGTTCTCCGCTTCTTCAGAGAAAGGGTTTAGAAACTCCTGCAAACACACATCAGTTGAACTCTGTAAGTTGAAAGCACACATTGAAGACCGTTCTGTTAGGTTGCTCCGTTTTGGTTTTAGAAGCAGATATTTCTCCAAACCGCGTTTTCTCTTATTCACTGGCATATCAAAACGCAGCTTCGAAAAGCAACGTGCTTCTCACTCTCTGAA
This sequence comes from Callithrix jacchus, assembly GCF_049354715.1. Taxonomy (NCBI): domain Eukaryota; kingdom Metazoa; phylum Chordata; class Mammalia; order Primates; family Cebidae; genus Callithrix; species Callithrix jacchus. The sequence goes on along the minus strand of NC_133503.1, from coordinate 60,018,465 downwards.
TCTAGAGGCAGATTGAACTCCCTTAGGTAAGCGAACACCCAGCAGAGCAGTCTAAAGGATACGTTCATTTTGCGTTTTACACAAAGATTTATAGCTATTAGGGAAATGCTTGCATTTGGCTGGGAAAATGCGTATTTTGCTTCTTCAGAGAAAGTGTTTAGAAACTCCTGCAAACATACATCAGTTTAATTCTGTACGTTGAACGCACACATTGAAGACCGTTCTTTTAGGTTGTTCCGTTTTGGATTTAGAAGGAGATATTTCTCCAAACCGGGTTTTCTCCCATTCAGTCTGGCATATCAAAACGCAGCTCCGAGAAGCAACGTGCTTCTCACTCTCTCCATCTAGAGGCAGATTCAACTCCCTTAGGTAAGAAAACACCCAGCAGAGCAGTCTGAAGGATACGTTCGTTTTGTGTTTTAGACGTAGATTTACAGCTATTTGGGAAATGCTTGCATTTTGCTGGGAAATAGCGTTTTTTGCTTCTTCACAGAAAATGTTTAGAAACTCCTGCAAACACACATCAGTTTAACTCTGTAAGTTGAATGCACACATTGAAGGCCGTTCTGTTAGGTTGCTCCGTTTTGGTTTTAGAAGCAGATATTTCTCCAAACAGCGTTTACTCCCATTCACTCTGGCATATCAAAACGCAGCTCCGAGAAGCAACGTGCTTCTCACTCTCTGAATCTAGAGTCAGATTCAACTCCCTTAGGTAAGCGAACACCCAGCAGTGCAGTCTGAAGGATACGTTCGATTTGTGTTTTAGACGTATATTTACAGCTATTTGGGAAATGCTTGCATTTGGCTGGGAAATAGCGTTTTCCGCTTCTTCACAGAAAGGATTTAGAAACTCCTGCAAACACACATCAGTTTAACACTGTAGGTTGAACGCACACATTGAAGGCAGTTCTGTTAAGTTGCTCCGTTTTGGATTTAGAATCAGATATTTCTCCAAACCGCGTTTACTCCCTTTCACTCTGGCATATCAAAATTCAGCTCCAAGATAAAACGAGCTTCTCACTCTCTGAATCTAGAGGCAGATTCAACTCCCTTAGGTAAGCGAACAAAAAGCAGAGCAGTCTGAAGGATACGTTCGTTTTGTATTTTAGACGGAGATTTACAGCTATTTGGGAAATTCTTGCATTTGGCTGGGAAAATGCGTTTTCCTCTTCTTCACAGAAATAGTTTAGAAACTCCTGCAAACACACATCAGTTTAACTCTGTAAGTTGAACGCACACATTGAAGGCCGTTCTGTTAGGTTGCTCCGTTTTGGTTTTAGAATCAGATATTTCTCCAAACCGCGTTTACTCATTTTCACTCTGGAATATCAAAACTCAGCTCCAAGAAAAAACGGGCTTCTCACTCTCTGAATCTAGAGGCAGATTCAACTTCCTTAGGTAAGTGAACACCCAGCAGAGCCGTCTGATGGATACGTTCGTTTTGTGTTTTAGACGGAGATTTACAGCTATTTGGGAAATGCTTGCATTTGGCTGGAAAATAGCGTTTTCCGCTTCTTCACAGAAAGATTTGAGAAACTCCTGCGAACACAAATCAGTTTATCTCTGTAGGTTGAACGCACACATTGAAGGCCGTTGTGTTAGGTTGCTCCGTTTTGGTTTTAGAAGCAGATATTTCTCCAAACCGCGTTTACTCCCTTTCACTCTGGCATATCAAAACGCAGCTCCGAGATGCAACGGGCTTCTCACTCTCTGAATCTAGAGGCAGATTCAACTCCCTTAGGTAAGCGAACACCCAGCTGAGCAGTCTGAATGATACGTTCGTTTTGTGTTTTAGACGGAGATTTCCAGCTATTTTGGAAATGCTTCCATTTGGCTGGGAAAATGCTTTTTCCGCTTCTTCACAGAAAGGGTTTAGAAACTCCTGCAAACACACATCAGTTTAACTCTGTAAGTTGAACACACGCATTGAAGGCCGTTCTTTTAGGTAGCTCCGTTTTGGTTTTAGAAGCAGATATTTCTCCAAACCGCGTTTACTCCCATTCACTCTGGCATATCAAAACGCAGCTTTGAGAAGCAACGGGCTTCTCACTCTCTGAATCTAGAGGCAGATTGAACTCCCTTAGGTAAGCGAACACTCAGCAGAGCAATCTGAAGGATACGTTCGTTTTGTGTTTTAGACGGAGATTTACACCTATTTGGGAAATGCTTGCATTTGGCTGGAAAATAGCGTTTTCCGCTTCTTCACAGAAAGAATTGAGAAACTCCTACAAACACATATCAGTTTATCTCTGTAGGTTGAAAGCACACATTGAAGGCCGTTGTGTTACTTTGCTCCGTTTTGGTTTTAGAAGCAGATATTTCTCCAAACCGCGTTTTCTCCCTTTCACTCTGGCATATCAAAACGCAGCTCCGAGAAGCAACTTGTTTCTCACTCTCTGAATCTAGAGGCAGATTGAACTCCCTTAGGTAACAGAACACCCAGCAGAGCAGTCTGAAAGATACGTTCGTTTTGTGTTTCAAACGGAGATTTCCAGCTATTTTGGCAGTGGTTGCATTTGGCTGGGAAAATGCGTATTCCGCTTCTTCACAGAAAAAGTTTAGAAACTCCTGCAAACCAACGTCACTTTAACTCTGTAAGTTGAACGCACACATTGAGGGCCGTTCTGTTAGGGTGCTCCGTTTTGGTTTTAGAAGCAGATATTTCTCCAAATCGTGTTTACTACCTTACACTCTGGCATGTCAAAACGCAGCTCCGAGAAGCAACGGGCTTCTGACTCTCTGAATCTAGAGGCAGATTGAACTCCCTTAGGTAAGCGAATACCCTGCAGAGCAGTCTGAAGGATACGTTCGTTTTGTGTTTTAGACGGAGATTTACAGCTATTTGGGACATGCTTGCATTAGGCTGGGAAATAGCGTTTTCCGCTTCTTCACAGAAAGGGTTTAGAAACTCGTGCAAACACACATCAGTTTAACTCTGTAAGTTGAACGAAAACATTGAAGGCCGTTCTCTTAGGTTGCTCCGTTTTGGTTTAAGAAGCAGATATTTCTCAAAACCGCGATTACTCCCATTCACTCTGGCATATCAAAACGCAGCTCCGAGAAGCAACGGGCTTCTCACTCTCTGAATCTAGAAGCAGATTCAACTGCCTTAGTTAAGCGAATACCCAGCAGAGCAGTCTGAAGGATACGTTCGTTTTGTGTTTTAGAAGGAGATTTACAGCTATTTGAAAGATGCTAGCATTTGGCTGGGAAATAGCGTTTTTTGCTTCTTCACAGAAAGGGTTTAGAAACTTCTGCAAACACACATCAGTTTAACTCTGTATGTTGAACGCACACATTGAAGGCCGTTCTGTTAGGTTGCTCCGTTTTGGTTTTAGAATCAGATATTTCTCCAAACCGCGTTTACTCTTTTTCACTCTGGCATATCAAAACTCAGCTCCAAGAAAATACGGGCTTCTGACTTTCTGAATTTAGAGGCAGATTCAACTCCCTTAGGTAAGCGAACACCCAGCTGAGCAGTCTGAATGATACGTTCGTTTTGTGTTTTAGACGGAGATTTCCAGCTATTTAAGAAATGCTTGCATTTGGCTGGGAAAATGCGTTTTCCGCTTCTTCAGAGAAAGGGTTTATAAACTCCTGCAACAACACATCAGTTTAACTCTGTAAGTTGAACGCACACATTGAAGACCGTTCTGTTAGGTTTTACCGTTTTGGTTTTAGAAGCAGATATTTCTCCAAACCGCGTTTTCTCCCATTCACTCTGGCATATCAAAACGGAGCTCCGAGAAGCAACGTGCTTCTCACTCTCTCAATCTAGAGGCAGATTCAACTCCCTTAGGTAATCGAAAACCCAGCACAGCAGTCTGAAAAATACGTTCGTTTCGTGTTTTAGACGGAGATTTACAGCTATTTGGGAAATGCTTGCATTTTGCGGGGAAAATGCTTTTTCCACTTCTTCACAGAAAGGGTTTAGAAACTCCTGCAAAAACACATCAGTTTAACTCTATAAGTTGAACGCACACATTGAAGGCCGTTCTGTTAGGTTGCTCCGTTTTGGTTTTAGAAGCAGATATTACTCCAAACCGCGTTTACTGCCATTCACTCTGGCATATCAAAACGGAGCTCCGAGAAGCAACGTGCTTCTCACTCTCTGAATCTAGAGGCAGATTCAACTCCCTTAGGTAAGCGAACAAACAGCAGAGAAGTCTGAAAAATACGTTCGTTTTATGTTTTAGACGGAGATTTACAGCTATTTGGGAAATTCTTGCATTTGGCTGAAAAAATGCGTTTTCCGCTTCTTCACAGAAATAGTTTAGAAACTCCTGCAAACACACATCAGTTTAACTCTGTAATTTGAACGCACACATTGAAGACGGTTTAGTTAGGTTGTTCCGTTTTGGTTTTAGAAGCAGATATTTCTCCAAACGGCGTTTTCTCCCATTCACTCTGGCATATCAAAACGCAGCTCCAAGAAGCAACGTGCTTCTCACTCTCTCAATCTAGAGGCAGATTCAACTCCCTTAGGTAAGCGATCACCCAGCAGAGCAGTCTGAAGGATACGTTCGATTTGTGTTTTAAACGTAGATTTACAGCTATTTGGGAAATGCTTGCATTTGGCTGGGAAATAGCTTTTTTGCTTCTTCACAGAAAGGGTTTAGAAACTCCTGCAAACACACATCAGTTTAACTCTTTAATTGGAACGCACACATTGAAGGCCGTTCTGTTAGTTTGCTCCGTTTTGGTTTTAGAAGCAGATATTTCTCCAAACCGCGTTTACTCCCATTCACTCTGGCATATCAAAACGCAGTTCCGAGAAGCAACGTGCTTCTCACTCTCTCAATCTAGAGGCAGATTCAACTCCCTTAGGTAAGCGAACACCCAGCAGAGCAGTCTGAAGGATACGTTCGATTTGTGTTTTAGACGGAGATATACAGCTATTTGGGAAATGCTTGCATTTGGCTGGGAAATAGCTTTTTTGCTTCTTCACAGAAAGGGTTTAGAAACTCCTGCAAACACACATCAGTTTAACTCTGTAAGTTGAACGAACACATTGAAGGCCGTTCTGTTAGGTTTCTCCGTTTTTGTTTTAGAAGCAGATATTTCTTCAAACGGCGTTTACTCCCATTCACTCTGGCATATCAAAACGCAGCTCCGAGAAGCAACGTGCTTCTCACTCTCTGAATCTAGAGGCAGATTCAACTCCCTTAGCTAAGCGAACACCCAGGAGAGCAGTCTGAAGGATACATTCGTTTCCTGTTTTAGACGGAGATTTACAGCTATTTGGGAAATGCTTGCATTTGGCTGGGAAAATGCGTTTTCCGCTTCTTCACAGAAAGGGTTTAGAAACTCCTGCAAACACCTATCAGTTTAACTCTTTAAGTTGAACGCACACATTGAACGCCGTTCTGTTAGGTTGCTCCGTTTTGGTTTTAGAAGCAGATATTTCTCCAAACCGCGTTTACTTTTATTCACTCTGGCATATCAAAACGCAGCTCCGAGAAGCAACGTGCTTCTCACTCTCTCAATCTAGAGGCAGATTCAACTCCCTTAGGTAAGCGAACACCCAGCAGAGCAGTCTGAAGGATACGTTCGATTTGTGTTTTAGACGGAGATTTACAGCTATTTGGGAAATGCTTGCATTTGGCTGAAAAATAGCGTTTTCCACTTCTTCACAGAAAGGATTTAGAAACTCATGCAAACACACATCAGTTTAACACTGTAGGTTGAACGCACACATTGAAGGCCGTTCTGTTAGATTGCTCCGTTTTGGATTTAGAATCAGTTATTTCTCCAAACCGCGTTTACTCCCTTTCATTTTGGCATATCAAAACTCAGCTCCAAGAAAAAACGGGCTTCTCACTCTCTGAATCTAGAGGCAGATTCAACTCCCTTAGGTAAGCGAACACCCAGCAGAGCATTCTGAATGATACATTCGTTTCGTGTTTTAGACGGAGATTTACAGCTATTTTGGAAATGCTTGCATTTGGCTGGGAAAATGCTTTTTCCGCTTCATCACAGAAAGGGTTTAGAAACTCCTGCAAACACCTATCAGTTTACCTCTTTAAGTTGAACGCACACGTTGAAGGCCGTCCTGTTAGGTTGCTCCGTTTTGGTTTTAGAAGCAGATATTTCTCCAAACCGCGTTTACTCCCATTCACTCTGGCATATCAAAACGCAGCTCCGAGAAGCAATGTGGTTCTCACTCTCTCAATCTAGAGGCAGATTCAACTCCCTTAGGTAAGCGAACACCCAGCAGAGCAGTCTGAAGGATACGTTCGTTTCGTGTTTTAGACGGAGATTTACAGCTATTTGGGAAATGCTTGCATTTTGCTGGTAAAATGCTTTTTCCACTTCTTCACAGAAAGGGTTTAGAAACTCCTGCAACAACACATCAGTTTAACTCTATAAGTTGAACGCACACATTGAAGGCCGTTCTGTTAGGTTGCTCCGTTTTGGTTTAGAAGCAGATATTTCTCCAAACCTCGTTTACTCCCATTCACTCTGGCATATCAAAACGCAGCTCCAAGAAGCAACGGGCTTCTCACTCTCTGAATCTAGAGGGAGATTCAACTTTCTTAGGTAAGCGAACACCCAGCAGAGCAGTCTGAAGGATACGTTCGTTTTGTGTTTTAGAGGTAGATTTACAGCTATTTGTGAAATGCTTGCATTTTGCTGGGAAATAGCGTTTTTTGCTTCTTCACAGAAAATGTTTAGAAACTCCTGCAAACACACATCAGTTTAACTCTGTAAGTTGAACGCACACATTGAAGGCCGTTCTGTTAGGTTGCTCCGTTTTGGTTTTAGAAGCAGATATTTCTCCAATCCGCGTTTTCTCCCATTCACTTTGGCATATCAAAACGCAGCTCCGAAAAGCAACTTGTTTCTCACTCTCTGAATCTAGAGGCAGATTCAACTCCCTTAGGTAAGCGAACACCCAGCTGAGCAGTCTGAATGATACGTACGTTTTGTGTTTTAGACGGAGATTTCCAGCTATTTTGGCAGTGGTTGCATTTGGCTGAAAAAATGCTTTTTCCGCTTCTTCACACAAAGGGTTTAGAAACTCCTGCAAACACACATCAGTTTAACTCTGTAAGTTGAACACACGCATTGAAGGCCGTTCTGTTAGGTAGCTCCGTTTTGGTTTTAGAAGCAGATATTTCTCCAAATCGTGTTTACTACCTTACACTCTGGCATGTCAAAACGCAGCTCCGAGAATCAACGGGCTTCTGACTCTCTGAATCTAGAGGCAGATTGAACTCCCTTAGGTAAGCGAATACCCTGCAGAGCAGTCTGAAGGATACGTTCGTTTTGTGTTTTAGACGGAGATTTACAGCTATTTGGGAAATGCTTGCATTAGGCTGGGAAATAGCGTTTTCCGCTTCTTCACAGAAAGGGTTTAGAAACTCGTGCAAACACACATCAGTTTAACTCTGTAAGTTGAACGAAAACATTGAAGGCCGTTCTCTTAAGTTGCTCCGTTTTGGTTTAAGAAGCACATATTTCTCAAAACCGCGATTACTCCCATTCATTCTGGCATATCAAAACGCAGCTCCGAGAAGCAACGGGCTTCTCACTCTCTGAATCTAGAAGCAGATTCAACTGCCTTAGTTAAGCGAATACCCAGCAGAGAAGTCTGAAGGATACGTTCGTTTTGTGTTTTAGAAGGAGATTTACAGCTATTTGGGAGATGCTAGCATTTTGCTGGGAAATAGCGTTTTTTGCTTCTTCACAGAAAGGGTTTAGAAACTTCTGCAAACACACATCAGTTTAACTCTGTATGTTGAACGCACACATTGAAGGCCGTTCTGTTAGGTTGCTCCGTTTTGGTTTTAGAATCAGATATTTCTCCAAACCGCGTTTACTCTTTTTCACTCTGGCATATCAAAACTCAGCTCCAAGAAAATACGGGCTTCTGACTTTCTGAATTTAGAGGCAGATTCAACTCCCTTAGGTAAGCGAACACCCAGCTGAGCAGTCTGAATGATACGTTCGTTTTGTGTTTTAGACGGAGATTTCCAGCTATTTAAGAAATGCTTGCATTTGGCTGGGAAAATGCGTTTTCCGCTTCTTCAGAGAAAGGGTTTAGAAACTCCTGCAAACACACATCAGTTCAGCTCTGTAAGTTGAACGCACGCCTTGAAGGCCGTTCTGTTAGGTAGCTCCGTTTTGGTTTTAGAAGCTGATATTTCTCCAAACCGCGTTTACTCCCATTCACTCTGGCATATCAAAACGCAGCTCCGAGAAGCAACATGCTTCTCACTGTCTGAATCTAGAGGCAGATTAAACTCCCTTAGGTAAGCGAACACCCAGCAGAGCAGTCTGAATGATACATTCGTTTCGTGTTTTAGACGGAGATTTACAGCTATTTGGGAAATGCTTGCATTTGGCTGGGAAAATGCTTTTTCCCCTTCTTCACAGAAAGGGTTTAGAAACTCCTGCAAACACCTATCAGTTTAACCCTTTAAGTTGAACGCACACATTGAAGGCCGTTCTGTTAGGTTGCTCCGTTTTGGTTTTAGAAGCAGATATTTCTCCAAACCGCGTTTACTCCGGTTCACTCTGGCATATCAAAACGCAGCTCAGAGAAGAAACGTGCTTCTCACTCTCTGAATCTAGAGGCAGATTGAACTCCCTTAGGTAACAGAACACCCAGCAGAGCAGTCTGAAAGATACGTTCGTTTTGTGTTTCAAACGGAGATTTCCAGCTATTTTGGCAGTGGTTGCATTTGGCTGGGAAAATGCGTATTCCGCTTCTTCACAGAAAAAGTTTAGAAACTCCTGCAAACCAACGTCACTTTAACTCTGTAAGTTGAACGCACACATTGAGGGCCGTTCTGTTAGGGTGCTCCGTTTTGGTTTTAGAAGCAGATATTTCTCCAAATCGTGTTTACTACCTTACACTCTGGCATGTCAAAACGCAGCTCCGAGAAGCAACGGGCTTCTGACTCTCTGAATCTAGAGGCAGATTGAACTCCCTTAGGTAAGCGAATACCCTGCAGAGCAGTCTGAAGGATACGTTCGTTTTGTGTTTTAGACGGAGATTTACAGCTATTTGGGACATGCTTGCATTAGGCTGGGAAATAGCGTTTTCCGCTTCTTCACAGAAAGGGTTTAGAAACTCGTGCAAACACACATCAGTTTAACTCTGTAAGTTGAACGAAAACATTGAAGGCCGTTCTCTTAGGTTGCTCCGTTTTGGTTTAAGAAGCAGATATTTCTCAAAACCGCGATTACTCCCATTCACTCTGGCATATCAAAACGCAGCTCCGAGAAGCAACGGGCTTCTCACTCTCTGAATCTAGAAGCAGATTCAACTGCCTTAGTTAAGCGAATACCCAGCAGAGCAGTCTGAAGGATACGTTCGTTTTGTGTTTTAGAAGGAGATTTACAGCTATTTGGGAGATGCTAGCATTTTGCTGGGAAATAGCGTTTTTTGCTTCTTCACAGAAAGGGTTTAGAAACTTCTGCAAACACACATCAGTTTAACTCTGTATGTTGAACGCACACATTGAAGGCCGTTCTGTTAGGTTGCTCCGTTTTGGTTTTAGAATCAGATATTTCTCCAAACCGCGTTTACTCTTTTTCACTCTGGCATATCAAAACTCAGCTCCAAGAAAATACGGGCTTCTGACTTTCTGAATTTAGAGGCAGATTCAACTCCCTTAGGTAAGCGAACACCCAGCTGAGCAGTCTGAATGATACGTTCGTTTTGTGTTTTAGACGGAGATTTCCAGCTATTTAAGAAATGCTTGCATTTGGCTGGGAAAATGCGTTTTCCGCTTCTTCAGAGAAAGGGTTTAGAAACTCCTGCAAACACACATCAGTTCAGCTCTGTAAGTTGAACGCACGCTTTGAAGGCCGTTCTGTTAGGTAGCTCCGTTTTGGTTTTAGAAGCTGATATTTCTCCAAACCGCGTTTACTCCCATTCACTCTGGCATATCAAAACGCAGCTCCGAGAAGCAACATGCTTCTCACTGTCTGAATCTAGAGGCAGATTCAACTCCCTTAGGTAAGCGAACACCCAGCAGAGCAGTCTGAATGATACATTCGTTTCGTGTTTTAGACGGAGATTTACAGCTATTTGAAAAATGCTTGCAATTTGCAGGGAAATAGCGTTTTCTGCTTCTTCACAGAAAATGTTTAGAAACTCCTGCAAACACACATCAGTTTAACTCTGCAACTTGAACGCACACATTGAAGGCCGTTCTGTTAGGTTGCTCCGTTTTGGTTTTACAAGCAGATACTTCTCCAAACCGCGTTTACTCCGGTTCACTCTGGCATATCAAAACGCAGCTCAGAGAAGCAACGTGCTTCTCACTCTCTGAATCTAGAGGCAGATTGAACTCCCTTAGGTAAGCGAACACCCAGCAGAGCAGTCTGAAGGATACGTTCCTTTTGTGTTTTAGACGGAGATTTACAGCTATTTGGGAAATGCTTGCATTTGACTGGCAAAATGCGTTTTCCGCTTCTTCAGAGAAAGGGTTTAGAAACTCCTGCAAACACACATCAGTATAACTCTGTAAGTTGAAAGCACACATTGAAGACCGTTCTGTTAGGTTGCTCCATTTTGGTTTTAGAAGCAGATATTTCTCCAAACCGCGTTTTCTCTTATTCACTCTGGCATATCAAAACGCAGCTCCGAAAAGCAACGTGCTTCTCACTCTGAATCTAGAGGCAGATTGAACTCCCTTAGGTAAGCGAACACCCAGCAGAGCAGTCTAAAGGATACGTTCATTTTGCGTTTTACACAAAGATTTATAGCTATTTGGGAAATGCTTGCATTTGGCTGGGAAAATGCGTATTTTGCTTCTTCAGAGAAAGTGTTTAGAAACTCCTGCAAACATACATCAGTTTAATTCTGTACGTTGAACGCACACATTGAAGACCGTTGTTTTAGGTTGCTCCGTTTTGGTTTTAGAAGCAGATATTTCTCCAAACCGCGTTTACTCCCTTTCACTCTGGCATATCAAAACGCAGCTCCGAGAAGCAACGGGCTTCTCACTCTCTGAATCTAGAAGCAGATTCAACTCCCTTAGGTAAGCGAACACCCAGCAGAGCAGTCTGAAGGATACGTTCGTTTTGTGTTTTAGACGGAGATTTACAGCTATTTGGGAGATGCTAGCATTTTGTTGGGAAATAGCCTTTTTTGCTTCTTCACAGAAAGGGTTTAGAAACTCCTGGAAACACACATCAGTTTCACTCTGTAAGCTGAACGCACACATTGAAGGCCGTTCTGTTAGGTTGCTCCGTTTTGTTTTTAGAAACAGATATTTCTCCAAACCGCGTTTACTCCCATTCACTCTGGCATATCAAAACGCAGCTCCGAGAAGCAACGGGCTTCTCACTCTCTGAATCTAGAGGCAGATACAACTTTCTTAGGTAAGCGAACACCCAGCAGAGTAGTTTGAAGGATACGTTCGTTTTGTGTTTTAGACGTAGATTTACAGCTATTTGAAAAATGCTTGCAATTTGCAGGGAAATAGCGTTTTCTGCTTCTTCACAGAAAATGTTTAGAAACTCCTGCAAACACACATCAGTTTAACTCTGCAACTTGAACGCACACATTGAAGGCCGTTCTGTTAGGTTGCTCCGTTTTGGTTTTACAAGCAGATATTTCTCCAAACCGCGTTTACTCCGGTTCACTCTGGCATATCAAAACGCAGCTCAGAGAAGCAACGTGCTTCTCACTCTCTGAATCTAGAGGCAGATTGAACTCCCTTAGGTAAGCGAACACCCAGCAGAGCAGTCTGAAGGATACGTTCCTTTTGTGTTTTAGACGGAGATTTACAGCTATTTGGGAAATGCTTGCATATGACTGGGAAAATGCGTTTTCCGCTTCTTCAGAGAAAGGGTTTAGAAACTCCTGCAAACACACATCAGTTTAACTCTGTAAGTTGAAAGCACACATTGAAGACCGTTCTGTTAGGTTGTTCCGTTTTGGTTTTAGAAGCAGATATTTCTCCAAACCGCGTTTTCTCCCATTCACTCTGGCATATCAAAACGCAGCTCCGAGAAGCAACTTGCTTCTCACTCTGTCAATCTAGAGGCAGATTCAACTTCCTTAGGCAAGCGAACACCCAGCAGAGCAGTCTGAAGGATACGTTCGATTTGTGTTTTAGACGGAGATTTACAGCTATTTGGGAAATGCTTGGATTTGGCTGGGAAATAGCGTTTTCCGCTTCTTCACAATAAGGATTTAGAAACTCCTGCAAACACACATCAGTTTAACACTGTAGGTTGAACGCACACATTGAAGGCCGTTATGTTAGGTTGCTCCGTTTTGCATTTAGAATCAGTTATTTATCCAAACCGCGTTTACTCCCTTTCATTCTGGCATATCAAAACTCAGCTCCAAGAAAAAACGGGCTTCTCACTCTCTGAATCTAGAGGCAGATTCAACTCCCTTAGGTAAGCGAACACCCAGCAGAGCATTCTGAATGATACATTCGTTTCGTGTTTTAGACGGAGATTTACAGCTATTTTGGAAATGCTTGCATTTGGCTGGGAAAATGCTTTTTCCGCTTCATCACAGAAAGGGTTTAGAAACTCCTGCAAACACCTATCAGTTTACCTCTTTAAGTTGAACGCACACATTGAAGGCCGTTCTGTTAGGTTGCTCCGTTTTGGTTTTAGAAGCAGATATTTCTCCAAACCGCGTTTACTCCCATTCACTCTGGCATATCAAAACGCAGCTCCGAGAAGCAATGTGCTTCTCACTCTCTCAATCTAGAGGCAGATTCAACTCCCTTAGGTAAGCGAACACCCAGCAGAGCAGTCTGAAGGATACGTTCGTTTCTTGTTTTAGACGGAGATTTACAGCTATTTGGGATATGCTTGTATTTTGCTGGGAAAATGCTTTTTCCACTTCTTCACAGAAATGGTTTAGAAACTCCTGCAACAACACATCAGTTTAACTCTATAAGTTGAACGCACACATTGAAGGCCGTTCTGTTAGGTTGCTCCGTTTTGGTTTTAGAAGCAGATATTTCTCCAAACCGCGTTTACTCCCATTCACTCTGGCATATCAAAACGCAGCTCCAAGAAGCAACGGGCTTCTCACTCTCTGAATCTAGAGGGAGATTCAACTTTCTTAGGTAAGCGAACACCCAGAAGAGCAGTCTGAAGGATACGTTCGTTTTGTGTTTTAGAGGTAGATTTACAGCTATTTGTAAAATGCTTGCATTTTGCTGGGAAATAGCGTTTTTTGCTTCTTCACAGAAAATGTTTAGAAACTCCTGCAAACACACATCAGTTTAACTCTGTAAGTTGAACGCACACATTGAAGGCCGTTCTGTTAGGTTGCTCCGTTTTGGTTTTAGAAGCAGATATTTCTCCAAACCGCGTTTTCTCCCATTCACTCTGGCATATCAAAACGCAGCTCCGAAAAGCAACGTGCTTCTCACTCTCTGAATCTAGAGGCAGATTGAACTCCCTTAGGTAAGCGAACACCCAGCAGAGCAGTCTGAAGGATACGTTCATTTTGCGTTTTACACGGAGATTTACAGCTATTTGGGAAATGCTTGCATTTGGCTGGGAAAATGCGTATTTCGCTTCTTCAGAGAAAGTGTTTAGAAACTCCGGCAAACATACATCAGTTTAACTCTGTACGTTGAACGCACACATTGAAGACCGTTCTGTTAGGTTGTTCCGTTTTGGTTTTAGAAGCAGATATTTCTCCAAACCGCGTTTTCTCCCATTCACTCTGGCATATCAAAACGCAGCTCCGAGAAGCAACGTGCTTCTCACTCTCTTAATCTAGAGGCAGATTCAACTCCCTTAGGTAAAAAAACACCCAGCAGAGCAGTCTGAAGGATACGTTCGTATTGTGTTTTAGACGGAGATTTACAGCTATTTGGGAAATGCTTGCATTTGGCTGGAAAATAGCGTTTTCCGCTTCTTCACAGAAAGAATTTAGAAACTCCTGCGAACACAAATCAGTTTATCTCTGTAGGTTGAACGCACACATTGAAGGCCGTTGTGTTAGGTTGCTCCGTTTTGGTTTTAGAAGCAGATATTTCTCCAAACCGCGTTTACTCCCCTTCACTCTGGCATATCAAAACGCAGCTCCGAGAAGCAACGGGCTTCTCACTCTCTGAATCTAGAAGCAGATTCACCTCCCTTAGGTAAGCGAACACCCAGCAGAGCAGTCTGAAGGGTACGTTCGTTTTGTGTTTTAGACGTAGATTTACAGCTATTTGGGAAATGCTTGCATTTTGCTGGGAAATAGCGTTTTTTGCTTTTTCACAGAAAATGTTTAGAAACTCCTGGAAACACACATCAGTTTAACTCTGTAAGTTGAACGCACACATTGAAGGCCGTTCTGTTAGGTTGCTCCGTTTTGGTTTTAGAAGCAGATATTTCTCCAAACCGCGTTTACTACCATTCACTCTGGCATATCAAAACGCAGCTCCGAGAAGCAACGTGCTTTTCACTCTCTGAATCTAGAGGCAGATTCAACTCCCTTAGGTAAGCGAACACTTAGCAGTGCAGTCTGAAGGATACGTTCGATTTGTGTTTTAGACGGAAATTTACAGCTATTTGGGAAATGCTTGCATTTGGCTGGGAAATAGCGTTTTCCGCTTCTTCACAGAAAGGATTTAGAAACTCCTGCAAACACACATCAGTTTAACACTGTAGGTTGAACGCACACATTGAAGGCCGTTCTGTTAAGTTGCTCCGTTTTGGATTTAGAATCAGATATTTCTCCAAACCGCGTTTACTCCCTTTCATTCTGGCATATCAAAATTTAGCTCCAAGAAAAAACGGGCTTCTCACTCTCTGAGTCTAGAGGCAGATTCAACTCCCTTAGGTAAGCGAACAAAAAGCAGAGCAGTCTGAGGGATACGTTCGTTTTGTGTTTTAGACGGAGATTTACAGCTATTTGGGAAATTCTTGCATTTGGCTGGGAAAATGCGTTTTCCGCTTCTTCACAGAAATAGTTTAGAAACTCCTGCAAACACACATCAGTTTAACTCTGTAAGTTGAACGCACACATTGAAGGCCGTTCTGTTAGGTTGCTCCGTTTTGGTTTTAGAATCAGATATTTCTCCAAACCGCGTTTACTCTCTTTCACTCAGGCATATCAAAACTCAGCTCCAAGAAAAAACAAGCTTCTCACTCTCTGAATCTAGAGGCAGATTCAACTCCCTTAGGTAAGCGAACACCCAGCTGAGCAGTCTGAATGATACGTTCGTTTTGTGTTTTAGACGGAGATTTCCAGCTATTTAAGAAATGCTTGCATTTGGCTGGGAAAATGCGTTTTCCGCTTCTTCACAGAAAGGGTTTAGAAACTCCTGCAAACACACATCAGTTTAACTGTGTACGTTGAACGCACACATTAAAGGCCGTTCTGTTAGGTTTCTCCGTTTTGTTTTTAGAAGCAGATATTTCTCCAAACGGCGTTTACTCCCATTCACTCTGGCATATCAAAACGCAGCTCCGAGAAGCAACGTGCTTCTCACTCTCTGAATCTAGAGGCAGATTCAACTCCCTTAGGTAAGCGAACACCCAGCAGAGCAGTCTGAAGGATACATTCGTTTCGTGTTTTAGACGGAGATTTACAGCTATTTCGGAAATGCTTGCATTTGGCTGGGAAAATGCTTTTTCCGCTGCTTCACAGAAAGGGTTTAGAAGCTCCTGCAAACACCCATCAGTTGAACTCTGTAAGTTGAACGCACGCATTGAAGGCCGTTCTTTTAGGTTGCTCCGTTTTGGTTTTAGAAGCAGATATTTCTCCAAACCGCGTTTTCTCCCATTCACTCTGGCATATCAAAACGCAGCTCCGAGAAGCAACTTGCTTCTCACTCTGTCAATCTAGAGGCAGATTCAACTTCCTTAGGCAAGCGAACACCCAGCAGAGCAGTCTGAAGTATACGTTCGATTTGTGTTTTAGACGGAGATTTACAGCTATTTGGGAAATGCTTGGATTTGGCTGGGAAATAGCGTTTTCCGCTTCTTCACAATAAGGATTTAGAAACTCCTGCAAACACACATCAGTTTAACACTGTAGGTTGAACGCACACATTGAAGGCCGTTCTTTTAGGTTGCTCCGTTTTGGTTTTAGAAGCAGATATTTCTCCAAACCGCGTTTACTCCCATTCACTCTGGCATATCAAAACGCAGCTCCGAGAAGCAACGTGCTTCTCACTCTATCAATCTAGAGGCA
Organism: Callithrix jacchus; assembly: GCF_049354715.1. Classification (NCBI taxonomy): domain Eukaryota; kingdom Metazoa; phylum Chordata; class Mammalia; order Primates; family Cebidae; genus Callithrix; species Callithrix jacchus. Next base: position 60,002,339 of record NC_133503.1, on the reverse strand, counting down.
GATTCAACTCCCTTAGGTAAGCCAACACCCAGCAGAGCAATCTGAAGGATACGTTCGATTTTTGTTTTAGACGGAGATTTACATCTATTTGGGAAATGCTTGCATTTGGCTGAAAAATAGCGTTTTCCGCTGCTTCACAGAAAGGATTTAGAAACTCCTGCAAACACACATCAGTTTAACACTGTAGGTTGAACGCACACATTGAAGGCCGTTCTGTTATGTTGCTCCGTTTTGCATTTAGAATCAGTTATTTATCCAAACCGCGTTTACTCCCTTTCATTCTGGCATATCAAAACTCAGCTCCAAGAAAAAACGGGCTTCTCACTCTCTGAATCTAGAGGCAGATTCAACTCCCTTAGGTAAGCGAACACCCAGCAGAGCAGTCTGAAATATATGTTCGTTTTCTGTTTTACACGGACATTTACAGCTATTTGGGAAATGCTTGCATTTGGCTGGGAAATAGCTTTTTTGCTTCTTCACAGAAAGGGTTTAGAAACTCCTGCAAACACACATCAGTTTAACTGTGTACGTTGAACGCACACATTGAAGGCCGTTCTGTTAGGTTTCTCCGTTTTGGTTTTAGAAGCAGATATTTCTCCAAACGGCGTTTACTCCCATTCACTCTGGCATATCAAAACGCAGCTCCGAGATGCAACGTGCTTCTCACTCTCTGAATCTAGAGGCAGATTCAACTCCCTTAGGTAAGCGAACACCCAGCAGAGCAGTCTGAAGGATACATTCGTTTCGTGTTTTAGACGGAGATTTACAGCTATTTCGGAAATGGTTGCCTTTGGCTGGGAAAATGCTTTTTCCGCTGCTTCACAGAAAGGGTTTAGAAACTCCTGCAAACACACATCAGTTGAACTCTGTAAGTTGAACGCACGCATTGAAGGCCGTTGTGTTAGGTTGCTCCGTTTTGGTTTTAGAAGCTATTTCTCCAAACCGCGTTTACTCCCATTCACTCTGGCATATCTAAACGCAGCTCCGAGAAGCAACATGCTTTTCACTCTCTGAATCTAGAGGCAGATTCAACTCCCTTAGGTAAGCGAACACCCAGCAGAGCAGTCTGAATGATACATTCGTTTCGTGTTTTAGACGGAGATTTACAGCTATTTGGGAAATGCTTGCATTTGGCTGGGAAAATGCTTTTTCCGCTTCATCACAGAAAGGGTTTAGAAAGTCCTGCAAACACCTATCCGTTTAACTCTTTAAGTTGAACGCACACATTGAAGGCCGTTCTGTTAGGTTGCTCCGTTTTGGTTTTAGAAGCAGATATTTCTCCAAACCGCGTTTACTGCCGTTCACTCTGGTATATCAAAACGCAGCTCCGAGAAGCAACGTGCTTCTCACTCTCTGAATCTAGAGGCAGATTGAACTCCCTTAGGTAAGCGAACACCCAGCAGAGCAGTCTGAAAAATACGTTCATTTTGTGTTTTAGACGGAGATTTACAACTATTTGGGAAATGCTTGCATTTGGCTGGGAAAATGCGTTTTTCGCTTCTTCAGAGAAAGGGTTTAGAAACTCCGGCAACAACACATCAGTTTAACTCTGTAAGTTGAACGCACACATTGAAGACCGTTCTGTTAGGTTTTTCCGTTTTGGTTTTAGAAGCAGATATTTCTCCAAACCGCGTTTTCTCCCATTCACTCTGGCATATCAAAACGGAGCTCCGAGAAGCAACGTGCTTCTCACTCTCTCAATCTAGAGGCAGATTCAACTCCCTTAGGTAAGCGAACACCCAGCAGAGCAGTCTGAAGGATACGTTCGTTTCTTGTTTTAGACGGAGATTTACAGCTATTTGGGATATGCTTGTATTTTGCTGGGAAAATGCTTTTTCCACTTCATCACAGAAATGGTTTAGAAACTCCTGCAACAACACATCAGTTTAACTCTATAAGTTGAACGCACACATTGAAGGCCGTTCTGTTAGGTTGCTCCGTTTTGGTTTTAGAAGCAGATATTTCTCCAAACCGCGTTTACTCCCATTCACTCTGGCATATCAAAACGCAGCTCCAAGAAGCAACGGGCTTCTCACTCTCTGAATCTAGAGGGAGATTCAACTTTCTTAGGTAAGCGAACACCCAGCAGAGCAGTCTGAAGGATACGTTCGTTTTGTGTTTTAGAGGTAGATTTACAGCTATTTGGGAAATGCTTGCATTTGGCTGGGAAAATGCGTATTTCGCATCTTCAGAGAAAGTGTTTAGAAACTCCGGCAAACATACATCAGTTTAACTCTGTACGTTGAACGCACACATTGAAGACCGTTCTGTTAGGTTGTTCCGTTTTGGTTTTAGAAGCAGATATTTCTCCAAACCGCGTTTTCTCCCATTCACTCTGGCATATCAAAACGCAGCTCCGAGAAGCAACGTGCTTCTCACTCTCTTAATCTAGAGGCAGATTCAACTCCCTTAGGTAAAAAAACACCCAGCAGAGCAGTCTGAAGGATACGTTCGTATTGTGTTTTAGACGGAGATTTACAGCTATTTGGGAAATGCTTGCATTTGGCTGGAAAATAGCGTTTTCCGCTTCTTCACAGAAAGAATTTAGAAACTCCTGCGAACACAAATCAGTTTATCTCTGTAGGTTGAACGCACACATTGAAGGCCGTTGTGTTAGGTTGCTCCGTTTTGGTTTTAGAAGCATATATTTCTCCAAACCGCGTTTACTCCCCTTCACTCTGGCATATCAAAACGCAGCTCCGAGAAGCAACGTGCTTTTCACTCTCTGAATCTAGAAGCAGATTCAACTCCCTTAGGTAAGCGAACACCCAGCAGTGCAGTCTGAAGGATACGTTCGATTTTTGTTTTAGACGGAGATTTACAGCTATTTGGGAAATGCTTGCATTTGGCTGGGAAATAGCGTTTTCCGCTTCTTCACAGAAAGGATTTAGAAACTCCTGCAAACACACATCAGTTTAACACTGTAGGTTGAACGCACACATTGAAGGCCGTTCTGTTAAGTTGCTCCGTTTTGGATTTAGAATCAGATATTTCTCCAAACCGCGTTTACTCCCTTTCATTCTGGCATATCAAAATTCAGCTCCAAGAAAAAACGGGCTTCTCACTCTCTGAGTCTAGAGGCAGATTCAACTTCCTTAGGTAAGCGAACAAAAAGCAGAGCAGTCTGAAGGATACGTTCGTTTTGTGTTTTAGACGGAGATTTACAGCTATTTGGGAAATTCTTGCATTTGGCTGGGAAAATGCGTTTTCCGCTTCTTCACAGAAATAGTTTAGAAACTCCTGCCAACACACATCAGTTTAACTCTGTAAGTTGAACGCACACATTGAAGGCCGTTCTGTTAGGTTGCTCCGTTTTCGTTTTAGAATCAGATATTTCTCCAAACCGCGTTTACTCTCTTTCACTCAGGCATATCAAAACTCAGCTCCAAAAAAAAACAAGCTTCTCACTCTCTGAATCTAGAGGCAGATTCAACTCCCTTAGGTAAGCGAACACCCAGCTGAGCAGTCTGAATGATACGTTCGTTTTGTGTTTTAGACGGAGATTTCCAGCTATTTAAGAAATGCTTGCATTTGGCTGGGAAAATGCGTTTTCCGCTTCTTCACAGAAAGGGTTTAGAAACTCCTGCAAACACACATCAGTTTAACTGTGTACGTTGAACGCACACATTAAAGGCCGTTCTGTTAGGTTTCTCCGTTTTGTTTTTAGAAGCAGATATTTCTCCAAACGGCGTTTACTCCCATTCACTCTGGCATATCAAAACGCAGCTCCGAGAAGCAACGTGCTTCTCACTCTCTGAATCTAGAGGCAGATTCAACTCCCTTAGGTAAGCGAACACCCAGCAGAGCAGTCTGAAGGATACATTCGTTTCGTGTTTTAGACGGAGATTTACAGCTATTTCGGAAATGCTTGCATTTGGCTGGGAAAATGCTTTTTCCGCTGCTTCACAGAAAGGGTTTAGAAGCTCCTGCAAACACCCATCAGTTGAACTCTGTAAGTTGAACGCACGCATTGAAGGCCGTTCTTTTAGGTTGCTCCGTTTTGGTTTTAGAAGCTGATATTTCTCCAAACCGCGTTTACTGCCGTTCACTCTGGCATATCAAAACGCAGCTCCGAGAAGCAACGTGCTTCTCACTCTCTGAATCTAGAGGCAGATTGAACTCCCTTAGGTAAGCGAACACCCAGCAGAGCAGTCTGAAAAATACGTTCATTTTGTGTTTTAGACGGAGATTTACAACTATTTGGGAAATGCTTGCATTTGGCTGGGAAAATGCGTTTTCCGCTTCTTCAGAGAAAGGGTTTATAAACTCCTGCAACAACACATCAGTTTAACTCTGTAAGTTGAACGCACACATTGAAGACCGTTCTGTTAGGTTTTACCGTTTTGGTTTTAGAAGCAGATATTTCTCCAAACCGCGTTTTCTCCCATTCACTCTGGCATATCAAAACGGAGCTCCGAGAAGCAACGTGCTTCTCACTCTCTCAATCTAGAGGCAGATTCAACTCCCTTAGGTAAGCGAACACCCAGCACAGCAGTCTGAAAAATACGTTCGTTTCGTGTTTTAGACGGAGATTTACAGCTATTTGGGAAATGCTTGCATTTTGCGGGGAAAATGCTTTTTCAACTTCTTCACAGAAAGGGTTTAGAAACTCCTGCAAAAACACATCAGTTTAACTCTATAAGTTGAACGCACACATTGAAGGCCGTTCTGTTAGGTTGCTCCGTTTTGGTTTTAGAAGCAGATATTACTCCAAACCGCGTTTACTGCCATTCACTCTGGCATATCAAAACGGAGCTCCGAGAAGCAACGTGCTTCTCACTCTCTGAATCTAGAGGCAGATTCAACTCCCTTAGGTAAGCGAACAAACAGCAGAGAAGTCTGAAAAATACGTTCGTTTTATGTTTTAGACGGAGATTTACAGCTATTTGGGAAATTCTTGCATTTGGCTGAAAAAATGCGTTTTCCGCTTCTTCACAGAAATAGTTTAGAAACTCCTGCAAACACACATCAGTTTAACTCTGTAATTTGAACGCACACATTGAAGACGGTTTAGTTAGGTTGTTCCGTTTTGGTTTTAGAAGCAGATATTTCTCCAAACGGCGTTTTCTCCCATTCACTCTGGCATATCAAAACGCAGCTCCAAGAAGCAACGTGCTTCTCACTCTCTCAATCTAGAGGCAGATTCAACTCCCTTAGGTAAGCGATCACCCAGCAGAGCAGTCTGAAGGATACGTTCGATTTGTGTTTTAAACGTAGATTTACAGCTATTTGGGAAATGCTTGCATTTGGCTGGGAAATAGCTTTTTTGCTTCTTCACAGAAAGGGTTTAGAAACTCCTGCAAACACACATCAGTTTAACTCTTTAATTGGAACGCACACATTGAAGGCCGTTCTGTTAGTTTGCTCCGTTTTGGTTTTAGAAGCAGATATTTCTCCAAACCGCGTTTACTCCCATTCACTCTGGCATATGAAAACGCAGTTCCGAGAAGCAACGTGCTTCTCACTCTCTCAATCTAGAGGCAGATTCAACTCCCTTAGGTAAGCGAACACCCAGCAGAGCTGTCTGAAGGATACGTTCGATTTGTGTTTTAGACGGAGATATACAGCTGTTTGGGAAATGCTTGCATTTGGCTGGGAAATAGCTTTTTTGCTTCTTCACAGAAAGGGTTTAGAAACTCCTGCAAACACACATCAGTTTAACTCTGTAAGTTGAACGAACACATTGAAGGCCGTTCTGTTAGGTTTCTCCGTTTTTGTTTTAGAAGCAGATATTTCTTCAAACGGCGTTTACTCCCTTTCACTCTGGCATATCAAAACGCAGCTCCGAGAAGCAACGTGCTTCTCACTCTCTGAATCTAGAGGCAGATTCAACTCCCTTAGCTAAGCGAACACCCAGGAGAGCAGTCTGAAGGATACATTCGTTTCCTGTTTTAGACGGAGATTTACAGCTATTTGGGAAATGCTTGCATTTGGCTGGGAAAATGCGTTTTCCGCTTCTTCACAGAAAGGGTTTAGAAACTCCTGCAAACACCTATCAGTTTAACTCTTTAAGTTGAACGCACACATTGAACGCCGTTCTGTTAGGTTGCTCCGTTTTGGTTTTAGAAGCAGATATTTCTCCAAACCGCGTTTACTTTTATTCACTATGGCATATCAAAACGCAGCTCCGAGAAGCAACGTGCTTCTCACTCTCTCAAACTAGAGGCAGATTCAACTCCCTTAGGTAAGCGAACACCCAGCAGAGCAGTCTGAAGGATACGTTCGATTTGTGTTTTAGACGGAGATTTACAGCTATTTGGGAAATGCTTGCATTTGGCTGAAAAATAGCGTTTTCCACTTCTTCACAGAAAGGATTTAGAAACTCATGCAAACACACATCAGTTTAACACTGTAGGTTGAACGCACACATTGAAGGCCGTTCTGTTAGATTGCTCCGTTTTGGATTTAGAATCAGTTATTTCTCCAAACCGCGTTTACTCCCTTTCATATTGGCATATCAAAACTCAGCTCCAAGAAAAAACGGGCTTCTCACTCTCTGAATCTAGAGGCAGATTCAACTCCCTTAGGTAAGCGAACACCCAGCAGAGCATTCTGAATGATACATTCGTTTCGTGTTTTAGACGGAGATTTACAGCTATTTTGGAAATGCTTGCATTTGGCTGGGAAAATGCTTTTTCCGCTTCATCACAGAAAGGGTTTAGAAACTCCTGCAAACACCTATCAGTTTACCTCTTTAAGTTGAACGCACACGTTGAAGGCCGTCCTGTTAGGTTGCTCCGTTTTGGTTTTAGAAGCAGATATTTCTCCAAACCGCGTTTACTCCCATTCACTCTGGCATATCAAAACGCAGCTCCGAGAAGCAATGTGGTTCTCACTCTCTCAATCTAGAGGCAGATTCAACTCCCTTAGGTAAGCGAACACCCAGCAGAGCAGTCTGAAGGATACGTTCGTTTCGTGTTTTAGACGGAGATTTACAGCTATTTGGGAAATGCTTGCATTTTGCTGGGAAAATGCTTTTTCCACTTCTTCACAGAAAGGGTTTAGAAACTCCTGCAACAACACATCAGTTTAACTCTATAAGTTGAACGCACACATTGAAGGCCGTTCTGTTAGGTTGCTCCGTTTTGGTTTAGAAGCAGATATTTCTCCAAACCTCGTTTACTCCCATTCACTCTGGCATATCAAAACGCAGCTCCAAGAAGCAACGGGCTTCTCACTCTCTGAATCTAGAGGGAGATTCAACTTTCTTAGGTAAGCGAACACCCAGCAGAGCAGTCTGAAGGATACGTTCGTTTTGTGTTTTAGAGGTAGATTTACAGCTATTTGTGAAATGCTTGCATTTTGCTGGGAAATAGCGTTTTTTGCTTCTTCACAGAAAATGTTTAGAAACTCCTGCAAACACACATCAGTTTAACTCTGTAAGTTGAACGCACACATTGAAGGCCGTTCTGTTAGGTTGCTCCGTTTTGGTTTTAGAAGCAGATATTTCTCCAATCCGCGTTTTCTCCCATTCACTTTGGCATATCAAAACGCAGCTCCGAAAAGCAACTTGTTTCTCACTCTCTGAATCTAGAGGCAGATTCAACTCCCTTAGGTAAGCGAACACCCAGCTGAGCAGTCTGAATGATACGTTCGTTTTGTGTTTTAGACGGAGATTTCCAGCTATTTTGGCAGTGGTTGCATTTGGCTGGGAAAATGCTTTTTCCGCTTCTTCACACAAAGGGTTTAGAAACTCCTGCAAACACACATCAGTTTAACTCTGTAAGTTGAACACACGCATTGAAGGCCGTTCTGTTAGGTAGCTCCGTTTTGGTTTTAGAAGCAGATATTTCTCCAAATCGTGTTTACTACCTTACACTCTGGCATGTCAAAACGCAGCTCCGAGAATCAACGGGCTTCTGACTCTCTGAATCTAGAGGCAGATTGAACTCCCTTAGGTAAGCGAATACCCTGCAGAGCAGTCTGAAGGATACGTTCGTTTTGTGTTTTAGACGGAGATTTACAGCTATTTGGGAAATGCTTGCATTTGGCTGGGAAAATGCTTTTTCCGCTTCATCACAGAAAGGGTTTAGAAACTCCTGCAAACACCTATCAGTTTACCTCTTTAAGTTGAACGCACACGTTGAAGGCCGTCCTGTTAGGTTGCTCCGTTTTGGTTTTAGAAGCAGATATTTCTCCAAACCGCGTTTACTCCCATTCACTCTGGCATATCAAAACGCAGCTCCGAGAAGCAATGTGGTTCTCACTCTCTCAATCTAGAGGCAGATTCAACTCCCTTAGGTAAGCGAACACCCAGCAGAGCAGTCTGAAGGATACGTTCGTTTCGTGTTTTAGACGGAGATTTACAGCTATTTGGGAAATGCTTGCATTTTGCTGGGAAAATGCTTTTTCCACTTCTTCACAGAAAGGGTTTAGAAACTCCTGCAACAACACATCAGTTTAACTCTATAAGTTGAACGCACACATTGAAGGCCGTTCTGTTAGGTTGCTCCGTTTTGGTTTAGAAGCAGATATTTCTCCAAACCTCGTTTACTCCCATTCACTCTGGCATATCAAAACGCAGCTCCAAGAAGCAACGGGCTTCTCACTCTCTGAATCTAGAGGGAGATTCAACTTTCTTAGGTAAGCGAACACCCAGCAGAGCAGTCTGAAGGATACGTTCGTTTTGTGTTTTAGAGGTAGATTTACAGCTATTTGTGAAATGCTTGCATTTTGCTGGGAAATAGCGTTTTTTGCTTCTTCACAGAAAATGTTTAGAAACTCCTGCAAACACACATCAGTTTAACTCTGTAAGTTAAACGCACCCATTGAAGGCCGTTCTGTTAGGTTGCTCCGTTTTGGTTTTAGAAGCAGATATTTCTCCAATCCGCGTTTTCTCCCATTCACTTTGGCATATCAAAACGCAGCTCCGAAAAGCAACTTGTTTCTCACTCTCTGAATCTAGAGGCAGATTCAACTCCCTTAGGTAAGCGAACACCCAGCTGAGCAGTCTGAATGATACGTTCGTTTTGTGTTTTAGACGGAGATTTCCAGCTATTTTGGCAGTGGTTGCATTTGGCTGGGAAAATGCTTTTTCCGCTTCTTCACACAAAGGGTTTAGAAACTCCTGCAAACACACATCAGTTTAACTCTGTAAGTTGAACACACGCATTGAAGGCCGTTCTGTTAGGTAGCTCCGTTTTGGTTTTAGAAGCAGATATTTCTCCAAATCGTGTTTACTACCTTACACTCTGGCATGTCAAAACGCAGCTCCGAGAATCAACGGGCTTCTGACTCTCTGAATCTAGAGGCAGATTGAACTCCCTTAGGTAAGCGAATACCCTGCAGAGCAGTCTGAAGGATACGTTCGTTTTGTGTTTTAGACGGAGATTTACAGCTATTTGGGAAATGCTTGCATTAGGCTGGGAAATAGCGTTTTCCGCTTCTTCACAGAAAGGGTTTAGAAACTCGTGCAAACACACATCAGTTTAACTCTGTAAGTTGAACGAAAACATTGAAGGCCGTTCTCTTAAGTTGCTCCGTTTTGGTTTAAGAAGCACATATTTCTCAAAACCGCGATTACTCCCATTCACTCTGGCATATCAAAACGCAGCTCCGAGAAGCAACGGGCTTCTCACTCTCTGAATCTAGAAGCAGATTCAACTGCCTTAGTTAAGCGAATACCCAGCAGAGCAGTCTGAAGGATACGTTCGTTTTGTGTTTTAGGAGATTTACAGCTATTTGGGAGATGCTAGCATTTTGCTGGGAAATAGCGTTTTTTGCTTCTTCACAGAAAGGGTTTAGAAACTTCTGCAAACACACATCAGTTTAACTCTGTATGTTGAACGCACACATTGAAGGCCGTTCTGTTAGGTTGCTCCGTTTTGGTTTTAGAATCAGATATTTCTCCAAACCGCGTTTACTCTTTTTCACTCTGGCATATCAAAACTCAGCTCCAAGAAAATACGGGCTTCTGACTTTCTGAATTTAGAGGCAGATTCAACTCCCTTAGGTAAGCGAACACCCAGCTGAGCAGTCTGAATGATACGTTCGTTTTGTGTTTTAGACGGAGATTTCCAGCTATTTAAGAAATGCTTGCATTTGGCTGGGAAAATGCGTTTTCCGCTTCTTCAGAGAAAGGGTTTAGAAACTCCTGCAAACACACATCAGTTCAGCTCTGTAAGTTGAACGCACGCCTTGAAGGCCGTTCTGTTAGGTAGCTCCGTTTTGGTTTTAGAAGCTGATATTTCTCCAAACCGCGTTTACTCCCATTCACTCTGGCATATCAAAACGCAGCTCCGAGAAGCAACATGCTTCTCACTGTCTGAATCTAGAGGCAGATTAAACTCCCTTAGGTAAGCGAACACCCAGCAGAGCAGTCTGAATGATACATTCGTTTCGTGTTTTAGACGGAGATTTACAGCTATTTGGGAAATGCTTGCATTTGGCTGGGAAAATGCTTTTTCCCCTTCTTCACAGAAAGGGTTTAGAAACTCCTGCAAACACCTATCAGTTTAACCCTTTAAGTTGAACGCACACATTGAAGGCCGTTCTGTTAGGTTGCTCCGTTTTGGTTTTAGAAGCAGATATTTCTCCAAACCGCGTTTACTCCGGTTCACTCTGGCATATCAAAACGCAGCTCAGAGAAGAAACGTGCTTCTCACTCTCTGAATCTAGAGGCAGATTGAACTCCCTTAGGTAACAGAACACCCAGCAGAGCAGTCTGAAAGATACGTTCGTTTTGTGTTTCAAACGGAGATTTCCAGCTATTTTGGCAGTGGTTGCATTTGGCTGGGAAAATGCGTATTCCGCTTCTTCACAGAAAAAGTTTAGAAACTCCTGCAAACCAACGTCACTTTAACTCTGTAAGTTGAACGCACACATTGAGGGCCGTTCTGTTAGGGTGCTCCGTTTTGGTTTTAGAAGCAGATATTTCTCCAAATCGTGTTTACTACCTTACACTCTGGCATGTCAAAACGCAGCTCCGAGAAGCAACGGGCTTCTGACTCTCTGAATCTAGAGGCAGATTGAACTCCCTTAGGTAAGCGAATACCCTGCAGAGCAGTCTGAAGGATACGTTCGTTTTGTGTTTTAGACGGAGATTTACAGCTATTTGGGACATGCTTGCATTAGGCTGGGAAATAGCGTTTTCCGCTTCTTCACAGAAAGGGTTTAGAAACTCGTGCAAACACACATCAGTTTAACTCTGTAAGTTGAACGAAAACATTGAAGGCCGTTCTCTTAGGTTGCTCCGTTTTGGTTTAAGAAGCAGATATTTCTCAAAACCGCGATTACTCCCATTCACTCTGGCATATCAAAACGCAGCTCCGAGAAGCAACGGGCTTCTCACTCTCTGAATCTAGAAGCAGATTCAACTGCCTTAGTTAAGCGAATACCCAGCAGAGCAGTCTGAAGGATACGTTCGTTTTGTGTTTTAGAAGGAGATTTACAGCTATTTGGGAGATGCTAGCATTTTGCTGGGAAATAGCGTTTTTTGCTTCTTCACAGAAAGGGTTTAGAAACTTCTGCAAACACACATCAGTTTAACTCTGTATGTTGAACGCACACATTGAAGGCCGTTCTGTTAGGTTGCTCCGTTTTGGTTTTAGAATCAGATATTTCTCCAAACCGCGTTTACTCTTTTTCACTCTGGCATATCAAAACTCAGCTCCAAGAAAATACGGGCTTCTGACTTTCTGAATTTAGAGGCAGATTCAACTCCCTTAGGTAAGCGAACACCCAGCTGAGCAGTCTGAATGATACGTTCGTTTTGTGTTTTAGACGGAGATTTCCAGCTATTTAAGAAATGCTTGCATTTGGCTGGGAAAATGCGTTTTCCGCTTCTTCAGAGAAAGGGTTTAGAAACTCCTGCAAACACACATCAGTTCAGCTCTGTAAGTTGAACGCACGCTTTGAAGGCCGTTCTGTTAGGTAGCTCCGTTTTGGTTTTAGAAGCTGATATTTCTCCAAACCGCGTTTACTCCCATTCACTCTGGCATATCAAAACGCAGCTCCGAGAAGCAACATGCTTCTCACTGTCTGAATCTAGAGGCAGATTCAACTCCCTTAGGTAAGCGAACACCCAGCAGAGCAGTCTGAATGATACATTCGTTTCGTGTTTTAGACGGAGATTTACAGCTATTTGAAAAATGCTTGCAATTTGCAGGGAAATAGCGTTTTCTGCTTCTTCACAGAAAATGTTTAGAAACTCCTGCAAACACACATCAGTTTAACTCTGCAACTTGAACGCACACATTGAAGGCCGTTCTGTTAGGTTGCTCCGTTTTGGTTTTACAAGCAGATACTTCTCCAAACCGCGTTTACTCCGGTTCACTCTGGCATATCAAAACGCAGCTCAGAGAAGCAACGTGCTTCTCACTCTCTGAATCTAGAGGCAGATTGAACTCCCTTAGGTAAGCGAACACCCAGCAGAGCAGTCTGAAGGATACGTTCCTTTTGTGTTTTAGACGGAGATTTACAGCTATTTGGGAAATGCTTGCATTTGACTGGCAAAATGCGTTTTCCGCTTCTTCAGAGAAAGGGTTTAGAAACTCCTGCAAACACACATCAGTATAACTCTGTAAGTTGAAAGCACACATTGAAGACCGTTCTGTTAGGTTGCTCCATTTTGGTTTTAGAAGCAGATATTTCTCCAAACCGCGTTTTCTCTTATTCACTCTGGCATATCAAAACGCAGCTCCGAAAAGCAACGTGCTTCTCACTCTGAATCTAGAGGCAGATTGAACTCCCTTAGGTAAGCGAACACCCAGCAGAGCAGTCTAAAGGATACGTTCATTTTGCGTTTTACACAAAGATTTATAGCTATTTGGGAAATGCTTGCATTTGGCTGGGAAAATGCGTATTTTGCTTTTTCAGAGAAAGTGTTTAGAAACTCCTGCAAACATACATCAGTTTAATTCTGTACGTTGAACGCACACATTGAAGACCGTTGTTTTAGGTTGTTCCGTTTTGGATTTAGAAGGAGATATTTCTCCAAACCGCGTTTTCTCCCATTCATTCTGGCATATCAAAACGCAGCTCCGAGAAGCAACGTGCTTCTCACTCTCTCCATCTAGAGGCAGATTCAACTCCCTTAGGTAAGAAAACACCCAGCAGAGCAGTCTGAAGGATACGTTCGTTTTGTGTTTTAGACGGAGATTTACAGCTATTTGGGAAATGCTTGCATTTGGCTGGAAAATAGCGTTTTCCGCTTCTTCACAGAAAGAATTGAGAAACTCCTGCAAACACACATCAGTTTATCTCTGTAGGTTGAACGCACACATTGCAGGCCGTTGTGTTAGGTTGCTCCGTTTTGGTTTTAGAAGCAGATATTTCTCCAAACCGCGTTTACTCCCTTTCACTCTGGCATATCAAAACGCAGCTCCGAGAAGCAACGGGCTTCTCACTCTCTGAATCTAGAAGCAGATTCAACTCCCTTAGGTAAGCGAACACCCAGCAGAGCAGTCTGAAGGATACGTTCGTTTTGTGTTTTAGACGGAGATTTACAGCTATTTGGGAGATGCTAGCATTTTGTTGGGAAATAGCCTTTTTTGCTTCTTCACAGAAAGGGTTTAGAAACTCCTGGAAACACACATCAGTTTCACTCTGTAAGCTGAACGCACACATTGAAGGCCGTTCTGTTAGGTTGCTCCGTTTTGTTTTTAGAAACAGATATTTATCCAAACCGCGTTTACTCCCATTCACTCTGGCATATCAAAACGCAGCTCCGAGAAGCAACGGGCTTCTCACTCTCTGAATCTAGAGGCAGATACAACTTTCTTAGGTAAGCGAACACCCAGCAGAGTAGTTTGAAGGATACGTTCGTTTTGTGTTTTAGACGTAGATTTACAGCTATTTGAAAAATGCTTGCAATTTGCAGGGAAATAGCGTTTTCTGCTTCTTCACAGAAAATGTTTAGAAACTCCTGCAAACACACATCAGTTTAACTCTGCAACTTGAACGCACACATTGAAGGCCGTTCTGTTAGGTTGCTCCGTTTTGGTTTTACAAGCAGATATTTCTCCAAACCGCGTTTACTCCGGTTCACTCTGGCATATCAAAACGCAGCTCAGAGAAGCAACGTGCTTCTCACTCTCTGAATCTAGAGGCAGATTGAACTCCCTTAGGTAAGCGAACACCCAGCAGAGCAGTCTGAAGGATACGTTCCTTTTGTGTTTTAGACGGAGATTTACAGCTATTTGGGAAATGCTTGCATATGACTGGGAAAATGCGTTTTCCGCTTCTTCAGAGAAAGGGTTTAGAAACTCCTGCAAACACACATCAGTTTAACTCTGTAAGTTGAAAGCACACATTGAAGACCGTTCTGTTAGGTTGTTCCGTTTTGGTTTTAGAAGCAGATATTTCTCCAAATCGCGTTTTCTCCCATTCACTCTGGCATATCAAAACGCAGCTCCGAGAAGCAACTTGCTTCTCACTCTGTCAATCTAGAGGCATATTCAACTTCCTTAGGCAAGCGAACACCCAGCAGAGCAGTCTGAAGGATACGTTCGATTTGTGTTTTAGACGGAGATTTACAGCTATTTGGGAAATGCTTGGATTTGGCTGGGAAATAGCGTTTTCCGCTTCTTCACAATAAGGATTTAGAAACTCCTGCAAACACACATCAGTTTAACACTGTAGGTTGAACGCACACATTGAAGGCCGTTCTGTTAGGTTGCTCCGTTTTGGTTTTAGAAGCAGATATTTCTCCAAACCGCGTTTACTCCCATTCACTCTGGCATATCAAAACGCAGCTCCGAGAAGCAACGTGCTTCTCACTCTCTCAATCTAGAGGCAGATTCAACTCCCTTAGGTAAGCCAACACCCAGCAGAGCAATCTGAAGGATACGTTCGATTTTTGTTTTAGACGGAGATTTACATCTATTTGGGAAATGCTTGCATTTGGCTGAAAAATAGCGTTTTCCGCTGCTTCACAGAAAGGATTTAGAAACTCCTGCAAACACACATCAGTTTAACACTGTAGGTTGAACGCACACATTGAAGGCCGTTCTGTTAGGTTGCTCCGTTTTGCATTTAGAATCAGTTATTTATCCAAACCGCGTTTACTCCCTTTCATTCTGGCATATCAAAACTCAGCTCCAAGAAAAAACGGGCTTCTCACTCTCTGAATCTAGAGGCAGATTCAACTCCCTTAGGTAAGCGAACACCCAGCAGAGCCTTCTGAATGATACATTCGTTTCGTGTTTTAGACGGAGATTTACAGCTATTTTGGAAATGCTTGCATTTGGCTGGGAAAATGCTTTTTCCGCTTCATCACAGAAAGGGTTTAGAAACTCCTGCAAACACCTATCAGTTTACCTCTTTAAGTTGAACGCACACATTGAAGGCCGTTCTGTTAGGTTGCTCCGTTTTGGTTTTAGAAGCAGATATTTCTCCAAACCGCGTTTACTCCCATTCACTCTGGCATATCAAAACGCAGCTCCGAGAAGCAATGTGCTTCTCACTCTCTCAATCTAGAGGCAGATTCAACTCCCTTAGGTAAGCGAACACCCAGCAGAGCAGTCTGAAGGATACGTTCGTTTCTTGTTTTAGACGGAGATTTACAGCTATTTGGGATATGCTTGTATTTTGCTGGGAAAATGCTTTTTCAACTTCTTCACAGAAATGGTTTAGAAACTCCTGCAACAACACATCAGTTTAACTCTATAAGTTGAACGCACACATTGAAGGCCGTTCTGTTAGGTTGCTCCGTTTTGGTTTTAGAAGCAGATATTTCTCCAAACCGCGTTTACTCCCATTCACTCTGGCATATCAAAACGCAGCTCCAAGAAGCAACGGGCTTCTCACTCTCTTAATCTAGAGGGAGATTCAACTTTCTTAGGTAAGCGAACACCCAGCAGAGCAGTCTGAAGGATACGTTCGTTTTGTGTTTTAGAGGTAGATTTACAGCTATTTGTAAAATGCTTGCATTTTGCTGGGAAATAGCGTTTTTTGCTTCTTCACAGAAAATGTTTAGAAACTCCTGCAAACACACATCAGTTTAACTCTGTAAGTTGAACGCACACATTGAAGGCCGTTCTGTTAGGTTGCTCCGTTTTGGTTTTAGAAGCAGATATTTCTCCAAACCGCGTTTTCTCCCATTCACTCTGGCATATCAAAACGCAGCTCCGAAAAGCAACGTGCTTCTCACTCTCTGAATCTAGAGGCAGATTGAACTCCCTTAGGTAAGCGAACACCCAGCAGAGCAGTCTGAAGGATACGTTCATTTTGCGTTTTACACGGAGATTTACAGCTATTTGGGAAATGCTTGCATTTGGCTGGGAAAATGCGTATTTCGCTTCTTCAGAGAAAGTGTTTAGAAACTCCGGCAAACATACATCAGTTTAACTCTGTACGTTGAACGCACACATTGAAGACCGTTCTGTTAGGTTGTTCCGTTTTGGTTTTAGAAGCAGATATTTCTCCAAACCGCGTTTTCTCCCATTCACTCTGGCATATCAAAACGCAGCTCCGAGAAGCAACGTGCTTCTCACTCTCTTAATCTAGAGGCAGATTCAACTCCCTTAGGTAAAAAAACACCCAGCAGAGCAGTCTGAAGGATACGTTCGTATTGTGTTTTAGACGGAGATTTACAGCTATTTGGGAAATGCTTGCATTTGGCTGGAAAATAGCGTTTTCCGCTTCTTCACAGAAAGAATTTAGAAACTCCTGCGAACACAAATCAGTTTATCTCTGTAGGTTGAACGCACACATTGAAGGCCGTTGTGTTAGGTTGCTCCGTTTTGGTTTTAGAAGCAGATATTTCTCCAAACCGCGTTTACTCCCCTTCACTCTGGCATATCAAAACGCAGCTCCGAGAAGCAACGGGCTTCTCACTCTCTGAATCTAGAAGCAGATTCACCTCCCTTAGGTAAGCGAACACCCAGCAGAGCAGTCTGAAGGGTACGTTCGTTTTGTGTTTTAGACGTAGATTTACAGCTATTTGGGAAATGCTTGCATTTTGCTGGGAAATAGCGTTTTTTGCTTTTTCACAGAAAATGTTTAGAAACTCCTGGAAACACACATCAGTTTAACTCTGTAAGTTGAACGCACACATTGAAGGCCGTTCTGTTAGGTTGCTCCGTTTTGGTTTTAGAAGCAGATATTTCTCCAAACCGCGTTTACTACCATTCACTCTGGCATATCAAAACGCAGCTCCGAGAAGAACGTGCTTTTCACTCTCTGAATCTAGAGGCAGATTCAACTCCCTTAGGTAAGCGAACACTTAGCAGTGCAGTCTGAAGGATACATTCGATTTGTGTTTTAGACGGAGATTTACAGCTATTTGGGAAATGCTTGCATTTGGCTGGGAAATACCGTTTTCCGCTTCTTCACAGAAAGGATTTAGAAACTCCTGCAAACACACATCAGTTTAACACTGTAGGTTGAACGCACACATTGAAGGCCGTTCTGTTAAGTTGCTCCGTTTTGGATTTAGAATCAGATATTTCTCCAAACCGCGTTTACTCCCTTTCATTCTGGCATATCAAAATTTAGCTCCAAGAAAAAACGGGCTTCTCACTCTCTGAGTCTAGAGGCAGATTCAACTCCCTTAGGTAAGCGAAGAAACAGCAGAGAAGTCTGAAAAATACGTTCGTTTTATGTTTTAGACGGAGATTTACAGCTATTTGGGAAATTCTTGCATTTGGCTGAAAAAATGCGTTTTCCGCTTCTTCACAGAAATAGTTTAGAAACTCCTGCAAACACACATCAGTTTAATTCTGTAATTTGAACGCACACATTGAAGACGGTTTAGTTAGGTTGTTCCGTTTTGGTTTTAGAAGCAGATATTTCTCCAAACGGCGTTTTCTCCCATTCACTCTGGCATATCAAAACGCAGCTCCAAGAAGCAACGTGCTTCTCACTCTCTCAATCTAGAGGCAGATTCAACTCCCTTAGGTAAGCGATCACCCAGCAGAGCAGTCTGAAGGATACGTTCGATTTGTGTTTTAAACGTAGATTTACAGCTATTTGGGAAATGCTTGCATTTGGCTGGGAAATAGCTTTTTTGCTTCTTCACAGAAAGGGTTTAGAAACTCCTGCAAACACACATCAGTTTAACTCTTTAATTGGAACGCACACATTGAAGGCCGTTCTGTTAGTTTGCTCCGTTTTGGTTTTAGAAGCAGATATTTCTCCAAACCGCGTTTACTCCCATTCACTCTGGCATATGAAAACGCAGTTCCGAGAAGCAACGTGCTTCTCACTCTCTCAATCTAGAGGCAGATTCAACTCCCTTAGGTAAGCGAACACCCAGCAGAGCAGTCTGAAGGATACGTTCGATTTGTGTTTTAGACGGAGATATACAGCTATTTGGGAAATGCTTGCATTTGGCTGGGAAATAGCTTTTTTGCTTCTTCACAGAAAGGGTTTAGAAACTCCTGCAAACACAATCAGTTTAACTCTGTAAGTTGAACGAACACATTGAAGGCCGTTCTGTTAGGTTTCTCCGTTTTTGTTTTAGAAGCAGATATTTCTTCAAACGGCGTTTACTCCCATTCACTCTGGCATATCAAAACGCAGCTCCGAGAAGCAACGTGCTTCTCACTCTCTGAATCTAGAGGCAGATTCAACTCCCTTAGCTAAGCGAACACCCAGGAGAGCAGTCTGAAGGATACATTCGTTTCCTGTTTTAGACGGAGATTTACAGCTATTTGGGAAATGCTTGCATTTGGCTGGGAAAATGCGTTTTCCGCTTCTTCACAGAAAGGGTTTAGAAACTCCTGCAAACACCTATCAGTTTAACTCTTTAAGTTGAACGCACACATTGAACGCCGTTCTGTTAGGTTGCTCCGTTTTGGTTTTAGAAGCAGATATTTCTCCAAACCGCATTTACTTTTATTCACTCTGGCATATCAAAACGCAGCTCCGAGAAGCAACGTGCTTCTCACTCTCTCAATCTAGAGGCAGATTCAACTCCCTTAGGTAAGCGAACACCCAGCAGAGCAGTCTGAAGGATACGTTCGATTTGTGTTTTAGACGGAGATTTACAGCTATTTGGGAAATGCTTGCATTTGGTTGAAAAATAGCGTTTTCCACTTCTTCACAGAAAGGATTTAGAAACTCATGCAAACACACATCAGTTTAACACTGTAGGTTGAACGCACACATTGAAGGCCGTTCTGTTAGATTGCTCCGTTTTGGATTTAGAATCAGTTATTTCTCCAAACCGCGTTTACTCCCTTTCATTTTGGCATATCAAAACTCAGCTCCAAGAAAAAACGGGCTTCTCACTCTCTGAATCTAGAGGCAGATTCAACTCCCTTAGGTAAGCGAACACCCAGCAGAGCATTCTGAATGATACATTCGTTTCGTGTTTTAGACGGAGATTTACAGCTATTTTGGAAATGCTTGCATTTGGCTGGGAAAATGCTTTTTCCGCTTCATCACAGAAAGGGTTTAGAAACTCCTGCAAACACCTATCAGTTTACCTCTTTAAGTTGAACGCACACGTTGAAGGCCGTCCTGTTAGGTTGCTCCGTTTTGGTTTTAGAAGCAGATATTTCTCCAAACCGCGTTTACTCCCATTCACTCTGGCATATCAAAACGCAGCTCCGAGAAGCAATGTGGTTCTCACTCTCTCAATCTAGAGGCAGATTCAACTCCCTTAGGTAAGCGAACACCCAGCAGAGCAGTCTGAAGGATACGTTCGTTTCGTGTTTTAGACGGAGATTTACAGCTATTTGGGAAATGCTTGCATTTTGCTGGGAAAATGCTTTTTCCACTTCTTCACAGAAAGGGTTTAGAAACTCCTGCAACAACACATCAGTTTAACTCTATAAGTTGAACGCACACATTGAAGGCCGTTCTGTTAGGTTGCTCCGTTTTGGTTTTAGAAGCTGATATTTCTCCAAACCGCGTTTACTCCCATTCACTCTGGCATATCAAAACGCAGCTCCGAGAAGCAACATGCTTCTCACTGTCTGAATCTAGAGGCAGATTCAACTCCCTTAGGTAAGCGAACACCCAGCAGAGCAGTCTGAATCATACATTCGTTTCGTGTTTTAGACGGAGATTTACAGCTATTTGGGAAATGCTTGCATTTGGCTGGGAAAATGCTTTTTCCCCTTCTTCACAGAAAGGGTTTAGAAACTCCTGCAAACACCTATCAGTTTAACCCTTTAAGTTGAACGCACACATTGAAGGCCGTTCTGTTAGGTTGCTCCGTTTTGGTTTTAGATGCAGATATTTCTCCAAACCGCGTTTACTCCGGTTCACTCTGGCATATCAAAACGCAGCTCAGAGAAGAAACGTGCTTCTCACTCTCTGAATCTAGAGGCAGATTGAACTCCCTTAGGTAACAGAACACCCAGCAGAGCAGTCTGAAAGATACGTTCGTTTTGTGTTTCAAACGGAGATTTCCAGCTATTTTGGCAGTGGTTGCATTTGGCTGGGAAAATGCGTATTCCGCTTCTTCACAGAAAAAGTTTAGAAACTCCTGCAAACCAACGTCACTTTAACTCTGTAAGTTGAACGCACACATTGAGGGCCGTTCTGTTAGGGTGCTCCGTTTTGGTTTTAGAAGCAGATATTTCTCCAAATCGTGTTTACTACCTTACACTCTGGCATGTCAAAACGCAGCTCCGAGAAGCAACGGGCTTCTGACTCTCTGAATCTAGAGGCAGATTGAACTCCCTTAGGTAAGCGAATACCCTGCAGAGCAGTCTGAAGGATACGTTCGTTTTGTGTTTTAGACGGAGATTTACAGCTATTTGGGACATGCTTGCATTAGGCTGGGAAATAGCGTTTTCCGCTTCTTCACAGAAAGGGTTTAGAAACTCGTGCAAACACACATCAGTTTAACTCTGTAAGTTGAACGAAAACATTGAAGGCCGTTCTCTTAGGTTGCTCCGTTTTGGTTTAAGAAGCAGATATTTCTCAAAACCGCGATTACTCCCATTCACTCTGGCATATCAAAACGCAGCTCCGAGAAGCAACGGGCTTCTCACTCTCTGAATCTAGAAGCAGATTCAACTGCCTTAGTTAAGCGAATACCCAGCAGAGCAGTCTGAAGGATACGTTCGTTTTGTGTTTTAGAAGGAGATTTACAGCTATTTGGGAGATGCTAGCATTTTGCTGGGAAATAGCGTTTTTTGCTTCTTCACAGAAAGGGTTTAGAAACTTCTGCAAACACACATCAGTTTAACTCTGTATGTTGAACGCACACATTGAAGGCCGTTCTGTTAGGTTGCTCCGTTTTGGTTTTAGAATCAGATATTTCTCCAAACCGCGTTTACTCTTTTTCACTCTGGCATATCAAAACTCAGCTCCAAGAAAATACGGGCTTCTGACTTTCTGAATTTAGAGGCAGATTCAACTCCCTTAGGTAAGCGAACACCCAGCTGAGCAGTCTGAATGATACGTTCGTTTTGTGTTTTAGACGGAGATTTCCAGCTATTTAAGAAATGCTTGCATTTGGCTGGGAAAATGCGTTTTCCGCTTCTTCAGAGAAAGGGTTTAGAAACTCCTGCAAACACACATCAGTTCAGCTCTGTAAGTTGAACGCACGCTTTGAAGGCCGTTCTGTTAGGTAGCTCCGTTTTGGTTTTAGAAGCTGATATTTCTCCAAACCGCGTTTACTCCCATTCACTCTGGCATATCAAAACGCAGCTCCGAGAAGCAACATGCTTCTCACTGTCTGAATCTAGAGGCAGATTCAACTCCCTTAGGTAAGCGAACACCCAGCAGAGCAGTCTGAATGATACATTCGTTTCGTGTTTTAGACGGAGATTTACAGCTATTTGAAAAATGCTTGCAATTTGCAGGGAAATAGCGTTTTCTGCTTCTTCACAGAAAATGTTTAGAAACTCCTGCAAACACACATCAGTTTAACTCTGCAACTTGAACGCACACATTGAAGGCCGTTCTGTTAGGTTGCTCCGTTTTGGTTTTACAAGCAGATATTTCTCCAAACCGCGTTTACTCCGGTTCACTCTGGCATATCAAAACGCAGCTCAGAGAAGCAACGTGCTTCTCACTCTCTGAATCTAGAGGCAGATTGAACTCCCTTAGGTAAGCGAACACCCAGCAGAGCAGTCTGAAGGATACGTTCCTTTTGTGTTTTAGACGGAGATTTACAGCTATTTGGGAAATGCTTGCATATGACTGGGAAAATGCGTTTTCCGCTTCTTCAGAGAAAGGGTTTAGAAACTCCTGCAAACACACATCAGTTTAACTCTTTAAGTTGAAAGCACACATTGAAGGCCGTTCTGTTAGGTTGCTCCGTTTTGGTTTTAGAAGCAGATATTTCTCCAAACCGCGTTTACTCCCATTCACTCTGGCATATCAAAACGCAGCTCCGAGAAGCAACGTGCTTCTCACTCTCTCAATCTAGAGGCAGATTCAACTCCCTTAGGTAAGCCAACACCCAGCAGAGCAATCTGAAGGATACGTTCGATTTTTGTTTTAGACGGAGATTTACATCTATTTGGGAAATGCTTGCATTTGGCTGAAAAATAGCGTTTTCCGCTGCTTCACAGAAAGGATTTAGAAACTCCTGCAAACACACATCAGTTTAACACTGTAGGTTGAACGCACACATTGAAGGCCGTTCTGTTAGGTTGCTCCGTTTTGGATTTAGAATCAGTTATTTATCCAAACCGCGTTTACTCCCTTTCATTCTGGCATATCAAAACTCAGCTCCAAGAAAAAACGGGCTTCTCACTCTCTGAATCTAGAGGCAGATTCAACTCCCTTAGGTAAGCGAACACCCAGCAGAGCATTCTGAATGATACATTCGTTTCGTGTTTTAGACGGAGATTTACAGCTATTTTGGAAATGCTTGCATTTGGCTGGGAAAATGCTTTTTCCGCTTCATCACAGAAAGGGTTTAGAAACTCCTGCAAACACCTATCAGTTTACCTCTTTAAGTTGAACGCACACATTGAAGGCCGTCCTGTTAGGTTGCTCCGTTTTGGTTTTAGAAGCAGACATTTCTCCAAACCGCGTTTACTCCCATTCACTCTGGCATATCAAAACGCAGCTCCGAGAAGCAATGTGGTTCTCACTCTCTCAATCTAGAGGCAGATTCAACTCCCTTAGGTAAGCGAACACCCAGCAGAGCAGTCTGAAGGATACGTTCGTTTCGTGTTTTAGACGGAGATTTACAGCTATTTGGGAAATGCTTGCATTTTGCTGGGAAAATGCTTTTTCCACTTCTTGACAGAAAGGGTTTAGAAACTCCTGCAACAACACATCAGTTTAACTCTATAAGTTGAACGCACACATTGAAGGCCGTTCTGTTAGGTTGCTCCGTTTTGGTTTAGAAGCAGATATTTCTCCAAACCTCGTGTACTCCCATTCACTCTGGCATATCAAAACGCAGCTCCAAGAAGCAACGGGCTTCTCACTCTCTGAATCTAGAGGGAGATTCAACTTTCTTAGGTAAGCGAACACCCAGCAGAGCAGTCTGAAGGATACGTTCGTTTTGTGTTTTAGAGGTAGATTTACAGCTATTTGTGAAATGCTTGCATTTTGCTGGGAAATAGCGTTTTTTGCTTCTTCACAGAAAATGTTTAGAAACTCCTGCAAACACACATCAGTTTAACTCTGTAAGTTGAACGCACACATTGAAGGCCGTTCTGTTAGGTTGCTCCGTTTTGGTTTTAGAAGCAGATATTTCTCCAATCCGCGTTTTCTCCCATTCACTTTGGCATATCAAAACGCAGCTTTGAAAAGCAACGTGCTTCTCACTCTCTGAATCTAGAGGCAGATTGAACTCCCTTAGGTAAGCGAACACCCAGCAGAGCAGTCTGAAGGATACGTTCATTTTGCGTTTTACACGGAGATTTACAGCTATTTGGGAAATGCTTGCATTTGGCTGGGAAAATGCGTATTTCGCTTCTTCAGAGAAAGTGTTTAGAAACTCCGGCAAACATACATCAGTTTAACTCTGTACGTTGAACGCACACATTGAAGACCGTTCTGTTAGGTTGTTCCGTTTTGGTTTTAGAAGCAGATATTTCTCCAACCCGCGTTTTCTCCCATTCACTCTGGCATATCACAACGCAGCTCCGAGAAGCAACGTGCTTCTCACTCTCTCAATCGAGAGGCAGATTCAACTCCCTTAGGTAAGAAAACACCCAGCAGAGCCGTCTGAAGGATACGTTCGTTTTGTGTTTTAGACGGAGATTTACAGCTATTTGGGAAATACTTGCATTTGGCTGGAAAATAGCGTTTTCCGCTTCTTCACAGAAAGAATTGAGAAACTCCTGCGAACACAAATCAGTTTATCTCTGTAGGTTGAACGCACACATTGAAGGCCGTTTTGTTAGGTTGCTCCGTTTTGGTTTTAGAAGCAGATATTTCTCCAAACCGGGTTTACTCCCTTTCACTCTGGCATATCAAAACGCAGCTCCGAGAAGCAACGGGCTTCTCACTCTCTGAATCTAGAAGCAGATTCAACTCCCTTAGGTAAGCGAACACCCAGCAGAGCAGTCTGAAGGATACGTTCGTTTTGTGTTTTAGACGTAGATTTACAGCTATTTGGGAAATGCTTGCATTTGGCTGGGAAAATGCGTTTTCCGCTTCTTCAGAGAAAGGGTTTACAAACTCCTGCAAACACACATAAGTTTAACTCTGTAAGTTGAACGCACACATTGAAGACCGTTCTGTTAGGTTGTTCCGTTTTGGTTTTAGAAGCAGATATTTCTCCAAACCGCGTTTACTCTTATTCACTCTGGCATATCAAAACGCAGCTCCGAGAATCAACGGGCTTCTCACTCTCTGAATCTAGTGGCAGATTCAACTTTCTTAGGTAAGCGAACACCCAGCAGAGCAGTCTGAAGGATACGTTCGTTTTGTGTTTTAGACGGAGATTTACAGCTATTAGGGAAATGCTTGCATTTGGCTGGGAAAATGCGTTTTCCGCTTCTTCAGAGAAAGGGTTTAGAAACTCCTGCAAACACACATCAGTTTAACTCTGTAATTTGAACGCACACATTGAAGACGGTTTAGTTAGGTTGTTCCGTTTTGGTTTTAGAAGCAGATATTTCTTTAAACGGCGTTTTCTCCCATTCACTCTGGCATATCAAAACGCAGCTCCAAGAAGCAACGTGCTTCTCACTTTCTCAATCTAGAGGCAGATTCAACTCCCTTAGGTAAGCGATCACCCAGCAGAGCAGTCTGAAGGATACGTTCGATTTGTGTTTTAAATGTAGATTTACAGCTATCTGGGAAATGCTTGCATTTGGCTGGGAAATAGCTTTTTTGCTTCTTCACAGAAAGGGTTTAGAAACTCCTGCAAACACACATCAGTTTAACTCTTTAATTGGAACGCACACATTGAAGGCCGTTCTGTTAGTTTGCTCCGTTTTGGTTTTAGAAGCAGATATTTCTCCAAACCGCGTTTACTCCCATTCACTCTGGCATATGAAAACGCAGTTCCGAGAAGCAACGTGCTTCTCACTCTCTCAATCTAGAGGCAGATTCAACTCCCTTAGGTAAGCGAACACCCAGCAGAGCATTCTGAAGGATACGTTCGATTTGTGTTTTAGACGGAGATATACAGCTATTTGGGAAATGCTTGCATTTGGCTGGGAAATAGCTTTTTTGCTTCTTCACAGAAAGGGTTTAGAAACTCCTGCAAACACACATCAGTTTAACTCTGTAAGTTGAACGAACACATTGAAGGCCGTTCTGTTAGGTTTCTCCGTTTTTGTTTTAGAAGCAGATATTTCTCCAAACGGCGTTTACTCCCATTCACTCTGGCATATCAAAACGCAGCTCCGAGAAGCAACGTGCTTCTCACTCTCTGAATCTAGAGGCAGATTCAACTCCCTTAGCTAAGCGAACACCCAGGAGAGCAGTCTGAAGGATACATTCGTTTCCTGTTTTAGACGGAGATTTACAGCTATTTGGGAAATGCTTGCATTTGGCTGGGAAAATGCGTTTTCCGCTTCTTCACAGAAAGGGTTTAGAAACTCCTGCAAACACCTATCAGTTTAACTCTTTAAGTTGAACGCACACATTGAACGCCGTTCTGTTAGGTTGCTCCGTTTTGGTTTTAGAAGCAGATATTTCTCCAAACCGCGTTTACTTTTATTCACTCTGGCATATCAAAACGCAGCTCCGAGAAGCAACGTGCTTCTCACTCTCTCAATCTAGAGGCAGATTCAACTCCCTTAGGTAAGCGAACACCCAGCAGAGCAGTCTGAAGGATACGTTCGATTTGTGTTTTAGACGGAGATTTACAGCTATTTGGGAAATGCTTGCATTTGGCTGAAAAATAGCGTTTTCCGCTGCTTCACAGAAAGGATTTAGGAACTCATGCAAACACACATCAGTTTAACACTGTAGGTTGAACGCACACATTGAAGGCCGTTCTGTTAGATTGCTCCGTTTTGGATTTAGAATCAGTTATTTCTCCAAACCGCGTTTACTCCCTTTCATTTTGGCATATCAAAACTCAGCTCCAAGAAAAAACGGGCTTCTCACTCTCTGAATCTAGAGGCAGATTCAACTCCCTTAGGTAAGCGAACACCCAGCAGAGCATTCTGAATGATACATTCGTTTCGTGTTTTAGACGGAGATTTACAGCTATTTTGGAAATGCTTGCATTTGGCTGGGAAAATGCTTTTTCCGCTTCATCACAGAAAGGGTTTAGAAACTCCTGCAAACACCTATCAGTTTACCTCTTTAAGTTGAACGCACACATTGAAGGCCGTCCTGTTAGGTTGCTCCGTTTTGGTTTTAGAAGCAGATATTTCTCCAAACCGCGTTTACTCCCATTCACTCTGGCATATCAAAACGCAGCTCCGAGAAGCAATGTGGTTCTCACTCTCTCAATCTAGAGGCAGATTCAACTCCCTTAGGTAAGCGAACACCCAGCAGAGC
Organism: Callithrix jacchus; assembly: GCF_049354715.1. Classification (NCBI taxonomy): domain Eukaryota; kingdom Metazoa; phylum Chordata; class Mammalia; order Primates; family Cebidae; genus Callithrix; species Callithrix jacchus. Next base: position 59,975,567 of record NC_133503.1, on the reverse strand, counting down.
AGTCTGAAGGATACGTTCGTTTCGTATTTTAGACGGAGATTTACAGCTATTTGGGAAATGCTTGCATTTTGCTGGGAAAATGCTTTTTCCACTTCTTCACAGAAAGGGTTTAGAAACTCCTGCAACAACACATCAGTTTAACTCTATAAGTTGAACGCACACATTGAAGGCCGTTCTGTTAGGTTGCTCCGTTTTGGTTTAGAAGCAGATATTTCTCCAAACCTCGTGTACTCCCATTCACTCTGGCATATCAAAACGCAGCTCCAAGAAGCAACGGGCTTCTCACTCTCTGAATCTAGAGGGAGATTCAACTTTCTTAGGTAAGCGAACACCCAGCAGAGCAGTCTGAAGGATACGTTCGTTTTGTGTTTTAGAGGTAGATTTACAGCTATTTGTGAAATGCTTGCATTTTGCTGGGAAATAGCGTTTTTTGCTTCTTCACAGAAAATGTTTAGAAACTCCTGCAAACACACATCAGTTTAACTCTGTACGTTGAACGCACACATTGAAGACCGTTCTGTTAGGTTGTTCCGTTTTGGTTTTAGAAGCAGATATTTCTCCAAACCGCGTTTTCTCCCATTCACTCTGGCATATAAAACGCAGCTCCGAGAAGCAACGTGCTTCTCACTCTCTTAATCTAGAGGCAGATTCAACTCCCTTAGGTAAAAAAACACCCAGCAGAGCAGTCTGAAGGATACGTTCGTATTGTGTTTTAGACGGAGATTTACAGCTATTTGGGAAATGCTTGCATTTGGCTGGAAAATAGCGTTTTCCGCTTCTTCACAGAAAGAATTTAGAAACTCCTGCGAACACAAATCAGTTTATCTCTGTAGGTTGAACGCACACATTGAAGGCCGTTGTGTTAGGTTGCTCCGTTTTGGTTTTAGAAGCAGATATTTCTCCAAACCGCGTTTACTCCCCTTCACTCTGGCATATCAAAACGCAGCTCCGAGAAGCAACGGGCTTCTCACTCTCTGAATCTAGAAGCAGATTCACCTCCCTTAGGTAAGCGAACACCCAGCAGAGCAGTCTGAAGGATACGTTCGTTTTGTGTTTTAGACGTAGATTTACAGCTATTTGGGAAATGCTTGCATTTTGCTGGGAAATAGCGTTTTTTGCTTTTTCACAGAAAATGTTTAGAAACTCCTGCAAACACACATCAGTTTAACTCTGTAAGTTGAACGCACACATTGAAGGCCGTTCTGTTAGGTTGCTCCGTTTTGGTTTTAGAAGCAGATATTTCTCCAAACCGCGTTTACTACCATTCACTCTGGCATATCAAAACGCAGCTCCGAGAAGCAACATGCTTTTCACTCTCTGAATCTAGAGGCAGATTCAACTCCCTTAGGTAAGCGAACACCCAGCAGTGCAGTCTGAAGGATACGTTCGATTTGTGTTTTAGACGGAGATTTACAGCTATTTGGGAAATGCTTGCATTTGGCTGGGAAATAGCGTTTTCCGCTTCTTCACAGAAAGGATTTAGAAACTCCTGCAAACACACATCAGTTTAACACTGTAGGTTGAACGCACACATTGAAGGCCGTTCTGTTAAGTTGCTCCGTTTTGGATTTAGAATCAGATATTTCTCCAAACCGCGTTTACTCCCTTTCATTCTGGCATATCAAAATTCAGCTCCAAGAAAAAACGGGCTTCTCACTCTCTGAGTCTAGAGGCAGATTCAACTCCCTTAGGTAAGCGAACAAAAAGCAGAGCAGTCTGAAGGATACGTTCGTTTTGTGTTTTAGACGGAGATTTACAGCTATTTGGGAAATTCTTGCATTTGGCTGGGAAAATGCGTTTTCCGCTTCTTCACAGAAATAGTTTAGAAACTCCTGCCAACACACATCAGTTTAACTCTGTAAGTTGAACGCACACATTGAAGGCCGTTCTGTTAGGTTGCTCCGTTTTCGTTTTAGAATCAGATATTTCTCCAAACCGCGTTTACTCTCTTACACTCAGGCATATCAAAACTCAGCTCCAAAAAAAAACAAGCTTCTCACTCTCTGAATCTAGAGGCAGATTCAACTCCCTTAGGTAAGCGAACACCCAGCTGAGCAGTCTGAATGATACGTTCGTTTTGTGTTTTAGACGGAGATTTCCAGCTATTTAAGAAATGCTTGCATTTGGCTGGGAAAATGCGTTTTCCGCTTCTTCACAGAAAGGGTTTAGAAACTCCTGCAAACACACATCAGTTTAACTGTGTACGTTGAACGCACACATTAAAGGCCGTTCTGTTAGGTTTCTCCGTTTTGGTTTTAGAGGCAGATATTTCTCCAAACGGCGTTTACTCCCATTCACTCTGGCATATCAAAACGCAGCTCCGAGAAGCAACGTGCTTCTCACTCTCTGAATCTAGAGGCAGATTCAACTCCCTTAGGTAAGCGAACACCCAGCAGAGCAGTCTGAAAAATACGTTCATTTTGTGTTTTAGACGGAGATTTACAACTATTTTGGAAATGCTTGCATTTGGCTGGGAAAATGCGTTTTCCGCTTCTTCAGAGAAAGGGTTTATAAACTCCTGCAACAACACATCAGTTTAACTCTGTAAGTTGAACGCACACATTGAAGACCGTTCTGTTAGGTTTTACCGTTTTGGTTTTAGAAGCAGATATTTCTCCAAACCGCGTTTTCTCCCATTCACTCTGGCATATCAAAACGGAGCTCCGAGAAGCAACGTGCTTCTCACTCTCTCAATCTAGAGGCAGATTCAACTCCCTTAGGTAAGCGAACACCCAGCACAGCAGTCTGAAAAATACGTTCGTTTCGTGTTTTAGACGGAGATTTACAGCTATTTGAAAAATGCTTGCATTTTGCGGGGAAAATGCTTTTTCCACTTCTTCACAGAAAGGGTTTAGAAACTCCTGCAAAAACACATCAGTTTAACTCTATAAGTTGAACGCACACATTCAAGGCCGTTCTGTTAGGTTGCTCCGTTTTGGTTTTAGAAGCAGATATTTCTCCAAACCGCGTTTACTGCCATTCACTCTGGCATATCAAAACGGAGCTCCGAGAAGCAACGTGCTTCTCACTCTCTGAATCTAGAGGCAGATTCAACTCCCTTAGGTAAGCGAACAAACAGCAGAGAAGTCTGAAAAATACGTTCGTTTTATGTTTTAGACGGAGATTTACAGCTATTTGGGAAATTCTTGCATTTGGCTGAAAACATGCGTTTTCCGCTTCTTCACAGAAATAGTTTAGAAACTCCTGCAAACACACATCAGTTTAACTCTGTAAGTTGAACGCACACGTTGAAGGCCGTTCTGTTAGGTTGTTCCGTTTTGGTTTTAGAAGCAGATATTTCTCCAAACGGCGTTTACTCCCATTCACTCTGGCATATCAAAACGCAGCTCCGAGAAGCAACGGGCTTCTCACTCTCTGAATCTAGAGGCAGATTCAACTTCCTTAGGTAAGCGAACACCCAGCAGAGCAGTCTGAAGGATACGTTCGTTTTGTGTTTTTGACGGAGATTTAAAGCTATTTGGGAAATGCATGCATTTGGCTGCGAATTAGCGTTTTCCGCTTCTTCCGAGAAAGGGTTTAGAAACTCCTGCAAACACACATCAGTTTAACTCTGTAAGTTGAACGCACACATTGAAGACCGTTCTGTTAGGTTGTTCCATTTTGGTTTTAGAAGCAGATATTACTCCAAACGGCGTTTTCTCCCATTCACTCTGGCATATCAAAACGCAGCTCCGAGAAGCAACGTGCTTCTCACTGTCTCAATCTAGAGGCAGATTCAACTCCCTTAGGTAAGCGAGCACCCAGCAGAGCAGTCTGAAGGATACGTTCGATTTGTGTTTTAAACGTAGATTTACAGCTATTTGGGAAATGCTTGCATTTGGCTGGGAAATAGCTTTTTTGCTTCTTCACAGAAAGGGTTTAGAAACTCCTGCAATCACACATCAGTTTAACTCTTTAATTGGAACGCACACATTGAAGGCCGTTCTGTTAGTTTACTCCGTTTTGGTTTTAGAAGCAGATATTTCTCCAAACCGCGTTTACTCCCATTCACTCTGGCATATCAAAACGCAGCTCCGAGAAGCAACGTGCTTCTCACTCTCTGAATCTAGTGGCAGATTCAACTTTCTTAGGTAAGCGAACACCCAGCAGAGCAGTCTGAAGGATACGTTCGTTTTGTGTTTTAGACGTAGATTTACAGCTACTTGTGAAATGCTTGCATTTTGCTGGGAAATAGCGTTTTCTGCTTCTTCACAGAAAATGTTTAGAAACTCCTGCAAACACACATCAGTTTAACTCTGTAAGTTGAACGCACACATTGAAGGCCGTTCTGTTAGGTTGCTCCGTTTTGGTTTTAGAAGCAGATATTTCTCCAAACCGCGTTTACTCCCATTCACTCTGGCATATCTAAACGCAGCTCGGAGAAGCAACGTGCTTCTCACTCTCTGAATCTAGAGGAAGATTGAACTCCCTTAGGTAAGCGAACACCCAGCAGAGCAGTCTGAAGGATACGTTCATTTTGTGTTCTAGACGGAGATTTACAACTATTTGGGAAATGCTTGCATTTGGCTGGGAAAATGCGTTTTCTGCTTCTTCAGAGAAAGGGTTTAGAAACTCCTGCAAACACACGTCAGTTTATCTCTGTAAGTTGAACGCACTCATTGAAGACCGTTCTGTTAGGTTGTTCTGTTTTGGTTTTAGAAGCAGATATTTCTCCAAACCGCGTTTACTCTTATTCACTCTGGCATATCAAAACGCAGCTCCGAGAATCAACGGGCTTCTCACTCTTTGAATCTAGTGGCAGATTCAACTTTCTTAGGTAAGCGAACACCCAGCAGAGCAGTCTGAAGGATACGTTCGTTTTGTGTTTTAGACGGAGATTTACAGCTATTAGGGAAATGCTTGCATTTGGCTGGGAAAATGCGTTTTCCGCTTCTTCACAGAAAGGGTTTAGAAACTCCTGCAAACACACATCAGTTTAACTCTGTAATTTGAACGCACACATTGAAGACCGTTTAGTTAGGTTGTTCCGTTTTGGTTTTAGAAGCAGATATTTCTCCAAACGGCGTTTTCTCCCATTCACTCTGGCATATCAAAACGCAGCTCCGAGAAGCAACGTGCTTCTCACTCTCTAAATCTAGAGGCAGATTCAACTCCCTTAGGTAAGCGAACACCCAGCAGAGCAGTCTGAAAAATACGTTCGATTTGTGTTTTAGACGGAGATATACAGCTATTTGGGAAATGCTTGCATTTGGCTGGGAAATAGCTTTTTTGCTTCTTCACAGAAAGGGTTTAGAAACTCCTGCAAACACACATCAGTTTAACTCTGTAAGTTGAACGAACACATTGAAGGCCGTTCTGTTAGGTTTCTCCGTTTTTGTTTTAGAAGCAGATATTTTTCCAAACGGCGTTTACTCCCATTCACTCTGGCATATCAAAACGCAGCTCCGAGAAGCAACGTGCTTCTCACTCTCTGAATCTAGAGGCAGATTCAACTCCCTTAGCTAAGCGAACACCCAGCAGAGCAGTCTGAAGGATACATTCGTTTCCTGTTTTAGACGGAGATTTACAGCTATTTGGGAAATGCTTGCATTTGGCTGGGAAAATGCGTTTTCCGCTTCTTCACAGAAAAAGTTTAGAAACTTCTGCCAACACACATCAGTTTAACTCTGTAGGTTGAACGCACGCATTGAAGGCCGTTCTGTCAGGTAGCTCCGTTTTGGTTTTAGAAGCTGATATTTCTCCAAACAGCGTTTACTCCCATTCACTCTGGCATATCAAAACGCAGCTCCGAGAAGCAACATGCTTCTCACTCTCTGAATCTAGAGGCAGATTCAACTCCCTTAGGTAAGCGAACACCCAGCAGAGCAGTCTGAATGATACATTCGTTTCGTGTTTTAGACGGATATTTACAGCTATTTGGGAAATGCTTGCATTTGGCAGGGAAAATGCTTTTTCCGCTTCTTCACAGAAAGGGTTTAGAAACTCCTGCAAACACCTATCAGTTTAACTCTTTAAGTTGAACGCACACATTGAACGCCGTTCTGTTAGGTTGCTCCGTTTTGGTTTTAGAAGCAGATATTTCTCCAAACCGCGTTTACTTTTATTGACTCTGGCATATCAAAACGCAGCTCCGAGAAGCAACGTGCTTCTCACTCTCTCAATCTAGAGGCAGATTCAACTCCCTTAGGTAAAAAAACCCCCAGCAGAGCAGTCTGAAGGATACGTTCGTATTGTGTTGTAGACGGAGATTTACAGCTATTTGGGAAATGCTTGCATTTGGCTGGAAAATAGCGTTTTCCGCTTCTTCACAGAAAGAATTTAGAAACTCCTGCGAACACAAATCAGTTTATCTCTGTAGGTTGAACGCACACATTGAAGGCCGTTGTGTTAGGTTGCTCCGTTTTGGTTTTAGAAGCAGATATTTCTCCAAACCGCGTTTACTCCCCTTCACTCTGGCATATCAAAACGCAGCTCCGAGAAGCAACGGGCTTTTCACTCTCTGAATCTAGAAGCAGATTCAACTCCCTTAGGTAAGCGAACACCCAGCAGTGCAGTCTGAAGGATACGTTCGATTTGTGTTTTAGACGGAGATTTACATCTATTTGGGAAATGCTTGCATTTTGCTGGGAAATAGCGTTTTTTGCTTCTTCACAGAAAGGATTTAGAAACTCCTGCAAACACACATCAGTTTAACACTTTAGGTTGAACGCACACATTGAAGGCCGTTCTGTTAAGTTGCTCCGTTTTGGATTTAGAATCAGATATTTCTCCAAACCGCGTTTACTCCCTTTCACTCTGGCATATCAAAATTCAGCTCCAAGAAAAAACGGGCTTCTCACTCTCTGAATCTAGAGGCAGATTCAACTCCCTTAGGTAAGCGAACAAAAAGCAGAGCAGTCTGAAGGATACGTTCGTTTTGTGTATTAGACGGAGATTTACAGCTATTTGGGAAATTCTTGCATTTGGCTGGGAAAATGCGTTTTCCGCTTCTTCACAGAAATAGTTTAGAAACTCCTGCCAACACACATCAGTTTAACTCTGTAAGTTGAACGCACACATTGAAGGCCGTTCTGTTAGGTTGCTCCGTTTTGGTTTTAGAATCAGATATCTCTCCAAACCGCGTTTACTCTCTTTCACTCAGGCATATCAAAACTCAGCTCCAAGAAAAAACGGGCTTCTCACTCTCTGAATCTAGAGGCAGATTCAACTCCCTTAGGTAAGCGAACACCCAGCTGAGCAGTCTGAATGATACGTTCGTTTTGTGTTTTAGACGGAGATTTCCAGCTATTTAAGAAATGCTTGCATTTGGCTGGGAAAATGTGTTTTCCGCTTCTTCACAGAAAGGGTTTAGAAACTCCTGCAAACACACATCAGTTTAACTGTGTACGTTGAACGCACACATTAAAGGCCGTTCTGTTAGGTTTCTCCGTTTTGGTTTTAGAAGCAGATATTTCTCCAAACGGCGTTTACTCCCATTCACTCTGGCATATCAAAACGCAGCTCCGAGAAGCAACGGGCTTCTCACTCTCTGAATCTAGAGGCAGATTCAACTCCCTTAGGTAAGCGAACACCCAGCAGAGCAGTCTGAAGGATACATTCGTTTCGTGTTTTAGACGGAGATTTACAGCTATTTCGGAAATGCTTGCATTTGGCTGGGAAAATGCTTTTTCCGCTGCTTCACAGAAAGGGTTTAGAAGCTCCTGCAAACACCCATCAGTTGAACTCTGTAAGTTGAACGCACGCATTGAAGGCCGTTCTTTTAGGTTGCTCCGTTTTGGTTTTAGAAGCTGATATTTCTCCAAACCGCGTTTACTGCCGTTCACTCTGGCATATCAAAACGCAGCTCCGAGAAGCAACGTGCTTCTCACTCTCTGAATCTAGAGGCAGATTCAACTCCCTTAGCTAAGCGAACACCCAGCAGAGCAGTCTGAAAAATACGTTCATTTTGTGTTTTAGACGGAGATTTACAACTATTTGGGAAATGCTTGCATTTGGCTGAAAAAATGCGTTTTCCGCTTCTTCAGAGAAAGGGTTTATAAACTCCTGCAACAACACATCAGTTTAACTCTGTAAGTTGAACGCACACATTGAAGACCGTTCTGTTAGGTTTTACCGTTTTGGTTTTAGAAGCAGATATTTCTCCAAACCGCGTTTTCTCCCATTCACTCTGGCATATCAAAACGGAGCTCCGAGAAGCAACGTGCTTCTCATTCTCTCAATCTAGAGGCAGATTCAACTCCCTTAGGTAAGCGAACACCCAGCAGAGCAGTCTGAAAAATACGTTCGTTTCGTGTTTTAGACGGAGATTTACAGCTATTTGGGAAATGCTTGCATTTTGCGGGGAAAATGCTTTTTCCACTTCTTCACAGAAAGGGTTTAGAAACTCCTGCAAAAACACATCAGTTTAACTCTATAAGTTGAACGCACACATTGAAGGCCGTTCTGTTAGGTTGCTCCGTTTTGGTTTTAGAAGCAGATATTTCTCCAAACCGCGTTTACTGCCATTCACTCTGGCATATCAAAACGGAGCTCCGAGAAGCAACGTGCTTCTCACTCTCTGAATCTAGAGGCAGATTCAACTCCCTTAGGTAAGCGAACAAACAGCAGAGAAGTCTGAAAAATACGTTCGTTTTATGTTTTAGACGGAGATTTACAGCTATTTGGGAAATTCTTGCATTTGGCTGAAAAAATGCGTTTTCCGCTTCTTCACAGAAATAGTTTAGAAACTCCTGCAAACACACATCAGTTTAACTCTGTAAGTTGAACGCACACGTTGAAGGCCGTTCTGTTAGGTTGTTCCGTTTTGGTTTTAGAAGCAGATATTTCTCCAAACGGCGTTTACTCCCATTCACTCTGGCATATCAAAACGCAGCTCCGAGAAGCAACGGGCTTCTCACTCTCTGAATCTAGAGGCAGATTCAACTTCCTTAGGTAAGCGAACACCCAGCAGAGCAGTCTGAATGATACGTTCGTTTTGTGTTTTTGACGGAGATTTAAAGCTATTTGGGAAATGCATGCATTTGGCTGCGAATTAGCGTTTTCCGCTTCTTCAGAGAAAGGGTTTAGAAACTCCTTCAAACACACATCAGTTTAACTTTGTAAGTTGAACGCACACATTAAAGACCGTTCTGTTAGGTTGTTCCATTTTGGTTTTAGAAGCAGATATTACTCCAAACGGCGTTTTCTCCCATTCACTCTGGCATATCAAAACGCAGCTCCGAGAAGCAACGTGCTTCTCACTGTCTCAATCTAGAGGCAGATTCAACTCCCTTAGGTAAGCGAGCACCCAGCAGAGCAGTCTGAAGGATACGTTCGATTTGTGTTTTAAACGTAGATTTACAGCTATTTAAGAAATGCTTGCATTTGGCTGGGAAATAGCTTTTTTGCTTCTTCACAGAAAGGGTTTAGAAACTCCAGCAAACACACATCAGTTTAACTCTTAATTTGGAACGCACACATTGAAGGCCGTTCTGTTAGTTTGCTCCGTTTTGGTTTTAGAAGCAGATATTTCTCCAAACCGCGTTTACTCCCATTCACTCTGGCATATCAAAACGCAGCTCCGAGAAGCAACGTGATTCTCACTCTCTGAATCTAGTGGCAGATTCAACTTTCTTAGGTAAGCGAACACCCAGCAGAGCAGTCTGAAGGATACGTTCGTTTTGTGTTTTAGACGTAGATTTACAGCTATTTGTGAAATGCTTGCATTTTGCTGGGAAATAGCGTTTTCTGCTTCTTCACAGAAAATGTTTAGAAACTCCTGCAAACACACATCAGTTTACCTCTGTAAGTTGAACGCACACATTGAAGGCCGTTCTGTTAGGTTGCTCCGTTTTGGTTTTAGAAGCAGATATTTCTCCAAACCGCGTTTACTCCCATTCACTCTGGCATATCTAAACGCAGCTCGGAGAAGTAACGTGCTTCTCACTCTCTGAATCTAGAGGAAGATTGAACTCCCTTAGGTAAGCGAACACCCAGCAGAGCAGTCTGAATGATACGTTCATTTTGTGTTCTAGACGGAGATTTACAACTATTTGGAAAATGCTTGCATTTGGCTGGGAAAATGCGTTTTCCGCTTCTTCAGAGAAAGGGTTTAGAAACTCCTGCAAACACACGTCAGTTTAACTCTGTAAGTTGAACGCACTCATTGAAGACCGTTCTCTTAGGTTGTTCCGTTTTGGTTTTAGAAGCAGATATTTCTCCAAACCGCGTTTACTCTTATTCACTCTGGCATATCAAAACGCAGCTCCGAGAATCAACGGGCTTCTCACTCTTTGATTCTAGTGGCAGATTCAACTTTCTTAGGTAAGCGAACACCCAGCGGAGCAGTCTGAAGGATACGTTCGTTTTGTGTTTTAGACGGAGATTTACACCTATTAGGGAAATGCTTGCATTTGGCTGGGAAAATGCGTTTTCCGCTTCTTCACAGAAAGGGTTTAGAAACTCCTGCAAACACACATCAGTTTAACTCTGTAATTTGAACGCACACATTGAAGACCGTTTAGTTAGGTTGTTCCGTTTTGGTTTTAGAAGCAGATATTTCTCCAAACGGCGTTTTCTCCCATTCACTCTGGCATATCAAAACGCAGCTCCGAGAAGCAACGTGCTTCTCACTCTCTAAATATAGAGGCAGATTCAACTCCCTTAGGTAAGCGAACACCCAGCAGAGCAGTCTGAAAAATACGTTCGATTTGTGTTTTAGACGGAGATATACAGCTATTTGGGAAATGCTTGCATTTGGCTGGGAAATAGCTTTTTTGCTTCTTCACAGAAAGGGTTTAGAAACTCCTGCAAACACACATCAGTTTAACTCTGTAAGTTGAACGAACACATTGAAGGCCGTTCTGTTAGGTTTCTCCGTTTTTGTTTTAGAAGCAGATATTTCTCCAAACGGCGTTTACTCCCATTCACTCTGGCATATCAAAACGCAGCTCCGAGAAGCAACGTGCTTCTCACTCTCTGAATCTAGAGGCAGATTCAACTCCCTTAGCTAAGCGAACACCCAGCAGAGCAGTCTGAAGGATACATTCGTTTCCTGTTTTAGACGGAGATTTACAGCTATTTGGGAAATGCTTGCATTTGGCTGGGAAAATGCGTTTTCCGCTTCTTCACAGAAAAAGTTTAGAAACTTCTGCAAACACACATCAGGTTAACTCTGTAGGTTGAACGCACGCATTGAAGGCCGTTCTGTTAGGTAGCTCCGTTTTGGTTTTAGAAGCTGATATTTCTCCAAACAGCGTTTACTCCCATTCACTCTGGCATATCAAAACGCAGCTCCGAGAAGCAACATGCTTCTCACTCTCTGAATCTAGAGGCAGATTCAACTCCCTTAGGTAAGCGAACACCCAGCAGAGCAGTCTGAATGATACATTCGTTTCGTGTTTTAGACGGATATTTACAGCTATTTGGGAAATGCTTGCATTTGGCAGGGAAAATTCTTTTTCCGCTTCTTCACAGAAAGGGTTTAGAAACTCCTGCAAACACCTATCAGTTTAACTCTTTAAGTTGAACGCACACATTGAACGCCGTTCTGTTAGGTTGCTCCGTTTTGGTTTTAGAAGCAGATATTTCTCCAAACCGCGTTTACTTTTATTCACTCTGGCATATCAAAACGCAGCTCCGAGAAGCAACGTGCTTCTCACTCTCTCAATCTAGAGGCAGATTCAACTCCCTTAGGTAAGCGAACACCCAGCAGAGCAGTCTGAAGGATACGTTCGATTTGTGTTTTAGACGGAGATTTACAGCTATTTGGGAAATGCTTGCATTTGGCTGAAAAATAGCGTTTTAAACTTCTTCACAGAAAGGATTTAGAAACTCCTGCAAACACACATCAGTTTAACACTGTAGGTTGAACGCACACATTGAAGGCCTTTCTGTTAGATTGCTCCGTTTTGGATTTAGAATCAGTTATTTCTCCAAACCGCGGTTACTCCCTTTCATTTTGGCATATCAAAACTCAGCTCCAAGAAAAAACGGGCTTCTCACTCTCTGAATCTAGAGGCAGATTCAACTCCCTTAGGTAAGCGAACACCCAGCAGAGCATTCTGAATGATACATTCGTTTCGTGTTTTAGACGGAGATTTACAGCTATTTTGGAAATGCTTGCATTTGGCTGGGAAAATGCTTTTTCCGCTTCATCACAGAAAGGGTTTAGAAACTCCTGCAAACACCTATCAGTTTACCTCTTTAAGTTGAACGCACACATTGAAGGCCGTCCTGTTAGGTTGCTCCGTTTTGGTTTTAGAAGCAGATATTTCTCCAAACCGCGTTTACTCCCATTCACTCTGGCATATCAAAACGCAGCTCCGAGAAGCAATGTGCTTCTCACTCTCTCAATCTAGAGGCAAATTCAACTCCCTTAGGTAAGCGAACACCCAGCAGAGCAGTCTGAAGGATACGTTCGTTTCGTGTTTTAGACGGAGATTTACAGCTATTTGGGAAATGCTTGCATTTTGCTGGGAAAATGCTTTTTCCACTTCTTCACAGAAAGGGTTTAGAAACTCCTGCAACAACACATCAGTTTAACTCTATGAGTTGAACGCACACATTGAAGGCCGTTCTGTTAGGTTGCTCCGTTTTGATTTAGAAGCAGATATTTCTCCAAACCGCGTTTACTGCCTTTCACTCTGGCATATCAAAACTCAGCTCCAAGAAAAAACGGGATTCTCACTCTCTGAATCTAGAGGCAGATTCAACTCCCTTAAGTAAGCGAACACCCAGCAGAGCAGTCTGAAGGATATGTTCGTTTTGTGTTTTAGACGAAGATTTACAGCTATTTGGGAAATGCTTGCATTTGGCTGGGAAAAGGCTTTTTCCGCTTCTTCTCAGAAAGGGTTTAGAAACTCCTGCAAAGATTTATCAGTTTAACTCTTTAAGTTGAACGCACACATTGAAGGACGTTCTGTTAGGTTGCTCCGTTCTGGTTTTAGAAGCAGATATTTCTCCAAACCGCTTTTACTCCCTTTCACTCTGGCGTATCAAAACGCAGCTCCGAGAAGCAACGGGCTTCTCACTCTCTGAATCTAGAGGCAGATACAACTTTCTTAGGTAAGCGAACACCCAGCAGAGTAGTCTGAAGGATATGTTCGTTTTGTGTTTTAGACGTATATTTACAGCTATTTGGGAAATGCTTGCATTTTGCTGGGAAATAGCGTTGTTTGCTACTTCACAGAAAATGTTTAGAAACTCCTGCAAACACACATCAGTTTAACACTGTAAGTTGAACGCAAACACTGAAGGCCGTTCTGTTAGGTAGCTCCGTTTTGGTTTTAGAAGCAGATATTTCTCCAAACCGCGTTTACTCCCATTCACTCTGGCATATCAAAACGCAGCTTTGAGAAGCAACGGGCTTCTCACTTTCTGAATCTAGAGGCAGATTGAACTCCCTTAGGTAAGCGAACACTCAGCAGAGCAGTCTGAAGGATACGTTCGTTTTGTGTTTTAGACGGAGATTTACACCTATTTGGGAAATGCTTGCATTTGGCTGGAAAATAGCGTTTTCCGCTCCTTCACAGAAAGAATTGAGAAACTCCTGCAAACACACATCAGTTTAACACTGTAAGTTGAACGCAAACATTGAAGGCCGTTCTGTTAGGTAGCTCCGTTTTGGTATTAGAAGCAGATATTTCTCCAAACCGCGTTTACTCCCATTCATTCTGGCATATCAAAACGCAGCTTTGAGAAGCAACGGGCTTCTCACTCTCTGAATCTAGAGGCAGATTGAACTCCCTTAGGTAAGCGAACACTCAGCAGAGCAGTCTGAAGGATACGTTCGTTTTGTGTTTTAGACGGAGATTTACACCTATTTGGGAAATGCTTGCATTTGGCTGGAAAATAGCGTTTTCCGCTTCTTCACAGAAAGGGTTTAGAAACTCCTGCAAACCAGCGTCACTTTAACTCTGTAAGTTGAACGCACACATTGAGGGCCGTTCTGTTAGGGTGCTCCGTTTTGGTTTTAGAAGCAGATATTTCTCTAAATCGTGTTTACTACCTTACACTCTGGCATGTCAAAACGCAGCTCCGAGAAGCAACGGGCTTCTGACTCTCTGAATCTAGAGGCAGATTGAACTCCCTTAGGTAAGCGAATACCCTGCAGAGCAGTCTGAAGGATACGTTCGTTTTGTGTTTTAGACGGAGATTTACAGCTATTTGGGACATGCTTGCATTAGGCTGGGAAATAGCGTTTTCCGCTTCTTCACAGAAAGGGTTTAGAAACTCGTGCAAACACACATCAGTTTAACTCTATAAGTTGAACGAAAACATTGAAGGCCGTTCTCTTAGGTTGCTCCGTTTTGGTTTTAGAAGCAGATATTTCTCAAAAGCGCGATTACTCCCATTCACTCTGGCATATCAAAACGCAGCTCCGAGAAGCAACGGGCTTCTCACTCTCTGAATCTAGAAGCAGATTCAACTGCCTTAGTTAAGCGAATACCCAGCAGAGCAGTCTGAAGGATACGTTCGTTTTGTGTTTTAGAAGGAGATTTACAGCTATTTGGGAGATGCTAGCATTTTGCTGGGAAATAGCGTTTTTTGCTTCTTCACAGAAAGGGTTTAGAAACTTCTGCAAACACACATCAGTTTAACTCTGTATGTTGAACGCACACATTGAAGGCCGTTCTGTTAGGTTGCTCCGTTTTGGTTTTAGAATCAGATATTTCTCCAAACCGCGTTTACTCTTTTTCACTCTGGCATATCAAAACTCAGCTCCAAGAAAAAACGGGCTTCTCACCCTCTGAATCTAGAGGCAGATTCAACTCCCTTAGGTAAGCGAACACCCAACTGAGCAGTCTGAATGATAGGTTCGATTTGTGTTTTAGACGGAGATTTCCAGCTATTTAAGAAATGCTTGCATTTGGCTGGGAAAATGCGTTTTCCGCTTCTTCACAGAAAGGGTTTAGAAACTCCTGCAAACACACATCAGTTTAACTCTGTAAGTTGAACGCACACAGTGAAGGCCGTTTTGTTAGGTTGCTCCGTTTTGGTTTTAGAAGCAGATATTTCTCCAAACCGCGTTTCCTCCAATTTACTCTGGCATATCAAAACGCAGCTCCGATAAGCAACGGGCTTCTCACTCTCTGAATCTAGAGGCAGATTCAACTCCCTTAGGTAAGCGATCACCCAGCAGAGCAGTCTGAAGGATATGTTCGTTTTGTGTTTTAGACGGAGATTTACAGCTATTTGGGAAATGCTTGCATTTGGCTGGGAAATAGCTTTTTGCTTCTTCACAGAAAGGGTTTAGAAACTCCTGCAAACACACATCAGTTTCACTCTGTAAGCTGAACGCACACATTGAAGGCCGTTCTGTTAGGTTGCTCCGTTTTGTTTTTAGAAACAGATATTTCTCCAAACCGCGTTTACTCCCATTCACTCTGGCATATCAAAACGCAGCTCCGAGAAGCAACGGGCTTCTCACTCTCTGAATCTAGAGGCAGATACAACTTTCTTAGGTAAGCGAACACCCAGCAGAGTAGTTTGAAGGATACGTTCGTTTTGTGTTTTAGACGTAGATTTACAGCTATTTGAAAAATGCTTGCAATTTGCAGGGAAATAGCGTTTTCTGCTTCTTCACAGAAAATGTTTAGAAACTCCTGCAAACACACATCAGTTTAACTCTGCAACTTGAACGCACACATTGAAGGCCGTTCTGTTAGGTTGCTCCGTTTTGGTTTTAGAAGCAGATATTTCACCAAACGGCGTTTACTCCCATTCACTCTGGCATAACAAAACGCAGCTCGGAGAAGCAACGTGCTTCTCACTCTCTGAATCTAGAGGCAGATTGAACTCCCTTAGGTAAGCGAACACCCAGCAGAGCAGTCTGAAGGATACGTTCCTTTTGTGTTTTAGACGGAGATTTACAGCTATTTGGGAAATGCTTGCATTTGACTGGGAAAATGCGTTTTCCGCTTCTTCAGAGAAAGGGTTTAGAAACTCCTGCAAACACACATCAGTTTAACTCTGTAAGTTGAAAGCACACATTGAAGACCGTTCTGTTAGGTTGCTCCGTTTTGGTTTTAGAAGCAGATATTTCTCCAAACCGCGTTTTCTCCCATTCACTCTGGCATATCAAAACGCAGCTCCGAAAAGCAACGTGCTTCTCACTCTCTGAATCTAGAGGCAGATTGAACTCCCTTAGGTAAGCGAACACCCAGCAGAGCAGTCTAAAGGATACGTTCATTTTGCGTTTTACACAAAGATTTACAGCTATTTGGGAAATGCTTCCATTTGGCTGGGAAAATGCGTATTTTGCTTCTTCAGAGAAAGTGTTTAGAAACTCCTGCAAACATACATCAGTTTAATTCTGTACGTTGAACGCACACATTGAAGACCGTTCTTTTAGGTTGTTCCGTTTTGGATTTAGAAGCAGATATTTCTCCAAACCGCGTTTTCTCCCATTCATTCTGGCATATCAAAACGCAGCTCCGAGAAGCAACGTGCTTCTCACTCTCTCCATCTAGAGGCAGATTCAACTCCCTTAGGTAAGAAAACACCCAGAAGGGCAGTCTGAAGGATACGTTCGTTTTGTGTTTTAGACGGAGATTTACAGCTATTTGGGAAATGCTTGCATTTGGATGGAAAATAGCGTTTTCCGCTTCTTCACAGAAAGAATTGAGAAACTCCTGCAAACACACATCAGTTTATCTCTGTAGGTTTAACGCACACATTGAAGGCCGTTGTGTTAGGTTGCTCCGTTTTGGTTTTAGAAGCAGATATTTCTCCAAACCGCGTTTACTCCCTTTCACTCTGGCATATCAAAACGCAGCTCCGAGAAGCAACGGGCTTCTCACTCTCTGAATCTAGAAGCAGATTCAACTCCCTTAGGTAAGCGAACTCCCAGCAGAGCAGTCTGAAGGATACGTTCGTTTTGTGTTTTAGACGGAGATTTACAGCTATTTGGGAGATGCTAGCATTTTGTTGGGAAATAGCCTTTTTTGCTTCTTCACAGAAAGGGTTTAGAAACTCCTGGAAACACACATCAGTTTCACTCTGTAAGCTGAACGCACACATTGAAGGCCGTTCTGTTAGGTTGCTCCGTTTTGTTTTTAGAAACAGATATTTCTCCAAACCGCGTTTACTCCCATTCACTCTGGCATATCAAAACGCAACTCCGAGAAGCAACGGGCTTCTCACTCTCTGAATCTAGAGGCAGATACAACTTTCTTAGTTAAGCGAACACCCAGCAGAGTAGTTTGAAGGATACGTTCGTTTGGTGTTTTAGACGTAGATTCACAGCTATTTGAAAAATGCTTGCAATTTGCAGGGAAATAGCGTTTTCTGCTTTTTCACAGAAAATGTTTAGAAACTCCTGCAAGCACACATCAGTTTAACTCTGCAACTTGAACGCACACATTGAAGGCCGTTCTGTTAGGTTGCTCCGTTTTGGTTTTACAAGCAGATATTTCTCCAAACCGCGTTTACTCCGGTTCACTCTGGCATATCAAAACGCAGCTCAGAGAAGCAACGTGCTTCTCACTCTCTGAATCTAGAGGCAGATTGAACTCCCTTAGGTAAGCGAACACCCAGCAGAGCAGTCTGAAGGATACGTTCCTTTTGTGTTTTAGACGGAGATTTACAGCTATTTGGGAAATGCTTGCATTTGACTGGGAAAATGCGTTTTCCGCTTCTTCAGAGAAAGGGTTTAGAAACTCCTGCAAACACACATCAGTTTAACACTGTAAGTTGAAAGCACACATTGAAGACCGTTCTGTTAGGTTGATCCGTTTTGGTTTTAGAAGCAGATATTTCTCCAAACCGCGTTTACTCCCTTTCACTCTGGCATATCAAAACGCAGCTCCGAGAAGCAACGTGCTTCTCACTCTGTCAATCTAGAGGCAGATTCAACTTCCTTAGGTAAGCGAACACCCAGCAGAGCAGTCTAAAGGATACGTTCGATTTGTGTTTTAGACGGAGATTTACAGCTATTTGGGAAATGCTTGGATTTGGCTGGGAAATAGTGTTTTCCGCTTCTTCACAATAAGGATTTAGAAACTCCTGCAAACACACATCAGTTTAACACTGTAGGTTGAACGCACACATTGAAGGCCGTTCTGTTAGGTTGCTCCGTTTTGATTTAGAAGCAGATATTTCTCCAAACCGCGTTTACTGCCTTTCACTCTGGCATATCAAAACTCAGCTCCAAGAAAAAACGGGCTTCTCACTCTCTGAATCTAGAGGCAGATTCAACTCCCTTAGGTAAGCGAACACCCAGCAGAGCAGTCTGAAGGATATGTTCGTTTTGTGTTTTAGACGAAGATTTACAGCTATTTGGGAAATGCTTGCATTTGGCTGGGAAAAGGCTTTTTCCGCTTCTTCTCAGAAAGGGTTTAGAAACTCTTGCAAAGACCTATCAGTTTAACTCTTTAAGTTGAACGCACACATTGAAGGCCGTTCTGTTAGGTTGCTCCGTTTTGGTTTTAGAAGCAGATATTTCTCCAAACCGCTTTTACTCCCTTTCACTCTGGCGTATCAAAACGCAGCTCCGAGAAGCAACGGGCTTCTCACTCTCTGAATCTAGAGGCAGATACAACTTTCTTAGGTAAGCGAACACCCAGCAGAGCAGTCTGAAGGATACGTTCGTTTGTGTTTTAGACGGAGATTTACACCTATTTGGGAAATGCTTGCATTTGGCTGGAAAATAGCGTTTTCCGCTTCTTCACAGAAAGAATTGAGAAACTCCTGCAAACACACATCAGTTTATCTCTGTAGGTTGAAAGCACACATTGAAGGCCGTTGTGTTACTTTGCTCCGTTTTGGTTTTAGAAGCAGATATTTCTCCAAACCGCGTTTTCTCCCTTTCACTCTGGCATATCAAAACGCAGCTCCGAGAAGCAACTTGTTTCTCACTCTCTGAATCTAGAGGCAGATTGAACTCCCTTAGGTAACAGAACACCCAGCAGAGCAGTCTGAAAGATACGTTCGTTTTGTGTTTCAAACGGAGATTTCCAGCTATTTTGGCAGTGGTTGCATTTGGCTGGGAAAATGCGTATTCCGCTTCTTCACAGAAAGGGTTTAGAAACTCTTGCAAACCAACGTCACTTTAACTCTGTAAGTTGAACGCACACATTGAGGGCCGTTCTGTTAGGGTGCTCCGTTTTGGTTTTAGAAGCAGATATTTCTCCAAATCGTGTTCACTACCTTACACTCTGGCATGTCAAAACGCAGCTCCGAGAAGCAACGGGCTTCTGACTCTCTGAATCTAGAGGCAGATTGAACTCCCTTAGGTAAGCGAATACCCTGCAGAGCAGTCTGAAGGATACGTTCGTTTTGTGTTTTAGACGGAGATTTACAGCTATTTGGGACATGCTTGCATTAGGCTGGGAAATAGCGTTTTCCGCTTCTTCACAGAAAGGGTTTAGAAACTCGTGCAAACACACATCAGTTTACCTCTATAAGTTGAACGAAAACATTGAAGGCCGTTCTCTTAGGTTGCTCCGTTTTGGTTTTAGAGGCAGATATTTCTCAAAACCGCGATTACTCCCATTCACTCTGGCATATCAAAACGCAGCTCCGAGAAGCAACGGGCTTCTCACTCTCTGAATCAAGAAGCAGATGTAACTGCCTTAGTTAAGCGAATACCCAGCAGAGCAGTCTGAAGGATACGTTCGTTTTGTGTTTTAGAAGGAGATTTACAGCTATTTGGGAGATGCTAGCATTTTGCTGGGAAATAGCGTTTTTTGCTTCTTCACAGAAAGGGTTTAGAAACTTCTGCAAACACACATCAGTTTAACTCTGTATGTTGAACGCACACATTGAAGGCCGTTCTGTTAGGTTGCTCCGTTTTGGTTTTACAAGCAGATATTTCTCCAAACCGCGTTTACTCTTTTTCACTCTGGCATATCAAAACTCAGCTCCAAGAAAAAACGGGCTTCTCACTCTCTGAATCTAGAGGCAGATTCAACTCCCTTAGGTAAGCGAACACCCAACTGAGCAGTCTGAATGATAGGTTCGTTTTGTGTTTTAGACGGAGATTTCCAGCTATTTAAGAAATGCTTGCATTTGGCTGGGAAAATGCGTTTTCCGCTTCTTCACAGAAAGGGTTTAGAAACTCCTGCAAACACACATCAGTTGAACTCTGTAAGTTGAACGCACACAGTGAAGGCCGTTTTGTTAGGTTGCTCCGTTTTGGTTTTAGAAGCAGATATTTCTCCAAACCGCGTTTCCTCCAATTTACTCTGGCATATCAAAACGCAGCTCCGATAAGCAACGGGCTTCTCACTCTCTGAATCTAGAGGCAGATTCAACTCCCTTAGGTAAGCGAACACCCAGCAGAGCAGTCTGAAGGATACGTTCGTTTTGTGTTTTAGACGGAGATTTACAGCTATTTGGGAAATGCTTGCATTTGGCTGGTAAATAGCGTTTTGCTTCTTCACAGAAAGGGTTTAGAAACTCCTGCAAACACACATTAGTTTAACTCTGTAAGTTGAACGCACACATTGAAGGCCGTTCTGTTAGTTTGCTCCGTTTTTGTTTTAGAAGCAGATATTTCTCCAAACCGCGTTTACTCCCATTCACTCTGGCATATCAAAACGCAGCTCCGAGAAGCAACGTGCTTCTCTCTCTCTGAATCTAGAGGCAGATTTAACTCCCTTAGGTAAGCGAACACCCAGCAGGGCAGTCTGAAGGATACATTCGTTTCTTGTTTTAGACACAGATTTACAGCCATTTGGGAAATGCTTGCATTTGGCTGGGAAAATGCTTTTTCCGTTTCTTCACAGAAAGGGTTTAGAAACTCCTGCAAATACATATCAGTTTAACTCTGTAAGATGAACACACGCATTGAAGGCCGTTCTGTTAGGTAGCTCCGTTTTGGTTTTAGAAGCAGATATTTCTCCAAACCGGGTTTACTCCCATTCACTCAGGCATATCAAAACCCAGCTCCGAGAAGCAACGTGCTTCTCACTCTCTGAATCTAGAGGCAGATTCAACTTTTTTAGGTAAGCGAACACCCAGCAGAGCAGTCTGAAGAATACGTTCGTTTTGTGTTTTAGACGGAGATTTACAGCTATTTGGGAAATGCTTGCATTTGGCTGGGAAATAGCTTTTTTGCTTCTTCACAGAAAGGGTTTAGAAACTCTTGCAAACACACATCGGTTTACCTCTGTAAGTTGAACGCACACATTGAAGGCCGTTCTGTTAGGTTGCTCCGTTTTGGTTTTAGAAGCAGATATTTCACCAAACGGCGTTTACTCCCATTCACTCTGGCATAACAAAACGCAGCTCGGAGAAGCAACGTGCGTCTCACTCTCTGAATCTAGAGGCAGATTGAACTCCCTTAGGTAAGCGAACACCCAGCAGAGCAGTCTGAAGGGTACGTTCGTTTTGTGTTTTACAGGTAGATTTACAGCTACATGGGAAATGCTTGCATTTGGCTGGGAAAATGCGTTTTCCGCTACTTCAGAGAAAGGGTTTAGAAACTCCAGCAAACACACATCTGTTTATCTCTGTAGGTTGAACGCACACATTGAAGGCCGTTCTGTTAGATTGCTCCGTTTTGGATTTAGAATCAGTTATTTCTCCAAACCGCGTTTACTCCCTTTCATTTTGGCATATCAAAACTCAGCTCCAAGAAAAAACGGGCTTCTCACTCTCTGAATCTAGAGGCAGATTCAACTCCCTTAGGTAAGCGAACACCCAGCAGAGCAGTCTGAAGAATATGTTCGTTTTGTGTTTTAGACTTTTTACAGCTATTTGGGAAATGCTTGCATTTCGCTGGGAAATAGCTTTTTTCTTCTTCACAGAAAGCCTTTAGAAACTCCTGCAAACACCTATCAGTTAAACTCTTTAAGGTGAACGCACACATTGAAGGCCGTTCTGTTAGGTTGCTCCGTTTTGTTTTTAGAAACAGATATTTCTCCAAACCGCGTTTACTCCCATTCACTCTGGCATATCAAAACGCAGCTCCGAGAAGCAACGGGCTTCTCACCCTCTGAATCTAGAGGCAGATACAACTTTCTTAGGTAAGCGAACCCCCAGCAAAGTAGTTTGAAGGATACGTTCGTTTTGTGTTTTAGACGTAGATTTACAGCTATTTGGGAAATGCTTGCAATTTGCAGGGAAATAGCGTTTTCTGCTTCTTCACAGAAAATGTTTAGAAACTCCTGCAAAGACATATCAGTTTAACTCTGCAACTTGAACGCACACATTGAAGGCCGTTCTGTTAGGTTGCTCCGTTTTGGTTTTAGAAGCAGATATTTCTCCAAACCGCGTTTACTCCGGTTCACTCTGGCATATCAAAACGCAGCTCAGAGAAGCAACGTGCTTCTCACTCTCTGAATCTAGAGGCAGATTGAACTCCCTTAGGTAAGCGAACACCCAGTAGAGCAGTCTGAAGGATACGTTCCTTTTGTGTTTTAGACGGAGATTTACAGCTATTTGGGAAATGCTTGCATTTGACTGGGAAATAGCTTTTTTGCTTCTTCACAGAAAGGGTTTAGAAACTCCTGCAAACACACATCACTTTAACTCTGTAAGTTGAACGCACACATTGAAGGCCGTTCTGTTAGGTTGCTCCGTTTTGGTTTTAGAAGCAGATATTTCTCCAAACGGCGTTTACTCCCATTCACTCTGGCGTATCAAAACGCAGCTTCGAGAAGAAACGTGCTTCTCACTCTCTGAATCTAGAGGCTGATTCAACTCCCTTAGGTATGAAAACACCCAGCAGAGCAGTCTGAAGGATACGTTCGTTTTGTGTTTTAGAAGGAGATTTACAGCTATTTGGGAGATGCTAGCATTTTGCTGGGAAATAGCGTTTTTTGCTTCTTCACAGAAAGGGTTTAGAAACTTCTGCAAACACACATCAGTTTAACTCTGTATGTTGAACGCACACATTGAAGGCCGTTCTGTTAGGTTTCTCCGTTTTGGTTTTAGAATCAGATATTTCTCCAAACCGCGTTTACTCTTTTTCACTCTGGCATATCAAAACTGAGCTCCAAGAAAAAACGGGCTTCTCACTCTCTGAATCTAGAGGCAGATTCAACTCCCTTAGGTAAGCGAACACCCAGCTGAGCAGTCTGAATGATACGTTCGTTTTGTGTTTTAGACGGAGATTTCCAGCTATTTAAGAAATGCTTGCATTTGGCTGGGAAAATGCGTCTTCCGCTTTTTCACAGAAAGGGTTTAGAAACTCCTGCAAACACCTATCAGTTTAACCCTTTAAGTTGAACGCACACATTGAAGGCCGTTCTGTTAGGTTGCTCCGTTTTGGTTTTAGAAGCAGATATTTCTCCAAACCGCGTTTTCTCCCATTCACTCTGGCATATGAAAACGCAGCTCCGAAAAGCAACGTGCTTCTTACTCTCTGAATCTAGAGGCAGATTGAACTCCCTTAGGTAAGCGAACACCCAGCAGAGCAGTCTGAAGGATACGTTCATTTTGCGTTTTACACGGAGATTTACAGCTATTTGGGAAATGATTGCATTTGGCTGGGAAAATGCGTATTTCGCTTCTTCAGAAAAAGTGTTTAGAAACTCCTGCAAACATACATCAGTTTAGTTCTGTACGTTGAACGCACACATTGAAGACCGTTCTTTTAGGTTGTTCCGTTTTGGATTTAGAAGCAGATATTTCTCCAAACCGCGTTTTCTCCCATTCATTCTGGCATATCAAAACGCAGCTCCGAGAAGCAACGTGCTTCTCACTCTCTCAATCTAGAGGCAGATTCAACACTTTTAGGTAAGAAAACACCCAGCAGAGCAGTCTGAAGGATACGTTCGTTTTGTGTTTTAGACGGAGATTTACAGCTATTTGGGAAATGCTTGCATTTGGCTGGAAAATAGTGTTTTCCGCTTCTTAACAGAAAGAATTGAGAAACTCCTGCAAACACACATCAGTTTATCTCTGTAGGTTGAACGCACACATTGAAGGCCGTTGTGTTAGGTTGCTCCGTTTTGGTTTTAGAAGCAGATATTTCTCCAAACCGCGTTTACTCCCTTTCACTCTGGCATATCAAAACGCAGCTCCGAGAAGCAACGGGCTTCTCACTCTCTGAATCTAGAAGCAGATTCAACTCCCTTAGGTAAGCGAACACCCAGCAGAGCAGTCTGAAGGATACGTTCGTTTTGTGTTTTAGACGGAGATTTACAGCTATTTGGGAGATGCTAGCATTTTGTTGGGAAATAGCCTTTTTTGCTTCTTCACAGAAAGGGTTTAGAAACTCCTGGAAACACACATCAGTTTAACTCTGTAAGTTGAACGAACACATTGAAGGCCGTTCTGTTAGGTTGCTCCGTTTTGGTTTTCGAAGCAGATATTTCTTCAAACCGCTTTTACTCCCATTCACTCTGGCATATCAAAACGGAGCTCCGAGAAGAAACGGGCTTCTCACTCTCTGAATCTAGAGGCAGATTCAACTCCCTTAGGTAAGCGAACACCCAGCAGAGCAGTCTGAAAGTTACGTTCATTTTGTGTTATACACGGAGATTTACAGCTATTTGGGAAATGCTTGCAAATGGCTGGGAAAATGTGCTTTCCGCTTCTTCACAGAAAGGGTTTAGAAACTCCTGCAAACCCACATAAATTTATCTCTGTATGTTGAACGCACACATTGAAGGCCGTTCTGTTAGGTTGTTCCGTTTTGGTTTTAGAAGCAGATATTTCTCCAAACCGCGTTTACTCCCATTCACTCTGGCGTATCAAAACGCAGCTCCGAGAAGAAACGTGCTTCTCACTCTCTGAATCTAGATGCTGATTCAACTCCCTTAGGTATGAAAACACCCAGCAGAGCAGTCTGAAGGATACGTTCGTTTTGTGTTTTAGACGGAGATTTACACCTATTTGGGAAATGCTTGCATTTGGCTGGAAAATAGCGTTTTCCGCTTCTTCACAGAAAGAATTGAGAAACTCCTGCAAACACACATCAGTTTATCTCTGTAGGTTGAACGCACACATTGAAGGCCGTTGTGTTAGTTTGCTCCGTTTTGGTTTTAGAAGCAGATATTTCTCCAAACCGCGTTTTCTCCCTTTCACTCTGGCATATCAAAACGCAGCTCCGAGAAGCAACTTGTTTCTCACTCTCTGAATCTAGAGGCAGATTGAACTCCCTTAGGTAACAGAACACCCAGCAGAGCAGTCAGAAAGATACGTTCGTTTTGTGTTTCAAACGGAGATTTCCAGCTATTTTGGCTGTGCTTGCATTTGGCTGGGAAAATGCGTATTCCGCTTCTTCACAGAAAGGGTTTAGAAACTCCTGCAAACCAACGTCACTTTAACTCTGTAAGTTGAACACACACATTGAAGGCCGTTCTGTTAGGGTGCTCCGTTTTAGTTTTAGAAGCAGATATTTCTCCAAATCGTGTTTACTCCCATTCACTCAGGCATATCAAAACGCAGCTCCGAGAAGCAACGTGCTTCTCACTCTCTGAATCTAGAGGCAGATTCAACTCCCTTAGGTAAGCGGACACCCAGCCGAGCAGTCTGAAGGATACGTTCGATTTGTGTTTTAGACGGAGATTTATAGCTATTTGGGAAATGCTTGCATTTGGCTGGGAAATAGCGTTTTCCGCTTCTTAACAGAAAGGATTTAGAAACTCCTGCAAACACACATCAGTTTAACACTGTAGGTTGAACGCACACATTTAAGGCCGTTCTGTTAGGTTGCTCCGTTTTGGTTTTAGAAGCAGATATTTCTCCAAACCGCGTTTTCTCCCATTCACTCTGGCATATGAAAACGCAGCTCCGAAAAGCAACGTGCTTCTTACTCTCTGAATCTAGAGGCAGATTGAACTCCCTTAGGTAAGCGAACACCCAGCAGAGCAGTCTGAAGGATACGTTCATTTTGCGTTTTACACGGAGATTTACAGCTATTTGGGAAATGATTGCATTTGGCTGGGAAAATGCGTATTTCGCTTCTTCAGAAAAAGTGTTTAGAAACTCCTGCAAACATACATCAGTTTAGTTCTGTACGTTGAACGCACACATTGAAGACCGTTCTTTTAGGTTGTTCCGTTTTGGATTTAGAAGCAGATATTTCTCCAAACCGCGTTTTCTCCCATTCATTCTGGCATATCAAAACGCAGCTCCGAGAAGCAACGTGCTTCTCACTCTCTCAATCTAGAGGCAGATTCAACACTTTTAGGTAAGAAAACACCCAGCAGAGCAGTCTGAAGGATACGTTCGTTTTGTGTTTTAGACGGAGATTTACAGCTATTTGGGAAATGCTTGCATTTGGCTGGAAAATAGTGTTTTCCGCTTCTTAACAGAAAGAATTGAGAAACTCCTGCAAACACACATCAGTTTATCTCTGTAGGTTGAACGCACACATTGAAGGCCGTTGTGTTAGGTTGCTCCGTTTTGGTTTTAGAAGCAGATATTTCTCCAAACCGCGTTTACTCCCTTTCACTCTGGCATATCAAAACGCAGCTCCGAGAAGCAACGGGCTTCTCACTCTCTGAATCTAGAAGCAGATTCAACTCCCTTAGGTAAGCGAACACCCAGCAGAGCAGTCTGAAGGATACGTTCGTTTTGTGTTTTAGACGGAGATTTACAGCTATTTGGGAGATGCTAGCATTTTGTTGGGAAATAGCCTTTTTTGCTTCTTCACAGAAAGGGTTTAGAAACTCCTGGAAACACACATCAGTTTAACTCTGTAAGTTGAACGAACACATTGAAGGCCGTTCTGTTAGGTTGCTCCGTTTTGGTTTTCGAAGCAGATATTTCTTCAAACCGCTTTTACTCCCATTCACTCTGGCATATCAAAACGGAGCTCCGAGAAGAAACGGGCTTCTCACTCTCTGAATCTAGAGGCAGATTCAACTCCCTTAGGTAAGCGAACACCCAGCAGAGCAGTCTGAAAGTTACGTTCATTTTGTGTTATACACGGAGATTTACAGCTATTTGGGAAATGCTTGCAAATGGCTGGGAAAATGTGCTTTCCGCTTCTTCACAGAAAGGGTTTAGAAACTCCTGCAAACCCACATAAATTTATCTCTGTATGTTGAACGCACACATTGAAGGCCGTTCTGTTAGGTTGTTCCGTTTTGGTTTTAGAAGCAGATATTTCTCCAAACCGCGTTTACTCCCATTCACTCTGGCGTATCAAAACGCAGCTCCGAGAAGAAACGTGCTTCTCACTCTCTGAATCTAGATGCTGATTCAACTCCCTTAGGTATGAAAACACCCAGCAGAGCAGTCTGAAGGATACGTTCGTTTTGTGTTTTAGACGGAGATTTACACCTATTTGGGAAATGCTTGCATTTGGCTGGAAAATAGCGTTTTCCGCTTCTTCACAGAAAGAATTGAGAAACTCCTGCAAACACACATCAGTTTATCTCTGTAGGTTGAACGCACACATTGAAGGCCGTTGTGTTAGTTTGCTCCGTTTTGGTTTTAGAAGCAGATATTTCTCCAAACCGCGTTTTCTCCCTTTCACTCTGGCATATCAAAACGCAGCTCCGAGAAGCAACTTGTTTCTCACTCTCTGAATCTAGAGGCAGATTGAACTCCCTTAGGTAACAGAACACCCAGCAGAGCAGTCAGAAAGATACGTTCGTTTTGTGTTTCAAACGGAGATTTCCAGCTATTTTGGCTGTGCTTGCATTTGGCTGGGAAAATGCGTATTCCGCTTCTTCACAGAAAGGGTTTAGAAACTCCTGCAAACCAACGTCACTTTAACTCTGTAAGTTGAACACACACATTGAAGGCCGTTCTGTTAGGGTGCTCCGTTTTAGTTTTAGAAGCAGATATTTCTCCAAATCGTGTTTACTCCCATTCACTCAGGCATATCAAAACGCAGCTCCGAGAAGCAACGTGCTTCTCACTCTCTGAATCTAGAGGCAGATTCAACTCCCTTAGGTAAGCGGACACCCAGCCGAGCAGTCTGAAGGATACGTTCGATTTGTGTTTTAGACGGAGATTTATAGCTATTTGGGAAATGCTTGCATTTGGCTGGGAAATAGCGTTTTCCGCTTCTTAACAGAAAGGATTTAGAAACTCCTGCAAACACACATCAGTTTAACACTGTAGGTTGAACGCACACATTTAAGGCCGTTCTGTTAGGTTGCTCCGTTTTGGTTTTAGAAGCAGATATTTCTCCAAACGGCGTTTACTCCCATTCACTCTGGCATATCAAAACGCAGCTCCGAGAAGCAACGTGCTTCTCACTCTCTGAATCTAGAGGCAGATTTAACTCCCTTAGGTAAGCGAACACCCAGCAGAGCAGTCTGAAGGAAACATTCGTTTCGTGTTTTAGACGGAGAATTACTGCTATATGGGAAATGCCTGCATTTCGCTGGGAAAATGCTTTTTCCGCTTCTTCTCAGAAAGGGTTTAGAAACTCCTGCCAACACACATCAGTTGAACTCTGTAAGTTGAACGCACACATTGAAGGCCGTTCTGTTAGTTTGCTCCGTTTTGGTTTTAGAAGCAGATAGTTCTCCAACCCGCGTTTACTCCCATTCACTCTGGCATATCAAAATTCAGCTCCAAGAAAAAACGGGCTTCTCACTCTCTGAATCTAGAGGCAGATTCAACTCCCTTAGGTAAGCGAACAAACAGCAGAGCAGTCTGAAGGATACGTTCGTTTTTTTTTTCACACGGAGATTTACAGCTATTTGGGAAATTCTTGCATTTGGCTGGGAAAATGCGTTTTCCGCTTCTTCACAGAAATAATTTAGAAACTCCTGCAAACAGACATCAGTTTAACTCTTTAAGTTGAACGCACACATTGAAGGCCGTTTTGTTAGGTTGCTCCGTTTTGGTTTTAGAAGCAGATATTTCTTTAAACCTCGTTTCCTCCAATTTACTCTGGCATATCAAAACGCAGCTCCGAAAAGCAACGGGTTTCTCACTGTCTGAATCTAGAGGCAGATTCAACTCCCTTAGGTAAGCGAACACCCAGCAGAGCAGTCTGAAGGATACGTTCGTTTTGTGTTTTAGACGGAGATTTACAGCTATTTGGGAAATGCTTGCATTTTGCTGGGAAATAGCGTTTTCTGCTTCTTCACAGAAAATGTTTATCAACTCCTGCAAACACACATCAGTTTAACTCTGTAAGTTGAACGCACACATTGAAGGCCGTTCTGTTAGGTTGCTCCGTTTTGGTTTTAGAAGCAGATATTTCTCCAAACCGCGTTTACTTTTATTCACTCTGGCATATCAAAACGCAGCTCCGAGAAGCAACATGCTTCTCACTCTCTGAATCTAGCGGCAGATTCAGCTTTCTTAGGTAAGCGAACACCCAGCAGAGCAGTCTGAAAAATACGTTCATTTTGTGTTGTAGACGGAGATTTCAACTATTTGGGAAATGCTTGCATTTGGGTGGGAAAATGCGTTTCCGCTTCTTCAGAGAAAGGGTTTAACAACTCTTGCAAACAGACATCAGTTCAACTCTGTAAGTTGAACGCCCACCTTGAAGACCGTTCTGTTAGGTTGCACCGTTTTGGTTTTAGAAGCAGATATTTCTCCAAACCGCGTTTTCTCCCATTAACTCTGGCATATCAAAACGCAGTTCCAAGAAGCAACGTGCTTCTCACTCTCTGAATCTAGAGGCAGATTGAACTCCCTTAGGTAAGCGAACACCCAGCAGAGCAGTCTGAAGGATACGTTCATTTTGTGTTTTAGACGGAGATTTACAACTATTTGGGAAATGCTTGCATTTGGCTGGGAAAATGCGTTTTCCGCTTCTTCAGAGAAAGGGTTTAGAAACTCCTGCAAACACACATAAGTTTTTCTCTGTAAGTTGAACGCACACATTGAAGGCCGTTCTGTTGGGTTGCTCCGTTTTGGTTTTAGAAGCAGATATTTCTCCAAACCGCGTTTACTCCCATTCACTCTGGCATATCAAAACGCAGCTCCGAGAAGCAACGGGCTTCTCACTCTCTGAATCTAGAGGCAGATTCAACTTTCTTAGGTAAGCGAACACCCAGCAGAGCAGTCTGAAGGATACGTTCGTTTTGTGTTTTAGACGTAGATTTACAGCTATTTGGGAAATGCTTGCATCTTGCTGGGAAATAGCGTTTTTTGCTTCTTCACAGAAAATGTTTAGAAAGAAACTCCTGCAAACACACATCAGTTTAACTCTGTAAGTTGAACGCACACATTGAAGGCCGTTCTGTTAGGTTGTTCCGTTTTGGTTTTAGAAGCAGATATTTCTCCAAACCGCGTTTACTCCTGTTCAGTCTGGCATATCAAAACGCAGCTCCGAGAAGCAACGTGCTTCTCACTCTCTGAATCTAGAGGCAGATTGAACTCCCTTAGGTAAGCGAACACCCAGCAGAGCAGTCTGAAGGATACGTTCGATTTGTGTTTTAGACGGAGATTTACAGCTATTTGGGAAATGCTTGGATTTGGCTGGGAAATAGCTTTTTTGCTTCTTCACAGAAAGGGTTTAGAAACTCCTGCAAACACACATCAGTTTAACTCTGTATGTTGAACGAAAACATTGAAGGCCGTTCTGTTAGTTTTCTCCGTTCTTGTTTTAGAAGCAGATATTTCTCCAAACGGCGTTTACTCCCATTGACTCTGGCATACAAAACGCAGCTCCGAGAAGCAACGTGCTTCTCACTCTCTGAATCTAGAGGCAGATTGAACTCCCTTAGGTAAGCGAACACCCAGCAGAGCAGTCTGAAGGATACGTTCATTTTGTGTTTTAGACGGAGATTTACAACTATTTGGGAAATGCTTGCATTTGGCTGGGAAAATGCGTTTTCCGCGTCTTCAGAGAAAGGGTTTAGAAACTCCTGCAAACACACATCAGTTGAACTCTGTAAGTTGAACGCACACAGTGAAGGCCGTTTTGTTAGGTTGCTCCGTTTTGGTTTTAGAAGCAGATATTTCTCCAAACCGCGTTTACTCCCATTCACTCTGGCATATCAAAACGCAGCTCCGAGAAGCAACAAGCTTCTCACTCTCTGAATCTAGAGGCAGATTCAACTTTCTTAGGTAAGCGAACACCCAGCAGAGCAGTCTGAAGGATACGTTCGTTTTGTGTTTTAGACGTAGATTTACAGCTATTTGGGAAATGCTTGCATTTTGCTGGGAAATAGCGTTTTTTGCTTCTTCACAGAAAATGTTTAGAAAGAAACTCCTGCAAGCACACATCAGTTTAACTCTGTAAGTTGAACGCACACATTGAAGGCCGTTCTGTTAGGTTGCTCCGTTTTGGTTATAGAAGCCGATATTTCTCCAAACCGCGTTTACTACCATTCACTCTGGCATATCAAAACGCAGCTCCGAGAAGCAACGTGCTTCTCACTCTCTGAATCTAGAGGGAGATTCAACTCCCTTAGGTAAGCGAACACCCAGCAGTGCAGTCTGAAGGATACGTTCGATTTGTGTTTTAGACGTTGATTTACAGCTATTTGGGAAATGTTGGCATTTGGCTGGGAAATAGCGTTTTCCGCTTCTTCACAGAAAGGATTTAGAAACTCCTGCAAACACACATCAGTTTAACACTGTAAGTTGAACGCACACATTGAAGGCCGTTCTGTTAAGTTGCTCCGTGTTGGATTTAGAATCAGATATTTCTCCAAACCGCGTTTACTCCCATTCACTCTGGCATATCAAAATTCAGCTCCAAGAAAAAACTGGCTTCTCACTCTCTGAATCTAGAGGCAGATTCAACTCCCTTAGGTAAGCGAACAAACAGCAGAGCAGTCTGAAGGATACGTTCGTTTTTTTTTTCACACGGAGATTTACAGCTATTTGGGAAATTCTTGCATTTGGCTGGGAAAATGCGTTTTCCGCTTCTTCACAGAAATAATTTAGAAACTCCTGCAAACAGACATCAGTTTAACTCTTTAAGTTGAACGCACACATTGAAGGCCATTTTGTTAGGTTGCTCCGTTTTGGTTTTAGAAGCAGATATTTCTTTAAACCGCGTTTCCTCCAATTTACTCTGGCATATCAAAACGCAGCTCCGAAAAGCAACGGGTTTCTCACTGTCTGAATCTAGAGGCAGATTCAACTCCCTTAGGTAAGCGAACACCCAGCAGAGCAGTCTGAAGGATACGTTCGTTTTGTGTTTTAGACGGAGATTTACAGCTATTTGGGAAATGCTTGCATTTTGCTGGGAAATAGGGTTTTCTGCTTCTTCACAGAAAATGTTTATCAACTCCTGCAAACACACATCAGTTTAACTCTGTAAGTTGAACGCACACATTGAAGGCCGTTCTGTTAGGTTGCTCCGTTTTGGTTTTAGAAGCAGATATTTCTCCAAACCGCGTTTACTCCTGTTCACTCTGGCATATCAAAACGCAGCTCCGAGAAGCAACGTGCTTCTCACTCTCTGAATCTAGAGGCAGATTGAACTCCCTTAGGTAAGCGAACACCCGGCAGAGCAGTCTGAAGGATACGCTCATTTTGTGTTTTAGACGGAGATTTACAGCTATGTGGGAAATGCTTGCATTTGGCTGGGAAAATGCGTTTTCCGCTTCTTCAGAGAAAGGGTTTAGAAACTCCTGCAAACGCACATCAGTTTAGCTCTGTAAGTTGAACGCAGGCATTGAAGGCCTTTCTGTTAGGTAGCTCCGTTTTGGTTTAAAAGCTGATATTTCTCCAAACCGCGTTTACTCCCATTCACTCTGGCATATCAAAACGCAGCTCCGAGAAGCAACATGCTTCTCACTGTCTGAATCTAGAGGCAGATTCAACTCCCTTAGGTAAGCGAACACCCAGCAGAGCAGTCTGAATGATACATTCGTTTCGTGCTTTAGACGGAGATTTACAGCTATTTGGGAAATGCTTGCATTTGGCTGGGAAAATGCTTTTTCCGCTTCTTCACAGAAAGGGTTTAGAAACTCCTGCAAACACCTATCAGTTTAGTTCTTTAAGTTGAACGCACACATTGAAGGCCGTTCTGTTAGGTTGCTCCGTTTTGGTTTTAGAAGCAGATATTTCTCCAAACGGCGTTTACTCTTATTCACTCTGGCATATCAAAACGCAGCTCTGAGAAGCAACGTGCTTCTCTCTCTCTGAATCTAGAGGCAGATTCAACTCCCTTAGGTAAGCGAACACCCAGCAGGGCAGTCTGAAGGATACATTCGTTTCGTGTTTTAGACGGAGATTTACAGCTATTTGGGAAATGCTTGCATTTGGCTGGGAAAATGCTTTTTCCGCTTCTTCAAAGAAAGGGTTTAGAAACTCCTGCAAACACACATCAGTTTAACTCTGTAAGATGAACACACGCATTGAAGGCCGTTCTGTTAGGTAGCTCCGTTTTGGTTTTAGAAGCAGATATTTCTCCAAACCGCGTTTACTCCCATTCACTCTGGCATATCAAAACGCAGCTCCGAGAAGCAACGTGCTTCTCACTCTCTGAATCTAGTGGCAGATTCAACTTTCTTAGGTAAGCGAACACCCAGCAGAGCAGTCTGAAGGATACGTTCGTTTTGTGTTTTAGACGGAGATTTACAGCTATTTGGGAAATGCTTGCATTTTGCTGGGAAATAGCGTTTTCTGCTTCTTCACAGAAATTGTTTAGAAACTCCTGCAAACACACATCAGTTTAACTCTGTACGTTGAACGCACACATTGAAGGCCGTTCTGTTAGGTTGCTCCGTTGTGGTTTTAGAAGCAGATATTTCTCCAAACCGCGTTTACTCCTGTTCACTCTGGCATATCAAAACGCAGCTCCGAGAAGCAACGTGCTTCTCACTCTCTGAATCTAGAGGCAGATTTAACTCCCTTAGGTAAGCGAACACCCAGGAGAGCAGTCTGAAAGATACGTTCATTTTGTGTTTTAGACGGAGATTTACAGCTATTTGGGAAATGCTTGCATTTGGCTGGGAAGATGCGTATTTCGCTTCTTCAGAGAAAGTGTTTAGAAACTCCTGCAAACACACATCAGTTTAACTCTGTAAGTTGAACGCACACATTGAAGACCGTTCTATTAGGTTGTTCCGTTTTGGTTTTAGAAGCAGATATTTCTCCAAACCGCGTTTTCTCCCATTTACTCTGGCATATCAAAACGCAGCTCCGAGAAGCAACGTGCTTCTCACTCTCTCAATCTAGAGGCAGATTCAACTCCCTTAGGTAAGCGAACACCCAGCAGAGCAGTCTGTAGAATATGTTCGTTTTGTGTTTTAGACGGAGATTTACAGCTATTTGGGAAATGCTTGCATTTGGCTGGGAAATAGCTTTTTTCTTCTTCACAGAAAGCCTTTAGAAACTCCTGCAAACACCTATCAGTTAAACTCTTTAAGGTGAACGCACACATTGAAGGCCGTTCTGTTAGGTTGCTCCGTTTTGTTTTTAGAAACAGATATTTCTCCAAACGGCGTTTACTCCCATTCACTCTGGCATATCAAAACGCAGCTTCGAGAAGCAACGGGCTTCTCACTCTCTGAATCTAGAGGCAGATCCATCTTTCTTAGGTAAGCGAACCCTCAGCAGAGTAGTTTGAAGGATACGTTCGTTTTGTGTTTTAGACGTAGAATTACAGCTATTTGAAAAATGCTTGCAATTTGCAGGGAAATAGCGTTTTCTGCTTCTTCACAGAAAATGTTTAGAAACTCCTGCAAACACACATCAGTTTAACTCTGCAACTTGAACGCACACATAGAAGGCCGTTCTGTTAGGTTGCTCCGTTTTGGTTTTAGAAGCAGATATTTCTCCAAACCGCGTTTACTCCAGTTCACTCTGGCATATCAAAACGCAGCTCAGAGAAGCAACTTGCTTCTCACTCTCTGAATCTAGAGGCAGATTGAACTCCCTTAGGTAAGCGAACACCCAGCAGAGCAGTCTGAAGGATACGTTCCTTTTGTGTTTTAGGCGGAGATTTACAGCTATTTGGAAAATGCTTGCATTTGGCTGGGAAAATGCGTTTTCCGCTTCTTCAGAGAAAGGGTTTAGAAACTCCTGCAAACACACATCAGTTTAACTCTTTAAGTTTAACGCACTCATTGTAGACCGTTCTTTTAGGTTGTTCCGTTTTGGATTTAGAAGCAGATATTTCTCCACACCGCGTTTTCTCCCATTCATTCTGGCATATCAAAACGCAGCTCCGAGAAGCAACGGGCTTCTCACTCTCTGAATTTAGAGGCAGATTCAACTCCCTTAGGTGAGCGAACACCCAGCTGAGCAGTCTGAATGATACGTTTGTTTTGTGTTTTAAACGGAGATTTCCAGCAATTTGGGAAATGCTTGCATTAGGCTGGGAAATAGCGTTTTCCGCTTCTTCACAGAAAGTGTTTAGAAACTCCTGTAAACACACATCAGTTTAACTCTGTATGTTGAGCGGACACATTGAAGGCAGTCCTGGTAGGTTGCTCCGTTTTGGTTTTAGAAGCAGCTGTTTCTCCAAACCGCGTTTACTCCCATTCACTCTGGCATATCAAAACGCAGCTCCGAGAAGCAACGGGCTTCTCACTCTCTGAATCTAGAGGCAGATTCAACTCCCTTAGGTAAGCAAAAACCCAGCAGAGCAGTCTGAAGGATACGTTCGTTTTGTATTTTAGACGGAGATTACCAGCTCTTTGGGAAATGCTTGCATTTGGCTGGGAAATAGCGATTTCCTCTTCTTCACAGAAAGGATTTAGAAACTCCTGGAAACACAAATCAGTTTAACTTTGTAGGTTGAACGGACACATTGAAGGCCGTTCTGTTAAGTTGCTCCGTTTTGGTTTAAGAAGCAGATATTTCTCCAAACCGCGTTTACTCCCATTCACTCTGGCATATCAAAACGCAGCTCCGAGAAGCAACGGGCTTCTCACTTTCTGAATCTAGAGGCAGATTCAACTCCCTTAGGTAAGCGAACACCCAGCAGAGCAGTGTGAAGGATACGTTTGTTTCGTGTTTTAGACAGAGGTTTACAGCTATTTGGGAAATGCTTGCATTTGGCTGGGAAATAGCGTTTTCCGCTTCTTCACAGAAAGGGTTTAGAAACTCCTGCAAACGCACATAAGTTTAACTCCATAAGTTGAACGCACACATTGAAGGCCGTTCTGTTAGGTTGCTTTGTTTTGGTTTTAGAAGCA
This sequence comes from Callithrix jacchus, assembly GCF_049354715.1. Classification (NCBI taxonomy): domain Eukaryota; kingdom Metazoa; phylum Chordata; class Mammalia; order Primates; family Cebidae; genus Callithrix; species Callithrix jacchus. Next base: position 59,939,706 of record NC_133503.1, on the reverse strand, counting down.
GATATTTCTCCAAACCGCGTTTACTCCCATTCACTCAGGCATATCAAAACGCAGCTCCGAGAAGCAACGGGGTTCTCACTCTGAATCTAGAGGCAGATTCAGCTCCCTTAGGTAAGCGAACACCCAGCAGAGCAGTCTGAAGGATACGTTCATTTTGTGTTTTAGACGGAGATTTACAGCTATTTGGGAGATGCTTTCATTTTCCTGGGAAGTAGCGTTTTTTGCTTTTTCACAGAAAGGGGTTAGAATCTCCTGGAAACACACATCAGTTTAACTCTGTAAGTTGAACGGACACATTGAAGGCCGTTCTGTTAGGTTGCTCCGTTTTGGTTTTAGAAGCAGATATTTCTCCAAACCGCGTTTACTCCAATTCACTCTGGCATATCAAAACGCAGCTCCGAGAAACAACGGGTTTCTCACTCTCTGAATTTAGATGTAGATTCAACTCCCTTAGGTAAGCGAACACCCAGTAGAGCAGTCTGAAGGATACGTTCGTATTGTGTTTTCGACGGAGATTTACAACTATTTGGGAAATGCTGGTATTTGGCTGGGAAATAGCGTTTTCCGCTTTTTCACAGAAAGGATTTAGAAACTCCTGCAAACACACATCAGTTTACCTCTGTAAGTTGAACGCACACATTGAAGGTTGTTCTGTTAGGTTGCTCCGTTTTGGTTTTAGAAGCAGATATTTTTTTAAACCGCGTTTACTCCCATTCACTCTGGCATATCAAAACGCAGCACCGAGAAGCAACGTGCTTCTCACTCTCTGAATCTAGAGGCAGATTCAACTCCCTTAGGAAAGCGAACAGTCAGCAGAGCAGGCTGAATTATACGTTCGTTTTGTGTTTTAGACGGAGATTTCCAGCTCTTTGGGAAATGCTTGCATTTGGCCGGGAAATAGGGTTTTCCTCTTCTTCACAGAAAGGGTTTAGAAACTCCTGCAAACACACATCAGTTTAACTCTGTAATTTGAACGCACGCTTTGAAGGCCGTTCTGTTAGGTTGCTCCGTTTTTGTTTTAGAAGAATATATTTCTCCAAAAGGGGTTTACTCCCATTCACTCTGGCATATCAAAACGCAGCTTCGAGAAGCAACGTGCCTCTCACTCTCTGAATCTAGAGGCAGATTCAACTCACTTAGGTAAGCGGACACCCAGCAGAGAAGTCTGAAGGATACGTTCGTTTATTGTTTTACACGGAGATTAAGAGCTATTTGCAAAATGCTTGCATTTTGCTGGAAAATAGCTTTTTCCGCTTCTTCAAAGAAAGGGTTTAGAAACTCCTGCAAACACACATTAGTTTAACTCTGCAAGTTGAACGCACACATTGAAGGCCGTTCGGTTAGGTTACTCCGTTTTGATTTTAGAAGCAGATATTTCTCCAAACCGCGTTTACTCCCATTCACTCTGGCATATCAAAACGCAGCTCCGAGAAGCAACGGGCTTCTCACTCTCTGAATCTAGAGGCAGATTCAACTCCCTTAAGTATGCGAACACCCAGCAGAGCAGTCTGAAGGATACGTTCGTTTTGTGTTTTCGACGGAGATTTACTGCTATTTGGGAAATGCTTGCATTTGGCTGGGAAATATCCTATTCCGGTTCTTCACAGAAAGGGTTTAGAGACTCCTGCAAACACACATGAGTTTACCTCTGCAAGTTGAACGCACACATTGAAGGCCGTTCTGTTAGGTTGCTCCGTTTTGGTTTTAGAAGCAGATATTTCTCCAAACCGCGTTTACTCCCATTCACTCTGGCATATCAAAACGCAGCTCCGAGAAGCAACGGGTTTCTCACTCTCTGAATCTAGAAATAGATTCAACTCCATTAGGTAAGCGAACCCCCAGCAGAGCAGTCTGAAGGATGCGATCGTTTCGTGTTTTAGACTGAGATTTACAGCTATTTGGGAAATGCTTGCATTTGGCTGGGAAATAGTGTTTTCCGGTTCGTCAAGGAAAGGATTTAGAAACTCCTGCAAACACACATCAGTTTAACTCTGTAGGTTGAACGGACACATTGAAGGCCGTTCTGTTAGGTTGCTCCGTTTTGGTTTTAGAAGCACATATTTCTCCAAACCGCGTTTACTCCCATTCACTCTGGCATATCAAAACGGAGCTCCGAGAAGCAACGGGCTTCTCACTCTCTGAATCTAGAGGCAGATTCAACTCCCTTAGGTAAGCGAACACCCAGCAGTGTAGTCTGAAGGATCCGTTCGATTTGTGTTTCATACGGAGATTTACAACTATTTGGGAAATGCTCGCATTTGGCCTGGAAATAGCATTTTCCGCTTCTTCACAGAAAGAATTTAGAAACTCCTGCAAACACACATCAGTTTAATTTTGTAAGGTGAACGCACACATTGAAGGCCGTTCTGTTAGGTTGCTCCGTTTTGGATTTAGAATCAGATATTTCTCCAAACCGCGTTTACTCCCTTTAACTCTGGCATATCAAAACTCAGGTCCAAGAATCAGCGGGCTTCTCACTCTCTGAATCTAGAGGCAGATTCAACTCCCTTAGGTAAGCGAACACCCAGCAGAGCAGTCTGAAGGATACGTTCGTTTTGTGTTTTAGACGGAGATTTACAGCTATTTGGGAAATGCTTGCATTTGGCCGGGAAATAGCTTTGTTTCTTCCTCACAGAAAGGGTTTAGAAACTCCTGGAAACACACATCAGTTTAATTCTGTAAGTTGAACGCACACATTGCAGGCCGTTCTGTTAGGTTGCTCCGTTTTGGTTTTAGAAGCAGATATTTCTCCAAACGGCGGTTACTCCCATTCACTCTGGCATATCAAAACGCAGCACCGAGAAGCAACGTGCTTCTCACTCTCTGAATCTAGAGGCAGATTCAACTCCCTTAGGTAAGCGAACACCCTGCAGAGCAGTCTGAAGGATACGTTCGTTTTGTGTTTTAGACGGAGATTTACAGCTCTTTGGGAAATGCTTGCATTTGGCTGGGAAAATGCGTTTTCCGCTTCTTCAGAGAAAGGGTTTAGAAACTCCTGCAAACACACATCAGTTTAACTCGGTAAGTTGAACGCACACATTGAAGACCGTTCTGTTAGGTTGTTCCGTTTTGGTTTTAGAAGCAGATATTCTCCAAACCGCGTTTTCTCCCATTCACTCTGGCATATAAAAACGCAGCTCCGAGAAGCAACGTGCTTCTCACTCTCTCAATCTAGAGGCAGATTCAACTCCCATAGGTAAGCGAACACCCAGCAGAGCAGTCTGAAGGATACGTTCGTTTTCTGTTTAATACGGAGATTCCCAGCTCTTTGGGAAATGCTTGCATTTGGCTGGGAAATAGCGTTTTTCTCTTCTTCACAAAAAGGATTTAGAAACTCCTGCAAACACACATCAGTTTAAATCTTTAAGTTGAACGCACGCATTGAAGGACGTTCTGTTAGGTAGCTCCGTTTTGGTTTTAGAAGCAGATATTTCTCCAAACCGCGTTTACTACCATTCACTCTGGCATATCAAAACGCAGCTCCGAGAAGCAACGGGCTTCTCACTCTCTGAATCTAGAAGCAGATTCAACTCCTTTAGGTAAGCAAACACCCATCAGAGCAGTCTGAAGGATACGTTTGTTTTGTGTTTTAGACGAAGATTTCCAGCTATTTGGGAAATGCTTGCATTTGGCTGGGAAAATGCGTTTTCCGCTACTTCACAGAAAGGGGTTAGAAACTTCTGGAAACACACATCAGTTTAACTCTGTAAGTTGAACGTACACATTGAAGGCCGTTCTGTTAGGTTGCTCCGTTTTGGTTTTAGAAGCAGATAATTCTCCAAACCGCGTTTACTTCCATTCACTCTGGCATATCAAAACGCAGCTCCGAGAAGCAACGGGCTTCTCACTCTCTGAATCTAGAGGCAGGTACAACTCCCTTAGGTAAGCGAACACCCAGCAGAGCAGTCTGAAGGATACGTTCGTTTTGTGTTTTAGACGGAGATTTACATGTATTTGGGAAATGCTTGCATTTGGCTTGGAAAATGCGTTCTCCGCTTCTTAACAGAAAGGGTTTAGAAACTCCTGCAAACACATTTCAGTTTAACTCTGTAAGTTGAACGCACCCATTGGAGGCCGTTCTGTTAGGTGTCTCCGTTTTGGTTTTAGAAGCAGATATCTTTCCAAACCGCGTTTACTCCCATTCACTCTGGCATATCAAAACACAGCTCCGAGAAGCAACGTTCTTCTCACTCTCTGAATTTGGAGGCAGATTCAACTCCCTTAGGTGAGCGAACACCCAGCAGAGCAGTCTGAAGGATACGTTCGTTTTGTGTTTTAGACCGAGATTTCCAGCTATTTGGGAAATGCTTGCATTTGGCTGGGAAATAGCGTTTTCCGCTTCGTCATAGAAAGGATTTAGAAACTCCTGGAGACACACATCAGTTAAACTCTGTAGGTTGAACGGACACATTGAAGGCCGTTCTGTTAGGTTGCTCCTGTTTGGTTTTAGAAGCAGATATTTCTCCAAACCGGGTTTACTCCCATTCACTCTGGCATATAAAAACGCAGCTTCGAGAAGCAACGTGCTTCTCACTCTCTGAATCCAGAGGCAGATTCAACTCCCTTAGGTAAGCGAAGACCCAGCAGAGCAGTCTGAAGGATACGTTCGTTTTGTGTTTTAGACGAAGATTTCCAGCTATTTGGGAAATGCTTGCATTTGGCTGGGAAAATGCGTTTTCCTCTTCTCCACAGAAAGGATTTAGAAACTCCTGCAAACACACATCAGTTTAACTCTGTAAGTGGAACGCACGCATTGAAGGCCGTTCCGTTAGGTAGTTACGTTTTGGTTTTAGAAGCAGATATTTCTCCAATCCGCGTTTACTACCATTCACTCTGGCATAACAAAACGCAGCTCCGAGAAGCAACATGCTTCTCACTCTCTGAATCTAGAGTCAGATTCAACTCCCTTAGGTAAACGAACACCCAGCAGAGCAGTCTGAATGATACATTCGTTTCGTGTTTTAGACGGAGATTTACAGCTATTTGGGAAATGCTTGCATTTCGCGGCGAAATTGCTTTTTCCGCTTCTTCACAGAAAGGGTTTAGAAACTCCTGCAAACACCTATCAGTTTAACTCTGTAAGTTCAACGCACACATTGAAGGCCGTTCTGTTAGGTTTCTCCGTTTTGGTTTTAGAAGCAGATATTTCTCCAAACCGCGTTTACTCCCATTCACTCTGGCATATCAAAACGCAGCTCCGAGAAGCAACGGGCTTCTCACTCTCTGAATCTAGAGGCACATTCAACTTCCTTAGGTAAGCGAACACCCAGCAGAGCAGTCTGAAGGATACGTTCGTTTTGTGTTTTAGACGTAGATTTACAGCTATTTAAGAAATGCTTGCATTTTGCTGGGAAATAGCTTTTTTTGCTTCTTCACAGAAAATGTTTAGAAACTCCTGCAAACACACACCAGTTTAACTCTGTAAGTTGAACGCACACATGTAAGGCCGTTCTGTTAGGTTGCTCCGTTTTGGTTTTAGAAGCAGATATTTCTCCAAACCGCGTTTACTCCTGTTCACTCTGGCATATCAAAACGCAGCTCCGAGAAGCAACGGGCTTCTCACTCTCTGAATCTAGAGGCAGATTCAACTCCCTTAGGTAAGCGAAAACCCAGCAGAGCAGTCTGAAGGATACGTTCGGTTTATGTTTTAGACGGAGATTTACAGCTATTTGGGAAATGCTTGCATTTGGCTGGGAAAATGCTTTTTCCGCTTCTTCACAGAAAGGGTTTAGAAACTCCTGCAAACACACATCAGTTTAACTCTGTAAGATGAACACACGCATTGAAGGCCGTTCTGTTAGGTAGCTCCGTTTTGGTTTTAGAAGCAGATATTTCTCCAAACCGCGTTTACTCCCATTCACTCTGGCATATCAAAACGCAGCTCCGAGAAGCAACGGGCTTCTCACTGTCTGAATCTAGAGGCAGATTCAACTTTCTTAGGTAAGCGAACACCCAGCAGAGCAGTCTGAAAAATACGTTCGTTTTGCGTTTTAGACGGAGATTTACAGCTATTTGGGAAATGCTTGCATTTGGCCGGGAAATAGCGTTTTCCGCTTCTTCACAAAAAGGATTTAGAAACTCCTGCAAACACACATCAGTTTAACTCTGTAGGTTGAATGGATACATTGAAGGCCGTTCTGTTAGTTTGCTCCGTTTTGGTTTTAGACGCAGATATTTCTCCAAACCGCGTTTACTCGCATTTACTCGGGCATATCTAAACGCAGCTCCGAGATGCAACGGGCTTCTCACTCTCTGAATCTAGAGGCAGGTAAAACTCCCTTAGGTAAGCGAACACCCAGCAGAGCAGTTTGAAGGATACGTTCGTTTTGTGTTTTAGACGGAAATTTACAGCTATTTCTGAAATGCTTGCATTTGGCTGGGAAAATGCATTCTCCGCTTCTTAACAGAAAGGGTTTAGAAACTTCTGCAAACACATGTCAGTTTAACTTTGTAAGTTGAACGCACACATTGGAGGCCGTTCTGTTAGGTGTCTCCGTTTTGGTATTAGAAGCAGATATGTCTCCAAACCGTGTTTACTCCCATTTAATCTGGCATATAAAAACGCAGGTCTGAGAAGCAACGTGGTTCTCACTCTCTGAATCTAGAGGAAGATTCCTCTCCCTTAGGTAAGCGAACACTCAGCAGAGCAGTCTGAAGGATACGTTCGTTTTGTGTTTTAGACGGAGATTTACAGCTATTTGGGAAATGCTTGCATTTGGCTGGGAAAATGCGTTTTCCGCTTCTTCACAGAAAGGGTTTAAAAACTCCTGCCAACACACATCTGTTTATCTCTGTAAGTTGAACGCACTCATTGAAGGTCGTTCTGTTAGGTTGTTCCGTTTTGGTTTTAGAAGCAGATATTTTTCCAAACCGCGTTTACTCCGATTCACTCTGGCATATCAAAACGAAGCTCCGAGAAGCAACGTGCTTCGCACTCTCTGAATCTAGAGGCAGATTCAACTCCCTTACGTAAGCGAACACCCAGCAGAGCAGTCTGAAGGATACGTTCGTTTTATGTTTCGACGGAGATTTACAGCTATTTGGGAAATGCTTGCATTTGCCTGGAAAATAGCGTTTACCGCTTCTTCACAGAAAGGGTTTAGAAACTCCTGCAAACACACATCAGTTAAACTCTGTAAGTTGAACGCACATATTGAAGGCCGTTCTGTTAGGTTGCTCCGTTTTGATTTTAGAAGCAGATATATTTCCAAACCGCGTTTACTCGCATTCATTCTGTCATATCAAAAGGCAGCTCCGAGAAGCAACGTGGTTCTCACTCTCTGAATCTAGAGGCAGATTCAACTCCCTTAGGTAAGCGAGCACTCAGCAGAGCAGTCTGAAGGATACGTTCGTTTTGTGTTTTAGACGGAGATTTCCAGCTTTTTGGGAAATGCTTGCATTTGGCTGGGAAATAGCGTTCTCCTCTTTTTCACAGAAAGGATTTAGAAACTCGTGGAAACACACATCAGTTTAACTCTGTAAGTTGAAGGCACGCATCGAAGGCCGTTCTGTTAGGTGTCTTTGTTTTGGTTTTAGAAGCTGATATTTCTCCAAACCGCGTTTACTACCATTCACTCTGGCATATCAAAACGCAGCTTTGAGAAGCAACATGCTTCTCACTCTCTGAATCTAGAGGCAGTTTCAACTCCCTTAGGTAAGCGAACACCCAGCAGAGCAGTCTGAATGATACTTTCGTTTCGTGTTTTAGACGGAGATTTACAGCTATTTAAGAAATGCTTGCATTTGGCTGGGAAATTGCTTTTTCCGCTTCTTCACAGAAAGGATTTAGAAACTCCTTCAAACACCTATCAGTTTAACTCTGTAAGATGAACGCACACATTGAAGGCCGTTCTGTTAGGTTGCTCCGTTTTGGTTTTAGAAGCAGATATTTCTCCAAACCGCGTTTACTCCCATTCACTCTGGCATATCAAAACGCAGCTCCGAGAAGCAACGGGCTTCTCACTCTCTGAATCTAGAGGCAGATTCAACATTCTTAGGTAAGCGAACACCCAGAAGAGCAGTCTGAAGGATACGTTCGTTTTGTGTTTTAGACGTAGATTTACAGCTATTTGGGAAATGCTTGCATTTTGCTGGGAAATAGCGTTTTTTGCTTCTTCACAGAAAATGTTTAGAAACTCCTGCAAACACACATCAATTCAGCTCTGTAAGTTGAACGCACACATTGAAGGCCGTTCTGTTAGGTTGCTCCGTTTTGGTTTTAGAAGCAGATATTTCTCCAAACCGCGTTTACTCCCATTCACTCTGGCATATGAAAACGCAGCTCCGAGAAGCAACGTGCTTCTCACTCTCTGAATCTAGAGGCAGATTCAACTCCCGTAGGTAAGCGAACACCCAGCAGCGCAGTCTGAAGGATACGTTCATTTTGTGTTTTAGACGGAGATATACAGCTATTTGGGAAATGCTTGCATTTCGCTGGGAAAATGCGTTTTCCGCTTCTTCACAGAAAGGGTTAGAAACTCCTGCAAACACACATCAGTTTACCTCTGTATGTTGAACGCACACATTGAAGGCCGTTCTGTTAGGTTGCTCCGTTTTGGTTTTAGAAGCAGATATTTCTCCAAACCGCTTGTACCCCCATTCATTCTGGCATATCCAAATGCAGCTCTGAGAAGCAACGTGCTTCTCACTCTCTGAATCTAGAGGCAGATTCAACTCCCTTAGGTAAGCGAGCACTCAGCAGAGCAGTCTGAAGGATTCGTTCGTTTTGTGTTTTAGACGGAGATTACCAGCTCTTTGGGAAATGCTTGCATTTGGCTGGGAAATAGTGTTTTCCGCTTCTTCACAGAAAGGGTTTAGAAACTCCTGCAAACGCACATCAGTTTAGCTCTGTATGTTGAACGCACACATTGAAGGCCGTTCTGTTAGGTTTCTCCGTTTTAATTTAAGAAGCAGATATTTCTCCAAACCGCGTTTTCTCCCATTCACTCTGGCATATCAAAACGCAGCTCCGAGAAGCAACGGGCTTCTCACTCTCTGAATCTAGAGGCAGTTTCAACTCCCTTAGGTAAGCGAACACACAGAAGAGCAGTCTGAAGGATACGTTCGTTTTGTGTTTTAGACGGAGATTTCCAGCTCTTTGAGAAATGCTAGCATTTGGCTGGGAAATAGCGTTTTCCTCTTCTTCACAGAAAGGATTTAGAAACTCCTGCAAGCACACATCAGTTTAACTCTGTAAGTTGAACGCACACATTGAAGGCCGTTCTGTTAGGTGTCTCCGTTTTGGTTTTAGAAGCAGATATTTCTCCAAACCGCGTTTACTCCCATTCACTCTGGCATATCAAAACGCAGCTCCGAGAAGCAACGGGCTTCTCACTCTCTGAATCTAGAGGCAAATTCAACTACCTTAGGTAAGCGAACACCCAGTAGAGCAGTCTGAAGGATACGTTCGTTTTGTGTTTTCCACGGAGATTTACAGCTATTTGGGTAATGCTTGCATTTGGCTGGGAAATAGCGTATTCCGTTTTTTCAAAAAGGGTTTAGAAACTCCTGCAAACACACATCAGTTTACCTGTGTAAGTTGAACGCACGCATTGAAGGCCGTTCTGTTAGGTGTCTCCGTTTTGGTTTTAGAAGCAGATATTTCTCCAAACCGCGTTTACTCCCATTCACTCTGGCATATCAAAACGCAGCTCTGAGAAGGAACGTGCTTCTCACTCTATGAATTTAGAGGCAGATTCAACTCCCTTAGGTAAGCGAACACTCAGCAGAGCAGTCTGAAGGATACGTTCGTTTTGTGTTTTAGACGGAGATTTCCAGCTCTTTGGGAAATGCTTGCATTTGGCTGGGAAATAGCGTTTTCCTCTTCTTCACGGAAAGGGCTTAGAAACTCCTGCAAACACACATCAGTTTAACTCTGTACGTTGAACGCACGCATTGAAGGCCGTTCTGTTAGTTTGCTCCGTTTTGGATTTAGAAGCAGATATTTCTCCAAACCGCGTTTACTGCCATTCACTGTGGCGTATCAAAACGCAGCTCCGAGAAGCAACGGGCTTCTCACTCTCTGAATCTAGAGGCAGATTCAACTCCCTTAGGTAAGCGAACACCCAGCTGAGCAGTCTGAATGATACGTTCGTTTTGTGTTTTAAACGGAGATTTCCAGCAATTTGGGAAATGATTGCATTTGGCTGGGAAAATGGGTTTTCCGCTTCTTCACAGAAAGGGTTTAGAAACTCCTGCAAACACACATCAGTTTACCTCTGTACGTTGAACGCACGCATTGAAGGCCGTTCTGCTAGTTTGCTCCGTTTTGGTTTTAGAAGCAGATATTTCTCCAAACCGAGTTTACTCCCATTCACTGGCATATCAAAACGTAGCTTCTAGAAGCAACGGGTTTCTCACTCTCTGAATCTAGAGGCAGATTCAACTCCCTTAGGTAAGCGAACACCGAGCAGAGGAGTCTGAAGGATACGTTCGTATTGTGTTTTAGACGGAGATTTACAGCTATTTGGGAAATGCTTGCATTTGGCTGGGATATAGCGTTTTCCGCTTCTTCAAAAAAAGGGTTAAGAAACTCCTGCAAACACACATCAGTTTACCTCTGTAAGTTGAACGCACACATTGAAGGCCGTTCTGTTAGTTTGCTCCGTTTATGTTTTAGAAGCAGATATTTCTCCAAACCGCGTTCACTCCCTTTCAATCTGGCATATCAAAACGCAGCTCCGAGAAGCAACGGGCTTTTCACTCTCTGAATCTAGAGGCAGATTCAACTCCCTTAGGTAAGCGAACACCCAGCAGAGCAGTCTGAAGGATACGTTCGTTGTGTGTTTTAGACGGAGATTTACAGCTATTTGGGAAATGCTTGCCTTTGGCTGGGAAAATGTGTTCTCCGCTTCTTAATAGAAAGGGTTTAGAAACTCCTGGAAACACATGCCAGTTTAACTTTGTAAGTTGAACGCACACATTGGAGGCCATTCTGTTAGGTGTCTCCGTTTTGGTTTTAGAAGCAGATATTTCTCCAAACCGCGTTTTCTCCCAATCACTCTGGCATATAAAAACGCAGCTCCGAGAAGCAACGGGCTTCTCACTCTCTGAATCTAGAGGCAGGTACAACTCCCTTAGGTAAGCGAACACCCAGCTGAGCAGTCTGAATGATACGTTCGTTTTGTGTTTTAAACGGAGATTTCCAGCAATTTGGGAAATGCTTGCATTTGGCTGGGAAAATGGGTTTTCCGCTTCTTCAGAGAAAGGGTTTAGAAACTCCTGCAAACACACATCAGTTTAACTCTGTAAGTTGAACGCACACATTGAAGACCGTTCTGTTAGGTTGTTCCGTTTTGGTTTTAGAAGCAGATATTCTCCAAACCGCGTTTTCTCCCATTTACTCTGGCATATCAAAACGCAGCTCCGAGAAGCAGCGTGCTTCTCACTCTCTCAATCTAGAGGCAGATTCAACTACCATAGGTAAGCAAACACCCAGCAGAGCAGTCTGAAGGATACGTTCGTTTTGTGTTTTAGACGGAGATTTACAGCTATTTGGAAAATGCTTGCATTTGGCTGGGAAAATGCGTATTCCGCTTCTTCACAGAAAGGGTTTTGAAACTCCTGCAAACACACATCAGTTTAACTCTGTAAGTTGAACGCAGACATTGAAGGCCGTTCGGTTAGGTTGCTTTGTTTTGATTTTAGAAGCAGATATTTCTCCAAACCGCCTTTACTCCCATTCACTCTGGCATATCAAAACGCAGCTCAGAGAAGCAATGGGCTTCTCACTCTCTGAATCTAGACGCAGATTCAACTCCCTTAGGTAAGCGAACACCTATCAGAGCAGTCTGAAGGATACGTTCGTTTTATGTTTTCGACGGAGATTTACAACTATTTGGGAAATGCTTGCATTTGGCTGGGAAATAGCGTTTACCGCTTCTTCACAGAAAGGGTTTAGAAACTCCTTTAAACACACATCAGTTTAACTCTGTAAGTTGAATGCACACATTGAAGGCCGTTCTGTTAGGTTGCTCCGTTTTGGTTTTAGAAGCACATAGTTCTCCAAACAGCGTTTACTCCCATTCATTCTGGCATATCAAAATGCAGCTCCGAGAAGCAACGTGCTTCTCACTCTCTGAATCTAGAGGCACATTCAACTCCCTTAGGTAAGCGAGCACTCAGCAGAGCAGTGTGAAGGATACGTTCGTTTTGTGTTTTAGACCGAGATTTCCAGCTCTTTGGGAAATGCTTGCATTTGGCTGGGAAAATGCGTTTTCCTCTTCTTCACAGAAAGGATTTAGAAACTCGTGCAAACACACATCAGTTTAACTCTGTAAGTTGAACGCACGCATTGAAGGACGTTCCGTTAGGTAGCTCCGTTTTGGTTTTAGAAGCAGATATTTCTCCAAACCGCCTTTACTCCCATTCATTCTGGCATATCAAAATGCAGCTCCGAGAAGCAACGTGCTTCTCACTCTCTGAATCTAGAGGCAGATTCAACTCCCTTAGGTAAGCGAACACCCAGCAGAGCAGTCTGAAGGATACGTTCGTTTTGTGTTTTAGACGGAGATTTACAGCTATTTCGGAAATGCTTGCATTTGGCTGGGAAATAGCTTTTTTGCTTCTTTACAGAAAGGGTTTAGAAACTCCTGCATACACACATCAGTTTACCTCTGTAAATTGAACGCACACATTGAAGGCCGTTCTGTTAGGTTGCTCCGTTTTGGTTTTAGAAGCACATATTTCTCCAAACGGCGTTTACTGCCATTCACTCTGGCACATCAAAACGCAGCTCCGAGAAGCAACGTGCTTCTCACTCTCTGAATCTAGGGGCAGATTCAACTCCCTTAGGTAAGCGAACACCCAGCAGAGCAGTCTGAAGGATACGTTCATTTTGTGTTTTAGACGGAGATATACAGCTATTTGGGAAATTCTTGCATTTCGTTGGGAAAATGCGTTTTCCGCTTCTTCACAGAAAGGGTTTAGAAACTCCTGCACACACACATCAGTTTACCTCTGTATGTTGAACGCACACATTGAAGGCCGTTCTGTTAGGTTGCTACGTTTTGGTTTTAGAAGCAGATATTTCTCCAAACTGCTTGTACCCCCATTTACTCTGGCATATCAAAACGCAGCTCCGAGAAGGAACGTGATTCTCACTCTCTCAATCTAGAGCCAGATTCAACTCCCTTAGGTAAGCGAACACCCAGCAGAGCAGTCTGAAGGATACGTTCGATTTGTGTTTTAGACGGAGATTTGCAGCTATTTGGGAAATGCTTGCATTTGGCTGGGAAATAGCGTTTTTCGCTTTTTCACAGAAAGGATTTAGAAACTCCTGCAAACACACATCAGTGTAACACTGTAGGTTGAACGCACACATTGAAGGCCGTTCTGTTAGGTTGCTCCGTTTTGGATTTAGAATCAGATATTTCTCCAAACCGAGTTTACTCCCTTTCACTCTGGCATATCAAAACTCAGCTCCAAGAAGCAATGGGCTTCTCACTCTCTGAATCTAGAGGCAGATTCAACTCCCTTAGGTAAGCGAACACCAGGCAGAGCAGTCTGAAGGATACGTTCGTTTTGTGTTTTAGACGGAGATTTACAGCTATTTGGGAAATGCTTGCATTTGGCTGGGAAATAGCTTTTATGCTTCTTCACAGAAAGGGTTTACAAACTCCTGCAAACAGTGATCAGTTTAACTCTGTAAGTTGAACGCACACATTGAAGGCCGTTCTGTTAGGTTGCTCCGTTTTGGTTATAGAAGCAGATATTTCTCCAAACCGCGTTTTTTCGCATTCATTCTGGCATATCAAAAGGCAGCTCCGAGAAGCAACGTGCTTCTCACTCTTTGAATCTAGAGGCAGATTCAACTCCCTTAGGTAAGCGAGCACTCAGCAGAGCAGTCTGAAGGATACGTTCGTTTTGTGTTTTAGACGGAGATTTCCAGCTCTTTGGGAAACGCTTGCATTTGGCTGGGAAATAGCGTTTTCCTCTTTTTCACAGAAAGGATTTAGAAACTCGTGCAAACACACATCAGTTTAACTTTGTAAGTTGAACGCAAGCATTGAAGGCCATTCTGTTAGGTGTCTTTGTTTTGGTTTTAGAAGCTGATATTTCTCCAAACCGCGTTTACTACCATTCACTCTGGCATATCAAAACGCAGCTCAGAGAAGCAACGGCATTTTCACTCTCTGAATCTAGAGGCAGATTCAACTCCCTTAGGTAAGCGAACACACAGCAGAACAGTCTGAAGAATACGGTCGTTTTGTGTTTTAGACGGAGATTTACAGCTATTTGGGAAATGCTTTCATGTGGCTGGGAAATTGCTTTTTCCGCTTCTTCACAGAAAGGGTTTAGAAACTCCTGCAAACACCTATCAGTTTAACTCTGTAAGTTGAACGCACACATTGAAGGCCGTTCTGTTAGGTTGCTCCGTTTTGGTTTTAGAAGGAGATATTTCTCCAAACCGCGTTTACTCCCATTCACTCTGGCATATCAAAACGCAGCTCCGAGAAGCAACGGGCTTCTCACTCTCTGAATCTAGAGGCAGATTCAACTTTCTTAGGTAAGCGAACACCCAGCAGAGCAGTCTGAAGGATACGTTCGTTTTGTGTTTTAGACGTAGATTTACAGCTATTTGGGAAATGCTTGCATTTTGGTTTGAAATTGCGTTTTTTGCTTCTTCACAGAAAATGTTTAGAAACTCCTGCAAACACACATCAGTTTACCTCTGTATGTTGAACGCACACATTGAAGGCCGTTCTGTTAGGTTGCTCCGTTTTGGTTTTAGAAGCAGATATTTCTCCAAACCGCTTTTACCCCCATTCACTCTGGCATATCAAAATGCAGCTCCGAGAAGCAACGTGCTTCTCACTCTCTGAATCTAGAGGCAGATTCAACTCCCTTAAATAAGCGAGCACACAGCAGAACAGTCTGAAGGATAGGTTCGTTTTGTGTTTTAGACGGAGATTACCAGCTCTTAAGGAAATGCTTGCATTTGGCTGGGAAATAGCGTTTTCCGCTTCTTCACAGAAAGGGGTTAGAAACTCCTGCAAACGCACATCAGTTTAACTCTGTAAGTTGAACGCACACATTGAAGGCCGTTCAGTTAGGTTGCTCCGTTTTGGTTATAGAAGCAGATATTTCTCCAAACCGCGTTTACTCCCATTCACTCTGGCATATCAAAACGCAGGTCCGAGAAGCAACGGGCTTCTCACTCTCTGAATCTAGAAGCAGATTCACCTCCCTTAGGTAAGGGAACACCCAGCAGAGCAGTCTGAAGGATACGTTAGTTTTGTGTTTTCGACGGAGATTTACAACTATTTGGGAAAGGTTGCATTTGGCTGGGAAATAGCGTTTACCGCTTCTTCACAGAAAAGGTATAGAAACTCCTGCAAACACACATCCGTTTAACTCTGTAAGTTGAACGTAAACATTGAAGGCCGTTCTGTTAGGTTGCTCCGTTTTGGTTGTAGAAGCAGATATTTCTCCAAACCGCGTTTACTTCTATTCACTCTGGCATATCAAAACGCAGCTCCGAGAAGAAAGGTCCTTCTCACTCTCTGAATTTATTGGCAGATTCAACTCTCTTAGGTAAGCGAACACCCAGCACAGCAGTCTGAAGGATACGTTAATTTTTTGTTTTAGACGGAGATTTACAGCTATTTGAGAAATGCTTGCATTTCTGGGAAATAGCGTTTTTTGCTTCTTCACAGAAAGGGTTAAGAAATTCCTGGAAACACACATCCGCTTACCTCTGTAAGTTGAACGCACACATTGAAGGCCGTTCAGTTAGGTTGCTCCGTTTTGGTTTTAGAAGCAGATATTTCTCCAAACCGCGTTTACTCCCATTCACTCTGGCATATCAAAACGCAGCTCCGAGAAGCAACGGCATTTTCACTCTCTGAATCTAGAGGCAGATTCAACTCCCTTAGGTAAGCGAACACACAGCAGAACAGTCTGAAGAATACGGTCGTTTTGTGTTTTAGACGGAGATTTACAGCTATTTGGGAAATGCTTGCATTTGGCTGGAAATAGCGTTTTCCACTTTTTCACAGAAAGGATTTAGGAACTCCTGCAAACACACATCAGTTTAACTGTGTAAGTTGAATGCACACATTGAAGGCCGTTCTGTTAGGTTGCTCCCTTTTGGTTTTAGAAGCAGCTATTTCTCCAAACCGAGTTTACTCCCATTCACTCTGGCATATCAAAACGCAGCTCCGAGAAGCAACGGGCTTCTCACTCTCTGAATCTAGAGGCAGATTCAACTCCCTTAGGTAAGCGAACACCCAGCAGAGCAGTCTGAAGAATGCGTTCCTTTTGTGTTTTAGACTGAGATTTCCAGGTATTTGGGAAATGCTTGCATTTGGCTGGGAAAATGGGTTTTCTGCTTCTTCACAGAAAGGGGTTAGAAACTTCTGGAAACACACATCAGTTAAACTCAATAAGTTGAACGTACACATTGAAAACCGTTCTGTTAGGTTGGTCAGTTTTGGTTTTAGAAGCAGATATTTCTTTAAACCGCGTTTACTCGCATTCACTCTGCCATATCAAAAGGCAGCTCCGAGAAGCAACGGGCTTCTCACTCTCTGAATCTAGAGGCAGGTAAAACTCCCTTAGGTAAGCGAACACCCAGCAGAGCTGTCTTAAGGATACGTTCGTTTTGTGTTTTAGACGGAAATTTACAGCTATTTCGGAAATGCTTGCATTTGGCTGGGAAAATGCGTTCTCCGCTTCTTAACAGAAAGGGTTTAGAAACTCCTGCAAACACATATCAGTTTAACTTTGTAAGTTGATCGCACCCATTGAAGGCCGTTCTGTTAGGTGTCTCCGTTTTGGTTTTAGAAGCAGATATTTCTCCAAACCGCGTTTACTCCCATTCACTCTGGCAAAGAAATACGCAGCTCCGAGAAGCAACGTGGTTCTCACTCTCTGAATCTAGAGGCAGATTCAACTCCCTTAGGTAAGCGAACACTCAGCAGAGCAGTCTGAAGGATACGTTCGTTTTGTGTTTTAGACGGAGATTTACAGCTATTTGGGAAATGCTTGCATTTGGCTGGGAAAATGCGTTTTCCGCTTCTTCACAGAAAGGGTTTAGAAACTCCTGCCAACACACATCAGTTTATCTCTGTAAGTTGAACGCACTCATTGAAGGTCGTTCTGTTAGATTGTTCCGTTTTGGTGTTAGAAGCAGATATTTCTTCAAACCGCGTTTACTCCCATTCACTCTGGGATATCAAAACGCAGCTCCAAGAAGCTACGAGCTTCTCACTTTCTGAATCTAGAGGAAGGTTCAACTTCCTTAGGTAAGCGAAAACCCAGCAGAGCAGTCTGAAGGATACGGTCGTTTTGTGTTTTAGACGGAGATTTACAGCTATTTGGGAAATGCTTGCATTTGGCTTTGAAATAGCGTTTACCGCTTCTTCACAGAAAGGGTTTAGAAACTCCTGCAAACAGACATCAGTTTAACTCTGTAAGTTGAATGCACGCATTGAAGGCCGTTCTGTCAGGTTGCTTTGTTTTGGTTTTAGAAGCAGATATTTCTCCAAACTGCGTTTACTCCCATTCACTCTGGCATATCAAAACGCAGCTCCGAGAAGCAACGGGCTTCTCACTCTCTGAATCTAGAAGCAGATTCAACTCCCTTAGGTTAGCGAACACCCAGCAGAGCAGTCTGAAGGATACTTTCGTTTTGTGTTTTAGACGGAGATTTACAGCTATTTGGGAAATGCTTGCATTTGGCTGGGAAAATGCGTTTTCCGCTTTTTAACAGAAAGAGTTTAGAAACTTCTGCAAACACACATCAGTTTAACTCTGTAAGTTGAACGCACACATTGAAGGCTGTTCTGTCAGGTTGCTCCGTTTTTGTTTTTGAAGCAGATAATTCTCCAAACCCCGTTTACTCCCATTCACTCTGGCATATCAAAACGCAGCTTCGAGAAGGAACGTGCTTCTCACTCTATCAATCTAGAGGCAGATTCAACTCCCTTAGATGAAAAAACAACCAGCAGACCAGTCTGAAGGATACGTTCGTTTTGTGTTTTAGACGGAGATTTCCAGCTATTTGGGAAATGCTTGCATTTGGCTGGGAAAATGGGTTTTCCGCTTCTTCACAGAAAGGGTTTAGAAACTCCTGCAAACACACATCAGTTTAACTCTGTATGTTGAACGCACGCATTGAAGGCCGTTCTGCTAGGTTGCTCCGTTTTAGTTTTAGAAGAAGATATTTCTCCAAACCGAATTTAATCCCATTCACTCTGGCATATCAAAACGTAGCTCCTAGAAGCAACGGGCTTCTCACTCTCTGAATCTAGAGGCAGATTCAACTCCCTTAGGTAAGCGAACACCCAGCAGAGCAGTCTGAAGGATACGTTCGTATTGTGTTTTAGACGGAGATTTACAGCTATTTGAGAAATGCTTGCATTTGGCTGGGAAATAGCGTTTTGCGCTTCTTCAAAAAATGAATTAAGAAACTTCTGCAAACACACATCAGTTTACCTCTGTAAGTTGAACGCACACATTGAAGGCGGTTCTGTTAGGTTGCTCCGTTTTGGTTTTAGAAGCAGATATTTCTCCAAACCGCGTTTACTCCCATTCACTCTGGCATATCAAAACGCAGCTCCGAGAAGCAACGGGCTTCTCACTCTCTGAATCTAGAAGCACATTCAACTCCCATAGGTAAGCGAGCACTCAGCAGAGCAGTCTGAAGGATACGTTCGTTTTGTGTTTTAGACGGAGATTTCCAGCTCTCTGGGAAATGCTTGCATTTGGCTGGGAAATAGCGTTTTCCTCTTCTTCACAGAAAGGATTTAGAAACTCGTGCAAACACACATCAGTTTAACTCTGTAAGTTGAACGCACACATTGAAGGCCGTTCTGTTAGGTTGCTCCGTTTTGGTGTTAGAAGCAGATATTTCTCCAAACCGCGTTTACTCCCATTCACTCTGGCATATCAAAACGCAGCTTCGAGAAGCAACGTGCTTCTCACTCTCTGAATCTAGAGGCAGATTCAACTCCCTTAGGTAAGCGAACACCCAGCCGAGCAGTCTGAAAGATACGTTCATTTTGTGTTTTAGACGGAGATTTACAGCTATTTGGGAAATGCTTGCATTCGGCTGGGAAAATGCGTTTTCCGCTTCTTCACAGAAAGGGTATAGGAACTCCTGCAAACACACATCAGTTTAACTCCGTAAGTTGAACGCACACATTGAAGGCCGTTCTGTTAGGTTGCTCCGTTTTGGTTTTAGAAGCAGATATTTCTTCAAACCGCGTTTACTTCCATTCACTCTGGCATTTCAAAACGCAGCTCCGAGAAGCAACGGGCTTCTCACT
Source organism: Callithrix jacchus (assembly GCF_049354715.1). Lineage (NCBI taxonomy): Eukaryota > Metazoa > Chordata > Mammalia > Primates > Cebidae > Callithrix > Callithrix jacchus. Next base: position 59,920,435 of record NC_133503.1, on the reverse strand, counting down.
CTCTTAATCTAGAGGCAGATTAAACCCCCTTAGGTAAGCGAACACCCAGCCGAGCAGTCTGAAGGATACGTTCGTTTTCTCTTTTAGACGGAGATTTACAGCTCTTTGGGAAATTCTTGCATTTTGCTGGTAAATAGCGTTTTTTGCTTCTTCACAGAAACGGTTTATAAACTGCTGCAAACACCTATCAGTCTAACTCTGTAAGTTGAACGCACACATTGAAGACCGTTCTGTTAGGTTGTTTCGTTCTGGTTTTAGAAGCAGATATTTCTCCAAACCGCGTTTTCTCCCATTCACTCTGGCATATCAAAACGCAGCTCCGAGAAGCAACGTGATCCTCACTCTCTCAATCTAGAGGCAGATTCAACTCCCTTAGGTACGCGAACACCCAGCACAGCAGTCTGAAGGATACGTTCGTTTTGTGTTTTAGACGGAGATTTACAGCTATTTGGGAAATTCTTGCAGTTGGCTGGAAAATAGCGTTTTCCGCTTCTTCACAGAAAGGGTTTAGAAACTCCTGCAAGGACACATAAGCTTCACTCTGTAAGTTGAACGCACACATTGAAGGCCGTTCTGTTCGGTTGCTTTGTTGTGGTTTTAGAAGCAGATATTTCTCCAAACCGCGTTTACTCCCATTCACTCTGGCATATCAAAACGCAGCTCCGAGAAGCAACGTGCTTTTAACTCTCTGAATCTAGAGGCAGATTCAACTCCCTTAGGTAAGCGAACGCCCAGCAGAGCAGTCTGAAGAAACGTTCATTTTGTGTTTTAGACGGAGATTTACAGCTATTTGGGAAATGCTTGCATTTGGCTGGGAAAATGCGTTTTCCACTTCTTCACAGGAAGGGTTTAGAAACTCCTGCAAACACACATCAGTTTAACTCTGTATGTTGAACGCACACAATGAAGGCCGTTCTGTTAGGTTGTTCCGTTTTGGTTTTAGAAGCAGATATTTCTCCAAACCGCGTTTACTCCCATTCACTCTGGAATATCAAAACGTAGCTCCGAGAAGCAACGTGCTTCTCACTCTCTTAATCTAGAGGCAGATTCAACTCCCTTAGGTAAGCGAACACCGAGCAGAGCATTCTGAAACATACGTTCGTTTTGTGTTTTAGACGGAGATTTACAGCTATTTGTAAAATGCTTGAATTTGGCTGGGAAAATGGGTTTTCCGCATCTTCACAGAAAGGGTTAAGAAACTCCTGCAAACACACATCAGTTTAACTCTGTAAGTTGATCGCACACATTGAAGGCCATTCTGTTAGGTTGCTCCGTTATGGTTGTAGAAGCCGATATATCTCCAAACCGCGTTTACTCCCATTCACTTTGGCATATCGAAACGCAGCTCCGAGAAGCAATGTGCTTCTCACTCTCTGAATTTAAAGGTAGATTCAACTCCTTTATGTAAGCGAACACCCAGCAGAGCAGTCTGAAGGATACGTTCGCTTTGTGTTTCAGGCAGAGATTTACAGCTATTTGGGAAATGCTTGCATTTGGCTGGGAAAATGCGTTTTCTGCTTCTTCACAGAAAGGGTTTAGAAACTCCTTCAAACACACATCATTTTAACTTTTTAAGTTGAACGCACACTTTGAAGGCCGTTCTGATAGGTTGCTCCGTTTAGGTTTTAGAAGCCGATATTTCTCCAAACCGCGTTTACTCCCGTTCACTCTGGCATATCAAAACGGAGCTCCGAGAAGCAACGTGCTTCTCACTCTCTGAATCTAGAGGCAGATTCAACTCCCTTAGGTAAGCGAACACTCAGCAGAGCAGTCTGAAGGATACGTTCGTTTTGTGTTTTAGACGGAGATTTACAGGTATTTGGGAAATGCTTACATTTGGCTGGGAAAATGCGTTTTCCGCTTTTTCACAGAAAGGGTGTAGAAACTCCTGCAAACACACATCATTTTAGCTCTGTAAGTGGAACGCACACATTGAACACCGTTCTGTTATGTTGCTGCGTTTTGGTTTTAGAAGCAGATATTTTTTCAAACCGCGATTACTCCCATTCACTCTGGCATATCGAAACACAGCTCCGAGAAGCAACGTGCTTCTCACTCTTTGAATCTATAGGCAGATTCTACTCCCTTAGGTAGGCGAACAACCAGCAGAGCAGCCTGAAGGATACGTTCGTTTTTTTTTTAGACGGAGATATACAGCTATTTGGGAAATGCTTGCATTTGGATGGGAAAATGCGTTTTCCGCTTCTTCACAGAAAGGGTTTAGAAACTCCTGCAAACACACATCATTTTATCCCCGTAAGTTGAACGCACACATTGAAGGCCTTCCTGTTAGGTTGCTCCATTTTGGTTTTAGAAGCAGATTTTTCTCCAAACCGCGTTTACTCTCATTCACTCTGCCATATGAAAACGCAGCTCCGAGAAGCAATGTGCTTCTCACTCTCTGAATCTAGAGGCAGATTCAACTCCCTTAGGTAAGCGAACACCCAGCAGAGCAGTCTGAAGGATACGTTCGTTTTGTGTTTTAGACGGAGATTTACAGCGATTTAAGAAATTTTTGCATTTGGCTTGGAATATTCGTTTTCTGCTCCTTCACAGAAAGTGTTTAGAAACTCCTGCAAAGACACGTCAGTTTAACTCTGTAAGTTGAATGCACACATTGAAGGCCGATCTTTTAGGTTGCTCCATTTTGGTTTTAGAAGCAGATATTTCTCCAAACCGCGATTATTCCCATTCACTCTGGCATATCAAAACGCAGCTCCGAGAAGCAACGTGCTTCTCATTCTCTGAATCTAGAGGCAGATTCAACTCCCTTAGTTAATCTTACACCCAGCAGAGCATTCTGAATTATTCGTTCGTTTTTTGTTTTAGACGGAGATTTACAGCTATTTGGGAAATGCTTGCATTTGGCTGCGAATATGCGTTTTCCGCTTCTTCACAGAAAGCGTTTAGAAACTCCTGCAAACACACATCAGTTTAACTCTGTAAGTTGATCGCACACATTGAAGGCCGTTCTGTTATGTTGCTCCGTTTTGGTTTTAGAAGCAGATATTTCTCCAAATCGCGTTTACTCCCATTCACTCTAACATATCAAAACGCAGCTCCGAGAAGCAACGTGCTTCTCACTTTCTGAATCTAGAGGCAGATTCAACTCCCTGAGGTAAGCGAACAGCTAGCATAACAGTCGGAAGGATAAGTTCGTTTTGTGTTTTAGACGGAGATTTACAGCTATTTGGGAAATGCTTGCATTTTGCTGGGAAAATGCGTTTTCCGCTTCTTCACAGAAATGGTTTAGAAACTCCTGCAAACACACATCTGTTTAACTCTGTAAGCTGAACGCACACATTGAAGGCCGTTGTCTTAGGTTGCTCCGTTTCGGTTTTAGAAGCAGATATTTCTCCAAACCGCGTTTACTCCCTTTCAATCTGGCATATAAAAACGCAGCTCCGAGAAGCAACGTGTTTCTCACTCTCTGAATCTAGAGGCAGATTCAACTCCCTTAGGTAAGCGTACACCCATCAGAGCATTCTGAAGGATACGTTCGCTTTGTGTTTTAGAAGGTGATTTTCAGCTATTTGGGAAATGCTTGCATTTGGCTGGGAAATTGCGTTTTCCGGTTCTTCACAGAAAGGATTTAGAAACTCCTGCAAACACACATCGGTTTAACTCTAAGTAGAATGAACACATTGAAGGCCGTTCTGTTATGTTGTTCCGTTTTTGTTTTACAAGCAGATTTTTTTCCAAACCGCGTTCACTCCCATTCACTCTGGCATATCAAAACGCATATCCGAGAAGCGACGTGCTTCTCACTCTCTGAATCTAGAGGCAGATTTAACTCCCTTAGGTAAGCGAACACCCTGCAGAGCAGTCTGAAGGATAGGTTCGTTTTGTTTTTTAGACCGAGATTTACAGCTATTTAGGAAATGCTTGCATTTGGCTGGGAAAATGCGTTTTCCACTTCTTCACAGAAAGGGTTTAGAAACTCCTGCAAACACACATCCGTTGAACTCTGTAAGTTGAACGCACACATTGAAGGCCGTTCTGTTAGGTTGCTCCGTTTTGGTTTTAGAAGCAGATATTTCTCCAAACCGCGTTTACTCCCATTCACTCTGGCATATGAAAACGTAGCTCCGAGAAGCAACGTGCTTCTCAGTCTCTGAATCTAGAGGCAGATTCCACTCCCTTAGGTAAGCGAACAACCAGCAAAGCATTCTGAAGGATACGTTCGTTTTGTGTTTTAGACGGAGATTTACAGCTATTTGGGAAATGCTTGCATTTGGCTGGGAAATGCGTTTTCCGCTTGTTCACAGAAAGGGTTTACAGACTCCTGCAAATTAACATCATTTTTACTCTGTAAGTGTACCGGACACATTGAAGTCCGTTCTGTTAGGTTGCTCCGTTTTGGTTTTAGACGCAGATATTTCTCAATACAGCGTCTAATCCCATTTACTATGGAATATCCAAACCCAGTTACTAGAAGAAACGAGCTTCTCACTCTCTGAATCTGAAGGCAGATTTAACTCCCTTAGGTAAGTAAACGCACAGCATAGCAGTCTGACGGATAAGTTCGTCATACGTTTTAGATGAAAATTCTCGGTTATTTATGAAATGCTTGGATTTGGCTGGAAGAATGCATCTTCCGCTTTTTCACAGAAAGGTTTTAAACACCCTGCAAACACACATCAGTTTAACTCTGTAAGTTTTACCCACACGTTGAAGACCGTTTTTTTAGGTTGCTCCGTTTTGGTTTTAGAAGCAGATATTTCTGAATACAGCGTTTACTCCCTTTTACTCTGGAATATCCAAACGCAGCTCCTAGACTAAACGAGCTTCTCACTCTCTGAATATGAAGGAAGATTCAACTCCCTTAGGTAAGCGAACGCACAGCAGAGCAGTCTGAAGGATACGTTCGTTTTGGTATTTAGACTTAGATTCACGGCTATTTCTGAAATTCTTGGATTTGGCTGGAAAAATGCGTTTTTCGCTTCATCACAGAAAGGGTTTACAAACTCCTGCAAACACACATCACTTTAACTTTGTAAGTTGAACGTACACATTGAAGACCGTTTGATTAGGTTTCTCCGTTTTGGTTTTAGAATCAGATATTTCTCAATACAGTGTTAACTCTTATTCACTCTGGAATATCAAAACATAGCTCGGAGAAGAAACCAGCTTCTCACTCTGTGAATCTGAAGGCAGATTCAACTCCCTTAGATAATCGAAAGCACAGCAGAGCAGTCTGAAGGGTACGTTCGTTTTGGGTTTTAGACAGAGATTACAGTCTCTTTCTGAAATTCTTGGATTTGGCTTAAAATATGTGTTTTCCGCTTCATCACAAAAAGGTTTAGAAACTCCTGCAAACACACATCAGTTTAACTGTGTAAGTTGAACGCACACATTGAAGACTGTTCTGTTAGGTTGCTCCGTTTTGGTTTTAGAAGCAGATATTTCTCAATACAGCGTTTACTCCCGTTCACTCTGGAATATCCTAACGCAGCTCCTAGAAGAATCGAGATTCTCAGTCTCTGAATCTGAAGGGAGATTCAACTCCCTTAGGGAAGCGAACGCACAGCAGAGCAGTCTGAAGGATACGTTCGTTTTGGGTTTTAGAGGGAGATTCACGGCTATTTCCGAAATGCTTGGATTTGGCTGGAAAAATGCGTTTTCCGCTTCTTCACAGAAAGGGTTTAGCAACCCCTGCAATCACACATCAGTTTAACTGTGTAAGTTGAACGCACACATTGAAGACCGTTCTGTTAGGTTGCTTTGTTTTGGTTTTAGAAGCAGATATTTCTCAATACAGGGTTTACTTTCATTCACTCTGTAATATCCAAACGCAGCTCCTAGAAGAAACGAGCTTCTCACTCTGATTATGAAGGCAGATTTAACTCCCTTAGGTAAGCGAACGCACAGCAAAGCAGTCTGAAGGATACGTTAGTTTTGGGTTTTAGAGAAAGATTCATGGCTATTTCTGAAATGCTTGGATTTGGCTGAAAATATGCGTTTTCCGCTTCTTTATAGAAATGGTTTACAAACTGCTGCTAACACACATCAGTTTAACTCTGTAAGTTTAACGCACACATTGAAGACCATTGTGGTAGGTTGCTCCGTTTTGGTTTTAGAAGCAGATGTTTCTCAATAGAGCGTTTACTCCCATTCACTCTGGAATATCCAAACGCAGCTCCTTGAAGAAACGAGCTTCTCACTCTCGGAATCTGAAAGCAGATTCAACCTGCTTAGGTAAGCGAACGCACTGCAGAGCAGTCTGAGGGATACCTTCGTTTTGTGTTTTTGACGGAGATTCAAGGCTATTTCTGAAATGCTTGGATTTGGCTGGAAAAATGCGTTTTCCGCTTCATCACAGAAAGGGTTTACAAACTCCTGCAAACACACATCAGTTTAACTTTGTATTTTGAACGCACACATTGAAGACTGTTCTGTTAGTTTGCTTCGTTTTGGTTTTAGATGCAGATATTTGTGAATACTGCGTTTACTCCCATTGACTCTGGAATGTCCCAACGCAGCTCCTAAAATAAACGTGCTTCTCACTCTCTGAATCTAAACCCGGATTCAACTCCCTTAATTAAGCGAACACATAACAGAGCAATCTGAAGAATATTTTCGTTTTGGGTTTCAGAGGAAGATTTACAGCTATTTTTTCAATGCTTAGGTTTGTCGGGAAAAATGCTTTTTCTGCTTTTTTTTCGAAAGTGTTTACAAACTGTTGCAAGGAGATCTCAGTTAAACTTTGTAAGTTGAATGCACACATTGAAGGCCATTTTATTATGTAGCTCCGTTTTGGTTTTGGAAGCAGATACTTTTCAATGCAGCGTTGATTTTCATTCACTCTGAAATATCAAAACCCAGCTCCTAGAAGAAACGTGCTTTTCACTCTCTGAATCTAAACGCAGATTCAGTTTCTTAGTTAAGCATACACACAGCAGAGCAGTCTGAATGATACCTTCGTTTTATGTTTCAGACGGAGATTTACGGCTATTTCTTAAATTCTTGGATTTTCCTGGAAAAATTCTCTTTCCGCTTTTTCCCAGAAAGGGTTTAGAAACTTCTGCAAAGACACATGAGTTAAACTCCATAAATTGAATGCACACATTGAAGGTCGTTATGTTAGTTAGCTTTGTATAGGTTTTAGAAGCAGGTATTTATCAATACAGCGTTTACTCCCATTCACTCTGGAATATCACAACGCAGCTTCTAAAAGCAACGTGCTTCTCGCTCTCTGAATGTAAACGCGGATTCAACTCCCTTAGTTAAACGAACACACATTAGATCATTCTGAAGGATACCTTCATTTTGTGTTTCATACGGAGATTTACAGCTATTTCTTAAATGCTTAGATATGGCTGGAAAAAGGCTTCTTCCGCTTCTTCCCAGAAAGGGTTTACAAAGTACTGCAAACACACATCAGTTTAACTCTGTAATTTGAACGCACACATTGAAGACCGTTCTGTTAGGTTGCTCCGTTTTTGTTTTAGAAGCAGGTATTTCTCAATACAGCGTTTACTCCCATTCACTCTGGAATATCAAAACGCAGCTTCTAGATGAAACGTGATTCTACCTCTCTTAATCTAAACATAGATTAAACTCTCTTTGTTGAACGAAAATACAGCAGAGCAGTTTGAAACATATGTTTTTTTTTTTTGTTTTAGACGCCGTTTTACCGCTCTTTCTTCAATGCTTGGATATGGCTGGAAATACTCGTTTTTTGATTCTTTACAGAAAGTGGTAAAAAACTGCTGCAAACACACATCAGTTTATCTTTAGAAGTTGAATGCACTCATTAAAGGCCATTCTTTCTGGTCGCTCCGTTTTTGTTTTAGGACCAGGTATTTCTCAATGCAGTATGTTCTCCCATTTACTCTGGAATAACAAAACGCTGCCACTACACGAAAAGTTTTTCTAACTCTCTGAATCTAAACGTAGATACCGCTCTCTTAGTTGAACGAATATGCAGCCTAGCAGTTTAAAAGATACGTTTGATTTGTGTTTTAGACGCAGTTTCACAGCTGTTCTCTAAATTTTTTCGATTTCGCTGGAAATATTCATTTTCTGATTCTTTAAATAAAGGGTTTACATACTGCTGCAGACACACATCAGTTTTACTATGTAAGTTGAATTCATACATTGAAGACCACTTGTTAGATAGCTTTGTTTTTGTTTTAGAACCAGATATTTCTCAATGCAGGGTGTTCTCTTATTCACTCTGGAATATCAAAACTCAGCTCCTAGATGAATCATGTTTCTTACTCTCTGAATCTAAGTATAGATTCAACTCCCTTAGCTGAACGAATATACAGTTGAGCAGTTTAAAAGATACGTTTGTTTTTTATTTTAAATGCAGTTTCAATGCTCTTTGTTAAATGCTTGGATTTGGCTGAAAATATCCGTTTTCTGATTCTTTACAGAAAGGGTTTACAAACTTCTCCAAACACACATTAGTTTAACTCTGAAAGTTGAATGCACACATGTTAGAGCATTCTGTTAGGTAGATTCGTTTTTGTTTTAGAACCAGATATTTCTCAATACAGCGTGTTCTCCAACTCACTCTGGAATATCACAACGCAGCTTCAAGATGAAACGTGTTTTTATCTCTGTGAATCTAAGCATAGATTCAACTCTGTTAGTTGAACGAACATACAGCAGAGCAGTTTGAAAGATACGTTTGTTTTGTGTTATAGTTGCAGTTTCACAGCTATTTCTTAAATGCTTGATTTGGCTAAAAATATCTGTATTCTGATTTTTTACTGAAAGAGTTTACAACTGTTCCAAACGAATATTTGTTTAACTCAGTAAGTTGAATGAGCACATTGAAGACCATTCTGTTATGTAGCTCCGTTTTCCCTTCAGAACCAGATATTTCTCAATGCAGTGTGTTCTTTTATTCACTCTGGAATATCAAAATGCAGCTGACAGACGAAACGTGTTTCTTTCTGAATCTAAACATATATTCAACTTTCTTAGTTGAACGAACATAAAGAAGAGCAGTTTGATAGATACGTTGGTTTCATGTTTTAGACACAGTTTCACAACTATTCCTTAAACTCTTGCTTTTGGCTAAAAATATCCATTTTATGATTTTTTACCTAGTATTTACAAATTTCTACGAACACACGTCAGTGTTACTTGGTAAGTTGAATCAACACATTGAAGACCTTTCTGTTAGGTAGCTCCGTTTTGGTTTTAGAACCAAATATTTCTCAATGCAGCGTGTTCTCCCATTCACTATAAAATATCAAAACGCAGCTCCTAGACAAAACGTGTTTCTAACTCTGAATCTAAACATAGATTCAACTCTATTAGTTGAACGAACATAAAGGAGAGCAGTTTGAAAAATATGTTGGTTTTGTGTTTTACACACAGTTTCACAACTTTTCCTTAAATGCTTGGTTTTGGCTGGAAATGTCCATTTTCTGCTTCTTACAGAAAGCGTTTACAAACTGCTGCAAACACACATCAGTTTAACTCGGTAAGTTGAATCTATACATTGAAGACCATTTTCTTAGCTAGCTCGTTTCGGTTTTGGAACCAGATATTTCTCAATACAGCCTGTACTTTCATTCACTCTAGAATATCAAAACGCAGCTCCTAGATGAAACATAGATTCAACTCTCTTAGTTGAACAAACATACAGAAGGGCATTTTGAAAAATACATTTGTTTTGTTTCTAGACGCAGTTTCACAGCTATTTTTTAAATGCTTGGATTTGGCTAAAAATTCCGTTTTCTGATTTATTACAGAAAGGGTTTACAAACTGCTGCAAACACACTTTAGTTTAACTCTGTAAGTTGAATCCACACATTGAAGACCATTCTGTAAGGTAGCTCCGTTTTCGTTTTAGAACCAAATATTTCTCAATACAGCATGTACTCCCATTCACTCTGGAAAATCAAAACGCAGCTCCAAGATGAAACGTGTTTCTACCTCTCTGAATCTAAACATAGATTCAACTCTCTTAGTTGAACGAACATACAGCAGAGCAGTTGGAAAGATACTTTTGTTTTGTGTTTTAGACTTAGTTTCACAGCCATTTCTTAAACGCTTGGATTTGGCTGGAAATATACGTTTTCTGATCTTTACAAAAAGGGTTTACAAAGTGCTGCAAATAAACATTAGTTTAAGTCTGTAAGATGAATGCACACATTGAAGACCATTCTGTTAGGTAGCTCCGTTTTCGTTTTAGAACCAGATGTTTCTCAATAGAGCGTGTACTTCTATTCACTCTGGAATATCAAACCCAGCTTCTAGACGAAAAGCGTGTCTAACTCTCTTAATCTAAACATAGATTCAACTCTCTTAGTTGAACGAACATACAGCAGAGCAGTTTTCAAGATTCATTTGTTTTGTGTTTTATACCTGGTTTCACAGTTTTTCTTCAATGCTTTGATTTGGCTTGAAATATCTGTTTTTTGATTCTTTACAGAAGGGTTTACAAACTGCAGCAAACACACATTAGTTTTTCCCTGTAAGTTGAATGCACAAATTGAAGACCATTCTGTTAGGTAGCTCCATTTTCGTTTTAGAACCAGATATTTCTCAATGCAGTGTGTACTTTTATTCACTCAGGAATATCAAAACGGAGCTCATAGACGAAACGTGTTTCTAACTCTCTGAATCTAAACATACATTCAACTCTCTTAGCTGAACAAACATTCATCTGTGCTGTTTGAAATATACATTGCTTTTTTTGACGCAGTTTCACAGCTTTTTATTAAATGCTTGTTTTTGGCTGGAAATATCTGTTTTCTGATTTTTTACACAAAGGGTTTACAAACTGCTGCAAACACACATCAGTTTAACGCTGTAAGTTGAATGCACACATAGAAGACCATGCTGTTAGGGAGTTCCGTTATCATTTTAGAACCAGATATTTTTCAATACAGTGTGTAATCCCATACACTCTGGAATACCAAAACGCAGGTTATAGACGAAACGTGTTTCTAACTCTCTGAATCTAAACATAGATTAAACTATTTTAGTTGAACTATCATAAAGAGAGCACTTTGAATGATACCTTAGTTTTGTGTTTTTGATGCAGTCTCACAGCTATTTCTTAAATGCTTAGATTTGGCTGGAAATATTCGTTTTCTGATTCTTTCAGAATGGGTTTACAAACTGATGGAAAGACACATCAGTTTATGTCTATAAATTCAATGCACACGTTGAAGACGATTTTGTTGGGTAGCTCCGTTTTCCTTTTAGAAGCAGATATTTCTAAATATGGCATGTACTACTATTCACTCTGGAATATCAAAATTCAGCTCCTGAATGAAGAGTATTTCTAACTCTCTGAATCTAAACATAGATTCAACTTTCTTAGTTAAACGAATATACAGCAGAGCAGTTTGAAAGATACGTTCATTTTTGGGTTTTAGATGCAGTTTCACAGGATTTTTTAAACGCTTTAATGTGGCTGGAAATATCCGCTTTCTGATTTTTTGTAGAAAAGATTTACAAACTGCTGCCAACACACATCAGCTTAAGGCTATTAATTGAATGCACAAATTGAAGACCATCCTGTTAGGTAGCTCCGTTTTTGTATTAGAACCAAATATTTCTCAATGCTGTGTGGTCTCGCATTCAATATAAATTTTCAAAAGGCAGATCCTAGACGAAATGTCTTTCTAACTCTAAATCTAAACATAGATTCAACTCTCTTAGTTGAACAAACATACAGCAGAGCAGTTTGAAAGATACGTTTGTTTTGTGTTTTCAACGCAGTTTTACAGCTATTTCTTAAAGGCTTAAATTTAGCTAAAAATATCCGTTTTCTGATTTTTACAAATAGGGTTTACAAAGTGCTGCAAATAAACATTAGTTTAAGTCTGTAAGTTGAATGCACACATTAAAGACCATTCTGTTAGGTAGCTCCGTTGTCTTTTTAGAACTAGATATTTCTCAATACAGCGTGTACAACCATTCACTCAAGAATATTAAGACACAGCTCCCATACGAAACGTGTTTCTAACTCTCTGAATCTAAACATAGATCCAACTCTCTTACTTGAACGAAGATACAGCAGAGAAGTTTGATAGATTCGTTTGCTTTTTGTTTTAGACGCAGTTTTACAGCTATTTTTTAAATGCTTGGATTTGTCTGGAAATATCCGTTTTCTGATTCTTTACAGAAAGGGTTTACAAACTGCTGCAAACACACATCAGTTTAACCTGGTGCGTTGAATGCACACACTGAAGACCATTTTGTTAGGTTTTTGTTTTAGAACCAAATATCTCTCAGTACAGCGTGTACTTCCATTCACTGTGTAATATCAAAACGCAGCTCCTAGACGAAAAGTGTTTATGACTCTCTGAATCTAAACATAGATTCAACTCTCTTAGTTGAACGAACATACAGCAGAGCAGTTTGAAAGATTCGTTTGTGTTGTTTTTTAGACGCAGTTTCACAGCTATTTCTTAAATGGTTGGATTCGACTAGAAATATCCATTTTCTGATTCTTTACAGAAAGGATTTACAAACTGCTGCAAACACACATCAGTTAAACTCTGTAAGTTGAATGCACACATTGAAGATCATTCTTTTAGGTAGCTCCGTTTTCGTTTTAGAACCAGAAATTTCTAAATACAGCGTGTGCTCTGGAATATCAAACCGCAGCTCCTAGACGAAACGTGTTTCAAACTCTCTGAATCTAAAAGTACATTCAACTATTTTAGTTGAACGAACATACAGCCGTGCAGTTTAAAAGATACGTTGGTTTTTTGTTTTAGATGCAGTTTTACAGCTATTTTTTAAATGCTTGGATTTGGATGAAAATATTCGTTTTTTGATTCTTTACAGAAAGGGTTTACAAACTGCTGGAAACACACATCAATTTAACTCTGTAAGTTGAATGCACGCATTGAAGACCATTTTGTTAGGTAGCTCCGTTTTCGTTTTAGAACTAGATATTTCTCAATACAGCGTATAATCCCATTACGTCTGGAATATGAAAACTCAGTTCCGGGACGAAACTTGTTTCTAAATTTCTGAATCTAAACATAGATTCACCTCTCTTAGGGGAATGAACACACAGCAGAGCTGTTTGAATGATAAGTATGTTTTGTGTTTTAGACACAGTCTCACAGCTATTTCTCAAAAGATTGGACTTGACTGGAAATATCCGTTTTCTGATTCTTTACAGAATGGGTTTACAGACTACTGCAAACAAACATCAGTTGAACTCTGTAAGTTGAATGCACACATTGAAGACTTTTGCTTGGTAGCTCCATTTTCTTTTTAGGACTAGATATTTTTCAATTCAGCGTGTACTCTCATTCACTCTGTAAGATCAAAACGTAGCTTTTAGACGATATATGTTTCTAACTCTGAATCTAAATATAGATTCAACTCTCTTAGTTGAAATAACACACAGCAGAGAAGTTTGAAAGATACGTTGGTTTTGTGTTTTAGACCCAGTCTCACAGCTATTTTTTAAATGCTTTGATTTGTTTAGAAATATCCGTTTTCTGATTCTTTACAGAAAATGTTCACAAAGAGCTGCAAACACAAATAAGTTTAACTCTGTAAGTTGAATCCACACATTGAAGACCATTCTGTTAGGTCGCTCCATTTTCGTTTTATAACCAGATATTTCACAATAAAGCATGTACTTTCATTCATTTTGAAAAATCAAAAGGCACCTTTTATAATAAACGTGTTTCTAACTCTGTGAATCTAAACATGGATTTAACTCTTTTAGTTGAACAAACACACAGCAGAGCAGTTTGAAAGACACGTTTGTTTTTTGTTTTAAACGCAGTCTTGCAGCTATTTCTTAAATGCTTGCATTTGCCTTTAAATATTTGTTCTTAAATTTTTTCAAATTTAAACAGCTGCAAACACACATCAGTTGAACTCCATAAGTTAAGTGTACACTTTGAAGACCATTCTGTTATGTAACTCCAGTTTCGTTTTAAAACCATATATTTCTCAATACAGTGCACTCTCATTCAGTCAAAAAGATCAAAACGCAGCTCGTAGACGAATTATGTTTCTAACTCTCTGAATCTAAATCTAGATTCAACTCTCTTAGTTGAATGAACATATAGCAAAGCTGTTTGAAAGATACGTTTGCTTTGTGTTTTAGACGCAGTCTCACAGGTATTTCTTAAAACCTTGGATTTGGCTGGAAATATCCGTTTTGTGATTCTTTACTGAAAGGGATTACAACTGCTACAAACACACATAGGTTTAACTCTGTATGTTGAATGCACACATTGAAGACAATTATTTTTAGGTAACTCCGTTTTCCTTTTAGAACCAGATATTTTTCTATACAGCATGTACTCCCATTCCCTCTGGAATATAAAAAAGCAGCTACTGGAAGAAAAGTGATTCCACTCTCCTAATCTAAACATAGATTCAACTCTCTTAGTTGAATGAACACATAACAGAGCACTTTGAAAGATACGTTTGCTTTGTGTTTTAGACCCAGTTTTACTGCTTTTTCTTTAATGCTGGTATTTGGCTTAAAATATTCGTCTATAGATTCTTCACAGAAAGGATTTACAAACTGCTGTGAATACACATCTGGTTAACTCAGTAAGTTAAATAGACACATTGAGTATCTTTCTGTTAGGTGGCTCCGTATTCGTTTAAGAACCAGATATTTTTTAATACAGTATACACTTTGATTCACGCTGGAATATCAAAACGCAGCTCAAAGAAGAAACGGGTTTCTAACTCGCTGAATCTTAACATAAATTCAACTTTTTTAGTTGAACGGGGGCCCAGCAGAGCTGTTTGAAAAATGCATTTGTTTTGTGCTTTACACGCTGTCTTACTGCTATTTCCTAGATGCTGGGATATTTCTGGGAATGTCCGTTTTTAAATTCTTTACAAAAATGGTTTACAAACTGTTGCAAACACACATCAGTTTAACTCTGTATGTTGAAAGCACACATTGAAGACCATTTTGTATGTGGCTCCGTTTTTGTTTAAGAACCAGATATTTGTCAATACATAATGTACTCCAATTCACTGTAAAATATCAACACGCACCTTCTAGAACAAACGTGTTTCTACCTCGCTGAATCTAATAAAAGATTCCACTCTCTTAGTTAAATGAACACAGAGGAGAGCACCTTGAAATTTATATTTTTTTTGTGTTTTAGAGGCTGTCCTAATGCTATTTCTAAATGCTGGGATTAAACTGGAAATGTCAGTTTTCAAGCTCTTTACAGAAATTGTTTACAAACTGCTGCAAACACACATCAGTTTAACTCTGTATGTTGAAAGCACACATTGAAGACCATTCTGTTAGGTAGCTCCATTTTCCTTTTAGAACCAGACATTTCTCAATAGAACATGTACTCCCATTCGCTCTGGAATATCAAAACGCAGCTCCTAGAAGAAACGTGTTTCTGAATCTAAATACATGTTGCACTCTCTTAGTTGAACGTGCCCACAGCAGAGCACCTTGAGAAATACGTTTGGTTTGTGTTTTAGACTCAGTTTTACTGCTATTTTCTAAATGCTGGTATTTGGCTGAAGATATAAGTTTTTAGATTGTTTGCACAAAGGTTTTACAAACTTCTGGAAACACACATCGGTTTAACGTTGTATGTTAAATGCACACATTGAATATCATTCTGTTATGTAGCTCCGTTTTCATTTTAAAACCAGATATTTCTCAATACACCCTGTACTTTCATTTCCGCCAGAATAGCAAAATGCAGCTCCTAGAAGAAACGGGTTTCTACTCTCTGAATCTAAACATAGATTCAACTCTCTTTGTTGAACGAACACACAGCAGAGCAGTTTGAAAGTTACAATTGTTTTGTGTTTTACATGCCGTCTTACTGCTATTTCTTTGATGCTGGGATTTGGCTGTAAATGTCCGGTTTCAAATTCTTTACAGAAAGTGTTTACAAACTGCTGCAAACACACATCAGTTTAACTTTGTATGTTGAAAGCACACATCGAAGACCGTTCTGTTATGCAACCCCTTTTTCGGCTTAGAACCAGATATTTCTCAATACAGCATGTACTCCCATTCACTCTGGAATATCAAAACGCAGCTCCTAGAAGAAATGTGTTTCTAACTATCTGAATCTAAACATAGATTCAACTCTCTTAGTTGAATGAACACACAGCATAGCAGTTTGAAAGATATGTTTGTTTGGTATTTTAAACGCAGTCTCACAGCTATTTCTTAAATTCTTTGATTTGGCTGTAAATATACTTTGTTAGATTCTTTACAGAAAAGGTTTACAAACTGCTGCAAATACACATTTGTTTAGTTATTTAAGGTAAATGCACACATTGAAGACCATTCTGTTAGGTAGCTCCGTTTTTTTTTAGAGCCTGATATTTCTCAATACAGCATGTAGTTTGACTCATGCTGAAGTATGAAAACGCAGTTTCTAGAGGAAACGTGTTTCTATCTCACTGAATCTAAACATAGATTCTACCCTCGTAGTTGTTCGAACACAGAGCAGTGCAGTTTGAAAGGTACCTCTGTTTTGTGTTTTACACGCTGTCTTACTGCTATTTTTCATATGCTGGAATTAGGCTCGAAATGTCAGTTTTGAAATTCGTTACAAAAAGGGTTTACAAACTGCTGCAAACACACATCAGTTTAACTTTGTATGTTGAAAGCACACATTGAAGACCATTCTGTTAGGTAGCTCCGTATTCGTTTTAAAATCAGATATTTCTCTATACAGCATGTACTCCCATTTTTTTTTCTGGAATAACGAAACACAGGTCCTAGAAAAAAGTGTTTCTGCTCACTGAATGTAAAAGTAGTTTCAGCTCTCCTTGTACAATGAACACACAGCAGAGAAATTTGAAAGTTACAGGTTTTTTATGTTTTACTTTCTGTCTTACTGCTATTTCTTAGATGCTGGCATTTAACTGAAAATGATCATTTTCAAGTTTCTTACAGAAAAGGTTTACAAACTGCTGCAATGACACATAATTTTAACTCTGTATGTTGGAAAGCACACATTGAAGAACTTTCTGGTAGGTAGCTCCGTTTTCGTTTTAGAACCACATATTTCTCAATACAGCATGTACTCCCATTCCCTCTGGAATATCAAAAAGCAGCTCCTAGAAGAAATGTGTTTCTACTCGCTGAATCTAAGCATAGATTCAACTGTCTTAGTTGAACAAACACACAGGAGAGTAGTCTGAAAGATACATTTGTTTTGTGTTTTACCTGCTGTCTTACTGCTATTTCTTAGATGCTGGGATTAGGCTGAAAATGTCCGCTTTCAAATTCTTTACAGAAAGGGTTTACAAACTGCTGCAAACACACATCAGTTTAACTTTGTATGTTGAAAGCACACATCGAAGACGATTCTATTAGTTAGCCCCGTTTTTGTGTTAGAACCAGATATTTCTCAAAACAGCATGTACTCACACTCACTCTGGAAGATCAAAAGGCAGCTTCTAGAAAAAAACGTGTTTCTAACTCCGAATCTACACATAGATTCAACTTTCTTAGTTGAACGAACACACAGCAGAGGTGTTTGAAAGATAGGCTTGCTTTGTATTTTAGACGCAGCCTCCCAGCTATTTATTAAAAGCTTGGATTTGTCTGGAAATATTCGTTTTCTGATTCTTTATAGGAAAGGTTCACATATTGCTGTAAACAAACATCAGTTTACCTCTGTAAGTTGAATGCACACATTGAAGACCATTCTGTTAGGTAGCTCGATTTTTACTATAAAACCAGATATTTCTCAATACAGCGTGTACTCCCATTCACTCTGGAAGATCAAAAGGCAGCTCCTAGAAGAAAAGTGTTTCTAACTCTCTGAATCTAAACATAGATTCAACTCTTTTAGTTAAAATAACACACAGCAGAGCAGTTTGAAAGATACGTTTGTTTTGTGTTTTAGACGCAGTCTCTCAGCTATTTCTTAAGTGCTTGGATTTTGCTGGAAATCTTCGTTTTCAGATTTTTTACAGAAAGTGTCTACAAACTGCTGCAAACACATATCTGTTTACCTATGTAAGTTAAATGCACAAACTGAAGGCCATTCTGTTACATACCTATGATTTCCTTTTAGAACCGGATATTTCTCAATACAGCATGTATTCCCATTCACGCTGGAATATCAAAACGCAGCTCCTAGAATAGAGGATGGCATTTGGCTGGAAATATCCGTTTTCAGATTCTTTACAGAAAGGATTTACAAACTGCTACAAACACACATCAGTTTAACTTTGTATGTTGAAAGCACACATTGAACATCATTCTGTTAGGTAGCTCTGTTTTCCTTTTAGAACCAGATATTGCTCAATACAGCCTTTACTCCCAGGCACTTTGTAATATCCAAACGGAGCTCCAAAAACAAACGTGTTTCTAACTCCCTGGATCTAAGCATACATTCCACTCTCTTATTTGAACGAAAACACAGCAGAGCAGTTTGGAAAATACGTTTTTTTTGTGTTTTAGAGACTCTTACAACTATTTCTTAAATGCTGGTATTTGGCTGGAAATATCCGTTTTTATGTTCTTTACATAAAGGGTTTATAAACTGCTTTAAACACACAGCTGTTTAACTCTGTAAGTTAAATGCAAAAACTGAAGACCATTCTGTTAGGTACATCCATTTTCCTTTTAGAACCCCAGATATTTCTCAATACAGCATGTATTCCCATTCACGCTAGAATATCAAATCGCAGCTCCTAGAAGAAATGTGCTCCTAACTCACTAAAACTGAACATAGATTCAACTCTCTTAGTTAAACGAACACATAGCAGAGCAGTTTGAAAGATACATTTGTTTTGTGTTTTAAACGTTGTCTTGCTGCTATTTCTTAAATACTGGTATGAGGCTGGAAATATCTGTTTTTAGATTCTTTTCAGAAAAGGTTTACAAACTGTTGTAAACATACATTTGTTTAACTCTGTAAGTTAAATGCACAAACGAAAGACCCTTTTGTTAGGTACCTCCATTTTTTTTAGAACCAGATATTTCTCAATACAGCATGTATTTCCATTCCCACGGGAAGATCAAAATGGAACTCCTCGAAAAAACGTGTTTCTTTCTCGCTGAAACTAAACATTGATTCAAGTCTCTTAGTTGAATGAACACACAGCAGAGCAGTTTTAAAGATACATTTGTTTTGTGTTTTACATGCTGTCTTACTGCTATTTACTATAGTTTGGCATTTGGCTGGAAATATCCGTTTTTAGATTCTTTACAGAAAGGGTTTACAAACTGCTGCAAACACACAT
This sequence comes from Callithrix jacchus, assembly GCF_049354715.1. Lineage (NCBI taxonomy): Eukaryota > Metazoa > Chordata > Mammalia > Primates > Cebidae > Callithrix > Callithrix jacchus. The sequence goes on along the minus strand of NC_133503.1, from coordinate 59,901,274 downwards.
CAGTTTAACTCTGTATGTTGAAAGCACACATTGAAGACAATTCTGTTCAGTAGCTCCGTTTTCTATTTAGAACCAGATATTTCTCAATACAGCCTGTACTCCCATTCACTCTGCAATATCAAAATGCAGCTCCTGGAAGAATCGTGTTTCTAACTCGCAGAATCAAAACTTGGATCCAACTCTCTTGGTTCAACCAACACACTACAGAGCAGTTGGGAAGATTCATTTTGTTTGTGTTTTACATGCTCTCTTACTTCTAATTCTTAGATCCTGGGATTATGCTGAAAATGTTTGTTTTCAAATTCTTTACAAAATGTTTACAAACTGCTGCAAACACATCAGTTTAACTCTGTCTGTTGAAACATGCATTACAGACCATTCTGTTAGGTAGCTCCGATGTCGTTTTAGAACCAGATATTTCTCAATACAGCATGTGCTACCATTCTCTCTGGAATATCAAAACAGCAGTTCCTGGAAGAAACATGTTATCACTCTCTGAATCTAAACATAGATTCAACTCTCTTAGTTGAACGAACACACAGCAGAGCACTTTGAAAGATACGTTTATTTTGTGTTTTAGACCCAATTTTACTGCTATTTCTTAAATGCTGGTAATTGACCTAAAATATTTTTCTTGAGATTCTTCACAGAAAGAATTTACAAACTGCTGGGAATACACATTTGTTTAACTCTGTACGTTAAATAGACAGATGGAATATCTTTCTGTTAGGTGGCTCTGTATTCATTTTAGAACAAGACATTTCTCAATACAGGATGTACATTGATTCACGCTGGAATATCAAAACTCAGCTCATAGAAGAAATGTCTTTCTAACTCGCTGAATCTAATCATAGATTTAACAATTTTAGTTAAATAAACACAGAGGAGAGCAACTTCAAATTTACATTTTTTCGTGTTTTACATGGTGTTCTACTGCTATTTCTAGATGCTGGGATTAAACTGGAAATGTCAATTTTCAAGCACTTTACAGAAAATGTTTAAAAACTGCTGCAAAAACACATCAGTTTAACTCTTTTTGTTGAAAGCACACACTGAAGACCATTTTGTTTGGCAGCTCCATTTCCCTTTTAGAACAAGACATTTCTCAATACACTATGTACTTTCATTTTCTGGAATATCAAAACTCAGCTCCTATAAGAAACGGGTTTCTACTCGCTGAATCTAAACATAGATTCAACTATCTTAGTTGAATGAACACACAGAGGAGCAATTTGAAAGTTTCATTTGTTTTGTGTTTTACACACTATCTTACTGTTGTTTTTAGATGCTGGGATTATGCTGGAAATGTCCATTTTTAAATTGTTTGCAAAAAGGTTTTACAAACCGCTGCAAACACACATCAGTTTAACTCTGTTGAAAGCACACATTGAAGACGATTGTATTAGGTAGCTCCGTTTTCCTTTTAGAACCAGATATTTCTCAATACAGCATCTACTCTCATTCACTCTGGATTATCAAAACGCATCTCCTAGAATAAACGTGTTTCTAACTCGCTGAATCTAAACACAGGTTCCACTCACTTAGTTGAACTCACACACAGTTGAACAGTTTGAAAGATACGTTTGTTTTGTTTTTTAGACACAGTTTTACTGCTATTTTTTAAATGCTGGCATTTGGCTGAAGATATCCGTTTTTTATATTTTTACAGAAAGGGTGTACAAACTGCTACTAACACACATCTGTTTAACTCTTTAATTTAATACACACATTGAAGACCATTTTGTAAGGTAGCTCTGTTTTCATTTTAGAACGAGATATTTCTCAATTCAGCCTGTACTACCATTCATGTTGGAATATCAAAACGCAGCTCCTAGAAGAAACGTGTTTCTAACTCGCTGAATCTAAACATAGACTTAACTTTCTTAGTTGAAGGAACACACAGCAGAGCAGTTTGATAGATGCATTTGTTTTGTGTTTTATTCACTGTCTTACTGCTATTTCTTAGAGTCTGGCATTTGGCTGGAAATATCTATTTTCCAATTCTTTACAGAAAGGGTTTACAAACTCACATTAGTATAACTCTATACATTGAAAGTACACATTGAAGAACATTCTGTTAGGTAGATCTGTTTTGGTCTTAGAACCAGATATTTCTCAATACAGCATGTATTCCCATTTCCTCTGGAATATCAAACACAGATTTTAGAAAAAAGTGTTTCTACTCGCTGAATCTAAACATAGATTCAACTCTCTTAGTTGAACAAACACAGAGTGGAGTAGTTTGAAAGGTACATTTGTTTTGTGTTTTACACTCTTTCTTACTGCTATTTCTTTGATGCTGGTATTTGGCTGGAAATGTCCAGTTTTTCAAATTATTTACAGAAAGGCTTTACAAACTGCTGCAAACAAACATCAGTTTAACTTTGTATGTTGAAAGCACATATCGAAGATTAGTCTGTTAGGTAGCCCCTTTTTCGGTTTAGAACCAGATATTTCTCAGTACAGCATGTGCTCCCATTCACCCTGGAATATGAAAACGGAGCTCCTAGAAGAAATGTGTTTCTAACTCGCTGAATCAAAACCCAGGTCCCAGTCTCTTAATTGAACAAACACAAAGCAGAGCCCTTTGAAAGATTTGTTTGTTTTGTGTTTTAGACGCAGTCCCACAGCTATTTTTTAAATGCTTGGATTTGGCTGTAAATATCCGTTTTTAGATTCTTTACAGAAAGGATTTACAAACTGCTGCAAACACACATTTGTTTACCTATTTAAGTTAAATGCACACATTGAAGACCATTCTGTTAAGTAGCTCCGTTTTTGTTTTAAAGCCCGAGATTTCTCAATACAGCATGTAGTTCAAGTCAGGCTGGAGTTTCAAAACTCAGCTCATAGAATAAACGTGTTTCTATCTCACTGAATCTAAACATAAATTCAACTCTCTTAGTTGTGCAAACACAGAGCAGTGCAGTTTAAAAGATACATTTGTTTTGTGTTTTACACACTGTCACTGCTATTTTTTATATGCTGGTTTTAGGCTGGAAATGCCCGTTTTCAAATTCTTTTTTTTTTTTAATTTTTTATTGGATTATAGGTTTTGGGGTACATGAGCAGAGCATGCAAGACAGTTGCGTAGGTACACACATGGCAGTGTGCTTTGCTTTTCTTCTCCCCTTCACCCACATTTGGCATTTCTCCCCAGGCTATCCCTCCCCACCTCCCCCTCCCACTGGCCCTCCCCTTTTCCCCCCAATAGACCCCAGTGTTTAGTACTCCCCTTTCTGTGTCCATGTGTTCTCATTTTTCATCAGGGTTTACAAACTGCTACAAACACACATCATTTTAACTGTGTATGTTTAAAGCACACTTTGAAGACCATTCTGTTAGGTAGCTCCGTTTTTGTTTTAGAACCAGATATTTCTCAATACAGCATGTACTCCCATTTCCTCTGGAATACCAAAACGCAGGTTCTAGAAGAAACGTGTTTCTGCTCTCTGAATGTAAACATAGTTTTAACTCTTTTAGTTGAACGAACACACAGCAGAGCAATTTGAAAGTTACAGGTTTTTCGTGTTTTACACGCTGTCTGACTCCTATTTTTTAGATGCTGTGATTTAACTGAAAATGATCATTTTCCAGTTCTTTACAGAAAAGGTTTACAAACTGCTGCAAACGCACATCATTTGAACTCTATATTGAAAGCACACACTGAAGGTCATTATGGTAGGTAACTTCGTTTTCGTTTTAGAACAAGATATTTGTCAATACAGCATGTTCTCCCATTTCCTCTGCAATATCAAAACACTGGTCCTAGAAGAAATGTGTTTCTACTCGCTGTATCTAAACATAGATTCAGCTGTCTTAGTTGAACGAACACACAGGAGAGTAGTTTCAAAGATACATTTGTTTTTTGTTTTACACGCTGTCTTACTGCTATTTCTTAGATGCTGTGATTAGGCTGGAAATGTCTGTTTTCAAATTGTTTACAGAAAGAATTTACAAACTGCTGAAAACTCATATCAGTTCAACTTTGTATTTTGAAAGCACACATCGAAGACCATTCTATTAGGTAGCCCGTTTTTGTTTTAAAACCAGATTTTTCTCAAAACAGCATGTACTTACATTCACTCTGGAATATCGAAACTGAGCTTTTAGAAGAAACGTGTTTCTAACTCGCTGAATCTAAACACAGGTTCCAGTTTCTTAGTTGAACGAACACATAGCCAAGTACTTTGAAAGATACATATATTTTCTGTTTTAGACTCAGTTTTACTGCTATTTCTTAAATGCTGGCATTTGGCTGAAAATATTTATTTTTACATTTTTTACAGAAAGTGTTTACAAACTGCTGCAAACACACATCTATTTAACTCTGTAAGTTAAATGCACATATTTAAGATCATTCTGTTAGGTAGCTCTGTTTTCATTTTAGAACCAGATATTTCTCAATACAGCAGGTACTCCCATTAACTCTGGAATATCAAAAGGCAGCTTCAAAAACAAACATGTTTGTAACTCCCTGAATCTAAACACCGATTCAACTTTCTTAGGTGAACGAACACACAGCAGAACAGTTTGGAAGATACATTTATTTTGTGTTTTACACGCTTTCTTACTGCTATTTCTTTGATGCTGGGATTATGCTGGATACTTCCGTTTTCAAATTCTTTACAAAAAGGGTTTACAAACTGTTGCAAATGCACATCAGTTTAATTCTGTATGTTGAATGCACACATTGAAGACCATTCTGTTAGGTAGCTCCGTTTTCGTTTTAGAACCAGATATTTCTCAAAATAGCATGTACTCCCATTCACTCTGGAATATCAAAACTCAGCTCCTCAAAGAAATGTGTTTCTAACTCGCTGAATGTAAACACAGGTTTTACTGTCTTAGTTGAATGAGCACACAGCAGAGCACTTTGAAAATTACGTTTGTTTTGTGTTTTAGACCTAGTTTTACTGCTATTTTTAAAATGCTGGTATTTGGGTGAAAATATCCGTTTTTAGATTCTTTTCAGAAAGCGTTTACAAACTTCTGCAAACACACATCTGTTTAACTCTGTAAGTTAAATGCACACAGTGAAGATCATTCTGTTAGGTAGCTTTGTTTTCATTTTAGAACCATATATTTCTCAATACAAAATGTACTTTCATTTTCTCTGGAATACCAAAATGCTTCTTCTAGAGGAAACGTGTTTCTACTCGCTCAATCTAAACATAGATTCGACTCTTTAGTTGAATGAACACACTTCAAAGCAATTTAAATTTATATTTGTTTTGTGTATTACACGCTGTCTTACTGCTATTTTTAGATGATGGAATTTGTCTGGAAATGTTTGTTTTCAGATTCTTTACAAAAGTCTTGTACACACTGCTGTAAACCCATATTAGTTTAACAGTGTAAGTTGAATGCACACTTCGAATATTGTTTTGAGAGGTAACTTTGTTTTTGTTTAAGAACCAGATATTTCTCAATATAGCATGTACTTCCTTTCACTTAGGAATATAAAAACGCAGCTCCTAGAAGAATCTTTTTTCTAACTCGCTGAATCTACACATTGATTCAACTCTCTTATTTGACCGAACATGTAGCAGAGCAGATTGAAAGATACCTTTGTTTTGTGTTTTATACGCTGTCTTACTGCTATTTCTTATATGCTGGTATTTGGTTGGAAATATCCATTTTTATATCCTTTATGGAAAGAATTTACATCCTGCTTCAAACCCACATCTGTTTAACTCTGTACGTTGAATGCATACATTTTAAACCGTTCTGTGATATAGCTCCGTTTGTTTTTAGGACCAGACATTTCTCAGTACATTATGTATTCCCATTCTTTCTGGATTGTCCAGCTGTAACTCTTAAAGGAAACGTGTTTCTATCTTTCTGAATCTACACATAGATTCAGCTCTCTTAGTTGAACGAACACATAGCAGCCTAGTTTGAAAGATACGTTTCTTTTGTGTTTTAAATACAGTCTTAGTGTTATTTCTTATATGCTGGAATTGGCCTGGAAATATCCATTTTTATATTCCTTACAAAAGGGGTTTACAAACTGCTGCAAACCCACATCAGTTTATCTCTGTAAGTTAAATGCTCACATTGAAGACCATTTTGTTATGTGGCTTTGTTTTTATTCTAAATTTATTTATATCTCAATAGAGCATGTACTCCCATTCACCCTGGAGATATCAAAACGCATCTCCTAGAAAAAAAATGTTTCTAACTCGCTGAATCTAAGCATAGATTCAACCCTTTAGTTGAAGAAACACACAGCAGAGCAGTTTGATAGATACTTTTGTTTTGTTTTAGAAGCAGTCTTACTGCTGTTTCTTATATGCTATGATTTGGCTGGAAATATTCGTTTATACATTCTTTACAGAAAATTTATAAACTGCTGCAAACACATATCCGTTTAGCTTTGTAAGTTGAGTGCACACATTGAAGACAATTTTTTTCGATAGCCTAGATGGTTCTAGGCAACAAAGGCACACGAAGAGAATGCATTGCAATTTTAGCAAGGCAATTTCTTCAAGGCAATGCCAGGGAAGGCAATTCTAGGCAAGAAAAGACAAGGCATGACAATACAATTCCAGGCAAGGCAAAAAAAGACAAGGAAAAAAAAGTCAAGGGAATTCCAGGCAATGTAATTCCAGGCAAGGCAGGGGAGAAAAGGGCTAGACCATTCCAGACAGGGCTATTCCACACTACACAACACAAGGCAACACAAGAAAATTTCAGGCAAGACAGGACAATTTCAGGTAAGGCAAAAAAAAATACAAGTCAAGGAAAGGTAAGGCAATTCGAGGCAATGTAATTCTAGGCAATGCACTTCCAGGCAATGTAGGGCAATGCAAGGCAAGGCAAGACAATTCCAAGCAAGACGATTCCAGGCAAGTCAATCTTATGCAAGGAAAGGTAAGGCAATGCAAAGCAATTCTGGGAAATCAATTCCAGGAAAGGCAAATTAAGGCAATTCCAGGCATGGCAAGGCAAGCCAAGGCATTGCAATTCTAGGCAGTGCAATTTCAGGTAAGACAAAACAAGGCAGGCCAAATTCAAGCAGGAAAATTCTGGGCCAGGTAAGGCAAGGCCATTTCAGGCAGGGGAATTCCAGGCTTGGCAATGCAGGGCAATGCAAGAAAATTTCAGGCAAGGCAATGCAATTCCAGGCAAGGCAAAAAAGCAAAACAAGGAAAGCCAAGGCAATTCCAGGCCATCCAATTCCAGGCAAGGCAAGGCAATGCAAGACAAAGCAAGACAAAACCATTCCAGGCAAGGCAATTTCAGGAAAGGCAAGGCAAGACAATTACAGGCAAGCCAATTCCAAGCACGGCAGGGGAAGACAAGGCATGGCCAGTTAATTCAAGGAAAGACAATGGCAGGTAAGACAGGGCAAGGCAAAGAAAGGCAATTCCAGGCAAGGATATTCCAGGCAAGGCAAAGAAAATCAACTAATAGCAATTTCAGGCAAGGCATGACAAGGCAAGGCAAGACAAGACAATGCAAGAAAAGGCAATTTCAGGCAAGACAATTCCAGAAAATGCCAAAAAGGAAAGGAAAGGCAATTTCAGGCAAGGCAATTTCACATAAGAGAATTTCAGAAAAGGCAAGGCAAGGCAAGGCAAGGCAATTCCAGGCAAGGCAAGGGAAGGCAACTTAAAACAATTCCAGGCACAGCAATTCCAGGTAAGGCAAAGCAAGGAAAAAATATCAAGACAAGGCAATTCCAGGCAAGACAAGGCAAGGCAAGGAATGGAAATTACAAACAAGAAAATGCAAGACAATTCCAGGCAAAGCACGGCAAGGCAAGGCAAAAAAAGAAAATTCCATGCAAAACAGGAAACGCAAGACAATTCAAGGCAAACAAGAAAACGCAAGACAATTCCAGGCAAAACAGGGAAATTCTATGCAAGGCAATTCCAGGCAAGGCAAGGAAAGGCAATTCCATGAAAGGCAATTCCAGTAAAGACATAACAAGAAAGGCAAGACAATTCCAGGAAAGGCAAGACTGAAAAAGGAAGGCAATTCCAGACAAGGGAATTCCAGGCAAGTCAAGGCAAAACAATCACAGGCAAGGCAATGTAAGTAAAGGTAATGCAATTGTAGGCAAGGTAATTCAGGGAAGGCAATTTTAGACAAGGCAAGGCAAGCTAAGGCAAGGAATGGCAAGGCAATTCCAGGGAAAGCAATTGCACGAAAGGCAATTCCAGGTAATGCAAGGCAAGACAAGGCAAGGCAAGGCAATTGCAGGAAAGACAATTTTAGGCAGGGCAAGGGAAGGCAAGGCAATTCCATGCAAGGTAATTCCAGGCAAGGCAAGAAAAGGTAAGGGAAGTTAAGGCAAGGTAATTCTAGGCAAGGCAATTCCATGCAAGGAGATTCCAGGCAAGGCAATTCTAGGCAAAAAAAGACAAGGCAAGACAAGTCAATTCCTGGAGAGGCAAAAAAGACAAGGCAATAAAAGGCAAGGCAATTCCAGGCAAGCCAGGGCTAGACCATTTTAGACAGGGCAATTCCAGGCTAGCAACACAAGGCAATGCAAAAAAATTTCAGGCAAGGGAAGGAAAATCCAGGCAAGGCAAAAAAAGACAAGGCAAGAAAATGCAAGGCAATTCCAGGTAATGCAATTCCAGGCAACGCAATTTCAGGTAATGCAGGGCAATGAAAGGCAAGGCAAGAAAATTCCAGGAAAGACGATTCCAGCCAAGGCAATCCCATGTAAGGAAAGGCAAGGCAATCCAAAGAGATTCCAGGAAAGTCAATTCCAGGCAAGGCAAAACAAGGCAATTCCAGGCAAGGCAATGCAAGGCAGAGCAATTCCAGGCAGTGCAATTTCAGGCAAGGCAAAACAAGGCAGGGAAAATCCAGGCAGGGAAATTCTGGGCAAGGCAAGGCGAGGCCATTTCAAGCATAAAAATTCCAGTCTAGGCAACACAAAGCAACACAAGAAAATTTCAGGCAAGGCAAGGAAATTCCAGGAAAGGCAAAAAAAGCAAAACAAAAGAATGCAAGGCAATTCCAGGCAATGCAATTTCAGACAAGACAATTCCAGTTAAGGCAGGGCAAGGCAATTGAGGAAAGGCAATTTCAGGAAAGACAAGGAACAGTATCTCAAGGCAATTCCAGGCAAAACAAGTCAAGGGAAGGCAATTCCAGGCAATGCAATTCCACGTATGGTGAAGTAAGGCAATTCCAGGCAAGGCAGGGCCAGGCAGGGCAAAGCAAGGCAAGAACATTCCAGGCAAGGCAATTCCTGGTAAGGTGAGGCAAGGCAATTTCAGGCAAGGCAATTCCAGACAAGGCAATTCCACGTATGGTGAAGTAAGACAATTCCAGGCAAGGCAAGGCAAGGCAAGGCAAGAAAATTCCAGGCAAGGCAATTCAAGGTAAGGTGAGGCAAGGCAATTTCAGGCAAGGCAATTCCAGGCAAGGGGAATTTGAGGTAAAGCAAGACAAGTCAGGGTAAGGCAAGACAAGGCAATGCCAGGAAAGGCAAGGCAATGTCAGGCAAGGAAAGGAAAGGTAAGGCAAGGCAAGGCAAGGAAACAAAAGGTAGTGCAATTCAAGAGAAGTCAAGGAAATGCAATTATAGGCAGGGAAGTTTTAAGCAAGGGAAGACAAGGCAAGGCAAGCCAAGTCAAGGCAAGGCAAGTCAAGGCAAATTAAAAAAAGGCAATAGCAGGAAAGGCAATTAGGCAAGGCAAGGCAAGGCAAGGCGAGGCGAGGCGAGGCGAGGCGAGGCGAGGCGAGGCGAGGCGAGGCGAGGCGAGGCGAGGCGAGGCGAGGCGAGGCAAGGCAAGGCAAGGCAAGGCAAGGCAAGGCTAATTCTGCAAAGACAAGGGAAGGCAAATACAGGCAAGGCAAGGAAAGCTAAATCCAGGGAAGGCCAATCTAGGCAAGGCAATTCCAGGCAAGGTAAGGCAGGGCAAGGCAAATCCAGGAAAGGCTGGGAAAGGCAACACAAGTCAAGGCAAATCCAGGCAAAAACAATCAAGGCAAGGAAGGCAAGGGAAATCCTGGCAAGGCAAATCCAGGAAGAAAAATCCAGGCAAGGCAAATCTTGGCAAGGTAAAGGCAGGAAAGGTAAATCCAGGCAAGACAAATCCAGACAAGGCAAGACATGGCAAATCCAGGCAAGGGAATTCCAGCAAAGGCAAGGCAAGGAAATCAAGCCAATGCAAGGAAAGGCAATCACAAGGAATGCAATTCCAGGCAAGGCAAGGAAAGGCTAGGCATGGCAAGGCAAATACAGGCAAGGAAAATCCAGACAAGGGAAATCCAGGCAAGGGAAATCCAGGCAAGGCAAGGCAGGGAAAGGCAAATCCAGAAAAGCCTAGGCAAGGGCAGACAAGGCAAGGAAAATCCAGGCAAGGCAAGGCAAGGCAAGGCAAATCCAGAAAAGGCCAAACCAGGCAAGTCTAAGCAAGGAAATCAAGGCAAGGCAAATCCTTGTAAAGTAAACCAAGGTAAATCCAGGCAAGGCAAATCACGGCATGGCAAATTCAGGCATCGCAGGACAGGCAAGGCAAGGCAAGGCAAATCCAGAAAAGGCAAAACCAGGCAAGTCTAAGCAAGGAAATCCAGGCAAGGCAAATCCATGTAAAGTAAACCAAGGCAAATCCAGGCAAGGCAAATCAAGGCAAGGCGAATCAACGCAGTGCAAATCCAGGCAACGCAATGCAAGGCAAATCCAGACAGAACAAATACCGGCTTGGCAAGGCAAGGCAAGGCAAGGCAAATCCAGGCAAGGCAAATAAAGGCAGGGCAAGGCAAGTCAAATCCATGCAAGGAAAGGCAAGTCAATCCAGGCAAGGCAAATCTAGTCAAGGCAAGGCAAGGCAAATCCAAGGCAGTCCAGTCAGGGCTAGGGAAACCCAGTCAATGCAAATCCAGGCAAGGCAAGGCAATAAAAGGCAAATCCAGGCAAGGCAATTTAATGCAAGGCAAGGCAAGGCACGGCAAGACAAGGCAAGGCAAATCCAGAAAAGGCATGGAAAGGCAAGGCAAATCCAGAAAAGGTGTGGCAAGGCAAGGAAAGGCACATCCAGGCAAAGCAAGACAAAACAAGACAGGCCAAATCCAGGCAAGCCAAGGCAAGTAAATCCAGATTCAGTCAAAACAAATCCGTTCAAAGCAAGGTAAATCCAGTCAAGGCCAGGCAAGACAAGGCAAGGCCAATCCAGGCAAGGCAAATCCAGGTAAGGCAAGGCAAGACATGTCAAATCCAGGAAGGCAAATCCAGGCATGGCAAATCCCGGCATGGCAAATTCAGGCATGGCAAGGCAAGGCAAGGCAAGGCAAATTCAGGCAAGAAAAATCCAGGCAAGGCAAGGCAAATCCTGGCAAGGCAAGGCAAAACAAGGCAAATCCAGGCAAGGCAAATTTATTCAAGGCAAGTGAAGGCAAATCCAGGCAAGGCAAGGCAAGCAAACTCAGGGAAGGCAAAACCAGGCAATTCAAGGTAAACCTAGGCAATGCAAATCCAGGCAAGTCAAGGCAAGGATAGGTGAATCCAGGCAAGGTAAATCTAGTCAAGGCAAATCCAGGCAAGGAAAGGCAAGGCAAGGCAAGTCAAATTAAGGCCAGAAAAATCCAGGCAAAACAAGTAAAGGAAAATCCAGGAAAGGCAAGGTAAGGCAAATCCAGGAAGGGAAATCCAAAAAGAATAGGCAAGCCAAATCCAGGCATGGCAAATTCAGGAAAAACAAGGCAACGCAAGGTAAATCCAGGAAAGGCAATTACTTGCAAGGCAAAGCAAGGCAAAACAAGGCAAGGCAAGGCAAAACAAGGCAAGGCAGGGCAAGGCAGGGCAGGGCAGGGCAGGGCAGGGCAGGGCAGGGCAGGGCAGGGCAGGGCAGGGCAGGGCAGGGCAGGGCAAGGCAAGGCAAGGCAAGGCAAGGCAAGGCAAGGCAAGGCAAGGCAAGGCAAGGCAAGGCAAGGCAAGGCAAGGCAAATCCAGGCAAGGAAAGGCAAGGCAAGACAGGCCAATTTCAGTCAAGGCAAATCCAGGCAAGCCAAGGCAAGGCAAGCCAAATCCAGTCAAGGCAAGTTAAGGCAAGACAAATCCAAGCAAGGCAAGGCAAGAAAAGGCAAATCCAGGCAAGGAAAATTTAATCAAGGCAAGGGAAGGCAAATCCAGGCAAGCCAAGGCAAGGCAAGCCAAATCCAGTCAAGGCAAGTTAAGGCAAGACAAATCCAGGCAAGGCAAGGCAAGAAAAGGCAAATCCGGGCAAGGAAAATTTAATCAAGGCAAGGGAAGGCAAATTCAGGCAAGGCAAGCAAACTTAGGGAAGGCAAAACCAGCTAATTCAAGTCAAATCCAGGCAAGAGAAATCCAGGCAAGTCAAGGCAAGGCAAGGTAAATCCAGGCACAGTAAATCAAGGCAAGGCAAGGCAAGGCAAGGCAAGGCAAGGCAAGTCAAGGCAAATCCAAGCAAGGCAAATTCAGTTGAGGCAAGGATAGCAAAGCAAATTTAGGCAAGGAAAATCCAGGCAATGCCAGTCAAGGCAAAACCAATCCAGTCAAGGTAAATCCAGGCAATGCAGGGCAAGGCAAGGCAAGGAAAATTCAGGTACGGCAAATCCATACAAGGCAAGGCTAGCAAAGCAAATCCAGGCAAGGAAAATCCAGGCAATGCAAGGCAAAACAAAACCAATCCACTCAAGGAAAATCCAGGCATAACAAGGTAATGCATGGAAAATCCAGGTAAGGACGGAAGGCAAGGCAAGGCAAATCCAGGCAACTCAAATCCATGCAAAAATATGGAAGGCAAAAAAAATTGAGTCAAGGCAAGTAGAGGCAAGACAAGGCAAATCCACGCAAGGCAAATCCAGGCAAGGCAAGTACAGGCCCGGCAAGGCAACTCCAGGCAAGGTAAGGCAAGGAAAGGCAAATCCAGGCAAGGCAAATTCATTCAAGAAAGGCAAGGGAAGGAAAATATAGGCAAGGCAAGGCAAGGAAAACTCAGGGAAGACAAATCCAGGCAAGGCAAGGAAAATCTAGACAAGGCAAATCCAGGTAAGTCAAGGCAAGGCCAGGTAATCCAGGCAAAGAAAATCCAGGCAATGCAAAAATGGCAAATTCAGGCAACGCAATTCCAGAAGAGGCAAGTGAAAGCAATTTAAATAAAGGCAAGACAAATCTAGGCAAGACAAGGTAAGGCAAGGCAAATAAAGGCAAGGCAAATCCATGCAAGGCAAGTCAAGGCAAAGCTAGGCAAGGCAAGGCAAGGCAAATCCAGGCAAGGCAAGGCAAGCAAATTTAGGCAAGGCAATTTCACGGAAGTAAAGGCAAGGAAAGGGAAATACAAGCATGGCAAATCCAGGCAAGGCAAGGTAAGGAAAATCTAGGCAAAACAAATTTAAGCATGGCAAGGCAAGGCAAATCAAGGCAAGAGAAATCCAGGCAGTGTGAAACAAGGCAAGACAAGGCAAATCCAAGTAAGTCAATTCCATGCAAGGTAAGGAAAAGAAAAACAAATCCAGGCAACAACAATCCAGGCAATGCAAGGCAAGGCAACGCAAATCCAGGCAAATCAAATCCAGAAAAGTCAAGGCTAGTCAAATCCCGAAAAGGTAAATACAGGCAAGGCAAGGGAAGGCAAATCCAGGCAAAACGAATCCAGAAAAGGCAAAGCAAGGCAAGGAAAATCCAGGTAGGGCAAGTCCATGCAAGAAAAGGCAAGAAAAGGCAAACCCATGCAATGAAACTTCAGGCAATGCAAGGCAAGGGAAGGTCAAACCACTCAAGGAAAATCCAGGCAAAATATGGCAAGGCAAGAAAAATTCAGGGAAGGAGGCAAGGCAAAAGAAGGCAAATCCAGGCAACGAAAATCCAAGCATGGCAAAACAAGGCAAGGCAAATCCAGGCAAGGCAAGGCAAGTAAAGGCAAATTCAGGCAAGGCAAATTCATTCTACGCAAAGGAAGGCAAATCCAGGCAAGGCAATTAGAGCAAACTCAGGGAGGGCAAATCCAGGCAATTCAAGGAAAATCCAGGCAAGGCAAATCCAAGCAAGTCAAGACAAGGCAAAGCTAATCCAGGCATGGTAAATCAAGTCAAGGCAAATCCAGGCAATGCGAGGCAAGTCAAATCCAGGCCAGGCAAATCAAGGCAAGTAAAGGCAAGGCAAATCCTGGCAAGGCAAGTAAGGGAAACGCAAATCCAGGAAAGCAAATACAGGCAAGGCAAGGAAAGGCAAATACAGGCAAGGCAAGGCAAGGCAAATCCAGACAAAGCAAATCCAGGTAATGCAAGGCAAAGCAAATTTAGCCAAGGCAAATCCAGGCAAAGAAAGACAAGGAAAGGCAAGCCAAATCCAGGCAAGGCAAGGTGAGGCAAGGCAAGGCAAGGCAAGGCAGGGCAGGGCAGGGCAGGGCAGGGAAGGGCAGGGAAGGGCAGGGAAGGGCAGGGAAAGGCAAGGCAAGGCAAGGCAAGGCAAGGCAGGGCAGGGCAGGGCAGGGCAGGGCAGGGCAGGGCAGGGCAGGGCAGGGCAGGGCAGGGCAAGGCAAGGCAAGGCAAGGCAAGGCAAGGCAAATCTAGGCAAGGAAAATTAGGCAATGCAAGGCAAGGCAAGGCCAGTCCAGTCAAGAAAAATCCAGGCAAAACAAGGCGATTCAAGGCAAAATCAGGTAAGAAGGCAAGGCAAATCCAGACAACGCAAATTCATGTAAGGCAAGGCAAGGCAAGACAAATCCAGGAATGGAAAATCCAGGCATTGCCAGGCAAGGCAAATCCAGGCAAAGGAAATCCAGTCAAGGCAAGGCAAGGAAAGGCAAATCATAGCAAGGAAAATTTACACAAGGCAAGGCAAGGCAAATCCAGGCAAGAAAAATCCAGGCAAGGCAAGATGAATCAAATCCAGGCAAGACAAATCTAGGAATGAGAAGGCAAGGCCAATTCAGGCAAGGAAAATCCAGGCAATGCAAGGGAAGGCAAGGCAAGGCAAATCCAGGTAAAGCAAATCCATGCAAGGCAAAGCTAGCAAGGGAAATACAGGCAAGGAAAATCCAGGCAAGGCAAGGCAAGGCAAGGCAAGGCAAGGCAAGGCAAGGCAAGGCAATGCCAATCCAAAGGAAAATCCAGGCAAAACAAGGTAATGCAAGGTAAATCCAGGTAAGAAGACAAGGCAGGTCAAGGCAAATCCAGGCAATGCAAATCCATGCAAGGATAGGGAAGGCAAAGAATATCGAGGTAAAGCAACTAGAGGCAAGGCAAGGCAAATTTAGAAACGGCAAGGCAAGGAAAGGCAAATCCAGGCAAGGCAAATTTATTCCAGACAAGGTAAGGCAAATCAAGGCAAGGCAAGGAATGGCAAACCCAGGCAATGCAATTCCAGGCAAGGCAAGCAAAAACAATTTAAATAAAGGCAAGGCAAATCCAGGCAAGGCAAGGCAAGGGAAGGCAAGACAAATCCAGTCAAGGCATATCCAGGCAAGTCAAGCTGGGGCAAGGGAAATCTAGGTAATGCAAATTCAGTGAAGCCAAATCCAGGCAAGACAAAGCAATGCAAGACAAATACAGGAAAGCCAAATCTAGGCAAGGCAATGCAAGGCATCCACATCAGGCAAGAAAAATCCAGGCAAGAAAAGGCAATGCAAAACAAATCCAGGCAAGACAAATCCAGGCAAGGCAAGGCAAGGCAAACTTCGGCATGGCAAACCAGGCATGACAAGGCATGGCCAATCCAGGCAAGGGTAATCCAGGGAATGCAAGGCAAGGCAAGGGAGGGGAAGGGAAGGAAAATCCCGATAAGGCCAACCCGTGCAAGGCAAGGCAAGGCCGGGCAAGGCAAATCCAGGAAAGAAAAATCCAGGCAATGAAAGGCAAGGCAAGGCCAATCCAGTAAAGGCAAATCCAGGCAAAAGAAGGCAATGCAAGGCAAATCCAGGTAAAAAGGAAAGGCAAGGCAAATCCAGGAACACAAATCCATGCAAGGCAAGGAAAGAAAGGCAAATCAAGGCAAGGTACAACAAGGCAAGGCAAGGCAAATTCAGACAAGGCAAGGCAAGAAAAATCAAATTCAGGCAAAACAAATTCATTGAGTCCAAAAAGAAAAACACAGGGAAGGCATATCCAGTAAAAGCAAGGCAAATTCAGGCAGAAAATCCAGACAAGTCAAGGCAATGCAAGACAAATTTAGGCAAGGCAAATTTAGTCAAGGCAAACCCAGGAAAGGCAAGGCAAGGCAAATACAAGCAAGAAAAATAAAGGAAAGGCAAGACAAGGCAGATCAAGGGAAGGAAAGTTAAGGCAAATCCAGGCAAGGCAAAACAAGGCAAGGCAAGGCAAAGCATCGTGAATCCAGGCCATACAAATCCAGGCAAGGCAAGGCAAAGCAAATCCAAAAAAGGCATACACAGCAAAGGCAAGGAAAGGCAAATCCAGGCAAAGCAAGGCAAGGCGTGTCAAATCCAAAGAGGCTAATCCTGGCAAGGAAAACCAAGGCAAGGCAAATCCAGTAATGGCAAATTCAGGCAAGGCAAGGCAAAACAAGGCAAATCCTGGCAAAGTAAATCCAGGCAAAAAAATCCAGGCAAGAAAAATCCAGGCAAGGCAGGGAAAGGCAAGGAAAGGCAAATCCAGGCAAGTCAAATTCATTTAAAGCAAGGGAAGGCAAATCCAGGCAAGGCAAGGCGAGCAAACTCAGGGAAGGCAAAACCAGGAAATTCTAGGCAAATTCAGGCCAATCAAATCCAGGCCAGGCCAGGCCAGGCCAGGCCAGGCCAGGCAAGGCAAGGCAAGGCAAGGCAAGGCAAGGCAAGGCAAGGCAAGGCAAATCCAGTAAAGGAAAGGCAAGGAAAATCCAGGCAAGGCAAATATAGGCACAGTAGGGCAAATCCAGTCAAGGTAAATCCAGGCAAAGCTAAGCAAGGCGAGGCAAACCCAGGCAAAGCAAAACAAGGCAAGGCAAGGCACGATAAGGCCAATAGAGGCAAAGCAAATACAGAAAAGGCAAAGAAAGGAAAGACAAGGCAAATCCATGCAAAACAAATCCAGTCAAGACAAGGCAAGGCAAATACAGTCAAGGCATGGCAAGAAAAGTCTAATCCATGGAAAGCAAACCCAGGCAAGACAAGGCAAAGCAAGGGAAATCCAGGCACGGCAAGGCAAAGCAAATCTAGGCAAGGAAATTCCCGGGAGGGCAAGGCAACACAACGCAAATTCAGGCCAAACAAATCCAGGCAAGTCACAGAAAGGCAAATCCAGACAAGGCAAATCCATGCAAGGGAAGGGAAGGCAAATCCAGACAAGGCAAATTCAGGCAAAACAACGAAAGGCAAATCAATGCAAGGCAAATAGAGGCAAGGCAAGCAAAGGCAAATTCAGGCAAGGCAAATCCAGGCATGGCAAACCAAGGCAAAGGCAAGAAAGGCAAATCCAGGCAAGAAAAGGCAGGACTCATCAAATCTAGGCAAGGAAAGGCAAGGCAAGGCATATTCAGGCAAGGCAAGGTAAGCCAAGGCAAATACAGACAACCAAACCCAAGAACAAGAAAGAAAGACAAGACAAGGCAAATCCAGAAAAGTCATGGAAAGACAAGGCAAGGCAAATCTAGGCACAGTAAAACAAATCCAGGCAAAGAAAATAAAGGCAAGGCAAATTCAGGAAAGGCAAAACCAGGTAAGGCAAGGCAAGACAAGGCAAATCGAGGCAAAGAAAATCCAGGGAATGCAAGGCAAGGAAAGTCAAGGCAAATCCAGGCCAGGCAAATCCAGTCTAGGAAAGGCAATACAAATACAGGAAAGGGAAATCCAGGCAAGTCATGGCAAGGCAAATTTAGGGAAGGCAAATCCAGGAAAGGCACGGCAATGCAAATCCAGGCACAGCAAGGTAAAGAAAATCCAGGCAAGGCAAATCCAGGCAAGGCAAATCCAGGCAAGGCAAGGCAATGCAACGCAAATCCATGCCATTCATCTCCAGGCAAGTCAAGGAAAGGCAAATCCAGACAAGGCAAATTTAGGCAAAAGAAGGGAAGGCAAATTCAGGCAAGGCAAGTTAAGGTAAATTTATGCAAGGCAAATACAGGCAAGGCGAGGCAAGCCAAGACAAATACAGGCAAGGAAAGGCAAGCCAAGTCAAATTCAGGCAAGTCAAACATAGGCACAGCCAGGCAAGGCAAAGGCAGGAAAGGCAAGACCAGGCAAGGAAAGGCAGGACTAGTCAAATTCTGGCCAGGCAAATCCTGGCAAGGTAATGCAAGGCAAATGTAGGTAAAGAAAATTCAGGCAAAACAAGGAAGACTAGTCAAATTTTTGCCAGGAAAATTCAGGCAAGACAAGTCAGGGCAAGGGAAATCCAGGCAAGGCAAGTCAAGAAAAGACAAGGTAAATATAAACAAGGCAAAGAAAGCCAAGGCAAGGCAAATCGAGGAAAGGCTAGACAAGAAAAATATAGGCTAGGCAAAACCAGGCAAGGCAAGGCAAGGAAAGACAAGGCAAATCCAGGCAAAGCAAATCCAGGAAAGGCAAGAAAAGGCAAATCCAGGAAATACAAATCCAATCAAGGCAAGGCAAGGCAAGGCAAATCCAGGCAAGACAAATTCAGGCAAGGCAAGGCAAGTCCAGGGACGGCAAATCCAACCAAGGCAAGGCAAGGCAAGGCAAGGCAAGGCAATTCCAGGGAAGGCAAATCCAGGCAAGGCAAGGCAAGGCAAATCCAGACAAGGCAAGGCAAGGCTAATAAAGGCAAGGCAAGGCAGATCCAGGGAAGGCAAATCCAGGCAAGGCAATGCAAGGCAAATCCAGACAAAGCAAGGCAAGGCAAATCCAGGAAAAAAAATCCAGGCAAGGCAAGGCATGGCAATGCAAATCCAGGGAAAGAAAATCAGGCAATACAAGGCAAGGCAAAGCTAGTCCAGTCAAGGCAAATCCAGACAAAACAAGGCAATGCAAGGCAATTCCAGGTAAAAAGACAAGGCAAGGCAATGCAAATCCAGGCAAGGCAAGGCAAGGCAAGGCATATCCAATCAAGGCAAGGCAAGCCAAGTCAAATAAGGATAACCAAATCAAGGCAAGACAAGGCAAAGCAAGACAAGGCAAATCCAGGTAAGTACAGTCTAGAAAGGGCAAGGCAAGGCAAGGCGTGGTAAATCCAGGCAAGGCAAATCTAGGCACGGTAAGGCAAATCTAGGCAAGGTAAATCCAGGCAATGCAAACTGAGGTAAGGCAAATCCAGGCAAGGCAAAACCAGAAAAGGCAAGGCAAGGCAAGACAATGCAAATCGAGGGAAAGCAAATCCAGGAGAGGCAAGGCAAGGAAAGGAAAAGCAAATCCAGGCAAAGCAAATCCAGTCAAGGCAAGGCAAGCAAATCCAGGCAAGGCAAATTCAGGCAAGACAAGGCAAGGCAAATCCATGGAAGGTAAATCCAGGCAAGGCAAGGCAAGGCAAATCCAGGCAAAGCAAGGACAGGCAAATCCAGGGAATGGTAAATCCAGGCAAGGCAAAGAAAATCCAGACAAGGCAAATCCAGGTTAGGCAAAAGAAAAAGCAAGAACAATAAAGACAAGGTAAATCCAGACAAAGCAAGGCAAGGCAAGGCAAATCCAGGTTAGGCAATTCCAGGCAAGACAAAGCAAGGCAAGGCAAATCCAAGCAAGGCAAATCCAGGCAAGGCAAGGCAAGGCAAATCCAGGCAAGGGAAATCAAGGCAAGGCAAGGCAAGTAAAGGCAAATCCTGGCAAGGCAAATTCAATCAATGCAAGGGAAGGCAAATCCAGTCAAGGCAAGGCAAATCAAAGCAAGGCAAATCAAGGCAAGTGAATGCAAGGAAAGGTAAATCCAGGCAAGAAAAATCTAGTTAAGGCAAATCCAGCCATGTCACGGTGGGACAAGGGAAATCTAGGCAATGCAAATCCAGTGAAGCCAAATCCAGGCAAGGCAATGCAATGTAAGACAAATATAAGAAAGCCAAATCCAGGAAAGGCAAGGTAAGGCAAGGCACATCAAGGCAAGGCAAACCCAGGCATGGGAATGCAAGGCAAAACAATTCCAGGCAAGGCAAATTTAGGCAAGCCAGAATGGCAATAAAATCAAGGCAAGAGAAATCCAGGCAAAACAAGGCGAGGCAAACCAAGGCAAGGCAAATCCAGGCAAGGCAAGTAAAGGCAAATCCAGGCAAGGCATAGTCATTCAATGCAAGAGAAGGCCAATCCAGGCAAGGCAAGGCAAATCCAGGCAAGTCAACACAAGGCAAGGTAAATCCAGGCAATAAAAATCTAGTCAAGGCAAATCCAGGCATGTCAAAGTGGGACAAGGGAAATCTAGGCAATGCAAATCCAGTGAAGCCAAATCCAGGCAAGGCAAAGCAATGTAAGACAAATATAGGAAAGCCAAATCCAGGAAATACAAGGCAAGGCAAGACACATCCAGGCAAGGCAAACCCAGGCAAGGGAATGCAAGGCAAAACAATTCCAGGCAAGACAAATCCAGGAAAAACAAGGTGAGGCAAACCTAGGCAAGGCAAATCCAGGCATGGCAAAAGAAGGACAATTCAAACAAGGGTAATTTAGGCAATGCAAGACAAAACAAGGCAAGGCAAATCAAGGTAAGGCTAATCCAGGCAATGCAAGGCAAGGCAAGGCCAATCCATTAAAGGCAAATCCAGGCAAAGAAGGCAATGAAAGGCAAATCCAGATAAAAAAGCAAGGCAAGGCAAGGCGAATGCATGCAACGCAAATCCATGCAAGGCAAGGAAAGCAAGGCAAACCCAGGCAAGGCAACACAAGGCAAGACAAGGCAAATCCAGGCAACGGAAGACAAGAAAAGGCAAATCAGGGCAAGGCAAATTTATTAAGGGAAGAAATAAAAAACATAGGAAAGCCAAATCCAAAAATGGCAAGGAAAATCCAGGAATGAAAAAATCCAGAGAAGTCAAGGCAAGGCAAGGAAAATCAAGGCAAGAAGAGGCAAGGCAAGAAAAATCGAGGCAAGACAAGGCAAAACTAGTTAAATTCTAACCAGGAAATTCCAGGCAAGGTAAGTCAGTGCAAGGCAAATCCAGGCAAGTCAATTCTAGGCAAGGTAAATCCAGGCTAGGCAAGGCAAGGCAAATCCAGGCAAGAAAAGGCTAGGCAAGATAAATTCATGCAAGGCAAATCCAGGCAAAGCAAGGAAAGGCACATAAGTCCAGGCAAGGCAAGTCCAGGCAAGGCAAACCAGGCAATGCAAATTTAGGCAAAGCAAAACAAGGCAAATTCAGTCAAGGCAAATCCAGGAAAGGGAAGGCAAGGCAAGGGAAATCCAGGCAAAAATCAAGGCAAGGCAAATCCAGGAAAGGCAAGGAAAGGCAACGAAATTCCAGGCAAAACCAATCCAGAAAAGGCAACGCAAGGCAAGACAAATCCAGGCAAGGCAATGCAAGCCAAGACAAATCGAGAAAAAGCAAATCCAGAACAAACAATGCAAGGCAAGGCATATCAAGACAAGGCAAGGCAAACCAAGGCACATGCAGGCAACCAATTCCAGAAAAGAAAAGGCAAGGCAATACAACGCAAATCCAGGAAGGCAAGGCAAGGCAACGCCAATGCAGGCAAGGCAAATTCAGCCAAGAAAAATTCAGGCAAGGTAAGGCAAGGCAAGGCAAATAGGCAAACCCAGGCAAGGCAATGCAAGGCTATCAAATCCAGGCCAGGCAAATCCAGGCAAAGCAAGTCAGGCCAAGGCAAATCCAGGAAGGCAATTTTAGGCAAGGTAATCCCAGGCGAGGCAAGGCAACACTAGTCAAAGAAATCCATGCAAGGAAAATCCATGCAGGGAAAATCTTGGCAAGGCAAAGCAAGGCAAGGCAAATTCAAGCAAGGCAAATCCAGTCAAGGCAAGGCAAGCTAATATAAATCCAGGCAAACAAATCCAGGGAAGGAAAGGCAAAACAAAACAAGGCAAATCCAGGCAACGTAAATCGAGGCAAAAAAAGGCAAGGCAAGGCAAATCCGGGCAAGGCAAGGCACATCTAGACAAGGCAAATCCAGGCAATGCAAATCCAGGCAAGGTAAATCCAGGCTAGAAAAGGCAAGGCAAGGCAAGGCAAATCCAGAAAAGGGGACAAGACAAGGCAAGCCAAATCTAGTCAAAGCAAGGCAAGGCAAGACAAATAGATGCAAGGAAAATTCTGGCAAGGCAAATCCAGGCAAGGCAAATCCAGTCAAGTCAAGGCAAGCCAATATAAATCCAGGCAATCAAATCCATTCAAGGAACAGCAAGGCAAAACAAGGCAAATTTAGGCAAGGCAAATCCAGACAAGGCAAGGCAAATACAGGCAAGGCAATTCCAGGCATGGCCAAGGAAGACAACGTAAATTCAGGCAAAACAAATCCAGGCAAGGCAAGGTAAGACAAATCCAGTCTAGGCAAAACAAGACAAGGCAAATCAAGACAAGGCAAGGCAAATCCAGGCAAGGCAAGGCAAGGCAAATTCAGGCAAGGCAAATCCAGGCAAGGCAAATCCAGGCAAGGCAAATCCAGTCAAGGCAACGCAAGACAAGGCAAATCCAGGCAAGCCAAGTCAATGCAACGCAAATGCAGGCAAATCAAACCCTGGAAAGTCAAGAAAAGGCAAATCTAGGCAAGACAAATTCAGGCAAGTGAAGAAGGCAATCCCAGGCAAGGCAATTCCAGGCAAAACAAGGCAGGCAAATGCAGGCAAGGAAAATGCAAGCAAGAAAAATCCAGGAAAGGCACAGCAAAGCAAGCGAAACCCAGGCAAGCCAAATCCAGGCAAGGCAAGGCAAGTCAAGGCAAATTCAGGAACGGCAAATCCAGGCAAGGCAACGCAAGACAAGGCAAATGCAGGGAAGGCAAATCCAGGCACGGAAAGGCAAGGCAACGGAAATGCAGACAAATAAAACCCTGGAAAGTCAAGGAAAGCCAAATCTAGACAAGGCAAATCCAAGCATAAGAAGGGAAGGCAATCCCAGGCAAGGCAAATCCAGGCAAAACAAGTCAAGGCAAATGCCGGCAAGGCAAATGCAGACAAAACAAATCCAGGCAAGGCAAGGCAAAACAAGGCAAATTCAGGAAAGGCAAAGGAAGGCAAGGCAAATGCAAGCATGGCAAGAAGAAACAAATCCACGGAAGGTAAATTTAGTCAAGGCAAGGCAATACAACGCAAATCCAATCCAGTCAAGCAATGGAAACGCAAATTCAGACAAGGTAAATCCAGGAAAGGGAAGGGAAGGCAAATTAATGCAAAGAATATCCAGGCAAGACAAGTTAAGGCAAATCCATGCAAGGCAAATGTAGGAAAGGCAAGGCAATGCAAGGTAAATCCAGGCAAGGAAAATACAGGCAAAGCAAAACAAGGCAAATCCAGGCAAGGCTAATCCAAGCAATGCATGGAAAGGCAAATGAAGGCAAAGCAAACCAAGGCAAGGTAAGGCAACACTAGCCAAACACAAACCAGGCACATTCAGATAAGGCTAGCCAGGGCAAGGCAAATCCAGGCAATGCAATTCCAGGCAAGGTAAATCCAGGCAAGGCAAGGCAAAGCAAACGCAGGCAAGGCAAGTCTAGGAAAGAGAAATTTATGCAAGGCAAATACAGGCAAGGCAACGAAAGGCACATCCAGGCAAGGAAATTCCAGGCAACAAAAGGCAAGGCAAACCCAAGCAAGGTAAATCCAGGCAAGGCAAAACAAGGCAAATCCAGTCAAGGCAAATCCAGGCAAGGCAAGGCAAGAAAAGGCAAGGCAAGGCAAGGCAAGGCAATTCCAGGCATGGCAAGTCAAGGTAAATACAGACAAGGTAAGACAAGGCAAGGCAAATCCAGGCAAGGCTAATCCAGGCAAGGCAAGAGAAGGCAAGATGAGGCAAACCCAGTCAAGGCAAATCCAAGAAGGCAAATCTAGGCTAGGCAAGGCAAGGCCAATACATTGAAGGAAAATCCAGGCAAAACAAGGCAAGGCAAGGCATATCCAGGGAAGGAGGGAAGGTAAGGCAAGGCAAATTCAGGCAAAGCAAGACAAGGTAATATAAATCCAGGCAACCAAATAGAGTCAACCAAAGGATAGGCAAAACAAATCCACGCAAAGCAAATCCAGGCAAGGCAAGGCAAATCCTGGCAAGGCAATTCCAGGCACGGCAAGACAAGACAAAGCAAATCCAAGAAAGGCAAATCCAGGCAAGGCAAACAAAGCAAATCCAGTCGAGTCAAATCCAGGCAAGACAAGGCAAGGCAAATCCAGGCAAGTCAAGGTGAGGCAAGGCAAGGCAAGTCAAGGCAAGGCACACCTAGAAAAGGCAAACCCAGGAAATGCAAATCCAGACAAGGTAAATCCAGGCTAGGCAAGGCAAGGCAAGGCAAATTCAGGCAAGGCAAGGCAAGCTAATATAAATCCAGGTAACCAAATTTAGTCAAGCAAAGGCAAGAAAAGGCAAACCCAGGCAAGGCAAATCCAGGCAAAAAACCCAAATCCTGGCAAGGCAATTCCAGGCATGGCATTGCAAGACAAGGCAAATCCAGGAAAGGCAAATCCAGGCAAGGAAAACAAGGCAAATACAGTCAAGGCAAATCCAGGCAAGGCATATGCAGGCAAGGCAAATTCAGGCATGGCAACACAAGGCAATGCAAATCCAGGGACAACAAGGCAAGGCAAGGAAATCCAGACAGGGACAATTCAGGCAAGGCAAATGCAGCAAGGCAAATCGAGGGAAACAAGGCATGGCAAGGCAAATCCAGGGAAGAAGAAGGCAAGGCAAGGCAAGGCAAGGCTAATTTAAGCAAGGTAAATACAGGCAAGGCAAAGTAAGGCAAGGCAAATCCAGGGAAGTCAAATTCAGGCAAGACAAAGCGAAATAAGTCAAGGCAAATCCACCCGAGCAAATCCAGGCAAGGCACACACATAAAAAGGCATAACAAATCCAGGCATGGCAAAGCAAGGCAAGACAAGACTAATCCAGGCAAGGCAAATCTAATCAAGGAGAGGCAAAAAAATAAAGGCAAGGAAAAATCAGACAAGGCAAGGAAAGGCAAATCCAGTTAAGGAAAATCCAGTGAAGGCAAGGTAAGAAAAATACAGGTAAGGCAAAGTCAGGTAAGCAAGGCAAGGAAAACCGAGGCATGGCAAAGCAAGTGAAGACATGGCAAATCCAGGCAATGCATATCCAGGCAAGGAAAGGAAATGCAAGGCAAGGCAAAGTTAAGAAAGGCAAATCCAGTGAAGGCACAGCAAGAGAAGTACAGGCAAAGCAAAATCAGAAAAAACAAGGCAAGGCAAATCTAGAAAAGGCAAATCCAGGCACGACAAGGCAAAGACAATCCAGGCAAGGTAAATCCAGTAAAGGCAAGGCAAAACAATGCAAATCCAGGCAAATCAAATCCAGGCAAGTCAAGGAAAGGCAAATTCAGACAAGGCAAATCCAAGTAAGGGAAGGGAAGGCAAATTCAGGCAAGGCAAATCCAGGCAAGGGAAGTTAAGGCAAATCCAGGCAAGGCAAATATAGGCAAGGCAAGGCTACACAAATTCAGGCAAGGCAAGGCAAGGAAAATGGAGGAAAGGCAAATGCAGGCAGGAAAAATCCAGGTAAGGTAAGGCAAGGAAAGGCAAATCCAAGCAAGGCATGTCAAGGCAAATCCAGGGAAAACAAAACCAGGCAAGGCAAGGCAAGGCTAGTCAAATCCAAACCAGGCAAATCCAGGCAAGGCAAGTCAGGGCAAGGCAAATCCAGGCAAGGTAAATACAGGCAAGGCAAAACAAGGCAAATGCAGGCAAGTCAAATACAGTCAAGGCAAGTCTAGGAAAAAGACATCAATGCAAGGCAAATACAGGCAAGGCAAGAAAAGGCGCATCTAGTCAAGGCAAGGCCAGCCAAGAAAAAACTAGCCAAACCTAAGGCAAGGCAAATCCAGGCAAAGAAATACAAGGCAAATGCAGGCAAGGCAAATCCATGCAAGGCAAGGTAAGGCAAATCCAGACAAGGCAAGGCAAGGAAAATACAGGCAAGGCAAATTGAGGCAAATCCAGGCAAGGGACATCCAGGCAAGGCTAGACAAGGCAAGGCAAATTCAGGCAAGGCAAACCCAGGCAAGGCAATGCATATCAAGGCAAGTCAAGGCACACCAAGGCAAATCCCCGAAACCAAATCGAGGCAAGAAAAGGCAAGGCAAATCCAGCCAAGGCAGATCCAGGCCATACCAGGCATGGCAATGCAAGGCAAATCCAGGCAAGGCAAATCTACTGACAGCAAGGCAAATCCAAAAAATGTAAATCCAGTCAAGGCAAAGCAAGGCAATACAAATCCAGGTATGACAAAGCAAGGCAAGACGAGGAAAATCCAGGCAAAGCAAATTCAACCAAGGAAAGAAAAAGCAAAAAAAGGCAAAGCCAGTCAAGGAAAGGCAAGGGAAATACAGGCAAAGCAAAATCAGGCAAAAGAAGGCAAGGCAAATTCAGGGAAGGCAAATCAAGGCAAGGCAAGGCAAGGCAAGGCAAGGCAAGGCAAGGCAAGGCAAGGCAAGGCAAGGCAAGGCAAGGCAAGGCAAGGCAAGGCAAGGCAAGGCAAGGCAAGGCAAGGCAAGGCAAGGCAAGGCAAGGCAAGGCAAGGCAAGGCAAGGCAAGGCAAGGCAAGGCAAGGCAAGGCAAGGCAAGGCAAGGCAAGGCAAGGCAAGGCAAGGCAAGGCAAGGCAAGGCAAGGCAAGGCAAGGCAAGGCAAGGCAAGGCAAGGCAAGGCAAGGCAAGGCAAGGCAAGGCAAGGCAAGGCAAGGCAAGGCAGGGCAGGGCAGGGCAGGGCAAGGCAGGGCAGGGCAGGGCAGGGCAGGGCAGGGCAGGGCAGGGCAGGGCAGGGCAGGGCAGGGCAGGGCAGGGCAGGGCAGGGCAGGGCAGGGCAGGGCAGGGCAAGGCAAGGCAAGGCAAGGCAAGGCAAGGCAAGGCAAGCCCAGACAAAACAAATCCAGGCAAGGAAAATCCAGGCAAGGAAAATTTATGCTAGGCAAGTCAAGGCCAATCCATTCAAGTTAAATCTAGTCAAAACAAGGCAAGGCAAGGCAAATCCAGAAAAGGAGGCAAGGTAAGGCAAGGCAAATTCAGGCAAGGCAAGGCAAGGCAAGCAAAGGGATGGCAAACAAAGACAAGGCAAATCCAGAAGAACAAAACAAGGCAAATCCATTCAAGGCCAATTCAGCCATGCAAGGCAAGGAAAGGCAAGGCAAATCCAGACAAGGCAAGGCAAGGCAACGCAACGCAAGGCAAGGCAAGGCAAATCCATTCAAGGCAAGGCAAGGAAAGGCACATTCAGACAAGGCAAATCCAAGCAAGGCAAGGCAAGGACAATCCATTCAAGGTAAATCAAGGCAAAACAATGCAAGGCAAGGCAAATGCAGGGAAGAAGACAGGCAAGGCAAAGCAAATCCAGGCAAGGCAAGGCAAGGCAAATCCATGCATAAAAAATTTTGAAAAAAGCAAAGCAAGGCAAGGCAAACCCAGGAAAGGCAAATCCAGTCAAGGCAAGGCAAGCCAATATAAATCTAGGCAACCAAATCCAGGGAAGAAAAGGCAAGGCAAGACAAGGCAAATTCAGGCAAGGCAAATTTAGGCAAGGCAAGTCAAGGCAAGGCAAGGCAAGGCAAGGCAAATCCAGGCAAGGAAAATCTAGGCAAGACATGGCAAATCCAGGAAAGACAATTCCAGGCACGACAAGACAAGACAAAACAAATCCAGGTAAGACAAGGCAAAGCAAATCCAGGTAAGGCAAAGAAAATTCAGACAAAGCAAAACCAGGAAAGGCAATTCAAGGCATAACAAATGCAGGCAAGATAAATCCAGGAAAGGCAACACAAGGCAAGGCAAATCCAGCACAGGCAAACAAAGGCAATGCATATAGAGGCAAGGCAAGTGAAGGCAAGGGAAATACAGGCAACCAAATCCAGGCAAGGAAAGGCAAGGCAAAACAAGACAAATCCAGGCAAGGAAAATCCAGGCAAGGCAAGGCAAGGCAAGGCAATGCAAATCAAGGCAATGCAAGGCAAGGCAAAACCAGGCAAGGCAAGGAAAAGAAGGGCAAATTTGGACAAGACAAATCCAGGCAAGGCAAGGCAAGACATGGCAAATTCAGGCAAGGCAAATCCAGGCAAAGCAGATTTAGCCAAGGCAAAGAAAGGCAATGCAAGTTAAATCAAGGCAAGGCAAGGAAAGATAAGCAAGGCAAATCCAGGCAAAATAAATCCAGTCAAAGCAAGGCAAGGCAAATTCAGGCAAAACAAATCCAGGCAAAGCAAATTTAGGCAAGGCAAGGAAAGGCAATGCAAGGTAAATCCAGGCAAAAGAAGGAAAGGTAAGCAAGACAAATTTAGGCAAAATAAATCCATTCAAGGCAAAGCAAGGGAAATCCAGGAAAGGCAAATCCAGGCAAGGAAAGGCAAAGCAAATCAAGGCACGGCAAGGCAATGCACATCCAGGCAAGGAAATCCAGTGAAGTCAAGGCAACAAAAGGCAAATCCAGGCAAAACAAATTTAAGCAAGTCAAGAAAAGGCAAATTCAGACAAGGCAAATTTAGGCAAGGCAAGTTCAGGCAAATCCAGGCAAGGAAAATCCAGGCAAGGCAAAACAATGAAACGCAAATGCAGGCAAGGGAAATCCAGGCAAGGAAAATCCAGGCAAGGAAAGCCTAGAAAAAAGAAATCCATGCAAGGCAAATAGAGGCAAGGCAAGGAAAGTCACACCCAGGCAAGGCACGCCCAAGGAAATGAAATGCAAGGCAAACCCAGGCAGGCAAATCCAGGCAAGGTAAAACAATGCAAATCCAGTCAAGGCAAATCCAGGCAAAGAAAGGCAAGGCAAGTTTAGACAAGGCAAATCCTGGCAAGACAAGGCAAACCCAGGAAAGGCAAGGCAAGGCAAAGCATATCGAGGCAGGGAAAGGCAAGCCAAGGCATATACAGGCAACCAAATCCAGGCAAGGAAAGGCAAGGAAAAACAAAGGAAATCCAGGCAAGCCAAATTCAGGACAAGCCAGGCAAGGCAAGGCAAGGCAAATCCAGGCAAGGCAAATAAGAAAACACGGCTAATCCAGGCAAGGGACTGGAATGCAAATCCAGGTAATGCAAATTTAGGCAAGGCAAGTTAAGGAAAAGTTATGGAAGGCAAATCCAGGCAAGGCAAGGCAAGGCAAATCCAGGCAAGGCAAGGCAAATGTAGGCAAAACAAATCCAGGAAAGGAAAACTCAGGCAAGGCAAGGGAATGCAAAGCAAATCCAGGCAAGGCAAATCCAGTAAGAGCATGTCAAGGCAAACGCAGGGAAGCAAACCCAGGCAAGGCGAGGCAAGACTAGTCAAATCCAAACCAGGCAAATCCAGACAAGGCAAGTCAGGGCAAAACAAATACAGGCAAGGCAACTGCAGGCAAGGTAAATCCAGGCACGTCAAGGCAAAGCAAATCCAGGCAAGGCTAATCCAGGTAAGGCAAGTCTAATAGAGAGATATCCATGCAAGGCAAATAAAGGCAAGGCAAGTAAAGGCACATCCAGGCAAGGCAAGCCCAGGCAAGGAAAGGCAAGGCAAATCCAGGCAACGCAATTCCAGGCAAGGCAAAACAATGCAAATACAGTTAAGGCAAATCAAGGCAAGGCAAGGCAATACAAACCCAGGCAAATCAAGGCAAGGCAAGGAAAATCCAGACAAGGCAAGGCAAGGCAAAACAAATATAGGCTATACAACTCAAGGAAAAAAAATCCAGGCAAGGCAAGGCAAGGCAAGGCACATCCAGAAAAGGCAAATCCAGTCAAGGTAAAATTAGACTGGGCAAGGCAAGGCAAGGACAATTTATTAAAGGCAAATCCAGGCAAAACAAGGCAAGTTAAGGCAAATCCAGGGAAGGAGGTAAAGCAAGGCAAAGGAAATCCAGACAAAGCAAGGCAAGGTAAGGCAAGGCATATCCATGCAAGAAAATTTCTGGAAAGGCAAAGCAAGGCAAGGAAAATCCAGGCAAGGCAATTCCAGTCAAGACAAGGCAAGCCAATATAAATCCAGGCAACTAAATACAGGCAAGGCAAGACAAGGCAAATGAAGGCAAGGCAATTCCAGTCAAGGCAAGGCAAGCCAATATAAATCCAGGCAACTAAATACAGGCAAGGCAAGACAAGGCAAATGAAGGCAAGGCAAATCCGGGCAAGACAAGGCAAAGCAAGGCAAGGTAAGGCAAACCGAGGAAAGGCAATTCGAGGCACAACAAGACAAGGCAAATTCAGGCAAGGCAAGGCAACGGAAGGCAAATCCAGGCTAGGAAAATCCAGGCAAGGCATCAAAACTCAAGAAAAATCCAGGCAAGGCAAGGCAAGGCAGTCCATATCGTGGCAAGACAAGGCTAGCCAAGGCAAAAACAGGAAACCAAATCCAGGCAAAAATGCAAGTCAAAACACGGCAAATCCAGGCAAGTAAACTTCAGGTGAGGCCCGTCAAGGTAAGGCAACACAAGTTTAGGCAAGGCAAATCTAGGGACGGCAAGAAAAATCTAGGCAAAATAAATCCAGGAAAGGCAAAGCAAGGCAAGGCAAATATAGGCAAGTCAAGGCAAGGCAAGACAAGGCAAGTCCAGGCAAAGCAAAACCAGGCAAGTCAAGTAAAGGCAATGCAACGTAAATCCAGGCAAGGCAAAAGAAGGCACGGCAAGGCAAACCCAGGAAAGGCAAATTCAGTCACGGCAAGGCAAGGGAAATACAGGCAAGGAAAAATCAGGCAACCAAGGCAAGGAAACTCCAGGGAAGTCAAATCCAGGCAAGGCAAGGCAAGGCAAGGCAAGGCAAATCCAAGGACAGCAAGGCAAGGCAAATCCAGGCAAGTAAATAAAATCAAGGAAAGGAAACACAACGAAAATCAAGTCCAAACAAATCAAGGAAAGTCAAAAACAGGCAAATTCAGACAATGCAAATTCAGGCAAGAAAAAAGAAGGCAAATCCATGCAAGGTAAATCCAGCCAAGGCAAGGCAAAGCACAGCAAATCCAGGCAAGGCAAAGCAAGGCAAGGCAAAGACAGGCAAGAAGAAGCAAATCCAGAAAAGGCAAGTTAAGGAAAATCCAGGCAAGGCAAGTATAGGCAAAGCTAGGCAACGCAAGGAAAATCCAGACAAAAAAACCAGGCAAGGCAAGGCAAATGCAGCCAAGGAAAATTAAGGCAAAAAAAAATCAATGCAAGGGAAGGGAAGGCAAGGTAAATTTAGGCAATGCATGGCGAGGCAAATGCAGGCGAAGCAAACCCAGGCAAGGCAAAGTAAGACAAGTGAAGTTCAATACACGCAAATCCAGGAAAGGCAAGCAAGGGCATGGCAAATCCAGGCAAGGCAATTCCAGGAAAGGTAAATTCAGGCAAGGAAATGCAAAGTAAATTTAGGCAAAATAATTCCAGGCAAGGCAAGTCTAGGAAAAAGAAATCCATGCAAGACAAATAGAGGCAAGGCAAGGAAAGTCACATCCAAGCAGGGCACGTCCAGGCAAGGAAAGGCAAGGCAAATTCAGTCAAGGCAAATCCAGGCAAGGCAAGGAAAGGCAAATCTAGGCAAGGCAAAACAAGCAAATCCAGGCAAGGTGACGCAAGGCAAGGCAAATCCAGGAAAGGCAAGGCAAGGCAAGGAACATGCAGACAGGGCAAATCCAGGTAGGTCAAATCAAGGCAAGGCAAATCCAGGAAACACAAGGCAAGGTAAATTCATGCAAGAAAATTTCTGGGAAGGCAAAGCAAGGAAAAGAAAATTCAAGCAATTTAAATCCAGTCAAGGCAAGGCAAGCCAATATAAATCCAGGCAACCAAATACATTCAAGACAAGGCAAATCCAGGCAAGACAAACCCGGGCAAGGCAAGGCAAGACGAATCCAGGCAAGGCAAATCTAGGCAAGGCAATTGCAGGCAAGTTAAGGCAAGGCAAGGCAAATCCAGACAATGCAAATCCAGGCAAAGAAGGCAAGGAAAGGCAAATTTGGGCAAAGCAAATCCAGGCAAAGCAAGGCAAGACAAGGCAAATCCAGGCAAAGAACATTCAGGCAAGGCAAAAAAGGCAATGCAAGGAAATCCAGGCAAGGCAAGGCAAGGCAAAACAAGGCAAATCCGGGCGAGGGAAATCCAGCCAAGCCAAGGCAAGAAAACTACAGGCAAAACAAAATTAAGCAAGAAAGGCAAGGCAAATCCAGGAAAAACAAATCCAGGAAAGGCAAGGCAAGGCAAGGGAAAACCAGGCAAGGGAAATCCAGGAAAAACAAGGCAAGGCAAATCGAGGGAAGGCAAATCCAGGCAAGGCAAATCCATGCACTAAAAGGCAAGGCAAATCCAGGCATGACAAATACAGGCAAGGCAAGGCAACACAACGCAAATCAAGGCAAATCAAATCCAGGCAAGTCAAAGCAAGGAAAATACAGACAAGCAATTCCAGGCAAGGCAAGGCAAGGCAAATCCAGAGAAGGAAAATCCAGTCAAAAGAAGGCAAGGAAAATCCATGCACTGCAAGGCAAATCCAATCCAGGCATGGAAAATCCAGGCAAGGCAAGGCAAATAAATGCAAATTAAAACACATCAAATCCATGCAAGTTGAGGGAGAAAAAATCCAGAAAAGGCAAATACAGGCAAGGCAAGAAAAGGCAAATCCCAGCAAGTCAAATACAGACAAGACAAGTTAAGGCAAATCCAGGCAAGGCAAGGCAAGGTAAGCCAAGCCAAGGCAAATCCAGGCAAGGCAAATTAACACAAGGCATGGAAAGGCAAATGCAGACAAGGAAAGGCAAGAGTAGTCTAATCCAGACCACACAAATCCAGGCAAGGCAATGCAAAATAAGGCAAATCCAGGAAAGGCAATTCCAACCAAAATAAACAAAGGCAATGCAAGGCAAATTAAGGCAAGGCAAAACTAGGCAAAGAAAACCATGCAAGTCAAATCCAGACAAGGCAAGAAAAGTAACATCCAGGGAAGGCAAATCCAGGCAAGAAAAGGCAAGGCAAAAACTGGTAAGGCAAACCCATGCAATGAAAAACAGGGCAAATCTAGGCAAGGCAAGGCATAGCAAATACAGGCATGGCAAGAAAATGCAAATCAAGGAAAGCAAATCTAGTCAAGGCAAGGCAACACAACGCAAATTTAGGCAAAACAAACACAGGCAAGTCAAGGAAAGGCAAATTCAGGCAAGAAAAGGGAAAAAAATTTATGCAAAGCAAATACAGGCAAGGCAAGTTAAGGCAAATCCATGCAAGGCAAGTATTGACAAGGCTAGGCAACGCAAGGCAAACCCAGGCACAAAAAATCTAGGCTAGGTTAGGCGAGTCAAAGCAAATGCAGGCAAAATAAATCAAGGCCAGTCAAATCCAGGCATGGCAAATCCACCGAAGGCAAGGAAAGGCAAGGCGAATCCATTCAAGGCAAGGCAAATTCAGAAAAGAAGGCAAGGCAAGGCAAGGCAACGCTAGGCAAATCCATGCAAGGAAAATTCTGAGAAGACAAAGCAAGCAAGAACAAATCCAGGCAATTCAAATCCAGTCAAGGCAAGGCAAGCCAATATAAATCCAGGCAACCAAATCGATTCAAGGCAAGGCAAATCCAGGCAAGGCAAGGCAAAGCAAATCCAGACATGGTAAGTCAATGCACATCCAGGCAATCACATCCAGTTATGGCAAGGCAACACAACGCAAATCCAAGCTAAATAAATCCAGGCAATTCAAGGAAAGGTAAAGGTAAATTCAGACAAGGAGAATCCAGGCAAGAAAAGGGAAGGAAAATCCAGGCAAGGCAAATCCAGACAAGGCAAGTTAAGGGATATTCATGCAAGTGAAGTATAGGCAAGGCAAAGCAATGCAAGGCAAATCAGGCAAAAAAAAAAATCCAGGCAAAACAAGTCCAGGAATGATAAATCCAGGCAAGGAAAGGCAAAGTGAATCCAGGCAAGACAAATCCAGGCAAGGCAAGTATAGAAAACAAAAATCTATGCTAGGCAAATGGAGGCAAGGCAACAAAAGGCACATCCAGGCAAGGCAAGTCCAGGAAAGAAACGGCAAGGCAAATCCAGGCTAGGCTAATCCAGGCAAGGAAAACAAGGTAAATCCAGACAAGGAAAGGCAAAACAAATCAAGACAAGGCAAATCCAGGCAAGGCAATGCAAGGCAAGGCAATGCAAGGCAAGGCAAATCCATTCACGGCAAGGCAAGTCCAATCCAGGCATAAAAAATCCAGGCCTTGAAAGGCAATGCAACACAAATCCAAGCACATCAAATCCAGGCAAGTTGAGGCAGTAAAAATCCAGGCAAGGCAAATCCAGGCAAGGCAAGGCAAGGCAAATCTAGGCAAGGCAAATACAGTCAAGGCAAGTTAAGGCAAATCCAGGCAAGGAAAATCCAGAAAACGCAAGGCAAGGCAACGCAATAAGAGCCAAGGCAAATCCAGGCAAGGCAAATTTATGCAAGGCATGGCAAGGCAAGAAAAGGCAAAACAAACCCAGGCAAGGCAAATCCAGACAAAACAAAACAAGGCAAATCCAGGCAAGGAAAGGCTAGGTAAATCCAGGCAAGGCCAATTCAGCCAAGGAAAACAAGGCAAGGAACATCCAGACAAGGCACATCCAGGCAAGGCAAATGCAGGCAAGGCAAATCCAGGCAAGGCAAGGCAAGGCCAATCCATTGAAGGCAAAATCAATCCAGAAAAAAAGGCAAGACAAGGCAAGGAAAATCCAGGCAAGGCAAGAAAAGGCCAATTCATGCAAGGGAAATTCTGGGAAGGGAAAGCAAGAAAGGGCAATTTCAGGCAATTCAAATCCAGTCAAGGCAAGGCAAGCCAATATAAATCCAAGCAACCAAATCCATTCAACGCAAGACAAGGCAAATCCAGGCAAGGCAAGGCAAATTCAGGCAAGGCAAGGAAAGGAAAATCCAGACAAGGCAAATACAGGCATCGCAAAGCAAGGCAAATTTAGGCACGACAAATCCAGGCAAGGCAACGCAAGGCAAGGCAAGGCTAATCCAGGCAAGGCAAGGAAAGGCAATGCATATCGAGTCAAGACAAGCCAAGCCAAGAAAAATACAGGCAATCAAATCCAGACAAGGAAAGGTAAGGCAGAACAAGAAAGTCCAGGCAAGAAAAATCACAGCCAGGCCAGGCAAGGCAAGACAAGGCAAATCCAGGAAAGGCAAATCTAGAAAAAGCAAGACAAATTCAGGCAAGGTAAATCCAGGCAAGAAAAAGCAAGGCAAGGCAAATACAGGAAAGGAAAATACAGGCAAGGCACGGCAACACAAGGAAAGGCAACGCCAGGCAGAGGAAATCAAGGCAAGGCAAGAAAAGGCAAGGCAAGGTAAATACAGGCAAGTCAAGGAGAGGCAAAACAAGGCAAATCCAGGCGAGGAAAGTCAGTGAAATCAAGCAAGGGAAATACAGGCAAGGCAAAATCAGGCAAGCAAAGCAAAATAAATCCAGGTAAGGCAAATCCAGGTAAGGCAAAACAAGGCAAAGCCAAAGAAGGCAACACAAGACCAGGAAAATCCAGGCAAGGCAAATTTTGGGACAATAAGGCAAATCGAGGGAAGGTAAATCCAGGCAAGGCAAAGCAAGACAAGAGAAATCCAGGCAAGGCAAATCCAAGCAAAGCAAGGCAAGGCAAGATAAGGTAAAGCCAGGCAAATCAAATACAGGCAAGGCAACCCAAGACAAGGCAAATCTAGGCAAGGCAAATCCAGTCAAGGCAAGGCAAGGAAAATACAGGCAAGGCAGAATTAAGGAAGGCAAGGGAAAACAAATCCAGAAAAGGCAAATCCAGGCAAGGCAAGGAAGAACAAATGCAGGCACATCAAGGCAAAGCAAACCCAGGCTAGGCAAGGCAAGACAAGTGAAATCCAAACCAGGCAAATCCAGGCAAGGCAAGTGAGGGCAAGGCAAATCCAGGCAAGGCCGTTCCAGAAAAAATAAATCCAGGCAAGGAAACGCAAAGTAAATAAAGGCAAAACAGATCCAGGCTAGGAAAATCTAGGAAAGAGAAAACCATGCAAGGAAAATAGAGGTAAGGCAAGGCAAGGAAAGGCACATCCAGAAAGGGCAAGTCCAGCCAAAGAAAGGAAAGGCAAACCCAGCAAGGCAAATCCAGGCAAGGCACAACAAGGCAAATCAAGGCAAGAAAACGCACGGCAAATCCAGACAAAGCAAATCAAGGCAAGGCAAATCCATGCAAGGCACGGCAAGGTAAGACCAATCCATTCAAGGAAAGGCAAATCCAGAAAATGAGGCAGGGCAAGGTAAGGCAAATCTAGGCAAGGCAAGGCAAGGCAAATCCAAGCAAGGGAATTACAGGCACGGCAAGGCAAGGCAATTTCATGCAAGGCAAATCCAGGCAAGGCAAGGCAAGGCAAGACAAGGCAAATCCAGCCAAAGCAAATTCAGGATAGGCAAGGAAAGGCAATGCAAGGTAAATCCAGGCAACGCAAGGCAAATTCAGGCAAGGCAAATCCAGTCAAGGCAAGAAAAGGGAAATACAGGCAAGGCAAAATCAGGCAGGAAAGGCAAGGCAAATCCAGGAAAGGCAAGACAAGGCAAGGAATATCCAGACAAGGCAAATCCAGGCAAGTCAAATCCAAGCATGGTAAATCCAGGCAAGGCAAGGCAAGGCAAGGCAAATCCAAGCAAGGCAAAGCAAGGCAAGGCAAAGAAAGGCAAGGCAAGGCAAAGAAAGGCAAGACAAGGCAAATCCAGACAAGACAAGTTAAGGCAAATCCGACTAATGCAAGTATAGGCAAGGCTAGGCAACAGAATGAAAATCCAGGGAAGGAAAATCCAGGCAAGGCAGGGAAAGAAAAATGCAGGCAAGGCAAATGCAGGCAAGGCAAACCCAGGCAAGGAAAATCCAGGCAAGGCAAAAGAAGGCAAGGTAAATTAAGGCAAGGCATGGCGAGGAAAATGCAGGCAAATCAAACGCAGGCAAGGCAAGGCAAGACAAGTGAAACCCAAACCAGGAAAATCCAGGCAACGCAATTCCAGAAAAGGTAAATCCAGGCAAGGAAAGGCAGAGTAAATCCAGGCAAAATGAATCCAGGCAAAGCAAGTCTAGAAAAGAGAAATCCATGCAAGGCAAATTAAGACAAGGCAAGGAAAGTCACATTCAGGCAGGGCACGTCCAGGCAAGGAAAGGCAAGGCAAAAGAAGGCAAATCCAGTCAAGGCAAATCTAGGAGAAATAAGAAAAGGTAAAACCAGGCAAGGCAAGGCAAGGCAAATCCAGACAAGGCAAATCCAGGCAAGGGGACACAAGGCAAGGCAAATCCAGGAAAAACAAGGCAAGGCAAAAAACATTCAGACAGGGCCAATCCAGGCAAGTGAAACCCAGGCAAGGCAAATCTAGGAATGTCAAGGCTATGCAAGACCAATCGATTCAAGGTAAAACAAATCCAGAAAATGAGGCAAGGTAAGGAAAGTCCAGGCAAAGAAAGGCAAGGGAAATCCAGACAAGATGAATCCAGGAAAGGCAACGCAAGACAAGGCAAATTCAGGCAAGACAAGGAAAGGCAAGGAACATCCAGAAAAGGCAAATCCAGGCAAGGCAAATCCAGGCCAAAAAAGGAAAGGCAATGCCAATTCATTCAAGGCAAGGTCAATCGAGAAGAGGAGGTAAAGCAAAACAAGGCAAATCCAGGTAAGGCAAAGCAAGGGAAATTCATGCAAGGAAAATTCTGGAAAGGCAAAGCAAGGAAGGGCAGATCAAAGCAATTCAAATTCAGTCAAGGCATGGCAAGCCAATATAAATCCAGGCAACCAAATCCATTCATGGCAAGTCAAGTCAAGGCAAATCCGCACAAGGAAAATCCAGGCAAGGCAAGGCAACGAAGATCCAGGCAAGGCAAGGCAAATCCAGGCAAGGCAAGGCAAAACAAATCCAGGCAAACGCAGACACAGCAAGGAAAGATAAGTGAAATCCAAACCAGACAAATCCAGGCAATGCAAGTCAGGGCAAGGCAAATCCAGGCAAGGCAATTTCAGGAAAGGTAAACTCAGGCAAGGAAAGGCAAAGTAAATCCAGGCAAGGCAAATCCAGGCAAGGCAAGTGTAGAAAAGTGTAATCCATGCAAGTCAAATAGAGGCAAGTCAAGGCAAGGCACAACCAGGAAAGGCAAGTCCAGGCATAAAAAGAAAAGGCAAACCCAGGCAAGGCAAATCCAGGCAAAGCAAAAGAAGGCAAATCCAGGCAAGGAAAGGAAAGGCAAAACCAGACCAGGCAAATCCAGGCAAGGCAATGCAAGGTAAGGCAAATCCAGACAAGGCAAGGAAAGGAAAGGCACATCCAGACAAGGCAGATCCAGAAAAGGCAAATCCAGGTAAGGCAAATCCAGGCAAGGCAAGGCCAATTCATTCAAGGCAAGGACAATCTAGAAAAAATGGTAAGGCAAGGTAAGGCAAAACAAATCCAGTCAAGGCAAGGAAAGGAAAATACAGGCAAGGCAAAATTAGGAAAAAAAGGCAAGGCAAATTCAGGTAAGAAAAATCCAGGCAAGGCAAGGAAAGGAAAATACAGGCAAGGCAAAATTAGGAAAAAAAGGCAAGGCAAATTCAGGTAAGAAAAATCCAGGCAAGGCAAGGCAAGACAAATCTATACAAGATTAATTCTGGGAAGGCAAAACAAGAAAGGGAAAATCCATGAAATTCAAATCCAGTCAAGGCAAGGCAAGCCAATATAAATCCAGGCAACCAAATCTCTTCAAGGCAAGGCAAGACAAATCCAGGAAAGGCAAATCCAGGCAAGTGAAGAAAAGGCAAGGCAAGGCAAGGCAAGGCAAGGCAAGGCAAGGCAAGGCAAGGCAAGGCAAGGCAAGGCAAGGCAAGGCAAGGCAAGGCAAGGCAAGGCAAGGCAAGGCAAGGCAAGGCAAGGCAAGGCAAGGCAAGGCAAGGCAAGGCAAGGCAAGGCAAGGCAAGGCAAGGCAAGGCAAGGCAAGGCAAGGCAAGGCAAGGCAAGGCAAGGCAAGGCAAGGCAAGGCAAGGCAAGGCAAGGCAAGGCAAGGCAAGGCAAGGCAAGGCAAGGCAAGGCAAGGCAAGGCAAGGCAAGGCAAGGCAAGGCAAGGCAAGGCAAGGCAAGGCAAGGCAAGGCAAGGCAAGGCAAGGCAAGGCAAGGCAAGGCAAGGCAAGGCAAGGCAAGGCAAGGCAAGGCAAGGCAAGGCAAGGCAAGGCAAGGCAAGGCAAGGCAAGGCAAGGCAAGGCAAGGCAAGGCAAGGCAAGGCAAGGCAAGGCAAGGCAAGGCAAGGCAAGGCAAGGCAAGGCAAGGCAAGGCAAGGCAAGGCAAGGCAAGGCAAGGCAAGGCAAGGCAAGGCAAGGCAAGGCAAGGCAAGGCAAGGCAAGGCAAGGCAAGGCAAGGCAAGGCAAGGCAAGGCAAGGCAAGGCAAGGCAAGGCAAGGCAAGGCAAGGCAAGGCAAGGCAAGGCAAGGCAAGGCAAGGCAAGGCAAGGCAAGGCAAGGCAAGGCAAGGCAAGGCAAGGCAAGGCAAGGCAAGGCAAGGCAAGGCAAGGCAAGGCAAGGCAAGGCAAGGCAAGGCAAGGCAAGGCAAGGCAAGGCAAGGCAAGGCAAGGCAAGGCAAGGCAAGGCAAGGCAAGGCAAGGCAAGGCAAGGCAAGGCAAGGCAAGGCAAGGCAAGGCAAGGCAAGGCAAGGCAAGGCAAGGCAAGGCAAGGCAAGGCAAGGCAAATCCAGGAAAGGCAAATCCAGGAAAGGCAAATCCAGGAAAGGCAAAAGCAGGAAAGGCACAGGAAAGCAAATTTAGGCAAGGCAAATACAGACAAGGCAAGGTAAGGCAGATCCAGGCCTGCCAAATACAGGCAAGGCAAGGAAAATCCAGGCAAGGATAATATAGACAACAAAAGTTAAGACAAATCAAGGCAAGGCAAATTCATGCAAGGCATGGCAAGGCAAATGCAAAAAAGGCAAACCCAGGCAAGGGAAGGCAAGAGAAGTCAAATCCAAAACAGGCAAATCCAGGCAAGGTAAGGCAGGAGAAGGCAAATCCAGGAAAGACAATTCCAAGCAAGGTAAACCCAGGCAGGGCAAGGCAAGGCAAATCCAGGCGAGGCAAGGCTAGGCAAGAGAAATCCATGCAAGTCAAATCCAGTCAAGGCAAGAAAAGGGTCATCCATGATAGGCAAATCCAGGAACGAAAAGGCAAGGCAAACACAGATAAAGCAAATACAGGCAAGAAAAAACAAGGCAAACACAGTCAAGCCAAATCCAGGTTAGGCAAGGCAAAAAAATGACAAATCCAGATAAGGCAAATTTAGTAAAGGCAAGGCAAGGCAAATTTTGCCAAGAAAAATCCAGGCAAGGAAAAAGAAGGAAAATCCAGGCAAGGCAATTCCAGGCAAGGCAAGTTAAGGCAAATCCATGCAAGACAAATATAGGCAAGGCTGGCAATGCAAGGCAAATCCAGGCAAGGAAAATCCAGGCAAGGCATGGCAAAGTAAGGCAAATGCAGGCAAGGCAGACCCAGGCAAAGAAAGCAAGGCAAATGAAATTCAAACGAACAAACCCAGGCAAGGCAATTCCAGGAAAGGTAAATCCAGGCAAGGAAAGGCAAAGTAAATCCAGGCAAGGCAAATCCAAGCCAGGCAAGTCTAGGAAAGACAAAGGCATGCAAGAAAAATAGAGGCAAAACAAGGAAAGTCACATCCAGGCAGGGCACGTCCAGGCAAGGAAAGGCAAGGCAATCCCAGGGAAGCCAAATCCAGGCAAGGCAAAACAAGGCAAATCCAGTCAAGGCAAATTCAGGAAAGGCAAGGCAAGGAAAATTTAGGCAAAAAAGGCAAGGCAAATCCAGGGAATGTAAATTCAGGCAAAAAAGGAAAAGTAAATCCAGGCAAGGCAAGACTTGGAAAGAGAAGTCCATGCAAGGCATATAGAGGCACGTCCAGGCAAGAAAAGGCAAGGCAAATCCAGGCAAGGAGAATCCAGGCAAGGCAAAACAAGACAAATCCAGGCAAGGCAAGGGAAAAAAATCCAGGCAAGAAAAGGCAAGGCTAATCCAGACAAGGCAAATCCAGGCAAGGCGATGCAAGGCAAGGCAAATCCAGGCAAGGCAAGTCAAGGCAAGGCACATCCAGATAAGGCAAATCCAGGCAAGGCAAATCCAGGCAAAACAAATAAAGGCAATGCAAGGTAAATTCAGGCAAGGCAAAGAAAGGGAAGGCAAGGCAAATCCAGGCAAGCAAATCCACTCAAGGCAAGGCAACACAACGCAAATCCAAGCAAAACAAATGCAGGCAAGTCAAGGAAAGGCAAATTCGGACAAGGCAAATCAAGGCAACAGAAGAGAAGGAAAATCCAGGCAAGGCAAATTCAGGCAAGGCAAGTTAAGGCAAACCCATGCAAAAAAAATATAGGCAAAGCAAGACCACACAAAGCAAATCCAGGCCAAAAACATCCAGAAAAGGCAAGGGAAGGCAAATGCAAGCAATGGAAATTCAAGCAAACCAAGGGAAGGCAAGGCAAATTTACGCAAGGCATGGCAAGGCAAATGCAGGCAAAGCAAACCCTGGCAAGGCAAGGCAAGACAAGTGAAATCCAAACCAGGGAAATCCAGGCAAGGTAAGTCAGCAAAAGGAAAATCCTGGCAAGGCAGGATTACCTTACCTTTCCAGGAAAGGTAAATCCAGGCAAGTAAAAACAAAGTAAGTCCAGGCAAGGCAAATCCAGGCAAAAGAAGTCTAGGAAAGAGAAATCCATGCAAGGCAAATAGAGGCAAGGCAATGAAAGACACACCCAGGCAGGGCAAGTCCAGGCAAGAATAGGCAAGAGAAACGCAGGTAAGGCAAATCCAGGCAAGACAAAACAAGGAAAATCCAGGCAAGGAAAGTCAAGGCAAATCCAGGCAAGGCAAGGCAAGGCAAGCCCAATCCATTTAAGGCAAGGCCAATCCAGAAAAGAATGTAAGGCAAGGCAAGGCAAATCCAGGCAAGGCAATGCAAAAAAATCTATGGAAAAAAAATTCTGGGAAGGCAAAACAAGAAAGGGCAAATCCAAGCAATTCAAATCCAGTCAAGGCAAGGCAAGTCAATAGAAATCCAGGCAACCAAATCCATTCAAGGCAAGGCAAGGCAAGGCAAGACAAATCAAGGGAAGAAAAATTTAGGCAAGGCAAACACAGGGAAGACAAGGCAAGACCGGTGAAATCCATTCCAGGCAAATCCAGGCAATGCAAGACAGGCAACGCAAATCCAGGCAAGACAATTCCAGGAAAGGTAAAACCAGGCAAGAAAGACAAAATAAATCCAGTCAAGGCAAATCCAGGCAAGGCAAGTCTAGACAAAAGAAATCCACGTAAGACAAATAAAGGCAAGTGAAGGAAAGGCACATCCAGGCAGTGCAAGTCCAGACAAGGAAAGGCAAGGCAGTCTCAGGCAAGAAAAATCTAGGTAAGGAAAAACAAGGCAAATCCTGGCAAGGAAAGGAAAGGCAAATCCAGATAAAGCAAAAAAAAAAAAAAAAAGAATGCAAGGCAAAACCAATCCAGGCAAGGCAAACCCAGGCAATTCCAGGCAAGGCAAGGCAAATCCAGACAAGGTAAATCCAGGCAAGACAAGGCAAGGCAAGGCAAATCCAGGCAAGGCAAGGCAAGGCAAGGCAAGGCAAGGCAAGGCAAGGCAAGACCAGGCAAGTCCAGGCAAAGCAAATTCAGGCAAGGCAACGAAAATACAGGCAAGGCAAAACCAGGCAAAAAATAAATGAAAAATCCAGGCAAGGGAAGGGAAGGCAAATCCAGGCAAGTCAAGTTAAGGCAAATCCATGCAAGGCAAGTATAGGCAAGGCTAGGCAACGCAAGGCAAATCCAGGCAAGAAAAATCCAGACAAGGCAAGGCAAGGCAAATGCAGGCAAGGCAAACCCAGGAAAGGAAAATTCACGCATGGCAAAAAGGCAAGGTAAATTTAGACAAGGCATGGCGAGGCAAATGCAGGCAAAGCAAACTCAGGCAAGGCAAGGCAAGACAAGTAAAATTCAAGCAATTCAAATCCAAGCCAAACAAGCCAAGGAAAGGCAAATCCAGGCA
The DNA here is from genome assembly GCF_049354715.1 of Callithrix jacchus. Classification (NCBI taxonomy): domain Eukaryota; kingdom Metazoa; phylum Chordata; class Mammalia; order Primates; family Cebidae; genus Callithrix; species Callithrix jacchus. The sequence continues at coordinate 59,858,361 of NC_133503.1, read as the reverse complement.
AGACAGTTCCAGGAAAGGTAAATTCAGTCAAGTAAAGGCAAAATAAATCCAGGCAAGGCAAGCCTTGGAAAGAGAAATCCACACAAGGCAAATAGAGGCAAGGCAAGGAAAAGCACATCCAGGTAGGGCATGTCAAGGCAAGGATAGGCAAGGCAAACCTAGGAAAGGAAAATCCAGGCAAGGAAAAACAAGGCAAATCCAGTCAAAACAAGGCAAATCCAGACAAAACAAATCCAGGCAAAACAACACAAGGCAAGGCAAATCCAGTCAAAACAAGGCAAGGAAAGGCACAACCAGACAAGGCAAATTTAGTGGAGGCAAATTTAGGCAAGGCAAATCCAGGCAAAACAAGGCAAGGCCAATCCATTCAATGCAAGGCCAATCTAGAAAAGGAGTTAAGGCAAGGCAAGGCAAATCTAGGTAAGGCAAGGCAAGGCAAATCCATGGAAGGAAAATTTTGGGAAGGCAAAACAAGGAAGGGCAAATCCAGGCAATTCAAATCCAGTCAAGGCAAGGCAAGCCAATAGAAATCCAGGCAACCAAATCCTTTCAAGGCAAGGCAAGGCAAGGCACATCAAGGCAAGGCAAATCCAGGCAAGGCAAACCCAGGCAAGGCAAGGTAAGGCAAATCCAGGCAAGGCAAGGCAAGGCAAGGCAAGACAAATTCAGGCAGGGCAATTCCAGGCAAAGCAAGGCAAATTCTGACAAGGCAAATCCTGACATGGCAAATCCAGGCAAAACAAGGCGAGGCAAGGCAAATCCAGGCAAGAAAAATCCAGACAAGGAAGTCAAGGCAAAACAAGGCAAATATAGGCAAAGCAAATTCAGGCAAGGCAAATAAAGCAATGCAAAGTAAATTTAGGCAAGGCAAGGAAAGGCAAGGCAAGGCAAGGCAAATCCTGTTAAGTCAAGGCATCAGAAACACAGACAAGGCAAAACCAGTCAAGAAGGGCAAGGCAAATCTTGAGAAGGCAAATCCAGGCAAGGGAAAGGAAGGAAAATCCAGGCAAAACAAATCCAGGCAAGGCAAGGTAAGGCAAATCTATGCAAGGCAAGTATAGGCAAGGCTAGACAACGCAAGGCAAATCCAGACAAGGAAAATCCAGGCAAGACAAGGCAAGGCAAAATCAGTAAAGAAAAATTCAGGCAAGGCAAGAGAAGGCAAGGTAAATTTGGACAAGGCATGGAGAGGCAAATGCAGGCAAAGCAAACCCAGGTAAAACAAGGCAACAAAAGTGAAATCCAAACCAGGCAAATCCAGGCAAGGTATGTTAGGGCAAGGCAAATCCAAGCAAGGCAATTCCAGGAACGGTAAATCCAGGCAAGTCAAATCCAGGCAAGGCAAGTCTAGGAAAGAGAAATCCATGCAAGGCAAATAGAGCCAAGGCAAGGAAAGGCACATCCAGGAAGGGCAAGTTTGGGCAGGAAAGGCAAGGCAACCCAGGTAAAGTAAATCCAGGCAAGGCAAAACAAGGCAAATCCAGGCTAGGAAAGGTAAGGCCAATCCAGACAAGGGAAATCCAGGCAAGGCGCCACAAGGCAAGGCAAGACAAGGCAAGGCATATCCAGACAAGGCAAATCCAGGCAAGGAAATGCAAGGCAAATCCAGACAAGGCAAATCCAGGAGAGGCAAGGCAAAGCTAATCCAGGCACGGCAAAGCAATGCAAATCCAGGCAAGCAAATCTAGTCAAGACAAGACAAAACAATGCAAATACAGGCAAAATAAATCCAGGCAAGTCAAAAAAAGAAAAATTCAGAGAAAGCAATTCCAGGCAAAGGAAGGGAAGGAAAATCCAGGCAAGGCAAATCCAGGCAAGGCAAGTTAAAACAAATCCATGCAAGGCAAGTATAGGCAAGTCTAGGCAATGCAAGGCAAATCCAGGCAAAAAAATTCCAGGCAATTCAAGGCAAGGGAAATGCAGGCAAAGAAAACCAAGGCAAGGCAAGGCAAGACAAGTGAAATCCTAATCAGGCAAATCATGGCAATGCAAGCCAGGGCAAGGCAAATCCAGGCAAGGCAATTCCAGGAAAGGTAAATCTAGGCAAGGAAAGGCAAAGTAAATACAGGCAAGGCAAATCCAGGCAAGGCAAGTGTAGAATAGAGAAATCCACGCACGGCAAATAGAGGTAAGGCATAAAAATGCACATCCAGGCAGGGCAAGTCCAGGGAAGGAAAGGCAAAGCAAATACAAACAAGGCATAACCAGGCAAAACAAAGCAAGGCAAGGCACATCCAGGGAAGGCAAGAAAGGCAAGGCAAATCCAGACAAGGCAAATCCAGGAAGAACAATACAAGGAAAGGCAAATCAAAAAAGGCAAGGCAAAACAAGGAACATACAGACAAGGCAAATCCAGGCAAGTCAAATCAAGGCAAGGTAAATCCAGGCAAGGCAAGGCAAATCCAATCCATTCAAGGCAAGGCATATCCAGAAAAGAATGCAAGGTAAGGCAAGGCAAATCCAGGCAAGAAAAGGAAAGTAAAATCCAGGCAAAATAAATCGCTGCAAGGAAAATGTAGGAAGGGCGAGAAAACTCAAGGCAAATCCAGGCAAAATAAATCCATGCAAGGCAAGACAGGGCAGATGAAGGCAAGGAAAATCCAGGCAAGACCAGGGAAGGCAAGAAAAATTCAGGAAAGGCAAGTCTAGGAAAGAGAAATCCATGCAAGGAAAATTGAGGCAAGGCAAGAAAAGGCACATCCAGGCAGGGCAAGTCCAGGCAAGAACAGGCAAGACAAACCCAGGCAAGGCAAATCCAGGCAAGGCAACACAAGGCAAGGCAAATTGAGGCTAGGCAAGGCAAGGCAAGGCAAGGCAAGAAACAACAAGACAAGGCATATCCAGGCAAGAAAAATCCAGGCAAGGCAAATCCAGGCAAGGAAAGGGAAGGCCAATCCATTCAAGGCAAGGCAAATCCAGAAAAGGAGGTAAGGCAAGGCAAGGCAAATCAATGCAAGGCTAGGCAAGGCAAATTTATGCAAGGGAAATTCTGGGAAGGCAAAGACAGGAAGGGCAAATCCAGGCAATTCAAATCCAGTCAAGGCAAAACAAACCAATATAAATCCAGGCAACAAAATTCATTCAAGGCAAGGCAAGGCAAAGCAAATTCAGGCAAGGCAAATCCAGACAAGGCACAGCAAGAGAAATTTAGGCAAGGAAAGGCAAATCCAGGCAAGGCAAAGCACATCCAGGCAAGTCAAGGAAAGTTAACACAAGGCAAATCCAGGCAAAGCAAATTCAGGCAAGGCAAGGAAAGGTAATGCAAGGTAAATCCAGGCAAAACAAGGAAATGCAAAACAAGGCAAATCCAGGCAAGGCAAATCCAGCCAAGGCAGGGCAAGGGAAATACAGGCAAGGCAAAAACAGACAAGAAAGGCAAGGCAAATTCAGGGAAGGCAAATCCAGGCAAGGCAAGGAAAAGCAAATTCAGGCACAAAAAGGCAATGCAAATCCAGGCAAGCAAATCCAGTCAAGGCAAGGCAACACAATACTAAGCCAGGCAAAACAAATCTAGGCAAGTCAAGGAAAGGCAAATTCAGAAAAAGCAAATTCAGGCAAGAAAAGGGAAGAAAAATCCAGGCAAAGCAAATCCAGGCAAGGCAAGGCAAGGCCAATCCATTCAAGGCCAGGCAAATCCAGAAAAGAAGGAAAAGACAGGCAAGGCAAATCCAGCAAGGTAAGGCAAGGCAAATCTATGCAAGGAAAATTCTGGGAAGTAAAAGCAAGGAAGGGCAAATCCAGGCAATTGAAATCCAGTCAAAGCAAGGCAAGCCAATATAAGTCCAGGCAACCAAATACATTCAAGGCAAGGCAAGGCAAGGCACATCCAGGCAAGGCAAGGCAATGCACATCCAAGCAAGCAAATCCAGTCAAGGCAAAGCAACACAACCCAAATCCAGGCAAAACAAATCCAGGCAAGTCAAGGCAAAACAAATCTAGACAAGGCAAATTAAGGCAAAGAAAGGGAAGGAAAATCCAGGCAAGGCAAATCCAGGCAAGGCAAGTTAAGGCAAATCCATGCAAGGCAAATTTAGGCAAGGCAACACCACGCAAGGAAAATCCAGGCAAAAAATATCCAGGCAAGGCAAAGCAAGGCAAATGGTGGCAAGGAGAATACAGGCAAGGCAAGCAAAGGCAACACAGATTTAGGCAAGGCATGGCAAGGCAAATTCATGCAAAGCAAACCAAGGCAAGGTATGGCAACACAAGTGAAATCCAAACCAGGCAAAATCTGGCAAGGCAAGTCACGACAAGGCAAATCCTGGCAAGGCAATTCCAGAAAAGGTAAATCCAGGTAAGGAAAGGCAAAGTAAATCCAGGCAAGGCAAATCCAGGCAAGGCAAATCTTGGAAAACGAAATCCATGCAAGGCAAATAGAGGCAAGGCAAGGAAAGGCACATCCAGGCAGGGCAAGTGCGGCCAAGGAAAGGCAAGCCAACCAAGGTAAGGTAAATCCAGGCAAGGCAAAACAAGGCAAATCCAAGCAAGGAAAGGCAAGGCAAATCCAGACAAGGCAAATCCAGGCAAGGAGATACCAGGCAAAGCAAATCCAGGCAAGGCAAGTCAAGGCAAGGCACATCCAGACAAGGCAAATTCAGGCAAGGAAAGGCAAGGCAAATCAAGGCAAGGGAAATCCAGGCATGGCAAGACAAGGCGAGGCCAATCTATTCAACGCAAGACCAATGCAGAAATAAAGGTATGGCAAGGCAAAGTAAATCCAGGCAAGGCAAGGCAAGGATAATCCATGCAAAGAAAATTCTGAGAAGGCAAAGCAAGGAAGGGCAAATCCAGTCAAGGCAAGGCAAGTGAATATAAATCCCGGCAAGCAAATTCATTCAAGGCATGGCAAGGCAAAACAAATCCAGGCAAGGCAAATCCAGAAAAGGCAAGGCAAGGCAAATACAGGCAAGGACATTCCAGGCTAGGCAAGTCAAGGCACATGCAGGCTAGTCAAGGCCAGGTAAGACAAGGCAAATCCAGGCAAAGCAAATTCAGGCAGGGCCAGGAAAGGCAATGCAAGGTAAATCCAGGCAAAACAAACAAATGCAAAACAAGGCAAATCCAGGCAAGGCAAATCCAGACAAGGCAAATCCAGTCAAGGCAGGGCAAGGAAAATACAGGCAAGGCAAAAACAGACAAGAAAAGCAAGGTAAATCCAGGGAAGGCAAATCCAGGCAAGGCAAGGAAAAGCAAATCCAGGCACGGACATGCAATGTAAATCCAGGCAAGCAAATCCAGTTAAGGCAAGGCAACATAATGCAAATCCAGGCAAAACAAATCCAGACAAGTCAAAAAAGGGAAATTCAGAAAAAGCAAAGATTGGGAAGAAAAGGGAAGAAAAATCCAGGCAAAGCAAATCCAGGCAAAGCAAATCCAGGCAAAGCAAATCCAGGCAAGGCAAGGCCAATCAATTCAAGGCCAGGCAAATCTAGGAAAGAAGGCAAGGACAGGCAAGGCAAATCCAGGCAAGGCAAGGCAAGGCAAGGCAAATCTATGCAAGGAAAATTCTGGGAAAGCAAAGCAAGGAAGGGCAAATCCAGGCAATTCAAATCCAGTCAAGGCAAGCCAAGCCAATATAAATCCAGGCAACCAAATACATTCAAGGCAAGGCAAGGTAAATCCAGGCAAGGCAAGGCAATGCACATCCAGGCTAGCAAATCCAATCAAGGCAAGGCAACACAACGCAAATCCAGGCAAAACAAATCCAGGCAAGTCAAGGCAAGGAAATCCAGACAAGGCAAATCCAGGCAAGAGAAGGAAAGAAAAATCCAGGCAAAGCAAATCCAGGCAAGTCAAGTTAAGGCAAATGCAGGCAGGGCGAATCCAGGCAAGGCATGGAAAGGCAAGGCAAATTTAGGTAAGGCATGGCAAGGCAAATGAAGAGAAAGCAAACAAAGGCAGTGCAAGGCAAGACAAGTGAAATCCAAACCAGGAAAAATCAGGCAAGGCAAGTCAGGGCAAGACCATTTCTGGCAAGGCAATTCCAGGAAAGGTAAATCCAGGCAAGGATAGGCACATCCAGGCAGGGCAAGTCTGGCAAAGAAAAGGCAAGGCAACCCAGGTAAGGCAAATCCAGGCAAGGCAAAACAAGGCAAATCCAGTCAAGGAAAAACAAGGCAAATTCAGACAAGGCAAATCCAGGCAAGGGGATGCCAGGCAAGGCAAATTCAGGCAAGGCAAGTTGAAATTAGGCACATCCAGACAAAGCATATCCAGACAAGGCACATTCAGACAAAGCACATCCAGACAAGGCACATCCAGGCAAGAAAAGGCAAGGCAAATCCAGGCAAGGCAAGGCAAGGCAAGGCAAGGCGAGGTCAATCAATTCAAGGCAAGGCCAATACAGAAATGGAGGTAAGGCAAGGCAAGGCAAATCCAGGCAAGGCAAGACAAGGCAAATTCATGCAAAGAAAGTTCTAAAAAGGCAAAGCAAGGAAGGGCAAATCCAGGAAATTCAAATCCAGTCAAGGCAAGGCAAGCCAATATAAATCCCAGCAAGCAAATCCATTCAAGTCATGGCAAGGCAAGGCAAATCAAGGCAAGACAAATTCAGGCAAGACAATGCAAGGCAAATCCAGGCAAGACAAGGCAAGCCAAGGCAAATTTAGGCAAGGCAATTCCAGGAAAGGCCAGGCAAATCCATGAGAGGCAAGGAAAGACCATGCAAGGTAAATCCAGGCAAGGCAAGGCAAGGCAAGGCAAATCCAGGCAAGGCAAATCCAGTCAAGGCAAGGCAAGGGAAATATAGGCAAGCAAAATCAGGCAAGACAGGCAAAGCAAATCCAGGGAAGGCAAATCCAGGCAAGGCAAGGCAAAGAAAATTTAGGCACAGCAAGGCAATGGAAATCCAGGCAAGCAAATACAGTCAAGGCAAGGCAACACAACGCAAATCCAGGCAAAACAAATTGACGCAGGTCAAGGAAAGGAAAATTTAGACAAGGCAAATCCAGGCAACGGAAGGGAAGAAAAATCTAGGCAAGGCATGTTAAGGCAAATTTATGCAAAGCAAGTATAGGCAAAGCTAGGCAATGCAAGGCAAATCCAGGCAAAAAAAAATCCAGGCAAGGCAAGGCAAATGCAGGCAAAGCAAACCCAGGCTAGGCAAGGCAACAGAAGTTAAATCCAAACAAGGAAAATCTAGGTAAGGCAAGCCAGGGCAAGACAAATTCAGCCAAAACAATTCCTGGAGAGGTAAATCCAGGCAAAGAAAGGCAAAGTAAATCCAGGCATGGAAAATCCAGGAAAGGCAAGTCTAGGAAAAAGAAATTCATGCAAGACAAATAGAGGCAAGGCAAGGAAAGGCACATTACGACAGGGCAAGGCCAGGCAAGGAAAGGCAAGGCAAATACAAACAAGGCAAATCCAGGCAAAACAATGCACGGCAAGCCAAATCCAGGCAAGGCAAGGCAAGGCAAATCCAGGAAAAAAGACTCAAGGCAAGGCAAATCCAGGAAAGGCAAGGCAAAACAAAGAACATCAAGACGAGGCAATTCCAGGCAAGTCAAATCAAGGCAAGGCAAATCTAGGCAAGGCAAGGCAAGGCAAAGCCAATCCGTTCAAGAAAAGGCAAATCCAGAAAAAGATGCAAGGTAAGGCAAGGCAATCTAAGGCAAAAGAAAAAAAGGAAAATCCAGGCAAGGTAAATCCCTGCATGGCAAATGTAGGCAGGGCAAGACAACGCAAGGCAAATCCAGGCAAAAATAATCCATGCAAGGCAAGGCAAGGCAAATCCAGGAACGGCAATTGTAGGAAAGAGCAATCCATGCAAGGCAAATTGAGGCAAGGCAAAAAAAGCACATCCAGGCAGGGCAAGTCCAGGCAAGGACAGGCAAGGCAAATCCAGGTAAGACAGAACAAGGCAAAACCAGGCAAGGAAAGGCAAGGCAAATCCAGGCAAGGGAAGGCAAGGCAAGGCAAATCAAGGCAAGGCAAGGCAAGGCAAGGCACGTTGAGACAAGGCAAATCCAGGCAAGGTAAATCCAGGCAAGGCAAATCCAGGCAAGGCAAGGCAAAACGAGGTCAATTCATTAAGAGCAAGGCCAATCCAGAAAAAATGGTAAGGCAAGTCAAGGCAAATTCATGCAAGGAAGGACAAGGCAAATCTATGCAAGGAAAATCTGGGAAGGCAAAGCAAGGAAGGGCAAATCCAGGCAATTCAAATCCAGTCAAGGCAAGGCAAGCCAATATAAATCTAGGCAACCAAATCCATTCAAGGCAAGGCAAGGCAAAGCAAATCCAGGCAAGGCAAAACAATGCAAATCCAGGCAAGGCAAGGCAAGGAAAAACAAATCCAGGCAAGGTAAATCTAGGCAAGGCAAATCCAGGCAAGTCAAGGCAACCTAAGACAAGGCAAATCTAGGCGAAGCAAATTTAGGCAAGGCAAGGAAAGGAAATGCAAGGTAAATCCAGGTAAGGCAAGTAAAGGCAAGGCAAGGCAAATCGAGGCAAGGCAAATCAAGTCAAGGCAAGGAAAGGAAAATACAGGCACGGAAAATCAGGGAAGAAAGGCAAGGCAAATCCAGGGAAGGCAAATCCAGGCAAGGCAAGGAAAATCAAATCCGGGAAAAATAAGGCAATGCAAATCCAGGAAAGCAAAAGCAGTCAAGGCAAAACAACACAACGCAAATCCAGGCAAAACCAATCTAGGCAAGTTAAGGAAAGGAAAATTCAGACAAGGCAAATCCAGGCAAGGGAAGAGAAGAGAAATGCAGGCAAGGCAAATTCAGGCAAGGCTAGGCAAGGCAAAGCCAATCCATTCAAGGCAAGGCAAATCCAGAAAAGGAGAAAAGGCCAGTCAAGTCAAATCTAGGCAAGGCAAGGAAAGGCAAACCCATGCAAGGAAAGTTCTGGGAACGCAAAGCAAGTAAGGCCAAATCCAGCCATTAAAATCCAGTCAAGGCAAGGCAAGTCAATATAAATCCAGGCAACCAAATACATTCAAAGCAAGGCAAGGCAAGGCAAATACAGGCAAGGCAAATCCAAGCAAGGCAAGGCAAAGAAAATCCAGGCACAGCAATGCAATGCCCATCCAGGCAAGCAAATCCAGTCAAGGCAAAACAACAGAACGGAAACCCAGGCAAAACAAATCCAGGCAAGTCAAGGAAAGGCAAATTCAGACAAAAAAAATCCAGGCATCAGAAGGGAAGGAAAATCCAGGCAAAACAAAAGCAGGGAAGGCAAGTTCAGGCAAACAAATGCAAGACAAATATAGGCAAGGCAAGACAACGCAAGGCTAATTCAGGCAAAAAAAAAAGTCAGTCAAGGCAAGGCAAGGTAAATGCAGGCAAGGAAAATCTAAGCAAGGAAAGAAAAGGCAAGGCAAATTTAGGCAAGGCATGGCAAGGCAAATGCAGGCAAAGCAAACCCAGGCAAGACAAGGCAAGATAAGTGAAATCCAAACCAGGCAAATTCAGGCAAGGTAAGTCAGGGCAATGCAAATCCAAACAAGGCAATTCCAGGAAAGGTAAATCCAGGAGAGGAAGGGCAAAGTAAATCCAGCCAAGGCTCATTCAGGCAAGGCAGGTATAGGAAAGAGAAATCCATGCAAGAAAAATAGAGGCAAGGCAAGGGAAGGCACATCCAAGCAGGGTAAGTCCAGGCAAAATAAAAGGCAAACCCAGGCAAAAGAAAACAAGGCAAATCCAGGCAAGGAAAGGCAAGGCAAATCCATACAAGACAAGGAAAAGCAAGGCAAATCGAGACAAGGCAAATCCAGGCAAGGCAAGGCAAGGCAAGGCCAAATTATTCAAGGCAAGGCAAATCTAGAAAAGGAGGTAAGGCAAGGAAAGGCAATTCAAGGCAAGGCAAGGAAAGGCAAATCCATGCGAAATTTTCTGTAAAGGCAAAGCAAGAAAGGGCAAATCCAGGCAATTCAAATCCAGTCAAGTCAAGGCAAGCCAATAGAAATCCAGGCAACCAAATCCATTCAAGGCAAGGCAAGGCAAGGCAAGGCAAGACAAGGCAAGGCAAATCATGCAAAAAAAAAATTCTGGGAAGGCAAAGCAAAAAAGTGCAAATCCAGGCAATTCAAATCCAGTCAAGGCAAGGCTAGCCAATATAAATGCAGGCAACCAAATCCATTAAAGGCAAGGCAAGGCAAATTCAGGCAAGGCAAATCCAGGCAAGCAAATTTAGTCAAGTCAAGGCAACAGAACGTAAATCCAGGCAAAACAAATCCAGGTAAGTCAAGGAAAGGCAAATTTAGACAAGACAAATTCAGGCAATGGAAGGGAAGGAAAATCCAGCAGAGGCAAATTCAGGCAAGTCAAGTCAAGGTAAAAGAAGACAAATCCAAGCAAAGCAAATTCAGGCAAGGCAAGGAAAGGCAATGCAAGGTAAATTCAGGCAAGGCAAGGCAAATCCAGGCAATGCAAATCCAGTCAAGGCAAGGAAAGGCAACACAAGGCAAATCCAGGCAAAACAAATTCAGGGAAGGCAAGGAAAGGCAATGCAAGGTAAAAGCAGGCAAGGCTTGGAAAGGCAAGGCAAGGCAAATCTAGGCAATACAAATCCAGTGAAGGCGAGGCAAGGGAAATACAGGCAAGGCAAAAGCAGGCAACAAAGGCAAGTCAAATCTAGGTAATGCAAATACAGAAAAGGCAAGGTAAAGCAAATCCAGGCACGGAAAGGCAATGAAAATCCAGGCAAGGAAATCCAATCAAGGCAAGGCAACACAACTCACATCCAGGCAAAACAAATACAGGCAAGTCAAGGAAAGGCAAATTCAGACAAGGCAAATCAAGGCAAAAGAAGGGAAGTAATATCCAGGCCAAACAATTTCAGGCAAGGCAAGTTAAGGCAAATTTATGCAAGGCATGTATAGGCAAGGCTAGACAACACAAGGCAAATCTAGGCAAGGCAAGGCAAATGCAGGCAAAAGAAATCCAAGAGAGGCAAGAAAAGGCAAGGCAAATTCAGGCAAGGCATGACAAGGCCAATCCATTCAAGGCAGGGGAAATCCAGAAAAAAAGGCAAGGCCAGGTAAGGCAAATCCAGGCAAGGAAAGTCAAGGAAAATCCGTGCAAGAAAAATTCTGGGAAGGCAAAGCAAGGAAGGGCAAATTCATGCAATTCAAATTCAGTCAAGGCAAGGCAGGCCAATATAAATCCAGGTAACCAAATACATTCAAGGCAAGGCAAGGCAAGGCAAGGCAAATCCAGGCAAGGCAAGGAAAAGCATATCTAGGCATGGCAAGGCAATGTGCATCCAGGCAAGCAAATCCAGTCAAGGCAAAACAACATTATGCAAATCCAGGAAAAACAAATTTAGGCAAGTCAAGGAACAGCAAATTCCGACAAGGCAGATCCAGACAACAGAAAGAAAAAAAATCCAGGCAAGGCAAATCCAGGCAAGGCAATTATAGGCAAATCAAATCCAGGCAAAAAAATTTCAGACAAGGCAAGGCAAGGCAAGGCAAGGCAAGGCAAATGCAGACAAGGAAAATCCAAGCAAGGCAAGAAAAAACAAGGCAATTTTAGGCAATACATGGCAAGACAAATGCAGGCAATGCAAACTCAGGCAAAACAAGTCAAGACAAGTGAAATACAAATCAGTCAAATCTAGGCCAGGCAAGTCAGGGCAATGCAAATACAGGCAAGGCAATTCGAGAAAAGGTAAATCCAGGCAAGGAAAGGCAACGTAAATCCAGTCAAGGTGAATCCATGAAAGGCAAGCCTAGAAAAGAAAAATCCATGCAAGGCAAATAAAGGCAATAAAAAAAGGCACATCCAGGCAGGGTGAGTCCAGGCAGAAATAGGCAAGGCAAAACCAGGCAAGGCAAATTCAGGCAAGGCAAAATAAGGCAAATCCAGGCAAGGAATGGCAAGGAAAGGCCAATTCATTCAAGGCAAGGCAAATCCAGAAAAGGAGATAAGTCAAAGCAAGGCAAATCCAGGCAAAACATAAAAGGCAAATTCAGGCAAGGAAAATTCAGGGTAGGCAAAGCAAGAAAGGGCAAATTCAGGAAATTCAAATCTAGTCAAGGCAAGGCAAGCCAATATAAATCCAAACAACCAAATCCATACAAGGAAAGGCAAGGCAAACCCATGCAGAAAACTTCTGGGAAGGCAAAGAAAGAAAGGCCAAATCCAGGCAATTCAAATCCAGTCAAGCAATGCAAGCCAATATGGATCTCTGCTGTATGTTCGTTCAACTAAAAGAGTTGAATCTATGTTTAGATTCAGAGAGTTAGAAACACATTTAGTCTAGGAGCTGCGTTTTGATATTCCAGAGTGAATGGGAGAACATGCTGCATTGAGAAATATCTGGCTTTAAAATGAAAACGGAGCTAACTAATAAAATGGTCTTCAATCTGTGGATTCAACTTAGAGAGTTAAACTGATGTGTGTTTGAAGCAGTTTGTAAATCCTTTCTGCAAAGAATCAGAAAACGGATATTTCCAGCAAAATCAAAACATTTAAGAAATAGCTGTGAAACTGCATCTAAAACACAAAACAAACGTATATTTCAAACTGCTCTGCTGTACGTCCGTTCAACTGAGAGAGATGCATCTATGTTTAGATTCAGAGAGTCAGAAACACGTTTCGTCTAGGAGCTGCATTTTGATATTCTGGAGTGAATGGGAGTATATGCGGTATTGAAAAATATCTGGCTCTAAAACAAAAACGGAACTACCTAAGAATGGTCTTCAATGTGTGCATTCAACAAAAAGAGTTAAACTGACGTGTGTTTGCAGAAGTTTGTAAACCCTTTCTGTAAAGAATCAGAAAACAGATATTTCCAGCCAAATTTAAGCATTTAAGAAATAGCTTTTAAACTGCGTCTAAAACACAAAACAAATGTATCGTTCAAACTGCTCTGCTCTATGTTCGTTCAACTAAGAGAGTTGAATCTGTGTTTAGATTCAGTGAGAAACACGTTTCGCCTAGGAGCCGCGTTTTGATATTCAGGAGTTAATGGGAGTACACTCTGGATTGAGAAATATATGGTTCTAAAACAAAAACGGAGCTACCTAACAGAATGGCCTTCAATGTGTGTATTCAACATAAAGAGGTAAACTGATGTGTGTTTGCAGCAGGTTGTAAAGACTTTCTGTAAAAATCAATAAACGGATATTCACACCCAAATCTAAGCATTTAAGAAATAGCTGTGAAACTGCTTCTAAAACAAAAACAAAGAAATCTTTCAAACTGCTCTGCTGTATGTTCATTAAACTAAGAGAGTTGCATTTATGTTTAAATTCAGAGATTGAGAAACACATTTTGTCTAGGAGCTGCGTTTTGATATTCCAGAGTGAATGGGAGAACACGCTGCATTGAGAAATATCTGGTTCTAAAATGAAAACAGAGCTACCTAACAGAATGGTTTTCAATGTGTGCATTCAACATACAGAGTAAAATTGATATGTGTTTCCAGAAGTTTGTAAAGACTTTTTGTAAAAATCAGATAACGAATATTTCCAGCCAAATCCAAGCATTTAAGAAATAGCTGTGAAACTGCGTTAAAAACACAAAACAAACATATCTTTCAAACTGCTCTGCTGTATGTTTGTTCAACTAAGAGAGTTGAATCTGTGGTTAGATTCAGAGAGAAACACGTTTCATCTGGCAGCTACGTTTTGATATTCTACAGTGAATGGGAGTACACTCTGTATTGAGAAATATCTGCTTCTAAAAAGAAAACGGAGCTAGCTAACAGAATGGTCTTCAATGTGTGCATTCAACTTACAGAGTTAAACTGATGTGTGCATGCAGCAGTTTGTAAACCCTTTCTGTGAAGAATCAGAAAATGAATATTCCTACCCAAATCCAACCATTTAAAAAATAGCTGTGAAACTGCGTCTAAAACACAAAACAAACGTATCTTTCAAACTGCTCTGCTGTATGTTCGCTCAACTAAGAGAGTTCAATCTATGTTTAGATTCAGAAAGTTAGAAACACGTTTCGTCTAGGAGCTGCGTTTTGAGATTTCAGAATGTCTGCAAGTACACATTATATTGAGAAATATCTGGTTCCAAAACGAAAACAAAGCTACCTAACAGAATGCTCTTCAATGTATGGATTCAACATAGAGAGGTAAACGGATGTATGTTTGCAGCAGTTTGTAAACCCTTTCTGTAAACAATCAGAAAACAGATGTTTTCAGCCAAATCCCAGCATTTAAGAAATAGCAGTGAAACTGCGTCTAAAACACAAAACAAACGTATTTTTCAAACTGCTCTGCTATATGTTCGTTCAACTAAGAAAGTTGAACCTATGTTTAGATTCAGAGTTAGAAACACATTTCCTCTAGGAGCTGCGTTTTGATATTCCAGAGTGAATGAAAGTACACGGTGTATTGAGAAATAACTGGTTCTAGAACAAGAATGGAACTACCTATCAGAATGATCTTCAAGGTGTCAATTGAAAGTACAGAGTCAAACAGATGTGTGTTTGCAGCAGTTTGTAAACCCTTTGGGTAAAGAATCAGAAAACAGATATTTACAGCAAAATTTAAGCATTTAAGAAATAGCTTTGAAACTGCATCTAAAACAAAAACAAACGTATCGTTCGAACTCCTCTGCTGTATGTTTGTTCAACTAAGACAGTTAAATCTGTGTTTAGATTCAGAGAGAAACACGTTTCCTTTAGGAGCCGCGTTTTGATATTCTGGAGTTAATGGGAGTATGCACTGTATTGAGAAATATCTGGTTCTAAAACTAAAACGGAGCTACCTAACAGAATGGTCTTCAATGTGTGCATTCAACATAAACAGTTAAACTGATGCGTGTTTGCGGCAGGTTGTAAACCATTTTTGTAAAAAATCAGTAATCGGATATTTCCACACAAATCCAAGTATTTAACAAACAGCTGTGAAACTGCTTCTAAAACAACAAACAGAGGAATCTTTCAAATTGCTTTGCTGTATGTTCATTCAACTAAGAGAGTTGCATTTGCGTTTAAATTCAGAGAATGAAAAACATTTCATCTAGGAGCTGCGTTTTGATATTCCAGAGTGAATGGGAGAACATGCTGCATTGAGAAATATCTGGTTCTAAAACGAAAACCGAGCCACCTAACAGAATGGTTTTCAATGTGTGCATTCAACATACAGAGTAAAACTGATATGTGTTTCCAGGAATTTGTAAAGCCTTTTTGTAAAAATAAAAAACAGATATTTCCAGCCAAATCCACGCATTTAAGAAATAGCTGTGAAACTGAGTTTAAAACACAAACAAACGTATCTTTCAAACTGCTCTGCTGTATGTTCATTAAACTTAGAGTTGAATCTGTGGTTAGATTCAGAGAGAAACACTTTTCGTCTAGGAGCTGCGTTTTCATATTCCAGAGTGAAAGGGAGTACACGCTGTATTGAGAAATATCTGGTTCTAAAACGAAAACGGAGGTACCTAACAAAACGGTCTTCAATATGTGCATTCAACGTACAGAGCTAAACTGGTGTGTGTTTGCAGCAGTTTGTAAACCCTTTGTTTAAACAATCAGAAAACGAATATTTTCAGACAAAACCAAGCGTTTAAGAATCAGTTGTGAAACTGTGTCTGAAACACAAACCCAACGTATTTTTCAAACTGCTCTGCTATATGTTCGTTTAACTGAGAGAGTTGTATCAATGTTTAGATTTAGCGAGTCAAAAACACGTTTCTTCTAGGAGCTGCGTTTTGATATTCCATAGTGAAAGGGAGTACACTCTGTATTGAGAAATATCTGCTTCTAAACAATAACGGAGCTACCTAACAGAATGGTCTTCAATGTGTGTATTCAACTTACAAAGTTTAACTGATGTGTTTTTGCAGCAGTTTGTAAACCCTTTCTGAAAAGAATAAGAAAGCAAATATTCCTACCCAAATCCAACCATTTAAAAAATAGCTGTGAAAGTGTGTCTAAAACACAAAACAAATGTATCTTTCAAACTGTTCTGTTGTATGTTCGCTCAACTAAAGGAGTTCAATCTATGTTTAGATTCAGAAAGTTAGAAATCCGTTTCGTCTAGGAGCTGCGTTTTTAGATTTCAGAGTGTCTGGGATTACACGTTGTATTGAGAAATATCTGGTTCTAAAACGAAAACGGAGCTACCTACAGAATGCTCTTCAATGTATGGATTAAATATATAGAGGTAAACTGATGTATGTTTGCAGCAGTTTGTAAATAAACCCTTTCGGTATACAATCAGAAAACAGATGTTTTCAGCCAAATCCCAGCATTTAAGAAACGGCAGTGAAACTGCGTCTAAAACACTAAACAAACATATCTTTCAAACTACTCTTCTGTATGTTGATTTAACTAAGACAGTTGAGTCTATATTTACATTCAGAGAGTTAAAGAAACGTTTTGTCTAGGAGCTGCGTTTTAATATTTCAAAGTGAATGGGAATACACGTTCTATTGAGAGATATCTGGTTCTAAAACGAAAACATACTACGTATCAAAATGGTATTCAATGTGTGAATTCAACATACAGAGTTGAACTGATGTGTGTTTGCAGCAGTTTGTAAAACCCTTTCTGTAAAAAAATCAGAAAACGGATATTTCCAGCCAAATCTAACATTTAAGAAATAGCTGTGAAACTGGGTCTAAAACACAAAACAAACGTATCTTTCAAATTGCCCTGCTGTATGTTCACTCAACTAAGAGAGTTGCATCTATGTTTAGATTCAGAGAGTCAGAAACACGTTTCGTCTAGGAGCTGCGTTTTGATATTCCAGAGTGAATGGGAGAACACACTGTAATGAGAAATATCTAGTTCTAAAACGAAAACACAGCTACCTAGCAGAATCGTCTTCAATGTGTGATTTCTACTTACAGAGTTAAACTGATGTGGGTTTGCAGCAGTTTGTAAACCCTTTTTGTGAAAAATCAGAAAATAGATATTTCCAGCCAAATCCCAGCATTTAAGAAATAGCTTTGAAACTGCATCTAAAACAGAAAAGAAACGTATCTTTCAAAATGCTCTGCTGTATGTTGGTTAAACTAAGAGAGTGGAATTTATGTTTAGTAAAGAGTTAGAAACACGTTTCATCTGGGAGCTTTGTTTTGATATTCCAGAGTAAATGAAAGTACAGGCTGTATTGAGAAATATCAGGTTCTAAAACGAAAACGCACCTTCCTAATAGAATGCCCTGCAATGAGTGGATTCAACACTCAGAGTTAAACTGACATGTTTAGCAGAAGTTTTTAAACCCTTTCTTTACAGAATTCGAAAATGGATATTTCCAGCGAAATCCAAGCATTTAAAAAATAGCTGTGAAACTGCGTCTAAAACACAAAACAAACGTATCTTTCAAACTGCTCTGCTGAATGCTCCCTCAACGTAGAGAGTTGATTCTATGTTAAGATTCAGATAGTTAGAAACACGTTTCGTCTAGGAGTGGCATTTTGATATTCCAGAGTGAATGGGAGTACACGCTGTATTGAGAAATATCTGGTTCTAAACAAAAACGGAGCTACCTAACAGAATGGTCATCAATGTATCCATTCAACTTACAGAGTTAAACTTACATGTTTTTGCAGCAGTTTGTAAACCCTTTCTGTAAACAATCAGAAAACGGATATTTCCAGCCAAATCCAAGCATTTAAAAAATAGCGGTGAAATTCCGTCTAAAACACAAAACGAACATATGTTTCAAACTTCTCAGCTGTATGTTCATTCAACTAAGAAAGTAGAATCTATGTTTAGATTCAAAGAGTTAGAAACACCTTTCGTCTAGGAGCTGCGTTTTGATATTCCAGAGTGAATGGGAGTACACGCTGTATTGAGAAATATCTGGTTCTAAAACGAAAACGAAGCTACCAAAAACAATGGTCTTCAATGTGTGCATACAACTTGCAGAGTTAAACTGATGTGTGTTTGCAGCACTTTGTAAACCCTTTCTGTAAAGAATTAGAAAACGAATATTTCCTGCCAAATCCTAGAATTTAAGAAAAAGCTGTAAATCTGCGTCTATAACACAAAAGAAATGTATATTTCAAACTGTTCTGTTATATGTTTGTTCAACTAAAAGAGTTGAATTTATGTTTAGATTCAGAGAGTCAGAAACACGTTTTATCAATAAGTTGCATTTTGATATTCCAGAGTGAATGGAAGAACACGCTGTATTGAGTAATATCTGATTCTAATACAAAAACTGAGCCACCTAACAAAATGGTCTTCAATGTGTAGATTCAACATACAGAGTTAAACTGATTTTCGTTTGCAGCAGCTTTTAAACTCTCTCTGTAAACAATCAGAAAACGGATATTTCCAGGCAAATCTTAGCATTTAAGATATACCTGTGAGGAAGGACTCAAGATGGCACGGTGAGAACAACCCAGGATTGAAGCTCTCGGTGAACGAGTGGAGGATGTGTCACGGTCGCATTTCCAGATGTATCTTTGTTGCCCACAGAACGGAGAAATTCCCAGATATAAAAGAGACACAGGACACCAGGCAGAGGTTTTGGCTTGTGCAGCTGACAGCTGGTGCAGCCGGTTGCCGGCACTGTAAGGCAGGGGCGCTCCACAGTGCTCCGCACAAAGCACACTGGTCTGAGTGCCCTGTTGAACTGGCAATCTGAAACTTGAGAGGGCAGATTGGCATATCTATCTGACTGAACGGGACTTGGACAGTGAGCCAGGCCAGGAGACTCCAGGGAAGCAACGTTTGGGGTAGTGTAGTGAAACAAACAAAATGGTGATTCCAAACGCTACGGGTGGAGAGTTTCACTGCTGGCACAACTGAACCCAGGATGCTGCAGCTCGGTGGGGAGAGGCGTCTGCCATTACCGAGGCAATCTGCCCCTACTGAGGTACACGCCCATAGCTGATGCAGCCTGCAGTTGCTGAGGCACGCACTACAACAGAGAGACTCTGCCACAGAGCAGAGCCTGCAGCAACAGAGCAAACCTCACACCAGCAGAGCAGAGCCTTGGCAAGCAAATAGTGACTAGAATGCATCCTAGCTGGGCCGGACAGTGCAACAAACACACACAAAGAAAGCCCCAACCCCCCTGAAATAGAGCATCTGAGAAAAAACGGGTTTTTTTAATGAGTTCTGCTGCAGCAGAATTAAACATAGCAGCCTAACAGCCCTGAATGAACAACAGAGCTCACAGCTCAGCACGTGAGCTCCTATAAAGTACAGTCTTCTCAAGCAGCTCCCTGACCCCTCTATATCCAGAAGACTGACATTTGGCAGGCATCATTCAGGGACAAAGATAGCAGAAAAAGAAACTGGTAGCATCCCTCACTGTTCTGCAGCTGCTATAGGTGCACCTCAAACAAGCAGGGTCTGAAGTGGACCTCAGCAGTTATACAGTGGAGGGGCTAGACTGGTAGAAGAAAAACCAAGTAACAGAAATACGGCATCATCAACAATCTGGGCGTCCACTCAGAGACCCAAACGAAAAGTCAGCAACTACTAAGACGACAGGTGGATAAATCCACAAAGATGGGAAGAAACCAGCGCAAAAAGGAGAAAAACACCCAAAACCAGAACACCTTGCCTCCGAGAAAGGACCAAAACTCCTCACCAGCAAGGGAACAAAGCTGAACAAAGAATGACTGTGACGAAATGACAGAATTAGACTTCAGAAGGTGGATAATGAGAAACTTTTGTGAGTTAAAAGAACATGTTTTAAATCAATGCAAAGAAACTAAGAATCTTAAAAAAAGATTTGAAAAAAATTCGAGGAAATGATAACAAGAAGGGATAACTTAGAGAGGAATATGAATAAATTAAAGGAGCTGAAAAACACAATACGAGAACTTTGCAAAGCATGCACAGGTTTCAACAGCCGAATTGACCAAGCAGAAAAAAGAATATCAGAAGCCAAAGATCAACTCAATGAACTAAAACGAGAAACCAATATCAGAGAAAAAAGCACAAAAAGAAATGTACAAAGTCTCCAAGAAATGTGGGACTACATGAAGAGACCTAACCAACGTTTGATAGGTGTACCAGAATGTGACAAATAGAATGAATCCAAGCTGGAAAATACTCTTCAGGACATTATCCAGGAAAATTTGTTCCACCTAGAAAGACAGGCCAAAACTCAAATGCAGGAAATACAGAGAACACCACAAAGACATTCTTCAAGAAGAGCAACCCAAAGGCACATAATCGTCAGATTCAACAATGTTGAAATAAAAGAGAAAATACTAAGGGCAGCCAGAGAGAAAGGTCGGGTCACCCACAAAGGGAAGCCCATCAGACTCACAGCAGATCTCTCGGCAGAAACACTACAAGCCAGAAGAGAGTGGGGGCCAATATTCAACATCCTTAAAGAAAAGAACTTTCAACCCAGAATTTCTTATCCAGCCAAACTGAGCTTCATAAGTGAAAAAAAAAATAAAATCCTTTGCAAACAAGCAAGTACTCAGAGATTTTGTCACCACCAGGCCTGCGTTACAAGAGCTCCTAAAAGAGGCACTACACATAGAAAGGAACAACCAGTACCAGCCATTCCAAATCACACTAATTGCTAAAGAGCATCAACATAATGAAGAATCAACAACAACTAACGGGCAAAACAGTTAGGTAGCATCAAAATGGCAGTATCAAATTCACACATAACAATATTAACCCTAAATGTAAATAGACTAAATGAACCAATCAAAAGACACAGACTGCAAATTAGATAAAAATCCAAAACCCATCAGTGTGCTGTATCCAGGAAACCCTTCTCACAGGCTAAGATACACAAAGGCTCAAAATAAAGGGATAAAGGAAGATTTACCAAGCAAATGGAGAGAAACAAAAAGCAGGAGTTGCAATTCTCATCTCTGATAAAATAGACTTTAAAGCAACAAAATTCAAAAGAGACAAAGAAGGACATTACATAATGGTAAAAGGATCAATACAACAAGAACGAGCTAACGATCCTAATCATATATAAACCCAATACAGGAGTACCCAGACACATAAGGCAACTTCTTAATGACTTACAAAGAGACTTAGACTCCCACACAATAATAGCGGGAGACTTTAACACTTCACTGTGAATATTAGACAGATCAACCAGACTGAAAATCAACAAGGATATCCAGGGCTTGAACTCAGACCTGGAGCAAACAAACCTGATAGATATTTACAGAACTCTCCACCCCAAATCCACAGAATATACATAGAATATACATTCTTTTTAGCACCACATCACACCTACTCTAAAATTGACCACATAATTGGAAGTAAAGCACTCCTCAGCAAATGCAAAACAACTGAAATTATAACAAACAGCCTCTCAGACCATAGTGCAATCAAATTAGAACTCAGAATTCAGAAACCAACCCAGAACCGCACAGCTTTATGGAAACTGAACAACTGGCTCTTGAGTGTTGACTGGATAAACAATGAAATGAAGGCAGAAATAACGAAGTTCTTAGAAACCAATGAGAACGAAGACAAAACATGCCAGAATCTCTGGGACACATTTAAAGCAGTCTCTAGAGGAAAGTATATAGCAATAAGTGCCCATATGAGGAAAATGGAGAAATCCAAAATTGACACCATATTGCCAAAATTGAAAGAGCTAGATGAGCAAAATCAAAAAAACTCAAAACCCAGCAGAAGACAAGTAATAACTAAGATCAGAGCTGAACTGAAGGAGATAGAGTCACAGAAACCCTGCAAAAAAATCAATAAATCCAAGAGCTGGTTTTTTGAAAAGATCAACAAAATAGACCACTAGCCAGATTGATTATAAAGAAAAGAGAGAACAACCAAATAGATGCAATAAAAAATGATAAAGGGGAAATCACCACATATTTCACAGAAATTCAAACCATCTTCAGATAATATTACAAACAACTCTATGCACATAAACTAGTAAACCTGGAAGAAATGGATAAATTCCTGGACAAGTGTGTCCTCCCAAGCCTAAACCAGGAGGAAGCTGAAACTATGAATAGACCAATAACAAGGTCAGAATTCGAGGCAGCAATTAGAGCCTACCACACAAAAAAAGCCCAGGTCCAGATGGATGCACAGCCAAATTCTTCCAGACACAAAAAGGAGCTGGAACCATTCCTTCTGAAAGTATTCCAAATAATCCAAAAAGAGGGAATCCTCCCCAAACCATTTTATGAAACCAACATCATCCTGTTACCAAAATCCGACAGAGACCCAACAAGAAAAGACAACTTCAGGCCAATATCCATGATGAATATAGATGCAAAAGTCTTCAATAAAATACTAGCAAGCCGATTGCAACAGCAAATCAAAAAACTTATCCATCATGATCAAGCAAAATTCCTACTGGGAATGCAAGGCTGGTTCAACATACGCATGTTTATAAACGTAATTCACCACATAAACAGAACCAAAAGCAAACACCACATGATTATCTCAATTGATGCAGAGAAGGCATTTGACAAAATTCAACAGCCTTTTATGCTAAAAACCATCAATAAACTTGGTATCGATGGAATGTATCTCAAAGTAATAAAAGCTATTTATGACAAACTAACAGCCAATATCATACTAAATGGGCAAAAACTGGAAGCATTCCTTTTGAAATCCGGCACTAGACAAAGATGCCCTCTTTCACCACTCCTATTCAATATAGTACTGGAAGATCTAGCCAGAGCAATCAGGAAAGAAAAAGAAATAAAGGGCATTCAGACAGAAGACGTGGAAGCCAAATTGTCTCTATTTGCAGACGACATGATAGTGTACCTAGAAGACCCTATCGCTTCAGCCCAAAAATTCCTGAAACTGATAAGCAACTTCAGCAAAGTCTCCGAATATAAAATCAATGTGCAAAAATCACAAGCATTCCTCTACACCAATAACAGACTTAAAGAAAGCCAAATCAAGAACGAACTGCCATTCACAATTGTTACAAAAAGAATAAAATACCTTGGAATACAACTCACAAGAGACGTAAGTGACCTCTTTAAGGAAAACTACAAACCACAGCTCAACGAAATAAGAGAGGACACAAACAAATGGAGAAAAATTCCATGTTAATGTTTAGGAAGAATTAATATCGTGAAAATGGCTATACTGCCCAAAGTAATTTACAGAATCAATGCTATCCCCATCAAGCTACCATTGACTTTCTTCACAGAACTGGAAAAAACCACCATGAACTTCATATGGAACCAAAAGAGAGCCCGCATAGCCAAGTCAATTCTAAGCAAATAGAACACAGAGTGGGGTATCACACTACCGGATTACAAACTATACTAAAAGGCTACAGTAATCAAAACAGCATGGTACTTGTACCAAAACAGAGATATAGACCAATGGAACAAAGCAGAGGCAACGGAGGCAACACAACATATCTACAACCATACAATCTTTGATAAACCTGACAAAAACAAGCAATGGGGAAAGGATTCCCTGTTTAATAAATGGTGTTGGGGAAACTGGCTAGCCATGTGCAGAAAGCAGAATCTGGACCCCTTCCTGACACCTTACACTAAAATTAACTCCATATGGATTAAAGACTTAAACATAAGACCTGGCACCATAAAAACCCTAGAAGGAAATCTAGGCAAAACTATCCAGGACATAGGAGTAGGCAAGGACTTCATGAACAAAACACCAAAAGCATTGGCAACAAAAGCCAAAATAGACAAATGGGACCTAATGAAACTCCACAGCTTCTGCACAGAAAAAGAAACAGTCACTAGAGTGGATTGGCAACCAACAGAATGGGAAAAAATTTTTGCAGTTTACCCATCTGACAAAGGGCTGATATCCAGAATTTACAAAGAACTCAAATGGATTTACAGGAAAAAAACAAACAAGCCCATTCAAAAGTGGGCAAAGGATATGAACAGACACTTTACGAAAGAAGACATATATGAGGCCAACAATCATATGAAAAAATGCTCATCGTCACTGGTCATCAGAGAGATGCAAATCAAAACCACATTGAGATACCATCTCACGCCAGTTAGAATGGCGATCATTTAAGAATCTGGAGACAACAGATGCTGGAGAAGATGTGGAGAAAAAGGAACACTTTTACACTGTTGGTGGGAGTGTAAATTAGTTCATCCATTGTGGAAGACAGTGTGGCTATTCCTCAAGGCCTTAGAAATAGAAATTCCATTTGACCCAGCAATCCCATTACTGGGTATATATCCAAAAGACTATAAATCATTCTACTATAAGGACACATGTACACGAATGTTCATTGCAGCACTGTTTACAATAGCAAAGACCTGGAATCAACCCAAATGCCCATTGATGATAGACTGGATTGGAAAAATGTGGCACCTATACACCATGGAATATTATGCAGCAATCAGAAATGATGAGTTTGTGTCGTTTGTAGCGACATGGATGAATCTGGAGAACGTCATCCTCAGCAAACTGACACAAGAACAGAAAATGAAACACCGCATATTCTCACTCATAGGCGGGTGATGAAAAATGAGAACACATGGACACAGAAAGGGGAGTACGAAACACTGAGGTCTATTGGGGGGAAAAGGGGAGGGCCAATGGGAGGGGGAGGTGGGAAGGGATAGCCTGGGGAGAAATGCCAAATGTTGGTGAAGGGGAGAAGGAAAGAAAAGCACACTGCCATGTGTGTTCCTACGCAACTGTCTTGCATGCTCTGCTCATGTACCCCAAAACCTAAAATCCAATAAAAAATTAAAAAAAAAGAAATAGTTTTTAAACTGTGTCTAAAACACAAAACAAATGTATCTTTTAAACTGCTCTGCTGTAGGTTCGTTCAACTAAGAGTGTTGCATCTATATTTAGATTCTGAGTGTCCAAAACACGTTTCGTCTAGGAGTTCCCTTTTGATATTCCAGAGTGAATAGGAGTACACGCTGTATTGAGACATATCTGGTTCTAAAATAAAAACAGAGTTACCTAAAGAATAGACTTCAATATGTGGATTCAACTGACAGAGTTACACAGATGTGTGTTTGCAGAAGTTCATAAACCTTTTCTGTAAAGAACCAGAAAACGGATATTTCCAGTCAAATCAAAGAGTTTTAGAAATAGTTCTGAAACTACGTCTAAAGCACAAAGCAAACGTATTTTTGAAACTACTCTGCTCTGTGTTTGTTCAAGTAAGAGAGTTGAATTTATGTTTAGATTCAGAGAGTTAGAAACACGTTTCGTCTTGGAGCTGCATTTTCATATTCCAGAGGGAATGGGGGTACACGGTGTTTTGAGAAGTATCTGGTTCTAAAACAAAAACGGAGCAACCTAACAGAGTTTTCTTCAATGTGTGCCTTCAACGTACAGAGTTAAACTGATATGTGTTTGCATCAGTTTGTAAACCCTTTTTGTAAAGAATCAGAAAACAAATATTTCCAGCCAAATCCAGGAATTTAAGAAATAGCTGTGAAACTGCATTTAAAACACAAAACCAACGTATCTTTAAAAGTGCTCTGCTATTTGTTCGTTCAACTAAGAGAGTTTCATTTATGTTTGAATTCAGAGAGACAGAAACACGTTTCGTCTAGCAGCTGCGTTTTGATATACGAGAGTGAATTTTAGTACATGCTGAATTGAGAAATATCTGGTTCTAAAACAAAAATGGAGCTACCGAAGAGAATGGTCTTCAATGTGTGCATTCAACATACAGAATTAAACTGATGTGTGTTTGCAGCCCTTTGTAAACCCTTTCTGTAAAAAATCAGAAAGCGGATATTTCCAGCCAAATCCAAGCATTTAAAAATAGCGGTTAAACTGTGTCTAAAATACAAAACAAACGTATTTTTCAAACCTCTATGCAGTACGTTCGTTCAACTACAAGAGTTGCATCTATGTTTAGATTCAGACAGTCAGATACATGATTTGTCTAAAAGCTTAGTTTTGATATTTCAGAGTGAATGAGAATACACGGTGCATTAAGAAATATCTGGTTCTAAAACGAAAACAGAGAGACTTAACAGAATGGTCTTCAATGTGTGCATTCAACATACAGAGTTAAACTGATGTGTGTTTGCAGCAGTTTGCAAACCCTTTCTGTAAAGAACCAGAAAAGTGATATTTCCAGCTAAATCCAAGCATTTAAAAAATAGTTGTGAACTGCATCTAAAACACAAAACAAATGTATCTTTCAAACTGCTCTGCTGGATGTTCGTTCAACAAAGAGAGTTGCATTTATGTTTAGATTCAGAGAGTCAGAGAAACGTTTTCTGTAGGAGCTGCGTTTTGATATTCCAGAGTGAATGAGAGTACACGCTGTATTGAGAAATATCTGGTTTTAAAACCAAAACAGAGGTACATAACAAAATGGTCTTCAATGTGTGCATTCAACATACAGAGTTTAACTGATGTGTGCTTGCAGCAGTTGGTAATATCTTTCTGTAAAAAATCAGATAACAAATATTTCCAGCCAAATTCAAGTATTTAAGAAATAGCCGTGAAACTGCGTCTAAAACACAAAACAAAAGTATCTTTCAAACTGCTCTGCTTTATGTTCTTTCAGCTAAGAGAGTTGAATCTATGTTTATATTCAGAGTTTGAAACACCTTTCGTCTTGTAGCTGCGTTTTTATATTCCAGAGTGAATGAGAGTACATGCTGTATTGAGAAATATCTGGGTCTAAAACGAAAACAAAGCTACCTAACAAAATGGTCTTCAATGTTTGCATTCAACGTGCAGAGTTAAACTGATGTGTGTTTGCAGCACTTTGCATACCCTGTCTGTAAAGAATCAGAAACCAGATATTTCCAACCAAATCCAAGCATTTAAGAAATAGCTGTGAAACTGCGGCAAAAGCACACAAAAAACATATATTTTACACTGCTCTGCTGTATGTTTGTTCAACTAACAAAATTGAAACTATGTGTAGATTCAGAGAGTTAGAAACACGTTTCATTTGGGGGCTGCATTTTGATATTCCAGAGTGAATGGGAGTACACGCTGTATTGAGAAATATCTGGTTCTAAAAGAAAAACCGTGCTAGCTAACAGAACAGTCTTCAATGTGTGGATGCAACGTACATAGTTAAACTGATGTGTGTTTGCAGCAGTTTGTAAACCCTTTCTGTAAAGAATCGGAAAATGAATATTTCTAGTCACATCCAAGTATTAAATAAATAGCTGTGAAACTGAGTTTAAAACACAAAACGAACGTATCTTTTAAACTGCTCTGCTGTATGTTCTTTCAACAAATATGATTGTATCTGTGTTTAGATTCAGAGAGTTAGAAACACGTTTCCTCTAGGAGCTCTGTTTTGATATTCCAGAGTGAATGGGAATACACTCTGTATTGAGAAATATCTGGTTCTAAAACAAAAACGGAGCTTACTAACAGAATTGTCTTCAATGAGTGGATTCAACTTACAGAGTTAAACTGATTTGTGTTTGCAGCAGTTTGCAAATTCTTTCTGTAAAAAATCAGAATGTGCATGTTTAAATCATTTAAGACAGAGCTGTGAAACTGTGCCTAAAACACAAAACAAACGTCTGTTTCAAGCTGCTCTGCTGTATGTTTGTTCAACTAAGAGCTCCTAGAAGAAACGTGTTGCTATCTCTCTGAATATAAACATAAATTCAACTGTCTTAGTTGAATGAACATACGGCAGAGCAGTTTGAAAGATACGTTTGTTTTGTGTTTTAGATGCAGTTTCACAGCCATTTCTCAAATGCTTGGATTTTGTTGGAAATATTACTTTTCTGATTCTTTACAGAAGAAGTTTACAGGCTGTTGGAAACACACATCAGTTTTACTCTGTATGTTGCATGCACACATTGAAGACCATTCTTTTAGGTAGCTGAGTTTTTGTTTTAGAACAAGATATTTTTCAATCCACCTTGTACTCTCATTCACTCTGGAATAGAAAAACGCAGCTCCTAGGTGTAAGGTGTTTGTAACTCTCTGAATCTAAACATAGATTCAACTCTCTGCGTTGAATGAGCATTCAGCAGAGTAGTTTGAAAGATACCTTTGTTTTGTGTTTTAGAGGCTGTTTCACACCTATTTCCTAAATGCTTGCAATTGGCTGGAAATATCCGTTTTCTGATTCTTTACAGAAAGGCTTTACAACCTTCTGCAAACACACATCTGTTCAACTCCGTAAGTTGAATGTACACATAGAAGACCATTCTGTCAGGCAGCTGCGGTTTTGTTATAGAACCAGATATTTCTCAAGACAGCGTGTACTCCCATTCACTCTGGAATATAAAAATGCAACTCCTAGATGAAACGTGTTTCTAAATCTCTGAATCTAATCATAGATTCAACTCTCTTAGTTGAATGAAGATACAGCAGAGCGGTTTGAAAGATACGGTGGTTTTGTGTTTTAGATGCAGTTTCACAACTATTTCTTAAAAAGTTGGTTTTGGCTCTAAATATTTGTTTTCTGATTCTTTTTTTAAATTTTTTATTGCATTTTAGGTTTTGGGGTACATGTGCAGAACATGCAAGACAGTTGCATAGGTACACACATGGCAGTGTGTTTCGCTTCCTTTCTCCCCTTCACTCACATTTGGCATTTTCCCCCAGGCCATCTCTCCCCACCTCCCCCCTCACTGGTCCTCCTCTTTTCCCTCAATAGACCCCAGTGTTTAGTACTCCCCTCCCTGTGTCCATCTGTTCTCATTTTTCATCACCCACCTATGAGTGAGAATATGCAGTATTTCATTTTCTGTTCTTGTGTCAGTTTGCTGAGAATGATGTTTTCCAGATTCATCCATGTCCCTACAAATGACACAAACTCATCACTTCTGATTGCTGCATAATATTCCATGGTGTATATGTGCCACATTTTCCCAATCCAGTCTATCATCAATGGGCATTTGGGTTGATTCCAGGTCTTTGCTATTGTAAACAGTGCTGCAATGAACATTCGTGTACATGTGTCCTTATAGTAGAACGATTTATAGTCCTTTGGATATATACCCAGTAATGGGATTGCTTGGTCAAGTGGAATTTCTATTTTCAAGGCCTTGAGGAATCACCACACTGTCTTCCACAATGGTTAAACTAATTTACACTCCCACCAACAGTGTAAAACTGTTCCTGTTTCTCCACATCCTCTCCAGCATCTGTTGTCTCCAGATTTTTAAATGATCGCCATTCTAACTAGCGTCAGATGGTATCTCAATGTGGTTTTGATTTCCATCTAATGACAAGTGATGATGAGCATTTTTTCATTTGTTTGTTGGCCTCATGTATATGTTTTTTTGTAAAGCATCTGTTCATATTCTTTGCCCATTTTTGAATGGGCTTGTTTGTTTTTTTTCCTGTAAATCTGTTTGAGTTATTTGTAAATTCTGGATATCATCCCTTTGTCAGATGCATAAACTGGAAAAATGTTTTCCCATTCTGTTGGTTGCTGATTCTCTCAAGTGACTGTTTCTTCTGCCGTGCAGAAGCGGTGGAGTTTGATTAGGTCCCATTTTTCTTTTTTGGCTTTTGTTGCCAATGCTTTTGGTGTTTTGGTAATGAAGTCCTTGCCTACTCCTATGTCCTGAATGGTTTTTCTTCTAGGGTTTTTATGGTGCCAGGTCATGTGTTTAAGTCTTTAATCCATCTGAAGTTAATTTTAGTGTAAGGTGTCAGGAAGGGGTCCAGTTTCTGCTTTCTGCACACGGCTAGCCAGTTACCCCAACACCATTTATGAAACAGGGAATCCTTTCCCCATTGCTTGTTTTTGTCAGGTTTATCAAAGATTGTATGGTTGTAGATATGTTGTGTTGCCTCCGTTGCCTCTGTTTTGTTCCATTGGTCTATATCTCTGTCTTGGTACCAGTACCATGCTGTTTTGATTACTGTAGTCTGGTAGTATAGTTTGAAATCCGGCAGTGTGATGCCTCCCGCTGTGTTCTATTTGCTTATAATTGCCTTGGCTATTCGGGCTCTATTTTGGTTCCATATGAAGTTTATGGTGTCTTTCCCAGTTCTGTGAAGAAAGTCAATGGTAGCTTGATGGGGATAGCATTGATTCTGTAAATTACTTTGGGCAGTATAGCCATTTTCACGATATTAATTCTTCCTAACCATGAACATGGAATGTTTCTCCATCTGTTTGTGTCCTCTCTTATTTTGTTGAGCAGTGGTTTGTAGTTTTCCTTGAAGAGGTCCCTTACGTTTTTTGTGAGTTGTATTCCTAGGTATTTTATTCTTTTTGTAGCAATTGTGAATAGCAGTTCGCTCTTCATTTGGCTCTCAATAAGTCTGTTATTGGTGTAGAGAAATGCTTGTGATTTTTGCACATTGATTTTATATCCTGAGACTTTGCTGAAGTTGCTTATCAGTTTCAGGGGTTTTTGGGCTGAGGCGATGGGGTCTTTTAGGTATACTATCATGTCGTCTGCAAATAGAGACAATTTGGCTTCCACCTTTCCTATTTGAATACCCTTTATTTCTTTTTCTTGCCTGATTGCTCTGTGTAGAATGTTCAGTACTATATTGAATAGGAGTGGTGAGAGAGGGCATCCTTGTTTAGTGCCAGATTTCAAAGGGAATGCTTCCAGTATTTCTTCATTCAGTATGATATTGGTTGTTGGTTTGTCGTAAATAGCTTTTATTACTTTGAAATACGTTCCATCTATACCGAGTTTATTGAGGGTTTTTAGTGTAAAGAGTTGTTGAATTTTGTCAAATGCCTTCTCTGCGTCAATTGAGATAATAATGTTTTTGTTTTAGGTTCTGTTTATGTGGTGAATTACATTTATAGACTTGCATACATTGAACCAGCCTTGCATCCCCGGGATGAATCCTTCTTGATCATGATGGATAAGTTTTTGATGTGCTGTTGCAATTGGCTTGCCAGTATTTTATTGAAGACTTTTGCATCTATGTTCATCATGGATATTGGCCTGAAGTTTACTTTTCTTCTTGGGTCTCTGCTGGGTTTTGGTATCAGGATTATGTTGGTCTCATAAAATGATTTGGGAAGGATTCCCTCTTTTTGGATTACTTGGAATAGTCTCAGAAGGAATGGTACCAGCTCCTCTTTGTGTGTCTGGTAGAATTCGGCTGTGAACCCATCTGGACCTGGGCCTTTTTGTGTGGTAGGCTCTTAATTGCTGCCTCGACTTCTGACCTTGTTATTGGTCTATTCATAGTTTCAGCTTCCTCCTGGTTTAGGCTTGGGAGGACACAGGTGTCCAGGAATTCATTCATTTCTTCCAGGTTTACTAGTTTATGTGCATAGAGTTGTTTGTAATATTCTCTGATGATGGTTTGAATTTCTTTGGAGACTGTGGTGATTTCCCCTTTATCGTTTATTATTGCATCTATTTGGTTGTTCTCTCTTTTCTTTTCTATCAATCTGGCTAGTGGTCTATTTTGTTGTTCTATTCAAAACACCAGCTTTTGAATTTATTGATTTTTTGAAGGGTTTTTTGTGTCTCTATCTCCTTCAGTTCAGCTCTGATCTTAATTATTTTTTGTCTTCTGTTAGGTTTTGAGTTTTTTTGATTTTGCTCCTCTAGCTCTTTCTATTTTGACGATAGGGTGTCAAAGTTGTATCTCTCCACTCTTCTCATATGGGCACTTATTGCTATATATTTTTGTCTAGAGACTGCTTTAAATATGTCCTCAATATTCTGGCATGT
This sequence comes from Callithrix jacchus, assembly GCF_049354715.1. Classification (NCBI taxonomy): domain Eukaryota; kingdom Metazoa; phylum Chordata; class Mammalia; order Primates; family Cebidae; genus Callithrix; species Callithrix jacchus. Next base: position 59,826,944 of record NC_133503.1, on the reverse strand, counting down.
TGTGTCTTCGTTCTCATTGGTTTTGAAGAATTTCTTTATTTCTGCCTTCATTTCATTGATTATCCAGTCAACATTCAAGAGCCCGTTGTTCAGTTTCCATGAAGCTGTACGGTTCTGGGTTAGTTTCTGAATTCTGAGTTCTAACTTGATTGCACTATGGTCTGAGAGACTGTATGTTATGATTTCAGTTGTTTTGCATTTGCTGAGGAGTGCTTTACTTCCAATTATGTGGTTAATTTTAGAGTAGGTGTGATGTGGTGCTGAGAAGAATGTATATTCTGTGGATTTGGGGTGGAGAGTTCTGTAAATGTCTATCGGGTTTGCTTGTTCCATGTCTGAGTTCAAGCCCTGGATATCTTGTTAATATTCGGTCTGGTTGATCTGTCTCATATTGACGGTGGAGTGTTAAAGTCTCCCACTATTATTGTGGGGAGTCTAAGTCTCTTTGTTAGTCATTAAGAACTTGCCTTATACCTGGAATCAACCCAAATGCCCATTGATAATAGACTGGATTGGAAAAATGTGGCACATATACACCATGGAATATTATGCAGCAATCAGAAATGATGAGTTTGTGTCGTTTGTAGGGACATGGATGAATCTGGAGAACATCATCCTCAGCAAACTGACACAAGAACAGAAAATGAAACACCGCATATTCTCACTCATAGGCGGGTGATGAAAAATGAGAACACATGGACACAGAAAGGGGAGTACTAAACACTGGGGTCTATTGGGGGGAAAAGGGGAGGGCCAGTGGGAGGGGGAGGTGGGGAGGGTAGCCTGGGGAGAAAAGCCAAATGTGGGTGAAGGGGAGAAGAAAAGAAAGCACACTGCCATGTGTGTACCTACGCAACTGTCTTGCATGCCCTGCTCATGTACCCCAAAACCTATAATCCAATAAAAAATTAAAAAAAATTAAAAAATAAAAAAAAGAACTTGCCTTATTTATCTGGGTGCTCCTGTATTGGGTCCATATATGGTTAGGATCGTTAGGTCTTCTTGTTGTATCGATGTTTTAACCATTATCTAATGATCTTATTTGTCTCTTTTGATCTTTGTTGTTAAAATCTATTTTATCAGAGATGAGAATTGTAACTCCTGCTTTTTTTTGCTCTCCATTTGCTTAGTAAATTTTCCTCCATCCCTTTATTTTGAGCCTTTGTGTATCCTTGCATGTGAGATGGGTTTCCTGGATACAGCACACTGATGGGTTTTGGTTTTTTATTTAATTTGCCAGTCTGTGTCTTTTGATTGGTATATTTAGCTCATTTTTATTTATGGTAAATAGTGTTATGTGTGAATTTGATACTGCCATTTTCCTGCTAGCTGGCTGTCTTGCCTGTTGATGTAGATTCTTTATTTTGTTGATGCTCTTTAGCATTTAGTGTGTTTTTGGGATGGCTGGTACTGGTTGTTTCTTTCTATGTGTAGTGCCTCTTTCAGGACCTCTTGTAAAGCAGGACTGTTGGTGACAAAATCTCTAAGTACTTGCTTGTTTGCAAAGGATTTTATTTTTCCTTCACTTCTGAAGCTCAGTTTGGCTGGATATTAAATTCTGGGTTGAAAGTTCTTTTCTTTAAGGATGTTGAATATTGGCCCCCACTCTCTTCTGGCTTGCAGAATTTATGCTGAGAGATCTGCTGTTAGTCTGATGGGCTTCCCTTTGTGGGTGACCTGACCTTTTTCTTTGGCTGCCCTTAGTATTTTCTCCTTCATTTCAACCCTGGTGAATCTGACGATTATGTGCCTTGGAATTGCTCTTCTTGCGGAATGTCTTTGTGGTGTTCTCTGTATTTCCTGAATTTGAGTGTTGGCCTGCCTTGCTAGGTTGGGAAAATTTTCCTGGATAATATCCTGAAGAGTATTTTCCAGCTTGGATTCGTTTTCTTCATCACGTTTTGGTACACCTATCAAATGTAGGTTAGGTCCCTTCACATAGTCCCATATTTCTTGGAGACTTTGTTCATTCCTTTTTGCGATTATTTCTCTAATCTTGGTTTCTCATTTTATTTCATTGAGTTGATCTTCGACTTCTGATATTCTTTTTTCTACTTGTTCAATTCGGCTGTTTAGACTTGTGCTTGCATCGCGACCTTCTCGTGGTGTGTTTTTCAGCTCCTTCAATTCATTCATATTCCTCTCTAAGTTATTCATTCTTGTTATTATTTCCTTGAATCTTTTTTCAAATCTTTTTTCAAGGTTCTTAGTTTCTTTGCATTGATTTAAAACATGTTCTTTTAGCTCACAGAAGTTTCTCATTACCCACCTTCTGAAGTCTAATTTCGCCATTTCATCACAGTCATTCTCCATCTAGCTTTGTTCCCTTGCTGGTGAGGAGTTTTGGTTCTTTGTTGGAGGCGAGGTTTTCTGGTTTAAGGTGTTTTCCTCCTTTTTGCACTGGTTTCTTCCCATCTTTGTGGATTTATCCACCTGTCATTGAGTAGTTGCTGACTTTTTGATTGGGTCTCTGAGTGGACGCTTAGATTGTTGATGATGAAGTATTTCTGTTACTTGGTTTTCCTTCTCCAAGTCTAGCCCCTTTGTTGTATGACTGCTGAGGTTCCCTCCAGACCCAGCTTTTCTGGGGTACACCTATAGCTGCTGCAGAACAGTGAGTTATGCTACCAGTTTCTCCTTCTCCTCTCTTTGTCCTAGAATGATGCCCACCAAGTGTCAGTCTGATCAGTCTTTTTTTGGTGACTCTTTGGATGTACAGGGGTCAGGGAGCTGCTTGAGGAGGCGAATTGTATTTTATAGAAGCTCAAGAGCTGAGTTATGAGCTCCGTTGTTCATTCAAGGCTTTTAGGCTGCTATGCTTAAGTCTGCTGCAGCAGAACTCATAAAACCCCTTCTTCTCCTCAGATGCTCTGTCTCGGGGAGTTGGGGCTTTCTTTATGAGTGTCTGTTGCACTGTCTTGCCCAGCTAGGAGGCAGTCTAGTCACTATTTTCCTGCAGAGGCTCCGCCATGCTGGGCTGGGGTCCCCACTGTTGCTGCAGGCTCTGCCCTGATGCCACAGTCTCCACCCTGTGGTGGAGTCTCTCTGTTATGGCGGGTTGCCTCAGCAACAGCAGGCTGCATCAGCAATGGGAGTGTACCTCAATAGGGGTGGATTTCCTTGGTAATGGCGGACACCCTCCCCCACCAAGCTTCACCATCCTGGGTTCTGGTGTGCCTGCAGTGAGCCTCTCTACCTGGAGCCTTTTGAACCGCTGCTTTGTTTGTCCCTGTGGGGGTGAAACTTACCGAGCCTGCTCACCTGGCTCTCTGCTGGAGAGCACCTTTTTTCAAAAAAAATGTGAATGGTTGACTCTCTCCCATGTGTTTTGATCGCCTGCTGTTATGGCCCCAGGATCTTTGTGATTTTCCGTGCAATGACCCACTGCGCTGGCTCAAACACCACTTCCTAGGACTCTTCTGGTTGGGCTCACTGTCCAAGTCCTGTTTAATCAGATGGATATGCTAATCCGCCCTTGCAAGTCTCAAATTGCCGGTTTAACAGAACACCCAGACCACTGCGCTTTGTGTGGAGTGTTGCGGAGTGCCGCTGCACTGTGGCTCTGGCCAAAGTGGTCGCACCAGCCAAAACAGGTGCGCTGGTGTCCCGTGTCTCTCCTACACCTGGGGACTTCCCCTTTCTGTGGGCAACAAAGATCCGTCTGGAAATGTGGCTTCGACTCATTCTCTGCACGTTAACAGAGCTGCAATCCTGGGTGGTTTATACCATGCCATCTTGAATCGACTCGAAAAGGTTTATAGACTGTTGCAAACACACATCAGTTTAACTCTGTATGTTCCATGCACACATTGAAGACCATTCTGTTAGGTAGCTCCATTTTCGTTTTAGAACCAGATATTTCTCGATACAGGGTGTACTCACATTCACTGTGAAATATAAAAACCCAGCTCCTAGACAAAACCTGCTTCTTACTCTCTGAATCCAAATATAAATTAAACTCTCTAAGTTGATTGAGCATACGGCAGAGCAATTTGAAAGATACGTTTGTTTTGTGTTTTAGATGCAGTTTCACAGCTATTTCTTAAATGCTTGGATTTGGCTGGAAATATCCATTTTCAGATTCTTTACAGAAGGGTTTACAGACTGTTGCAATAACACATCAGTTTAACTCTCTATGTTGAATGCACACATTGAAGACCATTCCGTCAGGCAGCTCTGTTTTCGTTTTAGGACCAGATATTTTTCAATACAGCCTGCACTCCCATTGACTCTGGAATATTAACACACAGCTCTTAGACGAAACGTGTTTCTAACTGTCTGAATCTTAACACAGATGCAACGCTCTTAGTTGGACGAACGTATGGCAGACCAGTTTGAAAGATACGTTTTTTTGTGTGTTTTAGACACGGTTTCACAGCTATTTCATAAATGCTTGGATTTTGCTGAAAATATCCGTTTTCCGATAATTTACAGAAAGGGTTTACAGACTGCTGCAATCACACAACAGTTTAACTCTGTAAGTAGAATGCAGACATTGAAGACCATTGTGTTAGGTAGCTCCGTTTTCTTTTTACAACCAGATATTTCTCAATACACCGTGTACTCCCATTCACTCCATAATTTAAAAACGCAGCTTCTAGACAAAACGTGTTTTTAATTCTCTGAATCTAAAAATAGATACAAATCTCTTAGTTGAATGAAAATACAGCAAAGTAGTTTAAAATATAGCTTTGTTTTGTATTTTAGAGGCAGTTTCACAGCTATTTCTTAAATGCATGGAATTGGCTGGAAATATCCATTTTCTGATTCTTTACAGAAAGGGTTTACAATCTCCTCAAACACATCAGTTTAACTCTGTAAGTTGAATGCACACATAAAAGACCATTTTGTCAGGCAGCTCCAGTTTTGTTTTAGAACCAGATAATTCTCAATACACTGTGTACTCCCATTCACTCAGGAATATCAAAACCCAGCTCATAAATGAAAGAGGTGTTTCTACCTCTCTGAATCCAAACATAAATTCGACTGTCTTAGTTGAACGAACATACAGTATAGCAGTCCTAAAGATTAGTTAGTTTTGTGTTTTAGACTAAGTTTCACAGCTATTTCTTAAATGCTTGAATTTGGGTGGAAATATCAGTTTTCAGATTCATTACAGAACGAAATTAAAGACTGCTGCAATCACACATCAGTTTAACTCTGTAAGTTGAATGCTCACCTTGAAGACCATTCAGTTAGGTAGCTCCGTTTCCGTTTTAGAACCAGATATTTCTCAATACAGAGTGTACTCTCATTCACTCTGGAATATAAAAACGCAGCTCCTAGATGAAACGTGTTTCAAACTCTCTGAATCTAAACGTAGATTCAACTCTTTTAGTTGAATGAGCATATAGCAGAGTAGTTTGAAAGATACCTTTGTTTTGTGTTTTAGAGGCGGTTTCACAGCTATTTCTTAAATGCATGTAATTGGCTGGAAATATCCCTGTTCTGATTCTTTACAGAAAGGGTTTACAATCTCCTGCAAACACACATCAGTTTATCTCGGTATGTTGAATGCACACATAGAAGACTATTCTGTCAGGCAGCTCCAAATTTGTTTTAGAACCAGATATTTCTCAATACACTGTGTTCTCCCATTCACTCAGGAATATCAAAACCCAGCTTGTAGACGAAAGGTGTTTCTACCTCTCTGAATCTAAACATAGATTCGACTCTCTTAGTTGAACGAACATACAGCAGAGTAGTTTGAAATATACGTTTGTTTTGTATTTTAGACGCAGCTTCACAGCTATTTTTAAATGCTTGGATTTGGCTGGAAATATCCGTTTTCAGAATTTTTACAGAACAGGATTACAGACTGCTGCAATCACACATCATTTTAACTCTCTAAGTTGAATCCACACATTGAAGACCATTTTGTTTGGTAGCTCCGTTTTTGTTCTAGAACCAGATATTTCTCAAGACAGAATGTACTCCCATTCACTCTGGAATATCAAAACGCATCTCCTAGATATAACGTGTTTCTAACTCTCTGAATCTAAACATAGATTCAACTCTCTTAGTTGAATGAGCATACAGCAGAGTAGTTTGAAATATACGTTTGTTTTGTGTTTTAGACGCAGTTTCACAGCTATTTCTTAAATGCTTGGATTGGGCTTAAAATGTCTGCTTTCTGATTCTTAACAGAAAGTGTTTACCAACTGCTGCAAACACACATCAGTTTAACTCTGTAAGTTAAATGCACACATTGAAGACCATTGTGTTAGGTAGCTCTGTTTTTGTTTTAGATCCAGATCTTTCTCAATACAGCATGTACTTTCAATGACTCTGGAATATCAAAATGCAGCTTCTAGATAAAACGTGTTTTTAACTCTCAGAATCTAAACATAGATTCAACTCTCTTAGTTGAACGAACATATGGCAGAGCAATTTGAAAGATACATTTGTTTTGTATTTTAGAGGCAGTTTCACAGCTATTTTTAAATGCTTGGATTTGGCTGGAAATATCCTTTTTCTGATTTTTTTACTGAAAGGGTTTACAAACTGCTGCAAACACAGAGCAGCTTAAATTTGTTAGTTGAATGCACACACTGAAGACCATTCAGTTAGGTAGCTCCGTTCTCATTTTAAAACCAGATATTTCTCAAGACAGTGTGTACTCTGATTCACTCTGGAATATCAAAACGCAGCTCCTAGACGAAACGTGTTTCTACCTCTCTAAATCTAACCATAAATTTGATTGTCTTAGTTGAATGAACATACAGTTGAGCAGTTTGAAAGATACGTTTGTTTTGTGCTTTAGATGCAGTTTCACAGCTATTTTTGGGTGGAAATATCCGTTTTCAGGTAATTTACTTAAAGGGTTTACAGACTACTGCAATCACACATCCGTTTTACTCTATAAGTGCAATGCACACATTGAAGACCATTCTGTTAGGTTGTTCCGTTTTTGTTTTAGACCCAGATATTTCTTAAAAAAGCATGTACTCCCATACACTCCGGAATATCAAAACGCAGCTCCTAGAAGAAACGTGTTGATAACTCTCTGAATCTAAACATACATTCAACTCTCTTAGTTGAACAAACATACAGCAGAGCAGTGTGAAATATACGTTTGTTTTGTGTTTTAGATGCAGTTTCACAGCTATTTCTTAAATGCTTGGATTTCGCTGGAAATATCCATCTTCAGATCCTTTACAGAAGGATTTACAGACTGCTGCAATATCACATCAGTTTAACTCTCTACGTTGAATGCACACATTGAAGACCATTCTGTTAGGTAACTCCGTTTTTGTTTTAAAACTAGATATTTCTCAATACAGCGTGTGCTTCCATTCACTCTGGAATATACAAACACAGCTCTTAGATGAACCGTGTTTCTAACTCTCTGAATCTAAACATAGATGCAACTTTCTCAGTTGAACGAACATACGGCAGAGCAGTTTGAAAGATACGTTTGTTTTGTGTTTTAGACGCAGTTTCACAGCTATTTTTAAAATGCTTGCATTTGGCTGAAAATATCCGTTTACTGATTCGTTACAAAAAATATTTACAGACCGCTGCAAACACACATTAGTTTCACTCTGTAAGTTGAATGCACACAAAGAAGACGATTATGTTAGGTAGCTTTGTTTTTGTTTTAGAACCAGATGTTGCTCAATACAGCGTGTACTTCGATTCATTCTGGAATATCAAAACTCCCATTCTAGACGAAATGTATTTCTACCTCTCTGAATCTAAACATAGATTGGACTCTCCTTGTGGAATGAACATACAGTAGAGCAGTTTGATTGATACATTTGCTTTGTATTTTAGACTCAGTTTTACAGCTATTTCATAAATGCTTAGATTTGGTTGAAATATTTGTTATCTGATTCTTTGGATATTTCCATTTTCTGATTCTTTACATAAATGCTTTTCAGACTGCTGCAAACACAGAGCAGCTTAACTTTGTTAGTTTAATGCACACATTGAAGACCATTCTGTTAGGTAGTTCCATTTTCGTTTTACAACTGATATTTCTCATTACAGCGTGTACTCCAATTCACTCTGGAATATTAAAACGCAGCTCCCAGACAAAACGTGTTTCTAACTCTCTGAATCTAAACATAGATTCAACTCTTTAAGTTCAATGAACATTCAGAAGAGCAGTGTGAAAGATACGTTTGTTTTGTGTTTTAGACGCAGTTTCACCGCTATTTCTTAAATGCTTGGATTTGGCTGGAAATATCCGTTTTCTGATTCTTTACAGAAAGGGTTTACGGACTGCTGAAAACACACATCAGTTTCACTCTGTATGTTTCATGCACACTCTGAAGAACATTCTGTTAGGTAGCTCCCTTTTTGTTTTTGAACTGGATATTTCTCAATACAACCTGTACTCCCATTCACTCTGGAATATCAAAACACAGCTCCAGGATGAAACGTATTTCCAACTCTCTGAATTTAAACATAGATTCAATTCTCTTAGTTGAACAAACATACAGCAGAGTAGTTTGAAAGATTCGTTTGTTTTTTGTTTTAGACGCAGTATCACTGCTATTTTTTAAATTCTTGGATTTGGCTGGAAATTTCTGTTTTCTGATTCTTTACAAAATGGGTTTACAAACTGCTGCAAACACACATCAGTTTAACTCTGTAAGTTGAGAGCACACATTGAAGACCATTTTGTTAGGTAGCTCCGTTTTTGTTTTTGAACCTGATATTTCTCAATACAAAGTGTACTCCCATTCACTCTGGAATATCAAAACATAGCTCTTAGTTGAAACGTGTTTATAGCTCTCTGAATCTAAACATAGATTCAACACTCTTAGTTGAACGAACAAACAGCAGAGCAGTTTGAAAGATACTTTTTTTTGTGTTTTATACACAGTTTCACAGGTATTTCTTAAATGCTTGGATTTGGCTTGAAATATCCCTTTTCTGATTCTTTACAGAAAGGGTTTACAAACTGCTGCAAACACACATCATTTTAACTTTGTAAGTTGAATGCACACATTGAAGATCATTCTGTAAGGTATCTCTGTGGGTGCCTGGCACATCTGCTGGTGGTTTCCGATCAGTGGAGAGCCTCAGTTTCACTCAAGTGTTCTTAACCTAAAAGAGGATGTGCATGGAAGAAAAGATAGATAGGGAGTGGGGTCTGAAAAACTGCCAGGCAATTCCAGAGCAGCAGGTGCCAAGATAGCAAGTTTATTTTTGCACACCACAGATTATATACCTTTCAGTGCTTGAGGAGTGATGTGCATTCCATTGTATCTTGAAATAAAATCAAGAACATAAATCACAAGAATAATGGTACAGAAAATATTACTCTTAATCGTAGGGTGTACAGCAAATGGACAATAAATTTGCATAAAAGGGTCATAAATCTAAACATATGTTTATCTAAGATCAAACAAAGAAATAAGATTGTTAACAAGGTACAGCTGGACCTTTCCAAATGTCATTCTTACCTTGCCTATTCATATAGGATGATCTGCAAACAATATTTTGTTAGCAGAGGTAAACAAAGTCATACAGTTATTGTGCAGAGAAGGAACTAGGAGGCACACAATGTCTAACCATACAATGTCTCATTAGACCACAAGGGCTGAGCTCAGCCATCATGTTGCAAATGTCAGAGGCAAAGATTGATGTTTATAAAATCAGTGCAACCAGACTTCCTCTTTTACCTTAGCTCAACAGCCTCTAGAAGAGGAGAAATGTGTATGGGCTCAAGCTCAAGATGGCGAGGGTCCTGTCAAGGGCCCTTTGTAAGAGCGATCCCACATTTCCTCCATTTTTAGATTTTAAATGCAACTCAAAATGTTTGAGCTGCATCTTCTGCAGGGAGGAGAACACAAGGCAAAAGATGAAAGGCAGGCACACGATTAGTAAAAGAACACAGCCACCAACTGCAAGGATTGAAGAAAATTATGGTAGATGGAAGTCCTCGGTCCAAGGAGACAGGGTGTTAATGATGTCATGAGCAATTGTGCCATCCTCAGGAAACTCTCTGTCAGAAAAATCAATAGCATGAATTTGTTGTTGTAATTTAGGAATATCCAATGATATATTATAATGAGTCCATATACCTTGTAAGTGAGCCTTAACTAAGGGCCAATTCCATTGAGTATCATTATAGGGAGTATTAGTAACACAAATATACTTAAAATCCACATGACAACGAAGAGTAAGACGATTTTTAATATTATACCCCTTTTCTCCAATTATGTTAACAGTTTCTTTTAAAGCATTAAGTTTAGCCTCAATTTTCTTTTCAATGTCCATTTGAGTTCCCATAGTAACTGAAATATTTTTTGTCAAATAATTAACATAAGAAGCAGTTTGAACACTATGAGCAAGACTAACAGCCACAGTGGCAGCAGTAGCCACAACAGAAACAATAGCTATAATACTAGCAATGAGAATACCAATAAATTGTCTTGGCCTTAACAGAAGTTCACAGACTTCATGAAAAATTTGTAAAGCTCTTTCATCATGCTAATCACCAGAAATGTTAACAGGAAGCAAAACATAAGGAGGTTGATGAACAATCAATATTGTAGAAGTAGGAAACATAAAGGAGTCAATACAATTGGTGAGGGTACAATTAAGGCAAGAAATTGAATAATGTCCATTGTTTTCAGAAAAAGAAACATTACCAAGTAAAATAGCATAGGGGGATGCAACACAAGATTGAATGTATACATGACCTTTACCTGGATAGGCACGGCTACGAGAGCCAGCATAATAATAACTGGGTACAAAGACAAAAACAATTTCCAAAGAGAGGTGTAAGTTGTGCCCTTATCAGTGGTAAAAATAGGAGTGCTCCACCCACCGGGCATTTCATAATGAGTTAGATCGTCACGTGAAGGGTTAGGAATAAACCAGTCATACAAAGTAAAACTAGAAGGCAGAGTATAATACAGAGCTTGTTTTTGATTAGGATAACAAAACTGCCATGGGGGAGAAGGATTAAAGGGAGCGTTGCTAGGGTGACATAGTTGTCGTTCCATGGAAAAAAAAATTAGGAGAACACATGTTAGGAGATTTCTGAATACTAAGATAAAATAGTGTCCAGTCTCTTTTAAAAATAGACTTACTAGGGAAGAGAGTGGAAGGGCTATTGTATGCTTGTAATGCTTAGCTCTTAAAGGAAAGCAGAAGTTTCCAGGAATAGCTGGAGGAGGGGAAGGTTGTAAAGAAACATAATCACTGTAAGAAAATTTATCATATATAAAAGAAGCATAAAAACACATAGGAGAAGCAATGGCCTGAGCTGTATATGTGTAATTGGCAAGTTGGGGAATAATATGAGAGGAAGAAGGAAAGCCAAGTATAGAGGTATCATTAATGTAAATAGGAATAGCAGGATCATCCCAAGTAACAGGTCTTAAGACAGGTGGATCAGGAACATAGGCCCACAGCATTTGGTGGGTAGAGGGGGGAGAATGAGGAACAGGAAAAGCAGTAGCTTGTTCACAAGCCAAAATAGCAATCATTGCAAGAAACAAAGTAACAGTATTTCTAGAATGCCCTTGTTTCTGAACAAGATCAGAGGCTTCAGCACTAAGATGGCAAAGTTGATTCCAGGAAGGTAGAGGTACATCATGGTATGATGAATTACATCTGTTATTCTGTCGGGACCAGCATCTTCAACGAGTAGGAGTCGTCACTCGCAGTTGATGAAATCTCGGGATCAAGGAGTTTAAACTTCATTTGTTGTTTATGTTCATGCTTCACAAGGCCTTCAGGAACCCAAATAGTTGAATCAGCAGTCCTAGGAAAAACACAAACATGTCCTCGTCCCCATATGAGTACTGGATCTGGGCCATGCCACTGATTAGAAAGGGTGTCTTTCCAAAGAACTTCGGGGCGAGCCTTATGATCAGGATGCCAGAAGCGATCAGCAGCTGAACAGTTGTTGTTATCTAAAGTGAGAAAGTTTAATACATAGAGTGCATGACGAAGCCAGTCATGTGGTGACTTGGAGAAAGACACAGTATTAGAATCATTTTTTAGTTTGAATAGCAGATTTTTGAGAACAACATGGGAGTGTTCAACAATACCCTGGCCTTGAGGGTTGTAAGGAATACCTGTACAATGAGAGATTTGAAATTGTAACAAAATGACTAAAAGCTTTTACTAGTATATGCAGGACCATTGTCAGTTTTTAAAATCTTAGGCGGACCAATAATAGAAAACACCAGTAGACAATAAGAAATAACATCCTTAACTGCTTCTCCTGTATGAGCAGAAGCTACAAGAAAATAGAAAAAAGTATCAATCATTACATGAATAAATTTAAGCTTGCCAAAAGGAATAAAATGTGTAACATCCATCTGGTAAACATGAGCAGGTTGCAAACCCGCGCAGGTTAATTCCAAGGTGAATGGTGTGTGGGAGAAAAGAAACACAGGCAGGGCATTGTTTAACTATTTGTCTTGCCTGTTCCCTAGTAATGTGAAACTGTAGTCGGAGACTCCTTGCATTTTTCTGATGTATAGCATGGGAAGACTTGGCCTGTTGTACAGGAGAAAGAGCAGGAAAACTATTTTGAGTTAGGGTGTCAGCGGCAGAATTTACAGTAGCCAAGGGTCCGGGTAGGTTGGAGTGAGCTCTGATATGCCCTATAAAGAAAGAATGGAAACGGCATCTAAGAACCTGTTGGAGTAATCAAGACAGCATAGTATTGATGAGAAAATACACAAACAAATCAATATAACAGAATAGAGAGCTCAAAAGTAGATCTACACAAATATAGTAAGCTGTTCTTTGATGTAAGAGCAAAAGCAAATAAGCAAACAAAGGAAAATTTCTTCAACAATGCTGGAACAATTGAGTATCCCCAGGAGGCAGGGAGATCAAGATATAGACCTTACACAAACTAACTCAAAGTAGATCTCAGATATAACTACATCTAGTAAAGCTTCTAAAAGACAACATAAAAGAAAATCTTGATTACCTTCAGTTTGGTGACAACTAATTTATTTATTTATTTGTTTGTTTATTTAGAGATGAATATCATATGATGTTGCCCAGGTTGGTCTCAAACTCCTGAGCTCAAGCAATCCTCCCACCTCAGCCTCCTAAAGTGCTGGGATTACAGGTGTGAGCCACCACACCTGGCGTTGGTGACAACTTTTTAAAAACAACATCAAAAGCACAGTCCATGAAAAAAAAAGCCAGACTTCATTGAAATGTAAAACTTCTGCTTCATTGAACACAGATAAGAGACTGAGAAGAGAAGCCACAAACTAGGAGACAATATTTACAAAATGCATGTATAATAAAGAGCTTGTATCTACAATATGCAAAGATCTCTTAAAACTCAACAAAAAGAAAACAAACCACCCAATTTAAAAATGGGCAAAATATCTGAATAGACCCCTCACTGAAGATTTACTGATGGCAAATAAGCATATGGAAAGACGTTCTACATCTTATGTCATCAGGGGACTGCAAATTAAAACAACAATGTAGATAACACTACACGGCTATTAGAATGACCAAAACCCATACCTTTACCAACATCACCAAATGCTGGTAAAGGTATGGGGAAACGGGAACTCACACATTGTTGGGGGAATGCAAAATGGTGCAGCCACTTTGGAAGTCAGTTTGGTGGTTCCTCAAAAAAGCTAAACATAAGGCCAGGCATGGTGGCTCATGCCTGTAATGCCAGCACTTTGGGAGGCTGAGGTGGGTGGATCATGAGATCAGGAGTTAAAGACCAGCCTGGCCAACATGGTGATACCCCATAAAAATAGCCAGATATGTTGGTGGGCACCTGTAATCCCAGCTCCCAGGAAGCTGAGGCAGGAGAATCACTTGAACCAAGGGAGTAGAGGTCTCAGGGAGCCGAGATCATGCCACTGCACTCCAGCCTGGGTGACAGAGGGAGACTTAGTCTCAAAAAACAAACAAACAAACAAAACAAACACTAAACATATTCTCATCATAAGATCCAGCAACTGTGCCCCTCAGTATTTACCCAAATGAGTTGAAAAGGTATGTTCACACAAAAACCTGTACATGGATGTTTATAGCAGCTTTATTGAGAACTGACAAAATTGAAGCAGCCAATTTAGTAGCTGAATAAATAAATAAACCGTGGCCCATCCAGACAATGAATATTATGCCATGAAAAAAGAAAGGAGCTATCAAGTTACAAAAACATATGGAGGAGCCCTTAATGTGTACTGCTAGGTGAAAGAAGCCTGTCTGAAAAGGCTACCTACTGCATGATTCCAACTCTAAGACATTCTGGAAAAGACAAAGCTATAGTCACAATAAGAAGTCAGTGGATGCTAGGAGGTGGGGGAAGAAGAGATGAACAGGCAGAGCACAGAGGGGTTTCACAGCAGGGAAACAATTATTCTGTGTGATTTGATAATGGTGGATACACATCATTCTATGTTTGTCCAAACCCACAGAATTACTATGGATGAGCCCTAATGTAGACTATGGAGTTTAGCTTACACTGTATATATTAGTTCTTCAATTACAATAATGCAGCACACTAAAGCAAGATGGCAATGACAGAGGAAACTGAAGGGATGGAGTAATATGGGGACTCTGCATTTTCTACACAATTTTTCTTTAAATCGAAAACTGCTCCAAAAAATAAAATCTATTTATTTTTAGATGGAGTTTCACTCTGTCACCCAGGCTGGAGCGCAGTGGGGCAATCTCGGCTCACTGCAACCTCCACCTTCTGGGTTCAAGCAATTCTCCTGCCTCAGCCTCCTGGGAAGCTAGGATGACAGGCACCTGCCACCATGTCTGGCTAATTTTTGCAATTTCAGTAGAGATGGGGATTCATCATGTTGGTCAGGCTAGTCTTGAACACCTGGCCTCAAGTGACCTGCTTGCCTCAATCTCCCAAAGGGCTGGGATTACTGGTGTGAGCCACTATGCCTGGCCACAAGTCTATTCAATTAGAAAACAGGTTACAGAACATTACGTGTGATATGGTTTGGATCTGTGTCCCCACCCAAATCTCGTGTCTAATTATAATCCCCCATGTTGGAGGTGGGGCCTGGTGGAAGGTGACTGGATCTTGGGGGTGTTTTTCCCTGTCCCCAAGACAGTGAGTGAGTTATAGTGAGATCCGATTGTTTCAAAGTGTGTAGCCCCTCCACACTCACTCTCCATCCCCTCTCTCTCTTGCTCCTGCTCCCATCATGTGAGATGCAGCTCCGCCCTCACCTTCTGCCATGACTGTAAGACCCCTGAGGCCTCCCCAGAAGCAGATGCCAACACCATGCTTCCTGGACAGCCTGCAGAACTAAGTCAATTAAACCAATATTCTTTATAAATTGCCCAGCCTCAGCTATTTCTTTATAGCAATGCAACTGATAAATACAGTGGAACACTCAGATTTTCCTAAATAAATTTCCTAAATAAATATTTCCTAAATAAATATGGTAAATGAAAATTTATCCACCATGGTATGGCATGCACGGGGCATAGAGAATGACCTGGGAATCATGGAACATTTTATATTTTTTTGCCCACAGGGTAGAATGAATAATGCACTGATTTTTCTTATGACTGGCATGCATTATTTTACAATTAGAAAAAAATTAATTTGGCTACTTTAATGCGTGTGGTGGCTCATGCCTGTAATCCCAGCACTTTGGGAGGCCAAGACAGGCAGATCATTTGAGGTCAGAAGTTAGAGACCAGTCTGACTAATACAGTGAAACCCTGTCTCTACTAAAAAAATTTTTTTTTAAATAAGCAGGTGTGGTGGTACACAGCTGTAATCCCAGCTCTTTGGGAGGCTGAGATAGGTGGATCATTTGAAGTCAGGAGTTCAAGGCCAGCCTGAACAACATAATAAAACCCTGTCTCTAATAAACATTTTTTTTAAAATAGCCAGGTGTGGTGGTGTGTGCCTGTAATCTCAGCTACTCAGGAGGCTGAGGCAGGAGAACTGCTTGAACCTGGGAGGTGGAGGTTGCAGTGAGCCAAGATTGTGCCACTGCACTCCAGCCTGGGCGACACAGTGAGACTCCATCTCAAAAAAGGAGAAGAAGGAGAAGGAGGAGGAACAGGACGAGGAGGGGGAGGAGGAGGAGGAGGGGGAGGAGGAGGGGGAGGAAAAGTAAGAAGGAAGAAGAAAAGGAAGAAGAAAGAGAGGAAGAAGGAAGAAGAAGAGGAAGGAGAAAGAGAAGAAAAAGAAAGAATAAAAAGACTGATCTTGGAAAGAAAAAAAAAGAAAGAAAAAGTGAACTTTTCTTATTTTAGAGACAGGGTTTCTCTGTGTCACCTAGGCTGGATTCCAGTGGCGTGATCATAGCTCACTGCAACCTTGACGTCCTGGGCACCAGCGATTCTCCCGCTTCAGACTCTCAAGTAGCTGGGGCTACAGGTGCAGCACCATGCTCAGCTAATTTTTATTTATCTTTTTGTAGAGACAGGGTCTCATTACATTGCCCAAGCTGGTCTCAAACTCCTGGGTTCAAGCAATCCTCCCACCTAGGCCCTCAAAATGCTGGTATTCCAGACATGAGCCACAGGGCCTGGCCCCATAAGAGAACATTTTAATCAGCACTGGCAGAAGGCCACGGTGGGAGCCGAGGGATCTGGGGTTCACTAAGAGCTCACAGGGGGCTTTTGAGGGTTCACTCTCACCGGACAACACCATTTCACAGAATGGGCACTGAGGCTAAGATGCAGCCATGACACCCCCATGCCCGAGAATGCATAATGACTGAGCCAGGTGCAGACCTAGGTAGTCAGACAGCAACAGCCAACTCTACACGGCTGGCCCCCAATCCATCAGGAGTGCAAGGCCAAATATTACACTGCCCAGGGCACCCCAGTACTGAGCTTGACAGCAGAGAATGCTTCCAATGGTCCTTTCCTAAGGAGGGCACCAACACCCCGCCAGGGGGCAGGGGCTCAAGCGTTCTCCATCCACAGCACCACCACCCAGCTCATGCCCACCCTTCACTGTCACTCAAGCTTGGGCAGCCTGGAAAATCCAGGCTACAACTGCCAGTGCTCAACTCTACTCGGCCTTCATGGGTACTTTCTGAGTGAATGCCCACTACCCACAAGCAGGCCTGTGCTGGGAGCCTGGTGGCCAGGAAACAGGGCACAACAAATCCCATCTCATAAAGGCACTGGCAAAACAGGGGTGAACACCAAGTAGGTGGGGCCCTTCTGACTGTCATTCACTCACTCAACAAACTCCGGCCAAGCCCCATCACAAAGGGAACAGCGGAGGGGAGTGGGACTGAACCACCCCTCATCGCCCCAAAAGCTTTGCGAAAGGGACCTGTGCCACTTCATAACCAGCAATCCATGGTGACATGGCTTCCTGGGCTCAGAGTGCATCAGACACCTCAGGAAAGGAAAACAGGGTGTGAGGCAGGAGCCAGCAACAGCCAAGGCAGGCTCAGGTTAGCAGAGGGCAGGTGGGGTCCCCTCCAGAGGCCTCTCTCCAGGCTGAGATTCAGGATCTTTCTTCTCTGAGAATTTCATTCCTGGAGAAAGAAGAGTCCCAGCTGTCTGCCATCAAACCAGGTTGCCAGGCTGGAGCTCCTCCCAGGCCCATGTGAGGAAGAGCAAAGGCAGGTGGGGGCTGGATGGGAGCAGTCACTCACTCAGGCCCAGGAACACCGCACAGCTGGAGGGCTCAGTTGGGACCTGGGTCAGGCCATCCAGGTGACTACGGGCAAAGCAGGCCCACTCTCCAGGCCTCAGTTTCTCAGATGTACAGTGGGCAAACCCCTGCTGACCCAGGAAGAGTTTGCAGAGCACATGTCCTTGTCCATTTCACCCGCCTGACCATCTCCTTCCCTCACCTTTTCCAAAAATCCTCTGGGACTCCTCGCCCACCCCTAAGTCAGGCTCAAGAACCCCCCTGAGTTCCTTGGGGACAGCGTGGAGGTGTGCTGCTCTGCAGCCCATTATGGGCACTTCTGTTCTGAATCCAAGGTGTTTGCCCCACACCACTCCACCACGGTGGGATACCATCGCTTCAGCGCCAGTGTGTTGGATGTTATAGTTGATGGCAACAGAGACCCTCCATGCAGAAGATGAGAGGCCTGGAGCATCCTCAAGCCTGGCTGCCTTCCTCAGCCATCACCTCCCAAGACAGGGAACATTTTCCAGAGTAAAAGGCACCATGCTCGTGGCGCTGTGACATGATTCCAGGCAGGAGCCACTGTAACCCTCAGACTCTGGCTCCAATCTCGAGGGCTGGAGAATGCTGCAGGAGTAGGGCCACAACCTCCCAGGGAGCACCACCACCCCAGGGCTCTGTGAGCTGAGACATGCGTTTTCTTTCCACAGCTTCTGCTTCAAAGCACAGGCTGGGCCTTGGATGTACAGCACAGTGGAAGAGCCAGGCACACCTCCACCTCCCCCTGCCAGGACCAGGGCACTTCAAAGGCATGGAGGGGGCTGGGCCAGGCCTGGTTAAGATGACCATGGCTCCCAACAGGTGAGCAGCTGAAATCCACCTGAGGACTCAGCCAGCCCTGTCAGAGGGGCAGACCACCAGGCAGGTGGTTCTGTGGTCAGAACTGGCCTTCAGGGAGCTGGAAAACAGAGGCCCAAACTGCGCCTCTGCTGGCAGGTGGCAGACAGGCAGTGGGCTGGCAGTGGGCAAAGGCCAAGGTCCTAGCTGGGGGTGTGAGGTTGGCCTGCATCTGAGACCTGTGGGAGCTTAGGAGGTGGCCTATCCCATTGCCCTGGGGGTCCCATGGTTCACTGCACAACTCGGGTGCACTTAATTTTGTTATCATTGTTTTAATTTGGTCTGAGCCTTTGTTCTAGGCGGACAGTAATAGCTTTCCAAAGGCCAGATGGGTGAGGCTGGCCCTGGGCTTCCTCCCTCTTGGCCTCACTGCCAGGCTTATGTTAAAAGCGGCCAGGGGATGCACCACAGGCATTGCATCCTCAGAGCTGGAGCCACCCTCAGGACCAGGGAGACAGGGATTGTAAACGCAGCCACCCATGGGCCCAGCCAGATGCAGGGACAGGGAGCACACTCCTATCTGCAGGGAGCACCATCACCCAGGTGAAACAGGCCCCACAGCAGTGCGACCTTCCAGCTTTCAAATAAGATGAAAGCCCCGAAGCTCCCCTGTCATTGCCCACTTTCCACATAGTGCTTGTGGCTGATTCTAATTGATTTCTTTTTGAGACAACATCTCACTCTGTCACCCAGGCTGGAGTACAGTGGCACAATCTTGGCTCACCACAACTTCCACCTCCTGGTTCAAGTAATTCTCCTGCCTCAGCCTCCTGAGTAGCTGGGATTATATGCACCCACTACCACACCTGGCTAACTTTTGTATTTTTAGTAAAGATGAGGTTACACCATGTTGACCAGGCCGGTCTCAAACTCCTGACCTCAAGTGATCCACCCACATTGGCCTCCCAAAGTGCTGGGATTACAGGCATGAGCCACCACACCCTGCCTGATTCAAACTGGTTTTCCAGAGCAGTTGTTCAAACAACAAAATGGAAGGTGACAGTGGCCGGGTGCAGACAACAGCCCACCTCTTGCCATGCCATGCCATAGGCCTTACAGATATGGCACCTTAGGCCCAGAGAGGGGCAGTTGCCGGCCCAAAGCCACTCAGCACCTAATCTGGGTTGACTCTGGAAGGAAAACAGGCAGAAGCCAGTAACCTTGGCCAGGCCAGGTTTCAGGGTTGGCAAGCACCCAAAACAAAGGCAGTCTCACAGCCCGGCACACACAGCCCGAGGGGAGAAAACGCCCGGCAAAGGTGCTGCATGCAAAAGCCCGCACGGTGTGCCGGCCCACTGAGCACACCAGGGGGTCCTGTGAGACCTCAAAAGAAGGGGGATGCTGGGCACGTTGGCTCACACCTGTCATCCAGCACTTTGGGAGGCTGAGGCAGAGGATCACTTGAGCCCAGGAATTCCAGACCAGACTATTAACTTAGAGAGACCCCATCTCAAAAAAAGAAAGAAAAGGAAAAAAAAAAAGAAGGCAGGGAGGGAGGGAAAGAAAGGAAAGGGAAGAAAGAGAAAATGAAAGAAAGAGAGAAAGAAAAAGAAATAAAGAAATAGAGAAGAGAGAAAGAAAGAAAAAGAAAGAAACAAGAGTAAGAAAGAAATTAGCCAGGCATGGTGTTGTGCACCTGTAATCCCAGCTACTCGGGAGGCTGAAGTGGGAGGATCACTTGAGCCCAGAAGGTCGAGGCTGCAGTGAGCTGTGATTGTGACACTGCACTCCAGCCTGGAGCACAGCAAGACCTTGTCTGGAAAAAAGGCATCAGGAGGGGAGCGCCTTGCATCCTGATCTAGAATAATCTCCAAGAGAAACTGTAGAGAGAAAAAGGCAATTAGCAGAGCCATGTGTAGCGTGCCACCAGGAAGACCAAACTCGCGTGTGAGCCGACGTCTCCACGTGACCCTCCTGCACACATGGAACTGAGCCTGGGGGGAGCAGATGCCATCAGGGTCTGTTTATCCCTCTCTGCCTTTCCTGTGTGAACCCCGTGTTTCTGCTGACTCTTTAAAAATAATTCCTTTTAAACACTGTAAAATTCTGTCAGACGCCCTGCAGCTCAGCTCCATAGAAGCCTCGAGTCTTCTAAACTTCAAGGGGCGTGGAGACCACCCACATCGCCATGGCCAGCATTGGCTTTGCAGAGACCCAGACTCAAGATGAATCCTCCTGCTGCATCTTGCCCATCCACTGCTTCTCCACACACAGACCCCCGAGCTGTGGGCTCCACCGGGGGGGTCTTCCCACTGCCCCCAGCTCGGGTCAGAATGGCCACTGTGTCTGAAGGCTGCCAGTGTCACCCCCGCCAGGTCATGGCACTGATGCTCCCAGGAGCAACTCTCATCTATGGGACTTCCCTGTGTTCCGAGCATGTTGGGTGGGGCTCCCTTGGTATGGACAGACCCAGATCTTCAGGACACAGCAGCTCTCATGACATTGAGGCCTGCTAATGGCCTCCATTCAATCCATTGCCGCTGCAGCAATATTAGTAGGAGACAGTAGAAAGCTAATTTTTGAAGGATATCTAATAGTCAGTACACCTCATCAAGTCAGAGACATCCTAACCAAAAAGCAGAAAGATGGCTCACCAACTCCAGAATTTTAAAATATAAAGCTATCTTATTAAAGAAAGGTAATTTAACTATAACCACAGATAATTTGCTTAACCCAAAGGGTTTCTTGACAGAAAACCCATTGCTAAAAACAGAACACCTGTGTCTGGATTTAATTAACTGTCATCATACAAAGGTACGGCCAGACTTAGTAGAAACCCCCTTCAAAACAGGGCAGCACTTACTTAAAGATGGTTCCTCCCAGGTATTTGATAAAATACAACATAATGGGTATGCAGTAGTTAATGGGGAGATTCTACTCTATGGGACTTCCCTGTGTTCCGAGCAGATTGGGTGGGGCTGCCTTGGTGCAGATGGACTCAGGCCTTCAGGACAGACACAGCAGCTCTCACGACACTGTCGCATGTTTGCTCTGCAGGGTGCAGGGTGAGGCTGAGCTCACTCGGGTTCCTCCTCACACAGAAACACCACACAGGCTGCACTCTCTCCCGGATTTTCCTGAGCCCCTGGCCCTGCCAGCCATACTTCATATAAGCTACGGAGCCACTAGGAAGATTCCGTGGACCACACCTGCAACAGGCCTGGGGCTCTGCAGGGCTATGAACTCCGCCACAGGCACAGCCCCAAGGAGCCCCCGATGGCCAGCTCCGGGCAGCCATCCTGAGCCTGGGCCCACACAGTGCCTGTCTTGGAAGCAGACACCAGGTCCCAGCCTGCTCCGATGCCTGCCTGGCCTGCCAGCTGAACTTGGCCAAACCTCTGCTTCCTCCTCTAAATAATGGACAGAGGGAAGCCCAGCACCAGGTTGTAGTGAGATCGGCTAGATGAATTCCTGTTGTGCGTGAATTCATTCTCTGCTCCCACCACCGCTCTGGAATATGTTCAAAACCCTTCATGCTGACAAAATCCTCTCCCAGACATTGCTATAAACAGCAAAGATGTGATCTCCAGGACACAATGTCAAATGAAAAACACAAAGTGGAGAAAAGCGTAAGGTATAAGCCACCACACCCAGCCTGTGTGCAAAACACTTGAGCGCAAGTGTCTAAGACAGGCAGGAGGGGCCGTAACTCTGTGTATTTGCTTATTTAAACCATGTACAGGCAAATCAATACACAAAATAGTAAAATTGTCACTCATAGGTGAAAGGGAGGGGCTCAGTGTACAGGACGCAAGACCCAGGAATACAGCAAGACGTCTCTGAGATCCCATGACTTGGGAAACATATTAGTATTTTATGTAATCATACAAACAAATTTAAATTAAAAAAGTTATACAGGCTGCATGTGGTGGCTTATGCCTGTAATACCAACACTCTAGGAGGCTGGGGTGGGAGGATCACTGAGACCAGGAGTTCAAGGCCATCCTGGGCAATATAGCAAGACCCCATCTCTACAAAAAAATTTAAAAATTAGCTGGGTGTGGTGGTGCACACCTGTGGTCCTGATTTTATTAAGCTCATACTCTTTGCTTAATAAGGCAACTGAATGCTGGGACACAGGTCAGGCCCACCTGGCGTCCTGGGATTCCTGAGGTGCTTTAAAGGAGCCGTCCACCTTGGAAAAAGGGAAAAAGTTGCGGGGCAGGGAGCTGTGAGGACACAGCTCCTGTTCATGGCCTTCCCGGCAAAAGCAAGGAGGCTATATGTTACCACAGAAAACAGGCAGACCAAAGGCCCTGTAAAGCACCTGCCCTAGATGCCTCAGGAATTGGGACTGGGCTCAGTGGCTCACACCTGTAATTGCAGCACTTTGGGAGACTGAGGCAGGGGAATTGCTTGAGCCCAGGAGTTCAAGACCAGGCTGGGCAACATAGAGAGACTCTACCTCTACAAAAAAAAATTATTGTTAATTAGCTGGTGCAGTGGCTCAGCTACTCAGGAGGCTGAGGCAGGAGGCTCACTTGGGCCCAGGCAGTTGAGGATGCAGTGAGCTGTGACCTCATGACTGCACTTCAGCCCAGGCAATAGAGCAAGACCCTGTCTCCAAAAATACAAAAAAGAAAGATTCCTCGATATATCCTCAGGAGTTTTTGGAGAAAAGAAAGGAAAGAAAGAAAGAGAAAGAGAAGAAAGAAAGAAAAAGAAAGAAAGAAAGAAAGAAAGAAAGAAAGAAAGAAAGAAAGAAAGAAAGAAAGAAAGAAAGAAAAGAAAGAAGGAAAGAAAGAAAGGAGGGAGGAGGGAGGGAGGGAAGGGAAGGAAAGGGAGGAAAGGAAGAAAAGAAAAGAAGGGAGGAAGGAAGGAAGGAAGGAAGGAAAGAAAGAAAGAAAGAAAGAAAGAAAGAAAGAAAGAAAGAAAGAAAGAAACGGGACAGATTTAAACCTGGGTGAGGGTCAACTCAGGGTGCTGTATGAGGTTGAGCTCTATGCCTGTGACGATTTTTCTGCTTGTTCTTAGGAGACATGCACTGAAGCATTTAAGGACTGGGGTCCTGGTATCTGCAAATTAATCTCTGTCTTTTTTTTTTCTGAGATGGAGTCTCACTCTGTCACCCAGGCTGGAGTGCCATGGCACCATCTCAGTTCACTGCAACCCCCGCTTCCAGGTCTCAAGCAATTCTGCCTCAGCCTCCCGAGTAGCTGGGATTACAGGTGCCCACCACCATGTCTGGCTAATTCTTGTATTTTTAGTAGAGACGGGGTTTCACCATGTTGGCCAGGCTGGTCTGAAACCCCTGACCTCACATGATCTGCCCGCCTTGGCCTCCAAAAGTGCTGGGATCACAGGCATGAGCCACCGTGCCCAGCCTGCAACCTACTTTCATATGATCCAAATTATAAAAGTAAAAAGTGATCCAAATCAGAAGAGTAAAAATAACAGTATGTAAATGTAGCTGACAGAAAGAATTGATCAAGCAATTGTTAAAAATATGCAGCAAAAATATGTCCTAAAATGCTGACTGGTGAACCTCAGCGAAGGGCATGCAGGGCCTCACAATACTACTCTCCTTGCAATGTTTCTATGTGAACTATTTTCAAAGTAAAATTTAAAACAATAAATAAAATTAGGAGATTTCACCAAAAAACCGGACTTTCAGCTTCTCTGGAAAAATCGAGATCTGATGCCCTGGGACCCACATTCCACAGGCTGAAAACCAGCTGAGCAGGGGTCCCTGTGGGTCTCAAGGCCCAGCCCTCACCTGGCAGTGTCTGCATCTCAGGACCAGCCTGGCCCCGAATGTTCCAGATCTGGGCCAGATGTCATGTTCGTGTCCAGGCAGGCCCTACCATCACTGCTCTGAAAATGGGCCAGAGTGGCAGGGCGGGCCACAGAGCCTCAGAAGGATCTGAGTGGATGGCAACCTGCCTTCACCCCCTGGGACTCCAGGAGCACCCCCCACACCAATTTCACAGTCCTTTCCCAGCAGATGCACAACTGGGACCCGAGGGCCTATTGGCAGCCCCAGGCCACCCCCCAGGGCACTGGAATGCAGGCCTGGAGCTGAGAAGGCTTGGGACTCATCTACTGCCCCCAGGCCCTCCAAGACTTTATCCCATGACCAGCTTAGAGGAAACAGCTTCTCCCTCCATGATGACTGCAGGATTCTCTTTGAGAAGGGAGGAGAAGGTAGAAGAAGGGAGATAGGGAAGCCTCGGGTTTTCTGGAGCTCAGTGCAAAGGCAAGGAAGTGAAGGAGCTTTGGAGCCAGGAGACTGGGTCCAAATTGCAGCTCCAGCACTTACTAGCTGGATCTTCAGCAGATCACTTAATTGCCAAGCCTCAGTTTCGCCATCTGTGAAACAGAGCAACTGACAGCAAGTTCACAAAGCATGGTAAAAGTACTAGCATTACGCCTGCACATCCTCCACCAGACTGTGCCCATGAGTGCTCCACCAGCTGTGGCCACATTCCTCCACTGGCATTGTGCCCATACATCCTCCATCAGCTGTGCCCATACGTCCTCCCTGGACTGTGCCACACGTCCTCCACTGGCACTGTGCCTGCATGTCCTCCACCAGCTGTGCCCATATGTCCTCCACTGGACTGTGCCCACATGTCCTCCACCAGCTGTGCCCATACATCCTCCACTGGCACTGTGCCTGCACATCCTCCACCAGCCTTGCCTCCACCAGACTGTACCCACTGTGCCCATCAGATTCCAGGGCTCCTCCATCAGGGGTGGGGGCTTCCTGCCAGCCCTGCCGATGAGGGCTGGTCCTGGGGTCCCTCCCACCCCACTCAGAATGGTCCTTTTTTGCAGCCAATGCTCTGCCTCTCTCAACTGCTGGAGCACAGTGACCACAGGTGGCCAGCACCTACCCAGCCCATGGCTACTGTGAGGACAGCAGCCCAGAGGCAAGCATTTCCATCCTCACAGAGGCTGCGCTGTAGAAGCCTGCTGAAGAAGGGCAGGCAGGATCTGACCATCAGGTCCGACTCTCTCTGTCTCTGCATCTATGTGCCCCCCCTCCTTAGTGAGAAATGGGCATCACATGCCAAACTCACTCCCATCAAGAGCAGCTCCTTGGTGTCTGCAACTCCCCCAAGAGCTGTGACCACCAAACCACGGCGAGTGGGCAGGGGCAGCAGTGAGAGAAAGGGCCAGGTGCTCAAGGCGGTAGGTGTCCCAGGACAGGACAAGCTCTAAGACCAGTCAGAAAACCTTGAAAGAGGTGAGGTGCGGTGGCTCATGCATGTAATCCAAGCACTTTGGGAGGTCAAAGAGGGTTATGTTTGAGCTCAGGAGTTTGAGACCAGCCTGGGCAACATGGTGAAACCCCATCTCTACAAAAACATACAAAAATTAGCCGGGAGTGGTCCTGTGCACCTGTAATCCCAGCTCCTCGGGAGGCTGAGGTGGGAGGATTGCTTGAGCTTGGGAGGTGGAGTCCTGGCCAACATGTTAAAACCCCATCTCTAACTAAAAATACAAAAATTAGCGGGCTGTGGTGGTAAAACTGTAGTCCTAACTACTTGGGAGGCTGAGGAAGGAGAATTGCTTGAACCCAGGAGGCAGAGGTGGCAAGTGAGCTGAGATCACGCCACTACATTCCAGCCTGGGTGAAGGAGTAAGACTCTGTCTCCAAAAAAAATAATTTTATTAAAATGCTTTATACAGTTCTTAAAATTAAGGAAAATGGAAAATGTGCATTTCCTGATATTTGTAAATCTTCAGTGCACCTTCAAAAGAATAAAGAGCAAAGAATGGGCTGGGTGCAGTGGCTCATACCTGTAATCCCAGCACTTTGGCAGATTACCTGAGGTCAGGAGTTGGAGACAAATCTGGCCAACATGGTGAAATCCCATATCTACTAAAAATATAAAAAATCAGCTGGGCGTGGTGGCGGATGCCTATAATCCCAGCTACTGGGAAGGCTGGGGCAGAAAAATTGCTTGAACCCAAGAGGCAGAGAGGTTGCAGTAAGCCAAGATCAGGTCACTGCACTCCACCCTGGGCGACAAGAGTGAGACTCCAACAAAAATACATAAATAAATAAACAAATGGGGAAGGTGGTGACCAAAACAGGTGGTGCGAAGCTTGTGTTTGAAGATGAGAACCCCATGCAGGGACAGCTCCGTGTGGACACCCACAGATCATCTTCTTCATCCTCTGAAGTGTGTGCCCTGTTCCTGTCATGCCCATTGTTCATATCCTGCACCTCCCAGACGAAAAGACGCAGGGCAGGACCCTGTGCCCACCTAGCGGGAAGCACCAGCTGTGTCTGTGTGCCTGGCCCAGGCCCAAGTGGGCACCCAGCAGGCACTCAATAAATGCCTTATAATGAGCCTAGGAGTGAAAGCCTAAAATATCTTTAGAAACTCCTATGAGTCCCTGGACTTGGCACATTTTAATATGAATTTCAACCCCATGCCCAGATACACAGTACAGTGAATGTTTAGCTGTGGAATCACTTTTCCCCTAAATGGGTCCAAGAGGCATGCTGAAGTTGGCATGAACACACCTCACGTAATTAAAAGCCAGTCTGGAGAACTCCCCTGGCTCCCTGGGTGGAGACAACACGCTTCACTGGGGCTGACGGATCATTTCCCGGGGGGCCTCAGGACAAGTGAAGCCGGCTCAGTGACTCCTCCATGCACTTGGCCACCTGCCTCCCCGAGGGGTTCTCCTGGACACATCATGGGGCATGGGGATCTCTTCTAACCAGGACCAGACATTTTTGCCCACTGGAGACCCTCCTCAATGCCATAGCCAGCAGGCATTGTCTTCTTTGTAATCACATTGAAAGAAATGAAATGCAGGGGAAACATTTACCAGAAGACATACAGGACTTCACTGAACACTATGAAATATTGCTGAGAAGTTAAAGATCGAAATGCAATCTTTATTGCAAAGACTCAATATTGACAAGATGGCAGCTCTACACCAAACTGATCTATCAATTCAACGCACACAACTGACAAGCTGATTCTAAAATTCACACGGGGCTGGGCACAGTGGCTCATGCTATAATTTCAGCACTTTGGGAGGCCAAGGCAGCCAGATCGCTTGAGGTCAGGACTTTGAGACCAGCCTGGCCAACATGGTGAAACCCTGTCTCTGCTAAAAATACAAAAAGTAGCCAGGCATGGTGGCACATGCCTGTAATCCCAGATACTCGGGAGGCTGAGGCAGGAGAATCACTTGAACCTGGAAAGTGGAGGTTGCATTGAGATGAAATCACACCACCACACTCTAGCCTGGGTGACAGAGCATGACTCCATCTCAAAATAAATAAATAAAAGTTTAAAAACCTAAAATTCATATAAGAATGCAAGGGCACTTGGAAATAGCCAAGACAGTTTGAAAAGAAATGGAGCAGGAGGACTTTTACTACCTGATCTCAAAACTTACTACAAAACCTTAGTAATCAAAATGATAGTGGTATTGGTGCAATGGATTTACACTGAGAGGCCAGAAATAAACCCTTACATTTGTGGTCAACTGGTTTTCAACCAGGGTGCCAAGGCAAGTCAATGGGGAAAGAAGTGTTTTCCACAAATTATGCTGGTACAACTGGATACCCACAAAAGAAAAATGAACTCTGACTCACCCTGTACACAGAGGGTAACTAAAAATGGATGACATACCTACATGTAAGAGCTAAAACTATAAAACCTTTAGAGACAAAATGGGAGAAAATCTTCATTAATGTGGGTTAGGCAAAGAGTTTTTAGATGTAACCACAAAAGCACAATTGAGAAAAAGAAAAAACTACCAGGCACAGTGGCTCAGCTTGTAATCCCAGTACTTTGGGAGGCCAAGACAGGCAGACCACCTGAGGTCAGGAGTTCGAGACCAGCCTGGATGACATGGTAAAACCCCATCTCTACCAAAAATACAAAAATTATCCAGGTGTGGTGGTGGGTGCCTGTAATCCCATCTACTCAAGAGGTTGAGGCAAGAGAATCACCTGAACCTGGGAGGCAGAGGCTGCAGGGAGCTGAGTGAGATTGCGTCACTGCACTCCAGCCTGGGAAACAAGAGCAAAATTCTGTCTCAAAAAAAAAAAAAAACTACAATGAAATACCACTTTGCACCCAGTAGAATGACTACAATAAAAGACAGAAAATATCAAATGCCAGCAAGGATGTGGAGAAATGAGAACCCTCATATGTCACTCGTGGAAATGCAAAATGGTGCAGCCATTTTGGAAAAAAGGCAGTTCTTTGAAAGCCAGTGAAAGACCCAGCAATTCCAGTCGGAGGAGAAATGAAAACGTACATTCACACAAAGACACACACAAGACTGTTCACACCGGTTTGTTCATAATAGCTCCAAACTGAAAACTACCTAAAAGTCCATGGCAGGGAGCAGGGGACAGTGAGTAGATAAACAAAATAGGGTAGATCTATACAATGGGATGTTGTCAATTAAAATAAAGTACATACATGCACTAAAATATGGATGAACCTCAAAAACATTTTGAGTGAAAGAACCCAGACACAAAAGATCACATATTGAATGACTCCATTTATTTGTGTATGCATTCACTTTATTATCGCTTTTTTGTTTTTCAGTCACTTATTAAATACCTCCATTTATTTATGTATGTATCTACTTCTATTATCAATAATTTTTATTTATTTTTAGAGTCACATATTGAATGACTCCGTTTATTTATGTATTTATTTTATCACTTTTTTTTAGACAGGGTCTCACCCTGTCACCCAGGCTGGGGCACAGTGGCACAATCACAGCTTACTGCAGCCTGAACCTCCCAGCCTCAACCTCTGCTGCCTCTCAGCCTCCCAACTAGCTGGGACTCTAGGCATGCACCACCACCCCCAGCTAATTTGTATATGTTTTGTAGAGATGGGGTCTCACTATGTTGGCTAGGCTGGCCACCATGCCAGGCTGACTCCATTTATTTCAAATGTCCAGAAAAGGCAGGTGGAAGTAAGGATTAACCACAAACAGATATAAGAGAATATTCTGGGGTAATGGAAACATCCTAAAATTGGATCATAGTGATGGCAGCACAATCTGTAAAATCTCTGAGTCATTAAATAGGCTACTTACAGTGGGTGAATTTTATTATATATGAATTCTACCTGCATAAGGCTGTTTAAGAAACAAACAAACTAACTCTGCCTGCTGCCACAAGACCCCAGTCAACCCCATTTCATAAAAACCAGCTGGTTTATCAGGCCACACACTCTGTTCATCACAGCAGGACACGGGGGAGGCAGTGAAACCATGGGTCACAATCATCTATCCTGGGTTCAAATCCCTGTCCTGCCACCTTGTCCTGAACAGTGACTTTGCCACTCTGAGTCTCCGTTTCCCCTTCTGTAGAGGATGGATGGTGCCAACCCTGGACTGCACTGGGATTGGCATGGGTCACCTGAAATTATGTGTACAGCAGAGCCTGGCACATAGCTGGTATTCCATCAAGTGCTAAGCAAACTCGTTGTTGGTATGAATGCTATAAATAGCTTGAAAATAATCAGATTTTGCCATTGCAAAAGAGAAAGACAACAGTCTTTAATGTTAAACTTCCTGACACTATATTCTGTCACTCTCTCATGCCACCTTTAAAAGGCATGGCATGACAAGTTACGTTTATAATTTTGTACGAGAAACTCTGCAAGATTTACTCACAGCTTCCACCTCCCAGGACACACTTTAAAACCATGAGCTCAGGCACGAGAAATCCCTAAAGAAATAGATCTGGACCCAGCCTCCTTCAGGAAGGAAAATATGGAAACAATTGGATGATCCTTTGCAGCTCATTCATAAAATGTCACAGCCTTAGCTGGGCATGGTGGCTCATGCTGTCACGGAGGGAGAGGTTTCTCTGAAGCTGTGCAGGGCGTAGAGTCTGGAGGAGGGTCTGGAAGGCAGTGGGACAAGTCCCAAGACTTCCAGGCTCCAGGCCTGTGTTCCAGTGCCCTGGGGAGAGGCCTGGGGCTCTCAGGGGGCCCTCAGGTCCCAGAAGTGTGTCTGCCGGGGAAAGGACCGTGGCGTTGGCATGGGACCACAGGCGCACCACCACACCCAGTGAATTTTTGCGTTTATTGTGGAGACGGAATCTTTCTGTTGCCTAGGCTGGTCTCAAAATCCTGGATTTAAGTGATCCTCCCACCTTGGTCTTCCAAAGTGCTGGGATTACAGGCATGAGCCTCCACACTGGCCCAAGTATTGCTTCTTAAGAGAACAATTTCAGTGATTCTAGATGGGTGGCACATAAATTCTACACCCAGGGAAATCCAAATTCATGAATTTTTTCTGCTTCTGCAATTCCAAGTGCCAAGTGGCTCAATGGTGGGGAGGAAAATAGAAAATGTTCCTTCCTTTTTCTTGGGCCCAAGCTAATGACAGCTATGATGTTACTGAAAAAAGAGCAGAGTTCTTTTCCTAATGGGGCTGCTTGCAGAATCATGGTCATTTCCACACAATTAAACGTTGTTTTTCATGAAAATGTCACTTGGAAATGGCTTTGTGCTTCTCCCTCCAAACCCTTGAACTCACAATGAGATGCATAAAATCGCATGATGAGGAAATTGGTCACAGAGATGCTCAGCTTCCTACTACAGGGCCATTACCACAGAGGTAATTAAGACTAAGCCATGTTAACCAAACTAAATTAAAACCAAGATTTAAATGCTTCAATTGGCCATCTGCCTAATCATAACAGAAAGAGGGTTCAAATCCAAAAAGGCCATTAGCTGAGCTCTTACCACACAGGAGCAGAGGCAAAGGTCCCCAGGCTGAGAGGAGCTGCAGTAAACCTGGTGAGGAGCCGGGGAGACTGGCAGAGGCAACATTGCCCCCACGCCTGGCTTAGGCTGCTTAGTTTCCCCAAAAGTGAAAGACCAAAGGGGCCACCAGGAGGTGGGAAAGAAATGAGCATGGGAGGTGATGTGGCCAGCCAGAGCCACATAGCCAACCACCTGCCACTCTCTACCACGTCCCACAGGCTGCCCAAACTCTTGTAGCCAAAACCAGCCTGCTCGCCCACCTCCTCCGGGGTTGGGCGCATCAGCAACTCTCCAGCCTGCGAATCAGCCTTCCTCAATTCCGTCTTCACCCTCCCACACCAGCTCCTCAGCAAAACCCTTTGTCCAACCTGGGGCCATCACCCATTTGTCCACTGTCCTGTCTCCAACCCACTGAAGCCAGCATCACCTCTGGTCAGGACAACTCACCTGGCCTTTCACGGTTCCCCCAGCCTCCTTGTCCTCCTATCCAAGCCTCCTCCGTGTTCCCAATACACTCAGCAGCTCCCACTCCATTGTGTCTTTAATCCCATAACCACAAATAACCACCCCGATGCTACCTAAAGAATTTTCTTAAGCCACGTGCCTCCTCACATGTTCTTAAGTTAGCACCTAAAATGCTTCATTATGGCCAAGCACAGTGGTTCACACCTGTAATCTCAGTGCTTTGGGAGGTCGCTTGAGGCCAGTAGTTTGAGACCAGCCTGAGCAAAATATCAAGACCCCATCTCTAACAAATTTAAAAATGAGCCAAATGTGGTGGTGCACACCTGTGGTCCAAGTTACTCGGGAGGCTGAGGTCAGAGGACTGCTTGAGCCTGGAAGGTTGAGGCTGAAACCTGCAGTAAGCTATGATCACACCACTGAGCTCCAGCCTGGGCCACAGATCAAGACTATCTCCAAAATTTTTTTTTTTAAAAAGTTTTCTTCAGCCTCTTAAACTATGTACCTCTTTGCTTGTTTTTAAGTTAGCATCTAAAATGTTTCATTACAAGTTTAGGTAGTTGCCAAGAGGAGTAACTTCTAGCCTATTTTAAAAGTTGGTATTTTAACTACCCTTCTTTTTTTTAAATGTAGCCAATGAAATATCAACCCATAGCTTGGGCACAGTGGCTCCCACCTATAATCCCAGCACTTTGGGAGGTTGAAGCAGGCAGATCACCTGAAGTCAGGAGTTCGAGACCAGCCTGGCCAACATGGCAAAATACCAAAAGTTAGCTGGGCATTGTGGTGTGCCTCTGTAATCTCATCTACTTGAGAGGCTGAGGTGGGAGAATCACTTGAACCTGGGAGGCAGAGATTGCAGCGAGCTGAGTTGGTGCCATTGTACTCCAGCCTGGGTGGCAACAGTGAGACTCCAGCTAAAAAAAAAAAGAAAGAAAGAAATATAAACCCATAGGGATTGGACACCCACCAAAACAAGATATTATGGAGAAAATAAAAACGCTCTTAACATTTGGCCAGGTGCAGTGGCTCACACCTGCAATCTCAGCACTTTGGGAGGCCAAGGCGGGTGGATCACCTGAGGTCAGTAATTTGAGACTAGCCTGGCCAAAAAGGTGAAATACGACCTCTGTTAAAAATACAAAAATTAGCCTGGCATGGTGGTGGGTGCCTGCAATCCCAGCTACTCTGGAGGCTGAGGCAGGAGAATCATTTGAATCCAAGAGGCAGAGGTTGCAGTGAGCCGAGATTGTGCCACTGCACTCCATCCTGGGCAACAAGAGTGAGACTCCATCTCAAAAAATAATTTAAAAAAAAATTGAAAAGCTCTTAACATTTAGAAAGTTTCCACTGCTCCTTTCCTCCTCCAATGGGTATTTCCAGTTTATTTCCCACAGAATTTATCCTAAGGTAAAAATGCTTTATCTTAAAACGTGTTTTAACATTTATTGATCTCCCTTCCATGCTTCTTTGTAAAAGATGCACTGAATGTTTGGAATTGGTTTCCCTGTAAAAAAGAGAATACAAGAATTACATTTTTCTTCAAGATTTCTTTTTAGTATTAGCATGCAGTTGACTAACTGTTTTTACATTAACATCCTTGATAAGTAATGATTAAATTGAAGAAGTAAAACTATTTTGGAATACATCATTTAGTGAGCTTTATATTTACATAGATTTATATGTAATGCCTTATTTATTTATATTTATATTTTTGAGACAGGGTCTTGCTCTGTTGCCCAGGCTGAAGTGCAGTGATGACCCTGGATCACTGCAGCCTTGAACTGCCAGGTTCAAACTATCCTCCCACCTCAGCCTCCTGAGTAGCTGCTTGAGCCACCAGGCCTGGCTAATTTTTTATTTTTTTGTAGAGATTGGAGTCTTGCTATGCTGCCCAGGCTGGTATCAAACTCCTATGCTCAAGTGATCCTCTTGCCTCAGCCTCCCAGAGCTCTGGGATTACAGGCATCAGCCACCGCACCCAGCCTGTAGTGCCTTGTTTATAAGAAGCATCTGGCTGTGCCATTGCTGGGTGACTTGAAATCCATGCAGGCAGGACCTGGATGTGTGAGTGAGTGTGCCTCCTTTGAAGGAGATGGCAGGTGGTCTCAATGGCAGTTCTGGGAACACAGAACTAGGACCCTGGCCCATGTCTGAGAGATCCTGAAGGGTCTGCATCCTAAGGGTCTGTGTGCCCCACTGGAAACCACAGCCCCCTGAGCTGCTACCACCCCAACTCAGCCCCTCTATCCCTCCCTGCACACTGGTCAGTCCCAGCCATCCCTGGTCAGTTCCAATCATAAAAGGCTCTTTCTGGCCCTCTGGCCTTAACACCAGCTGCATCTCTGAACTTACAGCTCTGGAAGTTCTGTCACCCCCTCCTCTGGGGACCATTCCTAGTAGTCGTGCCTTCACCTATTTCCTGGTGCACTTCCAGCACAGCCT
The DNA here is from genome assembly GCF_049354715.1 of Callithrix jacchus. NCBI lineage: Eukaryota > Metazoa > Chordata > Mammalia > Primates > Cebidae > Callithrix > Callithrix jacchus. Next base: position 59,792,873 of record NC_133503.1, on the reverse strand, counting down.
CCCACCCCTGCACAGGTCCTGCCATCACCACCAGAAGAACGTGGAGCACCTGTGAAACAGAGCCATGATGGCAGTGGGTGGGGGCTTTGCCTGGGGACAGCCCCTTTTTTGCCTTCTACTGCACTGACTTCAAGGATGGAGGGAACAGACCTGAAGCTCAGAGAGGCCACGTCATTTGCCAAGGTCATGCAGCCAGTAGGCAGAAGGCCAGGACTGAGCCAGGGGCATCTGATGCAAAGCTTCTGCCTCCCTCCTGGTGGATCCTTGTGGGACCCACCCTGGAATACCCGTGGTTCATTGGCTGCCAGGAGGCCTGATTCAGCTTCTTTGGTGCAGCAAAATGGTTCCCCATATCATCAGCTCTCTGGATCAGGAAGCTCAGGTCACAGGGCTAGTCTAAGCCATTTGAGCCCTGCTGCCTTCTGGAAGCTTCCCTCGGCTCCTGCTTTGGTGCTGATACTCTCCCAGGTCCTGAATTCTGCTCAAAAGCGAATGCCAAATCTACTGTGCCCTGTCCCTACCTCATACAGGCACCCAGACAGGACCCAGCACACAGCCAGGCTCCTAGGGGCCTCTGGCCTTCAAATCTGCAGGGACCCACCGCAAGGAGTGATTGCAAGAGATGAACCAGGCTGTGCATGTGGAGTGCCTATCCGGGGGTGTGCCATGGAGGAAGCCTTGATCCATGTTGACTGACAAAGCCAGGCTGAAAATTCATACACATTCCATCTTCCTGGGAGAGGGCCCCAAAACACACGATGCCTTACAGAGCTCTTCAATGAGGCTTTAGCAATCTCCGACTCCCAAACCCCTGTGTTATTCATCACACAGTCAACAAAACATGTCTGCTAGGAGCCTGGGTAAACCTGCTGTCAGAAGACAGCTCACTCCCACACGGGAGATTGTTTTGTAAATCTGGAGGCTCTGCTCTAGGGGCTAGAGGTCCAGGCTCCCCATTTGTGAAGTGGGAGGGTCTCGTTTTCCCAACTTGCTGTCCAAGGTCACTGGAAGGGATAGAGAGTTAGAGCCACGGCCAATTCCCAACCCATTCAATAAGCATTTCTTGGCTCCAATAACTGGTACTAGGGTGTTTTGGTTATTTACATGATTCTGTGGGTTGACGGGGCAGGTCTTCTCCCTCCCCTAGTGTTGGCTGGGATGGCTGATTTCCACACAGGGAAGTTGGTGGTGGCCACCGGTCTGGCACTCTGGGGTACCACTGGCCAGAAGCCCCAGCTGTGCCCCCAGGAGTCCCTCCACATGACTGCTTGGGCTTCCCCATAGCATGGCAGCTGGGCACCAAGAAAGACCTGCCCCAGTGGGCAAGGGCTTCTCCAGCCTCTGTTTGCATCACACTTGTTCATGTACCATTGGCCAAACCCAGACACACAGCCAGGCCCAGAGCCAATGCAAAAGGAACTACACAAGTGGGGACCCAGACCAGCATCTGAGGTTCTTTGGGGGCCACCAAACTCAAGTACACCAGAGGGACCATTGAGGTGGGTTGAATTCGGAAATTTAACAATGCCTTCAAAGATCCAGGTCCTGTCCACTTCTGTTCTCTGCAGAAGCAGTCTCTTCCCAATGCTGCCTACCAAGCTTTCCACCGACTCACCTCACTGTTCGGGAGGAAAGTAAGGGCTGGCTTCCAGAAGTGTAGTTCTCCCCAGGGAGCAAGGCCCCTTTCCCAGAAGACTTTAGTAAACTCTCTTTGCATCTCCTGGGACCACTGCTAAGCAAGACCACCTGGCCATTGGGCAAGGCCTCAGGAACTGCCCTGAGCTGGCTGGCTTAGTCTTGGGTTACCTGATCCAGCCACAGTCATTGATGGATGGACACATCCAGGATGGGTTAAAATAAGGTCTACTTCAAAAGCTCATGGTAGATTCAATCCCTTCCCAAACCACACAGTGCTACGTAGTGGGGGAGGGGTGGGAATGGTGGGGAATCAACTCCAACGTCCATTGTAAGTGATTTATAGGAAAGCACCCTGAAAGGTCAAATGGGTTACATACACTTAATGTAGTGTTCATCACCCCCATTACCATGATTATCGTCATCGTCACCATCATCATCAACATCACCATCACCTTAATCACCATCCCTACCATCATCACCATCACCTTCACCATCACCATCCTCATCACCATCGTCATCCCCATCATCATCACTATCATCATACCTTCATGATCAGCATCATTGCCATCTTCATCACCATCACTATCTTCACCGCCATCACCATCATCACCACCATCCTTATCACCATCACCATCATTACCATCCTCATCACCATCATCATGATCCTCATCACCTTCACCATCACCATCATCACCATCCTCATCACCGTCGCATTCCTCATCACCTTCACCATCACCATCTACGACATCATCACCATTCTCATCACCCTCACCATCACCATCATTGCCATGTTTATCATCTTTATCACCATCACCATCATCAACATCCTGATCACCTTCACCATCACCATCCTCACCATCCTCATCACCTTCATCACCACCACCTTCACCATCACCATTTTTATCACCATCACCAGCATTATCATCATCACCTCTAACATCACCACCAACACTCATGATCATCATCACCACCATCAACATCATTCTTATCATTGCCATTGCCTCCACAGAATCTTCTAACCAAGAGAGGAGCCCAGCACTGGAGACAAAGTTTATAGCTGAACCATCTCAGGCTAGACACAGCCCCTTTCTTTAGAATCAACTAAATGCTTACCACCGTCAGTGGTACTTCCTCATCCCAGACTTCATCATCTCCAGCCTGGAGTTAGCAAAACAACCTCTTAACTGGGTTTTCCACTTCTGCCCTTGTCCCCCTACCTTCTATCCTTTGCAGAGTCAGACAGATCCTGCTAAATAAAACATGTAAGAGCTGACATGCTAGCTAGCCCTTCTCAGGGCTCCCATCTCAGAGTAAAAGCCAAAGTCCTTGCAGTAACCCAGAAGGCCCTACAAGATCTGGTCCTGTTCCTCTGTGTTCTCATCGCCTGTCCCTGGCCTCTTCCCAGGCTCTGCTCTGGCTTCACTGGCCTCCTTGTTGATTCTTGGACAAACAGACATGCACCTGACCACAGGACCCTTGCACCTACTCTCCTGCTGCTGGGAATGCTCTTTCCCCAGATACACTCCTGGTTCACTTCCTCTTTCCCTCAGGTGTTTCCTCAATCTTCCCTCCTCAGCAAGGGAAGTCCCCCATCCAAAACTGCATCCCCACACCCTGCACCATCTTGTGTTTATTTTTGGCACCACTTACTGCCTCATCCACCCTACAGTCTAACAATTTGTTTCATTTACTAATTATCTCTTTCATTAGAAAGAAGCTGAGTAAAACCAGGGGTGGTGGGGGTTGGTCTGTGTTGCCGTGCATTATCTCCAGCCCTCGGGCAGGGTCTGGCCTGAAGGAGATACTCACAAAAAACATTTGTTGAATGAATGCATGACTGTAGCTTCCACCCTAGTGAAGCACCTCCAACTCCCACATATGATTCAGAGTTGTTTCCCTGACTGATGAGAGCATGCCCCACGTGAGTCTCTTTAGCCTGTTTCCCTCTGGGTGAGACAGAGCAAATGACATCCCTACTTCGTGGGTCCATTTGGGAGTTACACGAGACAACGTGTAAGGCTGCTCTCTGGGATACAAGGCCTGCCCCCACATGAGTGGTTAGGTTTCTCACTGAGTCAGAAAAATCCATTTATGAGGCTTTGAAATACAAAAATCCACCTCCACCTCCCCAGAGAGCCATTTTTCTCCTTGGGTTCTCCTTCCACTTGTGTCTACATCTGTGAGCACCATTTCCAGCACCAGGCACAGAGAAGATTCAACCAGGATTTACTGGATGGGTGAATGAATGGATGGATGCCTGAGTGAATGTCTGGATGGATAAATGAATGAATGGATAAATGAGTGAGTAGATGGGTAAATGGGTGAATGCATGGAAGGATGAATTAATGCGTGGATAAATGAGCTAATAAATGAATGAATGGGTTAATGAATGGATGATGCATGGGTGAATGTATGGATGAATTAATGAATGGATAAATGGCTGAATAGAAGAGTGATTGTATGAATGAGAAGATGAATGAATGGATAAATCTGTGAATGAATGAGTGGGTAAATGAGTGAATGAATGAATAAATGGGTGACTTTATGGATGTATGAGTGAATGTGTGAATGGATTGCTAAGTAAACCAATAAAGGGGTGAATTAATGGATGAGTGAGTGAATGCATGGATGGATGGATAAATTAATGCATGGATAAATGGGTGAACAAAGAAATGCATGCATGAGTAAATGTGCAGATGGATGAATGAATGAATTCATGAGTGAATGCATGGATGGATGAATGAATGGGTGAATGAATGCATGAACGAATGTGTGGCTGAATGAATGAATAAATGGATACATGAGTAAATGCATGGATGGATGGATGAATAAATGGGAGAACGAATGAATGAATGAGTGAATGTGTAGATGGATGAATGAATGAATAGATGCATAAGCGAATAGATGCATGAGTGAATGACTGGATGGATGGATGGATGGATGGATGGATGGATGGATAGATGGATGGATGGATGATTCATGCTGACCTCTTCTCCCTCAATACCCCAGATTTAGTGTCAATTAACTCAGAGGACTCGGTGTCTCCGGTCAAGAAGCAAGAAAGCATTTTTTCACCGTTAGAAAATACGAAGCTATGGGGTTGGTGAACAGGGATGGGGGCAGTACCTAGCGGTGCCAGGGGCTGAGGCACCGTTTCGGCCAGTCTGAATATTTGGACTTAGCAGCTGACAGGACGCCCTATCCCTCCACAGCTGTTCCTGGGAGTCAAAGCACATCTTTGTTTGTGGGACTCTTAGCAACTGTTGCTTTTTTTGAAGGACAAGCATGAACCAGCTGCACGAGACGTAAAGCAGGGAATGTCAAGTCTTCAGCAACGGGCTTGTAAAACAAGATGAAAATCATTGTCTGAGCTCAGGGCTGCTTTCGTTTCTTCTCATAGCCTGTACCTCCTCATGCGCCAGCAAGGCTTGTGTAACTCTCACTGAGCCCAGCTTTGTGGCAGCAGAAAAAGGCTCAAAAGCAGACCCACCACCTTCTAAAGTGGCTCCCAGTTAAATGCAGAGAGAAACGCAAACCTGACAGGCAAGGTCTATGTCAGAAACACAGGCCACAGACGGCAGCACTGCGAGCCAGCACATGAATGATGAATGTACTACCACAACTTCGCCTATCTGCAGTGATGAGATTATGAAGACAAGAAACCAGATCAAAAATTAGCAACTTGGCGGAGTGTGGTGTCTCACACTTGTCATCCTAGCACTTTCAGAAGGGAGGATTCCTTGAGGCCAGGAGTTCGAGACCAGCCTGGGCAATGCAGCGAGACCCCATCTCTACAAAAAAATTAAAAACTTAGCCAGGCATGGTGGCACACACCTGTAGTTCCAGGTACTCAGAAGGCTGACGCAGGAGAAGCACTGGAGCCCATGAGGTGGGGGCTCCTGTGACTCATGACTGCACTACTGCACTCTAGCCTGGGCAACACAACGAGACCCTGTCTCAGAAGGAAAACAAAGTCAGCATCTTACACTGAAATATTCACAGACAAAATGATCTGATGGCTGAGGTTTGCTTCGAAATAGGTCAGGGTCAGGAGAAAGCGGGAGAGAAGAGAGATGAAACTGGACTGAACATGACCTCATGCTGTGGAAGCCAGTGTCACGAGAGCCACCCGTCTTGTAGATACTTTTGAAGTTTTCCATGATAAAATGTTTTCTGGTTTTGGATTTTTTTTTGTTTCTTTGTTTTTTTAGATAGGGTCTTGCTCTCTCACCCAGGCTGGAGTGCAGTGGTGTGATCTCAGTTCACTACAACCTCCACCTCCCTGGTTCAAGTGATTCTCCTGCCTCAGCCTCCCAAGTAGCTAAGATTACAGGCACCCACTACCATGCCAGGATAATTTTTGTATTTTTAGTAGAGACAGGAGTTTGCCATGTTGGCCAGGCCGGTCTCAAACTCCTGGCCTCAAGTGATCCACCTACCTTGGCTGCCCAAAATGCTGGGATTACAGGCATTAGCCACCATGCCTGGCCCTAAAATGTTTTTTTTTTAAAAATATTATCTTGAAGCCAGTTGTAAGCTAAGAAAGAATCAACAAAATGGGTCACATGACACCAGGCAAATAAAATCCTCACACACACAGCACAGTCACTCCAGTGGTATGTGCAGGACTGCTCACAACTCAAGAGGTTGACAATCCTAAGACGCGGGTCTCAGCCGCGTCAGGCCACATGCCCTGACATAACATCAAAACAAAGAGGAGGGCACCCACACGGTGGCCACACACGAGTCCTGAGGCTGGAATATTCTGCGTCTGGAGGCAGCCACAGGGAAGGGAGCTGGGAGCCAATGAGGAGAGGAAGAAACTGCCGACCCAGAAGCAAAAACCAGCCCAGGGAGGGAACCCCAAGCACTGATCATGGATGCCTGCAGGAGGTGAGAGTCTGCTTCCTCTACAGCCCTGCACTTCCCACTTCCAGATCCATGGGCCTTGCGGGGGTTTTTGTTTTTGTTTTGAGACTGTCCCACTTGTTGCCAGCTTGGAGTGCAGTGGCACAATCTTGGCTCACTGCAACCTCCACCTCCCAGTTCAAGCATTCTCCTGTCTCAGCCTCATGAATAGCTGGGATTATAGGCACCCACCACTACTCCCTGCTAATTTTAGTATTTTCAGTAGATACAAGGTTTTGCCATGTTGGCCAGGCTGGCCTTGAACTCCTGAGGTGGGTGGCCCACCCGCCTCGGCCTCCCACAGTGCTGGGATTACAGGTGTGAGCCACCACACCCAGCCTTCTGTTTGTTTTTGGTTTTCGTTGAGTCAGGCTCTTGCTCTGTCACCCAGGCTGGAGTGCAGTGTCATGATCTCAGCTCACTGCAGCCTCCACCTCCTGGGCTAAAGAGACCCTCCCACCTCAGACTCCTGAGTAAATTGGGACCACAGGCTTGTGCTAAATGCCTGGCCCAGATTCCTAGATTTTTATTACAATAAAAAATGTAATGTTAAAAAAGAGGAGGAGGAGGAGGAGAAGCTGCCCCTGATACTGCAGATCTCCCTAGTGAGCAGAAAATGTTTCAGCCCTTGAGGCGCGAGGAGCCAGTGGCCTCTCACCCTTTGGTGACAAAGGCTCCGGGCTCTCCCAGCAGGAAAGAGGGGCAGCTGCCTTGGGCTCTCCATCCCCTACTCAGCGCTGGTGGGGAAGCCACTGCCCTCCCCAGGATAGTTCCCTCCTGCAGAGAGGGGAGGAGCCCACGAGCCCATCCCAGCCTTCTTCCAGCTCCACGTTCCAGGTTCCTGTTGCATCCAGGCCTGGCATCCCTTTCCTGCTCAGTCTCCTTGGGGACATGGGCCAACCAGAGTTCCCGTCTAGCACAGCTCAACAGGGCCCAAGTCTGCTAGCCTGCTCCCTCTCAACATCTCTCTGGGTGCCCCAGGTCCCCCAACCCCAACAGGTCCAAATACCTACCCCCTCCAGTGTCCCAGGCCCCCCTCCAGTGTCCCAGGCCCCCCCACACCCCAACAGGTCCAAAATATCTACCTTCCTCACTCCTGAGTTCCCTTCCAGTCTCATGGATGCCCACAGCAGAATCTGAGTAAGTCTCCTGGGACATCCTCCAAGCAAAGCTGAATCCTAGGCCCAGACTCCAAAACTACCCCTACCACCTGGGGCCCAGGTTCTCACCCACAAAGCAGCCACAGGACAGGCCTTCCAAAGATACCACCCAGGCTTCATCACCCTCTTCCTTCCTAAAATGTGCTGATGCTTTGAAACACATTGAAACCAAGAAGCAATATAAGAGCATTCAATGAACGAATGGGACGTGGTCCTGAAGGAGGCCCCAAGACACTTAGGAATGTAGTCTCCCCTCTTCTTTGCCTGGAAAGTTTTCTCCCTACCCTTGAGGATGTGGCTGAAGGCTCACTGGGCCTATGATCAAGGGGCCCACCCCCCAGGGAAATGGGTCCCTTTCTCAATGGTCCAGCAGCAACTAACACAGCTATGAGACAACTGGACAATATTCCACTTTTTATTTATTTATGTTTATTTTTGCTTTATTTTTGAGACAGAGTCTCACCCTGTCACCCAGGCTGGAAAGCAACAGTGCAATCACAGCTCACTGCAGCTTCAACCTCCTAGCCTCAAGTGATCCTCCCACCTCGGCTTCCTGTGTAGCTACAACTTCAGATGCATGCCACCATGCCCAGTTAATTTTTTAAGTTTTAGGAGAAGAGTAGAGATGGGGTCTTGCTATGCTGTCCAGGCTGGTCTCAAACCACTGGACTCAAGCAATCCCCCTGCCTCAGCATCCCAAAGTGCTGAGATTACAAGCATGAGCCACTGTGCCCAGCCCACCCACTTTTAAAGTACTTGTCACTTCTAGAAAAGGCTCTCAGTCAGGAGAGGAGGAGACTGCTGTGTCCCAGCGTCCTGGCCCTACACAGACAGTGATCAGCCCAAGGTGCATGTCATGGTCTGGGCAGCAGCAGTGGCCCCAGGGCAGCTGGCCACAGCTCCCCAGGTGTCAAGTCCTCACCTGGAACTTGGGGACGATGCTGCTATGTGCTTTCAGGGCTGCTGTGAGGACAGGCGACACCGCACACTCACAGCTCTCAGCCACACACCTGACCCCAAGCAGAGCTTAGGGAGCATCAGCAATTGGAGTGGCTTCCTCGTTCTGTGGGGAGGAGAGAGACAGGCATGCAGGGCCTCATCTCAGGAGGACTGATCTTTCCTCAAGGAAAACATGTGACCTGGGCAAGCTACCCGCTGTCTGAATCTCAGAGTCTCTGCCTGACAAATGGGAACAGGGTCACCAAATTGATGACAGATACTTCATATGACAGGGAGCCCCATGGGGACGGGACCCACTTGACTGTCACATTCCCTTCCAGGGAGGGACCTCCCCACGAGACCTCCCTTCACCTGGCTTCTCTCCACAGACCCCCATCCCCAGCCAGCTGGTGAATTCTTCATACCCTCTGGCAGGCAACAGGACTATTTTTAGTGACCAGGGCTCAAGAATAGAGCCATGCTAGGACCCACGGCACCCGTCAGAGTGTGAAAGCTGGTGCATCCCTCCTTCCGGGCCCCACATACTCCCCGTGGCCAAACAGCACAGTGGCCAGTGCTGGACAGTGCTTAGCCTCAGGCCTGCATGAATCCAGTCTCTGCCCTGGCACCCTCCTCCTAAAGGACAGCCCCACTCCCTGCCCAGGACAGGGGAAGTTCTGCATCTTCTCTGGACTTTGGGTCCCCATCCACATACTGGGTGCTGAAGGCATCTCAGTCCACACATCTGCAGGGGCTTGTCAGTGATGACAAAATGTGAACTGGCTGGAGGTCCAGGAGCTGCAGTACTGGAGACCACACAACAAATTTCACAGGTTTCAAAATGTTACAGCAGCTGCCAGGAGCAGTGGCTCATGCCTGCAATCCCACTTTGGGAGGCCAAGGCAGGAGGATTGCTTGGACCCAGGAGGCTCAAGGCCAGCCTGGGCAACATAGCAAGACTCTGTCTCTACAAAAAATTTTTTTAATTAGCTGGGTGTGGTGGTGCACACCTGTGGCCCCAGCTATTTGGGAGGCTGAAGGAGGAGGATTGCTTAAGCCCATGAAGTCAAAGCTGCAGTAAGCCAGGATCATGCCACTGCACTGCAGCATGAGCAACAGAGCAAGACTCTGTCTCAAAAAAACAAAAACAAAATCTTACGGCACCAAACAGCCAGGACCACAGGCAAGATCTATGCAGACCACCATCACCTCCTGGGTGAGAAAGTCCTGAGGTTCTTCTCTCTACCCACGAATCAGACAAAGCAAGAGGCCTCGTCACTGTGGTCTCAGACAGCACCAGCCCTGGAGACCCTTTCCAACACGCTCCATGGAGAACTGCAATGGTCCTGCAGCTCCAGACCCCCACAGGACTTGTTAGCCAGAAAATGCCAGGCATGTGGAAAACGACTGTCCTCTTTAAAAGGTTGTTGGCTTTTCCTAGAAGGTTAATGAACTGTGTATGCATTCACAATGGCAGATCTGCCCCGAGCAGCCATATCCCACCCAGGTTCAAGCCCCAGCTTCTTCTTCTCCTAGCTGGGTGGCCCCAGGGAGCCTGCTTAACCTCTCTCTGCCTCCCCTGCCAAACAGCAGCCTCAGAGGGCCATTGGGGAGCTCTACAAGACGGTATGGCTGAGCCTGGTGGCCCAGGAACTGGCCATTACACTTGTCATCTGATGCAAACTTCAAAGACCAGGCTTCAGCCTCTGTTGAATTCAGCTTCTAAAGCCTCCTGGGCTCACATAACCCCTGATTTGCTAACCTCAAGGTCTCTTATGCCGAGATCCAGCCAGGTTTTCTGCAAAAGAAAATCAGATTCTTTACATGTTCAAGACATTAAGCATCTCCTCAGATGAGGCCCTGCATTTTCCAAAATGATAGTTTGGTTTTATCCATGTTGCCAGAAAGGGAAGCAGAAAGTCCCAAAGCCCAAGCCAGAATTGGGAGGGGGCAGTGAAGGTTCAGAGAAGCCAGGACACAGCCCCGTTCAGCTGTCTGTGAATTCGACAGACCAGCATGTTTTTCCATCACCTGAGGATCCAAGGCAATTTGTGGAAAAACAGACTGCAGAGATACGTGGGTGGGAGGAACAGAAACAGTGACAGATAACAGACAGCTGCACAGGCCAGCGGTGCTGCCTCTGGCCTGACCAGAGGCCTGTGTTTTAATTAGGGCAGAAGAGAGCTGGAGTCGCTGCCAGGAAGGCCGCCCCAAGGGTGAGGTGCACTTGCCCGCACCTGTCTGGTGGCTCCAGTAATGAGGTTCCCACCAGAGGCCCAATGCACAGCCCAATGTATTTATATACACATGGTGCCACCCAATTATCACACTTCTTGGCTCCCAGGAGCTGAGCGATGCTCCCCGCTCCAGGCTCCCTAATCAGCACCAGCATGGAAGGGACCGGGATATAACCCAAAGGCTTCCACCTCTCTCCCCAAGGCCTGGGTCACACCTTTCAGGGATAGCCTTCATGGTCCTGGCACACCCCAGGGCCCTGGAGCATGCAGGGCCACTTCCTGAAGCTGCTGAAATCCCTGGCTAAGGCATAACTGCCCTGGGCACTCCAGGGAGGGTGTAGAATTGCTTCACTCCAATAGCTGACACCAGATGAGGAGACTGCACTGGCCACCACCCTGGGGCCCACCCTCGGAGCTACTCAACTCTACAGATGGGCTGTGCAGGTGTTCTCCCCGGGGATAAGGACACCCTACTCTGGCCCCAGGTGGACACTTGCTGTGTGGGTCAGTGTAACAGGCCAAGAGCCTTTCTTACTGGGTCTCAAAGCTCTGCTCAGTTCAGTGAGGTGGGGACAAGGTGGCCTCCTAGGGATTTTCCTGCTGACTATGGGTGCTGAGAGACTCGGAGCAGCCTGTTTGCTAACTCAGGCCCAGTGTGGAGCAAAGGATGACTCAAGGCTACACCAGCCTCTCTCTCATTGAGTGGGCCTGACTGTGTGGTCCATCTGGATAGCTGAGCCAGCCTACAAGGGGCAAAGCGTCATCCAGGAAAAAGCCCCTTAATGGACTTTGCTGCCATACAGCCAAAGGGCCACAAAAAAGATGGTGATGACAATGACTATGACAGTGATGATGAAGGTGAAGATGATGGTGATGGTGATGATGATGATGATGGTGGTGGTGATGGGGATGGTGACGATGGTGATGATGATGATGGTGGTGGGGATGGTGATGATGGTGATGATGGTGGTGGTGATGGGAATGGTGATGATGGTGATGATGATGGTGGTGATGGTGATGGTGATGATGGGGATGATGACTATGATGGTGATGATGATGGTGGTGGTGATGATGGGGATGGTGGTGATGGTGATTATGGTGGTGGTGGTGATGAGAGTGATGGTGATGACAGTGATGACTATGATGGGGATGATGATTGTGGTGGTGCTGATGGTGATGATGACTATGATGGTGATGGTGGTGGTGATGATGGGGATGGTGGTGATGGTGATGATGGTGGTGGTGGTGATGAGAGTGATGGTGATGACAGTGATGACTATGATGGTGATGATGACGGTGGTGGTGCTGATAGTGATGATGACTATGATGGGGATGGTGGTGATGGTGATGATGGTGGTAGTGATGATAGTTGTGATGATAGTGATGACTATGATGGTGATGATGATGGTAGTGGTGATGATGGTGATGATGGTAATGGTGGTGATAATAATGGTGATGTTGGTGATAACAGTACACACACACATTTTACTGCTTTATATTCTCATAACAGCCTCAAAATAGGTTTCATTATCCTCATTTGACACCTGAGGAAACTGAGGCTCAGAGAATGTTATTACATATAAATAACATCCACAACTCTCTCCTTCCAAAAGACATTTTAAATCCTATGGTATCTGAGTGAGTTTGTGTGTATACGATGATGTGCATGGGTGTGCCTGGGAATAAGACCACTCCAGCCCAACACCTGTGTGATGAGAACTCCTGGTTCTGTCTCACCCTGAGCCATCTCCCTACAGTTGCAACTCGACCCAGGACACTACAGACACCACACACTGACAATGCCTAAATCACCCACTGAATCTTCCTTCCCTACGCAGGCAAGGAAGGGGCAGGTGCAGGTGATATGTCCTCACCAGGGGAGGAGCACAGGTTTAGGTGCCCAAGAACTTGAGCTGGAATTCTGGCCCAGCTCCTGAGGAGTCTGGGGAACTTGGACAAGGACATGGAAGGAAAATGAGGCAGTGAGGTTGACACTATGCTTCTCACAGGATCCTGTGCAAATGCCCAGGGAAAGCCTTTGATCAAGGCTTTGCAATACTGCCATCCTAGAAGAATGTGGTCCAGGGGAGGTGCAGCCTCCCCCACAACCACATTTCACTATCTTCCTTTAAATCAAAGTTCTTAAACATAATTTCTACCCTTCTTCAAGCTTACATATCTCCCACACAACCTAAGAAAACACTGTTATCAACTGACAAGAGCAAAGTGACACAGCCTGTGACAGTGGGGATATCTGTCTTTTCTTAAATTTGTATTTATTTTTATTTTTTTAATTTTTGAGACTGAAACTTGTTCAGGCCACAGTGCAATGGCACAATCTCGGTTCACTGCAACCTCTGCCTCCCGGGTTCAAGCAATTCCCTTGCCTCAGCCTCCTGAATAGCTGGGATTACAGGCAGATGCCACCATGCCTGGCTAATTTTTGTATTTTTAGGAGACATGGGGTTGGTTTCACGGTGTGGTCTGTTTGGCCTGTTGGCCAAGCTGGTCTCAAACTCCTATCCTCAGGTGATCCACCCACCTTGGCCTCCCATATTCAGGGATTACAGGCATGAGCCACCATGCCCAGCCTGGGATATCTGTGTTGAACCTGAACTTGGATGGAGGGGTCATTAGGCCAGTAGGTGTGCACACCCCACAGGTGGATGTATCTGCAAACGATTCTCTGCTGCAGTCTTCCTAAGTGGGGAAGCAGAGAGAACAGCAGGCAGCCTCAAAGTCAAGGGTGTGCCAGATGCCCTGCAAACTTGGAAGGAATTTTACTCTAATTCCCAAACTACAGCTGAGCAGAGGCAAAGCTATGAAGTTCAGCTTCTAATACACTGGAAAAAGCAAAGTATTTCACAGGAGAGACATCATGTGAAAGGTCAAGAGACGATGCCTCCCCTGCCCGCTCCCCCTGGAACTGGCTTTCTGAGCCATCAGCCTGTTTCCTTAGAGACCACAGCCAGAAAAAGGAGCCCATTGGGCTTTCAATATGGAAAGTGAGTTTTCCTATGTTCAAAACAAAAGGCATGACACAGACACACACGCCCTGTGCAAACACTTCCTTTTTAAGCCAGCCTTACAAAGAGGAGTTTTTAATTCAACAATCTGCTTTCTCTGTTTCTTGTCCCACATAGCTCTTGGATCCAGAGGGGTCAGAGACAGAGGGTGCACATGGTTCTAATTCTCGGGGCCAAGGGCACATGACCCAGCACAGATACTTCCTGCACACAAACAGCTGAGATGACCCAGAGACATCATTTTGCTCAGCTCACACTCAGCAGTAAGGCTGGCTCTAAAATAAGAGCTTTACTGAATGTGCCTAGAGCCCGGGAGCTGGGGAGGGGCCCAGAAAGGATGTGAAAAGTTTAGTTGAAACAGAGTTGCCACCAAGGGGGAACAAAAAGGAATGGGAGGCTCCAAGTTCAGTCAGGCTAGAAAGGAAGCAGAATCTGTGGCCCCTCAAAAAGCAAAACATGGATCTACCAAACAACCCAGCAATTCCATCCTTGGGCATCTGCCCAGAAGACTCAAACAGACACCTACACACCCCTGATCATGGATTGGAATATTACTCAGCCCTGAAAAGGAAGAAAGCATTGCCACACGCTATGCTGTGGATATGCATCGAAAACACTGTGCTTAGTGAAAGAGCCCATCACAGAAGGTCATGTATCATGATTCATTTAAGTTACATGACAACTCATACAAAATATTTAGAATAGGCAGGCTCATAGAAAGAGAAAGTAGATTGGGGTCCTCAGAGGCCCAGGACGGGGGGATAGGAGTGACTCTTAATAGGTTTTGGGCTTCTATATGGAATAACGAAAATTTTGGAAGCAAAGAGTGGTGATGACAGCACAATATTGTGAACGTAATTAATGCCACTGAATGAATCCCTTAAAAATTATTCAAATGGGCTGGGCGGCAGTAGTTCATGCCTATAATCCCAGCAGTATGGGAGGCCTAGGTGGGTGGATGACCTGAGGTCAGGAGTTCAAAGCCAGCCTGGTCAACATGGTGAAACCCTGCCTCTACTAAAAATACAAAACTTAGCTGGGCGTGGTGGCAGGTGCCTATGCTCTCAGCTATTCAGGAGGTTGTGGCTGGAGAATTGCTTGAACCCAGAGGCTGCAGTGAGCTGAAATTGCACCACAGCACTCCAGCCTGGGTGACAGAGTGAGACCCCACCTCAAAAAGAAAAAAAACAGTTAAAATGACAAACTTTATGCAACACATATTTGCCACAATGAAAACGAGAGCCAGAGAGAAGGCTGGTGGGCAGGTCCACGTGCCAGTTTTTAAGGTTTGGATGTAAACGTTGCACTTGCAGGGGACAGAGATGTTAGAAACGAGATGGAGCTACAAGTTCATAAACTCCCACTTCATATTCCTCCTGCAGTGCCCAGGGAATGGCTCTGCCTAGAGGTCCCACAACCAGGCCAGGTCAGGTGACCAGTCATGGCCCGTGCTCACCTGTGACAGATGACAATTCTGGGCTGAGGGCATGACAAGCCTGTGCCTCCACGAACAAGAAAGTCCATGTGGATAGCTGAGCCCCAGAACTAGGCGGTCTGGGCCTCTGAGCTACCCCACGGCAAGGCATCCAGCAGAGGGGCTCAGGACCATGGATACAGCATTGGCCCCAGATGCCGGAGATGATCGCTACTGCAGCACATCCCAGCCCATCTTCAGCCAGAGCCTTCCAGACCTCGGCACTCTCAATGACCACAGGCTCATCGACCAGAAGATAGGGACACAGAGACTTCGTGTGAGTGGGTTCTGTCTGACAATGGGGTCAGGAACTGAAGTGACGGTTCACCTCCTTCTTCCTCAGGTTGAGGAGATGAGGATTTCTTAAGGGCCCTGAACCCCCAACTTTTTGGTCACTCGGTGGCCTTCACTGAGCTCCACTGAATTCAGATTCTGAAGATGGGTGTGGATGTCATCTGGCCAGAGCCGGGCTTTGGATACACTCTTATTTCACTGGGCTGCCTCTGGAGGGAGAAAAGCTCAGGGGACTCCCAATGTCAGAGCATTTGCCTCTCACCACGGCTACTTCCACAGGAACAAGCCATGCAGAGGGACACATGAGCTCCAAAGAAACACCAGGACCCTTGGGAACTTCAGGCACCAATCTGGGCATTTAGGTGGCTTTTTGTTTTTTGTTTGTTTTGGTACAGGATCTTGCTCTGCTGCCCAGGCTTGAGTGTAGTAATGAGAACTCAGCTCACTGTAGCCTTGAACTCTTGAGCTCAAGCACTCCTCTCACCTCAGCCTCCTGAGTAGCTGGGATTATAGGCAGTGCAAGACCAGGCCCGGCTAATTTTTTTTTTTTTGAGACGGAGTTTTGCTTTTTTTACCCAGGCTGGAGTGCAATGGTGCGATCTCGGCTCACTGAGCAATTCTCCTGCCTCAGCCTCCCAAGTAGCTGGGACAACAGGCTGCACCACCAAGCCCAGCTAATTTTTGCATTTTTAGTAGAGACAGGGTTTCACCATGTTGACCAGGATGGTTTTGATCTCTTGACCTTGTGATCCACCCACCTCCGCCTCCCAAAGTGCTGGAATTGTAGGCCTGAGCCACCACGCCTGGCCAGGCCCAGCTAATTTTTTTAAGAGATGGGGTCTCACTATGTTGCCCAGGCTAAGACACATATTTGAATCCCAGGAAGATTCTGAGATATCCATTTTCCTGGCTACTTTCTAGCAATGCCTTGTTCCCTGTGGCCCCAGCACCCCCACAGGCAGCAGGTTCCTACAGAAATGAACAAAACTGTGCCACCACACATTTATCAGCTCTCCCGTGCCCAAGTATAGCAGGTCCTGAGACAACAGCACTGTTTCCTTCTGCATTTCTGGAGTCCAGATGTCCAGATCCAGGATGAGCAGGTGGAAACCAAGATGCTGCAGGGCCATGCCCTCCAGAGGCCCCTCCTCATCTGTTCTGGTGGCCGCAGCCCCTCTTAGCCTGTGGCCACATCTTGCCAAACCCTGCCTTGTGGTCACATGGCCTCTTTCCCATAAGCACATGTTATGGTGTCAGGGCCCTCCTAGGAAACCGAGGACTACTCGTCCACCTTAAGCCTCACTTCATCACATTGGCAAAGTCCCTCTGCATCACTCAAGATGACACATCCAGGTCCCAGAGACTAGGCCATGTGTATCTTGGGGGGCCTGGACACCTCCAGGATGGAGTAGCCATGCCCAGCTACTCCAGTCACATCTAGATACTCTAGTCATGTCCAGCTACTCCATCCATGCCTAGCTACTCTAGCCACACCAAGATACTTCAGCTACACCCAGCTATTCTAGTCATATCCAGCTACTCTAAGCCACATTTAACTACTCCAGTCATGCCCAGCTACTCCATTTATGCCTAGATACCCCATGTATACTCTAGCCACACCCATATATTCCAGCCACATGCAGATATTCCAGCCATGTCCAGCTACTCCGACCAAACCCAACTATTCCAGCCATTCCCAGCTATTCCAGCCATACCCATCTACTCCAGCCAAATCCAGCTATTCCAGCCACACCCAGCTATCCTGGCCACATCTAGCTACTTCATCCATGTCTAGTTACTCTAGCCACACCCAGCTACTCCAGCTACACCCAGATACTCTAGCCACATATAGCCACTCCAGTCAGGCCCAGATAACTCTATCCATGCCTAGCTACTCCAGCCACACCCAGCTTCTCCAGCCACACCCAGCTTCTCCAGCCACACACAGCTATCCCAGACATGCTCAGCTCATCCCAGAAGCAGGAGCTGTTTCTACTTGCAGTAACTGGGCACCCTGGACCCAGAGTATCCACCCTGAACTGGCCACACACTCTGGACAAGGTAGTATTTTCAGCATGATGTGAGCAGTTGGGAGCCAAGGCCCCTGAAGGCCACTCATCTGCATAGCTCCTGCCAGCCTTTCTGGGTGAGATTCCAGCAAAATATATCAAAAGCCTGTTAAAAACATGCACACCAGCACCCACCAGGATCTTAACAGGCCCATCTCTGACCCAGCAACCTGAATGCTGGGACTCTCCTGCCTTCTACTACTCGCAGAAACATTGTAGTGCAGAGAAATTAGAAACCTCCCACGTGACCTTGGCAAAGGCAGCAGTTAATAAACTCTGATTCATTCTTACAATGAAACACTTTACAGATACTTGCAACAATTAGATTTGTGTTTATATAAAAGGACTTCTTAGACCCATCATTGGCAAAAAGCAGAGCCAAGAACAGGGTGTCTAGTGTGTTCCCAGGGTCCCCACCTGCATGCATGGGCACACACCTGCAAACACACAGGGTGGCTGGAGCCTCCCCGGACCACCACACGGTTACCCTCAGGAAAAGAGAGATAAAGACACGTTCTCTTTGAATTTTATACATATGGAGGTCATTTAGATTTCATATAGGACTGGTATCAAAATGTGTTCTGTTAATATAATGAAGAATTATAATTTGTCAAAAAATTGTTTTTTATCTTATTTTATTTATTTATTTATTGACATGGAGTTTCACTCCTGTTGCACAGGCTGGAGTGCAATGGCATGATCTCGGCTCACCACAACCTCCACTTCCTGGGTTCAAGTGATTCTCCTGCCTCAGCCTCTGGAGTAGCTGGGATTACAGGCACTCAACACCACACCCATCTAATTTTGTATTTGTAATAGAGACAAGGTTTCTCCACGTTGGTCAGGTAGGTCTCAAACTCCTGACCTCAGGTGATCTGCCTGCCTCAGCCTCTCAAAGTGCTGGGGTTATAGGCATGAGCCACTGCAACTGGCCCAAAATATTATTTTAAAAGAGAGAATTTTCAAAATGTTACACATCCTTTGATCACATTAAGGAATTTATCTCAAGGAAAGAAATAAGCAAGTACTCCATGATGAAAATGCGAAAGGATGACCATCAAATGTTTATAAAATAAAAAATGCAGGCCGGGCATGGTGGCTTACACCTGCAATCCCAGCATTTTGGGAGGCCAAAGAGGGAGGATCCCTTGAAGTCAAGAGTTTGAGATCAGCCTGGCCAACATGAGGAAACCCTGTCTCTACTAAAAGTACAAAAATTAGCCAGGCATGGTGGTGGGTGCCTATAGTCCCAACTACTCAGGAGGCTGAAGGCAGGAGAATCGCCTGAATATGGGAGGCAGAGGTTGAAGTGAGCCGAGATCACACTACTGCAGTCCAGCTTGGGCAACAGAGCAAGACTCTGTCTAATATTATATAATAACACAGATTTTTAAAATGCACACAGCCACAGTAGGAAAACAGGCAATTCACATAGAAACTAATAGCACAGACTGCTGTGAAACTCTTACTGGTAAGGAAAGGTGCTGAGGACACCATGAGTGTGACAACAGTGTAGAATGAGAAGCTATAATAGACAGGATCTGTGTACAAGGAAAATCCTTAAGGACTACCCCACAAATATCCCCAAGGATTATCTCTAGGCATCAGATGGAAATATTTTTGCTTTAAAATCTTTTCAAAATTGTCTTCATTTTTCCAATTATGTCTATGATTAACATTCCCACACATGGTGTCCGAGTTCCTTCACACTCGGACCTCTCCCTGAATAACCCTGGCCTCCTCTGTCCCCTCTCTGTGACCCTGCAGACCTCATCTGCTGTCACCTCCTGCCTCAGCCTTCCAAGCTCCTAGCATTGTCAGTAGCCTTGGGAAAGGTGCAACCTGGCCCATCTCCCCTACAAGGCGACGAGTTTAACAATGGCAAGGCACATCCATGTGTGCCAAAGAGGCTGGAACACAAAGCTCATGGTAATCAGACCATCCAGGCCTTTCTAGGTATAGCGTGAGGGGAAACCGCAGTCCCAGACCCAGTATTTGAGGAAGGCAACCTGACTCTCCCAGAGCAGGGACTCAGCTCTGTGGCAGGACAGCTGCATGCAGCACAGTATTTCAGGAAGCCACCCCTGCCATGTTAGCCCACATTTCCAGAAAGCTGTAACACACTTCTCCTGGAGCCAAGCATTCCATGATCTAAGGCCCGTGAGTCAGACAAATGGCAAATCCTCCCTGGAGGCCAGGGACGGTGGTGGTACTGCTGGAGTGGGAGACAGGTCTGCCCAACTCCTGGAGGTCAGGGAGGGCAGTGGTGATGCCCAGGCAGCAGCAGGGCCTGCCTACCTCCTGGAGGCCTGGGAGGGCAGTAATGATGCCAGGGCGGGGGATGGATCTGCCCAACCTCCTGAAGGCCGGGGAGGATGGCAGTGATGCCTGGGTGAGCAACAGGGCCTGCCTACCTCCTCTTGTTGTCATCCAGGTGAGCAAAGAGCACATTATTGGAGATGGCCTTGGCCAGCACAGTCATGGTCTTGTAGTCCTTGGGAATCACCTAAAGTGAACCAGAAACATCAGCACGTGAGCCTCTCTGTCCTGATGCTGTGATGTGCCCTGAAATCTCCCTATTCAGCCCTCAGCTTGATGTTATCAGGCAATGGTAAAAATAGGCAATTTGAAGTTTAATGTGTATTTCACCACTATTTTTTCTTTTTTTGAGACAGTCTTGCTCAGTCACCCAGGCTGGAGTGCAGTGGTGCAATCAGAGCTCACTGCAGTCCCCATCTCCTGGGCTCAAGTGCTTCTCCTGCCTCAGCCTCCTGAGTAGCTGGGATTATAGGCGCCTGTCATCACCTCTGGCTAATTTTTGTATTTTTGGTAGAGGCGGGGTTTCACCGTGTTGGCAAGGCTGGTCTTGAACTCCTCACCTCATGATACACCTGCCTCAGCCTTCTAATGTGCTGGGATGACAGGTGTGGGCAGCCGTGTCCGGCTGTGTAGATACGTTTAGATATACCTTGAACTGTGTTACAGCTGCCTGTGGTGTTGAGGATGGTCACATGTACAGATTTGCAGCCTAGGAGTGATGGGCTCTATCATGTTATGTTATAACCTCAGTGCGTAGTAGGCTATACCAGCTAGGCTTGTGTCAGTTACTCTGTGATGTTTGCATGATGATGAAATTGCCTAATGATGAATTTCTCAGGATGCTTCTCATAATTAAGTCTACGTGACTGCATTTCAAAAATAGGAAGAGGCTGGGTGCAGGTTATTGTGCCTGTGCCTTGCCTTTCCTGGGATTGCGTTGCCTTGCCTTGCTTAGAATTGCCTTGAATTGCCTTGCCTTACCTGGAATTGCCTTGCATTGCCTTGCCTGGTTTGTGTTGACTGCGATAGCCATACGTGGGATTGCCTTATTTTTGCCTTACCTGGGATTGCTTTGCTTGGCATTGCCTTGCCTTGCCTTGCCTGGGATTGCCTTACATGGAATTTCTTTGCCTTGAATTCCCTGAGACTGCCTTGCCTAAGATTGCCTTCCCTTGTATTTCCTGGGACTGCCTAGGTGAAATTGACTTGCCTTGCCTGGGATTGCATTGCCTTGCCTTGCCTGGGATTGTGTGGCCTCGCCTGAAATTGCCTGATATTGCCTTGCCTTGGCATTGCCTTGGATTGCCTTGCCTTGCCTAAGATTACCTTGCCTTGTCTTACCTTGCCCGGGATTGCCTTGCCTTATTCTGCCTTGCCTTGCCTTGCCTGGGATTGTCTTGCCTTGGCTTGCCTGTATTTGCCCTACCCTGACTTTCTCTGCATTTCCTGGGATTGCCTTGCCTTGCCTTACCTGGAATTGCCTTGAATTGCATTTCCTTGCATAGGGTTGCCTTGTCTTGCCTTTCCTTGCCTTGCCTGGGATGGCCTTGAATTGCCTTGTGTCGTCTTGCCTTGCCTTCCCAGGAATTGACCTGCCTTGCCTTGCCTGAGATTTCCTTGCCTTACCTTGCCTGGGAGTGTCTCTCCTGGAATTGTTTTGCCTTTCCTTGCCTGGGATTGTCTAGCCTGGGATTGCCTTGCCTTGCCTAGGATTGCCTTGCCTTGCCTTTACCTGCTTTTCCTAAAATTGCTTTGTCTTGCATTGCCTTGCCTTGCCTTGCCTTGCTGTAATGGAACAGGAGTTAATTATGTTTACAGATCATGGACAGACTTTATGTTGTCTTCATTTCCTTATCACTGGGAGCATTCCGAGCTCAGAATTTTCCCAATGCAAAAAAAGGCTCTGAAGAGCCAGACCTGGGAACCTGGCCAGTTCCCTGATCCAGTTTTTGGTAAACACCTCAAGGATGGTAGTTACATGATGAAGATGTGGATAGTGTCCTGACTTGACCCTTCGTTGTTTTAAAAAGTATAAAAGATTGTTTAGCAGAAGCTGAACTGAGCTTTGGTGGTGACTTGGTCTGGACTTGTGAAAACCCGTGCTGCTTTATTGCCGGTGTTGAAGTTTGTGAGTGTCTCTAGGTATTCTTGTAAATAAACTCTTTTTCTTTCCTTGTAAATAAACTCTCTTTCTTTTCTCTATATATCTCGGCTGGTGTTTTTCTTCCAACGAATCTGCCTGAAAAGATTAGAAAATCCAAGCTTGGTACTAAGCAGTGCTCACACACTTGCCTTGCCTTGACTGGGATTTTCTTGCCATACCTTTCCTTGCCTTTTCTGAAATTACCTTTCCTTGCCTTATCTGGTATTGCCTAGCCTTGCCTTGCCTGGGATTGCCTTACCTTGCCTTCCCTGGGATTGTCTTGCCTAGCCTTTTCTTGCCTGTTATCGCCTCGCCTTACCTTGACTCCTTTGCCTTCCCTTGCCTGGGATTGCCTTGCCTTGCCTGGTATTGCCTTCACTTGAATTGTTTTGCCTTTTCTTACCTGGCATTGCCTTGCTTGGAATTGTTTTGCATTGCCTTCCCTGTGAGTGTCTTGCCTGGGATTTCTTTGCCTTGCCTTCCCTGAGATTGCCTTGCCTTGCCTTGCCATGGATTGCCTTCCCTTGCCTTGCCTTGCCTTCCCTGGAATTGCCTTGCTTTGACTTTCCTTGCCTAGGATTGCCTTTCCTTTCCTTTCCTTGCTTTTTCTAAAATTGCTTTGCCTTGCCTTGCGTTGCCTTGCCTTGCTGGGATTGCCTTGCAATGCCTTGCCTTGCCTTTCCTGGGATTGCCTTTCCTTGCCTTGCCTTACCTGGTATTGCCTAGGCTTTCCTTGCCTGGGATTGCCTAGGCTTGCCTTGCCTGGGATTGCCTAGGCTTTCCTTTCCTTTCCTTTCCTTTCCTGGGATTGCCTTGCCTTGCCTTTTCTTGCCTGCTATTGCCTCTTCTTGCCTTGCCTTGCCTTGCGTTGCCATGCCTTGTCTTGCCTTGACTTCCCTCGTCTTGCCTGGGATTGCCTTGGTTTGCCTGGAATGGCTTTGCCTTCCTTGGTATTGCCTTATCTTGAATTGTTTTGCCTGTCTTTACCTGGTATTGCCTTGCCTGGAATTGTTTTTCATTTCCTTGCCTGTGATTGTCTTGCCTGGGATTTCCTTGCCTTGCCTTCCCTCAGATTGCCTTGCCTTAGATTGCCGTGCCTGGGATTGCCTTGCATGGAATTTCTTTGCCTTGGATTCCCTGAGACTGCATTGCCAAAGATTGCCTTCTCTTGTCTTGCCTGGGTCTGCCTAGGTAAAATTTCCTTGGCTTGCCTGAATTTGCCTTGCCGTGGCTTGCCTGGGATTGCATTGCCATGCCTTGCCTGAATTTGTCTTGCTTTGCCTTGCCTGGGATTGAACTGCCTTGCCTTGCCTTCCCTTGCCTTGCCCTGCCTTGCCTGGGATTGCCTTACCTTGCCTTGCATTGCCTTTCTTGGGATTGCCTTGCCTTGCCTTACCTGATATTGCCTTGCCTTGCCTGAATTCACCTTGCCATGCCTTGCCTTGCCTGGCCTGGGATTGCCTTGCCTTCCCTTGAGTGACATTGCCTTGAATTGCATTGCCTTGCATGGGATTTCCAGGCGTTGCCTGGGATTGTCTTGCCTTTCCTTGTGTAGTATTGCCTTGCTTTGCCTTTCCTTGCCTTTCCTAGTATTGCCGTGCCTTGCCTTGGGTTGCCTTGCCTTGCCTGGAATTGCTTTGCCTGGGATTGCCTTGCCTTGCATTGCCTGGTATTGTTTTGCCTTGCCTTGCCATGCCTTTCCTGGGATTGCCTTGCCTTGCCTTACCTGATATTGCCTTGCCTTGCCTTGGATTGCTTCTCCTTGCCTTGCCTAAGGTTGCCTTGCCTTGTCTTACCTTGCCTGGGATTACCTTGCCTTGTTCTGCCTTGACTTGCCTTGCCTTTCCTGGAATTGCCTTGCCTTGCCTGTATTTGCCCTACCTTGCCTTTCCCTGTGTTGTCTGGGATTGCCTTGCCTTGCCTTACCTGGGATTGCCTTGAACTGCCTTGCCTTGCATGAGATTGCCTTGCATTGCGTTGCCTTGCCTTGTCTGAGATGGCCTTACATTGCCTTGCATTGCCTTCCCGGGAATTGCCTTGCCTTTCCTTGCCTGAGATTGCCTTCCCTTGCCTTCCCTTGCCTTGTCTGGTGTTGCCTTGCCTTACCTTGCCTGGGATTGTCTTTCCTGGAATTGTTTTGCCTTTCCTTGCCTGGGATTGTCTCGCCTGGAACTGCCTTGCCTTTCCTTGCCTGGGATTGTCTCGCCTGGAACTGCCTTGCCTTGCCTGGCCTGGGATTGTCTTGCCTGTGATTGCATTTCCTGGCATTGCAATGCCTTGCCTTGCCTTGCCTAAAATTGCCTTGCCTTGCCTAGCATTGCCTGGCTTTGCCTTTCTTTGCTTTTTCTAAAATTGCTTTTCCTTTCCTTGCTTTGCCTTGACTGGGATTGCCTTGCCTTCCCAAGAATTGTCTTGCGTTGCCTTGCCTTGCCTTGTCTTGCCTTACCTTGCCTTGTCTTGCCTTCCCTTGCCTTGCTCTGACTTGCCTGGAATTGCCTAGCTTGCCTTGCCTGAATTCACCTTGCCATGCCTTGCCTTTCCTGGCCTGGGATTGCCTTGCCATGCCTTGCCTTGCCTTTCATGGGATTGCCGTGCCTTGCCTTACCTGGTATTGCCTAGCCTTGCCGTTCCTGGGATTGCCTTGCCTTGCCCTTTCTGCCTGCTATTGCCTCGCCTTGCCTGGGATTGCCTCGCCTTGCCTGGGTTGCCTTGTCTTGCCTGGTATTGCCATGCCTTGAGTTGTTTTGCCTTTCCTTACCTGGTATTGCCTTGCCTGAAATTGTTTTGCATTGCTTTGCCAGTGATTGTCTTGCCTGGGAATTTCTTGCCTTGCCTCCACTGAGATTGCCTTACTTTGCCTTGCCCTGCCTAGTATTGCTTTGTCTTTCCTTGCCTTGCCTGGGATTACCTTGAGTTTTTCTGCCTTGACTTGCCTTTTCTTGCCTGGGATTGCCTTTCCTTGCCTTTCCTTTCCTGGGTTTGCCTTTTGTTGCCTGGCCTGGGATTGACTTGCCTTGTCTTGCCTGAATATGCCTTGCCTTGCCTTGCCTTCCCTTCCCTTTTATTGGATTGCGTTGCCCTGCCTTGCTTGAAATTGCCTTGAATTGCCATGCCTTGCCTGGAATTGCCTACCTTCGACTTGCCTGGGATTGTGTTGACTGGGATTGCCATGCGTGGGATTGTCTTCCCTTGTCTTGCTTGGAATTTCTTTGCTTGGCATTGCCTTGCCTTGCCTTGCCTTGCCTGGGATTGCCTTGCATTGAATTACTTTGCCTTAGATTCCCTGAGATTGCCTTGCCTAAGATTGCCTTCCCTTGCCTGGGACTCCCTAGGTGAAATTGCCTTGCCTTGTCTGAATTTGCCTTGCCTTGACATGCGTGGAATTGTATTGCCTTCCTTGCCTCGGATTGACTTGCCTTGCCTGAAATTGCCTTGCTTTGCCTTGCCTGGGATTGCCTTTCCTAAGATTGCCTTGCCTTGCCTTGCCTTGCCTTGCCTAAGGTTATCTTGCCTTGCCTTGCCTTGCCTGGGATTCTCTTGCCATGTTATGCCTTGACTTATGTTGTCTTGCCTGGGATTGTCTTGCCTTGCCTTACCTGGGATTGCCTTGAATTGCCTTGCCTTGCATGGGATTGCCTTGCCTTTCCTTGCCTTGCCTGGGATGGTCTTGTGTTGCCTTGCTTTGCCTTCCTGGAAATTGCTTTGCCTTGCCTTGCCTTGCCTGAGATTGCCTTGCCTTCCCTTGCCTTGCCTTGCCAGGTATTGCCTTGTCTTACCTTGCCTGGAATTGTCTTGCCTTTCCCTGCCTGGGATTCTCTAGCCTGGGATTGCCTTGCCTTACCTTGTATGGGAGTGCCTTGCCTGGGATTGTGTTGCTGGAATTACCTTGCCTTGCTTTGCCTCAGAATGCCCTGCCATGACTTGCCTTGCCTAGGATTGCCTGGCCTTGCCTTTCCTTGCCTAGAATTGCCTTGCCTTGCCTTTTTTGCCTGCTATTGCCTCGCCTTGCCTTGACTTGACATGTCTTGCTTTGCCTTGCCTGGGATTCCCTGGCCATGACTTGAATTGCCTTGCCTTTACTTGCCTGGTATTGCCTTGCCTTGAATTGTGTTGCCCTTTCTTACCTGGTATTTCCTTGCTTGAAACTGTTTTGCATTGCCTTGCCTGTGATTACTTTGCCTGGGATTTCCTTGCCTTGCCTTCCCTGGAATTCCCTTGCCTTGCCTTGCCTTGGATTGCCTTGCCTTGCCTTGCCTTCCCTGGAATTGCCTTTCCTTGCCTTCCCTTGACTTTCCTTGCCTTTACTGGTATTGCCTTGCTTTGCCTTGTCTTGCCTTTCTTGAGATTCTTTTGCCTTGCCTTACCTGATATTGCATTGCTTTGGCTTGCCTTGTCTGGGATTGCCTTGCCTGGTCTTGCCTAAGATTGACTTGCCTTGCCTTGCCTTGCCTGGGATTGCCTTGCCTGGCCTTGCCTAAGATTGCCTTGCCTTGCCTTGCCTGGGATTGCCTTGCGTTATTCTGTCTTTACTTTCCTTTTCTTGCCTGGGATTGCCTTGCCTTGCTTGCCTCGCCTTTCCTGGGATTACCTTTTCTTGCCTTGCCTGGGATTGCCTAGCCTTGGATTACCTTCCCTTGCCTTGCCTGAATTTGCCTTGCCTTGCCTTGCCTGGGATTGCGTTGCCTTGTCTTGCTTGGAATTGCCTTGCTTCCCTGGAATTGCCTTCCCTTGCCTTGCCTGGGATTGTGTTGATGGGGATTGCCATGCATGGGATTGCTTTGCCTTGTCTTGCTTGAGATTGCTTTGCTTGGCATTGCCTTGCCTTGGCTGGGATTGCATTGCATTGAATTACTTTGCCTTCGATTCCCTGAGACTGTCTTGCCTAAGATTGCCTTCCCTTGCCTTGCCTGGGACTCCCAAGGTGAAATTCCCTTGACTTGCCTGAATTTGCCTTTCCTTGACTTGCCGGGGATTACATTGCTTTGCCTTGCCTGGACTTGCCTTCCCAAGAATTGCCTTGTTTTTCCTTTCCTTGCCTTGTCTTACTTGCCTTACCTTCCCTTGCATTGCCCTGCCTTGCCTGGGATTGCTTTGCCTTGATTGCATTGCCTTTTTTGGGATTGCCTTGCCTTACCTGATATTGCCTTGCCTTGATTTCCCTGGGATTTCCTTGCTTGCCTTGCCATACCTTGCCTTGCCTTGCCTGGGATTGCCTTGCCTTGTCTTGCCTTCACAAGAATTATCTGGCATTGCCTTGCCTTGCCCTGTCTTGCCTTGCCATGCCTTCACTTGCCTTGTCCTGCCTTGCCTGAGATTTCCTTGCCTTGCCTTGCACTGCCTTTCCTTGGATTGCCTTTCCTTACCTGATATTGCCTTGCCTTGCCTTGCCTGAATTTGCCTTGTCATGCCTTGCCTGGCCTGGCCTGCGATCGCCTTGCCTTGCCTTGCCTCACCTGGTATTGCCTAGCCTTGCCTTGCCTGGCTATTGCCTTATCTTGCCTTGCCTTGGCTTTCCTGGGATTGACTTGCCTTGCGTTTTCTTGCCTGCTATTGCCTCGCCTTGCCTTGCCTTGCCTTGTTTTGTCTGAGTTTCCCTCGCCTTGCCTTGCGTGGGATTGCCTTGAATTGCCTTGCCTTGCATGGGATTGCCTTGCTTTGCCTTGCCTTGCCTGGCTATTGCCTTATCTTGCCTTGCCTTGCTTTTCCTGATATTGACTTGCTTTGCCTGTTCATGCCTGCTATTGCCTCGACTTCCCTTGCCTTGCTTTATCTTGTTTTGTCTGAGATTCCCTCGCCTTGCCTTGCATGGGATTGCCTTGAATTGCCTTGCCTTGCATGGGATTGCCTTGCCTTGCCTTGCCTGGCTATTGCCTTATCTTGCCTTTCTTTTCCTTTCCTGGGATTGACTTGCCTTGCCTTTTCTTGCCTGCTATTTCCTCGCCTTGCCTTGCCTTTCCTTGCCTTGTTTTGTCTGAGTTTCCCTTGCCTTGCGTGGGATTGCCTTGAATTGCCTTTCCTTGCATGGGATTGCCTTGCCTTGCTTTTCCTGGTATTACCTTGTTTGAAATTGTTTTGCATTGCCTTGCCTGGGGTGTCTTGCCTGTGTTTACCTTGCCTTGCCTGGGATTGCCTTGCCTTGCCTGGGAATGCCTTGCCTTGATATGCCTTTCTTGACCTTGTCTAAGATTGTCTTGCCTTGCCTTTTCTTGCTTTTCCTAAGATTTCCTTGCCTTGCCTTACTTTGTCTTGCCTTGCCTGGGATTGCCTTGCCTGGCCTTGCCTAGGATTGTCTTACCTGGGATTGCCTTTCCTTTCCTGGGATTGTCTTGCTGAGCCTGACCTGATATTGTCTTGCCTTGCCTAAAATTCCCTTGCTTTGCATTTCCTTGCCTGGGATTGCCTTGCCTAGTTGTGCTTTGCCTTGGCTTGCCTTGGCTTGCCTGGGATTGCCTTGCCTTGCCTGGGATTGGTTTTTCTTGCTTTGCCTGGGATTGCCTAGTTTGGGATTGCCCTGCCTGGGATTTCCTTGCCTTGCCTTGCCTGAATATTTTCTGCCTTGCCTTGACTTGACTTGCCTTAACTGGGATTGCCTGGCCTTGCCTTTCCTGGGATTGCCTTGAATTGCCTTGCCTTGCCTTGCCTGGTGTTGCCTTGCCCTGCGTTGCATTGCCTGGGATGACCTTGCCTTGCCTTGAATGGGATTGTTTTGCGACACCGTGTGTGGGATTGCCTTAAATTGCCATGCCTGTCTTGCATGGGATTGCCTTGCCTTGCCTAGAATTGCCTTGCTCTGCCTTTTCTTGCCTGAAATTGCCTTGCCTGGGGTTGTCTTGCCTTGCCTTGCCTTGAGTTCCCGGAATTGACTTGCCTTGCCATTCCTTGCATGAGATTGCCTTCCCTTCCCTTGCCTTGCCTTGCCTGGGATTGCCTTTCCTTACCTTGACTGGGATTGTCTTTCCTTACCTTGCCTGGGATTGTCTTGCCTGGAATTGTTCTGCCTTTCCTTGCCTGGGATGGCCTTGCCTTGCCTTGCCTTACCTGGGATTGCTTTGCCTTGCCTTGCCTGGGACTGCCTTGTCTTGCCTTTCCTGGAATTATCTTGCCTGAGATTGTTTTTCCTTGCCTTGCCTGAATTTGCCCTGCCCTGCCTTGCATTGCCTTGCCTTGTCTTGCCTTGAATTTCCTTGCCTTGGATGGGATTGCTTTGCCTTATCTGGTGTCGCCTTGCCTTGCCTTGCCTTACCTTGCCTTTCCTTATCTTGACTGCGATGGCTTGCCTTGCCTTGCCTTGCCTGGACTGGGATTGCCTGGCCTTGTTTTACGTGGGATTGCCTTGAATTGCCTTGCCTTGCATGGGATTACCTTGCTTTGTCTAGGATTGTCTTGCCTTTTTCTGCCTTGCCTTGCCTTGCCTTATCTTGGATTGCCTTGCCTTGCCTTTCCTGGTATGACCTTGTTTGAAATTCTTTTTCCTTGCCTTGCCTGGGGTGTCTTGTCTGGGATTATTTTGCCTTGCCTTGCCTTGCCTTACCTTGCCTGGGATTGCTTTGCCTTGCGTTGCCTTGCCTGTGATTGCCTTGCCTTGCCTTGCCTGGGATTGCCTTGCCTTGCCTTGCTTGGCCTTGCCTAGGATTGTCTTGCCTTGCATTTCCTTGCTTTTCTTAAGATTCCCTTACCTTGCCTTGCTTTGCCTAACCTTGCCTGAGATTGCCTTGTCTTGCCTTGCCTAGGATTGTCTTGCCTGGGATTACCTTGCCTTGCCTTGCCTTTCCTGGGATTGCCTTGCCTTGGCTTGCCTTGCCTTTCCTGGGATTGCCTTGCCTAGCCTTACCTGATATTGCCTTTCCTTGCTGGGATTGTCTTGCCTTGCCTTGCCTAAGATTGCCTTGACTTGCCTTTCCTTGCCTGGTATTGTCTTTCCTTGTTGTGCCTTGACTTGCCTTGCCTTGCCTGAGATTGCCTTGCCTTGCCTTGCCTGGGGTGTCTTGAATGGGATTACCTTTTCTTGCCTTGCTTTGCCTGGGATTGCTTTGCCTTGCCTGTAATTGCCTTGCCTTGCCTTGCCTTGCTTGGCCTTGCCTAGGATTGCCTTGTCTTGCCTTTCCTTGCTTTTCCTAGGATTCCCTTACCTTGCTTTGCGTTGCCTTGCCTCTCCTGGGATTGCCTTGCCATGCTTTGCTTGCCTCTAATTGACTTGCCTGGGGTTGCCTTGCCTTGCCTTGCCAGGGATTGCCTTGCGTTTCCTGGAATTGCCTTGCCATGCCTTAACTGATATATCCTTGCCTTACCTGGGATTGCCTTGCCTTACCTAAGATTTCCCTGCCTTGTCTAAGATTTCCTGGCCTTGCCTGGGATTGCCTTGCCTTTTTCTGCATTGACTTGCCTTGCCTTCCCTTGGATTGCCTTGCCTTGCATTGCCTGTGATTTCCTAGGCTGGGATCACCTTGCCTGAGATTGCCTTGCCTTTCCATGCCTGAATTTTCCCTGCCTTGCCTCGCCTTACCTTGCATGGGATTCCCTTGCCTTGCCTTGCGTGGGATTGCCATGAATTGCCTTCCTTTCATGGGATTGCCTTGCCTTTTTCTGCCTTGCCTTGCCATTTCTGGTATTGCCTTTTATTGCCTTGCCTGGTATTGCCTTGCCTGGAATTGTTTTCCCTTGCCTTGCCTGGGGTGTCTTGCCTAGGATTACCTTACCCTGCCTGGGATTGCTTTGCCTTGCGTTTCCTTGCCTGTGATTGCCTTACCTTGCTTGCGATTGCCTTGTCTTGCCTTGACTAGGATTGCCTTTATTTGCCTTGCCTGAAATCGTCTTGCCTGGGATTACCTTGCCTTGCCTTGCCTGGGATTGCCTTGCCTTGGCTTGCCTTGCCTTTTCTGGAATTGCCTTGACTGTCCTTACCTGATATTGCCTTGCCTTCCTTGGGTTTGCCTTGCCTTGCGTTGCCTAAGATTGCCTTGCCTTGCATTTTCTTGCCTGGGATTGCCTTGCCTTGTTCTGCCTTGCCGTGCCTTTCCTGAATTAGTCCTGCTTCGCCTTGCCTTGACTTGCCTGGGATTGTCTTTCCTTGCCTTTCCATGCCTGGGATTACCTTGCCTTTTTCTGCCATTACTGGTCTTGCCTTACCTGGAATTGCCTTCCATTGCCTTGCCTGGGATTGCCTTGAATTGCCTTGCCTTTCATGTGGTTGCCTTTCCCTGCCTGGTATTGCCTTGCCTTGCCTGGGATGGATTTGCCTTGCCTTGCCGTGTCGTGCCTGGGATTGCCTTGCCTTGCCTTTTGTGCGATTGCCTTGAATTACTTTGACTTGCATGGGATTGCCTTGCCTTGCCTGGGACTGCCTTGCATTGTTCTGCCTTGACTTCCCTTGCCGTGCCTGTGATTAACTTGACTTTCATTGCCTGGGATTGCCTAGTCTGGGATTGCCTTCCCTGAAATTGCATTGCCCTGCCATACCTGAATTTGCCCTGCCTTGCCTTGCCTTACCTAGCCTGGGATTGCCTTGCCTTGCCTTGCTTGGGACTTCCTTCAATTGCCTTGCCTCGCATGGGATTGCCTTCTCGTGCCTGGAATTGCCTTGCCTTTTTCTGCCTGTCCTTGCCTTGCATTGTCCAGGATTGCCTTGCCTTGCCTTGCCTTACCTGGTATTACCTTGCCTTTAATTGTTTTGATTTGCCTTGCCTGGTGTGTTTTGCTTAGGATTACCTTGCCTTGCCTTGCCTGGAATTGCTTTGCGTTGAGTTGCCTTGCCTGTGATTGCCTTGCCTTGCCTGGGATTGCCTTTCCTTGCATTGCCTTGAATGTGATTTCTTTGCCTTGCCTTGCATTGCTTGGTCTTGCCTAGGATTGTCTTGCCTTGCCTTGTTTTTATTAGGATAGTCTTGCCTTGTCTTGTTTTGCCTTCTCTTGCCTGGGATTGCCATGCCTTGCATTGCCTAGGGTTGCCTTTCCTGGGATTGCCTTGCCTTGACTTGTCTGGCAATTGTCTTTTCTATGATTGCCTTGCTTTGCCTTGCCTGGGATTGTCTTGCTTTTCGTTGCCTTTCCTTTCCTGGGATTGCCTTTCCTAGCCTTAACTGATATTGCCTTGCCATGCCTGGGATTGCCTAGCCTTGCCTTGCCTATTCTTGCCTGGGATTGCCTTGCCTTGTTCTGTCTTTACTTACCTTGCCTTGCCTGGAATCGCCTTCCCTTTCCTTGCCTTGGATTGCCTATCCTGGGATTGCCTTGCCTTGCCATGCCTTGCTGAATTTGTCCTGCCTTGCCTTGTCTTGTCTTGCCTGGAATTGCCTAGCCTTGCCTTTACTGGGATTGCCTTGAATTGCCTTGCCTTGCATGAGATTTTCTTGCCTTGCCTTGCCTTGCGTGGAATTGCCTTGAATTGTCCGGCCTTGCAAAACATTGCCTTGCCTTCCCTGTAATTGTCTTGCCTTGCCTGTAATTGTCTGGACTTGCCTTGCACTTTTCTGCCTTTCCTTGCCTTGCTTTATCTGGGATTGCCTTGCCTTGCCTTGCCTTGCCTTGCCTGGTATTACCTTGCTTGGAATTGTTTTGCCTTGCTTTGCCTGGGTTTGCCTTGTGTGGAATTACCTTGCCTTGCCCTGCCTGGAATTATT
The DNA here is from genome assembly GCF_049354715.1 of Callithrix jacchus. Lineage (NCBI taxonomy): Eukaryota > Metazoa > Chordata > Mammalia > Primates > Cebidae > Callithrix > Callithrix jacchus. The sequence continues at coordinate 59,760,050 of NC_133503.1, read as the reverse complement.
TTGTCTTGCCTTGCTTTGCCTGGAATTGCCTTGCCTTTCCTTGCCTTGCCTGGGATTGCCTTGCCTTGTTGTGCCTTGACTTGTCTTCCCCAGAATTGCCTTGCCTTCCCATCCTTTGCCTTGGCTTGCCTGGGGTTGCTTTGCCTTTCCTTGCCTCGAATTGCCTTCCCTGGGATTGCCTTTCTTTAACCTGCCTTGCCTGGGATTGCATTGTCTTGCCTTGCATCAAATTGTCTCGCCTGGGATTGCCTTACATTGCCTTGCCTAGGATTGCCTAGGCTGGGATTGCATTGCCTTGCCTTGCCTTGCCTTGCCTGGGATTGCCTTGCCTTGTCTTTCCTGGGATTGCCTTGAATTGCCTTGCCTTGCATGGGATTGCCTTCCCTTGCCTGGTATTGCCTTGTCTTCCCTTGCCTTGCTTGGATGGCCTTGCCTTGCCTTGAATGAAATTGCCTTGCCTTGCATTGCATTGGATTGCCTTGAATTTTCTTGCCTTGCCTAGAATTGCCTTTTCCTGCCTGGGATTGCTTTGCCTTTTTCTGCCTTGCCTTGCCTTGCTTTATCTGGGATTGACTTGCCTTGCCTTGCCTAATATTACCTAGCCTGTAATTGATTGGTCCTTGCTTTGTCTGGGTTTGTCTTGCCAGGTATTACCTTTCCTTGACTTGTCTGGAATTGCTTTGACTTTCCATGCCTTGACTTGTTTGTAATTGCCTTGCCTTGCCTTGCATGAGATTGCCTTGCCTTGCCTTTCCTTGTCTTGCCTGAGATTTCCTTTCCTTCCCTTGCCTTGAATTGTCTGGGATTGCCTTGCCTTACCTTGCCTGGAATTATTTTTCCTTTCCTTGTCCGGGAATGCCTTGCCATGCCTTCCATGGGATTGCCATGCCTTGCTTTGCCTTGCCTTCCCTGGAATTTACTTGCCTTGCCTTGTCTAAAATTGTCTTGCCTTGCCTTGCTCTGCCTGGGATTGCCTTGCCTTGCCTTCCCCGATATTGCCTTGCCTTGCCTCTTCTTGCCTTGCCTGAGATTGCCTTCCCATCCCTTGCCTTGTCTTGCCTGGGATTGTCTTGCCTTACCTTGCCTGGGATTGTCTTGCCTGCAATTGTTTTTCCTTTCCTTGCCTGGGATTGCCTTTCCTTGCCTGGGATTGCCTTGCCCTGCCCTGCCTTGCCTGAAATTGCCTTGCTTTTCTTTGCCTGGGATTGCCTTGTCTTGCCTTGCCTGGAATTGCCTTTCCTTGACTTGCCTGGGATTGCCTTGCCTTGCCTTGCATTTCTTTATCTTCCCTAGTATTGGCTTGCCTTGCATTTCCTTGCTTTTCCTAGGATTGCCTTGCCTTGCATTGCGTTGCCTTGCCTTACCTGGTGTTGGCTTGGATTGCCTTGCCTGGGATTGCCTTTCCTCGCCTTGACTAGCCTGGGATTTCCTTCTCTTGCCTTGCCTAGGATTGCTCAGCCTGGGATTGCCTTCCCTGGGATTGCCTTGCCTTGCCCTGCCAGAATTTGCCCTGCCTTGCCTTGCCTGGGATTACCTTGTATTGATTGCCTTGTATTGTTTGGTGTTGCCTTGCCTTGCCTTTCTTTGCCTGGGATGGCCTTGCCTTGCCGTGACTAGGATAGCCTTGCCTTGCCATGCGTGAGATTGCCTTAAATTTTCTTTCCTTGAATGGGATTGCCTTGCCTTGCCTGGGATTTCTTGACTTGAATTTCTTGTCTAATATTGCCCTGCCTTTTTCTGCCTTGCCTTACCATGCCTTGTGAGGGATTGCCTTGCCTTGCCTGGTATTGTTTTGCCTTGTCTTGCCTGGGTTTGTCTTGCCTGGGATTACCTTGCATTGCCTTGCCTGGGATTGCTTTGCCTTGCCTTGCCTTGCCTTGCCTTGCCTTGCATTGCCTGGGATTGCCTTGTATTGCCTTGCATTGCCTTGCCTTACCTTGCCTGGGATTCTCTTGCCAATAATTGTTTTGCCTTTCCTTGCCTGGGAAAGTCTTGCCTGGGATTGCCTTGCCTTGCCTTGCCTTGCCTGGGATTGCCTTTGTCTTGTCTTGACTGGAATTTTTTTGCCTGGAATTGCTTTGCTTTGCCTTGTCTGGGATTGCATTTTTGTGAGTTGCCTGGGATTGCCTGGCATGGGATTGCCTTGCCTTGCCTTGCCTAGGATTGCCTAGCCTTGCCTTTCCTTGCTTTTCCTAGGATTGCCTTACATTGCTTTGCATTGCCTTGCCACGCCTCGGATTGTCTCGCCTGGGATTGCCTTGCCTTGCCTTTCCTCTAATTGACTTGCCTGGGATTGCCTTGCCCTGCCTTAGCTAATATAGCTTTGCTTTGCTTGGGAGTGCCTTGCCTTGCATAAGATTGCTTTACCTTGCCTTTCCTTGCCTGGGATTGTTTTGCCTTGTTCTGCCTTGCCTTGCCTTGCCTTACTTGAGATTGCGTTGCCTTGCCTTGCCTTGCCTGGGATTGCCTTCCCTCGCCTTGCTTGGGATTGCCTAGCTTGGGATTGCCTTGCCTGAGATTGCCTTGCCATGCCATGCCTGAATTTGCCATGCCTTGCCTTGCCTAAACCTTGCATGGGATTTCCTTGACTTGCCTTGATTTTGACTGCCTTCAATTGCCTTGAATTGCATGGGATCACCTTCCATTGCCTGGGATTGCCTTGCTTTTCTCTGCCTTGACTTGCCTTGTCATGTATTGCCTTGCCTTGCCTGGTATTACCTTTCCTGGAATTGTTTAAATTGCCTTGCCTGAGGTGCCTTGCCTGGGATTAACTTGCCTTGCCTTGCCTGCGATTGCTTTGCTTTGCCTTGCATTGCCTTGCCTGGGATTGCCTTGCCTTGCCTTGAATTGCCGTGCCTTACCTTGCCTTGCCTTGTCTGGGATTGCCTTGCCTTGCCTTGCATTGCTTTTCCTTGCCTAGGGTCGCCTTGCATTGCCTTTCCTAGGATTGCTTTTTTCTGCCTTGATTTACCTTGCCTTCCCTGGGATTGCCTTGCCCTGTCTTGCCTAGGATTGCCTTGCCTACAATTGTTGTGCCTTGACTTGACTGAAATTGGCTTTCCTGGGATTACCTTGCTTTGCCTTGCCTGGGATTGCCTTGTCTTGTCTTGCCTTGTCTTTCCTGGAATTGCCTTGCCTAGCCTCACCTGATATTGCCTCGCCTTGCCTGGGATTGCCTTGCCTTGCCTACGATTGCCTTGCCTTGCCTTTCCTTGACTGGAATTGCCTTGCCTTGTTCTGCCTTGACATGCCTTGCTGTGTTTGGCATTGCCATGCCTTGCCTTTCCTTGCCTGGGATTGCTTTCCCTTGCCTTGCCTGGGATTGCCTAGCCTGGGATTGCCTAGCCTGGGATTGCCTTGCCTTCCCTAGCATTGCCTTGCCTGGGATTGCCTTACCTTGCCTTGCCTGAAATTCTCTTGCCTGGGATTGTCTTCTGATGCCTTACCTGGAATTGCCTTGCCTTGCCTTCCCTTCCCTTCCCCAGAATTGCCTTGACTTCCCTTTCCTTGCCTGCCTGAGATTGCCTTTCCTTCCCTTGCTTTTCCTTACCTGGGATTGACTTGTCTTACCTTGCCTGGGATTGTCTTGCCTGGAATTGTTTTGCCTTTCCTTGCCTGAAATTGCCTTTCCTTGCCTTCTCTGGGATTGCCTTGCCTTGCCCTGCCTTCTCTTGGATTGTCTTGCTTTTCCTTGCCTGGGATTGCCTAGTCTTGCCTTTCCTGGAATTGTCTTGCCTGGGATTACCTTGGCTTGACATGCCTGGGATTTCCTTGCGTTTCATTCCCTGGGATTGCCTTGCCTTGACTTTCTTTATCTTGCCTAGTATTGCCTCGCCTTGCATTTCCTTGCTTTTCCTAGGATTTCCTTGTCTTGCCTTACCTCACATTGCCTTGCCTTTCCTGGTATTGCCTTGCCTGGCCTTGGCTTGGATTTCCTTCCCTGGGCTTGCCTTGCATTGCCTTGCCTGAATTTGCCCTGCCTTGCCTTGCCTGGGATTCCCTTGAATTGCCTTGCCTTGCATGGGATTGCCTGGCCTTTCCTAGTGTTGCCTTGCCTTTCTTTGCCTGGGATGCCCTTGCCTTGCCTTGCCTTGCCTGGGATTATCTTGCCTTGTCTTGCGTGAGATTGCCTTGAATTTCCTTCCCTTGAATGGGATTGCCTCGCATTACCTGGGATTGCTTTACTAGGTTTTCTTGCCTAAAATTGCCTTGCCTTGTCAGGGATTGCATTGCCTTGCCTGATATTACCTTGCCTGGTATTGTTTTACCTTGCCTTGCCTGAGTTTGTCTTGCCTTGTATTACCTTGCCTTGCCTTGCCTGTGATTGCCTTGCCTTACCTGGGATTGCCTTGCCTTGCCTTGCCTTGCCTTTATTTACCTTGCCTAGTTTTTACTTGTTTGCATTTTCTTGCTTTTCCAAGGATTGCCTTGCCTTGCCTTGCCTTGCCTTGCCTGGTATTGACTTAACTGGCCTTGGCTTGGATTGCCTTGTCTGGGATTGTCTTGCCTTGCCTTGCCTTGCCTGTGATTGCCTTCTCTTGCCTTGCCTGGGATTGCCTAGCCTGAGGTTGCCTTGCCTGGGATTGCCTTCCCTTCCCTTACCTGGGATTGCCTTGAGTTGCCTTGCTTTGCATAAGATTGCCTTTCCTTTCCTGGTGCTTCCTTGCCTTGCATTTCTTTGCCTAGGATGTCCTTGCATTGTCTTGCCTTCTCTGGGATTGCCTTGCCTTGCCTTTCATGGGATTGCCTTGAATTTTCTTGCCTTAGATGGGAATGCCTTGTCTTGCCTGGGATTGCTTGATTTGACTTTTCTTGCCTGAGATTGCCTTGCCTTGCATTGTCTGGGATTGCATTGCCTTGCCTTGCCTGGTATTACCTTTTCTGGAATTGTTTTGCCTTGCCTTGCCTTGCCTGGGTTTGTCTTGCCTTGCCATGCCTGGAATTGCTTTGCCTTGCGTTGCCTTGCCTGTGATGGCCTTGCCTTGCTGGGATTGCCTTCCCTTGCCTTGCCTGCCTGGGATTGCCTTGTTTGACTTGACTTGCTTTCCCGTCTTTATTATTGCCTTGCCTTGCCTTTCTTGCTTTTCCTAGGATTGACTTGCCTTGCTGTGCCTTGCCTTGCTTTGCCTTGCTTTTCCTGGGATTGCCTTGCTTTGCCTTGCCTAGGATTGCCTTGCCTGGGATTGCCTTCACATGCCTTGTCTTAAATTATATTGCCTGGGATTTCTTTGCCCTGCCTTTCCTGGGATTGCCTTGACTTGCCTTGCCCTGCCTTTCCTGGGATTGCCTTGCCTTGCCTTGCCTTAACTTGCCTTACCTGATATTACCTTGCCCTGCCTGGGATTGCATTGCCTTGCCTTGCCTTTTCTAAGATTGCCTCGCCTTGCATTTTCTTGCCTGGGATTGCCTTGCGTTGTTCTGCTTTGACTTTTTCCTTGCCTGGGATTGCCTTCCCTTTGCTTGCCTGGGATTGCCTAGTCTGCTATTTCCTTGCCTGGGATTGTCTTGCCTTGCCTTGCCTGAATTTGCCCTGCCTTGTCTTGCCTTGACTTGGCTGGGAATGCCTTTCCTTTCCTTGGATTGCCTTGAATCGCCTTGTATTGCATGGGATTGCCTTGCCTTGCTTGGTGTTTCCTTGCCTTGCCTTGCCTGGGATGGCCTTGCCTTGCCTGGGACTGCCTTGCCTTGCCTTGCGTCAGATTACCTTGAATTGAATTGCCTTGTATGGGATTGCCTTGCCTTGCCTGGGATTCCCTTGCTTTTCCTTTTTTTGCCTGGGATTGCCTTGTCTTTTTCTGCCTTGCATTGTCTTGCTTTATTTAGGATTGCCTTGCCTTGCTTGACCTGGTATTACCTTGCCTGAAATTATTTTGCTTTGCTGTTTCTGGGTTCGCCTTGCCTGGGATTACCTTGCCTTGCTTGCCTGAGTTTGCTTTGTTTTGCCTTCCCTTGCCTGGTATGGCCTTGCCTTGCCTCGCCTTGCGTGAAAATGACTTGAATTGCCTTGCCTTGCATTGGATTGACTTGCCTTGCCTGGAATTACCATGCCTTGTCTTATCTAGCCTGGAATTGCCTTGCCTTTTTCGGCCTTGCCTTGCCTTGCTTTATCTCAAATTGTCTTGCCTGGCCTTGACTGGTATTACCTTGCCTGGAATTGTTTTGCCTTGTTTTGTCTGAGTTTGTCTTGCCTGTGATTCCCTTGCCTTGCCTTGCCTGTAATTGATTTGCCTTGCCTTGCTGGAATTGCCTTGCCTTGCATTGTCTGGGATTCCCTTGCCTTGCCTTCCCCAGAATTGCCTTTCCTTGCCTTGCGTGATATTGCCTTCCCTTCCCTTGCTTTGCCTTGCCTGAGATTGCTTTGCCTTACATTGTCTGAGATTGTCTTTCCTGGAATTGTTTTGTCTTTCCTTGCCTTCCCTGGGATTGCCTTGCCTTGCCCTACCACGCCTGGAATTTTCTTGCCTTGCCTTGCCTGAGAATGCTTTGCCAGGGATTGCCTTGTCTTGCCTTGCCTTTCCTTGCCTTGCCTGGGATTGCCTTTTCTTGACTTGCCTGAAATTGCCTTGCCTGGGATTGCCTTGCGTGAGATTGCCTTGCGTTGCCTTATTTTACCATGCCTAGTATTGACTTGCATTTCTTTGCTTTTCCTAGGATTACCTTCCTTGCCTTACCTTGCCTTGCCTTGCCTTGCCTTGTTTTCCTGCCTTGCCTGGTATTGCCTGGCTTGGCTTTGACTTGGATTGGCTTGCCTGCGATTGACTTCCCTTTACTTAACTTGCCTGGAATTGCCTTCTCTTGCCTTGAGTGGGATTGCCTAGCCTGGGATTGTGTTGCCTGGGATTGTCTTGCCTTGTCTTGCCTGAAGATGCCCTGCCTTGCCTGGATTTGCCTTGCCTGAGATTGTCTTGCCTTGCCTTGCCTGAGATTGATTTGAATTGCCTTGCCTTGCATGGTATTGCCTTGCCTGGTATGGCCTTGTTTTGCCTTGCCTTGCCTTACCTGGGATCGCCTTGCCTTGCCCTTGCGTGGGGTTGCATTGAATTTCCTTGCCTTGAATGGAATTGCCTTGCCTTGCCTGGGATTGCTTGACTTGACTTTTCTTGCCTGGGATTGCCTTGCCTTTTTCTGCCTGGCCTTGTCATGCCTTGTCTGAGATTGCCTTGCCTTGCCTTGCTGGTATTACCTTGCCTGGCATTATTTTGCCTTGCCTTGCCTGGGTTTTTCTTGCCTGGGATAACCTTGCCTTGCCTTGCCTAAGATTGCTTAGCCTTGCATTGCCTTCCCTGTGATTGCCTTGCCTTGCCTTGTCTTGCCTGGGATTGGCTTGCTTTGCCTTGTCTTTCCTGGGATTGCCTTACCTTGCCTTGCCTTGCGTTGGATTGCCATGCCTGGGATTGTCTTGCCTTGCTTTGTCTAAAATTGTCTTGCCTGGGATTGTCTTGCCTTTCCCTGACTGGGATTTCCTTGCCTTGCCTTTCCCAAAATTGCCTTGCCTGAGACTGCCTTCCCTTCCCTTTTCTTTCCTTGCCTTGCCTTGCCTGGGATTTCCTTGCCTGGTATTTTCTTGCCTGAAATTGTTTTGCCATTACTTGCCTGGGATTGCCTTACTTTGCCTTGCCTGGGGTTGCCTTGACTTGCCCTTTCTTGCATGGTATTGTCTTGCCTTGCTTTGACTGGGATTGCCTTGTCCTGCCTTGCCTGGAATTGTCTTGCCTGGGATTGCCTTGCCTTGCCTTGCCTGGAATTGCCTTGCCTTGACGTGTCTGGGACTGCCTTTTCTGGGATGACCTTGCCTTGCCTTGCCTGGAATTGCCCTGCCTTTGCTTGCCTTTATTTAACTTGCCTAGTATTAATTTGCCTTGCATTTCCTTGCTTTTCTTAGAATTGCCTTGCCTTGCGTTGCCTTGCCTTTCCTGGTATTGCTGCCTGGCCTTGGCTTGGATTGCCTTGCCTGGGATTGTCTTGCATTGCTTTGACTTTCCTTGGATTGCCTTCTCTTGCCTTGCCTGGGATTCCTTAACCTGGGATTGCCTTGCCTTGCCTTGCTTTAATTTGCTCTGCCTTTCCTTGCCTTCGCTTGCCTGGGATTGCCTTGACTTTCCTTGCCTGAGATTGCCTTGAATTGTCTTGCCTTGTATGGGATTGCCTTGCCTTGACTCGCCTTGCATGGAATTGCCTTGTCTTGTCTTGCCTGGAATTGTCTTGTTTGGGATTGCCTTGCCTTGCCTTGCCTGGGATTGCCTTTATTTGACTTGCCTGGGATTGCCTTGCCTGAAATTGCCTTGCCTTGTCTTGCCTTGCCTGGAATTCCCTTGCTTTTCCTTGCATTGTCTTTCCTGGGATTTCCTTGGCTTGCTTTGCCTGGAATTGCCTTGCCTGGGATTGTCTTGCCTGCGATTGTCTTGCCTTGCCTTGCCTGGAATAGTGTTGCCTCGGATTGCCTTCCTTGCCTTGCCTAGGATTGCCTTTCCTTACCTTTCCTTGCTTTTCCTAGAATAGCCTTGCCTTGCCTTCCGTTGCCTTGCTTTGCCTGTGATTGCCTTGACTTGCCTTGCCTGGGATTGCATTGCCTGGGATTTCATTGCCTTGCCTTGCCTCTAATTGTCTTGCATGGGATTGCCTTGCATTGCCTGGGATTGCCTTGTCTTGCCTTACCTGATATTGCGTTGTCTTGCCTGGGATTGCCTTGCCTTGCCTTGTCTTTCCTTTCCTGGGATTGCCTTATCTTGTTCTGCCTTGCCTTGCCTTGCCTTACCTGGGATTCCCTTTTCTTGCCTTACCTTATATTGCCTTGCTGTGCCTGGGATTGCCTTGCCTGGGATTGCCTTACCTTGTTCTGCCTTGACTTGCCTTGCCTTGCCTTGCCTAGCCTAAGATTGCCTTGCCTTGCCTTGCCTGAGATTGCCTTACCTTGTTCTGCCTTGACTTGCCTTGCCTTGCCTTGCCTTGCCTGGGATTCTCTTGCCTTGCCTTGCCTTGCCTGGTATTGCTGTCCCTTGCCTTGACTGTGATTGACTTGCCAGGGATTGCCCTGCCTGGGATTGCCTTGCCTGAGATTGCCTTGCTTTGCCTTGTCCTGCCTGAGATTGCCTTGCCTTGCCTTGCCTTGTTTAGGATTGCCTTGCCTTGCAGTTCCTTGCTTTTCCTAGGATTGTCTTGACTTGCCTTGCGTTGCCTTGTCTTGCCTGGGATTGCTTTGACTTGCCTTGCCTGGGGTTGCCTTGCCTGGGATTGCATTGCCTTTCCTTGCCTCTAATTTTCTCATGGGATTTCCTTGCCTTACCTTGCTTGGGATTGCCTTGCTTTGCCTTTTCTGGAATTACCTTACCTTGCCTTTGCCTTTCCTGGGATTACCTTACCTTGCCTTGCCTGGGATTGCCTTGTCTTTCCTTGTGTGAGATTGCCTTGAATCGCCTTGCCTTGCTTGGGATTGCCTTATTTGGCCTTGGATTGCCTTTCCTTGCCTTTCATTGCCTGGGATTGCCTTGCCTTTTTCTGCCTTACCTTGCCTTGCCTTTTCTGGGATCGCCTTGCTTTGCCTTGCGTGGTATTAACTTGCCTGGAATTGTTTTGCCTTGTCTTGCCTAAGTTCCTCTTGCCTGGGATTACCTTGCCTTGCCTTGCATGGGATTGCTTTGCCTTGCCTTGTGTTGACTGGCATTGCCTTCGTTTGCCTGGGATTGCCTTGCCTTGCCTTTCCTTGCTTTGCCTTGCTTGAGATTGCCTTTTCTTATCTTGTCTTGCCTTTCCTGGGATCGTCTTGCCTTGCGTTGCCTGGGATTGCCTATCCTTGACTTGCTAGTGATTGCCCTGCTTGGGATTGCCTTTCCTGGGGTTGCCTTGCTTTGCCTTAACTTGCCGGGGACTGCCCTGCCTTGCCTTGCCTTGCTTTTCCTACTATTGCCTTGTCTTGCCTTGAGTTGCCTTGCCTTGTCTGAAATTGCCTTGACTTTCCTTGCCTGGGATTGCATTGCCTTTCCTGGCCTCTAATTGGCTTGCATGGGATTGACTTGCCTTGCCTTGCCTGGGATTGCCTTGCCTTGCCTTTTCTTGCCTGAGATTGCCTTAAAATGTTCTGCCTGGCCTTGTCTTCCCTTGCCTGGGATTGTCTTCTCTTGCCTTGACTGTGATTTCCTAGCCTGGGATTTCCATGCCCAAGATTTCCTTGCCTTACCTTGCCTGAATTTACCCTGCCTTGCATTGCCTTGCTTTTCCTTGTTTGGGATTTCCTTGCAATGCCTTGCGTGTGATTGCCTTGAATTGCCTTGCCTTGCATGTAATTGCCTTGCCTTACCTGGTGTTGCCTTGCCTTGCCTGAGATGGCTTTTTCTTAACTGGCCTTGCCTTGTCTCAGATTGCCTTGCCTTGCCTTGCCTCATATTGCATTGCCTGGAATTGTATTGCCTTGTCTTGCCTGGGTTTGCCTTGCCTGGCCTTTCCTAGCCTTGTCTGGGGTTCCCTTGCCTTGCCTTGCCTGGGATTGTCTAGCCTGAGATTTCCTTTCCTTTCCTTGCCTGGGATTGCCTTGCCTTGCCTTGCCTGGGATTGCCTTCCCTTTGCCTTGCCTTGCCATTCCTGGGAATACCTTGCCTTGCCTTACCTGGTATTGCCTTTCATTGCCTTGCCTTGGCTGGAATTACCTTGCCTTACCTTGCCTTGCCCTGCCTAAGATTTTCTGCCTTGCTTTTCCTTGCCTGGGATTGTCATGTTTTTTTCTGTCTTGACGTGCCTTGCCTTGAAAGAAATTGCCTTGCCTTGCCTTGTCTTCCCTGGGATTGCGTTCCCTTGCCTTGATTGGGATTGCCTAGCTTGAGATTGTCTTGCCTTTCATGGAATTGCCTTGCCTTGCCTTCCCTGGGGGTGCCTTGCTTTGCCTTGCTTTGCCTGGTATTGACTTGCCATGCTTTGTGTTGCCTTTCCTACAACTGCCTTTCCTTGCCTTGACTTGCGTTGCTTTGCCTTGCCTAGCCTGGGATTGCCTTTCCTGGAATGGTCTTGCTTAGAATTGCCTTGCTTGCCTTGCCTGGGGTATCCTTGCCTTGCCGTGCCTTGTCTGGGATTGCCTTGCAATGCCTTCCCTTGACTGGAAGTGCCTTGCCTTACCTTACCTTACCCTGCCTAAGATTGCCTGGCCTTTCCTTCCTTTTCCTGGGATTGCCTTGCCTTGTTCTGCCTTGACTTGCCTTGCCTGGGATTGCCTTGTTTTTCCTAGCCTTGCCTGAGATAGTCTTCTTTTGCCTTGCCTGGCATTGCCTAGCCTGGGATTGCTTTGCCTGGGATTGCCTAGCCTTGCCTTACCTGAATTTGCCCTACCTTGCCTTGCCTTGTCTTGCCTTGCCTGGGATTGCCTTGCATTGACTTGCCTTGCCTGGTTTTGCCTTGCCTTTCCTTACCTTGCCTGCGATGGCCTTGGCTTTCCTTGTCTTGCCTTGCCTGGGATTTTCATGCCTTGTGTTGCGTGGGATTGCCTTGAATTGCCTTGCCTTGCATGGAATTGCCTTGCCTTGCCTTGGATTTCCTTGCCTTTCCTTTTCTTGCCTGGGATTACCTTGCCTTATTCTGCCTTGTCTTGACTTGCCTTGTCTGGGATTGCCTTGCATTGCCTCACCTGGTATTATGTTGCCTGGAATTGTTCTACCTTTGTTTGCCTGGGTTTGTCTTACCTGAGATTACCTTGCCTTGCCTTTCCTGGGATTGCATGGCATTGCCTTGCCTTGCCTTGCCTGGGATTGCCTTTCCTTTCCTGGTATTGCCTTGCCTTGCCTTCCCCGGAATTGCCTTCTCTTGCCTTGCCTTGCCTTTCCTGAGATTGCATTCTTTTCCCTTGCCTTGCCTTGCCTGTGATTGTCTTGCATTACCTTGCCTGGCATTGTCTTGCCTTGAAGTATTTTTCCTTTTCTTGCCTAGGATTATCTTGCCTGGGTTTGCCTTGCCTGGGATTGGCTTGCCTTGCCTTGCCTTTCCTGGAATTGCCTTGCCTAGAATTGCCTTTTCATGCCTTGCCTGGAATTGTCCTGCCAGGGCTTGCCTTGTCTTGCCTTGCCAGAGATTGCCTTCCTTGACGTGCCATGTATTGCCTTGCCTGGGATTGCCTTACCTTTCCTTTACTTGCCTTGCCTTGGATAGGTTTGCCTTACCTTGCCTTTCCTTGCATTTCTGATGATTGCCTTGCACTGCCTTGCCTTGCCTGGGATTGCCTTGCCTTCAATTCCCTTGCCTGGAATTGTCTTGCCTTACCTTGCCTCTAATTGTCTTGCATGGGATTGCCTTGCCTTGCCTTTCCTTTCCTGGAATCGCCTTGCCTTGCCTTACCTAATATTGCCTTGCCTTGCTTTTCCTTGGCTGGGATTGCCTTGCCTTGTTCTGCCTTGACTTGCCTTGTATTGCCTGAAATTGCCTTGCCTTGCCTTACCCAGGATTGCCTTCCCTTGCCTTGCCTCGGATTGCCTAGCCTGGGATTGCCTTGCCTGAGATTGCCATGCCTTGAATTGCCTGAATTTACCCTGCCTTGCTTGCCTTGCCTTGCCTGGGATTGCCTTGAATTGCCTTGCTTGCATGGGATTGCCTTGCCTTGCTTGATGTTGCCTTGCCTTGCCTTGCCTGGGATGGCCTTGCCTTGCCTTGTTTTGCCTTGCCTGTGATTGCTTTGCCGTGCCTTGCCTCCTATTGCATTGGCTGGAATTGAATTGCCTTGCCTTGCCTGGGTTTGCCTTCCGTGGGATTACCTTACCTTGCCTTTCCTAGGATGTCTTTGCCTTGCCTGGGATTGCCTTGCCTTTTTTTCCTTGCCTTTCCTCGCCTTCCCCAGAAATTTCTTGCCTTGCCTTGCCTGAGATTGCTTTCCCTTGCCGTCCCTTGCCTTGCCTGGGATTGCCTTGCTTTACCTTGCCTGGGATTGTTTTGCCTTTCCTTGCCTGGAATTGTCTTGCCTGGGATTGCTTTTCCCTGCCTTGCATTCCCTTGACTTGCCTAGGATTGCCTTGCCTGGCTTTGCCTTGCCTTACTGGGTATTGCCTTGCCTTGATTTTCCTTGCCTTTCCTAAAACTTCCTTTCCTTTCCTTCTGTAAACTTACCTTGCCTTATCTGGGATTGTCTTGCCTGTGATTGCCTTGCCTGTGATTGCCGTGCCTTGCCTTGCCTGAAATTGTCTTGCCTAGGATTGCCTTGCCTTGCATTGCCTAGGATTTTCTTGCCTTGCATTTCCTTTCCTTGCCTTGCATTTCCTTTCCTTGCCTTGTCTGAGATTGCCTTTTCTTCCCTTTCTTTGCCTTGCCTGAGATTGCCTTGCCTTACCTTGCCTGGGATTGTCTTGCCTGGAATTGTTTTGCCTTTCCTTGCCTGGGATTGTCTTGCCTGGGATTTCCTTGCCTTGCCTTTTGTTTCCTTGCATTGCCTGGTATTGCCTTTTCTTGCCTTGCCTTGCCTAGTGTTGCCTTTCCTTGCTTTTCCTAGGATTGCCTTGCTTTGACTTGCAGTGCCTTGCCTTATCTGAGATTGCATTGCCTTGCCTAGCTGGAATTGCCTTTCCTGGGATTGCCTTGCATTGATATCCCTGGAATTGTCTTGCCTAGGATAGCTGTGCCTTGCGTTTCCTGGGATTGCCTTGCCTTGCCTGAGATTGTCTTCCCTTCCATTTCCTTGCCTTGCTTGGGACTGCCCTGTCTTACTTTGCCTGTGATTGTCTTGCCTGGAATTGTTTTGCCTTTCCTTGCCTGGGCATGTCTTACCTGGTATTGCCTTGCCTTGCCTTGCCTTGCATCTAATTGTTTTGCATGGAATTGCCTTGCTTGCATTGTCTGAAATTCCTTTGCCTTGCCTTGCCTTGCGTTTCCTTGCTTTTTCTAGATTTGTCTTGATTTGCTTTGGGTTGCCTTGCCTTGCCTGGGATTGCCTTGCCTTGCCTTGCGTTGCCTCTAATTGTTTTGCATGGGATTGCCTTGCATTGTCTGAAATTCCTTTGCCTTGCCTTGCCTGAGATTACCTTTTCTTCTTTTTTCTTACCTTGCCAGGGATTGCCTGGGATTGTCTTGCCTTGAATTGTTTTGCCTTTTCCTGCCTGGGATAGTCTTGCCTGGGATTACATTGCCTTGCCTTGCATTTCTTTACCTTTCCTGGGATTGCCTTGCCTTGCCTAGTATTGCCTTACCCTGCCTTTTCTTCCTCTTCCTAGGATTGCCTTGCCTTGTCTTGCATTGCCTTGCCTTATCTGGGATTGTATTGCCTTGTCTTGCTGGGATTGCCTTGCCTGGGATTGCCTTGCCTGGAACTGTCTTGCCTAGGATTGCCTTGCCTTGCCTGAGATTGTCTTCTCTTCCCTTTCCTTGCCTTGCCTGTGATTGTCTTGCGTGTAATTGTTTTGCCTTTCCTTTTCTGGGATTGTCTTGCCTGAGATTGCCTTGCCTTGCCTTGCCTTGCGTTTTCTGTGATTGACTTGAGTTTCCTTGCCTTGCCAAGTATTGCTTTACCTTGCTTTTCCTTGCCTTTCCTGGCATTTCCTTGCCTTACTTGGGGTTCCCTTGCCTTGCCTTTTTGTTATTTTCTTTCCTTGCCTTTCCTGGAATTGCCTTGCCCTGCCTTTCCTTTCCTGGAATTGCCTTCTTTGGCCTTGCCTGGGATTGCCTTCTTTGACCTTGCCTGAATTTGCCCTGCTTTGCTTTGCCTTGCGTTGCCTGGGATTGCCTTGCTTTTCCTTGCCTGAATTGCCTTAAATTTCCTTGTTTTCCATGGTATTTTCTTGCCTTGCCTGGGGTTTCCCTGACTTGCGTTGCCTTGCCTGGGATGGCCTTGCCTTGCCTTGCTTTGCATGAGATTGCCTTCTTTTCCCTTTCCTTGCCTTGCCTGGGATTACCTTGCCTTACCTTGCCTGGGATTGCTTTGCCTTGTCTTGCCTGGGATTTCCCTGCCTTGCCTTGCCTTCCCTTGCCTAGTATTGCCTTGACTTGCCTTTCCTTGCTTTTCCTAGGATTGCCTTGCCTTGCCTTGCATTGCCTTGCCTTGACTGGGAATGCATTGCCTTGCCTTGCTGGGATTGTCTTGCCTGGAATTGCCTTGCCTTGCCTTGCGTGGCCTGGGATTGCCTTGCCTTGCCGAAATTTGTTTTAGCTTCCCTTTCCTTGCCTTGCCAGGGACTGCCTTGCTTTTCCTTGACTGTGACTGTCTTGCCTGGAATTGTTTTGCCTTTCCTTGCCTGGGATGGTCTTGTCTGCGATTGCTTTGCCTAGCCACACCTGGGATTGCCTTGCCTTGTCTTCCCTTTCCTTTCCCAGGATTGCCTTGCCTTTTTCTGCCTAGCCTTGTCTAGAATTGCCTTGCCTTGCCTTGCCTGGTATTACCTTGCCTGGAATTGTTTTGCCTTGCCTTGCATGGCTTTGTCTTGCCTGGGATTACCTTGCCTTTCCTTGCCTGGGATAGCTCTGCCTTGCGTTTTCTTGCCTTGGATTACCTTGACTTGCCTGAGATTTTATTGTCTTGCCTTGCCTGGAATTTAATTTTCTTGCCTTGCCTTGCCTTTCCTTGCCTTGCTTACATGAGATTGCCTTCCATTGGCTTGCCTTGCCTGGGATTCCCTTGCCTTACCTTGCCTCGGGTTGTCTTGCCTGGAATTGTTTTGCCTTTCCTTGCCTGGCATTGTTTTGCCTGGGATTGCCTTGCCTTGCCTGGGATCCCTTGCCTTACCTTGCCTCGGGTTGTCTTGCCTGGAATTGTTTTGCCTTTCCTTGCCTGACATTGTCTTGCCTGGGATTGTCTTGCCTGGAATTGTTTTGCCTTTCCTTGCCTGACATTGTCTTGCCTGGGATTGTCTTGCCTTGCCTTGCCTTGCCTGGGATTGCCTTTCCTTTCCTTTCCTTTCCTTTCCTTTCCTTTCCTTTCCTTTCCTTTCCTTTCCTTTCCTTTCCTTTCCTTTCCTTTCCTTTCCTTTCCTTTCCTTTCCTTTCGTTTCCTTTTTCCTTTCCTTTCCTTTCCTTTCCTTTCCTTTCCTTTCCTTTCCTTTCCTTTCCTTTCCTTTCCTTTCCTTTCCTTTCCTTCTTTTCTAGGATTGCCTTGCCTTGCCTGGTGTTGCCTTCCTTTGCTTGGGAGTGCGTTGCCTTGCCTTGCCTGTTATTTTCTTGCCTGGGATTGCCTTGCCTTGCCTTCACGTGCCTGGGATTCCCTTGCCTTGCCTTGCCTGGGATTGTCTTGCCTTGCCTTGCCTTGCCTTTCCAGGCTTGGCATTGCCTTGCCAGGGAATGCCTTCCCTTGACTTCCCAGAGATTGCCTTTCCTGGGATTGCCTCCCTTGCCTTGCCTGGGACTGCCTAGCCTGTAATTGCCTGCTTTGTTTTGCCTGGGATTTCTTTCCTTGTCTTGCCTTTTCTTTCCTTTCCTGGGATTGCCTTGCCTTTTCTTCCCTGGGATTGCCTTGCCTTGCCTTGCCTTGCCTTGCCTTGCCTTGCCTTGCCTTGCCTTACCTGGGCTTTTTGTTGAATTGCCTTGCCTAGCCTAAGATTGCCTTGCCTTGCCTTTATTGTGCCTTGGATTGCCTTGCCTTGTTCTGCCCTGACTTGCCTTGCATTGCCTTGCTTTGCCTTAACTTGCCTGGATTGCTTTGCCTTGTTTGCCTGAATTTGCCTTGCCTTGCCTTTCCTTGCCTGGAGTTGCCTTGCCTTGCCTTGCCTGGAATTTTTTTTCCAAAATGAATCAAATAAGCATAAAATTCTATACCATCAGTCTAATCTCCCCCTAACAATATTTCTCCTTGTTACTTTATGAGATTGTTTTCCCTCAGAATAATGTCCTCAAAATTATTAGATCAAAGAAAATATATATTCTTTATTTTTTAGAAAGAACGAGAAAGAGAAAAGGGGGAGAGAGAACAGGAGTCATGCTCTATTACCCAGCCTGGAATGCAATCCTGAAATAGCTATTAAAAACCTCTTTTATGCTGATGATTGTGCTTAACAGCAGAGACGGAACAGAATCAGGAAAGAAAATGACAAACAAACAGCTAAGCAATATTTTGTTTAAATCTGTGAAATGCTGTGCAAGCGCTGAAGAGTGATTTGCTTCAATTTGTGTGGTCACTTTCAAAATAGGTGTAATGTGATACTAAAAAATGTATGTTCTGTAGACCTGGGGTGAAGAATTCTATATTCACTGAGTTTACTTGCTCGAGGTCTGAGTTCAATTCATAAATGTCTCTGTTAATTTTCTATTTCGATCCATCGAATATTAACAATGTGTTGTCAAAGTCTCCCACTATTAGGGTGGGAGTCCAAGTCTCTTTATAAGTCATTGGAAACTTGTCTTATATATCTGGGTGTCCCTATACTGGGTACATATATATTTATGATCATTGACTCCTATTGTTGCATTTATCTTTTTATCATTATGTAATGTCCTTCTTTGTTTCTTTTAGTCTTGATTACTACTGCAGTCTATTTTATCAGAGACGAAAGTTACAACTCCTGTTTTTGTTTGTTTGTTTGTTTTGTTTTTCTTTCCTCTCCATTTGATTGGTGAGTCTTCCTCCAACCTTTTGTTTTGAGTCTGTGTGTCCTTGCTTATGAGATGGATCTGGATACAGAGTGTCAACGTGTTTTGACTTTTTATTCAGTTTGCGTGTCTGTGTCTTTGATTGGGGCATTTAATCCATTTAAATTTAGGATTAATATTAATATTTGTGAGTTTAATATTGTTGCAAATGCTAGCTGGCTATTTTGCTTATTAGTTGATATAAATACTTCATTATGGAGATACTCTTTATCTTTTGGTAAGTTTTTGGGATGACTGATACTGGTTGTTCCTTTCTGTGTGTAGTGCTTCTTCAGAAGCTCTTGTAAAGCTGGCCTGGTGGTGGTGAAATCTCTGAGTGCTTGCTTGTTTGTGAAAAATTTTATTTTACCTTGATTTATAAAGCTTAGTTTGGCTGGATATGAGATTCTGGGCTGAAAATTCTTTTCCTTGAGAATATTGAATATTAACCCCCACTCTCTTCTAGTTTGTAGGGTTTTTACTGAGAGATCTGCTGTAAGTCTGATAGGCTTCCCTTTATGGGTAACCTGACCATTCTCTCTAGCTGCCCTTAGAATTTTCTCCTTTGTTTCAACCCTGGTGAATCTAACAATTATGTGTCTTGGGGTTGCTCTACTTGAGGAATATCTTTGTGGTGTTCTCTGTATTACCTGGAAATAAGTATTGTCCCACCTAAGTTAGGAAAGTTTTCCTGAATAATATACTGAAGAATATTTTCCAGCTTGAATTCATTCTCTTCATGACATTCAGGTACACCTATCAAACGTAAATTAGGTCTTTTCACATAGTCCCATATTTCTTGGAGACTTTGCTCATTCCTTTTTACTTTTTCTTCTCTAACCTTGTCTTCTCGTTTTATTTCATTAAGTTTGTCTTCAACCTCTGATATCCTTTCTTCTGTTTGATCAATTCGAGTGTTAAAACTTGTATTGCCTTGCCTGTCCCTGCCTTGCCTGGGATTGCCTTGCCTTGCCTTGCCTGGGCTTTTTGTTGCCTTGCCTTGCCTAGCCTAAGATTTCCTTGCCTTGCCTTTATTTTGCCTGGGATTGCCTTGCCTTGTTCTGCCTTGACTTGCCTTGCATTGCCTGGGATTGCCCTGCTTTGCCTTAACTTGCCTGGATTGCCTTGCCTTTTTTGGTTGAATTTGCTTTGCCTTGAATTGCCTTGCCTTGCCTTCCCTTTCCTGAAGTTGCCTTGCCTTGCATTATCTGGAATTTTCTTGTCTTGCCTTGTCTTGCCTAGTATTGCCTTGCCTGTGATTGCCTTGCCTGGGATTGCTTTGTCTTGCCTTGCATTGTGCCTTGCCTTGCCTGAGATTGCCTTGCTTACCTTTCCTGTGATTGTCCTTTCTGAAATTGTTTTGCCTTTCCTTGCTGGGGATTGCCTTGATTTACCTTTCCTGGGATTGCCTTGTCTGGCATTGCCTTGTCTTGCCTTTCCTGGAATTGCCTTGCCTTGCCTTGACTGGGATTGTCTTTCCTTGACTTGCCTGGGTTTGCCTTGACTTGCCTTGCCTTGCCTGAAATTGCCTTGCCTTGCCTTGCCTGGAATTGTCTTGCCTTGCTGTGCCTAGTATTAGCTTGCCTTGCCTTTCCTGGCATTTTATAGGACTGCCTTGCCTTGTGTTGTCTTGCCATGCCTGGGATTGCCTTGCCTTGCCTAGTATTGCCTTAATTGTTTTTCTTTGCTTTTCCTAGGATTGCCTTGCGTTGCCTTGCCTTGTCTGGAATTGCCTTATTTTACCTTGCCTGGGATTGTCTTGACTAAGATTGCCTTGCCTTGCCTTGCCTAGAATTGTCTTGCCTGGGATTATCTTGCCTTCCCTTGCCTGGGATTGCCTTCCTTCCCTAGCCCTGCTTTTCCTTGGATTGCCTTGCCTTGCCTTACCTGATATTGCCTTGCCTTGCCTGGAATTGCCTTGCCTTGCCTTGCCTAAGATTGCTTTCCTTGCTTTTCCTTACCTGGGATTGCCTTGCCTTATTTCGCCTTGACTTACCTTGTCTTCTCTCGGATGTCCTTGCCTTGCCTTGCTTTGCGTGGGAATGCTTTCTCTTGCCTTGTCTGAAATTTCCTAGCCTGGGATTGCCTTGCCTGAGATTGCCTTGATTTGCCTTGCCAGAGTTTACCCTGCCTTGTTTTGCCTTGCCTTACCTGGGATTGCCTTGCCTTGTCTTTAGTGGGATTGTCTTGCCTTGCATGGGATTGCCTTGCGTTGCATGGGAATGACTTGTCTGGGATTACCTTTCCTTGCCTTTCCTGAAATTGTCTTGCCTAGAATTGCCTTGTCTTGCCTGGCCTGTATTGACTTGCCTTTTCTTATCGTGTCTGTGATTGCCTTGCCTTGTTTTGCCTCATATTACCTTCTTTGCATAAAATTGTCTTGCCTTTCCTGGGATTGCGATACCTTGTTTATCCTTGACTGGGATTGTGTTGCCTTTTTCTGCCTTGCCTTGCCGTGTCTGTTATTGGCTTGCCTTGTCTTGCTTCATATTACCTCCTTTGGAATTTTTTGGTCTTGCCTTGGTTTGTCTTCCCTGGGATTACCTTCCTTGCATTGCCTTGCCTGGGATGGCCTTGCTGTGCTTTGCCTTGCCTTGGATTGCTGTGCCTTGCCTTTCCTTGCCTTGGCTTCCCCGGAATTGCCTTGCCTTGCCTTGCTTTTCCTTGCCTAGCCTTGCCTTGTCTGGAATTTCTTTGCCTTGCATTGCCTTGCGTGTGATTGCCTTGCCTTGCCTGGGATTGCATTGCCTCGCCTTGTTTTGCCTTGCCTCGCCTTACCCAGAATTGCCTTGTTTTGCCTTTCCTGAGATTGCCTTCCCTTCTCTTGCCTTGCCTTGCCTTACCTTGCCTGGAATTGTCTTTCCTGAAATTGTTTTGCCTTTTATTACCTTGGATTGTCTTACATGATTGTTTTGCCTTTAAATTGCCTTGCCTGGGATTCCTTTGCCTGGAATTCTCTTCCCTTGCCTTGCCTGGGATTGCTTTGCCTTCCCTTGCCATGCCTTGCCTTGCCTAGTATTGCCTTGCCTTGCGTTTCCTTGTGTTTTCTAGAATTGCCTTGCTTTACCTTATGTTGCCTTGCCTTGCCTGGGATTGACTTGACTTGCCTTGCCTAAGATTACCTTGCCTGGGATTGTCTTGCCTTGCTTTGACTTGCCTTGGATTGCCTTGCCTTGTTCTGCCTTGCCTTGCCTCGGATTGCCTTTCCTTGCCTTGCATTGCCTTGGACTGCCTTCCTTTGGCTTGCCTAGGATTGCCTAGCCTGTGATTGTCTTGCCTGAAATTGTCTTGCCTTGCCCTTTCTGCAATTACCTTGTCTTGCCATGCCTTGCCTTAAGTTACCTTGCCTTGGATTGCCTTGCCATGTCTTGCCTTAATTTTGGTGGGGTTGTCTTGCCTTCCCTTACCTAGTATTGTTCTCTCTTGCCTTCTCTGGGATTGCCATACCTTTCCTTGTCTTGTCTTTTCTTTCCTAAAATTGCCTTGCCTTGTTCTGCCTTGACTTGCCTTGCTTTGCCTTTCCTGGGATTGCTTTCCCTTGCCTTGCCTGAGATTGCCTTGCCTGGGATTACCTTGCCTTGCCTTGCCTGAATTTTCTTCGCCCTGCCTTGTCTTGCCTTGCCTTGCCTTCCCTGGAATTTCCTTGCCTTGTCTTGCCTTGCCTTCTATTGCCTTGCCTTGCATAAGATTTTCTTGCCTCGTCTGGGATTGCCTTGGTTTGCCTGGGATTATCTTGCCTTGCCTTACCTTGCCTGGGATTCCCTTGCCTTCCCTTGCTTGGTATTGCCTTGCCTGGAATTGTTTTGCCTTCCCTTCCCTGGGGTAGCCTTGCCTAGAATTGTTTTGCCTTGCCTTGCCTTGCCTTGCCTTGCCTTGCCTTGTCTTCTATTGCCTTGCCTTGCATAAGATTGTCTTGCCTTGTCTGGGATTGTCTTGGTTTGCCTGGGATTACATTGCCTTTACTTACCTTGCCTGGGATTCCCTTGCCTGCCCTTGCCTAATATTGCCTTGCCTGGAATTGTTTTGCCTTCCCTTGCCTGGGGTAGCCTTGCCTAGAATTGTTTTGCCTTGCCTTGTGGGGGGTTGTCTTGCCTGGAATTGCCTTGCCTTGCCTTCCCTGAAATTGCCTTACCTTGCCTTGCCTGTGATTGCCCAGCCTTGCCTTGCCTTGCCTTCCCTGGAATTTCAATACTTTCTGTTGCCTGAGATTGTCTTGCCTGGGATTGCCTTGCCTTGCCTGGAATTGCCTTGCCTTGCCTTGCCTGGGATTGCACTTACTGGGATTGCCATGAGTGGGATTGCCATGACTGGCCTTGCCTGGGATTGCCTTTCCTGGCATTGCTTTTCCTTCCCTTGCCTGGGATTTTTTTGCCTTGCCTTTGCTGAGACGGCCTTGCCTGGGATTGCCTTGCCTGGGATTTCTTTTCCTTGCATTCGCTGAGACTGCCTTGCCTGGGATTGAATTCCATTGAATTGCTTTGGAATGCCTAGCGTGAAACTGCCTTTCCTTGCCTTACCTGTGATAGCCTTGCCTTGCCTTGTTCTTCCTTGACATGCCTTTCCTTTCCTTTCCTTTCCTTTCCTTTCCTTTCCTTTCCTTTCCTTTCCTTTCCTTTCCTTTCCTTTCCTTTCCTTTCCTCTCCTCTCCTTTCCTGGGATTGCCTTCTTTTGCCTTGTCTGGGATTGCCAAAACTGAGATTGTGATGCATAGGATTGCCTTGCCTTCCCTTGCCTGAATTTGACGTGCCTTACCTTGCATTGCTTTGCTTTGCCTTGCATGGAGTTCCCTTTCACTGCCTTGCCTCGAATTTTCTTGCCTTGCCTTGCCTTACCTCCTCTTGCCCTGCATTGCAGGGATTGCCTTGCTTTGCCTTACCTTTCCTGGGATTCCCTTGCCTTGCCTTACCTTGACTGGGATTCCCTTGCCTTGCCTTACCTTGACTAAGATTCCCTTGCCTTCCCTTCCCGGGTATTAGCTTGCCTGGAATTGTTTTGCCTTGCCTTGCTTGGTATTGCTTTGACTGGAATTGCTTTGCCTTGCCTTCCCTGGGATTGTCTTGCCTGGGATTACCTTGCCTTTTTATCCCTGGGATTGACTTACTTTGCCTTCTCTAGGATTGCCTCGCCTGCTTTGCCTCGCCTGCTTTGCCTTGCCTCCCCTGGGATTCCCTTGCCTTGTCTTGCCTTGCCTTGTTTGCCTGGGATTTCCATTCCTTGCCTTGCCTGGGATTTTCTTGCCTTATATTCCTCAATATAGCATGTAATCCCATTCACTCTGGAATATCCAAATGCCACTCCTAGAAAAAAACGTGTTTCTAACTCGCTGAATCTAAACACCGGTTCAACTCTCTTAGTTGAACGAACCCATAGCAAAGCAGTTTGAAAGAAACGTTTGTTTTATGTTTTAGACGCAGACTTACTGCTATATCTTATACGCTGAAATTTGGCTGGAAATATCCGTTTTTACATTCTTTCCAGAAAGGGTTTACAAACTGCTGCAAACACACATCAGTTTAACTCTGTAAGTTGAATGCACACACTGAAGACCATTGTGTTGGTTAGCTCTGTTTTCCTTTTAGAACCAGATATTTCTCACTGGAATATCCAAATGCTGCTCCTAGAAGAAACGTGTTTCTAACTCGCTGAATGTAAACCCTATTTCAACTCTCTTAGTAGAAGGAACCCGCAGCAGGGCAGTTTGAAAGATACGTTTGTTTTGTGTTTTAGACGCAGACATACTGCTATTTCTTATATGCTGAGATTTGGCAGGAAATATCCGTTTTTACAGAAAGGGTTTACAAACTGCTGCAAACACACATCAGTTTAACTCTGTAAGTTGAATTCACACATTGAAGACCATACTCTTAGAAAGCTCTATTTTCGTTTTAGAACCAGCTGTATCTCAATAGAGCATGTACTCCCTTTCACTCTGGAACATCCAAAAGAAGTTCTTGGAAGAAACGTGTTTCAAACTCGCTGAATACAAACACTGGTTCAACTATCTTAGTTTAACGAACCCACAGTACAGCAGTCTGAAAGCTACATTTGTTTTGTGTTTTAGACGCAGACTTACTTACTGCTGTTTCTTATATGCTGTGATATGGCTGAATATGTCCATTTTTACATAATTTACAGAAAGGGTTTACAAACTGCTGCAAGCATACATCAGTGTAACGCTGTAAGTTAAATTCACACATTGAAGACCATTTTGTTAGATAGCTGCGTTTTCGTTTTAGAACCAGCTATTTCTCAATACAGCATGTATTCCCATTCACACTGGAA
Source organism: Callithrix jacchus (assembly GCF_049354715.1). Lineage (NCBI taxonomy): Eukaryota > Metazoa > Chordata > Mammalia > Primates > Cebidae > Callithrix > Callithrix jacchus. The sequence continues at coordinate 59,736,257 of NC_133503.1, read as the reverse complement.
CATCCAAATGCAGCTTAAAGGAGAAACGTGTTTGTAACTCGCTGAATCAAAACACCGGTTTGAGCCTCTTAGTTGATCAAACCCACAGAAGAGCAATTTGCCAGGCCAGTTTGGTTTTTGTTTTAGAGGTAGTCTTACTGCTATATCTCATATGCTGGCATTTGGCTGGAAATATCCCTTTTTAGATTCTTTACAGAAAGGGTTTACAAACTGCTGCAAACACACATCAGTTACTCTGTAAGTTGAATGCACAGATTGAAGACCATTCTGTTAGATAGCTTCATTTTCGTTTTAGAACCAGATATTTCGCACTACAGTATATACTCCCATTCGCTCTGGAATATCCACACACAGATCCTTGAAGAAATGTGTTTCTAAATTGCTGAAATTTTCCTGGATAATATCCTGAAGAGTATTTTCCAGCTTTGCTTCATTCTCTTCATCACTTTCAGGTACACCTATCAAAAGTAGATTAGGCCTCTTCACATAGTCCCACATATCGTGGAGACTTTGTTCATTCCTTTTAGGGCTTTTTTTCTCTAATCTTGGCTTCTCATTTTATTTCATTGAGTTGATCTTCGACCTCTGTTATCCTTTCTTCTGAATAGTCAATTCGGCTGTTGAAACTTGTGCATGCTTTGCGAAGTTCTCGTGCTGTTTTTCAGCTCCAACAATTCACTCATATTCCGTTCTAAATTGTCCATTCTTGTTATCATTTCCTCAAATCTTTTTACAAGGTGCTTAGTTTCTTTGCATTGAGGTAGGACATGTTCTTTTAGCTCACTGAAGTTTCTCATTAAGCACCTTCTGAAGTCTGTTTCCGTCATTTCATCACACTCATTCTCCGTCCAGCTTTGTTCCCTTGCTGGTGAGAAGTTGTGGTCCCTTGTAGGAGGGGAGGTGTTCTGGTTTCAGGTGTTTTCCTGCGTTTTGAGCTGGTTTCTTTTCATCTTTGTGGATTTATACACCTGTCGTCTGAGTAGTTGCTGATTTTCAATTGGGTCTCTGAGTGGACGTCCAGATTTTTGATGATGAAGTATTTCTGTTTCTTAGTTTCATTTCTAACTGTCTGGCCCCTCTCCTGTAGGACTGCTGAGGTCCACTCCAGGCCCTGCTTGCCTGGGGGACACCTGTAGCAGCTGCAGAACTGTGAGGGTTGCTACCAGTTTCTTTTTCTTCTATCTTTGTCCCTGAATGATGCCTACCAAATGTCAGTCTGAGCAGTCCTTTGTGAGGGTAGTCTTTGGATATATGAGGTTCAGGGAGCTGCTTGAGGAGACTCTCTGTACTCTATATTGAGGAAAGTCTGTCCTTATAGGAGCTCAAGTGCTGAGCTGTGAGCACCGTTCTTCATTCAGGGCTGCTAGGCAGGTACATTTAAGTGTGCTGCAGCAGTACTCATAAAGCCCCTTTTTCTCCTCAGGTGCTCTGTCCTGGGGAAATAGGGCTTTATTTATGAGTATCCATTGCACTGTCCTGCCCAGCAAGGAGGCAGCCTAATCACTGCCTGCCTGTAGTGGCTATGATGAGCTACCGTGGGCTCTGCCTTGTTGTCATGGGCTCTGCCTTATTGCCCTGGACTCTTCCCTGCTCTCGTGGGCTCTGCCCTGCTGCTGTGTGTAATTCCCTATAGTCCTGTTTATATGGGTGTGGTTAGAGCTGCTATGTTGATGGTGGCCCGCCTCTCTAGTGGTAGACTCTCTGTCAACAGCAGGCTCCATCAGCAATGGTAGAGTACCTCCATAGGAGTCGAGTGCCTCGGTAATGGCGAACATCACTCCCCCACCGAGCTGCACTGTCCTGGGTTCAGCTGTACTTGCCATGAAACTCTCAACCCCGAGCGTTTCCAATTGATGTTTTGTTTGTTTTTGTGGTGGTGGAACCCCCTGAGCCTCATCACCTGGCTCCCTGCCTCAGAGCCTTTTCTTTTTTTTTAAGTTGAGTGATTGACTCTCTCCCAGGTGTTCCAGTCACCTGCTGAAAGGGCACCGGGATCTGTGTGTTTTCCCATGCAGCGACCCACTGTGCCAGTTGGAACAATGTTGCTGCCCAGGAATCTCCTGGCCTGGCTTTCTGTTCAAGTCCCGTTAAATCAGATAAATTTGCTAATCTGCCTTCCAAAATCTCCAATTGCTGGTTTAACAGGGCAATCAAACCAGTGTATTCTGTAGGGTGTGCTGCAGCACTGTGGCCCTGGCTGAAACAGCCATGCTGGCCCAAACAGCTGCACTGGTCCGAACAGCCACGCTGGTGGCCCGCAAGGCTCCTACACCTGGACACCTCCCGGTCTGTGAGCAATAAAGATCCATCTGGAAATTCAGCATCCACTCATCCTTTGCGTTTTCACTGGGAACTGCAAACATGAGTTGGTCCTACAGCGCCTTCTTCTCCCCTCTGAAACTGTTTCTTATACGCTGGGATTTGGCCAGAAATTTCCTTTTTTAGATTTTTTACAAAAAAGGTTTACAAACTGCTGCAAACACATATCAATTCAACTCCATAAGTTGAATGCACTCATTGAAGATCATTCTGTTAGATAGCTCCGTTTTCATTTTAGAATGAGACATTTCTCAATACAGTATATACTCCCATTCACTCTGAAATATCCAAACGCAGCTCCTTGAGGAAATGTCCTCCTAACTTGCTGAATATAAACACAGATACGACTCTCTGAGTTGAACGAACCCAGAGCAGAGCAGTTTGAAAAATCCATTTGTTTTGTGTTTTAGACACAGTCTTACTGCTATTTCTTATAAGCTGGGATTTGGCTGGAAATGTTTGCTTTTATATTCTTTAAAGAAAATCTTGACAAACTGCTGAAATCACATATCAGTTTAACTCTGTAAGTAAAATGCACACATTGAAGACCATTATGTTCGGTAGACCCATTTTCATTTTAGAACCAGACAGTTTTCAAAACTGCATGTACTCCCATTCACTCTGGAATATTTAAACGCAGTTCCTAGTAGAGACGTGTTTCTACCTCGCTGAATCTAAACACTGCTTCAACTCTCGTAGATGCACACTCACAGCTATTTCTTATATGCTGAGATTTGGTTGGAAATGTCCATTTTTAGATTCTTTACAAAAAGCGTTTACAAACTGCTGCAAACACAAATCAGTTTAACTCTGTATGTTGAATGCACATATTGAAGACCATTAAGCTCCGTTTTCATTTTAGAACCAGATATTTCTCAATACAGCATGTAATTCCAGTCACCCTGGAATATCGAAACGCAGCTCCTAGAAGAAACGTGTTTCAAACTCGCTGAATCTAAACTCCAGTTCAACTCTCTTAGTTTAATGAACCCACAGCAGAGCAGTTTGAAAGATTCGTTTGTTTTGTGTTTTAGTTGCAGTCTTACTGCTATTTCTTATATTATGGGATTTGGCTTTAAAAGCCAATTTTTAGATTCTTTACAGAAAGAGTTTACAAACTGCTGCAAACACACGTCAGTTTAACTCTGTAAGTTGAATGCACACATTGAAGTCCATTCTGTAAGACGGATCCTTTTTCGTTTTAGAACCAGATATTTCTCAATACAGCATGTACTGCCATTCACTCTGGAATATCCAAACGCAGTTCCTAGAAGAAACGTGTTTCTAACTCGCTGAATCTAAACACAGGTTGAACTCTCTTAGTTGAACAAACCCACAGCAGAGCAGTTTGAAAGATAAGTTTTTTTTGTGTTTTAGACGGAGTCTTACTGCTATTTCTTATATGGTGGTATTTTGTGGGATATGTCCGCTTTTGGATTATTTAGAGAAAGTGTTGACAAACTGCTGAAAACACACATCATTTTATCTCTGTATGTTGAATGCCCACATTGAAGACCTTTCTGTTAGATAGCTCTGTTTTTGTTTTAGAACCAATAACTAAACACAGCTCCAAGAATAAATGTGCTTGAAACTCGCTGAATCTAAACAGCAGTTCAACTCTCTTAGTTGAATGAACCCACAGCAGAGCAGTTACATAGATATGTATGCTTTGTGTTTTAGACGCAGACTTACTGCTACTTCTTATATGCTGGCATTTTGCTGAATATGTCCGTCTTTACATGATTTACAGAAAGGGTTTACAAACTGCTGCAAACACACATCAGTTTAACTCTGTCAGTTGAGTGCACACATTTAAGACAATTCTGTTAGATAGCTTTGTTTTCGTTTTAGAAACAGGTATTTCTTAATACAGCATGTGCTTCCATTCATTCTGAAATATGCAAACGCAGCTCCTAGGAGAAACGTGTTTCTACCTCCCTGAATCTAAACACCAGTTCAACTCTCTTATATGCTTAAATTTGCCTGGAAATTTCTGTTTTTCATTCTTTACAGAAAGGGTTTACAACAGAAAGGCAAGGGAAATCCAGGCAAGGAAAAGTAAAGGGAAGGCAAGGGAAGGCAAATCCAGGCAAGGCAAGGCAAATCCATGCAGGGAGAGAAAAGGCAAATTCAGAAAAGCAAGTGAAGGCAAATTCAGGCAAGGCAATGCAAATCCAGGCAGGGCAAGGCAAATCCAGGCAAAAAAAAAGACAAATTTAGGCAAGGCATGGCATGGCAAATCCAGGCAAAGAAATGCAAATCCAGGTAAGGCAAGGAAAATCCAGGCATGGCAGGACAAATCCGTTCAAGGCAAGACAAACAGAAAAAAGGCTATGCAAATCCAGGCAACTTAAGGCAAGGTAAATCCAGGGAAAAATAGGCAAGGCAAATTCAGGCAATACAAAGCAAGGCAAATCCAGGCAACACAATAAAAATCCAGGAAAGGGAAGGCAAATCAACGCAAGGCAAGGAAAATCTAGGCAAAGCAAGGCAAATCCAGGCAAGGAAACTCAAATCTAGGCAAGGCAAGGCAAATCCAGGCAAGGCAAGACAAGGAAAGGCAACTCCAGGCAAGGCAAGGCAAGGGAAATCCAGGCAAGGGAAATCTAGGCAAGGCAAATCCAGGCAAGGCAAATCCATGCAAGGCAAATCCAGACAATGCAAAATCAGGAAAGACACATACAGGCAAGGCAAGGCAAGTCAAATACAAGCAAGGGAAACAAGGCAAGGCAAATTTAGGAACGTCAAGGCAAGGGAAATCCACGCAAGGCAAGGCCATGCCAGGCAAGGCAAGACCATGCCAGGCAAGGCAAGGCAAATCCAGGAAACACAAGGCAAATACAAGGAAGGCAAGGCAAATTCAGGCAAGGCATGGAAATCCAGGCAAAAGAAGGCAAATCTAGGCAAGGCAAGGCAAGGCAAGGCAAACTGAGGCAAGGCAAAGCAAATCGAGGCAAGGCAAGGCAAAAATATGCAGGCAAGGCAAGGCAAGGCAAATCCAGGAAAGCAAGGAAAGGCAAATTTAGGCAATCAAGAAAAATTCAGGCAAGGCGAGGCAAGGCAAATCCAGGCAAGAAAAGGCAAGGCAAATCCAGGCAAGGCAAGGTAAGGCAAATCCAGGCAAGGGAAATCCAAGCTAGGCAAGAAGAGCAATGCAAATCCAGGCAAAGCAAATCCACGCAAGGCAAGGCAAGGCAAGGCAAGGCAAATCCAGGCATGGCAAATCAAATCCAGGCAAGGCAACACGGCAAATAAGCAAGGCCAGTCACAGCAAATACAAGCAAGACATGACAGGGCAAATTGAGGCAAGCCAATGCAAGGTAAATCCAGGCAATGCAAGGCAAACTCAGGGAAGACAAGGCACAACCAGGCAAGGCAAGGCAAGGATAATCCAAGCAAGGGAAACAAGGCAAAGCAAGGCAAGGCATATCCAGGCAAGGCTAGGCATTGCAAGGCCAGGCAAATTCAAGGAAAGCAAGACAAATCCAAGCAAGGCATGGAAATCTAGGCAAAAGAAGGCAAATCCAGGCAAGCCAAGGCAAGTCAAACCGAGGCAAGGTGAGGCAAATAGAGGCAAGGCAAGGCAAATCCAGGCAAGGCAAGGCAAAACATATGCAGGTAAGGCAAGGGAAGGCCAGGCCAATCCAGGAAAGCAAGGAAAGACAAATCAAAGCAAAACAAGGCAAATCCAGGCAAGACGAGACAAGGTAAATCCAGGCAATGCAAGGCAAAAGAAATTCAGGCAAGTAAATTCAGGCAAGGAAAGGCAAGGCAAATCCAGGCAAGGCAAATCCAGGCAAGACAATGTAAGGCAAGGCAAATCCAGTCAAGAGAATTCCAGGCAAGGCAGATCCAGGCAAGGCAAATTCAGGCAAAGCAAAGGCATGCAAGGCAAACCCAGGCAAGGCTTATCCAGGCAAGGCAAATCCAGGAAATGCAAAATCAGGCAAGGCTAATGCAGGCAAGAAAAATCCAGAAAAGGCAAATCCAGGCGAGGCTAATCCAGGCAAGGCAAGGCAAGACAAATCTAGGCAATGCAAGGCAAGAGAAACCCAGGAAAGACAAATTTAGGCAAGGCAAGACAAGGCAATCCAGGTAAAGCAAACCCAGGCAAGGCAGGGCAGGGCAGGGCAGGGCAGGGCAGGGCAGGGAAGGGAAGGGCAGGGCAGGGCAGGGCAGGGCAGGGCAAGGCAAGGCAAGGCAAGGCAAGGCAAGGCAAATCCAAGAAAGAGAAATCCAGGCAAGGCAAATCCAAACAAGGTAAATCCAGGCAAGACAAACAGAGGAAAGGCTTATCCAGGCAAGTCAAATTTAGGCAATGCAATATTAGAAAAGGCAAATGCCATAAAGGCAAATCCAGGCAAGGCAAGACAAATCCACGCAAGGCAAGGCAAGGCAAGTCCAGGAAAGACAAGGCAAGGCAAATCCAGGCAAGGCAAGGCAAGGCAAATCCAGACAAGGCAAGGAAAGGCAAATACAGGCAAGGCAAGTAACAGCAAGGCAAGGCAAGGCAAGGCAAGGCAAGTCATGCAAATTCAGGCAAGGCAAGGCAAATGCAGGCTAGCCAAGGCAAGTCCAAAAAGAGCAAGGCAAATCCAAACAAGGCATAACAAATCTAGGCAAGGCAAAACAAGGCAAATCCAGGCAAAGCAAAACAAGGCAAATCCAGGCAAGACAAATTCAAGCAAGGCAAAGCAATGACAATCCAGAAAAGGCAAGGAAGGCAAATTTAGTCAAGGCAAATCTAGATACACAAAGGCAACGCAAATCCAGGCAAGGCTAATTTAGACAAGGCAAGGCAAGGCAAATACAGGCAAGGCAAGGCATTAAAAATCCAGGCAAGGCAAGGCAAATGCAGGCAAGAAAAGGCAAATCCAAGAAGAAAAAGGCAAATCCAGGCAAGGCAAGGCAAATCTAGGAAAGGCAAGGCAAGGCAAATCCAGGCAAATCAAGGCAAGGCAAGGCAAATACAGGCAAGGCAAATCCAGGGAAGGAAATGCAAGGCAAGTTTAGGAAAATTCTATCTAGGCAAAGGAAGGCAATACAAATCCAGACAACGCAAATCCAGGCCAGGCAAGGCAAGGCAAATCCAGCCAAGGCCAATACAGGAAACGCAAGGCAAAATAAATCCAGGTAAGGCCGATCCAGGCAAAACAAGGCAAGGCAAATCTATGAAAGGCAAATTCAGGCAAGACAAGGCAAGGAAAAACCAGGTAAGGCAACTCTATGCAAGGGAAGGCAAGACAAAACAAGGCAAAGCAAATCCTAGCAACGCAAGGCAAGGTGAATCCATGCAAGGAAAAACCACACAAGGGAAAACAATGCAAATGCAGGCAAGGCAAGGCAACGCAAATGCAGGCCAGGTATGGCAAGGAAAATACATGCAAGGCGAATCCAGGCAAAATAAGTCAAGGCATATTCAGACAAGGAAAATCCATGCAAAATGAGGCAAGGAAAGGCAAATACAGGCAAGACAAATCCAGGTATGGCCAATCCATGCAAGGCAAATCCAGGCAAGGCAAATCCAGGCAAAACAAATCCAGGCAAGGCAAATCTAGGCCAGGCAAATCCAGTCAAGGCAAATCCATGCAAGAAGAGGAAAGGCAAATCCAGGCAAGGCAAAGCAGGGTAAATCCAGGCAAGGCAAATTCAGAAAAAGCAAATCCACGCAAGGAAATCAAGGCAGGTCCTGGCAAGAGAAATCCAGGCAAGGCAAATCAAGGCAAATTTATGTAAGGCAAATTTGGCAAGGCAAAGCAAGACAAACCCAGGAAACGAAAATCCAGGCAAGGCAAGGCCAGGCAAGTCCAGGCAAAGCAAATCCAGTCTAGGCAAGACAAGGCAAATCCATGTAATGCAATGTAAGGCAGATCCATGCAAGGTAAATCCAGGCAAGGCAAGGAAAAACAAATTCAGGCTAAGCAAATCCAGGCAAGAAAAATCCAGGAAAGAAAAGGAAAGGCAAATTTAAGAAAGGCAAATCAAGGCAAAACAAATTTAGTCAAGTAAATCCAGGCAAAACAAATCCTGGCAAGGCAAATCCAGGCAAGGCATGGCAAGGCAAATCCAGACAAGGCAAGGCAAGTCAAATCCAGGCACGGAAAATCCAGGCAAGGCAAGGCAAAGCAAGGCAAGGCAACGCTCATCCAGGAAATGCAAATCCAGGAAAGGCAAAGCAAGGAAAATCCAGGCAAGGAAAATTCAGTAAAGGCAAGGCAAAGCAAATACAGGCAAGGCAAGGCAAGTGAAGGAACATTCAGGCAATGCAAATCCAAGCAAGGCAAGACAAGGGAAATCTAGACACAGCAAATCCAGGCAAGGCAAGGCAAGGCAAATCCAGACAATGCAAATCCAGGCAAGAAAATTCAAGACAAGGCACATCCAGGCAATGCAAATCCAGGTGAGGCAAAGAAAGGCTAATCCAGGCAAGTGAAGGCAAAGCTCCAGGCAAGGCAAACTCTGGCAAGGCAAGGGAAGGCAAGCCCAGGCAAGGCAAGGCAAGGCAAATCCAGGCATGGCAAGGCAAGGCAAGGAAAGGCACATCCAGGCAATGCAAGGCAAGGTAAATCCATGCAAGGCAAATCCAGACAAGGCAAATCCAGGCAAAACAAATTCAGTCTAGGCAAATAGAAACAAGGTAAGGCATGGCAGGGCACATCCAAGAAAGGCAAATCCAGGCAAGGCAAGGCAAGGCAAGGCAAATTCAGGCAAGGCAAGGCAAATTCAGGCAAGGCAAGTCTAAGTAAGGCAAGGCAAGACAAATCCAGGCAAGGCAAATCCAGTCAAGGCAAGGCAAGGCAATGCAATGCAAATTTAGGCAAGGGTAGGCAAGGCAAGGCAAGGCAAGGAACGGTAAATTCAGGCAAGGCAAGGCAAGAAAAAAAGGCAAGGCAAATCTAGAGAAGTCAAGGCAAGGCAGGGAAAGGCAAGGCAAATACAGGTAATGTAAGGCAAGGCAAGGCAAACTCAGGCAATGAAGGCAAGGCAAGGAAAATACAGGCAAGGCAAGGGAAATACAGACAAGGCAAGTCAAGGCAACGCAAGGCAATGAGAGGCAAGGCAAGGCAAATTTAGGGAGGGCAAAATAAGGCAAAACAAGGTAAGGGAAGAAAAGGCAAGGCAAATCCAGGCAAGGCAAGGCAAATCCAGGCAAGGCAAGGCAAATCCAGGCAAGGCAAGGCAAGGCAAATTCAGGCAATGTAAGGCAAGTCAATGCAAGGCAAATTCAGGCAAGGCAAGGCAAGGCAAGACAGGGCAAGGAATATCCAGGGAAGTCAAGGCAAAGAAAGGCAGGGCAAGGCAAGGCAAGGCACATTCAGAGAAGGCAAGGAAATTCAAGGCAAGGCAAGGGAAGGGAAGACAAGGCAAGGCAAGGCAAATCCTGGCAAGGCAAGGCAAACCCAGACAGGAAAAGAAAAATTAAGGCAAGTCAAAGCACATTCTGGCAATAAAAGGCAAGGCAAATTCAGGCACTACAAAGGCAAGAAAAATTGAGACAAAAGAAGGCAATGGAAATCCAGGCTAGTCAAGAAGAATCCAGGCAAGGCCAGAAAAGACAAATCCAGGCAAGGAAAATCCAGGCAACTGAAGGCAAGGCAAATCCAAGCAAGGCAAAAAGGCAAATCCAGGCAAGGCAAATCTAGGCAAGACAGGGCAAGGCAAATCCAGGCAAACAAATCCAAACAAGGCAAGGCAAAACCAGGCAGTGCAGGGAAAATCCAGGCTAGGCAATAAAAGTCAAGTCATTGCAAAAGAAATCCCGGCAAGGGAAGGGAAGGCAAATCCAGGCAGAACAAGGAATGGCAAGTCCAGGCAAGGCAAGGCAAAGGAAATCCAGAGAAGGCAAATCCAGAAAGGCAAGGCAAGGCAAGGCAAATCCAGACAAGGCAAATTTAGGCATTGAAAGGCAAGACAAATCCATGCAACGCAAATCTAGGCAAATAAAGCAAGGCAAATAAATGCAAGGTAAATTAAGGCAATCCATATCTAGGCAAAACAAACCAAGTCAAGGCAAATCCAGACAAGGTAAGGCAAGGCAAATCCAGGCAAGGCAAATCCAGGCAAGGGAAGTCAAGGCATATCCAGACAGGACAGATCCAGGCAAGAAAAGGCAAGGCAAATTTAGGCAAGGCAAATACAGGCACGGAAAGCAAGGCAATTCCAGCAAGGCAAATCCAGGCAACGCAAATCAATGTAAATCCAGGTAAGGCAAGGCAAGTCTAATCCAGGAAAGGCAAGGCAAGGCAAATTCAGGCAAGGCAAATACAGACGCAGAAAGCAAGGCAATGCCAGTAATGCAAATCCAGGCAACGCAAATCAATGTCAATCCATTTAAGGCAAATCTAGGCAAGGCAAGGCAAAACAAATCCAGGCAAAGCAAATCTAGGCAAGGCAAATCAATGTAAATTCAGGCAGGGCAAATGCTGGCCAGGCAAGGAAAGGAAAATCCATGCAAGGTAAATCAAGGCAAGAAAAAGCAAGGAAAATTCAGGCAAGGTAAATCAAGGTAAGGCAAATCAGGCAACGCAATTCAAGGCAAATCCAGGTAAGGCAAATCTACTCAAAAAAAGGAGAGACGAATTCAGGCAAGGCAAAACTTTAGAAGGCAAAACAAGCAAATCCAGGCAAGGTAAGTCAAGGCATATTCAGACCAGGAAAATCCAGGCAAAACAAGGCAAGGCAAAACAAATCCAGGCAAGGCAAATCCAGACAAGGCAAATGGAGACAAGGCAAATCCAGGGAAGGCAAATCCAGGCAAAACAAATCCAGGTAGGGAAGGCAAATCCAGACAAGGGAAATCCACGGAAGGTAACGCAAGGCTAATCCAGGCAAGGCAAATCCAGGCAAGGCAAGGCAGGAAAAATTCAGGCAAGGTAAATCCAGGCAAGGCAAGGCAAGGTAAATCCAGGTTAGGCAAGGCAAATCCAGGCAAGGCAATAATAATCCAGGCAAGGCAAGGGAAACCCAGGCATGGCAAGGCAAATCAAGGCAACTCCAGGGAAGGCAAGGCAAGGGAAACCCAGGCATGGCAAGGCAAATCAAGGCAACTCCAGGGAAGGCAATGCAAGGCAAATCCAGGCAAGGCAAGCAACGCAAATCCAGGTAAGGAAAGGCAAGGCAAATCCAGGCAAGACAAATTCAGGCAAAAAAACAGGCAACACAAATCCAGGAAAGGCAAATCCAAGCAAGGAAACTCAAGGCAAATCTAGGCAAGGCAAATTCAGGCAAGGCAAATTCAAAAAAAGCAAGACAAGTCAAATCCACGCAAAACATGGCAAAGCAAGGAAATCCAGGCAAGGCAAAAAAAAAAAAAAAAAAACTAGGCAAGGGGAATCCAGGCAAGGTAAATCTAGGCAACGTAAGGCATGGCAAGGCAAGGCAAGTCTTATCCAGGCTAGGCAAATCTAGGCAAGGTGAGGCAAGGCAAGGCAAGGCAAATTTTGCAAGGTAAATCCAGGCAAGATAAATACAGGCAATGCAAGGGAAGGCAAATCCAGGAAAGGGAAATCCAGGGAAGGCTAGGCAAGGCTAATCCAGGCAAGGGAAATACAGGCAAAACAAGGCAAGGCAAATAAAGGCATGGCAAACCCAGGATAAACAAGGCAAGGCAAATCCAGGCAACGCAGATCCAGGCAATTCAAATCAAGGCAAAACAAATCCAGGCAAAGCAAGGCAAGGCCAATCCAGGTAATTCAAGGCAAGGCAACTCCAGGCAGGGCAAGGCTAATTCAGAAAAGGGAAATCCAGGTTAAAAAAACCAAGGCAGTTCCTGGCAAGGCAAATCAAGGCAAAACCAGGTAATGCAAATCTAGGGAAGGTAAGAAAAGACAAATGCAGAAAAAAAAAACAGAAAATCCAGGCAAGAAAATGCAAGGAAAGGCAATGAACGGCAAATCCAGGGAAGGCAACACAAAGCAAGAATCCAGGAAATGTAGGGCAAGGAAAGGCAAGGCAAATTCATGCAAAGCAAGGGATGGTAAGGCAAGAAAAATCCAGGCAAGTCAAGGCAAGGCAAGGCGTGGCAGGGCAAGGGAAAACAAGGGAAGGCAAATTCAGGGAAGGCAAGGCAAATCCAGGCAAGGCAAGGTAAATCCAGATAAGGCAAGAAAAATCCAGGCCAGACAAAGTTAGTCATGGCAAATCCAGGCAAGGCAAATATAGGCAAAACAAGGCAATGCAAATACAGGCAAGGCAAATATCTATTTATGGCAAATTTAGGCAAGACAAATCCAGGCAAGGCAAGACAAGGCAAGGTAAGCCCAGTCAAGGAAAGCAAGGCAATTCCCGGCAAGGCAAATCCAGGCAAAGCAAATCTAAAAATGGCAAATCCAGGTAAGGCAAGGCAAGGCAAATCCAGGCAAGGTAAATCCAGGCAAGGAAAGCAAGGCAATTCCCGGCAAGGCAAATCCAGGCAAGGCAAATCTAGGCAAGGCAAATTCGGACCAGACAAGGCAAGGCAAGGCACATCCAGGCAAGGCAAATCCAGGAAAAGCAAATCCAGGTAAGGCAGGGCAAATTCAGGCAAGGCAAGGCAAGGCACATCTAGGCAAGGCAAATCCAGGAAAGGAAATTCAGGCATGGCAAGGCCAGGAAAATCCAGGCAATGCAAATTTAGGCAAGACAAATCGAGGCAAATACAGGAAAAAAAGGCAAGGAAAATCCAGGCAAGGCAAATTCAGGAAAATCAAATCCAGGCAAGGCAATCCCAGGTAATGCAAGGCAAGGCAAATTCAGGCAAAACAAATCTAGGCAAGGCAAATCTAAGGAAGACAAGACAAGGCAAATGCAGGCAATGCAAGGCAAGTCAAATCCAGGCAAGGAAAATCTAGGGAAGGCAATTCAAGGCAAATCTAGGCAAGGCAAATTCAGAAAAGCCATGGCAAGCCAAATCCAGGCAAAACATGGCAAGGCAAGAAAATCCAGGCAAGGCAAATTCAGACAAGGCAATTCTAAAAAAGAGAAATCCAGAAAAAGCAAATCCAGGCAAGACAAGTTGAAGCAAGGCAAGGCCAGGCAAATCCGGGCAAGGCAAATCCGGGCAAAAGAAATCCAGAAATGGCAAACCCAGGGAAAGCAAACAAGGCAAATGTAGGCAAAACAAATCTCGGCAAAGCAAGTCAAGACAAATCCAGGCAATGTAAGCAAGGCAAATCCATGCAAGGAAAACCCAGGAAAGGCAAATCCAGGCAAGCATGGCAAATCCAGGCATAACAAATTTAGGCAAAACAAGGCAAGGCAAATTCAGGCAATGCCAATCCAGGCAAGGCAACTCCAGAAAATGCAAGCAAGGCAAATGCAGGCAAGGGAAACCCAGGCAAGAAAAATCCAGGCAAGACAATTTAAGGCAAATCGAGGTAAGGCAAAAATACACATAGCAAGGCAAGACAAATACAGGAAAGGCAAATCCAGGCAAGGCAGGGTAAGGTAAATCCAGGCAGGGCAAAACCAGACAAGGCAAAATAAAACAAATCCAGACAAGGCAAAACAACGCAAATCCAGGCCAGGCACTGCAAGGAAAATACATGCAAGGCAAATACAGGTAAGGCAATTTCAGGCAAGGCAATTTCAGGCAAAACAAATCCAGTCAAGACAAATTCAGACAAGACAAGGCAAGGCACATCCCAGCAAGGCAAATCGAGGCAAGGCAAATCCAGGTAAGGCAAGGCAAGACAAATCCAGGCAAGGCAAAACCAGTCAAGGCAAGGCAAGGCAAATCCAAGGAAGGCAAGGCAAGGCAAGGCATGGCAAATCCAGAAAAGGCTAGGCAAAGCAAGACAAGGCAAAGAAAATCCAGGCAAGAGAAGACAAGGCAAGGAATATCCAGGGAAGGCAAGGCAAGGCAAGGTAAGACAAGGCAAATTTAGCCAAGGTAAGGCAAGGCAAGGCACATCCAGGCAAGGCAAATATAGGCAATGCAAGGCAAGGAAAATCCAGCCAAGGCAAATCCAAGCAAGGTAAATCCAGGAAAATCCAATTAAGGCAAATCCAGGAAAGGCAAGGCAAGGCAAATCCAGGGAAGGAAAATTGAGGCAAGGGAAGGCAAGGCAAATCAAGCCAAGGCAAATCCAGACAAGGCAAGGCAAGGAAAGACACATGGAGGCAAGGCAAATTCAGGCTAGGCAAGGAAAATTCAGGCAAGGCAAGGCAAGGCAAATCCAGGCAAGACAAATCCAGTCAAGGCAAGTCAAGTCAAGGCGAGAGAAATCCAAGCAAGGCAAGGCAAAACAAGTCATGGCACATCCAGGCAAGGAAAGGCAAGGCAAGGCAAATCCACACATGGCAAGGCAAGGCAAATCCAGCCAAGGCAAATCCAGGTGAAAGAAATTTAGGAATGTAAAATTTAGGGTAGGCAAGGCAAGGCAAATGCAGGCAAGGCTAATCCGGGCAAATGCAAGAAAGGCAAATCCAGGCATGGGCAACCCAGGCAAGGCAAATTCAGGCATGGCAAGGCAAGGCAAATTCAGGCAAAGCAATATAGGCAAGGCAAGTCAAGTTAAATCCATGCAGGGCAATTCCAGGCACAACAATTCCAGTCAAGGCAAATCCAGACAAAGCAAGGCGAGTCAAGGCAAATCCAGGCAAGGCAAATCCAGGTAAGGCAAGGCAAGGCAAATACAGACAAGGCAAATCCAGGTGAGGCAAGGCAACATAAATCGAGGCAAGCAAATCTAGTCACGTCAAGGCACAACCAATCCAAGCAAGGCAAGGCAAGGCAAGGCAAATCCAAGCAAGGCTAGGGAAGGGAAGACAAGGCAAAGCAAATTCAAGAAGAGAAGGCAAGGTATAGCAAGGCAAGGCAAGGTGAATCTAGGGAACACAAAGAAAGGCAAGGCAAATCCAGGTAAGGTAAGGCAAGGCAAGGCGAGGCACATCCAGGAAAGTCAAATTTAGCCAAGGCAAGGCAAGGCAAATCCAGGCAAGGCATATCCACCAAAGCAAATCCAGGTAAGGCAAATCCAGATAAATCCAGGCAAGGCAAATCAAGGCAAAGCAAGGCAAGGCAAATTCAGGCGGAAGAAGGTGAGGCAAATCCAAATAAGGCAAATCCATATAAGGCAAGGCAACGCAAGGCAATCCAGGAAAGGCAAACCCAGGCAAGGCAAGGCAAGGCACATCCAGGCAAGGCAAATCCAGGCACAACAAGGCAAGACAAATCCTGGAAAGGCAAATCCAGTCAAGGCAAGTCAAGGCAAGGCAAGGCAAGTCATGGCAAATACAGACAAAACAAGGCAAGGCAAATCCAGGCAAGGCAAATCCAGGTAAGGCAAATCCAGGTAAGACAAATCCAGGCAAAACAAATCCAGGCACTGTAAATTCAGGAAATGCAAGGTAAAAACATCCAGGAAGGTCAATGGAAGGCAAATCCAGGCAAGGCATGGCAAGGGAAATCCAGGCTAGGCACGCAAGGCCAGGCAAATTCAGGAGAGGCAAGGCAAGGCAAATTCAGGCAAGGCAAATCCAGGCATGGAAAATACAGTCAAGGCAAATTCAGAAAAGGCAAATCCAGGCAAAAGAAATCCAGGCAAGGCAAATCCAGGCAAGACAAATCCAGGCAAGGCAAGGCAAGGCAAATCCAGTTAAGGCAAGGCAAGGCAAATCTCAGCAAGACGAGGGAAAACAAACCCAGGAAAGGTAAATCATGGCAAGGCAAGGCAAGGCAAATTCAGGCAAGGAGAATTCAGGCAAGGGAAGCAAGGCAATTCCCGGCATGGAAAATCCAGGCAAGGCAATTGCAGTCAAATCCAGGTAAGACAAATCTAGGCAAGGCAAGGAAAGACAAATCCAGGCAAGGCAAGGCAAATCAAATCCAGGGAACGAAAATTTAGACAAGGCAAGGCAAGGCACATCCAGGCAAGGCAAAGCCAAGAAAAGCAAGGCAAGATAAATCTAGGCAAGGCAAATCCAGTCAAGGTATGGCAAGGCAAGGCAAAACAAATCCCAGCAATACAAGGCAAGGCAAGGCAAGTCATGGCAAATCCAGGCAAGGCAAGGCAGGACAGGTCCAGGCAGGGCAGGGCAGGGCAAGGCAAGGCAAGGCAAGTCAAGACAAATTCAGGCAATTGAATACAAGATAAGGGAAGGCAAGGCAAATCCAGGCCAAACAATGAAGGCAAGGCAAGGCAAGGCAAGACAAGACAAGGAAAACCTAAGTAAGATAAGGCAATGCAAGGCAAAGCCAAGCAAGGCCAATCCAGGTAATGCAAGCAAGGCAACTCCAGGCAAGACATAGCAAATCAAATCCAAGCAAGGTAAGGCAAGGCCAGGCAACGCAAATCCATGCAAGGGAAGGCAAGGCACAGCAAGACAAATCCAGGGAATGCAAGGCAAGTCAAGTGAAGAACGGGCAAGGCAAGACAAGACAAATCCAGGCAAGGCAAGGAAAAACCAGGCAAGGGAAAGCATGTCCAGGCAAGGCAAGAAATGAAAACGCATGGCAAATCCAGGCAAGGCAAGGCAAATTTAGGCATGGCAAGGTAAATCAAGGCAAATCCAGGAAAGGCAAGGCAAGCAAATCCAGGAAAGGCAATGCAAGGCAAGGTAAATCCAGGCAATGCAAGGCAAGGCAAATCCATGCAAGGGGAGGCAAGGCAAATCCAGGGAAGGCAAATCCAGGCAAGTAAAATTCAGGCAAAACAAATCCAGGCAAGACAAATCCAAGTAAGAAAGGCAAGGCAAATACACGTTGGGCAAGGGATAGGAAACCAAGGCAACGCAAGCCAAGGAAAATCCAGGCACGGCAAGGCAAGGCAAGGCAAGGCAAGGCAAGGCAAGGCAAGGCAAGGCAAGGCAAGGCAAGGCAAGGCAAGGCAAGGCAAGGCAAGGCAAGGCAAGGCAAGGCAAGGCAAGGCAAGGCAAGGCAAGGCAAGGCAAGGCAAGGCAAGGCAAGGCAAGGCAAGGCAAGGCAAGGCAAGGCAAGGCAAGGCAAGGCAAGGCAAGGCAAGGCAAGGCAAGGCAAGGCAAGGCAAGGCAAGGCAAGGCAAGGCAAGGCAAGGCAAGGCAAGGCAAGGCAAGGCAAGGCAAGGCAAGGCAAGGCAAGGCAAGGCAAGGCAAGGCAAGGCAAGGCAAGGCAAGGCAAGGCAAGGCAAGGCAAGGCAAGGCAAGGCAAGGCAAGGCAAGGCAAGGCAAGGCAAGGCAAGGCAAGGCAAGGCAAGGCAAGGCAAGGCAAGGCAAGGCAAGGCAAGGCAAGGCAAGGCAAGGCAAGGCAAGGCAAGGCAAGGCAAGGCAAGGCAAGGCAAGGCAAGGCAAGGCAAGGCAAGGCAAGGCAAGGCAAGGCAAGGCAAGGCAAGGCAAGGCAAGGCAAGGCAAGGCAAGGCAAGGCAAGGCAAGGCAAGGCAAGGCAAGGCAAGGCAAGGCAAGGCAAGGCAAGGCAAGGCAAGGCAAGGCAAGGCAAGGCAAGGCAAGGCAAGGCAAGGCAAGGCAAGGCAAGGCAAGGCAAGGCAAGGCAAGGCAAGGCAAGGCAAGGCAAGGCAAGGCAAGGCAAGGCAAGGCAATTCAAATCCAAGTAAGGTAAGGGAAGCGAAATCCAGGCAAGGCAAGGCAAGGCAAATCAAGGCAAATCCAGGTAAGGTAAATCTAAGCAAGGCAAGGCAAAACAAATTCAGGCAAGGCAAATCCTGGAAAGGCAAGTCAAGGCAAATCTAGGCAAGGAAAATCCAGGCAAGGAAAGGCACGGAAAATTCAGACAAGGCAAATCCAGGCAAAGCAATCAAGGCAAATCTCAGTAAGGCAAATATTCGCAAGGCAAGGTAAGCCAAATTCAGTCAAGGCAAATCTTGGCAAGTCAGGGCAAGGCAACGTAAATCCAGGCAAGGCAAAATAAGAGAAGGCAAAACAAGCATATCCAGGCAAGACAAGGCAACGCAAATCCAGGCCAGGCAAGGCAAGGCAAATACATGGAAGGCAAACCCAGGCAAGGTAAATCCAGACAAGGCAAATTCTGGCAAGTCAATTCCAAGAAAGGCAAGGCAAAACAAGGCAAATCCAGGCAAGGCAAATCTAGGCAAGACAAGGCAAGGCAAATGCAGGTTAAGCAAGGCAAGGCAAATTCAGGCAAGGGAAATTCAGGCAATGCAAGCAAGGCAAATCGAGGCAAGGCAAACCCAGGTAAGGTAAATCCGGGCAAGGCAAATTCATGCAAAGCAAGGCAAGGCAAATTCAGGTAAGACAAATCCAGGCCATAAAAAGGCAAGGCAAAGCCACGCAAGGCAAATCCAGTGAAGGCAAATCCAGACAAGGCAAATCCAGGCAAAACAAATCCATGCAAGGCAAAACCAGGTAAGGCAAGGCAAGGCAAATTTAGATACGGCAAGGAAAGGCAAGGCAAATTTAGATACGGCAAGGCAAGGCAAGGCAAGGCAAATCCAGGCGAGGCAAATCCAGGGAAGGAAAATCCAGGCAAGGAAAATCCAGGCAAGGCAAATCAAGACAAACAAATCCAGGCAAGGCAAATCCAGGCAAGAAAAGGCAAGGCAAATCCAGGTAGGGAAAGGCAAGGCAAGGCAAATCCAGGCAAGGCAAGGCAAATCCAGGCAAGGCAAAACAAGGCAAATTCAGGCAAGGCAATTCCAGCAAGGCAAATACAGGCGAGGCAAATCAAGGCAAATTCAAATAAGGCAAATCTAGGCAAGCAAAGGCAAAGCAAATCCAGGCAAGGAAAAATCACAACAAGGCAAGTAAAGGCAAAAAAAACAAAAGAAGGCTAAACAAATTCAGGCAAGGCAAATCCAAGAAAGGCAAGGCAAGACAAATCCAGGCAAGGCAAGGCAAGAAAAGTCCAGGTAAGGCAAATCTAGGCAATGCAATTCAAAGCAACATAAATTCAGGCAAGGCAAATTAAGGAAAGACAAAGCATGGCAAATCCTGGCCAGTCAAATCCAGGCAAAACAATTCATGACAAATCCTGGAAAGGAAATTCAGGCAACACAATTCATGTCAAACCCAGGTAAGGCAAGGCAAGGCAATTCCAGGCTAAACACTTCCAGGCAAGGCAAGGCAAGGCAAATCCAGGCAAGGCAAATCCAGGCAAGGCAAGGCAAGGCAAGACAGATTCACACAAGGCAAATCTTCGAAAATGAATCCAGGCAAGAAAAATCCTGGCAAGGCAAACCGAAGCAAGTGAAATGCAGGCAAGGCAAATGAAGGCAAGGAAAATCCATGCAAGGCAAATCCAGGCATGGCAAGGCAAGGCAAATACAGGCAACACAAATTCAGGCAAGGCCGGGCAAGTCAAATATAGAGAAGAAAATGCAAAGCAAACTTAGGAAATGGAAACCCAGGAAAGGCAAGGCAAGGCAAATCCAGGCAAGGCATATCCAGTCAAAGCAATGCCAGGCAAATCCAGGCAAGCAAGACCAAGCAAGGCAAATCTAATCAAGGCAAGATAAGGCAAATCCTGGCAAGACATATCCAGGCAAGGCAAAGCAAGGTAAATTCAGGCAAGACAAATCCAGGCAAGGTAAAGCAATTCCAGGCTAGGCAAATCCAGGCAAGCCAAGGAAAGGAAGGCATATCCAGGCAATGCAAATCCAGGACGAAAAATCCAGGCAAGGCAAATCCTGGCAAGGCAAATCCAGGCAAGACAAATGCAGGCAATGCAAATGTAGACAAGGAAAATCCATGCAAGTCATATCCAGCAAGGCAAATCAAGGCAAGGAAAATACAGGCAAGCAAGGCCAAACAAGGCAAATCTATTCAAGGCAAGATAAAACAAATTCTGGCAAGACAAATCCAGGCAAGGCTAGGCAAGGCAAGGCAAGGCAAAGCAAGGCAAGGCAAGGCAAGGCAAATCCAGGCAAGGCAAATCCAGAAAGAAAATTCCAGGCAAGGAAAATTCTGGCAAGGCAAATGCAGGTAAGGCAATTGCAGACAAGGAAAATCCATGCAAAAAAAATCCAGCAAGGCAAATTCAGGCAAAACTAATCTAGGCAAGGCTAATCAAGGCAACGCAAGAAAAGGCAAATCCAGGCAAGGCAAGACAAGGCAAATCCAGGCAACACACATTCTGGCGAGGCGAGGCGAGGCGAGGCGAGGCGAGGCGAGGCGAGGCGAGGCAAACCCAGTTAAGGAAAATCCAGGCAGGGCTAGGCAAGGCAAATTTAGAAAAGGCAAATCCTGGCAAGGCAGGGTAAAGCAAGCAAATTTACACAAGGCAAGAAACGACAAGGCAAATCCGAGCATGGCAGATGCAGGGTAGTCAAGGCAAAGAAATCCAGGCAAGGAAAGGCAAGGCAAATCTTGACAAGGAAAATCCAGGCAAGGCAAGGCAAGGCAAGGCAAGGCAAATCCAGGCAAGGCAAATCAAGGTAAGGCAAGGCAAGGCAAATCCAGGCAAGGCAAATTCAGGCAAGGCAAGGCAAATCCAGGCCACAGAAATTCAGTCAAGGCAAGGAAGGCAAGGCAAATCCAGGCAATTCTAATCCAGGCAAGGCAGATCCAAGATAAAAATACAGGCAACGCAAATCATGACAAGGCAAACACAGGCAAGGCAAATGCAGGCAAGGGAAATCCATGCAAGGCAAATCCAGCAAGGCAAATTCAGGCAAAACAAATCGAGGTAAGGCATTGAAAGATAAATCCAGACAAGGCAAGACAAGGCAAATCCAGGCAAGACAAATCCAGGAAAAACAAGTCCAGGCAAGGCAAGGTAAGGAAAATCCAGGCAAGGAAAATCGAGGCAAGGCAACGTAAGACAAATCCAGGCAAGGCAAATCAGGCAAAAAAAGGCAAGGCAAATCCTGGAAAGGCAAGGCAATGCAAACACAGGCAATGCATATCCAGGCACGGCAACTCCAGGAAACGCAAGGCAAGGTAAATCCAGGCTAGGCAAATCAAGGCAAGGCCAAATTAGGCAAATTCATACTAGTCAAGGCAAGGCAAATTTAGACAGGTCAAATACAGGCAAGGCAATGCAAGGCAAATCCAGGCAAGGCAAGGCAAGACAAATTCAGGCACGGAAAGGGAAGGCAAATCCAGGACAAGGCAAGGAAAGGCAAATCTAGACAGGGCAAATTTCAGCAAGTAAAGGCAAGGCAAATTCAGGCAGGCAAATACAGACAGGGGAAGGCAAGGCAAAGCCAAGCAAGGCAAGGCAAGGCAAGACAAATTTATGCAAGGTAAATCCAGTCAAGGCAATGGAAGGCAAATCCAAAAAAACAAATCCAGGCAATGCAAAGCGAAGCAAGGCAAGGCAAGGCAAGGCAAGACAACTCCAGGCAAGGCAGATCCGGGCAAGGCAAGGCAAGGCAAATACAGGAAAGGCAAAGCAAATCAATTCCAGGATAGGCAAATCCAGTCAAGGCAAATCCAGGCAAAACAAATCCAGGCAAGGCAAGGCAAGGCAAATCCAGACACGGCAAGGCAAGGCGAGACAAGGCAAGGTAAATTCAGGCAATGCAAATTCAGGCAAGGAAAGACAAGGCAAATCCAGGCCAGGCAAATCCAGGCAAGGCAAGGAAGGCAAGGCAAATTTAGACAAAGCAAGTCCAGGAAAGGCAAATCTAAGAAAAAAAATTCTGGCAAGGCAAATCCTGGCAAGGAAAATTCAGGCAAGGCAAATCCAGGCAAGGCATATCCAGTTAAAGCAAGGCAAAGCAAATTTTGTTAAGCAAGGCAAACCAAGGCAAATCTAGTCAAGGCAATACAAGACAAAACCAGGCAAGGTAAATCCAGGCAAATCAAGGCAGGGCAAATCCAGGGAAGGAAAGGTAAGGCAACTTAGTTAAAGCAAATGCTGGCAAGGCAAAGCAAGGCATATCCAGGTAAGGCAACACCTGGAAAGACAAGGCAAGGCACATCGAGGTAAGACAAATTTAGGCAAGGCAAATCCAGGCAATGCAAGGCAAGGCAAGGCAAGGCGAGGCAAAACAATTACAAGATAGGCAAATACAGCCAAGGCGATGCCAGGAAAATCAATCCATGTCAAATCCAGGCAAGACAAAACAAGGCAAATTTAGGCAAGGCAAATCCAGTCAAGGCAAGGCAAAGCATATCCAGGCAAGACAACTCAAGGCAAATTCTGGCCAGGCAAATCCAAGCAAAACAATTCATGGCAAACGCAGGCTGACAATTCTAGAAAGGGAATTCAAGGCAAATTTAGGCAATTCAAATCCAGGCCAGGCCAGGCAAGGCAAGGCAAATCCAGGCAAGGCAAATCCAGTCAAGGCAATGCAAGGCAAATCCAGTAAAAACAAATTATGGCAGAGAAGAGCAAAACAAAACAAATCTAGTCAAATCAAGGCAAAGCAACTGCAGGCAAGGCAGATCTAGGCAAGACACTGCAAGGCAAATCCAGGCAAGGCAAGGCAAGTCAATTCCAGGCTAGGCAAATACAGGCAAGGTGATGACAGGCAAATCCAGGCAAGGCAAGGCCAGTCAATTCCAGGCTTGGCAAATACAGGCAAGGTGAGGACAGGCAAATTCAGGCAAGCCAAATCCAAGCAAGACAATACAAGGCAAATTCAGGCAAGGCAAGACAAGGCAAATGCAGACAAGGCAAATCCAGGAAGGCAAGGCAAATTAAGTTAAAAAAACGAAAGGCAAATCCAGGCCAGGCAAATCTAGTCAAGGCAAATTCAGGCAAGGCAAGGCAAATTCAGGCAAAACAAATGCAGGCAAGGCATGGCAAAGCAAATCCAAACAAGTCATGGCAACTCAAATCCAGGCAAGGGAAGGCAAGGCAAATCTAGGTAAGGCAAATACAGGCAAAGCAAGGCAAGACAAATTCAGGCAAGGCAATGGAAGGCAAATTCAGGCAAGGCAATGGAAGGCAAATTCAGGAAAGGCAAGGCGAGACAAGGCAAGGCGAATCCAGTCAAGGCAAGGCAAATCCAGTCAAGGCAAATCCAGCAAGGCAAGGCAAATCCAGAAAAGTAAAATGCAGGCAAGGCAAGGCAAATCCAGGTAAGAGAAATTCAGGCAAACCAACACAAGGTAAATCCAGGTAAGGAAAATTCAGGCAATGCAAGGCAAGGCAAATCAGGTGAAGAAAAATTCAGGCAATGCAATGGAAGGCAAATTCAGGAAAGACAAGGCAAGACAAGGCAAGGCGAATCCAGTCAAGGCAAGGCAAATCCAGTCAAGGCAAATCTAGCAAAGCAAGGAAAATCCAGAAAAGTAAAATGCAGGCAAGGCAAGGCAAGGCAAATCCAGGTAAGAGAAATTCAGGCAAACCAACACAAGGTAAATCCAGGTAAGGAAAATTCAGGCAATGCAAGGCAAGGCAAATCAGGTGAAGAAAAATCCAGGCAAAACACGTCAAGGCAAGGCAAATTTAGGCAAGGCAAGGAAAAGCAAAGCCCAACAAGGCAAATCCAGACATGGAAAGGCAAGGGAAATCCCGGCAGTGTAAGGCAAGGCAAATTGAGGCAACGCAAGGCAAATCCACACAAGGCAAGGAACAGCAAAACAAGGCAATTCAAATCCAAGCAAGGAAAATCCAGAATAGGCAAGGCAAGGCAAGGCAAATCAAGTCAAGGTCATTCCAGGCAAGGCAAGGCAAGGCAAATCCAGGCAAGACATGGCAAGGCAAATCCAGGCAAGGCAAAGTGAGGCAAGGCAAATCCACGCAAGGCAAGGCAATGCAATTCAAATCTAGCCAAGGCAAATCCAGAATAGGTAAGGCAAGGCAAATCCAGGCAAGGAGAATCCAGGCTAGGCATGGCAAGGCAAATATAGGCAATTCATGGCAAGTCAAATCCAGGCAAGACAAGGCAAGGCAAATCCAGGAAATAAAAGGAAAGGCAAATACAAGCAAGAGAAGGCAAGGCAAATTTAGGCATGGAAAATGCAGGCAAAGCAAGGCAGGTCAAGAAATGGCAAGAATAGCCAAATCCAGGCAATGAAAATTCAGCAGCACAAATGCAGGCAACGCAAATCCAGGCCAGGCAAATCCAGGAAAAATAAATCCAGGCAAAAAAAATCCTGGTAAAAACAGGTAAGGCAAATCCAGGCTAAGCAATTCAAGCACGACAATTCAAGGCTAATTCAGGCGAGGCCAATCCAGGTAAGGCAAAACACGGCAATGCAAATCTAGACAAGGCAAATTTAGCCAAGGCAAAGCAAGGCAAATCCAGGCAAGGCTAATCCAGTCAAGGCAATGCAAGGCAAATTCAGGCAACGCAAATCCAGGAAAGGCAAGGCAAAGCAAGGCAAATCTTGGCAAGGAAAGGGAAGGCAAATGTAGGCAAAGGCAAGGAAGGGCAGATACAGGCAAGGCAAATCGAGGCATGGCAAGGTAATTCCAGGATGGGCCAATCCAGGCAAAACAAGGCAAGGTAAATCTAGGCTAGGCAAACTCAGACAACGCAAGTTAAGGCAAATCCAGCCAAGGCAAATTCAGGCAAGACAAGGCAAGGCAAATCCATGCAAGGCCAGGCAGCGCAATTACAGGCAAGGAAAATCCAGTCAAGGCAAGGAAATTCTAGGCTAGGCAAATCAGGCAAGTCAAGGCAAATTCAGGCAAGGCAAGGCAAGGCAAATTCTGGAAAGGAAAATGCAGATAAAGCGAGGCAAGGCAAATCCGGGCAAGGAAAATCCAGGCAAAATAAGTCAATGAAAGGCAAATCTAGGCAAGGCAAGGCAAGGCAAAGCAAGCCAAGGCAAGGAAAATCCAGGCAAGAAATAGTAAGGCAAATCAGGGAAGGCAAATGCAGGCAGGGTGAGGCAAAGCAAGGCAAATCCAGGCAAGGCAAATCCAGGCAAGGCAAATCCTGGCAAGAAAAATCCAAGCAAGGTAAGGCAAGCCAAACCCAAGCAAGGTAAATCCAGGCAAAAGGAGGCAAGGTCGAAAAATCAAGGCAAGGTAAATGTAGACAGGGCAAATGCAGTCAAGACAAATCCAAAAAAAGAAAATCAGGGCAAGACAAGTTCAGGCAAGGACAGGTAAGGCAAATCCCTGCCAGGTAAGTCCAGATAAGGTAATTCAAGGCAAATTCAGGCAAGGCAAATTTAGTCAAGGAAAGGCAAATTCAGGCAAGGCAAATTTAGTCAAGGCAAGCCAAGGCAAATTCAGGCAATGCTAATCCAGTCAAGGCAATGCAAGGCAAATTCTGGCAAGGCAAATCCAGGCAAGGCAAGGCAAATCCAGGAAAAAAAATACAGGGAAGGCAATGCAAATCCAAACAAGGGAAATCCAGTCAAGGCAAGGGAAGGCAAATCCAGGCAAGAAAAATCCACGCAATGAAAGGCACATCAAATCTAAACAAGGCAAATCCAGGAAAGGGAAGGCAAGAATAAGCAAATCGAGGCAAGGAAAATGCAGGCAGGGCAAATGCAGCCAAGGCAAGTTTAGGCAAGGCAAATCCAGGAAAAGAAAATCCAGGCAAGACAAATCCAGGAAAGGACAGGTAAGGCAAATCAATGCTAGGCAAGGCAATTCAATGCAAATCCAGGAACGACCAGTCCAGGCAAGGCAAGGCAAGACAAGGCAAGGCAACGCAAATCCATGGAAGGCGAATTTGTTCAAGGCAAGGCAAATCCAGGCAAGGCTAATCTAGTCAAGGCAATGCAAGGCAAATCCAGGCACAGCAAGGCAAGGCAAATCCAGGCAAGGCAAGGCAGGGCAAATCCAGGCAAGGCATGAAAATTCCAGGTTAGGCAAATCAAGGCAAAACAAGGCAAGGCAAATCAAGGCAAGGCAAATTTAGGCAAGGCATGGTAAGGTAAATCCAGGCAAGACAAATTCAGGTAAGGCAAGGAGAGGCAAACTCAGGCAAGGCAAGGCAGGGCAATTTTAGGCAAGGCAAGGAAATTCAAGGCTAGGCAAATTAGGCAAAACAAGAAAAGGCAAAACCAGAAAAGGAAAACGCAGGCAATGCAAGGCAAGGGAAATCCAGGCAAGGCAAGGGAAGGAAAATTCAGGCAATGCAAGGCAAGGGAAACCAGGCAAGGCAAGGCAAGGCAAATCCTGGCGAAACAAAGCAAGGCCAATACAGACAAGGCAAATTCCATGAAGGCAAGTCAATGCAAATATAGGCAAGGGAAATCCAAGAAAAACCAGGCAAGGCAAGGCAAATCTAGGCAAGGCAAGGCAAGGTCAATCCAGATAAGGCAAACCCTGGTAAAACATGGCAAAGCAAATACAGGCAAAGCAAATTCAATCAAGGCAAGGTAAGGCAAATCCAGGCAAAGCAAGGCAAGGCAAAGCAAATCCAAAGAAAGAAAATGCATCCAAGGCAAGGCAAGGCCAGGCAAGGGAAATCCAGGCAAGGGAAGGGAAGGAAAATCCAGGCAACGCAAGCAAAGGGAAACCCAGGCAATGCAAATCCAGGCAAGGCAAGGCAAGGCAAATTCATGCAAGGCAAGGCAAGACAAACCCAGGCAAGATAATGCAAGACAAATCCAGGCAAGGCAATGCAAGGAAAATACAGGCAAGGCAAGACAAGGCAAGGCAAGGTAAATCCAGGCAGGGCAAATACAGGCAAGAAAGACAAGATAAATGCAGGCTAGGCAAGGCATGTCAAATCCAAGCTAGGCAAATTCAGCAAAGGGAAGGCAAGAATAGAAAAATCCAGGCAAGGTAAATGCAGGTAGGGCAAATGCAGGCTAGGCAAATCCAGCCAAGGCAAATCCAGGAAAGAAAAATTAAGGCAAGGCAAATCCAGGCCAGAACAGTTAAGGGAAATCCATGCCAGGCAAGGCCAGGCAAGGCAATTTAAGGCAAATCCAGCCAAGGCCAATCCAGGCGAGGCAACGCAAGGCAAATTCAGGCAAGGAAAATATAGGCAAGGCAAGGAAAGATAAAGCCAGGCAAGGCAAAGCAGGGAAAATCTTGGCAAGGCAAATCCAGGCAAGGCAAGGCAATTCCAGGTTAGGCAAATCCAGGCAAAACATGGCAAGGCAAGGCAAATATAGGCGAGGCAAGGAAGAGCAAAGCCAGGCAAGGCAAATCCAGACAAGGAAAGGCAAGGCAAATTCAGACAAGGACAATCCAGGCAGGGAAAGGCAAGGCAAAGCAAGAAAAATCCAGACAAGGCAAATCCACACAATGCTAGGAAGGACAAGGCAAGGCAATTGAAATCCAGGCAAAACAAGGCAAATTTAGAACTGGCATTGCAAGGCTAAGAAAGAGAAAATCATTCCAGGCAAGGCAACTCCAAGTAAGGCAAATTCAGGCAAGGCAAGGAAAGGCAAATCCAAACAAGGGAAGGAAAGAAAAATCTAGGCAAGGCAAGGCAATGCAAGGCAAATCCAGGCAAGGCAAATCCAGGCAAGGCAAGGCAAATTCATGCAAGGTAAGGCAATTCCAGGCTAGGCACATACAGGAACAGCAACGCAAGCAAAATTCATGCAAGGCAAATCCAGGCAAGGCAAGGCAAATCCAGGCTAGTTAAGGCAAGACAGATCCAAGCAAGGCAAATCTATGAATAAAATTCAGGCAAGGTTAATCCTGGCAAGGCAATCACAAGCAAGGCAAATGCAGGCAAGGAAAATCTATGCAAGGCAAATCTAGACAAAACAAATCCAGGCAAGGGAAATCGAGGCTAGGCAAGGCAAGGCAAGGCAAATCCAGCCAAGGCAAGGTAAGGCAAATCTAGGCAACGCACATTCTGGCAAGGCAAGTCAAGGCAAATTCTGGCAAGGCAAATCCAGGCAAGGCAAATCGAGGCATGAAAAGCCAAGGCAAATCCAGGCAAAAAAAAATTCAGCCAAGGAAAATTCATGCAAGGCAAATCCAGTATAAACAAATCCAGGCAGGGCAAATGAAGGCAAGAGAAGTCAAGGCAAATCCAGGCAAGGCAGGGCAACGCAAGACAAATTCAGACAATGCACATTCAGGCAAGGCAAGGCAAGGCAGATCCAGTCAAGGCAATGCAAGGCAAACACAGGTAATACAAACCCAGGCAAGGCAAGGCAAGACAAAGCTAGGCAAGGCAAATCCAGACACGGCATGGAAAGGCAAATGCTGACAAGGCAAATCAAGGAAAGGCAAATTCAGGAACAGCAAATCGAGGCAAGGCAAGACAAGGCAAATCCACACAAGGCAATTCGAGTCAAGGCAAGGCAAGGCAAATCCAGGCAGAGCAAGGCAAGGCAAATTTAGGGAAGGCAAATCCAGGCAAGGCAAGGCAAGGCAAGGCAAATTCATGGCAAGCTAAATCCAGGCAAGGCAAGGCAAATCCAGGCAAGGCAAGGCAAGGCAAGGCAAAGCAGACAAGGCAAGGCAAGGCAAGGTAAGGCAAGGCAATTCCAGTCTAGGCCAATCTGGGTAAGGTAATTCCAGGCTAGGCCAATCTGGGTAAGGCAACGCAAAGCAAATCCAAGCAACGCAAATCCAGGTAAGGCAACTCTGGGAAAGGAAATACAGGCAAGGAAAACCATGGCAAGGCAAATCCTGGCAAGGCTAACCTAGGATAAACAAATCACGGCAAGGCAAATCCATGAAAGACAAATCCAGCAAGGCAAATCTAGGAAAAACAAATCCAAGCAAGGCTACGCAATGCAAATCCAAGCAAGGCAAGGTAAGGGAAATCCAGGCAATGCAAGAGAAGGCAAAACAAACCAAGGTAAATCCAGGCAAGGCAAGCCCAGGAAAATCCAGGCAAGAAAAATTCAGGCAACTCAAGGCAAGCCTAGGAAAGGCAAATCCAGGCAAGGCTAGGCAAGGGAAGGCAAGGCAAGGCAAATCCAATAAAGACAAGGCAAGGCAAGGCGCAGGAAGGCAAATCCATGTAAGGCAAGGGAAAACATATCCAGGCAAAGCAAATCCAGGCAAGGCAAATTGAGGCAAGGCAAGGCAATGCAAATTCAGGCAACGCATGGCAAGGCACATTCAGTCAATTCAAATCCAAGCAAGTCAAGGCAAAGAAAATCCAGGCATGGCTAAGCAAGGCAAAATAAGGCAAGGCAAGGCAACACAAATCCAATAAAGGTAAGGCAAAGCAAGGCATGGGAAGGCAAATCCCTGTAAGGCAAGGCAAGGCATATCCAAGCAAGGCAAATCCAGCAAGGGCGGTCAAGACAAATCCAGGCAAAAACAAATCCAGGTAAGGAAAATCCAGGCCAGGCAAGGCAAGGAAAATTCAGGCAAGGCAAGGCAAGTTAAATTCAGGCAAGGCAAGCAAGGCACACCCAGGCAAGGCAATTCCAGGCAAGGCAAGGCAAGGCAAGGCAAATTTAGGCAAGGCAAGGCTCACTAAGGCAATGCAAATCTAGGCAAGGCAAAGCAAGGCAAATCCAGGCAAGAAAATCACGGAGAGGCAGGCTGAGGCAAATCCAGGCAAGGCAAGACAAGGTAAGGCAAATCTATGCAAGACTTATTCAGGCAAGGCAAGGCAAGGCAAATCCAGGCAAGGCATGTCAAGGCAAGACAAATCCAGGCAAGGCAAATCCAGAAAAGGCAATGCAACGCAAATCGATGAAAGGCAAATCCTGGCAAGGCAGGGTAAAGTAACGGAAATCTAGACAAGTCAAGGCAAGGCAAATCCAGTCAAGACATATCCAGGCAGGCAAGGAAAGGCAAATCCATTCCAGGCTAATTTAGTGAAGGCAAATCCTGGCAAGGCAAATCCAGGCAAGGTAAATGCAGGTAAGGAAAATGCAGGCAAGGAAAATCCATGCTAGGCAAATCCATTAAGGAAAATCCTTGCAAAACAAATCCAGGCACGTCAAGGCAAGGCAAATCCAGGCAAGGTAAGAGAAGGCAAATACAGAAAAGGCAAGGCCAGGCAAACCCAGGCAAGGCAAATCGAGGCAAGGCAAAGCAAGGCAAATCCAGGCAAGGAAAATCAAGGCAGGGTAAATCAAGGCAATGCAAATCCAGGCATGGCAAATTCAGAGATGGCAAGGCAAGGCAAGGCAAGGCAAGGCAAGGAAAGGAAAGGCAAGGTAAATGCAGGCAAGTCGAGGCAAGAAAAATCCAAGCAAGGCAAATCCAGTCAAGGCAATGCAAGGCAAATCCTGGCAAGGCAGGGCAAAGTAACGAAAATCTAGAAAACTCAAGGCAAGGCAAATCCAGGAAAGACATATCCAGGCAAGGCAAGGCAAATCCATTCCAGGCAAATCCAGGCAAGATAAGAAAGACAAGGCAAATCCAGGCAAGGCAAATCCAAGAAAAAAAATCCAGTGAAGGCAAATCCTGGCAAGGGAAATTTAGGCAAGGTAAATGCAGGTAAGGAAAATGCAGCAAGAAAAATCCATGCAAGGCAAATCCAGCAAGAAAAACCCTAGCAAAAAAAAAATCCAGGAAATTCAAGACAAGATAAATTCAGGCAAGTCAAATCCAGGCAAAGAAAAGCAAGGCAAATTCAGAAAAGGCAAGACAAGGCAAACACAGGCAATGCATATCCTGG
Organism: Callithrix jacchus; assembly: GCF_049354715.1. Classification (NCBI taxonomy): domain Eukaryota; kingdom Metazoa; phylum Chordata; class Mammalia; order Primates; family Cebidae; genus Callithrix; species Callithrix jacchus. Next base: position 59,705,652 of record NC_133503.1, on the reverse strand, counting down.
CAAGGCAAAGCAAGGCAAATCAAGGCAAGATAAATCACGGCAATGCAAATCCAGGCATGGCAAATCCAAGCATGGCAAGGCAAGACAAATCCAGAGAGGGCAAGTCCAGGAAAGGCAAGGCAAGGCAAATCCAAGCAAGGCAAGGCAAGGCAAGGCAAATCCAGGCAAGTCTAATGAAGGCAAAACAAATTTAGTCACAGGACATCCAGGCAAGGCCAGGCAGGGCAAATTCAGGGAGGCAAATTCATGCAAGGCAATTCAACCAAATACAGGCAATGAAAATCCAGGCTGGGTAAGGCAAGTCAAATCCAAACAAGGAAAATAAAGCCAAGGCAAGGCAAGGCAAGGCAAAGTAAATCCAGGGAAGGCATATACATTCAAAGCAACGCAAGGCGAATCCAGGCAAGGCAATTCAGGCAAGCAAGGCAAAGCAAGAAAAATCTAGTCAAGGGAAGACAAGGTAAATCCAGGCAAGGCAAGCCAAGGCAAATCCAGGCAAAGCAAGGAAAGGCAAATCCAAGCACGGCAAGGCAAGACATATCTTGGCAAGGCAAATCCTGGCAAGACAAAGCAAGGCACATCCAGGCAAGAAAAATCCAGGCAAGGCAAGGCAAGGCAAGGCAAGACAAATCCAGACAAGGTAATTTTAGTCAAGGCAAGGCAATGCAAAGCCAGACAAGCCATATTCAAGCAAGGCAAGGCAAGGCAAATCCATGCCAGGAACATCCAGTCAAGGCAAGGAAGGCAAGGCAAATCCTGGCAAGGCAAATCCAGGAACGGCAGGGCAAGGAAAATCCAGGCAAGGCAAATACAGGCAAGGCAAGGCAAGGCAAGTCACATCCAGGCAAGGCAAGGCAAGGCAAAGCCAGGCAAGGCAAATTCAGGCAAGGCAAGGTAAAGCAAATTCATGCCAGGAAATTCCAGTCAAGGTAAGGAAGGCAAGGCAAATTCAGGCAAAAAAATGCAGGCAAGGAAAAGGCAGGCAAGAAAAATCCATGCAAGGCAAATCCAGGCAAAAGAAATCCAGGCATGGCATTCAAGGCAATGGAAGTCAAAACAAATCCAGGCATGGCAAGGCAAGTCAAATCCAGGCAAACCACATTTAGGCAAGGCAAGGCAGGGAAAATCCAGTCAAGGCAAGGCAAGGCAAACCCAGGCAATGCAAACCCAGGCAAGGCAAAGCAACACAAATCTAGGCAAGAAAAATCCAGGCACGGCAAGGCAAGGCAAATAAGGGAAATTTAGGAACGGCAAATTCAGCAAATGCAAAAGAAGGCAAATCTAGGCATGGCAAATCCAGGCAATTCAAATCAAGAAAAGTCAAATCGAGGCATGGCAAGTCAAGGCAAATTTAGGCAAGGCAAATTGAGTCAAGGAAAGGCAAGGAAAATCCATGGGAAACAATTCCAAACAGGGCAAGGCAAGACATATCCAGGCAAGGCAAATCCAGGCAAGACAAGGCAAATTCTGTCAATGCAAATCCTGGCAAGGCACGGCAAGGCATAGCAGGCAAGGCAAGGTAAGGCAATTCCAGGCTATGCCAATCCAGGCAACCAATGGTAGCAAATACAATCAATGCAAATCCAAGTAAGGCAACTCCAGCAAAGGAAATCCAGGCAAGAAAAACCCTGGCAAGGCAAATCCAGGCTAAACAAATCAAGGCAAGGTAAACCCAACCAAGGCAAATCCAGGCAAGGCAATTCAAGACAAATCCAGGAAAGTCAAATCTAGGCAAGGCAAGTCCAGGCAAGGAAAATCCAGGCAAATAAGGCAAGGCAAGGTTAGGCAAATCCAAGCAAGGCAAGGCAAGGCAAGGCATGGCAAGGCAAATCCAGGCAAGGCAAGGCAAGGCAAGATATATCCAGGCAATGCATATCCAGGCAAGGGAGGTCAAGGCAAATCCAGGCAAGGCAATTCCAGACAAGGCAAATGAAGGCAAACAAGGCAAAGCATGGCAAGACAAATCCAGGTAAGGCAAGCAAGCCAACTTCAGGCAAGTCATAACCAGTCAAGGCAAGGTAAGGCAAATTTAGGAAAAGCAAATTCAGGCAAGCAAAAAAGAAGCAAGGCAAATCTAGTAGAGGCAAGACAAGGCAAATCCAGACAATGCAATTCAAGCAAGGCAAATTCAGGCAACGCAAGTCAAGGGAAATCTAGGCAAGGCAAATTCAGGCAAGGCAAAGCAAGGCAAATCCAGGCAAGGCAAATCCAGGAAATGAAAGGCAACGGAGGCAAGAAAAATCCAGGAAAGACAAATCGAGGCAAGGCAAATCAAAGCAACACAAATTCAGGTAAGGCAAATACATACATGGTAACGCATGGCAAATTCTGGCAAGTCAAATCTAGGCAAGACAATTCATGACAAATCCTGGCCAGGAAATCCAGCTACGTAATACATGGCAAATCCAGGGAAGGCAAAACAAATCCAGGCAAAGCAAGGCAAAATAGATTCAGGCAAGGCAAATCCAGCCAAAACAAATCCAGGCAAGGCAAGACGCGGCATATCCAGGCATGGCATATCTAGGCAAGGCAAGGCAAATACAGACAAAAAAATTCCAGGCAAGGCCAATCCAGGAAAGGCAAGGCAAGGCAAATCCAGGAAATGCAAAAACAGGCAAGGAAAATTCAGGCAAGGAAAGGCAAGGCAAATTTATGCCAGGCACGTCCAGGCTAGGCGATTCAGTGCAACATCAGGCAAGGCCAATCCAGTCAAGTCAAGGCAAGAAAAATGCCCGCAAGGCAAATTTAGTGAAGGCAAGGTAAAACAAATCCAGTAAAGGCAAAACCAGTCGAGGCAATGCAAGCAAATCCAGGCAAGGCAAATCTAAGAAAGGCAGGGCAAAGCAAGGCAAATCTAGGCAAGGCAAGGCAAGGAAAACAAATCCAGGCAAGGCAAGGCAAGGCAAATTTAGGCAAGGCAAATCCAGGCAAGGCAAGGCAATTTCAGGCTAAACAAATTTAGGCAAGACAAGGCAAGACAAATTCAGATAAGGCAAATCTACAAAAAATAATCCAGGCAAAAAAATCCTGGAAAGGCAAACCCAAGCAAGGCAATGCAGGCGAGGAAAATCCATGCAAGGCAAATCCAGCAAGGCAAATCCAGGCAAAAATATCCAGGCAAGGCAAATCGAGGCAAGGGAATTCAAGGCAAATAAAGGAATGGCAATGCAAGGAAAATGCAGGCAACACAAATTTAGGCAAGACAAGGCAAGGCAAGGCAAATTCAGGCAAGGCAAGGTAAGGCAAACCCAGGTAAGGCAAATCCAGGCAAAGCAAGGCAAGAGAAATCCAGGCAAAACAAATCCAGACAAGGAAAATCCAGGCAGGGCAAGGCAAGGAAAATCCAGCCAAAACAAATCCAGGAAAGGCAAGGCATAGCATATCCAGGCAAGGCATATCCAGGCAAGGCAAGGCAAGGCAAGGCAAGGCAAATCCAGGCAAAAAAATTCCAGGCAAGGCAAATCCAGGCAAAGCAAGGCAAGGCAAATCCAGCCAAAACATATCCAGGAAAGGCAAATCCAGGCAAGAAAAGTCAAGGCAAATCCATGCCAGGCAAATCCATGCCAGGCAAATCCAGGCAAGGCAAGGCAGGGCATATCCAAGCAAGGCAAATTTAGTCAAGGCAAGGCAAGGCAAATCCAATCAAGGCAATGCAAGCAAATTCAGGCAAGGCAAATCCAGGCAAGGCGGGGCAAAACAAGGAAAATCCAGGCAAGGCAAGGCAAGGAACAACCAGGCAAGGAAATTCCAGGCAAGACAAGGCAAGGCAAATTCAGACAAGGCAAATTCAGGTAAGGCAAGACAAGGCAAATTCAGGCAAGGAATATCAAGCCAAGGGAAGGAAGGTAAGGCAAATCCTGGCAAAGCAAATCCAGGCAAGGCAAATGAAGGCAAACAAAAAATCTATGCAAGACAAATCCAGGCAAAACAAATCCATGCAAGGAAAATCAAGGCAAGGGAAGTCAAGGTCAATCCAGGCAAGACAAAGCAAGGCAAATCCAGGCAACAAACATGCAGGCATGGCAAGGCAATAAAAATTAAGTCAAGGCAAGGCAACCCAAATCCAGGCAAGGCAACTTCAGGCACGGAAAAACAAAGCAAATTAAGGCAAGGCAAGGAAAGGCAAATCCAGGCAAGGCAATTCCAGGCAATGCAAGGCAAGACCTATCCAGGCACGGCAAATCCAGGTAAGTCAAGGCAAGGCAAATCAAGGCAAGGCAAGACAAGGCAAATCTAGGAAAGGAAAGGCAACGTACACCCAGGCAATGCAAACCCAAGCAAGGCCTGGCAAGGAAAATCCAGGCAAGGCAAATTCATGCAAGGCAAAGCAAGGCAAATATAGACAATTCAAATCCAGGCAAGACAAGGCAAGACAAATCCAGGGAAGGCAAATGAAGGCAACGCAAATCCAGGTAAGAGAAATACAGGCAAGTCAAGACAAGGCAAATCCAGAGAAGGCAAATACAGGAAAGGCAAGGAGAGGCAAATCCAGGCAAGAAAAATTCAGGCAGGGCAAGGTAAGGCAAATACAGACAAGGCAAGGCACCACATATCCCGGCAAGGCATATCCAGGCAAGGAAAGGAAAAGAAAATCCAGGCAGGGCAAGGCAAGGTAAATCCAGCCTAAACAAATCCAGGCAAAGCAAGGCACCACATATTTAGGCAATGCATATCCAGGCAAGGCAAGGCAAGGCAAATCCAGGCAAGTCAAATCGAGTCAAGGCAAGGCAACGGAAATCCAGGCAAGAAAATTTAGGCATGGCATAGCAAGGAAAATCCAGGGAAGGCAAATTAGGGCAAGGCAATGCATGACAAATCTAGTCAAGACAAGGCAAGGCAAATCCAGGCAAGGCAAATGCAGGCAATGCAAAGCAAACCCAGGCAAGGCAAGGCAAAGGAAAGCAGGCAAGGCAAGACAAGGCAATTTCAGGCTAGGCCAATCTAGGCCAGGCAAGGCAAGGCAAATCCCTGCAATGCAAATCCAGGTAAGGCAACTCCAGGAAAAGAAATCCAGGGAAGGCAAATGCTGGCAAGGAAAATCCAGGAAGAACAAATCAAGGCAAGGCAAATCCATGCAAGCCAAATCCAGGAAAAACAAATTCAGGCAAGTTAAATTGAGGCAAGGCAAGGCAAGGCAAATCCAGGCAAAGTAAGGCAAGGCAAAGCAATTCAAATCAAGGCAAGCAAATCTAGGCAAGGCAAGGCAAGGCAAGGCATGGCAAGGCAAGGCAAATTCAGCCAAAGCAAATCCAGGAAAGGAAAGGAAAGGCAAATTCAAGCAAGGCAAGTCCAGAAAAATCCAGGAAAGGTAAATCCAGGTAAGGCCAGGCAAGAAAATTCCAGGCAAGACAAATCCAGGCAAGGCAAAACAAGGGAAATGCAGGCAAGGGGCAGGTCAAGACAAACACATGCAATACATATTCAGGCAAGGCAAATCCAGACAAGACAAGCAAGACAAACCCAGGCATGAAAAATCAAGGCAAATCCAGGCAAGAAAAATTTAGGCAAGGCAAGGCAAATCATTTCAGGGCAAACCAAGGCAAGGCAAATCAAGGCAATTCAAATCCAGGCAAGGCAAATAAAGGCAAGGCAATGCAAGAAAAATTCAGACAGGGCAAATCCAGGCAAGGTAAGGCAAAACAAATTCAGGCAAAGCAAGGCAAGGAAAATCGAGGCAAGGCATATCCAGTTAAGGCAACGCAAGGCAAATCCAGGTTAAAAAATCCAGGCAAGCAAGGCAAACCAAGGCAAATCTAGTCAAAACAAATCCAGGAAAGGAAAGGGAAGGCAAATTCTGGTAAGTCAAGGCAAGGCAAATCCAGTAAGAAAAATCCAGGCAAGGTAAGGCAATCCCAGGCTAGGCAAATCCAGGCAAGGCAAGGCAAGGCAAATCCAGGCAAGACAAGGCAATGCAAATCCAGGCAAGGCAAGGCAATAAAAATCTAGGCAAGGTAAATACAAGAAAAAAAATTCAGGCAAGGGAAATTCTGATAAGGCAAACACAGGCAAGGCAAATGCAAGCAAGGAAAATCCATGTAAGGCAAATCCAGAAAAGCAAATTTGGGCAAAAGAAATCCAAGCAAGGCAAATCGAGGCAAGGGAAGTCAAGGCCAGTCCAGGCAAGACCAATCCAGGAAACGTAAGGCAAGGCAAATCCAGGCAAAATGAGACAAGGCAAACTGAGGCAAGGCAAGGCAAGGCAAATCCTGGCAAGGCAAATCCAGGCAAGGCAAATGAAAGCAATGCAAATTCAGGTAAAACAAATACAAGCAAGTCAAGGCAAGGCAAATCCAGACAAGGCAAATACAAAAAAGGCAAGGTGAGGCAAATCCAGCCAAGGAAAATCCAGGCAGGGCAAGGCAAGGCCAATCTAGGCAAGGCAAATCCAGGCAAAGAAATGCAAAAGAAATCAAGGCAAGGGAAATCCAGACAAAGAAAATCCAGACAGGGCATGGCAAGCCATATCCAGTTAAAAAAAAATCCAGGCAAGGCAAGGCACCGCATATCCAGGCAAAGCATAACCAGGCAAGGAAAGGCAAGGCAAATCCAGGCAAAACAAATCCAGGCAAGGCAACTCCAGGCAAGGTAAAACAAGGTAAATCCAGTAAAGGCAAATTCAGGCAAGGCAAATCAAGACAAGGAAAGGCAAGGCAAATCAATGCCAGGCAAGTCCAGGCAAGGCAATTCAAGGCAAATCCTGGCAAGACCAATCCAGGCAAGGGAAGACAAGGCAAGTAAAAAGCAAGGCAAATTTAGTCAAGGCAGAGAAGGCAAATCCCGTCAAGACAAAACCAGTAAAGGCAATGCAAGCAAACCCAGGCAAGGCAAATCCAGGCAAGGCAACGAAAGGCAAATCCAGGCAAGGCAAATCCAGGGAAGGCAAGGCAAGGCAAGGCAAGGCATCTCCAGGCAAGACAAATTCAGGTAAGACAAATTAATAAAAGGCAAATCCAGAAAAGGCAAATCGAGGCAAGGCAAGGCAAATACAGGCAAAACAAATCCAGGCAGGGCAAAGCAAAACAAATTTAGGGAAGGCAAATTCAGGCAAGGTAAGGCAAGGCAAGGCAAGGCAAATCCAGAAAAGGCAAACCTTGTCAAGGCAGGGCCAAGCTAGGCAAATTTACACAAGGCCAGGCAAGGCAAATCCCGGCTAGGCAGATCTAAGCAAGGCAAGTCAAGGCAAAATCAGGGAAGGCAAGGCAAGACAAATCCAGGAGAAGCAAATCCAGGCAAGTCAAGGCAAAGCAATTTCATGCTAGGCAAATACATGCAAGGCAATGCCAGACAAATCCAGGCAATGCAAATCCAGGCAAGACAGGGCAAGGCAAATAGAGGCAATGCAAATACAGGCAAGGCAAGGCAAGGCAAATCCAGGCATGGCAAATTAGGGCAAGGCAAGTCAAGGCAAACCAAGGCAAACCCAGTACAAGCAAATCCAGGCAAGGCAAGGAAGGCAAGGCAAATCCAGGTAATGCAAATTGAGGAAAGGCAAATCCAAAAGGCAAATCCAGGCAAGGCAAATGCATTCAAGCAAATTCATGGAAGACAAATCCAGCAAGGCAAATTTACACAAAACAAATCCAGGCAAAGCAAATTGTGGCAAGGCAAGGTAATGCAAATCCAGGCAAGGCATGGCATAGAAAATCTAGTCAAGGCAAATCTATGCAAGGCAAGGCAAAACAAATTCAGGCAATGCACGTCAAGGCAAACCCAACCAAGGCAAATCCAGGCAATGTAAGGGAAGGGAAATCCAGGCAAGGTTAATTCAGGCAAGGCAAATATAAGAAAGGAAAATCGAGGCAAGGAAAATCAAAACAAGGCAAGGCAAGGCAAAGCAAGGAAAGGCGAGGCAAATCCAATCAAGACAAGGCAAGGCAAATTCGTGTAAGGAAAGGCAAAGCATATCCAGGCAAGGTAAATCGAGGTAAGGGAGGTTAAAGCAAATCCAGGAAAAACAAATCCAGGCAAAGCAAATCCAGGCAAGGCAAGGCAAGGCAAGGGAAATTTAGGCAAGGCAATGCAAGGCAAATTCAGGCAAGGCATGGAAAGGCAAATACAGGCAAGGCAAGGCAAATCCAAAAAAGGCAAGGCAAGGCAAGGCAAACACAGGCAATGCATATCCAGGCAAGAAAAATTCTGGCGAGAGAAAGCAAGGAAAATCCAGGCAAGGCAAATCAAGGCAAAATAAATCAAGCCAATTCAAATCCAGGCTAGGCAACTCCAGGAAAGTCAAATTAAGGCAAAGTCAGGCAAGGTGAATCAAGGCAAGGTAAATCAAGACAATGAAAATCCAAGGAAGGCAAATCCAGGCAAGGCAAATCAAAGCAAGGCAAAGCAAGGCCAATCCAGGCAAGGCAAATCAAGGCAAAATAAATCAAGCCAATGCAAATCCAGGCTAGGCAACTCCAGGAAAGTCAAATTAAGGCAAAGCCAGGCAAGGCGAATCAAGGCAAGGTAAATCAAGGGAATGAAAATCCAAGGAAGGCAAATCCAGGCAAGGCAAGGCAAGTCAAATCCAGACAGGGCAAATACAGGCAAGGCAAGGCAACTTAAATCCAGGCAAGACAAATATATTCAAGGTAAGGCAAATACATTCAAGGTAAGGCAATGCAACTCCAAGCAAGGCAAACCCAGGCAAGGCAAGTCAAGTCAAATTCAGGCGAGGCAAGGCAAGGTAAATCCAGGCAAGACAAATCCAGGCAAGGCAAACCAAGGCAAGTAACACCAAGGTTATGCAAATGCAGGCAAGGGACGACAAGGAAAATTCATGAAAGGCAAATTCAGGCAAAGCAAATTCAGCGAAGGAAAAAAGACAAATCCAAAAAAGGCAAGACAAGGTGCACCCAGGCAATGCAAATCTAGGAAAGGCAAGGCAAGGTGAAGCAAATCCAGGCAAGGCAAATCCAGGCTGGGCAAGGAAAGGGAAGTCCAGGCAAAGCAAAGCAAGGCAAATCCAGGAAGGAAAAGGCAAGTTACACCCAGGTAATGCAAATCCAGGAAAGGCACTACAAGGCAAATAAAGGAAAGGCAAATTCAGGAAAGCCAAGGCAGGGAAAAGCCAGACAAGGCAAATTCAGGAAAGGCAAGGCAAGGTAAATAAAGGAAAGGCAAATTCAGGCAAGGCAAGGCAGGGAAAAGCCAGGCAAGGCAAGGCAAGGCAAATACAAGTAAGGCAAATTCAAACAAGGCAAGGCAAGACAGACCCAAGCCAGACAAATCAAGGCAAGGCAAGAAGACAAGGCACATCCAGGCAAGGCAAATCCAAGAAAAAAATCTAGCAAAGCAAATAATGGCAAGGCAAATGCAGGCAAGGCAAATGCACGAAAGAAAAATTTATGCAAGGCAAATCGACCCAAAACAAATCCAGGCAAGGCAAATCGAGGAATGGCAAGGCAAGGCAAATCCAGGCAAGGCAGATCAAGGCAACGCAATTCCAGGAAAGGCAATGCAAGGGAAATCCAGGCTAGGCAAATCCAGATAGGTGATGCCAGGCAAATTTAGACGAGGCAAATCCAGCCAAGACTGGTCAAGCCAAATCCAGGCAAGGCAAATCCAGGCAAATCCAGGCAAGGCAAGGAAAGGGAAATTCAGGCAAGAAAAACTCTGGCAAGGCAAATCCAGGACAGACAAATCCAGGCAAGTCATGGAAGGTAAGGCAAATCCAGAAAAGGCAAATCCAGGCAAGGCAAATCCTGGCAAGGCAAATCAAGGTAAGGCAAATGAAGGCAAGGCACATGAAGGCACAGGAAATCCATGCAAGGCAAATACAGCAAGGAAAATTCAGGCAAAAGAAATCAGGCAAGACAATTCGAGGCAAGGCAAGGCAAATTCAGGCAAGACAAAGCCAGGCAAATCCAGGGAACACAAGGAAAGGCAAGGCAAGACCAGGCAAGGCATATCCAGGAAAGGCTATATAAGGCAGGGCAAGACAAGGCAAATGCAGTCAAAATAAAGCAAGGCAATGCAAGGCTAGGCAAGGCAAATCAGGACAAGGCAAGACAAGGCAAGGTAAGGCAAATCCAGGCAAGGCAAGACAAGGCAAGGTAAGGCAAATTCTGGCAAGGTAAAATAAGGCAAGGCAAAACAAGGCATTTCCAGACAAACTATATCTAGGCAAGGCAAATCACGGCCAATCCAGGAAAAACAAATCCAGGCAAGGCAAATTCAGGCAAGGCAAGGCAAAGCCAATCCATGCAAGGCAATGCAAGGCAAATCCACGCAACGTAAATGCAGGGAAGTTACGGAAGGCAAATCCAGGAAAGGCAAGGCAAAACAAATACAGGAAAGAAAATACAGGCAAGAAAAATCAACTTAAGGGAAATCCAGGCAAGGCAATGCAAGGCATATCCAGGCCAGGCAAATTCAGGCAAAACAATTTAGGGCATATTTATGCAACAAAAATTCAGGCAAGGCAAATCCAGGCAAGGGAAGGCAAGGCAACTCCAGGCAAAAAAAATTAATCAAGGCAATGCAAGGCAAATCCAGGAAATTCAAATCCTGGTAAGGCAGGGCAAAGCAAGGCAAATCTAGGCAAGGCAAGGGAAAACAAATCCAGGAAAGACACATTCAGGCAATGCAATGCAAGGCAAATCTAGGAAAGGCAAGACAAGGCAAATGCAGACAAGACAAATCCAGGCAAGGCAAGGCAAGGCAATTCCAGGATAGACAAATCTAGGCAAGGCAAGGCAAGGCAAGGCAAATCCAGGCAAGGCAAATTCAGGCAAGGTAAGGCAAGGCAAGGCAAATCCAGGACAGGCAAATCAAGTAAAGGCAAGAAGGCAAGTCACATCCAGGCAAGGCAAATCCAAGAAAAAATTCTAGCAAAGCAAATTTTGGCAAGGCAAATCCAGGAAAAAAAAATACAGGCAAGGGAAAACAAGGCAAATTAAAGGAAGGCAAGGAAAGGCAAATCCAGACAAGGCAAAGACAGACAAGGCAAAGCCAGGCAAGGTAAGAAAAGGCAAATCCAGGCAAGGAAAATTCAGGCAAGGCAACGAAAGGCAAATCCAGGCCAGGCAAGACAAGGCAAATTCAGGCAATTCAAGGCATGACAAACCCAGGCAAGGCAAATCCAGGCAAAGCAAGGAAGGCAAATTTAGGAAAGGCACATCTAGGCAAGGCAAGGCAAGGCAAGGCAAATACAGAAAAGGCTAGGCAAGGCAGGGTAAGGCAAGGCAAATCCAGTCAAGAAAAGGCAAGGCAAGGTAAAGCAAATCCCGGCAAGGTAAGGTAAGGGAAATCTAGATAAGGCAAATGCAGGCAAGGCAAATCCAGGAAAGGCATGGCAAGTCAAATTGAGGCAAAGCAAATCCAGGAAAGGCAAGGCAAGGCAAAGCAAATCCAGGAAAAATAAATCCAGGCAAAACAAATCCAGGCAAGGCAAAGCAAGGCAAATCGAATCAAAGCAATTCAAAACAAATCCAGGCAAAGCAATTTCTGAAAAAGGAAGGCAAGGCAAATCCAGGAAAGGCAAAGCAAGACACACCCAGGCTCTGCAAATTTAGACAAGGCAAAGTAAGGCAAATTCAGGCAAGGCAAATCCAGGCAAGGCAAGGCAAACAAATCCAGGCAAGCCAAATCCAGACAAGGCAAATGAACAAAATGCAAATCCAGGCAAGGAAAATTCAGGCAAGGAATGGCAAAGCAAATCCAGACAAGGCAAATCCAGGCAAGAAAAAGCAAGGCAAATCCAGGCATGGCAATTCAAGGCAACTCCAGGCAAGGCAAGAAAAGGCAAATCCAGGCAAAAACAATTCAAGATAGCCAAGGTAAGGCAAAAACAGTCACAGCAATGCAAGGCAAATTCAGGAATGGCAAATTTTTTCAAGGCAGGGCAAAGCAAGGCAAATCAAGGCAAGGAAAAACAAGGCAAATCCAAGCAAGACAAATCAAGGTAAGGTAAGGCAAGACAAATCCAGGGAAGGTAAGTCGAGGCAAATACAGCAAGGCACATCCAGACAATGAATGGCAAGGCAATTTCAGGCTAGGCAAATCCAGGCCAGATAAGGCAAGGCAAATAGAGATAAGGCAAGGCAGAGCAAAGCTATGCAAGGCAAATTTAGGTAAGGCAAGGCAAGGCAAATCCAGGCAAGGCAAATTCAGGCAAGGCAAATTCAGGCAAGGCAAGGCAAGAGAAATCCAGGCAAGGCAAGGAAGGCAAGACACATCCAGTGAAGGCACATCCAGGCAAGGAAAATCCTACAAAAAAATCCAGATAAAGCAAATCCAGGCAAGACAAATGCAGGAAAAGCAAATACAGAAAAAAAAATATCCATGCAAGGCAAATCCAGAAAGGAAAATCCAGGAAAAACAAATCCAGGCAAGGCAAATCGAGCCAAGAGAAGGCAAAGCAAAGGCAGGCAAGGCAAGGCAAGGCAAATCCAGAGAAGGCAAATTCAGGCAAGGTAAATCCAGGCAAGGCGAGGCAAATCCAGGCAATGCAATGTAAGGCAAAGACTGGCAAGGCAAGGCAAATCCAGGCAAAAACTAGGCAATGCAAATCCAGGCAAGGCACATTCAGGCAGGTTAAGGCAAGGCAAATTTAGGCAAGGTAAGGAAGGCAAATTTAGGAAAGTCAAATCCAGGCAAGGCAAAGAAAGTCAAATTCAGGCATGGCAAATGCATGCAAAACAAGGCAACGCAAATCATGTCAAGTCAAATTCAGGCAAGGCAAGAAAGGCAAATCCACGCAAGGCAAATCCAGTCAAGGCATGGCAAGGCAAAGCAGATCCAGGCAAGGAAAGGCAAGGCAAATCCAGGCAAGGCAAGCAGGGCAAAACCAGGCAAGGGAAATCCAGGCAATGCAAGACAAGGGAAATCCAGGCCAAAAAATCCAGGCAGAAAAAGGTAAGGAAAATTCAGGCAAGGCAAATTCAGGCAAGGCAAGGCAAGGCAAATCCAGGACAGTAAAATCCAGTCAAGGCAAGAAATGCAAGGCAAATTCTGGCAACGCAAATCCAAGCAAGGGAAGGCAAGACAAATCCAGGGAAGGCAAGTCCAGGCAAGGCAAATACAGGCAAGGCATATCCAATCAAGGCAATGCAAAGGATATTTAGGCAAAACAGACCCAGTTCAGCAAGGCAAAGCATTGCAAATCTAGTCAAGGCAAGACAAGGCAAATCTGAGGAAGACAAATCGAGGCAAGGCAAGGCAAAAAAATCCAGGTAAGTAAGGGAAAGGCAAATCCATGCAAAGCAAGCCAAAGTAAGGCAAATCCAGGCTAGGCAAATTCAGGCAAGGAAAAGCAAAGCTAATCCAGGCAAAACAAACTCAGGCAAGGCAAGGCAAGGCAAAATCCAGGACAGGAAGATCCAGTCAGGGAAAGAAATTGAAAAGAAATGCAAGGCAAATCTGGCAAGTGAAATCCAGGCAAGACAAATCCAGGCAGAAAAATCCAGGCAAGGCAAATCCTGGCAAGAAAATTACAGCCAAGGCAAAAGCAGGCAAGGCAAGGCAAGGCAAGGCAAGGCAAATCCAGAAAAAGCAAGGCAAGGCAATTACAGGCTAGGCAAATCAAGGCCAGACAAGGAAAGGCAAATCCAGGCAGGCAAATCCAGGGAAGGCAAGGCAGGGTAAAACCAGGCCAGACAAATCCAGGCAAGGCAAGGCAAGGCAATGTAAACAAATCAAAGCAAGGCAAGGCAAGGAAAATCAAGGGAAGGAAAATCCAGGCAAGGAAAGCATGGCAAATTTAAGCAAGCCAAATCCAGGCAATGTAAGGCAAGTCAAATTCAGGCAAGGCAAATCCAGGCAAAACAAGACAACACAAATGCAGCCAAGCCAAATTCAGGCAAGGCAAGGCATGGCAAATCCCCGCAAGGCAAATCCAGGCAAAACACGACCAGGCAAGGCAAGTCAAGGCAAAGCAAGGCAAGGCAAGAGAAGGAAAATTCAGGCAAATCAAATTTAGGCAAGGCTAGTCAACTCAGAACCAGGCATGGAAAATCCAGGCAAAACAAGGCAAGGTAAATCCAGGCAAGGCAAATTCAAGCAAGGCCAGGCAATGCAAATGCAGGCAAGGCAAATCCAGCAAAACAAGTCAAGGCAAGGCAAATCCAGGAAAGGCAAGGCAAGGAAAAGCCAAGAAAAGCAAATACACGCAGACAAGTCAAGGCAAATTCAGGCAAGGCAAATCCAGGCAGCATAAGGGAAGGCAAATCCAGGCAAAGCAAGGCCAGGAAAGGCAAATCCAGGAAAGGCAAATCCAGAATAGGCAATACAAGAAAATGAAGGCAAGGAAAGGAAGGCAAAGCAAATCCTGGCAAGGCAAACCAAATCCATTCAAAGCAAGGCACATCCAGGCAAGTCAAGGTAAATCCAGGCAAGGCAAGGCAAATTTAGGTGAGAGAAATCCAGACAAGGCATAACAAGGCGAATCCAGGCAAGTCATGGCAAGCCAAATCCAGGCAAGGCAAAGCAAATCTACTCAAGGCAAATTCAGGCAAGGAAAAACAAGACAAATACAGGCAAGGAAAATCCAGGCAAGGAAAGGGAAGGCAAATCAGGCAAGGAAAATACAGGTAAGGCAAGGCAACGCAAATCCAGGCAAGAAGAGGCAAGGCAAATCCAGGCAAGGCAAATTCAGTAAAGTCAAATTTGGGCAAGGGAAGGCAGGGCCAATCCAGGCAAGGCAAATCCAGGAAAGGCAAATTCTGGCAAGGCAGGGCAAAGCAAAGTAAACCCAGGCAAGGCAAGGCAAATCCAGGTGAGGCAATTCCAGGCAAGGCAAATTCAGGCACGGAATGGCAAGGCAAATCCAGGCAATGCAAGGCAAGGCAAACCCAGGCAAGGCAAATCCAACAAGGCAAGGTATGGCAAATCTAGAATAGGCAAGGTAAGGTACACCCAGGCAATGCAAATTCAGCCAATTCAAGATGGGGCAAATCCAGGCAAAGGAAATCCAGGCAAGGCCAAGCAAGGCAAATCCATTCAAGGCAAGGCAAGGCAAATGAATGCAACGTAAAGCCAGGCATGGCAAACCCAGGTAAAGCAAGGCAAGGCAAGGCAAGGCAAACCCAGGCAATGCAAATCCAGGCAGGGCAAGGCAAGGCAAGTGAAATCAAGGCAAGGCAGGGCAAATCCAGGCAAGGCAAATCCTAAAATGGCACTGTAAGGCAAATCCAGGAAAGGCAAATATAGGCAAGGCAAGGCAAGACAAATTCAGGCAAGGAAATTTAGCAAGGCAAATCAAGGCAAGACAAATCCAGGCAAAGAAAGGCAAGGCAAATTAAGGCAAGGCAAGGCAAGGCAAATCCAGGCAAGGCAATGCAAGGCAATGCAAGGCAAATCCAGGCAAGGCAAGGCAAGATAAATCCATGCAAGGCAAGCAAGGCAAATCCAAGAAATGCTAATACAGGCAAGGCAGGAGAAATAAAGGCAAGGCAAATAGAGGAGACAAATAAATGCGTGGCAAATCAAGGCAAGGCAATTCAAATCCAGGCAAAGTAAATCCAGAATAGGCAACACAAGGGAAGGTATGGCAAGGAAGGCTAGGAAAGGAAAGGAAAAAAGGCAAAAGAATTCCTGGCAAGGCAAAGCAAATCAATGCAAGGCAAGACACATACAGGAAGTCAAGGTAAATCCATGCAAGGCAAACACATCAAGGCAAATCCAGGCAAAACAAATTTAGGCAAGGCAAATCGTGGCAAGGCAACCAAGGGGAGTCAAATCCAGGCAAGGGAAATCCAGGCAAGGCAAGGCAAATCTAGGCAATGCAAATCCCGGCAAGGTTAATGCAGGCAAAGTAAATGGAGGCAAGAATAATCCAGGCAAGGCCTATCCAGGTAAGGCAAATTCAAGAAAAACAAAATCCTCTCAATGCAAATAGTGGCAAGGCAAATGCAGGCAAAGTAAATGCAGGCAAGGGAAATCCATGCAAGGCAAATAAAAGAAGGCAAATACAGGCAAAACAAGTCCAAGCAAGGCAAACTTAGGCAAAGCAAGGCAAGGCAAACCCAGGCTTGGCAAGGCAAGGAAGACCTAAAAAGACAAATCCAGGCAAGGCAAAGCAAGGCAAGGCAAATCCAAGCGAGGCAAATCCGGGCAAGGCAAGGCAAGGCAAATCCAGGCCAGACAAATCCAGGAAAGGCAAGGCAAGACGAACAGGCAATGCAGATCCAGGCAAGGCAAGGCAAGGCAAGGCAAGGTAAGGCAAATATAGCAAGGCAATGCAAGGCAAAACCAGGCAAGGCAAATTCCAGCAAGGCAAAGGAAGGCAAATTCAGCCAGGGCAAATCCAGGCAACGCTAGGCAAGGCAAACCCAGACAAGGCAAGTCAAGTCAAGGCAAATCAAGGCAATGCAAATCCAGGCAAGGCAAATCTAGGCAAGGTAAGGCAAAACAAATCCAGACAGGGCAAATCCAGGCAAAATAAGGTAAGGCAAATCCAGGCAAGGCAAACCCAGGTATCAAGGCAAGGCAAATACAGGCAAGGCAAGGCAAGGCAAGGCGAATCCAGGCAAGGCAAATCTAAGCAAGGCAAGGCAAGGCAAATCCAGACAGGCAAATCCAGGCAACATAATTCAATGCAAATCCAGGCAAAGAAAATCCTGGCAGGGTATGGCAAGGGATATCCAGGCAAGGAAAATCAAGGCAAGGCATATCTAGGGAAGGCATATCCAGCCAAGGCAACGCAAGGGAAATTCAGGCAAGAGAAACCCAGGTAAGCAAGGTCTAGCATGGCAAATCTAGTAAAGGCAAGACAAGGCAAATTGAGGCAAGACAAATCAAGGCAAGACAAGGGAAATCCAGGGAAGAAAAGAAAAGGCAAATGCAAGAAATTCAAATCCAGAGAAGGCAAGGCAAGTTAAGGCAATTCCATGCTAGGCAAATCCAGGCAAGATAAGGCAAGGCACATCCAGGCAAGTAAAATCCAGGCAAGGCAAGAAAAGGCAAATTCAGGCAAGACAAAGCAAGGCTGAACTAGGCAAGGCAAAGCAAGGCTGAACTAGGCAAGGCAAATTCAGAAAAGGCAGGGAAAGAGAAGGCAAATCAAAGAAAGAGAAATCCAGTCAAGGCAAAAAATGCAAGGCAAATTCTGGCAAGGCAAATACAGGCAAGGCAAATCCAGGTAGAAATATCCAGGCAAGGCATATCCTGGCAAGAACAATCCAGGCAAGGCATATCCTGGCAAGAAAAATCCAGGCAAGGCAAATGCAGCAAAGGAAAATTCATGCAAGGGAAATCCAGGCAAAACAAATTTACGCATGGCAAATTGAGGCAAGGCACGGCATGGAAAATCCAGGCAAGGTAAATCCAAGCAAGGCGAGGCAAGGTAAATCCAAGCAATGCAAGGTAAGGAAAACCCAAGCAAGGCAAATCCAGGTAAGACAAGGAAAGGCAACTACAAGCAAGGCAAATCCAGGCAAATCCAGGCAAGGCAAGGCAAGGCAAGGCAAGGCAAGGCAAGGCAAGGCAAGGCAAGGCAAGGCAAGGCAAGGCAAGGCAAGGCAAGGCAAGGCAAGGCAAGGCAAGGCAAGGCAAGGCAAGGCAAGGCAAGGCAAGGCAAGGCAAGGCAAGGCAAGGCAAGGCAAGGCAAGGCAAGGCAAGGCAAGGCAAGGCAAGGCAAGGCAAGGCAAGGCAAGGCAAGGCAAGGCAAGGCAAGGCAAGGCAAGGCAAGGCAAGGCAAGGCAAGGCAAGGCAAGGCAAGGCAAGGCAAGGCAAGGCAAGGCAAGGCAAGGCAAGGCAAGGCAAGGCAAGGCAAGGCAAGGCAAGGCAAGGCAAGGCAAGGCAAGGCAAGGCAAGGCAAGGCAAGGCAAGGCAAGGCAAGGCAAGGCAAGGCAAGGCAAGGCAAGGCAAGGCAAGGCAAGGCAAGGCAAGGCAAGGCAAGGCAAGGCAAGGCAAGGCAAGGCAAGGCAAGGCAAGGCAAGGCAAGGCAAGGCAAGGCAAGGCAAGGCAAGGCAAGGCAAGGCAAGGCAAGGCAAGGCAAGGCAAGGCAAGGCAAGGCAAGGCAAGGCAAGGCAAGGCAAGGCAAGGCAAGGCAAGGCAAGGCAAGGCAAGGCAAGGCAAGGCAAGGCAAGGCAAGGCAAGGCAAGGCAAGGCAAGGCAAGGCAAGGCAAGGCAAGGCAAGGCAAGGCAAGGCAAGGCAAGGCAAGGCAAGGCAAGGCAAGGCAAGGCAAGGCAAGGCAAGTTAATGCAAATTCAAGCTAGGCAAATCAAGGCAAACCCAGGCAAGGCCAATTCAGGCAAGGCAAGAAAAGGCAAATTCAGGCAAGGCATATCCAGTCAAGGCAACACAAGGGAAATCCAAAGAAGGCAAACCCATTTAAGCAAGGCAAAGCATGGCAAATTTAGTAAAGGCAAGACAAGGCAAATCCAGGCAAGTCAAGTCAAGGCAATGCAAGGCAAGGCAAGGAAAATCCAGGTAAGGAAAAAAGGCAAATTCAGGCAAGGCAAGGAAATGTAAGGCAATTTCAGGCTAGGCAAATCCAGGCAAGATAAGACAAGGCGGAACCATGCAAGAAAAATTTAGACAAGGCAAGGAAAGGCAAATCCAGGCAAGGCAAATTAAGGCAAGACAAAGCAAGGCTGAACCAGGCAAGGCAAATTCAGGCAAGGCAAGGCAATGCAAATCCAGGACAAGAAAATCCAGTCAAGGCAAGAAATGCAAGGCAAAACCTGGAAAGGCAAATGCAAGAAAAGAAAATCCAGGCAAAGCAAATCTAGGCAAAACTAATTCATAAAAGGCAAATTGAGGCAAGGCACGGCATGGAAAATCCAGGCAAGGCAAATCCAGGCAAGGCAAGGCAATGCAAAACCAGACAAGGCAAATCCAGGCAAGGAAAACCCAGGCAAGACAAATCCAGGCAATGTAAGGCAAGAAAAGGAAAGGCAAAACAAATCCAGGCAAGGCTAATCAAGGAAATGCTAATCAAGTCAGGGCAACGCAAGGCAAGGCAAATCCACGCAAGTTAAGGCAAGGTTAGACAAATCCAAGCAAGGCAAGGCAAGGCAATTTCAGGCAAGACAAGGGGAGGCCAATCCAGGCAAAGCAAATCCAGGCAAAGTAAGGCAAGAAATATCCAGGCAAGGCATATCCAGGAAAGATAAATCAGGGCACATCCAGGGAAGGCAAATCCAGGCAGGGAAGGCAAAACAAATCCTGGCAAGGCAATGCAAGGCAAATTCAGGAATGGAAAGGCAAGGCACACCCAGGCAATGCAAACACAGCCAAGGCAGGTCAAGTCGAGGCAAATCCAGGCAAGGCAAGGCAAGGCAAGGCAAATCCAGGCAAGTCAGATCCAGGTAAGGCAAAACAAGGCAACTCCAGGCAAAACTAGGAAAGACACATCCAGGCAAGGCAAATTTAGGCAAGGCAAGGAAAGGCAAATTCAAGCAAGGCAAAGCATGGAAAATCCAGGCAAGGAATAGGGAAGGAAAACCCAGGCCAGGTAAATCCAGGCAAGGTAGGGAGGGAAGGCAAATCCAACAAGGCAAATGCAGGCAAGGCAAATCCAGGGAAGGCAAGGCAAGGCAAATCCAGGAAAGGCAAGGCAAAGCACAGTCAGGCAATGAAAATCTAGTCAAGGCAAGGCAAGTCAAATCAAGACAAGGCAAATCCAGGCAAAGCAAGGCAAGTAAAATCCAGACAAGGCAAGGCAAGTATAATCAAGGCAAGGTATATTAAGGCAAGGCATGGCAAGGCAAATTCAGGCAAGGCAAATCCAGGAAGGGCAAGGGAAGGCAAATCCAGCCAAGGAAAATCTAGGCAGTGTGAGGCAAAGCAAATCAAGACAAGGCAAGTCAAGGCACATCTAGACAAGGCAAATTCAGGCAGGACAAGGGAAGGCAAATCCAGGAAAGGCAAAACAAGGCAAATACAGTCAAGGCAAATCCAGGCAATGCAAGGCAAGGTAAATCCAGGCAAGGCAAATCCAGTCAAGGGAAGGCAAAGCAAAACAAATCCAGGCAATAGAAATTCAGGCAAAGAAAGGCATGGCAAGTGATGGCAAGGCACCTCCAGGAAAGGTAAGGCAAGGCAAATATAGAAAAGAAAATTGTATTCAAAAGAAGCCAAGGCAAATCCAGGCAAGGCAAATCAAGGCAAGACAAGGCAAGGCAAATCCAGGAAAAACAAGTCAAGGCAAGGAAAATCTAGGCAAGACAAGGCAAGGCAAAGCCAGGTAAGGAAAATCCACGCATGCAAATCAAGGCAAATCCAGGCAAGGCAAATCCAGGCAGGGTAAGGCAAGGCAAATCGAGCCAAGGCAAATAAACGCAAGGTAAGACAAGGCAAGGTAATTCAAATCCAGTCAAGGCAAATCCAGAATAGGTAAGGAAAAAGAAGGCAAGGCAAGGCAAGGCAAGGAAAATACACACAACGCAAATCCAGGCAATGCAAGGCAAGTCAAGTCCAGGCAAAATAAATCCAGGCGAGGCAAAGCAAGGCAAATCCAAGCAAGGCACATCCAGCCAAGGAAAAACAAGGAAAATCAAGGCAAAACAAATCCAGACAAGGCAAATGAAGGGAACGCACATTCAAGGAAGGCATATCCAGGCACGGCAAGGCAAGGCACGTCAAATTCAGACAAGGCAAATCCAGGCAAGGCAAGCCGAGGCAAATCTAGGCAAGGCAATTCTAGGCAGGGCAAGGCAAGGCAAATCCAGGCAAGGCAAGGCAAAACAAATCAAGGCAAGGCAAATCCAGGCAAGGCAAGGCAACTCAAATCCAGGCAAGGAAAATCAAGTCAAGGCAAGGCAAGGGAAATCCAGGCAAAAAATATCCACGCAGGGAAAAAAAAGAGAAATCCAGCCCAGGAAAATCAAGGCAACGAAAGGAAGGCAAATTCAGACAAGGCAAATCCAGGCAAGGAAAGGCAAGACAAATCTAGGCAAGTCAATGCAAGAAAAATCCAGGCAAGGCAAGGCAAGGCAAATCCAGGCAAGAAAAACTAAGGAAAAAATCCAGGGAAGGCAAACACCGGCAAGGCAAAAATCAGGCAAGGCATATTCAGGAAAGGCAAGGTAAAACATATCCAAGAAAAGCAAGGCAAGGCACACCCAGGCAATGCAAATCCAGGCAAGGCAAGGCAAGTCAAATTCAGACAAGGAAAATTCAGGCAATGCAAGGAAAGGCAAGTCCAGGCAAGGCAAAGCAATGCAAATCCAGGCAAGGAATATCCCGGCAATGCAAATGAAGGGAACGCAAATCTAGGCAAGACAAATACAGGGACGGCAAGGCAATTAAAATCCAGACAAGGCAAATCCAGGCAAGGCAAATCCAGGCAAAGCAAGGCAAGGAAAATCCAGGCAAGGCAAAGAAAATCCAGGCAAGGCAAATCCAGGCAAAGCAAGGCAAGGAAAATCCAGGCAAGGCACTTCCAGTCAAGGCAATGCAAGGATAATCCGGAAAAGGCAAATCCTGGCAAGGCAGAGCAAGGCAAGGCAAATCTAGGCAATGCAAAACAAATCCAGGCAAAGAAGATCCAGGTAAGGCAGGACAAGACAAATCCAGGCAAAATAAGGCAAGGTGAATCCAGACAAGGCAAAGCAAGGCAAGGCAAATCCAGGCAAGGCAAAAAAAGGCAAACCCAGGCCAGGCATACCCAGGCAAGGCAAGAAAGGCAAGGCAAATCCAGGGGGAAAAAATCAGGTCAAGGCAAATCCAGGCAAGGCAAATGCATGCATGGCCAAACCAGGCATGGGAAATCCAGGCAAGGCAAATCTAGGCAAGGCATGTCAAGGCAAATCCAGGCAGGGCACGAGAAGGCAAATCCAGCCTAGGAAAATCGGTCAATGTAAGGAAGGCAAATCCAGGCAAAGCAAGGCAAGGCAAGGAAAGGAAAATCCAGGAAAGACAAATCCAGGCGAGGCAAAGCAAGGCTGAACCAGACAAGGCAAATTCAGGCAAGGCAAGGCAAGGCAAATCCAGGAAAGAAAAATCCAGTCAAGTCAAGAAATGCAAGGCAAATTCTGGCAAGGCAAATCCAGGTAGAAAAATCCAGGCAAGGGAAATCCTGGCAAGAAAAATCCAGGCAAGGCAAATTCAGACAAGGCAAATGCAGGCAAGGCAAATGCAAAAAATAATTTATGTAAGGAATATCCAGGCAAAACAAATTTACACATGGCAAATCGAGGCAAGGGATGGCATGAAAAATCCAGGCAAGGTAAATCCAGTCAAGGCAAGGCAAGGCAAATCCAGGCAATGCAATGTAAGGAAAACCCAGGCAAGGCAAATTCAGGCAATGCAAGGAAAGGAAAATCCAAGCAAAGCAACTCCAGGCAAGGCAAGGCAATGCAAAACCAGGCAAGGTAAATCCAGGCAAGAAAAATTCAGGTAAGGCAAATCCAGGCAAGGCAAGGCAAGGCAAGGAAAATCCAGGCAAGGCCAATCAAGAAATGGCAAATCCAGTAAAGGCAATGCAAGGCAAGGCAAATCCAGGCAAGGCAAGGAAAGGCAAGTTAATGCAAATCCAAGCTAGTCAAGGCAAGGCAAATCTAGGCAAGGCAAGGCAAAACAAATTCAGGCAAGGCATATCTAGTAAAGGCAACAGAAGGGAAATCCAGGGAAGGCAAACCCAGGTAAGCAAGGCAAAGCATGGCAAATCTAGTCAAGGCAAGACAAGGCAAATCCAGGCAAGGCAAGGGAAGGCAAAGAAAATCCAGATAAGGAAAGAAAACGCAAATCCAGGCAAGACACAGAAAGGCAATTTCAGGCTAGGCAAATCCAGCAAGATAAGGCAAGGCACATCCATGCAAGAAAAATCCAGACAAGGCAAGGAAAGGCAAATCCAGGCAAGGAAAATCCAGGCAAGGCAAAGCAAGGTTTAACCAGGCAAGTCAAAATCAGGCAAGGCAAGGCAAAGCAAGACAAATTCAGGATAGGAAAATTTAGTCAGGGCAAGAAATGCAAAGCAAATCCTGGCAAGGCAAATCCAGGCAAGGCAAATTCAGGTAGAAAAATCCATGCAAGGCAAACCCTGGCAAGAAAAATCCAGGCAAGGCAAGGGAAATCCTAGAAAAAAAACCCTTGCAAGTCAAATAGTGGCAAGTCAAATTGAGGCAATGCAAATGCGGGCAAGGTAAATGCAGACAAGGTAAATTCAGGCAAGGAAAATCCAGTAAAGGCAAATACAACAAGGCAAATCCAGGCAAAACAAATCCAGGCAATGCAAATCGAGGCAAGGAAAATTAGGAAAGAAAAGAAAAGGCAAATCGAGTAAAAACAAATTCAGGCAAGGCAAGGCAAGTTAACGGCAATTTCAGGCTAGGCAAATCCATGCAAAATATGGCAAGGCACATCCAGGCAAAAACAATCAAGGCAAGGCAAGAAAAGGCAAATCCAGGAGAGGCAAAGCAAGGCTGAACCAGGCAAAGCAAATTCAGGCAAGGCAAGGCAAGGCAAGGCAAATCCAGGACAGAAAAATCCAGTCAAGGCAAAAAATGGAAGGCAAATCCTGGCAAAACAAATCCAGACAAGGAAAATTCTGGTAGAAAAATCCACGCAAGGCAAATTCTGGCAAAAAGGAATCCAGGCAAGGCAAATTCGGGAAAGGCAAGGCAACTCAAATCCAGTCAATGCAAGGTAATGAAAACCCAAGTAAGGCAAATTCAGGCAAGGCAAGTCAAGGCAAATCCAAGCAAGGTAAATCCAGGCAAGGCAAGGCAATGCAAAACCAGGAAAGGAAAATCCATAGAAGAAAAATCCAGGCAAGGCAAGGCAATACTAGGCAAATCCAGGAAATTTCAGTCAAGGAAAGGCGAGTCCAGGCAACGCAAGGTAAGGCAAATCCAAGCAAGGCAAAACAAGGCAAATCCAGGCAAGGCAAGTCCATGCAAGGCAAGGCGAGGCAAATTCTGGCAAAGGAAATCCAGAAAAGGGAAAGCAAGAAATATCCAGGCAAGGCATACCCAGGCAAAGAAAATCAAGGCAAATCCAGGCAAAACAAATCCAGGCAAGGCAAATCCACGCGGGGCAAAGAAAGGCAAACCCAGGCAAGGAAATGCAAGGCAAATCCAGGCAAGTCAAGGCATGGCAAATCCAGAAACAAAAAGGAAACGCACACCCAGGCAATGTAAATATAGGCAAGGCAAGGCAAGGCAAATCCAGGCAAGGCAAACCTAGGAAATGCAAGGCAAAGTAAATTCATGCATGGCAAATCCAAGCAAGGTTAAGCAAGACAAATTTAGCAAAGGCAGGGCAATGTAAGGCAAATCCAGTAGAGGAAAATTCAGGCAAGGCAAATCCAGGTAAGGCAAGGAAAGGGAAATCCAAGCAAGGCAAGGCAAGGAAAATCCAGGCAAGGCAAATGCAGGCAAGGCAAGGCAACGCAAATCCAGGCAAGGCAAATCAAGGCAAGAAAAATTAAGGCACGGTAAAGCAGGGCAACTGCAGTCAAGGCAAATTCAGTCAAGGCAATGCAATGCAAATCAAGGAAAAGCAAATCCTGACAAGGGAGGGCAAAGCAAGGCAAATCTAGGCAAGGCCATGCAAGACAAATTAAGGCAAGGCAGATCCAGGCAAGGCAAGGCAAGGCAAGGCAAATCGAGGCAAGGAAAATCCAGGCAAGGCAAGGCAAGTCAAGTTCAGACAAGGCATATGCAGTCAAGGCAACGCAAGAAAAGTCCAGGCAAGGCAAATCCAGTTAAGCAAGGCAAAGTATGGCGAATCTAGTAAAGACAAGATAACGCAAATCCAAGCAAGGCAAATCAAGGCGTGGCAAATCCAGGAAAGGCAAATCCATGCCAGGTAAACCAAGGCAAGGCAATTCAAGGCAAATCCAGGCAAGGCAAATCTAGGCAAGGAAAATTAAGGCAAGGTAAAGCAGGGCCACTCCAGAGAAGGCAAATTCAATCAAGGCAATGCAATGCAAATCAAGAAAAAGCAAATTCTGGCAAGGCAGGGCCAAGCAAGACAAATCTAGGCAAGGCCAGGCAAGGCAAATTTAGGCAAGGCGGATTCAGGCACTGCAACGCAAGGCAAATTAAGGCAGGGCAATGTAAGGCATTTTGAGGCAAGGCAAATACAGGAGAGGCAAAACAAGTCAAATCCAGGCAATTCATATAGAGTCAAGGCAACGCAAGGAATGTCCAGGCAAGGCAAATCCAGTTAAGCAAGGCAAAGTATGGCGAATCTCGTCAAGGCAAGACAAGGCAAATCCAGGCAAGACAAATCAAGGTTAGGCAAGGCAAGTGAAATCCAGACAAATGAAGGCAAGGGAAATCTATGCAAGGCAACGCAAGGCAAATACAGGCAAGGCAAATGCAGGCAAGGCAAAGGAAGGCAAATCCAGGCAAGGCAAATCCAGGCAAGGCAAGGCAAGACAAATCCAGAACAGGAAATCCAGGCAAGACAAATCAAGGCAAGGCAAAACTAGAGAAGGCAAGGCAATGCAAATCCAGGTCAGTCAAATCTAGCCAAGGCACAGTAAGGAAAATCCAGGCAAGGCAAGGCAAGGCAAATCCAGGCAATGCAAATCAAGTCAAGACAAATCAAGGCAATGCAAATCTAGGGAAGGCAAATCCAGGCCAGGCAGGGCAAAACAAATCCAGACAGGGCAAATCCAGGCAAGGTAAGGGAAGGCAAATTTAGGCAAGGCAAACCCAGGCAACAAGGCAAGGCAAATCCAGGCAAGGTAAATCCAAGCAAGGCAAGCAAGGCCAATCCAGGTAGGCAAATCCAGGCAACTCAATTCAAGGGAAATCCAGGCAAGAAAAATCCAGGCAGGGTATGGCAAGGCAAATCCAGGCAAGACAAATCAAGGCAAGGCAAATTCAGGCAAGGCATATCAAATCAAGGCAAGGCAAGGCAATGGAAATTGAGGCAAGGAAAACCCAGGTAAGCAAGGCAAAGCATGGCAAATCTAGTCAAGGCAAGACAAGGCAAATCCAGGCAAGACAAATCAAGGCAAGGCAAGGCAAGAAAAATCCAGGTATGGAAAGAAAAGGCAAATCCAGGAAAGGCAAGGTAAGTTAAGGCAATCCCAGGCTAGGCAAATCCAGGCAAGATAAGGCAAGCAACATCAAGGCAAGTAAAATCCAGAAAAGGCAAAGCAAGGCTGAACCAGGCAAGGAAAATTTAGGCAAGGCAAGGCAATGCAAATCCAAAACAGCACAATCCAGTCAAGGCAAGAAATGCAAGGCAAAACCTGGCAAGGCAAATGAAAGCAAGGCAAATGCAAGAAACGAAAATCCAAGCAAGGCAAATCCGGGCAATACAAATTCAGGCAACGCAAATCGAGGCAAGGTATGGCATGGAAAATTTAGGCAAGAAATATCCAGGCAAAACAAGGCAAGGCAAGGCAATTCAAATTCAGGAAATGCAAATCCAGAAGTGGCAAGGCAAGGGAAGGAAAAACAAGGCAAGGCAAATACAGGCAAAGCAATGCAAATCCATGCAAGACAAGTCAAATCCAGGCAAGGCAAGGTAACTCCAGGGAAGCCAAAAAAAATCCAGGCAAGAAAAGGCAAATCTAGCCAAGGCAAATCCAGGCAAGGCAATGCAAGGCAAATTCAGGCAAGGAAAATCCAGGCAAAATAAGGCAAGGCAAAAAAAAATCCAGGCAAGGCAAAACCAGGGAAGGAAAGGCAAACCACATTCAGGCAAGCCAAATCGAAGCAAGGCAAATAAATGTAAGGCAAGGCAAGGCAAAACAAGTCAATTCAAAACCAGGAAAGGCAAATTCAGGCAAGTCAAGGCAAGGAAAATCCAGGCAAGGCAATTTCAGTAAAGACAATGCAAAGCTAATCCAGGAAAGGAAAATCCTGGCAAGACAGGACAAAGCAAGGCAAATCTAGGCAATGCAAGGCAAATCCAGCCAAGGCTAATCCAACTAAGGCAAGGCAAGGCAAATCCAGGCAAAATAAGGAAAGGAAAATCCAGGTAAGGCAAATGCAGGCAACGCAAGACAAGACAAAGCAAGGCAAATCCAGGCAAGGCAAGGAAAGGTAAACCCAGGCCAGGCAAGGCTAGAAGGCAAAGCAAATCCAGGCAGGGCAAATCGAGGGAAAAAAAATCCATTCAAGGCAAATACTGGCAAGGCAAATGCAGGCATGGCCAATGCAGGCAAGGCTAATGCAGGGAAGTAAAATCGAGGCAAAGCAAGGCAAGGCAAGTACAGGAAAGGCAATGCAAGGCACCTTAAGGCAATGCAAATCTAGGCAAGGCAAGGCAAGGCAAGGCAAGTCAAATCAAGGCAAAGGAAATTCAGGCATCGCAAGGCAAGGCAAAGCAATGCAAATCCAGGAAAGGCAAATCCAGGCAAGGCAAGGCAAGGCAAATCCAGGCAAGGCAAATTCAGTCAAGTCAATGCAAGGATAATCCAGGAAAGTCAAATCCTGTCAAGGCAGGGCAAAACAAGGCAAATCTAGGCAATGCAAGGCAAATCCAGGTAAGGAAGATCCCGGCAAGGCATGACAAGGCAAGAAAAATTCAGGCAAGGTACATCCAGGCAAGGCAAGGCAAGACAAATCCAGGCAAGGCAAGCAAGGCAAATCCAGTCAAAGCAATTCCAGGCAAAACAAGAAAAAGCAAATCCAACCAAGGTAATTTCAGGCAATTGAATGCAAGGCAAATCCAGGCAAGGAAAATCCATTCAAAATAAGGCCGGGCAAGGCAAATCCAAGAAAGGCAAATTCAGGCAAGGCAAGTCAAGTCAAAGCAAATCCAGGCAATAAAAATCCAGGCACGACAAGGAAAGGCCAATCAGGTAAGGCAAATCTAGGCAAGGCAAAGCAACGCAATACCTGGTAAGGCAAATCCTGGAAAGGCAAATCCAGGCGAGGCAAGAAAAGGCAATGTAATTCCTGGATATGCAAATTTAGGCAAGGCAAGGCAAGGCATATCCAGGCAAGGCAAATCCTGGAAAGATAAGGCAAGGCACATCCAGGCAAGGAAATTTCATGCAAGGCAAAGTAAGGGAAATCCAGGCAAGGAAAGGCAAGGCAAATCCAGGCAAGGCAAATTTAGGCAAGATAAGGCAAGGCAAATCCAAGACTGGAAAATACAGGCAAGGCAAGGAAGGTAAGCCAAATCAAGGCAAGGCAAATCGAGGCAAGGCAAAGGCAAGAAAAAAAAATTAGGCAAGGCAAATTTTGGCAAGGCAAATCGAGGCAAGGGAAATGCAGGCAAAAAAATGGAGGCATGAAAAATCCATGCAAAGCAAATACAGAAAAAAATATCCAGGCAAAACAATTCAGGCAAGGCAAATAGAGGCAAGGCAAAGCAAGGCAAATCCAGGCAAGGCAAATCAAGGCAAGATTAGGCAAGGAAAATCCTGGCAATGCATTGCAAGGCAGACCTAGGCAAGGCAAATCCAAGCTAGGTAAGGCAAGGCAAATCCAGCGAAGGCAAGGCAAGGCAAATCCAGACAAGGCAAGCAAGGCAAATTCGTGCAAGACAAATCCAGGCAAGGCAAGGCAAATCCAGGAAAGGCAATGAAAAGCAAACACAGGCAATGCAAATCCAGGGAAGGCAAGGCAAGGCAAATCCGGCAAGGCCAGTCCAGGCAAGGCAAGGCAAGGCAAATCCAGGCAAGTCAAATCCTGGCAAGGCAAAGCAAGGCAAATTCAGGCAAGGCAAATCCAGGCAAAGCTAGGCAAGGCAAAGCCAGGCAAGGCAAATCAAGGCAAGACAAATCAAGGCAATGGAAATCCAGGCAAGGAAAATCCAGGCAAGGCAAGACAAATTAAATCCAGACCAGGAAAATCCAGGCAAGGCAAGGCAAGGCAAATCCAGGCAATGCTAACCAAGGCAGCAAGGCAAATCCAGACAAGACAAGGCAAGACAAATCCCGGTAGAAAAATCCAGGCAAGGCAATTCCTGGCAAGAAAAATCCATGCATGGCAAATCCAGCAAGGCAAATTAAGGCAAAACAAATTTACACAAGGCAAATTGAGGCAACGTAAGGCAAGACAAATCCAGGCAAGGCATGACATGGAAATTCCAGGCAATGCAAATCCAGGCAAGGCAAGGCAAGGCAAATCAAAGCAACGCAAGGTAAGGCAAACCCAGGCAAGGCAAGGCAAGGCAAGGCAAGGCAAATCCCAATGAGGCAAATCCACGCAAGTCAAGGCAACGCAAAAGTAGGCAAGGAAAATCCAGGCAAGGCAAAACAAGGCAAGGCAAGGCAAATTCAGTCAAGGTAAGTCAAGAAAAGGCAATGCAAATTCAGACAACGCAAGGCAAGGCAAGGTAAGGCAAGGCAACCCCAGCAATGCAAATCAAGGCAATGCAAATTCAGGCAAGGCAAACCCAGGCAGGGCAGGGAAAGGCAAATCCATGAAAGGCAAGGCAAAGCAAATACAGGCAAGGCAAATACAGGCAAGGCTAACCAAGGCACATCCAGGCAAGCCAAATCGAGGCAAGGCAAATAAATGAAAGGCAAGGCAAGGCAATGCAATTCAAAATCAGGCAAGGCAAATCCAGGCAAGTCAAGGCAAGGCAAATCCAGTAAAGACAATGCAAAACTAATCCAAGAAAGGCAAATCCTAGCAAGGCAGGACAAAGCAATGCAAATCTAGGCAAGGCAAGGCAGATCCAGGTAAGGCAAGGCAAGGCAAATCCAGGGAAGGCAAGGGAAATCCAGGCAAGTTAAATCAAGACAAATCCAGGAAAGACAAGGAAAGAAAAACCCAGGCCAGGTAAATCCAGGCAGGACAAGGAAGGCAAGGCAAATCCTGGCAAGGTAAATACTGGCAAGGCAAATCCAGTCAAGGCAAATGCAGGCAATGCAAATCCTGGCAATGCAAGGCAAGTCAAATTGAGTCCAGGCAAATCCAGGCAACGCAAGGTAAAGCAAGTTCAGACAAGGCAAAGCAATGCAAATCCAGGCAAGGCAAATTCAGGCGAGAAAGGCAAGGCAAATCCAGGCAAGGCAAATGAAGGGAATGCAAACCAAGGCAAGGCAAATCCAGGCAAGCCAAGGCAAGGCAAATCTTGACAAGGAAATTCCAGGCAAGGCAAATCCAAGGTAAATCCAGGCATGGCAAATCCAGGCAATCCAGGCAAGGGAATGCAAACCCAGGAAAGGCTAATCCAAGGCAAATGTAGGCATGGCAAATCCAGGCAGGGCAAGCAGAGCAGATCCATGCAAGGCAAGGCAAAAAAATCCAATCAAGGCAAAACCAAACAATGCAAACCCAGTCAAGGCAAGGCAAGGTAAATCCAGTCAAGGTAAGGCAAGGCAAATCCAGGCAAGGCAAATCCAGGCAGGGCAATGGAGTGAAAATTTAGGAAAGACAAGATAACGCAAACACAGGCAGTGAAAATCCAGGAAAGGCAAGGCAAGGCAAATCCAGCAAGGCAAATTCAGGCAAGGCAAGACAAGGCAAGGCAGATCCAAGCAAAACAAATCCTGGCAAGGCAAAGCAAGGCAAATCCAGGCCCCGCTAAGCAAGGCAAACCCAGGCAAGGCAAGGCACATCAAGGCAATGCAAATCCAGGCAAGGCAAATCCAGGCAAGGCAAGGCAAAACAAATCCAGACAGAGCATATCCAGGCAAGGCAAGGCAAGTCTAGGCAAATCCAGGCAAGGCAAACCAAGACAGCAAAGCAAGGCAAATCCTGCCAAATCAAGGCAAGTCAAATCCAGGCAAGACAAATTCAAGCAAGGCAAGGCAAGGTAAATCCAGGCAGGCAAATTTAGGCAACGCAATAAAAGGCAAATCCAGGCAAGGGAAATCCAGGCAGGGTAAGTAAAAGCATATCCAGGCAAGGCAAATCCAGGCAAGGCAAGGCAAGTCAAATCCAGGGAAGGCATATCCAGTCAAGGTAATGCAAGAAAAATACAGGTAAGTAAGGTAAAGCAAGGCAAATCTAGTCAAAACAAGACAAGGCAAATCCAGGCAAGACTAATCAAGGCAAGGCAAGGCAAGGAAAATCCAGGTAAGGAAAGAAAAGGCAAATGCAGGCAAGGCAAGGTAATGCAATTTCAAGATACGCAAATCCAGTCAAGGAAAAACAAGGCATATGCAGGCAAGGCAAATCCTGGGAAGATAAGGAAAGGCACATCAAGGCAAGGAAAATCCAGGCAAGAAAAGGAAAGGCAAATCCAGCCAAGGCAAATCCAGTCAAGGCAAAGCAAGGCTGATCCAGGCAAGGCAAATTCAGGCAAGGCAAATCCAGAACAGAAAAATCCAGTCAAGGCAAGGAAGGCAAGGCAAATCCTGGCAAGGAAAATCCGGGTAGAAAAATTCAGGCAAAGCAAATCCTGGCAAGAATAATTCAGGCAAGGCAAATACAGGAAAGAAAAATCCATGCAAGGCAAATCCAGCAAGACAAATCCAGGCAAAACAAATTTATGCAAGTCAAATCGAGGCAAGGTAAGGCAAGGCAAATCCAGGAAAGTCGAGGCATGGAAAATCCAGGCAAGGTAAATCCAGGCAATGCAAGTTAAGGCAATCCCAAGCAAGGCAAATCCAGGCAAGGCAAGGCAAGGCAAATCCATGCAATGCAAATCCAGGCAAGGCAACGCAATGCAAAACCAGGCAAGGGAAATCCAGACAAGGCAAATACAGGCAAGGCAAGACAAGGCAAGGCAAATCCAGGCAAAGCAAGGCAAGATAAGGCAAATTCAAGGACAGCAAGAAAAGGCAAATGCAGACAAGGCAAATCCAGTCAAGAAAAGGCAAGGCAAATACAGGCAAGGCAAGTCAAGGCAAATCCAGGAAAAGCAAATCCAGACAAGGCAAATTCAGGCAAAACAAGGCACAGCAAATCCAGGAAATGAAAGGCAAGGCATACCTAGGCAATGCAAATCCAGGCAAGGCAAGGCAAGGCAAATCCAAGCAAGGCAAATCCAGGCAAGGTTAAGCAAGGCAAATTCAGGAAAGGCAATGTAAGTCAAATATAGGCAAGGCAAATGAACGCTACGCAAATCCAGGCAAGGCAAATACAGGCAAGGAAACGAAAGGCAAATTCTGCCAATGCAAATTTAGGCAAAACAAGGCAAGACAAACCCAGGCAATGCAAATCCAGGCAATGCAAATCCAGGCAGGGCAAGTCAAGGGAAATCCAGGCAAGTCAAGGCAAGGCAAATCCAGCTGAGGCAAGGCAAGGCCAATACAGGCAAATCAAGGCAAGACAAATCCAGGCAAGACAATCCAGGAAAGGCAAATCAAGGCAAGGAAAATCCAGGCAAGGTAAATCTAGGCAAGGCAAATCCAGGGCATGCAAATCCAGGCAAGGCATTTCAAGGCAAATTTAGGCAACACAAATCCAGGCAAGGTAAGGCAAGGCATATACAGGCAAGAAACATCCAGGCCAGGCAAAAGAAGGCAACTCCAGGCAAGAAAAATTCAGTCAAGGCAATGCAAGGTAAACCCAGGAAAGGCAAATCCTTGCAAGGCAGGGCAAAGCAAGACAAATCTTGGCAATGAAAGGCAAGACAAATCCAGTCAAGGCAGATCCAGGCAAGGCAAGGCAAATCCAGGCGAGGCAAGGCAATGCAAATCTAGGCAAGGCAAATCCAGGCAAGACTAGTCAAGGCAATTCCAGGCTATTCCAATCCAGACAAGGCGATGCCAGTCAAATCCCTGCAAAAAAAGTACATGCAAGACAAGGAAAGGAAAATTCAGGCAAGGCAAATCCAGGCAAGGCAAGACAGAGCAAAGACAGACCAGGCAAATCCAGGCAAGGCAAGGCAGAGCAAAGACAGGCCAGGAAAATCCAGGCAAGCAAAGGAAGGCAAGGCACATTCAGGCAAGGGAAATCCAGGCAAGGCATGGCACACCGAAAAAAATCCAGGCAAAGCAAATTTTGGCAAGGCAGATGCAGAAAGGAAAATCCATGCAAGGCAAATTCAGGCAAGGCAGGGCGAGGCAAATTTAGACAAGGCAAATCCAGGCAAGGCAACTCTGGGCAAGGCAAATCTGGTCAAGGCAAGGCAAGGCAAATCCAGCCAAGGAAAATCAAGGCAGCACAAGACAAGGCAAAACCAGGCAAGGCAAATTAAGCCAAGGCAAATTCAGGCAAGGCAAGGTAAGGGAAATCCAGGCAAGGCAAGGCAAGTTAAATCCAGGCAAAACAAGGCAGATCCAGTCGAGGCAAGGCAAGGCAAAGCAAATTCAGGCAATTGAAATCTAGGCAAGGTAAGGCAAGGCAAATATAGGCAAGGCAAATCCAAGCAAGGCTACGCAAGGGAAAACCAGGCGAAAGAATTGCATTCAAAACAAGGCATAGCAAACCAAGACAAGGCAAATTCAGGTAAGTCAAACCAAGGCAAATCCAGGCAAGGCAAATCCGGGCAAAACAAGTCAAGGCAAGGCAAATCTAGTCAAGGCAAGGCAAGGCAAAACCAGGTAAGGCAAATCCACGCAGGAAAATCAAGGCAAACCAAGGCAAGACAAATCCAGGCACAATAAGGCAAGGCAAATCCAGGCAAGGCAAGGCAAGGCAAATCCAGGCGAGGCAAAGCAAAAAAAAATCTAGGCAAATTAAGGCAAGGCAAACCCAGGCCAGGCAAACCCAGGCCAGGCCAATCCATAAGGGAAAAAAAGGCAAAGCAAATCCAGGCAAGAAAAATTCAGGAAAAAAATCCAGGCAAGGCAAATACTGCAAGGCAAATCAAGGCAAAGAAAATGCAGGCAAGCCAAAAGCAGGCATGACAAATGCAGGCAAGGCAAGGCAAATCCATGAAAGGCAAGGCAAGGCACACCCAGGCAATGCAAATCCAGGCAAGGCAAGGCAAGACAAATCCACACAAGGCAAATCCAGGCAATGCAAGGCAAGGCAAGTCCAGGCAAGGCAAATCAAGGCAAGGAAATGCCAGGCAAGGCAAATGCAGCCGAGAAAGTCAAGGCAAATTCAGGCAAGGCATATTCACGAAAGGCAAGGCAAGGCAAATTCAGGCAATGCAAACCTTGGCAAGGCAAATCAAGGCATGACAAACCCAGGAAAGGCAAATTCAAGCAAGCCAAGATAAGGAAAATTCAGGCAAAGCAAATCGAGGCAAAAAACGGAAAGGCAAGTCAAGGCAAATCCAGGGAAGGCAAATCCAGGTAAAGCAATGTAAGACAAAGCAAATTCAGGCAGAGCAATGCAAGGCAAATCCAAAAAAGGTAAATTCAGAAAAGGCAAGGCAAGTTTAATCCAGGCAAATCAATTCCAGGAAAGGCAAATCAAGGCAAGACAAATGCAGGCATGGCAAATCCAGCAAATGCAAGGTAAGGCAACTGCAGTCAAGGCAAATCCAGGAAAGGGAAGGCAAGGCAAATAAAGGAAATTCAAATGCAGGTAAGAAAAATTTATGCAAGGTAAATGCAGACAAGGCTAATGCAGAAAGAAAATTTATGCAAGGTAAATCAAGCAAGGCAAATCCAGCAAAATAATCTAGGCAAGGCAAATCAGAACAAGGCAAGTCTAGGCAAATCCAGGCAAGGCAAAGCAAGGCAAATTTAGATAGTAAACAGCAAGACAAACCTAGGCAAGGCAAATCATGGCAAGGCAAGGAAAGGCAAATCCAAGAAAGGCACATCTAAGCAAGGCAACGCAAGGCAAATTCAGGCCAGGCAAGGCAAGGCAAATACAGGCAAGGCTAGGAAAAGCAAATCCATGCAAGGCAATTCCAGGCATAAAAATGATAGGCAAATCCACACAAGGCAAATTCAGGCAAGGCAAGGCAAGGCAAGGCAAATCCAGGCAAAAGAAGGTAAGGCAAGGCAAATCCAGGCAAGGCAATTCAAGACAAAGCAAATCCAGGCAATGCAAGGCAAATCCAGGCAAGGCAAATCAAGGCAAAGCAAACCCAGCAATGCAAGACAAGAGAAACCCAGACAAGGCAAATTCAGGCAAGGCAAATCCAAGCAAGGCAAGGCAAGGCAAAGCAAATTCAGGCAATGGAAATCCAGGCAAGAAAGGGCAAGGCAAATTCAGGCATGGCAAGGCAAAACCAAACCTGGAAAAAGATCCAGTCAAACGAAGACAAGGCAAATCCAGACAAGGCAAGGCAACACAAATCGAGGCAAGGCAAATCCACGAAAACAAGTCAAGGCAAGGCAAACCCAGGCAATGCAAGGCCAGGTAAGGCAAATCCATGCAGGTAAATCAAGGCAAATTCAGGCAAGAGAAATCTAGGCAGGGTAAGGCAAGGAAAATCCAAAAAAAGTAAATCAAGGCATGTCAAGGCAAGGCCAATCCAGGCAAGGCAAATGCACTCAAATCAAGTGCCAGGTAATTCCAGGCAAAACATATTCAGGCAGGGCAAATCGAGGCAAGGCAAAGCCAGGCAAAGCCAGGCAAGGCAAATACAGGCAAGGTGAGGCAAGGCAAATCCAGGAAATGAAAAGCAAGAAAAACCCAGGCAAGGCAAATCCAGGCAAGTCAAATCCAGGCAAGACACATCCAGGCAAGGCAAGACAAGGCAAATCCTGGAAACGCAATCAAGGCAAATCCAGGCAAAGCAAATTCAGGAAAGGCAAGGCAAGGCAAATCTTGGCAAGGCAAATGAACGCAACACAAATCCAGGCAAAACAAACCCAGGCAAACGAAGGCAATGCAAATCCAGCCAATGCAAGGCAAGGCAAACACATGAAAGGTAAATCCAGGACAGGAAAGACAAGGGAAGGCAAATTAAGGCAAGGCAAATTCAGACAAGGAAAGGAAAGGCAAATCCAGGCAAGGCAAATTCAGGCATGACAAAGCAAGGCAAATCCAGGCAATGCAAATCCAAGCTAGGCAAATCAAGGCATGGCAAACCCAGGTAAGGCAAATCCAAGCAAGGCAAGGCAAGTCAAGTCAAATTCAGGCAAAGCAAATTGAGGCAAGGCAATGCAAGGCAAAACAAATCCAGGCAGAGCAAGGCAAGACCAATCCCAAGAAGTCAAATACAGAAAAGGCAAGACAAGACCAATCCAGGCAAGTCAAATCCAGGCAAGGAAAATCAAGGCAAGTCAAATGCAGGCAAGGCAAATTCAGGAAAGCCAAGGTAAGGAAACTGCAGGCAAGACAAATTCAGGAATGTCAAGGCAAGGCAAATCCAGGCAAGGCACATCTTAGCAAGGCAAGGCAAGGCAAATCCAGGCAAGACAAGCAAGGCAGATCCAGGCAAGGCAAATCCAGGCCAGACCATTCAAGGCAAATCCAGCCAAGGCAATTCCAGGCAAAAAGAGGATAGGCAAGTCCAGTCAAGCAAATTCAGGCAAGGCAAGGCAAGGCAAGGCAAATTCAGGCAAAACAAATCCAGGCAAAGGAGGCAATGCAAGGCGAATCCAGGCAAGGCAAGTCAAGGCAAGTCCAGGGAAGGAAAATCCAGGTAAAACAATGCAAGGCAAAGCAAATCCAGGCAATGCAAGGCAAGGAAAACCCAGGCAAGGCAAATGAAGGCAAGGCAAGGCAAAGCAAATCCAGGCAATGAAAATCCAGGCAAGAAAAGTCAAGGCAAATCCAGGCAAGGGGAATCCAGGCAAGGCAAGGCAAGGCAAAACCTGGCAAAAAAATATCCAGACAAAAGAAGATGAGGAATATCCAGGCAAGGCAAATTCAGGCAAGGCAAATCCAGGCAAGGCAACGCAAGGCGAATTGAGGCAAGGCTAATCCAGGCAAAGTAAGGCAAGGAAAGGAAAATATAGGCAAGGCAAATGCAGGCAAGGCAAGGCAAGGCAAATCCAGGCAAGGTATGTCTTAGCAAGGCAAATCCAGGGAAGGCAAGAAAAGGCAAATCCAGCCAAGGCAAGTCCAGGCAAGGCAAGTCAAGGCAAGGCAAATCCAGGAAAATCAAATTTAAGCAAGTCAGGGCAAGGCAAATTCTGACAAGGCTTATTCAGGCAAGGCAAGAAAAGGCAAATCTAGGCAAGGTGAATCCAGCCAAGGCAAGTTAAGGCAAATCCAGTCAGGGCCAACCCAGGCAAAACAAGCCAAGGCAAGTCAAATCCGGGCAAAGAAAGGCAAGGCAAATCCAGGCACATCAAGTCACGGCAAGGCAAATCCAGGCAAGGCAAGGCAAAGCAAGACAAGTAAAATCCAGGCAATTAAAATTCAGGCAAGGCAAGGTAAGGCAAGGCAAGGCAAATCCAGGCAAGGCAAGGCAGATCAAATCCAGTCTATTCAAATCCAGGCAAGGCAAAGCAAGGCAAATCCAGGCAAGGCAATGCAATGTAAAACAAATCCAGGCAAGGCAAACACAGGAAAGGAAAGGCAAGGTAAGGTAAATCCAGGCAAGACAAATCTAGGCAAGGAAAGACAAGGCAAGGGAAACCCAGACAAGGCAAGACAAGGCAAATCCAGGTGAGGCAAAACCAGACAAGGCAAGGCAAGGCAAGGCAAATTTAGTGAAGACAAATCCAGGCAAGGCAAGGCAAAAAAAAATCCAGGCAAGACAAATCCAAGCAGCGCAAGGCAAGGAAAATCCAGGCAGGGCAAAACAAGGGAAATCCAGGGAAGGCAAATCCAGGTAGAGCAAGGCAAATCCAGGAAAGGCAAATCCAGGCAAGGCTAGGCAATGCAAAGCAAGGCAAATCCATGCAAGGCAAGGCAAGAAAAATCCAGGTAAGGCAATTTCAGGCAAGGCAAGGCAAAGCATGGCATACCCAGGCAAGGCAAATCCAGGCATGGCAGAACAAGGCAAATCCAGGCAAGGCAAATTCTGACAAGGCAAATCCAAGCAAGGCAAATCCAGGAAAGGCAATAAAAGTGAAATTCAGCCAAGGCAAGTCCAGGCAAGGCAAGACAAGACAAGGCAAGGCAAATCCAAGCAAGACAAGGCAAGGCAAATTCAGACTAGGTAAATCCAGGCAAGGCAAGTTTAG
The DNA here is from genome assembly GCF_049354715.1 of Callithrix jacchus. Taxonomy (NCBI): domain Eukaryota; kingdom Metazoa; phylum Chordata; class Mammalia; order Primates; family Cebidae; genus Callithrix; species Callithrix jacchus. The sequence goes on along the minus strand of NC_133503.1, from coordinate 59,667,976 downwards.
GCAAATCCAGGCAGAACCAAATCACGCAAGGGAAGCCAAGGCAAATCAAATACAGGCAAGGCAAATCCGGGCAAAGCAAGGCAAGGCAAGGCAAGTGAAGGCAATTCAAATTCAGGCAAGGGAAGGAAGGCAAGTCAAATCCAGGCCAGGAAAATCCAGGCAAGGCAACTCAACTCAAATCCAGACACTTCAAGTCATGGCAAGGCAAATTCAGCTACGACAAGGCAAGGCAAGAAAAATACAGGCAAGGGTAATCCAAACAAGGCAAAACAAGACAAGGCAAGGCAAATCCAGGCAAGGCAAATTCAGGAAAGGCAAATTCAGGTAAAGCAAGGCAAGGCAAGGCAAATCCAGGCAAGGCAAATCCGGGCATGACAAGGCAACACAAGGCAAGGCAATTTCATGCAAGACCAATCCAGAGAAAGCAAGGCAAGGCAAATCCAGTCTAGGCAATTCCAGGCAATGCAAGACAAACCCAGGCAAGGCAAATCCAGGCAAGGAAAGGCAAGGCTAGGCAATTCCAGGCAAAGTAAGGCAAGGCAAATCCAGGCAAGACAAATCCAGGCAAGACAAGGCAAGGCAAATCCAGAAAAGGCAAATCCATTCAAGGCAAGGCAAGGCAAATCCAGACAAAACAAGGCAAGGAAAATACATGGAAGGCAAATCCAGGCAAGGCAAAGTATGGCAAGGCAAATCCAGGCAAGGTATATCATAGCAAGGCAAATCCAGGAAAGGCAAAATAAGGCAAATCCAGCCAAGGAAAGTCCAGGAACGGCAAGGCAAGGCAAGGAAAGGCAAGGCACATCCAAGCAAATCAAATCCAAGCAAGTCAAGGCAAGGCAAACCCAGACAAGGCTAATCCAGGCAAGGCAAAGGAAGGCAAATCCAGGCAAGGTAAATCCAGGCAAGGCAAGCCAAGCCAAGGCAAGTCAAATCCAGGCAAGGCAAATCTGGGCAAAGCAAGGCAAGGCAAGGCAAATGCAGGCAATGCAACTCCAGGCAATGCAAGTCAAATCCAGGCCAGACAAAACCAGGCAAGGCAACTCAAAGCAAATCCAGGCACGTCAAGTCAGGGCAAGGCAAATCCAGCCAAGGAAAGGCAAGGCAAGACAAGAAAAATCCAGGCAATGGTAATCCAGTCAAGGCAAGACAAGGCAAGGCAATTCCATGCATGTCCAATTCAGGGAAGGCAAGGCAAGGCAAATTCAGGCTAGGCAATTCCAGGCAAGGCAAGGCAAGTAAGGCAAACCCAGGCAAGCCAAATCCAGGCAAGGAAAGGCAAGGCTAGGCAATTCCAGGCAAAGCAAGGCAAGGCAAATTCAGGCGAGGCAAATCCAGGAAAGACAAGGCAAGGAAAATCCAGGCAAAACAAGGCAAGGCAAATCCAGGCAAGGCAAGGCAAGGCAAAACAAATCCAGGCAATGCAAACCCAGACAAGGCAAAGCAACACTAGGCGAGGCAAATCCATGCAAGGCAAATTCAGGGAAGGCAAGGCAAGGCAAATCCAGTCAAGGCAATACCAGGCAAGGCAAGGCAATTCCAGGTGAGGTAAAACAAGGCAAATCCAGGCAAGGTAAAACAAGGCATATCCCGGCAAAAAAAAAAAAAATCCATTCAAGGCACGGCAAGGAAAATCCAGTCAAGGCAAATTCAGGAAGGCAAGGCAAGGCATATCCTGGCAAGGCAATTCCAGCCAAGGCAATGCAAAGCAAATCCAGGCAAGGCAAATCCAGGTAAGGAAAGGAAGGCAAATAGACGCAAGGCAAATCCAGGCCAGGTAGGCAACGAAAATAAAGAAAAGGCAAATCCAGGCAAGGCAAAGCAAGGCAAATCCAACCAAGGCAAGGCAAATCCAGCCAAGGCAAGTCCAGCAATGCAAGGCAAGGCAAGGCAAATCCAGGAAAATCAAATCCAGGCAAGTCAAGTCAAGGCAAATTCAGACAAGACAAATCCAGGCAAGGCAAAAGAAGGAAAATTCAGGCAAGGCAAACCCAGGCAAGGGAAGTTAAGGCAAATCCCTGCAAGGTCAATCCAGGCAAGGCAAGGCACGTCAAATCCAGGCCAGTCAAATCCAGGCAAGGCAAATCCAGGCAAGGCAAGGGAAGGCAAATCCAGGCATAGTAAATCCAGGCAAGGCAAGTTAAGGAAAATCCCAGCAAGACCAATCCCGGCAAAACAAGGCAAGGCAAGTCAAATCCAGGCAAGGCAAGGCAAGGATAATGCAGGCAATGCAAATCTAGGTAAGGCAAGGCAACGCAAGTCAAATCCAGGCCAGAAAAGTCCAGGCAAGGCAACACAAGGCAAATTTCAGCAAGTCTAGTCAGGGCAAGGCAAATCCAGGCAAGGCAAGGCAAGGCAAGGCAAGGCAAGGCAAAAGGAAAGGAAAGGAAAGGCAAGGCAAGGCAAGGCAAGTAAAGGCAAGGCAAATCCAGGAAATGAAAATAAGGCAAATTCAGGCAAGGCAAAACAAGGCAAATCAAGGCTAGGCAAATCCAGGCAATGCAAGGCAAGGCAAATCCAGGCAAGTCAAGGCAAGGCAACGCAATCCAGGCAAGGCAAATCCAGGCAAGAGAAGGCATGGCAAATACAGACAAGGTAAGGCAAGGTAATAAAATAAAGGCAAGGCAAATCCAGGCAAGTCAAGGCAAGCCAAGGCATATCCAGAAAAGTCAAGGCAAAGCAAGGGAAATAGAGGAAAGGCAAGGTAAGGCAAACCCAGGAATGGGAAGTCCAGTCAAGGCAAGGCAAGGCAAAGCAAGGCAAAGCCAGGCAAATAAAACCCAGGCATGAAAGGCAAGGCAAATCCAGTCAAGGCGAGGGAAAACAAATCCAGGCACGTCAAGTCAGGGCAAGGCAAATCCAGGCAAAGCAAATCTCGGCAAGACCAGGCAAGGCAAGGAGAACCCAGGCAAGGCAAGGCAATTTCATGCAATGCAAATCCAGGGAATGCCAGGCAAGGCAAGGCAAGTCAAGGTAAATCACAGCAAGGCAAGGCTAGGCAAATCCAGGCAAGGCAAGGAAATGCAAATCAAGGGAAGGTAAATCCAGTCAAAGCAAGGCAAGACAAATCCAGGCAAGGTAAATCAAGGCAAGGCAATGCAAATCCAGGCAAAGGAAATTCAGGCAAGGGAAGGCAAATTCAGGCAAAACAAATCGAGGCAAGGCAAATCCAGGCAAGGGAAGGCAAGGAAAATCCAAGGAAGGCAAATCCATGCAGGGCAAGGAAAGGCAAGGTAAATCCAGTCAATTCAAATTCAGGCAAAGCAAGGCTAATGCAGGCAAAGCAAATCTAGGCAAGGCAAGGCAAGGTAAGGCAAATCCAGGCAAGGCAAGACAAGGCAAGGCAAATCCAGGCGAGAAAAATCCAGGCAAGACAAGAGAAGGCAAATCCCGGCAAGGCCAATCCAGGCAAAACAAGGCAAGGCAAGTTAAATCCAGGCAAGGCAAACCAAGGCAAATGCTGGCAATGCAAATCCAGGTAAGGCAAGGCAAGGCAAGGCAAATCCAGGCAAGTCTAGTCAGGTCAAGGCTAATCAAGGCAAGGCAAGGGAAGGCAAATACAGCCAAGGCAAATCCAAGAAGCACAAGACAAGGAAATCCAGGCATGGCAAGGCAAGGGAAATCCACCGAAGGCAAATCCAGGCAATGCAATGCAAATCCAGGCAAGGCAAATCCAGGCAAGTAAAGGAAAGGAAAGGCAAATCCAGGCAAGGCAAGGCAACGCAAGGCAAGGTAAATCCAGGCAAGTCAAGGCAAGGCAAATCCAGGGAAAGCTAGAAAATACAAGTCAAGGAATAGCTAGACAAGGCAAGGCAAGGCAAATACAGGCAAGACAAATACAGGCATGGCAAAACAAGGTAAATACAGGCAAGGCAAGGCAAATTAAGGCAAGGCAAATTCAAGAAGCGCAAGGCAAGGAGAATCCAGGCATGGCAAGACAAAGGAAATCCATGGAAGTCAAATTCAGTCAAGACAAATCCGGGCAAGTCAAGGCAAGGAAATGCAAATCCAGGCAAGGCCAGGCAATGCAAGGCAAGGCAAATTTATGCAATGCAAATCCAGGGAATGCAAGGCAAGGCAAGGTAAATTCAGGCAAAGCAAGGCAAGGCAAATCCAGGGAAGGCAAGGAAATACAAGTCAAGGCCTGGCAAGAGAAGGCAAGGCAAGGCAAATACAGGCAAGGCAAGTACATGCAAGATAAATACAAGCAAGGCAAGACAAGGCAAGGCAAATCCATGAAGGGCAAATAAAAAGAAGCAAGGAATGGCAAATCAAGGCAAGGCAAATCCAGGCAACGTAAGGCAAGGCCAATCCAGGGAAGGCAAATTCAGCCAACTCAAGGTAAGGTAAATCTAGTCAAGGCAAATCCAGGCAAGGCAAAGCAAGACAAATCCAGGGAAGGCAAGGCAAGTAAAGGTAAGGCAAGGCAAGACAAGGAAAGGCAAATCCAGGGAAGGCATGGCAAAGCAAGGCAAATCCTTGGAAGGCAAGGCAAGGCAAGAAAAATCCAGGCAAGAGAAGGCAAGAGAAGACAACGCAAGGCAAATCCAGGCAAAACAAGACAATGCAAGGAAAAACAAGGGAAGGAAAATCTAGAAAAGTCAAGGCAAGGCAAAGGATGTAAAGGCAAATGCAGGCAAGGAAAGGCAAGGGAAGGCAAAGCAAGGCCAATCCAGGCAAGGCAAGGCAAAGCAATGCAAGGCAAATCCAGACAAGAAAAAACAAGGTAAGGAAAGAAAGGCAAATCCAAGCAAGTCAAGTCAAGGCAAGGCAAGGCAAGTGAAGGCATGGCAAATCCAGGCAAGTCAAGGCAAGGAAAATCCAGCCAAGGCAAGGCAAAGCAAGGCAAATCCAGGCAATGCAAGGCAACGGAAGGCAAGGCAAATCCAGTTAAGGCAAAGCAAATAAAAACAAGGCATATACAGACAAGAGAATGCAACACAAGGCCAGGCAAGGCTAATCCATGCAAGACAAGGCAAGGTAAATCCATGCAAGGCAAGGCAAGGCAAGGTAAGGCAAGGCTAATTCAGGCAACACAAGGCAAGGCAAGGCAAATCGAGGCAAGGCAAGGCAAGGCATATACAGGAAAGAGAAAGCAACGCAAGTCCAGACAAGGCTAATCAATGCAAGGCAAGTCAAGGCAATTCCATGCAAAGCAAAACAAGGTAAGTTAAGCCAAGGCAAATCCAGTCAATACAAGGCAAGGCAAGGCAAATCCAGGAAAGCCAAGGCAAGGCAAGGCAAAGCAAGGCAAGACAAGGCAAGACAAGGCAAGCAAGCAAGGTAAGGGAAAGATAGGCAAAACAAGGCAAGGCAGGCAAGGCAAGGCAAAGTAAATCCAGGCAAGGCAAGACAAGTCAAGGCAAAACAAGGCAAATCCAGGCAAGGAAAGGCCAGGGAGGGATAGGCAAGGCAAGGCAAAGAAAGACAAGGCAAGGCAAGGCAATGCAAATCCAGGCAAGAAAAAGCAAGGCAAGGCAAGAAAATTCAAATCCAGGCAAGGCAAGGCAAGGCAAAGCAAATCCAGGAAGGGCAAATGAACACAAGACAAGGAAAGACAAGGGACAAAAAAAAATCCAGGCAAGGCAAGCCAAGGGAAGGCAAGGCAAGGCAAGGCATGGCAAAGTCAGGCCAGGCAAAAGGAGGCAAAACAAGGCAAGGCAAATACAGGCAGAGAAAATTTAGGAAGGCAAACCAATGCAAATGCAGGGAAGGCAAGGAAGGCAAATCCAGGCAAGGCAAAGCAAGGCAAAGCAAGGCAAAACAAGGCAAGGCAAATCCAGGCAAGGCAAGGCAAGGCAAGGCAAGGTATAATACAAGGAAGGCAAGACATTACAAGTCAAGGCATATAAAGTCAAGGCAAGACCAGGCAAATACCGGCAAGGCAAATAAACATAAGGCAAAAAAAGCAAGAAAAATTCAGGCAAGGCAAATCCAGGCAAAGCAAGGCAAGGCAAATCCTGGCAAGACAAATCTAGACACGGCTAGGCAAGGCAAGGCAAGGCAAATATAGGCAAGGCCAATCCAGGCAACGCAAGGTAAGGCAAATCCAGGCAAGGCAAATCCAGGCAAGGCAATGCAAGGCAAATACAGGAAAGGCAAGGAAAGGCAAATCCAGGCAAAAGAAGGCAAGGCAAATCCAGGCAAGGAAAGGCAAATCCAGGCAAAAGAAGGCAAGGCAAATCCAGGCAAGGCAAGGCAAGTGAAGGTACGGCAAGGAAAGTCAAGGCAAGACAAATCCAGGCAAGGAAAAGGAAGACAAAGCAAGGCAAGGCAAATTCAGGCAATGCTAGGCAAGGCAAGGTAAGACAAGGCAAGGGAAGGCAAATCCATGGAAGGCAAGACAAGGCAAGGCAAGGAAAATCCAGGCAAGAAAATGAAAGGCTAGAGACGGAAAGCCAAATCCAGGTAAAGCAAGGCAAGGGAAGGCAAGGCAAGGCAAGGCAAATGAAAGCAAGAAAAGGCAAGTCAAAAATAGAAAAGGCAAGGCAAGACAAATTCAGGCAAGAATAAGCAAGGAAAGGCACGGAAAGGCAAATCCAGGCAATGCAAGGTAAGGCAAGTTCAGGCAAGACAAGTGAAGGAAAGGCAAGAGAAGGTAAATCCAGGCAAGGAAAGGCAAGTAAGGCAATGGAACACAAATGGAGGCAACGCAAGACAAGGCAAGGCAAGACAACGCAAGGCAAATTCTGGCAAGGCAAGTCAAGTCAAGGCAAAACAAGACAAGGCAAAGTCAGGAAAGACAAGTCAAGGCAATGGGCGGAAAAGCAAATCCAGGCAAGGCAAGGCAAGGGAAGGCAAGATAAGTCAAGGCAAGGCACATCCAGGCAAAGCAAGGCAAGGCAAGGAAAGGAAACGCAAATCCAATTATGTAAAGGCAAGGCAAAGCAAATCCAGGCAAGGCAAGGCAAGTGAAGGCAAGGCAAATCCAGGCAAGGCAAGGCAAGGCAAATCCAGGCAAGGAAAGTCCAGGAAAGGCAAGGCAAGGCAAATTCAGGCAAGGAAAATCCAGGAAAGGCACAGCAAGGCAGATCCAAGAAAGGCAATGCAAGGCGAGGCGAGGCAAGGCAATGCAAGGCAAGGCAAATCCAGGCAAGGTAAGGAAAAAGAAAGCAAGGAAAAGGAAGACATGACAAATCCAGGAAAGGCAAGGAAGGCATGGCAAATACAGGAAAGGGAATGCAAGGCAAGGCAAAGCAAGGCTAATCCATGCAAAGCAAGGCAAGGCAAATCCAGGCCAGGCAAGGGAAGGCAAAGAGCAAGGCAAGGCAAATCCAGGCAAGGTTAAGGAAAGGAAAGGCAAGGAAAAGGAAGGCATGGCCAATCCAGGGAAGGCAAGGCAATGCAAGGCTAATTCATGCAAAACAGGGCAAGGCAAATCCAGGCCAGGCAAAGTAAGGCAAGGCAAATCCAGACAATGCAAAGAAAAGCAAGGCAAGGCAATGCAACACAAATTCTGGAAAAACAAGGCAAGGCAAGGCAGGAAAATGCAAATCCAGACAAGGCAAATCCATGCAAGGCAAGGAAAGTCAAGGCAAAGCAAGGCAAGGCAAAGCAAAGCTAGGCAAGCCAGGCAAGTGCAAAACAGGCAAAACAAGGCAAGGCAAAACTAATCCAGTCACGGCAAGGCAAGGAAAATTAAGGTACATCCAGGGAAGACAAGGCAAGGCAAAGCAAGGTGAGGCAAGAAAAATCCAGGCAATGAAAGGCAAGGCAAGGCAAGGCAAAGCAAATCCAGGAAAGGCAAAAAAGGCAAGGTAAGGCAAACCCAGGCAAGGCAAGGCAAGGTAAGGCAAGTCATATCCAGGCAAGGCAAGGGAAAAGAAAAAAGGCAAAGCAAGGCAAATCCAGTCAAGGCAACGTAAGGCAAGGGATGTCAAGGCTAGGCAAATTTAGGCAATGCAAGGCAAGGCATGGCAAGGCAAATCCAGGAAAGGCAAGGCAAAGCAAGGCAAAACAAAGCAAATCCAGGCAAGTAAGGGCAAGGCAAGGCAAAGCAAGGCAAGGCAAGGCAAATCCAGGCATGGAAAGGCAAGGCAAAAGAAGGCAGGGCAAGGCAATTACAGTCAAGTCAAGGCAAGGCAAGGCAAGGCAATGCAAGGAAAGGCAAATCCAGGGAAGTCAAGGCGAGACAAGTCAAAGTTAGTCAAGGCAAGGCAAATCTAGGCATGGCAGGAAAAGGCAAGGCAATGCAAGCAAGGCAAGAAATATTTACATGAAGCAAGGCAAGGCAAGGCAAGGCAAAAACAGGCAAGGCAATGAACAGGCAATACAACACAAATCCAGACAAGGCAAGGCAAGTCAACAGGCAAGGCAAGACAAGGCAAGGCAAATCCAGGCAAGAAAAAGCAAGGCAAGGCAAGGAAATTCAAATTCAGGCAAGGCAAGTGAAGGCAAGGTAAATACAGGCAAGGAAAGCCAAGGGAAGGCAAGGCAAGGCAAATCCAGGCAAGGGAAGGAAAGGCAAAGAAAATCAAGGCAAGGCAAATCCAGGCAAGAAAAGGCAATGAAAGGCAAGGAAATTCAAATCCAGGCAAGGCGAGAAAAGGCAAGGCAAGGTATCTAAAGGCATTTAAAGGCATCCAAATGCAAGACAAGACAAGGCATCTAAAGGCATGTAAAGGAACCTAACGAGAACTCAATGCAAGGCAAAGCAAGACATCTAACGGCATGTAAAGGCATCTAAATGTAAGGAAAGGAAAGGCATCTTAAAGCATGTACAGGCATCTAAAGGCAAGGTAAGACAAAACAAGGTATCAAAAGGCATGTAAAGATATTGAAGGGCTAGGAAAGGCATCTGAAGGCATGTAAAGTCATCTGAAGGCAAAGCAAAAAAAAAAGGCAAAGCAAGGCAAGGCATCTAAAGACATTTAAATGCATTTAAGAACAAAGCAAGGCATGGGTAGGCATGTAAAGGCATCTAAATCAAGGCAAGGCAAGGCACAGGAAGGCAAGGCAAAGCAAGGGGAGGCATCTAAAGGCATGTAAAAGCATATAAGAAGAAAACAAGGCAAGGCAACATAAGGCATCGAGAGGCATGCAAAGACATCTAAAGTCAAGGCAAAGCAAAGTAGGGCATCTAAAGTCACATAAAGACATCTAAAGGAAGGGCAAGGCAGGGCAAGGCAAAGAAAGACGAGGCAAGGCATCTAAAGTCATAAAAAGGCACTTAAAAGCAAGAAAAGGCAAGAAAAGAAAAGGTTTGGCAAGGCAAGGCGTCTAAATGCATGTGAAAACATCTACAGGCAAGGCAAGGCAAGGGAACGGAAGACAAGACATTTAAAGGCAAGGCAAGGTATCTAAGAAAATGTAAAGGCCTCTAAAGGCAAGCAAGGCAAGGTATCTAAAAACATTTAAAGGTATCTAAACGCAAGGGAAGGCAAGTAGAGGCACGTAAAAGCATGTAAAGGCAGTGCAAGTCAAAGCAAGACAAGGCAAGACAAGGCATCTAAAGGCATGTAAAGTCATCTGAAAGCAAAGCTAAAAAGGCAAGGCAACTCAAGGCATGCAAAGGCATTTAAGAGGCATCTAAAGGTAAGGGAAGGCAATGCATGTATAGGCATGTAAAGGCTTATAAGTGAAGGCAAGGCAAGGCACAGAAAGGCAGGGCGAGGCAAGACTTCTAAAGGCATCAAAATACAAGGCAATGCGAAACAATGCATCTAAAGGCATGTCAAAGGATCTAAATGCAATGCAAGGCAAGGCAAAGCAAGGCAAGGCATCTAAAGGCATGTAAACGCATCTAAATGCAAGACAAGGCAAAGAATCTAAAGGCATGTAAAGGAACATAATGGGAACTCAATGCAAGGCAAAGCCAGACATCTAAAGTCAGGTAAAGGCATCTAAAGGTAAGGAAAGGAAAGGCATCTAAAGGTATGTAAAGGCATCCAAAGGCAAGGTAAGAACAAGTTATCTAAAGGCATATAAAGGTATCTAAGGGCAAGGAAAGTCAAGCAAGGGCATCTGAAAGCATGTAAAGGCATCTGAAGGAAAAGCAAAAAAGGCAATGCAAGGCAGGGCATTTAAAGGCATCTAAAGACAAGGCAAGGCATGAGTAGGCATGTAAACGCATCTAAATCAAGGCAAGGCAAGACACAGCAAGGCAAGACAAAGCAGGGCAAGGCATCTAAAGGCATGTAAAAGCATCTAAATGCAAGGCAAGGCAAGGTAAGGCATCTAGAGGCATGTAAAGACATCTAAATCAAGGCAAGGCAAAGAAAGGCATGGCATCCAAAGGCATGTAAAGGCATCTAAAACCAAGGCAAGCTAGGCAAGGCAAAGTATCTAACGGCATGTAAAGGCACCCAAATACAAGGCAAGGCAAGGCATCTAAAGGCATGTAAGGGAACCTAACGGAAACTCAATGCAAGGCAAAGCAAGACATCTAACGGCATGTAAGGACATCTAAACGTAAGGAAAGGCAAGGCATGTAAAGGCATCTAAAGGCAAGGTAAGACAAAACAAGGTATCTAAAGGCATGTAAAGTATCAAAGGACAAGGAAAGGCATCTGAAGGCATGTAAAGGAGTCTGAAGGCAAAGCAAAATAGGCAAAGCAAAGCAAGGCATCTAAAGACATTTAAATGCATCTAACAACAATGCAAGGCATGGGTAGGCATGTAAAGGCATCTACATCAAGGCAAGTCAAGGAACAGCAAGGCTAGGCATCTAAAGGTATGCAAAGGTATCTAAGGTAAAGGCAAGGCAAGTTAAGGCATCAAGAGGCATATAAAGGCATCTAAAGGCAAGGCAAGGCAAGGCAAGGCCTGTAAAGGCATGTAAAGGCATCTAAAGGCAAGGCAATGCCTGACATTTAAAGGCATGTAAGGCATCTAAAGTCAAGGCAAGTCAAGGCAAGGCAAAACAAGGCATCTAAAGGCATGTAAAGGCATCTGAAGTCAAGGCAGAACAAGACAAAGCAATGCCTCTACATGCATGTAAAGACATTTAAGGGCAAGGCAAGGCATCTAAAGGAATTTAAAGGCATCTAAAGGCAAGTCACAGCAAGGCAAGGAAAGGCATCTAACGGCATGTAAAGGCATCTAAAAGCAAAGTAATGCAAGGCATCTAAAGGCGTGGAAAGGCAACTAAACGCAATGCAAGGCAGGCAAGGCATCTGAAGACATTTAAATGCATCTGAAGACAAGGCAAGGCAAGGCAAACAATCTAAAGAAATGTAAAGGCATCTAAAGAAAAGGCAAGGCAAGACATCTAAAGGCATGTGAAGGCATCTAATGCCGAGGCAAGGCAAGGCAAAGCATGGCAGGCAAGGCATCTAAAGACATTAAAAGGCACCTAAAGGCAAGGAAAAGCAAAGAAGGAAAATGCTAGGCAAGGCAAGGCATCTAAATGCATGTGAAGGCATCTACAGGAAAGGCAAGGCAAGGGAATGGAAGGCCAGACATTTAAAGGCATCTAAAGGCAAGGCAAGGCATCTAAAAAAATGTGAAGGCATCTAAAGGCAAGGCATCTAAATCATTTAAAGACATCTAAAGGCAAGGAAAAGTATCTAGAGGCATGTAAAGGCAGGGCAAGTCAAAGCAAAACAAGGCATCCAAGGCATGTAAGGGCATCTGAAGGCAGCGCAAAAAGGCAAGGGAACTCAAGGCATGCAAAAGCATGTAAAGGCATTTAAAGGCATCTAAAGGCAAGGGAAGGCAATGCATGTATAGGCATATAAAGGCATATAAATGAAGGCAAGGCAAGGTACAGAAAGGCAAGGCAAGGCAAATCTTCTAAAGGCATCAAAAGGCAAGGCAAGGCAAGGAATCTAAATGCATGTAAAGGCATCTAAAGGTAAGGCAAGGAATCTAAAAGCATCTAAAAGCATCTAAAAACAAGGCAAAGATACAAGATGGCTGATCACAAACATCTTGGGATTGTAGCTCCCAGTGAAGGCGCAGAGAACGAGAGGACACCACACTTTCAGACAAATTTTTGTCGCTCACGGAGCAGAAGATTCCCAGTAGAGGAGACCCACGGGTTGCCATAGCGACTTTTGTGGCTGGAGCAGCAGTTTTGTTGGCACCTTGGTGCAGCAGCTTTTGGTGCAGGGTAAACGGGACTGGTTCCTCTTCTGACTGACGTTTGGAGCTCTGGGAAGGCAGAGTCGCCTATTACAGACTCAAGAAGAAAGCCAGACTGGAGATTCCCGGGCAGAAAAGCACCATCAGTCTTAATGCCACTGTTTTGGCTGGTGCAGTGTGTTGCTCATATTTCGGCCCTGGGAATTAACAACTTGGACGTCCACTCATAGACCTAATTTGAAAGTTTGTAATTACAAAGATGACAGGTGGATAAATTTACAATGATGGAAAGAAACCAGTGTAAATAGGCTGAGAATACTCAAAATCAGAATGCCTCTCCCTCTAAAGAGGATCACAGTTCCTCATCAACAAGGGAACAAGGCTTGATGGAGAACGAATGCATTCCATTGACACAATCAGGCTTCAGAAGATGGATAATAAGAAACTTCTGTGAGTTAAAAGAACATGTAGCCAAATGTAAAGAAACTAAAAACTTTGAAAAAAGGTTTGACGAAATCTTAATGAGAATAGACAATTTTGAGAGAAGTATAAGTTAATTAATGGAACTGAAGAATACAATATGTGAACTCCGAGAAGGATGCACAGGTTTAAACACTCGAATTTATCAAGCAGAATAAAGGATATCAGAGGTCGAAGACGAACTTAATGAAATAAAATGATAAAACAAATTAGAGAGAAAAGGATAAAAAGGAATGAACAAAGTCTCCAAGAAATGTGGGACTATGTGAAAAGACCTAATTTACGTTTGATAGGTGTACCTGAATGCGACCGAGAGAATGAATCCAAGCTGGGAAATATTCTTCAGGATATTATCCAGGAAAATTTTCGTAACCTAGAAAAGCAGGTCAATATTCAACCCCAGGTAATACAGAAAACACCACAAAGATATCCCTCAAGAAGAGCAACCCCAAGACACATAATTTTTAGATTCACCAGGGTTGAAACGAAGGAGAAAATACCAAGGGCAGCCAGAGAGAAAGATCAGGTTACCCACAAAGGGAAGCCTATCAGACTTAGCAGCCAATCTCTCAGCAGGAACTCTACAAGCCAGAAGAGAGTGGGGGCCGATATTCAACATCCTTAAAGAACAGAACTTTCAGCCCAGAATTTCATATCCAGCCTAACTAAGCTTCACAACTGAAGGAAAAATAAAATCTTTTATGAACAAGCAAGTACTCAGAGATTTTGTTACCACCAGGCCTGCTTTACAAGAGCTTCTGAAAGAAGCATTACACATAAAAAGAAACAACCAGTATTAGCCTTTCTAAAAATATACCAAAAAGTTAAGAGCATCAACATAAAGAAGAATTTACATCAATGAATAGATAAAACAGCCAGTTAACATCAAATGGCAGTAACCCTAAATTTAAATAGACTAAATCCCCCAATCAAAAGATACAGCCAAAACCCAAAGATATGCTACATCCAGACCCATTTCACATGCAAGAATACATAAAGACTCAAAACAAAGGGATGGAGAAAGATTTACCAACCAGATGGAGCAAAAATAAATAAATAAATAAAAGCAGAAGTTGCAATTCTCGCATCTGATAAAATAGATTTTAAAGCAACAAAGATATAGTGGAAAAAGGATCAATGCAACAATAAGAGCTAACGATTCTAACACCCAGATACATAGAGACTTAGAATCAATGAGACAGAAAATTAATAAGGATATCCAGAACTTGAACTCAGATTCGGAACAAGTAAACTTAATAAATATTTATAGAGCTCTCCACTTTAAATATACAAAATATACATTCTTGTCAATACCACATAACACCTACTCACAGATTTAAACGAAATATTGATTGGCCATTATTAATACCCATTTTTTTTAGAATAAAGCAACGTTTCCATTCTCTCTCCCTCTTTTTTTCTCTTTCTTCCTCTCCTTCACTCCTTTTTTTCTTTCCTTCTATAAATAAATAAATAAATAAAGCAAGGAAAAGCATCTAAAGGCATGGAAAGGCATCTAAAGGCATGAAAAGGCATCTAAAGGCAAGGTAAGACAAGACAAGCCATGTACAGGCTTCTAAAGGCAAGGCAAGGCAAGGCATCTGAACACATGGAAAGGAATCTAAAGGCGAGGCAGGGCAAGGCAAGGCAATGCATCCAAAAACAGGTAAAGGCATCTCAAGGCAGGGCAAGTCAAAGCAAGAAAAGGCAAGGCAAGACATCTAAAGGCATGTAAAGGCAACTAAAGAAATGGTAATGCAAGGCAAAACATCTAAAAATGTTTAAGGGCATCTAAAGGCAAGGCAAGGACAGGCTAGACTAGGCAAGAAACGGCAAGGTATCTAAAGGCCTGTAAAGGCATCCAAAGGCAGGACAAGTCAAAACAAGACAAGGCAAGGCAAGGCACCTAAAGGCATGTAAAGGTATTGAAAGGTAAGGCAAGGAATTTAAAAGCATATAAAAGGATCTAAAGGCAAAGCAAAACATGGCAAGGCATCTAAAGGCATAAAAAGACATCTAGAGGCAAGGCAAGGCAAGGCATGTAAAGGCATCTAAAGGCAAAGCAAAGCAAGGCAAGTAATCTAAAGGCATACAAAGGCATCTAAAGGCACTGTAAGGCAAAAAAGGCATCTAAAGGATGTAAAGGTGTATAAAGCCATCTAAAGGCAAGGCAAGGCATCTAAAGTCATGTAAAATCATCTAGAGGCAGGGCAAGTCAAAGCAAGACAAGGCAAGGCAAGGCACCTAAAAGCATGTAAAGGCATCTAAAGGCAAGCATCTAAAGGCTTGTAAAGGCATCTAAAGGCAAGGCAAAAAATCTAAAAGCATATAAAACATCTAAAGACAAAGCAAGGCAAGGCAAGGCATCTAAAGGCATGAAAAGACATCTAAAGGCAAAACAAGAGAAGTCAAGGCATGCAAAGGCATATAAAGGCAAGGAAAGAAAAGGAAAAGAAAGGAAAGTCATCTAAGGGCATGCAAAGGCATTTAAAGACAAGGTAAGGAAAGGCAAGACATATAAAAATGTAAAGGCATATAAAGGCAAAGCAAGGCATCCGAAGTCATATAAAGCATCTAGAGGCAGGGCAAGTCAAAGCAAGACAAGGCAAGGCAAGGCATCTAAAGGCATGTAAAGGCATCTATATGAAAGGCAAGGCAAGGCATCCAAAGGCATGTATAGGCATCTGAAAGCAAGGCAAGCTAGGCAAGACTAGGCAAGGCAAGGCAAGGAATCTAAAGGCATGTAAAGGCATCTAAATGCAAGGCAAGGCATCCAAAGGCATGTAAAGAAACCTAATGGGAACTCAATGCAAGACAAAGCAAGACATCTAAAGGCATGTAAAGGCATCTAAAGGTAAGGAAAGGCAAGGCATCTTAAGGCATGTAAAGGCATCTAAAGGCAAGGCAAGGAAAGGCATCTAAAGGCGTGTTAAGGCATCTAAAGGCAAGGCAAGACAAAACAAGGTATCTAAAGGCATGTAAAGGTATCTAATGGCAAGGAAAGGTATCTGAAGGCAAGTAAAGGTATCTGAAGGCAAAAAAAAAAGGCAAAGCAAGGCAAGGCAAAGTAAGGCATCTAAAGACATTTAAAGGCATCTAAAGGCAAGGCAAGGCATGTGTAGGCATGTAAACGCATCTCAATCAAGGCAAGGCACAGCAAGGCAAGACAAAGCAAGGCAAGGCATCTAAAGGCATGTAAAGGCATATAAAATAAAGGCAAGACAAGGCAAGGTAAGGCATCGAGAGGCATGTAAAGGCATCTAAAGGCAAGGCAAGGCATCCAAATGCATGTAAAGGCATCTAAAAGCAAGGCAAGCTAGGCAAGGCTAGGCAAGACAAGGCAAGGAATCTAAAGGCATGTAAATGAACCTAACGGGAACTCAATGCAAGGCAAAGCAAGACATCTAAAGGCAAGGCATCTAAACACATGGAAAGGAATCTAAAGGCGAGGCAGGGCAAGGCAAGGCAATGCATCCAAAAACAGGTAAAGGCATCTAAAAGCAGGGCAAGTCAAAGCAGGAAAAGGCAAGGCAAGACATCTAAAGGCATGTAAAGGCAACTAAAGAAATGGTAATGCAAGGCAAAACATCTAAAAATGTTTAAAGGCATCTAAAGGCAAGGCAAGGCCAGGCTAGACTAGGCAAGAAACGGCAAGGTATCTAAAGGCCTGTAAAGGCATCCAAAGGCAGGACAAGTCAAAACAAGGTAAGACAAGACAATGTATCTAAAGGCATGTAAAGCTATCTAAGGGCAAGAAAAGGCATCTGAAGGCATGTGAAAGTATCTGAAGGCTAAGCAAAAAAAGGCAAGGCAAGGCATCTAAAAAATGTAAAGGCATATAAAGGCATCTAAAGGCATGGAAAGGCATATAAAGGCAAGGCATGGGAAGGCAAGGGAAGGCATGTAAAGGCATCTAAAGGCAAGGCAAGGCAAGGCATCTGAAAACATTTAAAGGCATCTAGAGGCATGTAAAAGCATGTAAAGTCAGGGCAAGTCAAAGCAAGACAAGGCAAGACAAGAGAAGACATCCAAAAACATGTAAAGGCATCTGAAGGCAAAGCAAAAAAAGGCAAGGCAACTCAAGGCATGCAAAGGCATTTAAAGGTATTTAAAGGCACCTAAAGGCAAGGGAAGGCAATGCATGTATAGACATATAAATAAAGGCAATGCAAGGCACAGAAAGGTAAGGCAAGGCAAGGCTTCTAAAGGCATCAAGAGGCAAGGCAGGGCGAAACAATGCATCTAAAGGCATGTAAAAGCATCTAAACACAAGGCAAGGCAAGGCAAAGCAAGGCAAGGCATCTAAAGGCATGTAAAAACATCTAAAGGCAAGGCAAGCCAAGGCAAAGCAAGGCAAGGCAAGGCATTTAAGGGCATAGAATGGCATCTAAATGCAAGGCAAGGCAAGGCAAAGCAAGGCCTCAAAAGGTATGTGAAGACATCTAAAGGCTGGTTCAGGCAAGGCAAGTCATCTAAAGGCATGTAAAGGTATCTAAAGATAAGGAAAGGAATCTAAAAGCATGTAAAAGCATCTAAAGGCAAGGCAAGGCATCTAAAGGCACGAAAAGGCATATAAAGGCAAGGCATGGTAAGGCAAGGGAAGGCATGTAAAGGCATCTAAAGGCAAGGCAAGGCAAGTCACAGCAAGGCAAGGCAAGGCAAAGCATCTAAACGCATGGAAAGGAATCTAAAGGCAATGCAGGGCAAGGCAATGCAATGCATCCAAAAACATGTAAAGGCATCTAAAGGCAGGGCAAGTCAAAGCAAGACAAGGCAAGGCAAGACATCCAAAGGCATGTAAAGGCAACTAAAGGTAAGGCAAGGCAAGGCAAGGCAAAGCAAGGCATCCAAAAAAATGCAAAGCTATCTAAAGGCAAGTCAAGTGAAGGCAAGTCTCAACAAGGCAAGGCAAGGCAAGACATTTAAAGACATGTATAGGTATCTACAGGAAAGACAGAGCAAGGCAAGGAAATTCATCTGAAAGCATGTTAAGGCATCTAAAGGCAAGGCAAGGCAAAGCAAGTCACAGAAAGGCAAGGCAAGGCAAGGCATTTAAATGCATGGAAAGGAATCTAAAGGTGAGGCAGGGCAAGGCAAGGCAATGCATCCAAAAACATGTGAAGGCATCTAAAGGCAGGGCAAGTCAAAGCAGGGCAAGTCAAAGCAAGTCAAGGCAAGGCAAGACATCTAAAGGCACGTAAAGGCAACTAAAGGCATGGTAATGCAAGGCAAAACATCTAAAAATTTCTAAACGCAAGGCAAGACTAGGCAAGGCAAGGCAAGGCTAGGCAAGGCAAGGCTAGGCAAGGCTAGGCAAGGCAAGGAATCTAAAGGCCTGTAAAGGCATCCACAGGCAGGACAAGTCAAAACATGACAAGGCAAGGCAAGCCATCTAAAGGCATGTAAAGGCAACAAAAGGCAAGGCAAGAAATCTAAAAGCATATAAAATAATCTAAAGGCGAAGAAAAACATGGCTAGGCATCTAAAGGCATGAAAAGACATCTAAAGGCAAGGCAAGGCATCTCAAGTCATGTAAAAGCATCTAAAGGCAAAGCAAGTCAAAGCAAGACAAGGCAAGGTGGGGCATCTAAAGGCATGTAAAGGCATCTAAAGGCAATGCTAGCCAAGGCAAGGCAAGGCAAGGCATCCAAAGGCATGCAAAGGCAAGTAAAGGCAAGGCAAGGCAAGAAGAAAACATAAAGACATGTAAAGGCATCTAAAGACAAGACAAGAGAAGGCTAGGCATCTGAAAGCATGTAAAAGTATCTAAAAGCAAGGAAAAACAAGGAAAGGCATCTGCAGGCATGTAAAGGCACCTGAAGGCAAAGCAAAAAAAGGCAAGGCAAGAAAAGGCATCTAAAGACATTTAAAGGCATCTAAAGGCAAGGCAAGGCATGAGTAGGCATGTAAAGGCATCTAAATCAAGGCAAGGCAAGGCACAGCAAAGCAAGGCATCTAAAGGCATGTGAAGGCATCTAAAGTAAAGGCATCTAAAGTAAAGGCAAGGCAAGTTAAGGCAACGAGAGGCATCTAAAGGCAAGGCAAAGCAAGGCAAGGCCTGTAAAAGCCATAAAGGCATCTAAAGGCAAGGCAACACCTGGCATATAAAGATATGTAAATGCATCTAAAGTCAAGGCAAGGCAATTCAACAAGTGGCGTCTAAAGACATGTAAAGACCTCGAAAGGCAAGGCAAGGCAAGGCATCTAAAGGCATGTAAAGGCATCTAAAGAAAAAGCAAGGAAAGGCAAGTTAAGGTATATAGAGGCATGCAAAGGCATCTCAAAACAAGGCAAGGCAAGGCCAGGATTGTCATGGCAAGGCCTATGAAGGCACATAAAGGCATCTAAACACAAGGCAATGCCTGGAATCTTAAGGCATTAAAGGCATCTAAAGTTAAGGCAAGGCAATTCAAGAAGATTATGTCTAAAGGCATGTAAAGGCCTCTAAAGGCTAGGCAAGGCAAGGCTAGTCATTTTAAAAAATGTAAAGGCATCTAAAGTCAATGCAAGTGAAGTCAAGCTAAGGCATCTAATGACATGTAAAGCCATCTAAAGGCAAGGCAAGGCAAGACTAGGCAGGCAAGGCAAAGCATCTATAGGCATGTAAAGGTATCTAAAGTAAAGGCAAGGCAAGGCAAGGTAAGGCATCTAGAGGCATGTAAAGACATCTAAAGACAAGACAAGCACGGCAAGACTAGGCAACGCAAGGCAAGGCATCCAAAGGCATGTAAAGACATCTAAATGCAAGGCAAGGCAAAGCCTCTAGAGGCATGTAAATAAACCTAACGGGAACTCAATGCAAGGCAAAGAAAGACATCTAAAGGCATCTAAAGGTAAAAAATAGCAGGGCACATAAAGGCATGTAAAGGCATCTAAAGGCAAGGCAAGGCATCTAAAAATGTAAAGGCATCTAAAGAAAAGGCATGGAAATTTATCTAAAAACATTTAAAGGCCTCTAAAGGCAAGGCAAGGCATCTAGAGCCATGTTAATGCATCTAAAGGCGGGGCAAGTCAAAGCAAGAAAAGGGAAGGCAAGGCATTGAAAAACATGTAAAGGTATCTGAAGGCAAAGCAAAAAAAGGCAAGGCAACTCAAGGTAAGGCATTTAAAAGCATCTAAAGGCAAGGGAAGGCAATGCATGTATAGGCATGTAAAGGCATATAAATCAAGGTAAGGCAAGGCACAGAAAGGCAAGTCAAGTCAACGCATCAAAAGGCATGTAAAGGCAAGACAGCGCATCTAAATGCATGTAAAAGCATCTAAAGGCAAGTTAAGGCAAGGCAAGGCGTCTAAAGGCATGTAAGGCATCTAAAGGCAAGGCAGAGCCAGACAAGGCAATGCCTCTAAATGCATGTAAAGACATTTAAGGACAAGGCAAGGCATCTAAAGGAATTTATAGGCATCTAAAAGCAAGTCACAGCAAGGCAAGTAAAGGAATCTAATGGCATGTAAAGGCATCTAAAAGCAAAGCAAGGCAAAACAAGGCAAGGCATCTAAAGGTGTGGAAAGGCATCTAAACGCAATGCAAGGCAGGTAAGGCATCTGAAGGTAGGTAAATGCATCTGAAGGCAAGTCAATGCAAGGCAAACAATCTAAAGGCATATAAAGGCATCTAAAGACAAGGCAAGGCAAGGCATCTAAAGGCATGCAAAGGCATCTAAAGTCAAGGCAAGGCAAGGCATCTAAAGGCATGCAAAGGCATCTAAAGTCAAGGCAAGGCAAGGTAAGGCATCTAAAGGCACCTAAAGGCATTTAAAGGAAGGGCAAGGCAAGGGATGGCAATGCATGTAAAGAAATATAAAGACAAGGCAAGGCAAATTAAGGCAAGGCAAGGCAAGGCAAGGCAAGGCGTTTAAAGGCATATAAAGGCATCTAAAAAACATGGCAAGGCAAGGCATCTAAAGGCATGTAAAGGCATTTCACGGCGTGACAATGCAAGGCAAAGCATGGCAGGCAAGGCAAGTCATCTAAAGGCATAAAAAGGTACCTAAGGTCAAGGAAAAGCCAAAAAAGAAAAGGCTAGACAAGGCAAGGCATCTAAATGCACGTGAAGGCATGTATAGGCAAGGCAAGGCATCTAAAAAATGTAAAGGCATATAAGACAAGGCAAGGCATCTAAAAACATGTATCAGCATCTAAAGGCAAGGCATCTAGAGTCATGTAAAAGCATCTAAAGGCAGGGAAAGTCAAAACAAGACAATTTAAGGCAAGGCATTCAAAGGCATGTAAAGGCATCTGAAGGCAAAGCAAAAAAAAAAATGGAAGGCAACTCAAGGCATGCAAAGGCATGTAAAGGCATCTAAAGACAAGGGAAGACAATGCATTTTAAGGCATATAAATGAAGGCAAGGCAAGGCAAATCTTCTAAAGGCATCAAAAGGCAAGGCAAGGCAAGGCAAAACAATGTATCTGAAGGTATGTAAAAGCCTCTAAATGCAAGGCAAGGCAAGGCATCTAAAGGCATGTAAAGGCATCTAATGGTAGGGCAAGGAATCTAAAAGCATATAAAAGCATCTAAACGCAAAGCAAAGCAAGGCAAGGCATCTAAAGGCATGAAAAGTCATCTAAAGGCAAGGCAAGGCAAGTCATGTAAAGGCATCTAGAGGCAAGGCAAGGCATCTAAAAGCATGGAAAGGAATCTAAAGGCAAGACAGGGCAATGCAAGGCAATGCTTCCAACAACATGTAAAGGTATCTAACGGCAGGGCAATGTCAAAGCAACACAAGGCAAGGCAAGACATCTAAAGGCATGTAAAGGCACCTAAAGACAAGGTAATGCAAGGCAAAATATCTAAAAAATTTAGAGGCATCTAAAGGCAAGGCAAGATTAGGCAAGGCAAGGCAAGGCATCTAAAGGCCTGTAAAGCATTCAAAGGCAGGACAAGTCAAAACAAGACAAGGCAAGGCAAGACATCTAAAGGCATGTAAAGGCATCAAAAGGCAAGGGAAGGAATCTAAAAGCATATAAAAGCATCTAAAAACAAAGCAAAACAAGGCAAGGCATCTAAAGCCATGAAAAAAATCCAAAGGCAAGGCAAGGCAAGGCACGTCACATAAAGGCATCTAAAGGCAAGGCAAGTCATCTAAAGGCATGCAAAGGCATCTAAAGGCAAGGCAAGGAATCCAAAGGCATGCAAAGGCAAGTAAAGGCAAGGCAAGGCAAGAAAAAAACATAAAGGCATGTAAAGGCATCTAAAGACAAGGCAAGAGAAGGCAAAGCATCTAAAGGCATTTAAAGGTATCTAAAAGCAAGGAAAAACAAGGAAAGGCATCTGAAGTCATGTAAAGGCATCTGAAGGCAAAGCAAACAAGGCAAGGCAAGGAAAGGCATCTAAAGACATTTAAAGCCATCTAAAGGCAAGGCAAGGCATGGATAGGCATGTAAAATCATCTAAATCAAGGCAAGGCAAAGCAAGGCAAGGCATCTAAAGGCATCTGAAGGCATCTAAAGTGAAGGCAAGGCAAGTTAAGGCATCGAGAGGCATGTAAAGGCATCTAAAGGCAAGGAAAGGCAAGGCTGTTAAGGCAAGGCCTGTAAAGACATGTAAAGGCATCTAAAGGCAAGGAAAGGCAAGGCTGTTAAGGCAAGGCCTGTAAAGACATGTAAAGGCATCTAAAGGCAAGGAAACAGCTGTCATCTAAAGGCATGTAAAGGCATCTAAGGTCAAGGCAAGGCAATTCAAAAAGAGGCGTCTAAAGGCATGTAAAAACATCTAAAGTCAAGGCAAGAAAAGGTAAGGTAAGGTATCTAGAGGCATGTAAAGGCATATAAAGGCAAGGGGAGGCATAGCAAGGCTAGTCAAGGCAAGGCCTGTGAAGGCATATAAAGGCATCTAAATGTAAGACAAGGTCTGTCATCTAAAGGCATGTAAAGTTATATAAAATCAAGGCAAGTCAATTAAATAAGAGGCCTCTAAAGGCATGTAAAGGCCTCTAAAGGCAAAGAAAGGCATGGAAAGGCATTTAAAAAATGTCAAGGCATGTAAAGTCAACGCAAGTGAAGACAAGCTAAGGCATCTAATGGCATATAAAGCCATCTAAAGGCAAGCAAGGCAAGTCTAGGCAGGGCAAGGCAAGGCATCTAAAGGCATCTAAAGTAAAGACAAGGCATCCAAAGGCATGTAAAGGCATCTAAATGCAAGGCAAGGCAAGACCTCTAAAGGCATGTAAAGGAACCTAACAGAAACTCAATGCAAGGCAAAGCAAAACATCTAAAGACATCTAAACGTAAGAAAGGCAAGGCATCTAAAGGCATCTAAAGGCAAGGCAAGACATCTAAAAAAATAAAAAACATCTAAAGGCAAGGCAAGGTAATTCATCGAAAAACATGTAAAGGCCTCTAAAGGCAAGCAAGACATCTACAGCAATGTTAATGCATCTAAATGCAGGGCAAGTCAAAGCAAAAAAAGGCAAGGCAGACTCAAGATGGCATGGTGAGAACAACCCAGGATTGAAGCTCTCGGTGAATGGGTGGAGAGTGAGTCAGGGCCGCATTTCCAGATAAATCTTTGTTGCCCACAGAACGGGGAAATTCCCAGGTATAAAAGAGACATGGGACGCCAGGCAGAGGTTTTGGCTGGTGCAGCCAGCAGCCGGCGCAGCCAGCGGCCGGTGTTGTAGCGCAGTGGCGCTCCACAGCACTCCGCACAAAGCGCACTGGTCCGGGTGCCCTGTTGAACTGGCAATCTGAGACTTGAGAGAACAGATTGGCATATCTATCTGACTGAACAGGACTTGGACAGTGAGCCAGGCCAGGAGATTCCAGGGAAAAGACGTTTGGGGTAGTGCAGTGGGACAAACAAAACGGTGATACCAAACGCTCTGGGTGGAGAGATTCACTGCGGGCACAGCTGAACCCAGGATGGTGCAGCTCAGTGGAAAAGGAGCGTCCGCCATTACTGAGGCAATCCGCCCCTACTAAGGTACACACCCATTGCTGACAGAGCCGGCTGTTGCCGAGGAAACCCGCCACAACAGGAAGACTCCATGGCAGGGCGTAGCCCATGGCAGCAGGGCAGAAACTGCAGCAGCAGGGCAGAGCCTGCAGCAACAGGGCGAACCTCACACCAGCAGGACGGAGCCTCGACAGGCAAATAGTGACTAGACTAACACCTAGCTGGGCAGGACAGTGCAACAGACACTCCCAAAGAAAGCCCCAACCCCCGAGACAGAGCATCTGAGAAAAAAAGGGTTTTTTTAAATGAGTTCTGCTGCAGCACAATTAAACGCAGCAGCCTAACAGCACTGAATGAACAACATAGCTCACAGCTCAGCACTTGAGCTCCTATAAAGAACAGACTGTCTCCTCAAGCAGCTCCCTGACTCCTCTATATCCAAAACAATAACATTTGGCAGGCATCATTCTGGAACAAAGATAGCAGAAAAAGAAACATCCCTCACTGTTCCACAGCTGCTATAGGTGCACCCCAGACAAGCAGGGCCTGGAGTGGACCTCAGCAGTTGTACAGTGGAGGGAATAGACTGGTAAAAACAAAAACAAGCAACAGAAATAAATCATCATCAACAATCTGGGCGTCCACTCAGAGACCCAATCGAAAAGTCAGCAAATGCTCAGATATCAGGTGGATAAATCCACAAAGATGGGAAGAAAACAGTGCAAAAAGTAAGAAAACACCTGAAACCAGAACACCTCGCCTACTAGAAAGGACCAAACTCCTCACCAGCAAAGGAACGAAGCTGGGCGGAGAATGAGTGTGATGAAATGAAGAAATTAGACTTCAGAAGGTGGATAATGAGAACCTTTTGTAAGCTAAAAGAACATGTGTTAAATAAATGCAGAGAAACAAAGAACCTTGAAAAAAGATGTGAAAAAATATTCTAGGAAATGATAAAAGGAATGGATAATTTAGAGAGGAATATGAATGAATTAAAGGAGCTGAAAAACACAATACGAGTACTTCGAGAAGCATGCACAAGTTTCAACAGTCGAATTGACTAAGCAGAAGAAAGAATATCAGAAGTCGAAGATCAACTCAATAAAATATAACGAGAAAACAATATCAGAGAAAAAAGGGCAAAAAAATGAACAAAGTCTCCAAGAAAAGTGGAACTATGTGAAGAGACCTAACGTACGTTTGATAGGCTTACCAGAATGTGACGAAAAGAATGAATCCAAGCTGGAAAGTACTCTTCAGGACATTATCCAGGAAAATTTCCCCCACCTAGCAAGACAGGCCAACACTCAAATGCAGGAAATACAGAGAACACCACAAAGATATTCCACAAGAAGAAGAACCCCAAGGCACATAATCGTCAGATTCAACAAGGTTGAAATAAAGGAGAAAATACTAAGGGCAGCCAGAGAGAAAGGCTGGGTCACCCACAAAGGGAAGTCCATCAGACTCACAGCAGATCTCTCGGCAGAAACACTACAAGCTAAAAGAGAGTGGGGGCCAATATTCAACATCCTTAAAGAAAAAAAATTTCAACACAGAATTTCATATCCAGCCAAACTGAGCTTCATAAATATAGGAAAAATAAAATTCTTCGCGAACAAGCAAGTACTCAGAGAGTTTGTCACCATCAGGCCTGCTTTACAAGAGCTCCTGAAAGAGGCACTACACATATAAAAAAACAATCAGTACCAGCTATTCAAAAATCACACTAAATGCTAAAGAGCATCAACATAATGAAGAATCTACAGCAACTAATAGGCAAAAGAGCCAGCTAGCATCAAAATGTCAGTATCAAATTCACACATAACAATATTAACCCTAAATGTAAATGGACTAAATGCACCAATCAAAAGACACAGACTGGCAAATTGGATAAAAATTCAAACCCCATGAGTGTGCTGTATCCAGAAAACCCATCTCACATGCAAGGATACACAAAGGCTCAAAATAAAGGATGGAGGAAGATTTACCAAGCAATTGCAGAGCAAAAATAAGCAGGAGTTGCAATTCTCGTCTCTGATAAAATAGACTTTAAAGAAACAAAGACAAAAAGAGACAAAGAAGGCCATTACATAATGGTAAAAGGATTAATACAACAAGAAGAGCTAACGATCCTAAACATATATAGACCCAATACATAAGCATCCAGATACATAAGGCAAGTTCTTAATGACTTACAAAGAGACTTAGACTCCCACACAGTAATAGTGGGAGACTTTAACACTCCACTGTCAATATTAGACAGATCAACCAAACAGAAAATTAACAAGGATATCCAGGCCTTGAACTCACACCTGGAGCAAACACATCTGATAGACATTTACAGAACTCTCCACCCCAAATCCACAAAATATACATTCTTCTCAGCACCACATCACACCTACTCTAAAATTGACCACATAATTGGAAGTAAAGCACTCCTCAGCAAATGCAAAACAACGGAAATCATAACAAACAGTCTCTCAGACCATAGTTAAATCAAGTTAGAACTCAGAATTCAGAAACCAACCCAGAACCGCACAGCTTCATGGAAACTGAACAACTGGCTCTTGAATGTTGACTGGGTAAACAATGAAATGAAGCAGAAATAAAGAAGTTCTTCGAAACCAATGAGAACAAAGACACAACATGCCAGAATCTCTGGGACACATTTAAAGCAGTCTCTAGAGGAAAATATGTAGCAATAAGTTCCCATATGAGGAGAATGGAGAGATCCAAAATGGACACCCTATTATCAAAATTGAAAGAGCTAGAGGAGCAGGATCAAAAAGTTCAAAACCTAGCAGAAGACAAGAAATAACTAAGATCAGAGCTGAAATAAAGCAGATAGACACACGGAAAACCCTTCAAAAAATCAATAAATCCAAGTGTTGGTTTTTTGAAAAGATCAACAAAATAGACAAACCACTAGCCAGATTGATTAAAAAGAAAAGAGAGAACAAATACATGCAATAAAAAATGATAAAGGAGAAATCACCACAGATTCCACAGAAATTCAAACCATCATCAGAGAATATTACAAACAACTCTATGCACACAAACTAGTAAACCTGGAAGAAATGGATAAATTTCTCTTCTCCGGTGTGCTCCCAAGCCTAAACCAGGAGGAAGCTGAAACTATGAATAGACCAATAACGAGGTCAGAAGTCGAGGCACCAATTAAAAGCGTACCACACAAAAAAAGCCCAGGTCCAGATGGTTTCACAGCCAAATTCTACCAGACACACAAAGAGGAGCTGGTACCATTCCTTCTGAAACTATTCCAAATAATCTGAAAAAAGGGAATCCTTCCCAAATCATTTTATGAGACCAACATCATTCTGATACCAAAACCCGGCAGGGACTCAACAAGAAAAGAAAACATCAGGCCAATATCCATGATGAACATAGATGCAAAAATTTTCAATAAGATATTGGCAAGCTGATTGCAACAGCAAATTAGAAAACTTATCCATCATGATCAGGTAGGATTCATCCCGGGGATGCAAGGCTGGTTCAACATACCCAAGTCTATAAACGTAATTCACCACATAAACAGAACCAAAAACAAAAACTACATGATTATCTCAATTGACACAGAGAAGGCATTCGACAAAATTCAACAGCCCTTTATGCTAAATCCCTCAATAAACTCGGTATTGATGGAACGTATTTCAAAGTAATAAAAGCTATTTACAACAAACCAACAGCCAATATCATACTGAATGGGAAAAACTGGAAGCATTCCCTTTGAAATCTGGCACTAGACAAGGATGCCCTCTTTCACCACTCCTATTCAATATAGTACTGGAAGTTCTAGCCAGAGCAATCAGGCAAGAAAAAGAAATAAAGAGTATTCAAATAGGAAAGGTGGAAGCCAAATTGTCTCTATTTGCAGACGACATGATAGTATACCTAGAAGACCCCATCTCCTCAGTCCAAAAACTCCTGAAGCTGATAAGCAAATTCAGCAAAGTCTCAGGATATAAAATCAATGTGCAAAAATCACAAGCATTCCTATACACCAATAACAGACATAAAGAAAGCCAAATCAAGAACGAACTGCCATTCACAACTGCTACAAAAAGAATAAAATACATAGGAATACAACTCACAAGGAATGGAAGAGACGTCTTCAAGGAAAACTACAGACCACTGCTCAACAAAATAAGAGAGGACACAAACAGATGGAGAAACATTCCATGTTCATGGTTAGGAAAAATTAATATCGTGAAAATGACTATACTGCCCAAAGTAATTTACAGAATCAACGCTATCCCCATCAAGCTACCATTGACTTTCTTCACAGAACTGGAAAAAACCACCATGAACTCCATATGGAACCAAAAGAGAGCCCGCATAGCCAAGTCAATTCTAAGCAAAAAGAACACAGTGGGGGGCATCACACTACCGGATTTCAAACTATACTACAAGGCTACAGTAATCAAAACAGCATGGTACTGGTACCAAAACAGAGATATAGACCAATGGAACAGAACAGAGGCATCAGAGGAAACACAACATATCTACAACCATACAATCTTTGATAAATCTGACAAAAACAAGCAATGGGGAAAAAATATCCTGTTTAATAAATGGGGTTGGGATAACTGGAGAGCCATGTATAGAAAGCAGAAACTGGACCCCTTCCTGACACCTTACACTAAAATTAACTCCAGATGGATTAAAGACTTAAACATATGACCTGGCACCATAAAAACCCTAGAAGGAAATCTAGGCAAAACCATCCAGAACATAGTAGTAGGTAAAAACTTCATGAACAAAACACCAAAAGCATTGGCAACAAGAGCCAAAATAGACAAATGGGACCTAATCAAACTCCACAGCTTCTGCACCTCAAAAGAAATAGTCACTAGAGTGAATCGGCAACCAACAGAATGAGGAAATATTTTTGCAGTTTACTCATCTGACAAAGGGCTGATATCCAGAAATTACAAAGAACTCAAACAGATTTACAGGAATAAAACGAACAAGCCCATTCAAAAATGGGCAAAGGATATGAACAGACACTTTACAAAAGAAGACATATATGAGGCCAACAATCATATGAAAAAATGCTCATCATCACTGGTCATCAAAGAGATGCAAATCAAAACCACATTGAGATACCATCTCACGCCAGTTAGAATGGCAATCATTTAAAAATCTGGAGACAATAGATGCTGGAGAGGATGTGGAGAAAAAGCAACACTTTTACACTGTTGGTGGGAGTGTAAATTAGTTCAACCATTGTGGAAGACAGTGTGGCGATTCCTCAAGGCCTTGGAATTAGAAATTCCATTTGACCCAGCAATCCCATTACTGGGTATACATCCAAAGGACTATAAATAGTTCTACTATAAGGACACATGCACACGAATGTTCATTGCAGCACTGTTTACAATAGCAAAGATCTGGTATCAACCCAAATGCCCATTGATGATAGACTGAATTGGGAAAATGTGGCACATATACACCATGGAATATTATGCAGCAATCAGAAATGTTGAGTTCTTGTCGTTTGTAGGAACATGGATGAATCTGGAGAACATCATTCTCAGCAAACCGACACAAGAACAAAAGATGAAATACCGCATATCCTCACTCATAGGCAGGTGTTAAAAATGAGAACACATGGACTCAGGGAGGGGAGTACTAAACACTGGGATCTATTGGGTGAAAAGGCGGAGGGCCAGCATGGGGTGGGGGAGCTGGGTGGGGATAGCCTGGGGAGAAATGCCAAATGTGAATAATGGGGAGAAAGGAAGGAAAACACACTGCCATGTGTGTACCTATGCGACTGTCTCGCATGTTCTGCACATGTACCCCAAAACCTAAAATGCAATAAAAATTTTAAAAAAAAGGCAAGGGAAGGCATGCAAAGGCATGTAAAAGTATCAGAAGGCAAAGGAAAAAAAGGCAAGGCAACTCAAGGAAAGGCATTTAAAGGCATCTAAAGGCAAGGGAGATGTATAGGCATGTAACGGCATATAAATGAAAGTAAGGCAAGACACAGAGAGGCTAAAAAAGGCAAAGCATCTAAAAGTAGGTAAAGGCATCTAAAGGTAAGACAAGAAATTTAAAAGCATCTAAAGGCAAGGCAAGGCATCTAAAGGCATGTAAAAGCATCTGAAGGCAAGGTAAGGCAAGTCAAGGTGTCTAAAGGCATCTAAGGCATCACAAGGCAAGGCAAGACAAGGCAAGACAAAACAAGGCATCTAAAGGCATGTAAAGGTATCTAAAGAAAGACGGAGCAAGACAAGGCAATACCTTTAAGTCCATGTAAAGACATTTAAGGGCAAGGCAAGGCATCTAAAGAATTTAAAGGCATCTAAAGGAAAGTCACAGCAAGGTAAGAACAGACATCTAACAGCATGTAAGTGCATCTAAAAGCAAAGCAAGGTAATACAAGGCAAGGCATCGAAAGGCATGAAAAGTCATCTAAACGCAATGTGAGGAAGGCAAGGCATATAAGGCACATAAATGCATCTGAAGGCAAGGCAAGGCAAGGCAAACAATCTAAAGGCACGTAAAGACATATAAAGACGTGCAACGCAAGGTAAAGCAAGGCAAGGTAAGGCAAAGCAAGGCATATAAAAGAATACAAAGCCATCTAAAGTCAAGGCAAGACAAGGTAAGGCACCTAAAGGTGTATACATCAAGGGAACCCAAGGCACAGCAAGGAAAGGCTAACCAAGACACTATTCCCCAGGTGTGTATTATTGACTAAGACTCTGAATAAGTGGGCATATGAAATAGACTACTGACTATTCCAACGTTGTGCATTACTCACTCAGGCTTTGATTTTGTGGCCATATACAATAGACTAGTGTCTATTCCCCAGGTGTGCATTATTCACTGAAGCTCTAAAAGTTTGACCATATGAAAGAGCCTCCTGACTATTCCATAGGTGTGTATTATTTAATCAGGCTTTGAGTTAGTGACAATATGAAATAGATTCCTGATTATTCCTCAGGTGTTTATTATTGACTGAGACTCTGATAAAGTAGGCATATGGAATACGCTCCTCACTATTCCAAAGTTGTGCATTACTCATTCAGGTTTGATTTTGTGGCCATATAAAAAAGACTAGTGTCTATTCCCCAGGTGCACATTATTGACTGAGGCTCTAAATGAGTGGCTATATGAGGTAGACTATTAACTCTTCCCCAGGTGTGTATTATTGAATGAGACTCTGAATCAGTTTGCAGATGAAAGAGACTCCTGACTATCCCCCAGGTGTGCATGATTTACAGAGACTCTGAATGTGTAGCCATTTGAAAAACACCCTTGACTATTTCCCAGGGTTATATTATTCACTCAGGCCCTGAAACAGTGGCCATATGAAATAGATTCCATTTCATTCCACAGGTGTGTGTCCTTCATTGATTCTCTCAATTAATCACCATATGAAATAGACTAGTGATTATTCCCCACATGTGCATTATTTAAAGAGGTTCTGTATGATTGTACATATCAAATAGAGTCCTTACTATCACCCAGGTGTGTAACATTCAGGGAGGTGCTTAATTTGTGGCTATGTGAAATAGGGTCCTGACTACTCCACAGGTGTTCATTATTCACTGAAGCTCTGAATAAGAAGCCATATGAAATAGATTCCTGACTATTGCCCCATTGTGCATTATTCAGTAAGGCTCTGAATGAGTGGTCATATGGAATAGAATCCTGACGATTTCCCAGGTGTGTATCATTCAGTGAGATATTGAATCAGTGGTCATATGAAACAGGCTCCTGACTATTACCATGGTGTGTATTATTCACTGAGGCTCTGATTGGCCATATGAAATAGACTCCTAATATTCAGTGAGTATTTTTTATGTGTGCATTATTCACTGATTCTCTGAGAGGCCATATGAAATAGACTCCTGACTATTCCCCAGTTGTGTATTATTTTCTGGGGGTCCTAATGAGGGGCCATAGGAAATAGACTTCTGATTATTCCACAGGTGTGCATTGTTCAGGGAATCTCAGAATTTAAGGATGATATGAATTAGTCTCCTCAGTACTCCGAAGACATACGTTATTTACTGAGGCTCATAATGAGTGGTCATATTAAACAGAATCCTGACTATTCCCAACACGTGTATCGTTCAGCGAGGCTCTGAATGATTCACCAAATGAAAAAGACTCCTAAATACTCAACAGGTGTGAATTATTCACTGAGCCTCTGAATGAGTGGCCATGTGAAATACACCCATGACATTCTCCCAGGTGTGTACTATGCAGTGAGGCCCGAAATGAGTGACCAAATGAAACAGACCCCAGAGTACTCGACAGACGTGCATTATTCACTGAGGGTCTGAATGAGTGGGCATAAGCAATAGACTCCTGATTATTCCGCGGGTGTGCATTATTCACTGAGGCTCTAAATATGTGACCATTTGGAATAGATTCCTCACTATTGCCTAGGTGTGTGTTATTCACAGAGTCTCTGAATGCATTGCCATTCCAAATAGACTCAGGAAATCTCTGGGTGTGCAATATTCTGTGAGGCTCTGAATGAGTGACCACGTTAAATAGACTCCTCACTGTTCCCCAGGTGTGTGTCATTCACTGAGGCTCTGAAAGAGTGACCAAATAGATTCCTGACTATTCCACAGGTGTGCATTATGCAGTGTGGCTCTAAATGAGTGTTCATATGAAACCGGCCTGACTATTCCCCAGGAGTGTATAACTCAGTGAGGCGCTGAAAGAATGCCCATATAAAATAGACCCTTGACTATTCCCCAAGTGTGTATTATTCACTGAGGCTCTGAATGAGTGGCCATATGACATAGACTCCTGACTTCTCCACATGATTCAGAGACACTCTGAATGAGAGGCCACATGAAAAAGACTCCTGACTATTCTGCAGGTGTGCATTATTCAGTGAGGCTCTGAATGAGTGGATAAAACAGAATTTTGACTATTTAGCCAGGTGTGTACATTTAATAAGGCTCGTAAAGAGTGGCCATATGAAAGAGACTTCGGACTATTTTGCAGGTATGCATTGTTCCATGAAGCTGTGAAAGAGTGGCCATATGATGTAGACTCCTGACAATTTCCAAGGTATGTAATATTCAGTGAGGTCCTGAATGAGTTTCTATACGAAACAGTCCCCTTTTACCTGGTGTGCATTATTCAGTGAGGCTCTGAATGAGTGGCCATAAGTAATAAACTCCAGACGATATCACAAGTTTGTAGTATTCAGTGAGGCTGTGAAAGAGTGGCCACATGAAACAGACTCCTTATGACTCCAACATGTGTGTGTTACTCACTGATTGTCTGAATGAGTAGCCATATGACACAGACTCCTAATTGGTCTCCAGGTGCCTTATTCAAACGGGTTCTGTATGAGTGTTCATACCAAATAGAATCCTGACACTCCCCCAGGTGTGTATTATTCATTGAGGCTCACAATGAAAGGTTATATGAAATAGACTCCTGACTGTCACCCAGGTGTGTATCATTCAGGGAGGCACTTAATTCGTTTCTATCTTAAACAGCACCCTGACTACTCCATAGGGGTTTATTGTTCACAGAAGCTCTAAATGAGATGCCATATAAAATAGACTGCTGACTATTGCCCCATTGTGAATTATTCAATAAAACTCTGAATGAGTGGTAGTATGGAATAGAATCCTGACGATTCCACAGGTGTGTATCATTCAGGGAGGCACTGAATGAGTGGCCATATGAAAGAGGCTCCTGACTATTGCCCTGGTGTGCATTATTCACTGTGGCTCTGAATTATTGGCCATGTGAAATAGACCCCTGAGTATTCCCCAGTTGCATATTATTTCGTGGGGGCCCTACTGAGTGACCATATGAAATAGAATTCTGACTGTTCCCCATGTGTGCATTATTCAGGGAGTCTCAGAGTCAGGGATGATATGAATTAGTCTCCTCAGTACTCCACAGACATGCATTATTTACTGAAGCTCGAAATGCGTGGTCAGGATAAACAGATTCCTATTCCTCAGGTATGCCTTATTCACTGAGGTTCTGAAACAGTGTCCCAATGAAAGGGACACTTGAGTATTCCCATGGTGTGCATTATTCAGCTTGGCTCTCAGTGACTGGTCATATGAAATAGAGTGTTGACAATTCCACAGGTGTGTATCATTCAGTGAGGCTCTGAATGAGTGGCCATATGAAAGAGAATTCTCACTTATCCACCGGTGTGCATTACTCCATAAGATTCTGAATCAGTGACCATATGACGATTCCACAGGTGTGTACCATTCAGTGCGGCTCTGAGTGGCCATATTAAAGAGACTCCAGAACATCCACAAGGAGCTTATTACTCAGAGAGAATCTGAATGAATGGCTATATCAAGTAGGCTGCTGACTACTCCACAGAATTGCATTATTCAGTGAAGCTCAGCATGAGAGGCCAGATAAAATTGTCTACTGACAATTCCCTAAGTGTGTATTATTCACTGAGCTTCTGAATGTGGGGCCAATTGAAATACACTCCTTACTATTCCCCAGGTGTGTGTTATTCACTGAGTCTCTGAATGAGTTTCTATATGAAATACACTCCTGACTCTTCTCCAGGTGTGTTTTATTCACATGGGATCTGAATGAGGGGCCATAAGAAATAGACTCCTGACTATTCCACAGGTATGTATTATTCACTGATGTCCTGAATGTGTCACCAAATAAAATAGACACATGGCTATTCCACAAGTGTGCATTCTTCATTGATGCTCTGAGTAAATGGCCATGTGAAAGAGACTCCAAGATTTTTCCAGGTATGCATTATTCAATGAGACCCTGAATGCGAGGCCACTGTAAAAAAAACTCCTGACTATTCCCCAAACTTGCACTATTCGCAGGGCTCTGAATGAGTGGCAATATGAAATAACTTAATCAATATTCCCCTGGGGTGTATTGTTCACTGAGGCTCTAAAAAAGTGTCTATATGAAAGAGAAACCTGTATATTCTCAATGTGTGCATTATTCAGTTTGGCTCTCAATTACAGGTCATATGGAAAATGAAACTGATTATTCTCCAGGCGTGTATCATTCACTGAGGCTCTGAATGAGTGGCCATATGATATAGAGCCTTGAATATTCCACATGTGTGTATTATTCTCTGAGGCTCCGAAAGAGGGGTCGTTTGAAATAGAATCCTCAGTACACTCCAGGCTTGCATTATGCACTGCAGCTCTGAATGAGTGGAAATATGAAATAGACTCCTGACTATTCCACAGGTGTGTACCATTCAGTGAAGCTCTTAGGGAGTGGCCATATTGGAAAGAGTCCTGAGTATTCCAAACGGGTGCATTATTCTGTGGAGGTCTAAATGAGTGATCATAAGAAATAGAATCCTGATTATTCCACAGCTGTGTATTATTCACTGAGGTGCTGAACGAGCGGCCATATGAAAGAGATAGCTGAGCACTCCCCAGGTATCCATTATCCACGGAGGCTGTGAATTAGTGGCTATGAGAAATAGACTTCTGAATATTCCCCATGTGTGCATTATTAAGGGAGGTTCTGAAAAAGTATCCATATGAAATAGACTGCTGACTATTCGTCAGGTGTGGCTAATTCACTGAGGCTACGAATGGAAGGCAATGTGAAATAGACTCCTGATTATTTTCCAGGTGGGTTTTATTCACAGGGGCACTGAATAAGGGGCACTGAATAGACTCCTGTCTATTCCACAGGTGTGTGTAATTCGCTGAGGTTCTCAATGTGTGGTCACAGGAAATAGACACCTGGCTACTCCACCTGTGTACATTATTCACTGACGCTCTTAATGAATGGCCATGTAAAAGAGTCTACAAATTTTTGTCCTGGTATGCATTATTTAATGAGGCTCTGAATGCAGGCCATAGGAAGTAGACTCCTGACAATTCCCCAGGTATGTATTACACAGTGAGACTCGGAAGGAGCGGAGATATGAAATAGACTCCTCACTCTCTTACAAGTAGAGGTTACTCAGTGAGTCTCAAAATGGGTGTTTATATTAAATAGAATCCTGACTATTCCCCACGTGTGTATAATTCAGTGAGGGGCTGAAAGAGTGGCCTCATGACATACATTTCTGAGGACTCAACAGGTACTGGTTGTTCATTTAGGCTTGAATGATGAGTAATATGAAGTAGACTCCTGACTATTTCCCAGGTGTGTATAATTCACGGAGCCTCTGAATGATTGGCCTGAAGAAATAAACTCCTGGCTATTACCCAGGTGTGTATTATTCAGTGAGGCTCAAAATGAGTGACCATTTGAAAGAGAACTCTCAGTACTAAACAGGGTTGAGTCATTCAGTGAGACTCTGAAAAAGTGGGCATATAAAATAGACTCCTAACTATTTCTCAGGTGTGCATTATTCACTGAGGCTCTGAATGTGTGGCCGTTGGAAATCAA
Source organism: Callithrix jacchus (assembly GCF_049354715.1). NCBI lineage: Eukaryota > Metazoa > Chordata > Mammalia > Primates > Cebidae > Callithrix > Callithrix jacchus. Next base: position 59,632,195 of record NC_133503.1, on the reverse strand, counting down.
ATCCTCACTATTCCCTAGGTGTGATTTTATCACGGAGTCTCTGAATGAGTGGCCATTCGAAATAAACTCCTGACAATTCCCCAAACTTGCACTACTTCAAGAGGCTGTGAATGAGAAACAATATAAAAAAGATTCCTCAGTATTCCCCTGATGTGTATTTTTCACTGAGGCACTGAAAGAGTGTTTCTATCAGACTCCTCACTATTCCCAAGGTGTGCATTATTGAGTTTGGGTCTCAAAACTGGTCGTATAAAATAGAATCCTGATTATTCCCGCAGTGTGTGACATTCACTGAGGCTCTGAATGAGTGGCCATATGAAATAGACCCTTGACTATTCCCCAGGTGTGTATCATTCACTGAGGCTTTGAATGAAGGGTCATTTGAAATCAAATCCTTAGTACTCCTCAGGCGTGCATGATTCACTGAGGTTCTGAATGCGTGGCTATGTAAAATAGTCTCCTGACTATTTCACAGGAATGAATTATTCAATGAAGCTCTGAGTGACAGGCCACATGGGATTGACTCCTGATCCTTCCACAGTTGTGTATAATTCACTGAGCCTCTTAGTATGTGCTTAATTGAAATACACTCCTGACTATTCCCCAGGTGTTTCTTATTCACTGAGGCTCTGTATGAGTTGCCATATATAACAGACTCCTGACAATTCCCCAAGTGTGCACTATTGCCTGGGAGTCTCAGTGAGTGGCCATAAGAAACAGATTTCTGACTCTCCCCCAGGTGTGTATTATTCAGGGAGGCTCTGAAAGAGTGTTCATAGGAAATAAAGCCCTGACTATTTCCCAGTTGTGCATTATTCACGGAGGCTCTGAATAAGTGGCAATATATGATAGATTCCTGACTATTCCCCAGATGTGTATCATTCACTGAGCCTCTGAATGAGGAGTCTTATGGAATAGACTCCTCACTATCTCACAGGTGTGTTATATTCACTCATGTTCTGAATGTGTGACAAAAGCAAATAGACATCTGGCCACACCTGCACACAGGTGTGCATTCTTTACTGATACTCTGAATGAATGGCCATATGAATGAGACTCCAAATTTTTCTCCAGGTATACATTATTCAATGAGGCTCTGAAGGAGGGGCCACACGAAATGTACTTCTTACAATTCCACATGTGTTAATTTTTCTCATAGACTCGGAAAGGAGATTCAATTGAAAATAGACTCCTCAGGATTCCAAGGCATACATAATTCAGCGAGGCTCATAATGGGTGTTCATGTTAAATAAAACCCTGACTGTTCCTCACATGTGTATCTTTCAGTGAGGTGCTGAATGAGTGGGCATATGAAATAGACTCCTGAGTACCCAACAGGTGTGCATTGTTCAGTGAGGCTTTGAATGAGAGGGCCTTTGTAATAGACTCGTGAGTATTCCCTAGGTGTCTATTATTCACTGAGGCTCTGAAGGAGTGTTCATATGAAATAGCCTCCTGATTAATGCCCGGGTGTGCATAATTCAATGAGGCTCTCAATCAGTGTTCCTATGAAATAGAATCTTGACTCCTTCGCACGTGTGCATCATTCAGTAATGCTCTGATTGAGTGGACATATGGCATGGACTGTGACAATTCCCCAGGTGTGTATCATTCAGTGAGTTTCTGAACGAGTGACCATATGAAATCGACTCCCGACTATAGCCCCTTGACTATTCCTCAGGTGTGCATTTTCCACTGAGGCACTGGGTGAACGCACATATCAAATAGACTCCCGACTGTTTCCGAGGTGTGCAGTATTCAGTGAGTCTCTGAATAAGTGGCTATATGAAATAGACTCCTGAGTATTACCCAGGTATATATAATTCTTCACTGAGGCTCTGAATGAGTGGCCATGTGAAATACACTCCTGACTTTTCCATAGGTGTGTATTATTCAGTGAGGCTCTGAATGAGTCGCCATAGGAAAGAGACTCCTGAATACTCACCAGGCGTGCATTTTTAGGTAGGGCTCTGAATGAGTGGCCATACGAAATAGAATTTTGTCTTTACCCCATGTGTATATTATTCAGTGAGGCTCTGAATGTGTGGCTATATGAAATAGACTTCTGGCTACTCTACAGGTGTTCCTTATTCAGTGAAGCTCTGAATCGGACGCCATATGCAACAGCGTCCTGAGTATTCCCCAGGTATGCCTTATTCACTGAGGCTCTGAAAGTTTGGCCATATGAAATAGACTTTTGACTAGTCCACAAGTGTATATTATTTAATGAGACTTTGAGTTAGTGACCACATGAAATAGACTTGTGACTATTCCCCAGGTGTGTATTATTGACTGAGCCTTAATAAGTGGGCATATGGAGTAGACTACTGACTATTCCTCAGGTGTGTATTATTGACTGAGACTCTGAATAACTGGGCCTATGGAATAGACTACTGACTATTTCAACGTTGTGTATTACTCACTCAGGCTTCGATTTTGTGGCCATATAAAATAGACTAGTGTCTATTCCCAAGGTGTGCATTATTCACTAAGCCTGTAAATGAGTGTCTATATAAAGTAGACTCCTATCTCTTCCCCAGGAGTGAATTACTCAGTGAGGCTCTGCATGAGTGGTCATATGAGATAGGATGCTGCCTATCTTCCATATTTGTATTATTCAGTGAATCGCTAAATGAGTGGCTATATGAAATAGATTGCTGAGTACTGTATGTTTGCACATTATTCACTGAGGCTATGACTGAGTGGCCATATGAAATGGAATCCTGACTATTCCACAGGTGTGTATTTTCCCCTGAGGCTCTGAATGAGTGGCTGTATTAAATACACTCCTGGCAACTCCCCATGTTGGCATTATTTACTGATTTTCTGAATGAGTGTTTATACGACATAGCCTGGTGATTATTGCCCCACTGTGCATTATTCAATGAGGCTCTTAATCAATGGTCATATGAAATAGAATCCTGACTATTTTCCAGGTGTGTATCATTCAGGAATGCTCGGATTGAGTGGCCATGTGACCTAGACTCTGACTATTCTTCATGTGTGTATCATTCAGTGAGCTTCTGAATAAGTGGCCACATGAAAAAGACTCCTAACTATTCCCCAGGTGTGTATTACTTACTAAGGGTATAAATGAGTGGCTATATAAAATAACCTCCTGACTATTTTTCAGGGATGCATTTTCCTCTGAGGCACTGAATAAATTATCATATCAAATAGACTCCAGACTATTTCGCAGGTGTGCATAATTCCATGCATCTCTGAATGAGTGGCTATAGGAAATACACTCCTGAGTATTCCCCAGGTATGTATGATTCACAAAAACTCTGAATGGGTGGTCATGTGAAATACACTCCTGACTTTTCCATAGATGTGTATTATTAAATGTGGCTCTGAATGAGTGGCCATAAGAAAGAGACTCCTTAATTCTCCCAGGAGTGCATTTTTAGGTTGGGCTCTGAATGAGTGGCCATACGAAATATAATCCTGACTATCGCCCAGGTGTGTATTATTCAGTGAGGCTCTGAATGTGTAGCTATATGAAATAGACTTCTGACTACAGGTGTCCATTATTCAGTGAAGCTCTGAATGAGACGCCATATGTAATAGTGTTTTGAGTATTCCATGGTATGCATTATTCACTGAGGCTCTGAAAGTTTGGCCATATGAAAGAGCCTCCTGACTATTCCATAGATGTGTATTATTTAATAAGGGTTTGAGTTAGTGATAATATGAAATAGATTCCTGACTATTCCTCAGGTGTGTATTATTGACTGAGACTCTGATAAAGTAGGCATATGGAATAGGCTCCTCACTATTCCAAAGTTGTGCATTACTTACTCAGGCTTTGATTTTTGTGGCCATATAAAAAAGACTAGTGTCTATTCCCCAAGTGCGCATTATTCATTGAGGCTCTAAATGAGTGGCTATATGAGGTAGACTACTAACTCTTCCCCAGGTGTGTATTATTAAAAGAGGCTCTGAATCAGTGGACAGAAGAAAGAGATTCCTGACTATCTCCCTGGTGTGCATAATTTACAGAGACTCTGAATGTGTAGCCATTTGAAGTAGACTCTTGACTATTTCCCAGAAGTATATTATTCTCTCAGGCCCTGAAAGAGTGGCCATATGAAATAGATTTTATTTTACTCCACAGGTGTGTGTTCTTCATTGATTCTCTCAATTAATCACCATATGAGATAGACTAGTGGTTATTTCCCACATATGTATTATTCAAAGAGGTTCTGTATGAGTGTTCATATCAAATAGAGTCCTATCACCCAGGTGTGTATCATTCAGGGAAGTGCTTAATTTGTGGCTATGTTAAATAGGGTAGTGACTACTCCACAGGTGTTCATTATTCACTGAAGCTCTGAATGAGGGTCCATATGAAATGGATTCCTGACTATTGCCCCATTGTGCATTATTCTGTAAGGCTCTGGATGAGTGGTCACATGGAATAGAATCCTGACGATTTCCCAGGTATGTATCACTCAGTGAGATACTGAATCAGTGGTCATATGAAACAGGCTCCTGACTATTACCGTGGTGTGTATTCACTGAGGTTCTGAGTGGCCATATGAAATAGACTCCTGACTATTCCCCAGTTGTGTATTATTTTCTGGTGGTCCTAATGAGGGGCCATAGGAAATAAATTTCTGATTATTCCACAGGTGTGTATTATTCAGGGAATCTCAGAATTTGGGGATGATATAAATTAGTCTCCACAGTACTCCAAAGACATATGTTATTCACTGAGCTCATAATGAGTGGTCATATTAAACAGAATCCTGACTACTCCCAATGTGTCTATCGTTCAGCGAGGCTCTGAATGATTCACCAAATGAAAAAGACTCCTAAATACTCAACAGGTGTGAATTATTCACTGAGCCTCTGAATGAGTGGCCATGTGAAATACACCCATGACATTCTCCCAGGTGTGTACTATGCAGTGAGGCCCGAAATGAGTGGCCAAATGAAACAGACCCCAGAGTACTCGACAGACGTGCATTATTCACTGAGGGTCTGAATGAGTGGGCATAAGCTATAGACTCCTGATTATTCCGCGGGTGTGCATTATTCACTGAGGCTCTAAATATGTGACCATTTGGAATAGATTCCTCACTATTGCCTAGGTGTGTGTTATTCACAGAGTCTCCGAATCTATTGCCATTTCAAATAGACTCTTGGGGAAGGATCCAAGATGGCCGACCACTAACAGCTCGGGATTGTAGCTCTCAGTGAAAGCTCAGAGAACGAGACGACGCCACAATTTTTGACAAATATTTTCGTCACTCACGGATCAGCTGATTCCCAGTGGAGGAGCGCCACGGGTCACCAGTGTGACTGTTGTGGCCGCCGCAGCAGTTTTGCTGGCACCTCGGCTCACCAGCTCTTCATGCAGAGCAAACGGGACTGCTTGCTCTACTGACCGGAGTTTGGAGCTCCGGGAAGTCAGAGCCGCTTATTGCGGACTCAAGAGGGAAGCCAGACCAGAGATTCCCGGGCAGAAGAGCACCATCAGTCATCGCTGCTATTTAGGCCGCCACAGTGGGTTGCTCAGATCCCAGCACTGGGAATCAATAAATCGGACGTCGACTCAGAAACCTAATTAGAAAGGCGGTTCATCTACAAGGAAGGAAAAAAAATAGACTAAGGAGGCCGAATATACTCAAAATCAGAACCCATCAGCAAAGGAACAAGCCCAGATGGAAAAGGAATCATTAGCAATGAAACAAGCCCTGATAGAAAAGGACTCATCAGCAATGAACAAGGCCTGATGGACAGGACTGTGTTTCATTATTTGAAGTACGCTTTAAATGGCGAATGCTAAGAAACTTCTGGGAGTTAAAGGAACTAGTTCTAACGCAATGTAAAGAAACAAAGTACTTTGAAATAAGGTTCGATCAAATGATGAAAAGAATAGACAATATAGAGCGGAATGCCAATGAACTTATGGAGTTGAAAAATAAAACACGAGAACTTAGTGAAATATGTACAAGGGTAAATAGCCAAATGGATCAAGCAGAAGAAAGGATATCAGAGGTCGAAGACCAACTTACTGAAATAAAATGACAAGAAAAAATAGAGAAAAAAGGATAAAAAGGAATGAGCAAAATCTCCAAAAAATATGGGACTATGTGAAAAGACCTAATATACGTTTGATTGGTGTACCTGAATGGGATGGAGAGAATGAATTCAAGCTGGGAAATACTTTTCAGGACATTGTCCAGGAAATTTTTTCTAATTTTGCAAAGCAGGGCACTATCCTACCCCTGGCAATACAGAGAACACCACAAAGATATTCCTCAAGAAGACCAACCGCAAGGCACATAATCGTTAGATTCACCAGGATCGAAACGAAGGAGAGAATATTAAGGGCAGCCAGAGAGAAAGATCAGGTTACCCATAAAGGGAAGCCTATTAGGCTTACAGCATATCTCTCAGCAGAAACCCTACAAGCTAGAAGAGAGTGGGGGCCAATATTCAATATACTTAAAGAACAGAACTTTCAGCCCAGAATTTCATATTCTGCCAATTTAAGCTTTACAATTGAAGGAAAAATAAAATCTTTTAGGAACAAGCAAGTACTCAGAGATTTTATTACCACCAGGCCTGCTTTACAAGAACTTCTAATAGAAGCATTATACATAGAAAGCAACAACCAGTATGAGCCTTTGTAAAAATATACCAAAAAGTAAAGAGCATTGACATAAAGAAGAATTTACATCAACAAAAGGATAAAATAGCCAGTTAATATCAAATGGCAGTAATCCTAAATTTAAATCGACTAAATCCCCCAATCAAAAGATACAGACAAAATCTAATGACATATCCAAAGATATATATAGACTCAAAATACAGGGTTGGAAAGAAACTTACCAACAAAATGGAGAGCAAAAAAATAAATAAATAAAAAGAAGGAGTTTCAATTTTCACATTTGATAAAATAGATTTCAAAGCAACAAGGACACAAGGGTAAAAGGATTAATGTAATAATAAGAGATCTTAACTCCCAGATACATAAGACCCATAATGAGATTTAGATTCAACGAGACAGAAAATTGATAACGATATCCAGGACTTGAACTCAGATCCAGAACAATAAACTCAATAGAGCTCTCCATTTCAAACACACAAAATATACATTATCCACTTTAAACACACCAAATATTGATCGGCAATTATTGATACCCATTTTAGGAATGAAGTAATATTCCTGTTCTTTTTCCCTCTGTTTCTTTTTTTCTCTTTTTCCTTCTCTCTCTTCAAAAAAAAAAGAAAAAAAAACCAATAGACTTGGGAAATCTCTGGGTGTGCAATATTCCGTGAGGCTCTGAATGAGTGACAACATGAAATAGACTCCTCACTGTTCCCCAGGTGTGTGTTATTCACTGAGGCTCTGAAAGAGTGACCAAATGAAATAGATTCCTGACTATTCCACAGGTGTGCATTATGCAGTGTGGATCTAAATGAGTGTTAATATGAAACCGTCCTGACTTTTCCCCAGGAGTGTACCACTCAGTGAGGCGCTGAAAGAATGCCCATATGAAATAGACCCTTGACTGTTCCGCAAGTGTGTATTATTCACTGAGGCTCTGAATGAGTGTCCATATGACATAGACTCCTGACTTCTCCACATTATTCAGAGACACTCTGAATGAGAAACCACATGAAAAAGACTCCTGACTATTCCACAGGTGTGCATTATTCAGTGAGACTCTGAATAAGTGGATAAAACAGAATTTTGACAATTTCCCCAGATGTGTACATTTAATGAGGCTCGTAAAAAGTGGCCATATGAAAAAGATTTCTGACTATTTTGAAGGCGTGCATCGTTTCGTGAGGCTGTGAAAGAGTGGCCATATGATATAGACTCCTGACAATTTCCAAGGTATGTAATATTCAGTGAGGTTCTGAATGAGTTTTTGTATGAAACAGTCCCCTTTTACCTGGTGTGCATTATTCAGTGAGGCTCTGAATGAGTGGCCATAAGTAATAGACTCCAGACTATATCACGAGTGTGTAGTATTCAGTGAGGCTGTGAAAGAGTGGCCACATGAAACAGACTCCTTATGACTCCACATGTGTGTGTTATTCACTGATTGTCTGAATGAGTAGCCATATGACATAGACTCCTAATTATTCTCCATGTGTGCATTATTCAAACGGGTTCTGTATGGGTGTCCATACCAAATAAAATTCTGACACTCCCCCAGGTGGGTATTATTCAGTGAGGCTCAGAATGAGAGTTTATAGGTAATAAACTCCTGACTGTCACCCAGGTGTGTATTATTCAGGGACGCACTTAATTTCTTTCTGTCTTAAACAGAGCCCTGACTACTTCATAGGGGTTTATTATTCACAGAAGCTCTGAATGAGATGCCATATAAAATAGACTGCTGACTATTGCCCCGTTGTGAATTATTCAAGAAAGCTCTGAATGAGTGGTAGTATGAAATAGAATAGTAACCATTCCCCAGGTGTGTATCATTCAGTGAGGCACTGAATGAGTGGCCATATGAAAGAGGCTCCTGACTATTGCCCTGGTGTGCATTATTCCCTGTGGCTCTGAATTATTGGCCATGTGAAATAGACCCCTGAATATTCCCCAGTTGTATATTATTCCTTGGGGGTTCCACTGAGTGACCATATGAAATAGACTTCTGACTGTTCCCCATGTGTGCATTATTCAGGGAGTCTCAGAGGCGGGGATGATATGAATTAGTCTCCTCAGTACTCCACAGACGTGCATTATTTACTGAGGCTCTTAATGAGTGGTCAGGTTAAACAAACTCCTATTCCTCAGGTATGCATTATTCACTGAGGTTCTGAAACAGTGTTTCTATGAAAAAGACACTTGAGTATTCCCAAAATGTGCATTGTTCAGCTTAGCCCTCAGTGACTGGTCATATGAAATAGAGTGCTGACAATTCCACAGGTGTGTATCATTCAGTGAGGCTCTAAATGAGTGGCTATATGAAAGAGAATCCTCACTTACCCACCGGTGTGCATTACTTTATGAGATTCTGAATTAGTAACCATATGACTATTTCACAAGTGTGTACCATTCAGTGCGGCTCTGAGTGGCCATAGTAAAGAGATTCCAGAATATCCAGAAGGAGCTTATTAGTCAGAGATGATCTGAATGAATGGCTATATCAATTAGGCTGCTGACTACTGCACAGGATTGCATTATTCAGTGAAGCTCTGCATGAGAGTCAGATAAAATTGTCTCCTGACAAATCCCTAAGTGTGTATTATTCACTGAGCTTCTGAATGTGTGGCCAATTGAAATACACTCCTGAATATTCCCCTGGTGTGTGTTATTCACTTAGGCTCTGAATGAGTTTCAATATGAAATACACTCCTGACTCTTCTCCAGGTGTGTTTTATTCACATGGGCTCTGAATGAGGGGCCATAAGAAATAGACTCCTGACTATTCCACAGGTGTGTATTATTCACTGATGTCCTGAATGTGTCACCAAATAAAATAGACACATGGTTACTCCAAGTGTGCATTCTTCACTGACGCTCTGAGTAAATGGCCATGTGAAAGAGACTCCAAGATCTTTCCAGGTATGCATTATTTAATGGGGCTCTGAATGCGAGGACACTGTAAATAAACTCCTGACCTTTCCCCAAATTTTTACTATTCGCAGGGCTCTGAATGAGTGGCAATATGAAATAACCTAATCAATATTCCCCTGTTGTGTATTGTTCACTGAGGCTCTATAAGTGTGATTACATGAAAGAGAAACCTGTCTATTCTCAATGTGTGCATTATTCAGTTTGGCTCTCAATCAGAGGTCATATGGAAAAAGATACTAATTATTCCCCAGGCGTGTATTATACACTGAGGCTCCGAATGAATGACCATATGATATAGAGCCTTGAATATTCCCCATGTGTGTATTATTCACTGAAGCTCTGAGTGAGGTGTCATTTGAAATAGAATCCTCAGTACTCCCCAGGCGTGCATTATTCATTGCAGCTCTGAATGAGTGACTGAAAAGATGAAATAGACTCCTGACTATTCCACAGGTGTGTACCATTCAGTGAGGCTCTGAGTGAGTGGCCATATGAAAGAGAATCCTGAGTATTCCAAACGTGTGCATTATTCTGTGAAGGTCTAAATGAGTGACCATAAGAAATAGAATCCTGATTATTCCCCAGCTGTGTATTATTCACTGAGGTGCTGAACGAGTGGCCATATGAAATAGATAGCTGAGCACTCCCCAGGTATCCATTATCCACGGAGGCTGTGAATTAGTGGCTATTAGAAATAGACTTCTGAATATTCCCCATGTGTGCATTATTAAGGAAGGTTCTGAAAAAGTATCCCTATGAAATAGACTGCTGACTATTCCCCAGGTATGGCTGATTCACTGAGGCTATGAATGGGACGCAATCTGAATTAGACTTTTGATTATTTTCCAGGTGGGTTTTATTCACACGGGCACTGTGTGAGGCACTGAATATGAGAGGCACTGAATAGACTCCTGTCTATTCCACAGGTGTGTATACTTCGCTGAGTTTCTCAATGTGTGGCCAAAGGAAATAAACACCTGTCTACTCCACCGGTGTACATTATTCACTGACACTCTTAATGAATGGCCATGTGAAAGAGACTATAAATTTTCCTCCTGGTATGCATTATTTAATGAGGCTCTGAATGCAGGTCATAGGAAATAGACTCCTGGTATACGTTATTCAGTGAGTCTCAAAATTTGGGTTCATAGTAAATAGAATCCCCACTATTCCCCGTGTGTGTATCATTCAGTGAGGTGCTGAATGAGTAGCCATATGACATACCTTCCTGAGGACTCAACAGGTGCTCGTTGTTCACTTAGGCTTCGAATGATGAGTAATCTGAAGTAGACTCCTGACTATTTCCCAGGTGTGTATAGTTCACGGAGCCTCTGAATGATTGGCCTGAAGAAATAAACTCCTGGCTATTACCCAGGTGTGTATTATTCAGTGAGGCTCAAAATGAGTGGCCATATGAAATAGACCTCTCAGTACTCCACAGGGGTGAGTCATTCAGTGAGACTCTGAAAGAGTGGGCATATGAAATAGACTACTGGCTATTCCTCGGGTGTGCATTACTCACTGAGGCTATGAATGTGTGACCATTTGAAATAGAATCCTCACTATTCCCTAGGTGTGTATTTTTCACTGAGTCTCTGAATGAGTGGCCATTCTAAATAAACTCCTGACAATTCCTCAAACTTGCACTACTTCAAGAGGCTGTGAATGAGGGACAATATAAAAAAGACCCCTGGGTATTCTCCTGGTGTGTATTATTCACTGAGGCACTGAAAGAGTGTTTCTATCAGACTCCTCACTATTCCCAAGGTGTGCATTATTCAGTTTGGCTCTCAAAACTAATCATATGAAATAAAATCCTGATTATTCCAGAAGAATGTGTTATTCACTGAGGCTCTGAATGAGTGGCCATATGAAATAGACCCTTGACTATTCCCCAGGTGTGTATTATTCACTGAGGCTTTGAATGAAGGGTTATTTGAAATCAAATCCTCGGTACTCCTCAGGCGTGCATGATTCACTGAGGCTCTGAATGCGTGATTATGTAAAATAGTCTCCTGACTATTTCACAGGAGTGAATTATTCAGTGAAGCTCTGAGTGACAGGCCAGATGAAATTGACTCCTGATCCTTCCACCGTTGTGTATAATTCACTGAGCCTCTTAGTGTGTGCTTAATTGAAATATACTCCTGACTATTCCCCAGGTTTGTCTTATTCACTGAGGATCTGTATGAGTTGCCATATATAATAGACTCCTGACAATTCCTCAGGTGTGCACTATTCCCTGAGAGTCTCAATGAGTTGCCATATAAAATAGACTCCTGACAATTCCCCAAGTGTGCACTATTCCCTGAGAGTCTCAGAGAGTGACCATAAGAAACAGATTTCTGACTCTCCCCAAGGTGTGTATTATTCAGGGAGGCTCTGAAAGAGTGTTCATATGAAATAAACTCCTGACTATTTCCCAGGTGTGCATTATTCACTGAGGCTCTTAATAAGTGGCAATATATAATAGATTCCTGACTATTTCCCAGATGTGTATCATTCACTCAGCCGCTGAATGAGGGGCCTTATGTAATAAGCTCCTCACTATACCACAGGTGTGTTTTATTTATTTATTTATTTTGATTTTTTATTGCATTTTAGGTTTTGGGGTACATGTGCAGAACATGCAAGACAGCTGCCTAGGAGCACACATGGAAGTATATTGCTTCTTTCTCCCCTTCACCCACATTTGGCATTTCTCCCCTGCCTATACCTCCCCAGCACCCCTTCCACTGACCCTCCTTTTTTTCCCCCAATAGACCCCAGTGTTTAGTATTCTTCTCCCTGGGGCCATGTATTCTCGTTTTCCATCACCCGCCTCTGAGTGAGAATATGCGGTATTTCATTTTCTGTTCTTGTGTCAGTTTGCTGAGAATGATGTTCTCCAGATTCATCCATGTTTCTACAAACGACATAAACTCATCATTTCTGATTACTGCATATTATTCCATGATGTATATGTGCCATATTTTCCCAATCCAGTCTATCATCAATGGGCATTTGCGTTGATTCCAGGTCTTTGCTATTGTAAACAGTGCTGCAATGAACATTCGTGTGCATGTGTCCTTATAGTAGAACAATGTATAATTTTATGGATATATACCCAGTAATAGGATTGCTGGGTCAAATGGAATTTCTATTTCTAAGGCCTTGAGGAATCGCCACACTGTCTTCCACAATGGTTGAACTAATTTACACTCCCACCAACAGTGTAAAACTGTTCCTTTTTCTCCACATCCACTCCAGCATCTGTTGTCTCCAGATTTTTTAATGATCGCCGTTCTAACTGGCGTGAGATGGTATCTCAATGTGGTTTTGATTTGCATCTCTCTGATGACCAGTGACGATGAGCAGTTATTCATATGATTGTTGGCCTCATATATGTCTTCTTTCATAAAGTGTCTGTTCATATCCTTTGCCCAATTTTGAATGGGCTTGTTTGTTTTTTTCCTGTAAATCTGTTTGAGTTCTTTGTAAATTCTGGATATCAGCTCTTTGTCAGATGGGTAAACTGCAAAAATTTTTTTTCCATTCTATTGGTTGCCGATTCACTTTAGTGACTGTTTCTTTTGCCGTGCAGAAGCCGTGGAGTTTCATTAGGTCCCATTTGTCTATTTTGGCTTTTGTTGCCAATGCTTTTGGTGTTTTGTTCATGAAGTCTTTGCCTAATCCTATGTCCTGGATGGTTTTGCCTAGATTTCCTTCTAGGGTTTTTATCGTGCCAGGTCTTATATTTAAGTCTTTAATCCATCTGGAGTTAATTTTAGTGTAAGGTGTCAGGAAGCGGTCCAGTTTGTGCTTTCTGCACATGGCTAGCCAGTTTTCCCAACACCATTTGTTAAACAGAAAATCCCTTCCCCATTGCTTGTTTTTGTCAGGTTTATCAAAGATTGTATGGTTGTAGATATGTTGTGTTGCCTCCGATGCCTCTGTTCTGTTTCATTGGTGTATATCTCTGTTTTGGTACCAGTACCATGCTGTTTTGATTACTGTAGCCTTGTAGTATAGTTTGAAATCCGGTAGTGTGATGTCCCCCGCTGTGTTCTTTTTGCTTAGAATTGACTTGGCTATGTGGGCTCTCTTTTGGTTCCATATGAAATTCATGGTGGTTTTTCCAGTTCTCTGAAGAAAGTCAATGGTAACATGATGGGGATAGCGTTGATTCGGTAAACTACTTTGGGCAGTATAGCCATTTTCACGATATTAATTCTTCCTAACCATGAACATGGAATATTTCCCCATCTGTCTGTGTCCTCTCTTATTTCGTTTAGCAGTGGTTTGTAGTTTTCCTTGAAGAGGTTTCTTACGTCTCTTGTGAGTTGTATTCCTAGGTACTTTATTCTTTTTGTAGCAATTGTGAATGGCAGTTCGTTCTTGATTTGGCTTTATTTAAGTCTGTTATTGGTGTAGAGGAATGCTTGTCATTTTTGCACATTGATTTTATATCCTGAGACTTTGCTGAAGTTGCTCATCAGTTTCAGGAGTTTTTGGGCTGAGGCGATGGGGTTTTCAAGGTATACTATTATGTCGTCTGCAAATAGAGACAATTTGGCTTCCACCTTTTCTATTTGAATACCCTTTATTTCTTTTTCTTGCCTGATTGCTCTGGCTAGAACTTCCAGTACTATATTGAAGAGGGCATCCTTGTCTAGTGCCAGATTTCAAAGGAATGCTTCCAGTTTTTCCCCATTCAGTATGATATTGGCTGTTGGTTCGTCATAAATACCTTTTATTACTTTAAGATACGTTCCATCGATACCGAGTTTATTGAGAGTTTTTAGCATAAAGGGTTGTTGAATTTTGTCAAATGCCTTCTCTGCATCAATTGAGATAATCGTGTGGCTTTTGTTTTTGGTTCTGTTTATGTGGTGAGTTACGTTTATAGACTTGTGTATGTTGAACCAGCCTTGCATCCCCGGGATGAATCCTACTTGATCATGATGGATAAGTTTTTTGATTTGCTGTTGCAATCGGCTTGCCAATATTCTACTGAACATTTTTGCATCTATGTTCATCATGGATATTGGCCTGAAGTTTTCTTTTCTCGTTGGGTCTCTGCCAGGTTTCGGTATCAGGATGATGTTGGTCTCGTAAAATGATTTGGGAAAGTTTCCTCTTTTTGGATTATTTGAAATAGATTTAGAAGGAATGGTACAAGCTCCTCTTTGTGTGTCTTGTAGAATTCGGTTGTGAACCCATCTGGACCTGGGCTTTTTTTGTGTGGTAGTCTCTTAATTGCTGCCTCGACTTCTGACCTTGTTATTGATCTATTCATAGTTTCAGCTTCCTCCTGGTTTAGGCTTGGGAGGACGCAGTAGTCCAGGAGTTTATCCATTTCTTTCAGGTTTACTAGTTTATTTGTATAGAGTTGTTTGTAATATTCTCTGATGATGGTTTCAGTTTCTGTGGAATCTGTGGTGATTTCCCCTTTATCATTTTTTATTGCATCTATTTGGTTGTTCTCTTTTTTTCTTTTTAATCAATCTAACTATTGGTCTCTCTATTTTGTTGATCTTTTCAAAAACCAGCTCTTGTATTTATTGATGTTTTGAAGGGTTTTTCGTGTCTCTATCTCCTTCAGTTCAGCTCTTATCTTAGTTATTTCTTGTCTTCTGCTGGGATTGAGTTTTTTTGATCTTGCTCCTCTAGCTCTTTCAATTTTGACAATAGCGTGTCTATTTTGGATCTCTCCATTCTTCTAATATGGGCACTTATTGCTATATGTTTTCCTCTAGAGACTGCTTTAAATGTGTCCCCGAGATTCTGGCATGTTGTTTCTTCGTTCTCATTGGTTTCGAAGAACTTCTTTATTTCTGCCTTCATTTTATTGTTTATCCAGTCAACATTCAAGAGCCAGTTGTTCAGTTTCCATGAAGCTGTGCAGTTCTGGGTTGGTTTCTGAATTCTGAGTTCTAACTTGATTGCACTATGGTCTGAGAGACTGTTTGTTATGATTGCAGTTGTTTTGCATTTGCTGAGGAGTGCTTTTCTTCCAATTATGTGGTCAATTTTAGAGTAGGTGTGATGTGGTGCTGAGAAGAATGTGTATTCTGTGGATTTGGGGTGGAGAGTTCTGTAAATGTCTATCAGGTTTGCTTGCTCCAGGTCCGAGTTCAAGCCCTGGATATCCTTGTTGATTTTTCTGTCTGGTTGATCTGTCTAATATTGACAGTGGAGTGTTAAAGTCTTCCACTATTATTGTGTGGGAGTCTAAGTCTCTTTGTAAGTCATTAAGAACTTGCCTTATGTATCTGGGTGCTCCTGTATTGGGTCCATATATGTTTAGGATCTTTAGCTCTTCTTGTTGTATGGATCCTTTTACCATTATGTAATGGACTTATTTGTCTCTTTTGATTTTTGTTGCTTTAAAGTCTATTTTATCAGAGATGAGGATTGCAACTACTGCTTTTCTTTGCTGTCCATTTGCTTGGTAAATCTTCCTCGATCCCTTTATTTTGAGCCTTTGTGTATCCTTTCATTTCATGTGAGATGGGTTTCCTGGATACAGCACACTAATGGGTGTTGTATTTTTATCCAATTTGCTAGTCTGTGTCTTTTGATTGGTGCATTTAGTCCATTTACATTTAGGGTTAATATTGTTATGTGTGAATTTGATACTGCCATTTTGATGCTAGCTGGATATTTTTCCCGTTAGTTCTTGTAGATTCCTCATTATGTTGATGCTCTTTAGCATTTAGTGAAATTTTGGTATGGCTGGTACTGGTTGTTTTATCTATATGTGATGCCTTTTCCAGGAGCTCTTGTAAAGCAGGCCTGGTGGTGACAAAATCTCTGAGTACTTGCTTGTTTGCAAAGGAATTAATTTTTCATTCACTTATGAGGCTTAGTTTTGCTGGATATGAAATTCTGGGTTGAAAGTTCTTTTCTTTAAGGATGTTGAATATTGGCCCCCACTGTCTTCTGGCTTGTAGTGTTTCTGCTGAGAGATCTGCTGTGAGTCTGATGGGCTTCCTTGTGTGGGTGACCCGACCTTTCTCTCTGGCTGCCCTTAGTATTTTCTCTTTTATTTCACCCTTGCTGAATCTGATGATTATGTGCCTTGGGGTTGCTCTTCTTGCGGAATATCTTTGTGGTGTTCTCTGTATTTTCTGCATTTGAGTGTTGGCCAGTCTTGCTAGGTGGGGGAAATTTTCCTGGATAATATTCTGAAGAGTATTTTCCAGCTTGGATTCATTCTCTTCGTTACATTCTGGAACATATATCAAACGTAGGTTAGGTCTCTTCACATAGTCCCACATTTCTTGGAGACTTTGTTCATTCCTTTTTGCACTTTTTTCTGTGATCTTGGTTTCTTGTTTTATTTCATTGAGTTGATCTTCGACTTCTGATATTCTTTCTTCTGTTTGGTCTATTCGGCTATTGAAACTTGTGCATGCTTTGCGAAGTTCTCATATTGTGTTTTTCATCTCCTTTAATTCATTCATATTTCTCTCTAAGTTATCCATTCTTGTTATCATTTCCTCGAATCTTTTTCATGGTTCTTAGTTTCTTTGCATTGATTTGAAACATGTTCTTTTAGCTCACAAAAGTTTCTCATTATCCACTTCCTGAAGTCTAATTCCGTCATTTCATCACAGTCATTCTCCGTCCAGCTTTGTTCCCTTGCTGGTGAGGAGTTTTGGTCTTTTCTAGGAGGCGAGGTTTTCTGGTGTTTGGTGTTTTTCTCTTTTTTGCGCTGGTTTCTTCCGATCTTTGTGGATTTATCCACCTGTCGTCTGTGTAGTTGCTGACTTTTCGGTTGGGTCTCTGAGTGGACACCCAGATTGTTGATGATGAAGTATTTTTGTTACTTGGTTTTCCTTCTACCAGTCTAGCCCCTTCGCTGTATGACTGCTGAGGTCCACTCCAGGCCCTGCTTGTCTGGGGTGCACTGTTCCCAGCTGTGGAACAGTGAGGGATGCTACCCGTTTCTTTTTCTGCTATCTTTGTCCCAGAATGATGCCTGCCAAATGTCAGTCTATTGGATATAGAGGGGTCAGGGAGCTTCTTGAGGAGACAGTCTGTACTTTATAGGAGTTCAAATGCTAAGCTGTGAGCTCTGTTGTTCATTCAGTGATGTTAGGCTGCTACATTTAATTCTGCTGCAACTGAGCTAAAAAAAAACTCTTTTTTTTCTCATATGCTCTGTCTCGTGGGGCGGGGTTGGGGCTTTTTTTGTTAGTGTCCATTGTACTGTCCTGCCTAGCTAGAAGGAGTTGTGCTGCCATGGGCTATGCCCTGTGGCAGAGTCTCTCTGTTGTAGCAGGTTGCCTCGGCAACAGCAGGCTGCATCAGCAATGTGCGTGTACCTCAGTAGGGGAGATGGCCTCGGTAATGGCAGAGGCCTCCCCTTCACGGAGCTGCACCTACCTAGGTTAAGCTGTGCCCACACCCGGAGTGTTTGGAATTACCGTTTTGTTTCTCTCACTGCGTTACTCCAAACGCTTCTTCCCTAAAATCTCTTGGGCTGGCTCACTGTCCAAGTCCCATTCAGTCTCATGTTCAGCCCTCTCAAGTCTCAGATTGCCGGTTTAACAGGGCACCCGGATCAGTGCTCTTTGTGCCGAGCTCTGTGTAGCGCCACTGCGCTACAGCGCCAGCCAAAACCTCTGCCTGGTGTCCCGCCTCTCTTTTATACCTGGGAATTTCCGAGTTCTGTGGGCAACAAAGATTTGTCTGGAAATGCGGCTTTGACTAACCATTTTTGCGTATTCACTGAGAGCTTCAATCCTGGGTTGTTCTCACCACGCCATCTGGAGTCCCCCTCCCCAAAGGTGTGTTTTATTCACTCATGTTCCAAATGTGCAACCAAAGCAAATAGACATCTGGCCACACCTGCACACAGGTGTGCATTCTTTACTGATACTCTGAATGAATGGCCATATGAATAAGACTCCAAATTTTTCTCCAGGTATACATTATTCAATGAGGCTCTGAAGGAGGGGTCACACGAAATTTACTCCTTACAATTCAACATGTGTTAATTTCTCTGTTGGACTCGGAAAGTGGGTCGATAGGAAATAGACTCCTCAGGATTCCAAGGCATACATAATTCAGCGAGGCTCATAATGGGTGTTCATGTTAAATAAAATCCTGACTATTCCCCACATGTGTATCTTTCAGTGAGGTGCTGAATGAGTGGCCATATGAAATAGACTCCTGAGTACCCAACAGGTGTGCATTGTTCAGTGAGGCTTTGAATGAGAGGGCCTTTGTAGTAGACTCATGAGTATTCCCTAGGTGTATATTATTCTCTGAGGCTCTGAAAGAGTGTTCATATGAAATAGCCTCCTGATTAATGTCCGTGTTTGCATTATCAATGAGGCTCTCAATCAGTGGTCCTATGAAATAGAATCTTGACTCATTCGCACGTATGCATCATTCAGTAATGCTCTGATTGAGTGGACATATGGCATGAACTGTGACTATTCCTCAGGTGTGTATCATTCATTGAGTTTCTGAACGAGTTACCATATGAAATCGACTCCCTACTATAGCCCCTTGACTATTGCTCAGGTGTGCATTTTCCACTGAGGCACTGGGTGAATGGACATATCAAATAGACTCCAAACTGTTCCCCAGGTGTGCAGTATTCAGTGAGTCTCTGAATAAGTGGCTATATGAAATAGACTCCTGAGTATTACCCAGGAGTATATGATTCTTCACTGAGGCTCTGAATGAGTGGCCATGTGAAATACACTCCTGACTTTTTCATAGGTGTGTATTATTCAGTGAGGCTCTGAATGAGTGGCCATAGGAAAGAGACTCCTGAATACTCGCCAGGCGTGCATTTTTAGGTAGGGCTCTGAATGAGTAGCCATACAAAATAGATTCCTGTTTTACCCCAGGTGTATATTATTCAGTGAGGCTCTGAATGTGTGGCTATATGAAATAGACTTCTGGCTACTCTACAGGTGTTCCTTATTCAGTGAAGCTCTGAATGGAACACCATATGTAACAGCGTCCTGAGTATTCACCAGGTATGCATTATTCACTAAGACTCTGAAAGTTTGGCCATATGAAATAGTCTCCTGACTAGTCCACAAGTGTGTATTATTTAATGAAGCTTTGAGTTAGTGATCACATGAAATAGACTTCTGACTATTCACCAGGTGTGTATTATTGACTGAGACTTAATAAGTGGCCATATGGAGGAGATTACTGACTATTCCTCAGGTGTGTACTACTGACTGAGAGTCTGAATAAGTGGGCATATAGAATAAACTACTGACTATTCCAACGTTGTGCAACACTAACACAGGCTTTGATTTGGTGGCCATATAAAATAGACTAGTGTCTATTCCCAAGGTGTGAATTATTCACTGAGCCTGTAAATGAGTGGCTATGTAAAGTAGACTCATAACTCTTCCCCAGGAGTGAATTACTCAGTGAGGCTCTGTATGAGTGGTCATATGAGATAGGATGCTGCCTATCTTCCATATTTGTATAATTCACTGAATCGCTGAATGAGAGGCTATATGAAATAGATTGCTGAGTACTGTATGTTTGTGCATTATTCACTGAGGCTATGACTGAGTGGCCATATGAAATGGAATCCTGACTATTCCACAGGTGTGTATTATTCACTGAAGCTCTGAATGAGTGGCTGTATGAAATACAATCCTGGCTACTCCCCAGGTTTGCATTATTTACTGATTCTGTGAATGAGTGTTCATATGATGTAGCCTCCTGATTATTGCCCCACTGTGCATTATTCAATGAGGCTCTTAATCCATGGTCATATGAAATAGAATCCTCACTATTTACCAGGTGTGCATCGTTCAGGAATGCTCGGATTGAGTGGCCATATGACATAGACTCTGACTATTCCCCAGGTGTGTATCATTCAGTGAGTTTCTGAATAAGTGGCCACATGAAATAGACTCCTGGCTATTCCACAGTTATGTATCACTTACTAAGGGTATGGATGAGTGGCTATATAAAATAGCCTCCTGACTATTGCTCAGGGATGCATTTTCCTCTGAGGCACTGAATAAACCATCATATCAAATAGACTCCAAACTATTTCGCAGGTGTGCATAATTCCATGCATCTCTGAATGAGTGGCTCTATGAAATACACACCTGAGTATTCCCCAGGTATGTATGATTCACTGAGGCTCTGAATGGTGGTCATGTGAAATACACTCCTGAGTTTTTCATATATTCAATGTGGCTCTGAATGCATGGCCATAAGAAAGAGACTCCTTAATTCTTTGAGGAGTGCATTTTTAGGTTGTGCTCTAAATGAGTAACCATACGAAATAGAATCCTGACTTTCCCCCAGGTGTGTATTATTCATTGAGGCTCTGAATGTGTCGCTATATGAAATAGACTTCTGACTACAGGTGTTCATTATTCAGTGAAGCGCTGAGTGAGACGCCATATGTAATAGTGTCCTGAGTATTCCCTGGTATGCATTATTCACTGAGGCTCTGAAAGTTTGGCCATATGAAAGAGTCTCCTGACTATTCCATAGGTGTGTATTATTTAATCAGGCTTTGAGTTAGTGACAATATGAAATAGATTCCTGACTATTCCTCACGTGTGTATTATTGACTGAGACTCTGATAAATTGGGCATATGGAATAGGCTCCTCACTATTCCAAAGTTGTGCATTACTCACTCAGGTTTTGATTTTGTGGCCATATAAAGAAGATAGTGTCTATTCCCCAGGTGCGCATTATTGACTGAGGCTCTAAATGAGTGGCTATATCAGGTAGACTATTAACTCTTCCCCAGGTGTGTATTATTGAATGAGACTCTGAATCAGTCTGCAGAAGAAAGAGACTCCTGACTATCAATCAGGTGTCCATGATTTACAGAGACTCTGAATGTGTAGCCATTTGATATAGACTCGACTATTTCCCCCGGGTATATTATTCACTCAGGCCCTGAAAGCGTGGCCATATAAAATAGATTTCATTTTACTCCACAGATGTGTGTTCTTCATTTATTCTCTCAATTAATCACCATATGAGATAGACTAGTGATCATTCCCCACATGTGCATTATTCAAAGAGGTTCTGTATGAGTGTTCATATCAAATAGAGTCCTGACTATCACCCAGGTGTGTGTCATTCAGGGAGGTGCTTAATTTGTGGCTATGTGAAATAGGGTCCTGACTACTCCACAGGTGTTCATTATTCACTGAAGCTTTGAATGAGGGGCCATATGAAATAGATTCCTGACTATTGTCTCATTGTGCATTATTCAGTAAGGCTCTGGATGAGTGGTCATATGGAACAGATTCCTGACGATTCCCCAGGAGTGTATCATTCAGCGAGATATTAAATCAGTGGTCATATGAAACAGGCTCCTGACTATTATCATGGTGTGTATTATTCACTGAGGCTCTAAGTGGCCATATGAAATAGACTCCTAATATTCACTAAGTATTCCTCATATGTGAATTATTCACTGATTCACTGAGAAGCCATAGGAAGGAGACTCCAGACTATTCCCCAGTTGTGTATTATTTTCTGGGGGTCCTAATGAGGGGCCATAGGAAATAGACTTCTGATTATTCCACAGGTGTGTATTATTCAGGGAATCTCAGAATTTGTGGATGATATGAGTTAGTCTCCTCAGTACTGCAAAGACATAGGTTATTCACTGGGGCTTATTATGAGTGTTCATATTAAACAGAATTCTGACTACTCCAAACATGTGTATCATTCAGCGAGGCTCTGAATGATTCACCAAATGAAAAAGACTCCTAAATACTCAACAGGTGTGAATTATTCACTGAGCCTCTGAATGAGTGGCCATGTGAAATACGCTCCTGACATTTTCCCAGGTGTGTACTATGCAGTAAGGCCCGAAATGAGTGGCCATATGAAACACATCACACAGTACTCGACAGACGTGCATTATTCACTGAGGGGCTGAATAAGTGGGCATAAGAAATAGACTTCTGATTATTCCGCAGGTGTGCATTATTCACTGAGTTTCTAAATATGTGACCATGTGGAATAGATTCCTCACTATTCCCTAGGTGTGTGTTATTCACAGAGTCTTCGAATGTTGCCATTCCAAATAGAATCTTGGAAAATTTCTGGGTGTGCAATATTCCGTGAGGCTCTGAATGAGTGACAACGTGAAATAGACTCCTCTCTGTTCCCTAGGTGTGTGTTATTCACTGAGGCTCTGAAAGAGTGACCAAATGAAATAGATTCCTGACTATTTCACAGGTGTGCATTATGCAGTGTGGCTCTAAATGAGTGTTCATACAAAACCGTCCTAACTATTCCCAAGGAGTGTAGTAGTCAGTGAGGCGCTGACAGTATGCTTATATAAAATAGATCCTTTACTATTCCCCAAATGTGTATTATTCACTGAGGCTCTGAATGAGTGGCCATATGACATAGACTCCTGACTTCTTGACATTATTCAGAGACACTCTGAATGAGTGGCCACATGAAAAAGACTCCTGATTATTCCACAGGTGTGCATTATTCAGTGAGACTCTGAAGGAGTGGATAAAACAGAATTTTTACTATTTCCCCAGGTGGGTACATTTAATGAGGCTCGTAAAAAGTTGCCACATGAAAGAGACTTCTGACTATTTTGCAGGTGTGCATTGTTCCATGAGGCTGTGTAAGAGTGGCCATATGATATAAACTCCTGACAATTTTTTAGGTATGTAATATTCAGTGAGGTTCTGAATGAGATTTTATATGAAACAGTCCCCTTTTACCTGGTGTGCATTATTCAGTGAGGCTCTGAATGAGTGGCCATAAGTAATAGACTCCAGACTGTATCACAAGTGTGTAGTATTCAGTGAGGCTGTGAAAGAGTGGCCACATGAAACAGACTCCTTATGACTCCACATATGTGTGTTATTCACTGATTGTCTGAATGAGTAGCCATATGATATAGACTCCTAATTGTTCTCCATGTGTGCATTATTCAAACAGGTTCTGTATGAGTGTCCATACCAAATAGGATCCTGACACTCCCACAGGTGTGTATTATTCAGTGAGGCACAGAATGAGAGGTTATATGAAATAAACTCCTGACTGTCACCAAGGTGTGTATCATTCAGGGGGTTATTTAACTCGTTTTTATCTTAAACAGCACCCTGAGGCGTTGTTTAAGGGGTTTATTATTCACAGAATAATAGTAATAGGGGTTTATTATTCACAGAAGCTCTGAATGAGATGTCATATAAAATCGACTGCTGACTATTGCCCCGTTGTGAATTATTCAATAAAGCTCTGAATTAATGGTAGTATGGAATAAAATCCTGACCATTTCTCAGGTGTGTATCATTCAGTGAGATACTGAATGTGTGGCCATACGAAAGAGTCTCCTGACTATTTCCCTGGTGAGCATTATTCACTGTGACTCTGAATTATTGGCCATGTGAAATAGACTCCTGAGTATTCCACAGTTATATATTATTCCGTGGGGTTCCTACTGAGTGACCATATGAAATAGACTTCTGACTGTTCCCCATGTGTGCATTATTCAGGGAGTCTCAGAGTCGGGGATGATATGAATTAGTCTCCTCAGTACTCCACAGATGTGCATTATTTGCTGAGGCTCGTAATGAGTGGTCAGGTTAAACAGACTGCTATTCCTCAGGTATGCATTATTCACTGAGGTTCTGAAACAGTGTCCCTATGAAAGACACACGTGAGTATTCCCAAGGTGTGCATTATTCAGCTTGGCTCTCAGTGACTGGTCATATGAAATAGAGTGCTGACAATTCCACAGGTGTGTATCATTCAGTGAGGCTGTGAGTGAGTGATTATATGAAAGAGAATCCTCACTTATCTACCGGTGTGCATTACTCCATGTGATTCTGAATTAGTGACCATATGACATTTCCACAGGTTTGTACCATTCAGTGCGGCTCTGAGTGGCCATATCAAAGAGATTCCAGAACATCTACAAGGAGCTTATTACTCAGAGAGGATCTGAATGAATGGCTATATCAATTAGGCTGCTGACTACTCCACAGGATTGCATTACTCAGTGAAGCTCTGCTTGAGAGGCCAGATAAAATTATCTCCTGAAAATTCCCTAAGTGTGTATTATTCACTGAGCTTCTGAATGTGTGGCCAATTGAAATACACTCCTGACTATTCCCCAGGTGTGTGTTATTCACTGAGGCTCTGAATGAGTTTCAATATGAAATACACTCCTGACTCTTCTCCAGGTGTGTTTCATTCACATGGGCTCTGAATGAGGGGCCATAAGAAAGAGACTCTTGACTATTCCACAGGTGTGCATTGTTCACTGATGTCCTGAATGTGTCACCAAATAAAATAGACACATGGCTACTCCACAAGTGGGCATTCTTCACTGATGCTCTGAGTAAATGGCTATGTGAAAGAGACTCCAAGATCTTTCCAGGTATTCATTATTTAATGGGGCTCTGAATGTTAGGACACTGTAAATAAACTCCTGACCTTTCCCCAAATTTGCACTATTCGCAGGGCTCTGAATGAGTGGCAATATGAAATAACCTTATCAATATTCCCCTGTTGTGTATTGTTCACTGAGGCTCTAAAAGAGTGTTTATATGAAAGAGAAACCTGTCTATTCTCAATGTGTGCATTATTCAGTTTGGCTCTCAATCACAGGTCATATGGAAAAAGATACTGATTATTCCCCAGGCGTGTATTATTTACTGAGGCTCCGAATGAGTGACCATATGATATAGAGCCTTGAATATTCCCCATGTGTGTATTATTCACTGAGGCTCTGAATGAGGGGTCAATTGAAATAGAATCCTCAGTACTCCCCAGGCGTGCATTATTCACTGCAGCTCTGAATGAGTGAGTGAAAATATGAAATAGACTCCTGACTATTCCACAGGTGTGTACCATTCAGTGAGGCTCTGAGTGAGTGGTGATATGAAAGAGAATCCTGACTATTCCAAACGTGTGCATTATTCTGTGAAGGTCTAAATGAGTGACCATAAGAAATAGAATCCTGATTATTCCCCAGCTGTGTATTATTCACTGAGGTGCTGAACGAGTGGCCATATGAAATAGATAGCTGAGCACTCCCCAGGTATCCATTATCCACGGAGGCTGTGAATTAGTGGCTATGAGAAATAGATTTCTTAATGTTCCCCATGTGTGCATTATTAAGGAAGGTTCTGAAAAAGTATCCCTATCAAGTAGACTGCTGACTATTCCCCAAGTGTGGCTGATTCACTGAGGCTATGAATGAGAGGCAATGTGAAATAGACTCCTGATTATTTTCCAGGTGGGTTTTATTCACATGGGTACTGAATGAGGGGCACTGAAGAAACTCCTTTCTATTCCACAGGTGTGTATAATTCATTGAGGTTCTCAATGTGTGGCCAAAGGAAATAGACACCTGGCTACTCCACCTGTGTACATTATTCACTGACGCTCTTAATGAATAGCCATGTGAAAGAGACTACAAATTTTTGCCCTGGTATGCATTATTTAATGAGGCTCTGAATGCAGGCCATAGGAAGTAGACTCCTGACAATTCCCCAGGTGTGTATTACACAGTGAGAATCGGAAGGAGGGGCGATATGAAATAGACTCCGCACTATCTTACAGGTATAGGTTATTCAGTGAGTCTCAAAATGGTGTTCATATTAAATAGAATCCCGACTATTCCCCATGTGTGTATCATTTAGTGTGGTGCTGAATGAGTGGCCACATGACATATATTTCTGAGGACTCAACAGGTGCTCGTTGTTCACTTAGGCTTCGAATGTTGAATAATATGAAGAAGACTCCTGACTATTTCCCAGGTGTGTATAATTCACGGAGCCTCTGAATAATTGGCCTGAAAAAATAAACTCCTGGCTATTACCTAGGTGTGTATTATTCAGTGAGGCTCAAAATGAGTGGCCATATAAAATAGACCTCTCAGTACTCCACAGAGGTGAGTCATTCAGTGAGACTCCGAAAAAGTGGGCATATGAAATAGACTTCTGACTATTCCTCGGCTGTGCATTATTCACTGAGGCTCTGAATGTGTGGCCATTTGAAATAGAATCCTCACTATTCCCTAGGTGTGTATTTTTTACTGAGTCTCTGAATGAGTGGCCTTTCTAAATAAACTCCTGACAATTCCCCAAACTTGCACTACTTTAAGAGGATGTTAATGTGGGACAATATAAAAAAGACTCCTCAGTATTCCCCTGGTGTGTATTATTCACTGAGGCACTGAAAGAGTGTGCCTATCAGACGCCTCACTATTCCCAAGGTGTGCCTTATTCAGTTTGACTCTCAAAAATGGTCGTATGAAATAGAATCCTGATTATTCCCGAAGGGTGTGTCATTCACTGAGGCTCTGAATGAGTGGCCATAGGAAATAGACCCTTGACTATTCCCCAGGTGTGTATAATTCACTGAGGCTTTGAATGAAGGGTCATTTGAAATCAAATCCTCAGTACTCCTCAGGTGTGCATGATTCACTGAGGCTCTGAATGCGTGGCTATGTAAAATAGTCTCCTGACTATTTCCCAGAAGTGAATTATTCAATGAAGCTCTGAGTGACACGCCAGATGAAATTGACTCCTAATTCCTCCAAAGATGTGTGTAATTCACTGAGCCTCTTAGTGTGTGCTTAATTGAAATACACTCCTGACTATTCCCCAGGTATTTCTTATTCACTGAGGATCTGTATGAGTTGCCATATAAAATAGACTCCTGACAATTCGCCAAGTGTGCACTATTCTCTGGGAGTCTCAGTGAGTGGCCATAAGAAACAGATTTCTGACTCTCCCCAAGGTCTGTATTATTCAGGGAGGCTCTGAAAGAGTGTTCATATGAAATAGACTCCTGACTATTTCCCAGGTGTGCATTATTCACTGAAGCTCTGAATAAGTTGCAATATATGATAGATTCCTGACTCTTCCCGAGATGTGTATCATTCACTCAGCCTCTGAATGAGGGGCCTTATGAAATTGGCTCCTAACTATACCACAGGTGTGTTTTATTCACTCATCTTCCGAATGTGCGACCAAAGCAAATAGACATCTGGCCACACCTGCACACAGGTGTGTATTGTTTACTGATACTCTGAATGAATGATCATATGAATGAGACTCCAAATTTTACTCCAGGTATACATTATTCAATGAGGCTCTGAAGGAGGGTCCACACGAAATTTACTCCTTACAATTCAGCATGTGTTAATTTTTTTTTTAGACTCGGAAAGAGGGTCGATAGGAAATAGACTCCTCAGGATTCCAAGGCATACATAATTCAGCGAGGCTCATAATGGGTGTTCATGTTAAATAAAATCCTGACTATTCCCCACATGTGTATCTTTCAGTGAGGTGCTGAATGAGTGGCCATATAAAATAGACTCCTGAGTACCCAACAGGTGTGCATTGGTAAGTGAGACTTTGAATGAGAGGCCCTGTGTAATAGACTCCTGAGAATTCCCTAGGTCTGTATGATTCATTGAGGCTCTGAAGGAGTGTTCATATGAAATAGCCTCCTGATTAATGTCCTGGTTTGCATTATTCAATGAGGCTCTCAATCAGTAGTCCTATGAAATAGAATCTTGACTCATTCGCACGTGTGCATCAGTCAGTAATGCTCTGAGTGAGTGGACATATGGCATGGACTGTGACTATTCCCCAGGTGTGTATCATTCAGTGAGTTTCTGAACGAGTGATCATATGAAATCGAATCCCGACTATAGCCCCTTGACTATTCCTCAGGTGTGCATTTTCCACTGAGGCACTGGGTGAACGGACATATCAAATGACTCCTGACTGTTCCCCAGGTGTGCAGTATTCAGTGAGTCTCTGAATAAGTGTCTATATAAAATAGACTCCTGAGTATCACCCAGGTATATATGATTCTTCACTGAGGCTCTGAATGAGTGGCCATGTGAAATACACTCCTGACTTTTCCATGGGCGTGTATTATTCAGTGAGTCTCTGAATGAGTCGCCATAGGAAAGAGACTCCTGAATACTCGCCAGGCGTGCATTTTTAGGTAGGGCCCTGAATGAGTCGTCATACGACATAGAATCCTGTCTTGATTCCAGGTGTATATTATTCAGTTAAACTCTGAATGTGTGGCTATATGAAATAGACTTCTGGCTACTCTACAGGTGTTCTTTATTCATTGAAGCTCTGAATGGGAAACCATATGTAACAGCTTCCTGAGTATTCCCCAGGTATGCATTATTCACTGAGGCTCTAGAAGTTTGGCCATATGAAATAGTCTCCTGACTAGTCCACAGGTGTGTATTATTTAAAGAGGCTTTGAGTTAGTGACCACATAAAATAGACTTCTGACTATTCACCAGGTGTGTATTATTGACTGAGGCTTTGAGTTCATGACCATATGAAATAGACTACTGACTATTCCCCAGGTGTGTATTATTAGCTGAGACTGAATAAGTGGGCATATGGGGTAGACTACTGACTATTTCTCAGGCGTGTATTATTGACTGAGACTCTGAATAAGTGGGCATATGGAACAGTCTACTGAGTATTCCAAAGTTGTGCATTACTCACTCAGGCTTTGATTTTGTAGCCATATAAAATAGACTAGTGTCTATTCCCAGGTGTGCATTATTCACTGAGCCTGGAAATGAGTGGCTATATAAAGTGGACTCCTAACTCTTCCCCAGGAGTGAATTACTCAGTGAGGCTCTGCATGAGTGGTCATATGAGATAAAATGCTGCCTATCTTCCATATTTGTATTATTCAGTGAATCGCTAAATGTGTGGCTATATGAAATAGATTGCTGAGTACTGTATGTTTGCGCATTATTCACTGAGGCTATGACTGAGTGGCCATATGAAACGGAATCCTGACTTCCACAGGTGTGTATTTTTCCCTGAGGCTCTGAATGAGTGGCTGTATGAAATACAATCCTGGCTACTCCCCAGGTTTGCATTATTTACTGATTCTGTGAATGAGTGTTCATATGATGTAGCCTCCTGATTATTGCCCCACTGTGCATTATTCAATGAGGCTCTTAATCTATGGTCATATGAAATAGAATCCTCACTATTTACCAGGTGTGCATCGTTCAGGAATGCTCGGATTGAGTGGCCATATGACATAGACTCTGACTATTCCCCAGGTGTGTATCATTCAGTGAGTTTCTGAATAAGTGGCCACATGAAATAGACTCCTGGCTATTCCACAGTTATGTATCACTTACTAAGGGTATGGATGAGTGGCTATATAAAATAGCCTCCTGACTATTTCTCAGGGATGCATTTTCCTCTGAGGCACTGAATAAACCATCATATCAAATAGACTCCAAACTATTTCGCAGGTGTGCATAATTCCATGCATCTCTGAATGAGTGGCTCTATGAAATACACACCTGAGTATTCCCCAGGTATGTATGATTCACTGAGGCTCTGAATGGTGGTCATGTGAAATACACTCCTGAGTTTTTCATATATTGTATAATTCAATGTGGCTCTGAATGAGTGGCCATCAGAAAGAGACTCCTTAATTCTCCCAGGAGTGCATTTTCAGGTTGGGCTCTGAATGAGTAACCATACGAAATAGAATCCTGACTTTCCCCCAGGTGTGTATTATTCACTGAGGCTCTGAATGTGTCGCTATATGAAATAGACTTTTGACTACAGGTGTTCATTATTCAGTGAAGTTCTGAGTGAGACGCCATATGTAATAGTGTCCTGAGTATTCCCCGGTATGCATTATTCACTGAGGCTCTGAAAGTTTGGCCAAATGAAATAGTCTCCTGACTATTCCATAGGTGTGTATTATTTAATCAGGCTTTGAGTTAGTGACAATATGAGATAGATTCCTGACTATTCCTCAGTTGTGTATTATTGACTGAGACTCTGATAAATTGGGCATATGGAATAGGCTCCTCACTATTCCAAAGTTGTGCATTACTCACTCAAGTTTTGATTTTGTGGCCATACAAAAAAGACTAGTGTCTATTCCCCTGATGTGCATTATTAACTGAGGCTCTAAATGAGTGGCTACATGAGGTAGACTATTAACTCTTTCCCAGGTGTGCATTATTGAATGAGACTTCGAATCAGTAGGCAGAAAAAAGAAACATGTTTATTTATCAGGTGTGCATGATTTACAGAGACTCTGAATGTGTATCCATTTGAAGTAGACTCGTTACTATTTTCTAGGGGTATGTTATTCACTCAGGCCCTGAAAGAGTGGCCATATAAAATCGATTCCATTTTACTTCACATGTGTGTGTTCTTCATAGATTCTCTCAATTAAGCACCATATGAGATAGACTATTGATTATTTTTCACATGTGCATTATTCAAAAAGGTTCTGTATAAGTGTTCATATCAAATAGAGTCCTGACTATCACCCAGGTGTGTATCATTCAGGGAGGTGCTTAATTTGTGGCTATGTGAAATAGGGTCCTGACTACTCCACAGGTGTTCATTATTCACTGCAGCTCTGGATGAGGGTCCATATGAAATAGATTTCTGACTATTGCCTTATTGTGCATTATTCAGTAAGGCTCTGAATGAGTGCTCATATGGAATAGAATCCTGACGATTCCCCAGGTGTGTATCATTCAGTGAGATACTGAATCTGTGGTCATATGAAACAGGCTCCTGACTATTACCGTGGTGTGTATTATTCACTGAGGCTCTGAGTGGCCATATGAAATAGACTCCTAATATTCACTGAGTATTCCTCATGTGTGCATTATTCACTGATTCTCTAAGAGGCCATATGAAATAGACTCCTGACTATTCCCCGGTTGTGTATTATTTTCTGGGGGTCCTAATGAGGGGCCATAGGAAATAGACTTCTGATTATTCCACAGGTGTGTACTATTCAGGGAATCTCAGAATTTGGGGATCATATGAATTATATGTTATTCACTGAGGCTCATAATGAGTGGTCATATTAAACAGAATCCTGACTATTCCCAACGTGTGTATCATTCAGCGAGGCTCTGAATGATTCACCAAATGAAAAAGACTCCTAAATACTCACCAGGTGTGAATTATTCACTGAGCCTCTGAATGAGTGGCCATGGGAAATACACTCCTGACATTTTCCCAGGTGTGTACTATGCAGTGAGGCCCGAAATGAGTGGCCATATGAAACAGAGCCCACAGTACTCGACAGACGTGCATTATCACTGGGAGGCTGAATGAGTGAACGTAAGCAATAGACTCCCGATTATTCCGCAGGTGTGCCTTATTCACTGAGGCTCTTAATATAGAACCATTTGGAATAGATTTCTCACTATTGCCTAAGTGTGTGTTATTCACAGAGTCTCTGAATGCATAGCAATTTAAAATAGACTGTTGGGGAAGAATCCAAGATGGCCAACCACTAAGAGCTCGGGATTGTAGCTCCAAATGAAAGCTCAGAGAACGAGACGACGCCACACTTTTTGATGAATTTTCTTCACTCACCGATCAGCCAATTCCCAGTGGAGGAGCCCCACGGGTCGCCAGTGCGACTGTTGTGGCCACCGCAGTGGTTTTGCCAGTGCTTTGGAGCACCAGCTCTTCATGCAGAGCAAACGGGACTGCTTGCTCTACTGACCGGAGTTTGGAGCTCTGGGAAATCAGAGCCGCTTGTTGTGGACTCAAGAGAGAAGCCAGACCAGAGATTCCCGGGCAGAAGGGCACCATCAGTCTTATCGCTGCTATTTAGGCCGCCACAGTGGGTTGCTCAGATCCCAACACTGGGAATCAATAAATCGGACGTCGACTCAGAAATGTAATTAGAAAGGTGGTTCATCTAGATGAAGGAAAAAAATAGCCCAAGGAGGCTGAATATACTCAAAATTAGAACCCATCAGCAACGGAACAAGCCCTGATGGAAAAGGACTGTGTTCCATTATCTGAAGTAGGCTTTAAATGGTGGATGATAAGAAACTTCTGGGAGTTAAAGGAACTAGTTCTAACCCACTGTAGAACTGAAAATAGGTTCGATGAAATGATGAAAAGAATATACAATATAAAGCGGAATACAAATGAACTTATGGAGTTGAAAAATACAACACG
Source organism: Callithrix jacchus (assembly GCF_049354715.1). Classification (NCBI taxonomy): domain Eukaryota; kingdom Metazoa; phylum Chordata; class Mammalia; order Primates; family Cebidae; genus Callithrix; species Callithrix jacchus. The sequence goes on along the minus strand of NC_133503.1, from coordinate 59,599,680 downwards.
AGAACTTAGTGAAATATGTACAAGGTTAAGTAGCCAAATGGATCAAGCAGAAGAAAGAATATCAGAGGCCGAAGACCAACTTAATGAAATAAAACGACAAGACAAGAATAGAGAAAAAAGGATAAAAAAGGAATGAGCAAAATCTCCAAGAAATGTGGGACTATGTGAAAAGACCTAATATACGTTTGATTGGTGTACCTAAATGTGATGTAGTGAATGAATTAAAGCTGGGAAATACTGTTCAGGACATTATCCAGGAAAATTTTCCTAATTTAGCAAAGCAGGACACTATTCAACCCCAGACAATACAGAGAACACCACAAAGATATTCCTCAAGAAGACCAACCGCAAGGCACATAATCGTTAGATTCACCAGGATCAAAACAAAGGAGAGAATATTAAGGGCAGCCAGAGAGAAAGATCAGGTTACCCATAAAGGGAAGCCTATTAGGCTTACAGTAGATGTCTCAGCAGAAACCCTACAAGCTAGAAGAGAGTGGGGGCCAATATTCAATATACTTAAAGAACAGAACTTTCAGCTCAGAATTTCATATCTTGCCAATTTAAGCTTTACAATTGAAGGAAAAATAAAATCTTTTAGGAACAAGCAAGTACTCAGAGATTTTATTACCACCAGGCCTGCTTTACAAGAAGCATTATACATAGAAAGCAACAACCAGTATGAGCCTTTGTAAAAATATACCAAAAAGTAAAGAGCATTGACATAAAGAAGAATTTACATCAACGAAAGGATAAAATAGCCAGTTAATATCAAATGGCAGTAACCTTAAATTTAAATCAAATAAATTTTCCAATCAAAAGATACAGAAAAAATCTAATGATATATCCAAAGATATATATAGACTCAAAATAAAGGGTTGGAAAGAAACTTACCAACAAAATGGAGAGCAAAAATAAGTAAATAAAAATAAGGAGTTGCAATTTTCACATTTGATAAAATAGATTTCAAAGCGACAAGGATACAAGGATAAAAGGATTAATGTAATAATAAGAGATCTTAACTCCCAGATACATAAGACCCATAATGAGATTTAGATTCAACGAGACAGAAAATTGATAACGATATCCAGGACTTGAACTCAGATCCAGAACAATAAACTCAATAGAGCTCTCCATTTCAAACACACAAAATATACATTATCCACTTTAAACACACCAAATATTGATCGGCAATTATTGATACCCATTTTAGGAATGAAGTAATATTCCTGTTCTTTTTTCCTCTGTTCCTTTCTCTTTTTTCCGTTTTTTCTCTCTCTCTTCGAAAAAAAAGGAAAAAAAAAAAAACAAATAGACTTTTGGGAAATCTCTGGGTGTGCAATATTCCATGAGGTTCTGAATGAGTGACCACATGAAATAGACTCCTCACTGTTCCCCAGGTGTGTGTTATTCACTGAGGCTCTGAAAGAGTGACCAAATGAAATAGATTCCTGACTATTCCACAGGTGTACATTGTGCAGTGTGGCTCTAAATGAGTGTTCATATAAAACCGTCCTGACTATTCCTTAGGAGTGTATCACTCAGTGAGGTGCTGGAAGAATGCCCATATAAAATAGACACTTGACTATTCCCCAAATGTGTATTATTCACTGAGGCTCTGAATGAGTGGCCATATGACATAGACTCCTGACTTCTCCACATTATTCAGAGACACTCTGAATGAGAAACCACATGAAAAAGACTCCTGACTATTCCACAGGTGTGCATTATTCAGTGAGACTCTGAGTGAGTGGATAAAACAGAATTTTAACCATTTCCCCAGATGTGTACATTTAATGAGGCTCGTAAAGAATGGCCATATGAAAGAGATTTCTGACTATTTTGAAGGTGTGCATCGTTCCGTGAGGCTGTGAAAGAGTGGCCATATGATATAGACTCCTGACAATTTCCCAGGTATGTAATATTCAGTGAGGTTCTGAATGAGTTTTTATATAAGACAGTCCCCTTTTACCTGGTGTGCATTATTCAGTGTGGCTCTGAATGAGTGGCCATTAGTAATAGACTTCAGACTATATCACAAATGTGTAGTATTCAGTGAGGCTGTGAAAGAGTGGCCACATGAAACAGACTCCTTATGACTCCACATGTGTGTGTTATTCACTTATTGTCTGAATGAGTAGCCATATGATATAGACTCCTAATTTCTCTCCATGTATACATTATTTAAACGGGTTCTGTATGAGTATCCATACCAAATAGAATCCTGACACTCCCCCAGGTGTGTATTATTCAGTGAGGCTCAGAATGAGAGGTCATATGAAATAGACTCCTATCACCCAGGTGTGTATCATTCAGGGAGCACTTAATTTGTTTCTATCTTAAACAGCGCCCTGACTACTCCATAGGGGTTTATTATTCACAGAAGATCTGAATGAGATGCCATATAAAATCGACTGCTGACTATTGTCCCGTTGTGAATTATTCAATAAAGCTCTGAATGAGTGGTAGTATGGAATAGAATCCTGACGATTTCCCATGTGGGTATCATTCAGCGAGGCACTGAATGAGCGGCCATATGAACGAGGCTCCTGAATATTGCCCTGGTGTGCATTATTCACTGTGGCTCTGAATTATTGGCCATGTGAAATAGACTCCTGGATATTCCCCAGTTATATATTATTCCGTGGGGTTCCTACTGAGTGACCATATGAAATAGAATTCTGACTGTTCCCCATGTGTGCATTATTCAGGGAGTCTCAGAGTCGGGGATGATATGAATTAGTCTCCTCAGTACTCCACAGACGTGCATTATTTACTGAGACTCGTAATGAGTGGTCAGGTTAAACAGACTTTTATTCCTCAGGTATGTATTATTCACTGAGGTTCTGAAACAGTGTCCCTATGAAAGACACACTTGAGTATTCCCAAGGTGTGCATTATTCAGCTTGGTTCTCAGTGTCTGGTCATATGAAATAGAGTGCTGACAATTCCACAGGTGTGTATCATTCAGTGAGGCTGTGAATGAGTGGTTATATGAAAGAGAATCATCACTTATCTACTGGTGTGCATTACTTTATGAGATTCTGAATTAGTGACCATATGACTATTTCACAAGTGTGTACCATTCAGTGCGGCTCTCAGTGGCCATATTAAAGAGGTTCCAGAACATCCACAGGAGCTTATTATTCAGAAAGGATCTGAATGAATGGCTATATCAATCAGGCTGCTGACTACTCCACAGGATTGCATTATTCAGTGAAGGTCTGTATGAGAGGCCAGATAAAATTATCTCCTGACAATTCCCTAAGTGTGTATTATTCACTGAGCTTCTGAATGTGTGGCCAATTGAAATACACTCCTGACTATTCCCCAGGTGTGTGTTATTCACTGAGGCTCTGAATGAGTTTCAATATGAAATACACTCCTGACTCTTCTCCAGGTGTGTTTTATTCACATGGGCTCTGAATGAGGGACCATAAGAAATAGGCTCCTGACTATTCCACAGGTGTGTATTATTCACTGATGTTCTGAATGTGTCACACAAAGAAAATAGACACATGGCTAATCCACAAGTGTGCAGTCTTCCCTGATGCCCTGAGTAAATGGCCATGTGAAAAAGACTCCAAGATTTTTTCAGGTATGCATTATTCAATGGAACTCTGAATGCGAGGCCACTGTAAATAAACTCCTGACAATTTTCCATACTTGCACTATTCGCGGGGCTCTGAATGAGTGCAATATGAAATATCCTAATCAATATTCCCCTGGTGTGTATTGTTCACTGAGGCCCTAAAAGTGTTTATATGAAAGAGAAACCTGTCTATTCTCAATGTGTGCATTATTCAGTTTGGCTTTCAATCACAGGTTATATAAAAAAATACTGATTATTCACCTGGCATGTATTATTCACTGAGGCTCCGAATGAGTGGCCATATGATATAGAGCCTTGAATATTCCCCATGTGTGTATTATTCACTGAGGCTCTGAATGAGTGGTCATTTGAAATAGAATCCTTAGTATTCCCCAGGCATGCATTTATTCACTGCAGCTCTGAATGAATGGAAATATGAAATAGACTCCTGACTATTCCACAGGTGTGTACCATTCAGTGAGGCTCTGAGTGATTGGCCATATGAAAGAGAATCCTGACTATTCCAAACGTGTGCATTATTCTGTGAAGGTCTAAATGAGTGATCATAAGAAATAGAATCCTGATTATTCCCCAGCTGTGTATTATTCACTGAGGTGCTGAACGAGCGGCCATATGAAATAGATAGCTGAGCACTCCCCAGGTATCCATTATCCACGGAGGCTGTGAATCAATGGCTATGAGAAATAGACTTCTGAATATTTCCCATGTTTGCATTTTTAAGGGAGGTTTTGAAAATTTATCCCTATGAAATAGACTGCTGACTATTCTCCAGGTGTGGCTGATTCACTGAGGCTATGAATGTGAGGCAATGTGAAATAGACTCCTGATTATTTTCCAGGGGGGTTTTATTCACACGGGCACTGAATGAGGGGCACTGAAGAAACTCCTGTCTATTTCACAGGTGTGTATAATTCGCTGAGGTTCTCAATGTGTGGTCAAAGGAAATAGATACCTGGCTACTCCACCTGTGTACATTATTCACTGACGCTCTTAATGAATGGCCATGTGAAAGAGACTACACATTTTCCTCTTGGTATGCATTATTTAATGAGGCTCTGAATGCAGGCCAAAGGAAATAGACTCCTGACAATTCCCCAGGTGTGTATTACTCAGTGAGACTTGGAAAAAGGGGTGATATGAAATAGACTTCTCACTATCCCACAGGTATAGATTATTCAATGAGTCTCAAAATGGGTGTTTATATTAAATAAAATCCTGATTATTCCCCATGTGTGTATCATTTAGTGAGGTGCTGAATGAGTGGCCTTATGACATACCTTCCTGAGAACTCAACAGGTGCTTATTGTTTACTTAGGCTTCAAATGATAAGTAATCTGAAGTAGACTCCTGACTATTTCCCAGGTGTGTATAATTCACGGAGCCTCTGAATGATTGGCCTGAAAAAGTAAACTCCTGGCTATAACCCAGGTGTGTATTATTCAGTGAGGCTCAAAATAAGTGGCCATATAAAACAGACCTCTCAGTACTTTACAGGGGTGAGTCATTCAGTGAGACTCTGAAAAAGTGGGCATATGAAATAGACTCCTGACTATTCCTCGGGTGTGCATTATTCACTGAGGCTCTGAATGTGTGGCCATTTGAAATAGAATCCTCACTATTCCCTAGGTGTGTATTTTTCACTGAGTCTCTGAATGAGTGGCCATTCTAAATAAACTCCTGACAATTCCCCAAACTTGCACTACTTTAAGAGACTGTCAATGAGGGACAATATAAAAAATAGCCCTCAGTATTCCCCTGGTGTGTATTATTCACTGGGGCACTGAAAGAGTGTGCCTATCAGACTCCTCACTATTCCCAAGGTGTGCATTATTCAGTTTGGCTCACAAAACTGGTCATATGAAATAGAATCCTGATTATTCCCGAAGGGTGTGTCATTCACTGAGGCTCTGAATGAGTGGCCATAGGAAATAGACCCTTGACTATTCCCCAGGGGTGTATTATTCACTGAGGCTTTGAATGAAGGGTCATTTGAAATCAAATCCTCAGTACTCCTCAGGCGTGCATGATTCACTGAGGCTCTGAATGCGTGGCTATGTAAAATAGTCTCCTGACTATTTCACAGCAGTGAATTATTCAATGAAGCTCTGAGTGACGGGCCAGATGAAATTGACTCCTGATCCTTCCACATTTGTGTATAATTCACTGAGCCTCTTAGTGTGTGCTTAATTGAAATACACTCCTCACTATTCCCCAGGTGTTTCTTATTCACTGAGGATCTGTATGGGTTGCCATATAAAATAGATTCCTGACAATTTCTTAAGTGTGCACTATGCCCTGGAAGTCTCAGTGAATTGCCATATAAAATAGACTCCTGACGATACACCAAGTGTGCACTATTCTCTGGGAGTCTCAGTGAGTGGCCATGAAAAACAGATTTCTGACTCTCTCCAAGGTTTGTATTATTCAGGGAGGCTCTGAAAGAGTGTTCATATGAAATAGACTCCTGAGTATTTCCCAGGTGTGCATTATTCACTGAGGCTCTGAATAAGTGGCAATATATGATAGATTCCTGTCTATTTCCCAGATGTGTATCATTCTCTCAGCCTCTGAATGAGGGGCCTTATGGAATAAGCTACTCGCTATATCATAGGTGTGTTTTGTTTATTTATTTTTTTAATATTTTATTGCATTTTAGGTTGTGGGGTACATGTGCAGAACATGCAAGACGGTTGCATAGCTACACACATGCCAGTGTGTTTTGCTTCCTTCCTCCCCTTCACCCACATTTGGCATTTCTCCCCTGGCTATTCCTCCCCAGCTCCCCACCCCGCTGGCCCTCCTTTTTTCCCCCCAATAGACCCCAGTGTTTAGTATTTCCTTCCTTCAGTCCATGTGTTCTCGGTTTTCATCACCCGCCTATGAGTGAGAATATGCGGTATTTCCTTTTTTGTTCTTGTGACAGTTTGCTGAGAATGATGTTCTCCAGATTCATACATGTCCCTACAAACGACATAAACTCATCATTTCTGATTGCTGCATAATATTCCATGGTGTATATGTGCCACATTTTCCCAATCCAGTCTATCATCAATGGGCATTTGAGTTGATTCCAGGTCTTTGCTATTGTAAACAGTGCAGCAATAAACATTCGTGTGCATGTGTTTTTATAGTAGAAGGATTTATACTTTTTTGGATATATACCCAGTATTGGGATTGCTGGGTCAAATGGAATTTCTATTTCTAAGGCCCTGAGGAATCGCCACACTGTCTTCCACAATGGTTGAACTAATTTACACTCCCACCAACAGTGTAAGAGTGTTCCTTTTTCTCCACATCCTATCCAGCATCTGTTGTCCCTAGATTTTTTAATGATCGCCATTCTAACTGGCGTGAGATGGTATCTCAATGTGGTTTTGATTTGCATCTCTCTGATGTCCAGTGAGGATGAGCATTTTTTCATATGATTGTTGGCGTCATATGTGTCTTCTTTTTTATACTGTCTGTTCATATCCTTTGCCCATTTTTGAATGGGGTTGTTTGGGTTTTCCTGTAAATCTGTTTGAGTTCTTTGTAAATTCTGGATATCAGTTCTTTGTCAGATGGGTAAACTGCAAAAATTTGTTCCCATTCTGTTGGTTGTCAATTCACTTTAGTAACTGTTTCTTTTGCCATGCAGAAGCTGTGGAGTTTCATTAGGTCCCATTTCTCTATTTAGGCTTTTGTTGCCAATGCTTTTGGTATTTTGTTTATAAAGTCCCTGCCTACTCCTATGTCCTGGATGGCTTTGCCTAGATTTCCTTTTAGGGTTTTTATGGTTCCAGGTCTTATGTTTAAGTCTTTAATCCATCTGGAGTTAATTTTAGTGTAATGTGTCAGGAAGGGGTCCAGTTTCTGCTTTCTGCACTTTTCTAGCCAGTTTTCCTAACACCATTTGTTGAAAAGAAAATTCCTTCCCCATTGCTTGTGTTTGTCAGGTTTATCAAAGATTGTGTGGTTGTAGATATGTTGTGTTGCCTCCGATGCCTCTGTTTTGTTCCATTGGTCTATATCTCTGTTTTGGTACCAGTACCATGCTGTTTTGATTACTGTGGCCTTGTACTATAGTTTAAAATCCGGTAGTGTAATGTCCCCCGCTGTGTTCTTTTTGCTTAGAATTGACTTGGCTATACGGCCCTTCTTTTGGTTCCATATGAAGTTCATGGTGGTTTTTTCCAGTTCTGTGAAGAATGTCAATGGTAGCTTGATGGGGATAGCGTTGATTCTGTAAATTACTTTGCGCAGTATAGCCATTTTCACAATATTAATTCTTCCTAACCATGAACATGGAATGTTTCTCCATCTGCTGGTGTCCTCTCTTATTTCGTTGGGCAGTGATTTTTAGTTCTCCTTGAAGAGGTCCCTGACGTTCCTTATGAGTTGTATTCCTAGGTATTTTATTCTTTTTGTAGCAATTGTGAATGGCACTTGGTTCTTGATTTGGCTTTCTTTAAGTCTGTTATTGGTGTAGAAGAATACTTTTGATTTTTGCACATTGACATTGCATAGTGAGACTTTGCTGAAGTTCCTTATCAGTTACAGGAGTTTTTGGGCTGAAGTGATGGGGTCTTCTAGGTATACTATCATGTCGTCTACAAATAGAAACAATTTGGCTTGCTTTTCTCCTATTTGAATACGCTTTATTTCTTTTTCGTGCCTGAATTCTCTGGCTAGAACTTCCAGTACTATATTGAATAGGAGTGGTGAGAGAGGGCATCCTTGTCTAATGCTAGATTTCGAAGGGAATGCTTCCAGTTTTGCCCATTCAGTATGATATTGGCTGTTGGTTTGTCATGAATAGCTTTTATTACTTTAAGATACCTTCCACCGATACCGAGTTTATTGAGGGTTTTTAGCATAAAGGGCTGTTGAATTTTGTCAAATGCCTTCTCTGCGTCAATTGAGATAATCATGTAGTTTTTGTTTTTGGTTCTGTTTATGTGGTTAATTACGTTTATAGACTTGCGTATGTTGAACCAGCCTTGCATCCCCGGGATGAATCCTACTTGATCGTGGTGAATAAGTTTTTTGATTTGCTGTTGCATTCGGCTTGCCAATATTTTATTGAAGATTTTTGCATCTATGTTCATCATGGATATTGGCCTGAAGTTGTCTTTTCTTGTTGGGTCTCTGCTGGCTTTTGGTATCAGGAAGACATTGGTCTCATAAAATGATTTGGGAAGGATTCCCTTTTTATGGATTATTTGAAATAGTTTCAACAGGAATGGTACCATCTCCTCTTTGTGTGTCTTGTAGAATTCGGCTTTGAACCCATGTAGACCTGGGCTTTTATTGTGTGGTAGGCTCTTAATTGCTGCCTCGACTTCTGACCTTGTTATTGGTCTATTCATAGTTTCAGCTTCCCCCTGGTTTAGGCTTGGAAGGACGCAGGAGTTAAGGAATTTATCCATTTCTTCCAGGTTTACTAATTTATGTGCATAGAGTTGTTTGTAATATTCTCTGATGATGATATGAGTTTCTGTGGAATATGTGGTGATTTCCCCTTTATTGTTTTTTATTGCATCTATTTGGTTGTTATTTTTTTTCTTTTTAATCAATCTGGCTAGTGGTCTGTCTATTTTGTTGATCTTTTCAAAAAACCAGCTCTTGGATTTATTGATTTTTTGAAGGGTTTTTGTGGCTCTATCTCCTTCAGTTCAGCTCTGATCTTAGTTATTTCTTGTCTTCTGCTGGGTTTTGGGTTTTTTGATCTTGCTCCTTTAGCTCTTTCAATTTTGACGATAGAGTGTCAATTTTGGATCTCTCCATTCTCCTCATATGGGCACTTATTGCCATATATTTTTCACTGCTTAAATGTGTCCCAGAGATTCCGGCATGTTTTGTCTTCGTTCTCATTGGTTTTGAAGATCTTCTTTATTTCTGCCTTCATTTCATTTTGTATCCAGTCAATATTCAAGAGCCAGTTGTTCAGTTTCCATGAAGCTGTGTGGTTCTGGATTGGTTTCTGAATTCTGAGTTCTAACTTGATTGCACTATGGTCTGAGAGGCTGTTTGTTATGATTTCAGTTGTTTTGCATTTTTTGAGCAGTGCTTTACTTCCAATTATGTGGTCAATTTTTGAGTAGGTGTGATGTGGTGCTGAGAAGAATGTGTATTCTGTGGATTTGGGGTGGAGAATTCTGTAAATGTCTATCAGGTTTGCTTGCTCCAGGTCCGAGTTCAAGCTCTGGATATCCTTGTTGATTTTCTGTCTGGTTTATCTGTCTAATATTGACAGTGGTGTGTTAAAGTGTCCCACTATTATTGTGTGGGAGTCTAAGTCTTTTTGTAAGTCATTAAGAACTTGCCTTATGTATCTGGGTGCTCCTGTATTGAGTCCATATATGTTTAGGATCATTAGCTCTTCTTGTGTATTGATCGTTTCACCATTATGTAATGGCGTTCTTTGTCTCTTTTGATTTTTGTTGCTTTAAAGTCTATTTTATCAGAGCTGAGAATTGCAACTTCTGCTTATTTTGCTTTCCATTTGCTTGGTAAATCTTCCTTCATCTTTTTACTTTGATCCTTGGTGTATCCTTGCATGTGAGATGGGTTTTTTAGATACAGCACACTGATGGGTTTTGTATTTTTATCCAATTTTCCAGTCTGTGTCTTTTGATTGGTGCATTTAGTCCATTTACATTTAGGGTTAATATTGTTATGTGTGAATTTGATACTGCCATTTTGATGCTAGCGGGATCTTTTGCTTGTTGTTGTAGATTCTTCAGTATGTTGATGCTCTTTAGCATTTAGTGTGATTTTGGAATCGCTGGTACTGGTTGTTCCTTTCTATGTGTCGTGCCTCTCTCAGGAGCTCTTTTAAAGCTGGCCTGGTGGTGACAAATTCTCTGAGTACTTGCTTGTTCACAAAGGATCTAATTTTTCCTTCACTTGTGAACCTCACTTTGGCTGTATATGAAATTCTGGGTTGAAAGTTCTTTTTTTTATGGATGTTGAATATTGGCCCCCACTGTCTCCTGGCTTGTAGTGTTTCTGCCGAGGGATCTGCTGTGAGTCTGATGGGCTTTCCTTTGTGTGTGACCTGACCTTTCTCTCTGGCTGCCCTTTGCATTTTCTTTTTCCTTTCAACCTGTCGAATCTGACGATTATTTGCCTTGGGGTTGCTCATCTTGTGGAATATCTTTGTGGTGTTCTCTGTATTTCTTTGACTTGAATATTGGCCTGTCTTGCTAGGTTGGGGAAATTTTCCTGGATAGTATCCTGAAGAGTATTTTCCAGCTTGGATTCATTCTCTTCGTCACATTCTGGTACACCTATCAAACGTAGATTAGGTCTCTTTACATAGTCCCACATTTCTTGGAGATTTTGTTCTTCCCTTTCTGTGCTCTTTTCTCTGATATTGGTTTCTCATTTTATTTCATTGAGTTGATCTTAGACTTCTGATACCCTTTCTTCTGCTTGTTCAATTCGGCTGTTGAAACTTGTGCATGCTTTGTGAAGTTTTTGTGTTGTGTATTTCAGCTTCTTCAATTCACTCATATTTCTCTCTATGTTGTCTATTTTTGTTATCTTTCCTCAAATCGTTGTTCAAATCTTCTTTTAAGATCCTTGTTTCGGGGGAGGACTCAAGATGGCGCTGTGAGAACAACCCAGGATTGGAGTTCTCGTTGTGTCCACAGAGAGGTGAGTCTGAGCTGCATTTCCAGACTGATCTTTGTTGCCCACGGAACGGGGAAATTCCCAAGTGAAGAGGAGATGCGGGACGCCAGGCATATATTCCACCTGGCAAAGCTGGCAGCCGGGGTGGTGGCGGCCGGCCCTACCCAGCACTCCCCACAGGGCACGCTTGTCTGGGTGTCCTGTTGAACTGGCAACCGGAGACGTGAGAGGGCTGGACTTGAAATTTAGCTAGACTTGGACAGTGGGCCAGCCCAGGGGATTGCCGGGACAGAGCGTTAGGGTTGGCCCAGTGGGACGAACAAAACCGTGATTTCAAACAAGCCCCGTGCAGATGGCCCGAGATGCTCTGAGGGGGAGGGGCGGCCACCATTACCGAGGCAACCCGCCCCAACTGAGATACACGCCCATTGCTGACACAGCCAGCCGATGCCGAGGCAACCGGTCCCTACTGAAATACACGCCCACTGCTGACGCAGCCAGCCATTGCCGAGGCAACCCGTCACTACTGAGATACACGCCCACTGCTGACACAGCCTGCCATTGCCGAGGCAACCCGCTACAACAGAGAGACTCAGCCGCAGGGCGTGGCAGAGAACAGCGGAACAGCAGAGCCAGGGCGAGCCTCACAACAGCAGGGCGGAGCCTCGGCAGGCAAACAGTGGCTAGTCTGCGTCCTAGCTGGGCAGGACCTCAACGGACATCCAAAAATAAAGCCCAAACCCCTCAACACAGAGAATTTGAGAAAACAAAGGGTTTTTTTAATGAGCTCTCTTGCAGCAGAATCAAACATAGCAGCCTAACAGCCCTGAATGAACAACAGAGCTCACAGCTCAGCAAGTAAGCCCCTATAAAGTACAAACTGTCTCCTCAAGCAGCTTCCTGACCCCTCTATATCCAAAAGACTGACATTAGGCAGCCATCATCCTGGGAAAAAGATAGCAGAAAAAGAAACTGGTAGCATCCCTCGCTGTGCCACAGCTGCTAGAGGTGCACCCCAGACAAGCAGGGTCTGGAGCGGACCTCAGCAGTTGTACAGCGAAGGGGCTAGACTGGTAGAAGGAAAACAAAGCAATAGAAATACTTCATCATCAACATTCTGGGTGTCCACTCAGAGACCCAATCGAAAAGTCAGCAACTACGGAGACGACAGGCGGACAAATCCACAAAGATGGGAAGAAACCAGCGCAAAAAGGAGCAAAACACCCGAAACCAGAACACCTCGCCTCCTAGAAAGGACCAAAACTCCTCACCAGCAAGGGAACAAAGCTGGACGGAGAATGACTGCGACAAAATGACGGAATTAGTCTTCAGAAGATGGATAATGAGGAACTTTTGTGAGCTAAAAGATCATGTATTAAATCAATGCAAAGAAACTAAGAACCTTGAAAAAAGATTTGAAAAAAGATTCGAGGAAATGATAACAAGAATGGATAACTTAGAGAGGAATATGAATGAATTAAAGGAGCTGAAAAACACAATACGAGAACTTCGCAAAGCATGCACAAGTTTCAATAGCTGAATTGACCAAGCAGAAGAAAGAATATCTGAAGTCGAAGACCAACTCAATGAAATAAAACGAGAAACCAAGATAAGAGAAAAAAGCGCAAAAAGGAATGAACAAAGTCTCCAAGAAATGTGGGACTATGTGAAGAGACCTAACCTACGTTTGATAGGTGTACCAGAAGGGGACGAAGAGAATGAATCCAAGCTGGAAAATACTCTTCAGGACATCATCCAGGAAAATTTCCCCCACCTAGCAAGACAGGCCAACACTCAATTGCAGGAAATTCAGAGAACACCACAAAGATATTCCGCAAAAAGAGCAACCCCAAGGCACATAATCGTCAGATTTAACAAGGTTGAAATAAAGGAGAGAATACTAAGGGCAGCCAGAGAGAAAGGTCGGGTCACCCACAAAGGGAAGCCCATCAGACTCACAGCAGATCTCTTGGCAGAAACACTACAAGCCAGAAGAGAGTGGGGGCCAATATTCAACATTCTTAAAGAAAAGAACTTTCAACCCAGAATTTCATATCCAGCCAAACTGAGCTTCAGAAGTGAAGGAAAAATAAAATCCTTTGAGAACAAACAAGTACTCAGAGATTTTGTCACCACCAGACCTGCTATACAAGAGCTCCTAAAAGAGGCACTACACACAGAAAGGATCAACCAGTACCAGCCATTCCAAAATCACACTGAATGCTAAAGAGCGTCAACATAATGAAGAATCTACAACAACTAACAGGCAAAAAATCCCGCTAGCATCAAAATGGCAGTATAAAATTCACACATAACAATATTAACCCTAAATGTAAATGGACTAAATGCACCAATCAAAACACACACACTGGCAAATTGGATAAAAATCCAAAACCCATCAGTGTGCTGTATACAGGAAACCCATCTCACATGCAAGGATACACAAAGGCTCAAAATAAAGGGATGGAGGAAGATTTACCAAGCAAATGGAAAGCAAAAAAAAGCAGGAGTTGCAATTCTGATCTCCGATAAAATAGACTTTACAGCAACAAAAATCAAAAGAGACAAAGAAGGCCATTGCATAATGGTAAAAGGATCGATACAACAAGAAGAGCTAACGATCCTAAACATATATGGACCCAATGCAGGAGCACCCAGATACATAAGGCAAGTTCTTAAGGACTTACAAAAGGACCTAGACTCCCACACAATAATAGTGGGAGACTTTAACACTCCACTGTCAATACTAGACAGATCAACCAGACAGAAAATCAACAAGGATATCCAGGGCTTGAACTCGGACCTGGAGCAAGCAAACCTGATAGACATTTACAGAACTCTCCACCCCAAATCCACAGAATACACATTCTTCTCAGCACCACATCACACCTACTCATAAATTGACCACATAATTGGAAGTAAAGCACTGCTCAAAAAATGCAAAACAACTGAAATCATAACAAACAGCCTCTCAGACCATAGTGCAATCAAGTTAGAACTCAGAATTCAGAAACAGACCCGGAGCCGCACAGCTTCATGGAAACTGAACAACTGGCTCTTGAATGTTGACTGGGTAAACAATGAAATGAAGGCAGAAATAAAGAAGTTCTTCGAAACCAATGAGAACAAAGACACAACGTGCCAGAACCTCTCGGACACATTTAAAGCAGTCTCTAGAGGAAAGTATATAGCAATAAGTGCCCATATGAGGAGAATGGAGAGATCCAAAATTGACACCCTATCGTCAAAATTGAAAGAGCTAGAGGAGCAAGATCAAAAAAACTCAAAACCCAGCAGAAGACAAGAAATTACTAAGATCAGAGCTGAGCTGAAGGAGATTGAGACACGAAAAACCCTTCAAAAAATCAATAAATCCAAGAGCTGGTTTTTTGAAAAGATCAACAAAATAGACAGACCACTAGCCAGATTGATTAAAAAGAAAAGAGAGAACAACTAAATAGATGCAATAAAAAATGATAAAGAGGAAATCACCACAGATTCCACAGAAATTCAAACCATCATCAGAGAATATTACAAACAACTCTATGAGCATAAACTAGTACACCTGGAAGAAATGGAAAAATTCCTGGATTCCTGTGTCCTCCCAAGCCTAAACCAGGAGGAAGCTGAAACTATGAATAGACCAATAACAAGATCTGAAGTTGAGGCAGCAATTAAGAGCCTACCACACAAAAAAAGCCCAGGTCCAGATGAGTTCACAGCCGAATTCTACCAGACACACAAGGAAGAGCTGGTACCATTTCTCCTAAAACTATTTCAAACAATCCAAAAAGAGGGAATCCTTCCCAAATCATTTTATGAGACCAACATCATTCTGATACCAAAACCCGGCAGAGACCCAACAAGAAAAGAAAACATTAGGCGAATATCCATGATGAACATAGATGCAAAAATCTTCAATAAAATATTGGCAAGCCGATTGCAGCAGCAAATCAAAAAACTTATTCATCATGATCAAGTAGGATTCATCCCGGGGATGCAAGCCTGGTTCAACATACGCAAGTCTATCAGTGTAATTCACCACATAAACAGATCCAAAAACAAAAACGACATGATTATCTCAATTGACGCAGAGAAAGCATTTGACAAAATTCAACAGCCCTTTATGCTAAAAACCCTCAATAAACTCGGTATCGATGGAATGTATCTCAAAGTAATAAAAGCTATTCATGACAAACCAACAGCCAATATCATACTGAATGGGCAAAAACTGGAAGCATTCCCTTCGAAATCGGGCACTAGACAAGGATGCCCTCTCTCACCACTCCTATTCAATATAGTACTGGAAGTTCTAGCCAGAGCAATCAGGCAAGAAAAAGAAATAAAGGGTATTCAAATAGGAAAGGTGGAAGCCAAATTGTCTCTATTTGCAGACTACATGATAGTATACCTAGAAGACGCCATTGCCTCAGCCCAAAAACTCCTGAAACTGATAAGCAACTTCAGCAAAGTCTCACGATATAAAATCAACGTGCAAAAATTACAAGCATTCGTCTACACCAACAACAGACTTAAAGAAAGCCAAATCAAGAGCGAACTGCCATTCGCAATTGCTACAAAAAGAATAAAATACCTTGGGATACAACTCACAAGGAACGTAAGGGACCTCTTCAAGGAGAACTACAAACCACTGCTCAACGAAATCAGAGAGGACACAAACAGATGGAGAAACATTCCATGTTCATGGTTAGGAAGAATTAATATCGTGAAAATGGCTATACTGCCCAAAGTAATTTACAGAATCAACGCTATCCCCATCAAGCTACCATTGACTTTCTTCACAGAACTGGAAAAAACCACCATGAACTTCATATGGAACCAAAAGAGAGCCCGCATAGCCAAGTCAATTCTAAGCAAAAAGAACACAGCGGGGGGCATCACACTACCAGGTTTCAAACTATACTACAAGGCTACAGTAATCAAAACAGCATGGTACTGGTACCAAAACAGAGATATAGACCAATGGAACAACACAGAGTCACCGGAGGCAACACAACATACATACAACTATACAATCTTTGATAAACCTGACAAAAACAAGCAATGGGGAAAGTACTCCTTGTTTAACAAATGGTGTTGGGAAAACTGGGTAGCCATGTGCTGAAAGCAGAAACTAAACCCCTTCCTGACACCTTACACTAAAATTAACTCCAGATGGATTAAAGACTTAAACATAAGACCTGGCACCATAAAAACCCTAGAAGAAAATCTAGGCTAAACTATCCAGGACATAGGAGTAGGCAAGGACTTCATGAACAAAACACCAAAAGCATTGGCAACAAAAGCCAAAATAGACAAATGGGACCTAAGGAAACTCCACAGCTTCTGCACGGCAAAAGAAACAGTCACTAGAGTGGATCAGCAACCAACGGAATGGGAAAAAATTTTTGCAGTCTACCCATCTGACAAAGGGCTGATATCCAGAATTTACAAAGAACTCAAAGAGATTTACAGGAAAAAAACAAACAAGCCCATTCAAAAGTGGGCAAAGGATATGAACAGATACTCTACGAAAGAAGACATATATGAGGCCAACAATCATATGAAAAAATGCTCATCATCACTGGTTATCAGAGAGATGCAAATCAAAACCACATTGAGATACCATCTCACACCAGTTAGAATGGCGATCATTAAAAAATCTGGAGACAACAGATGCTGGAGAGGATGTGGAGAAAAAGGAACACTTTTACACTGTTGGTGGGAGTGTAAATTAGTTCAACCATTGTGGAAGACAGTGTGGCGATTCCTCAAGGCCTTAGAAATAGAAATTCCATTTGACCCAGCAATCCCATTACTGGGTATATATCCAAAAGACTATAAATCGTTTTACTATAAGGACACATTTACACGAATGTTCATTGCAGCACTGTTTACAATAGCAAAGACCTGGAATCAACCCAAATGCCCATTGATAATAGACTGGATTGGAAAAATGTGGCACATATACACCATGGAATATTATGCAGCAATCAGAAATGATGAGTTTGTGTCGTTTGTAGGGACATGGATGAATCTGGAGAACATCATTCTCAGCAAACTGACACAAGAACAGAAAATGAAACACCGCATATTCTCACTCATAGGCGGGTGATGAAAAATGAGAACACATGGACACAGAAAGGGGAGTACTAAACACTGGGGTCTATTGGGGGGAAAAGGGGAGGGCCAGTGGGAGGGGGAGGTGGGGAGGGATAGCCTGGGGAGAAATGCCAAATGTGGGTGAAGGGGAGAAGAAAAGCAAAGCACACTGCTATGTGTGTACCTACGCAACTGTCTTGCATGCTCTTCTCATGTACCCCAAAACCTAAAATCCAATAAAAAACAAACAAACAAACAAAAAAGATCCTTGTTTCTTTTCATTGATTTAGCACATGGTCTTTTAGCTCACTGAAGTTTCTCATTACCCACCTTGTGAAGTCTAATTCTGTCATTTCATCACTCTCTTTCTCTGTCCAGCTTTGTTCCCTTGCTGGTGAGGAGTTTTGTTTTTTTGTAGGAGACGAGGTGTTCTGGTCCCGGGTGTTTTCTTCCTTTTTGCAATGGTTTCTTCCCATCTTTGTGGATTTATCCACCTGTCATCTGAGTAGTTGCTCATTTTTGATTGGGTCTCTGAGTGGACGTCCAGATTGTTCATGGTGAAGTATTTCTTTTTCCTAGTTTTTTTTCTACCAGTCTGGCCCTGCTGGTGTAGCACTGCTGAGGTCCACTCCAGGCCCTGCTTGCCTGGGGAACTTCTGTAACAGCTGCAGAACTGTGACAGTTGCTAACAGATTCTTCTTCTGCTATTTTTATCCCAGAATGATGCCCCCCCAAATGTCAGTCTAATCAGTCCCTTGTGAGGTGACTCTGGATATATGGGTGTCATGAAGCTGCTTGAGGAGACAGTCTGTACTTTATAGGATCTTTAGTGATGAGCTGTGAGCTCCGTTTTTCATTCAGGGCTGCTAGGCAGGTATGTTTAAGTTTGCTGCAGCAGAAATCATAACACCCCTTGTTTTTTTTCCTCAGTTGCTCTGTCTCGGGTAGTTAGGGCTTTATTTATAAGTATCTGTTGCAATTTCCTGCCCAGAAAAGAGGCAGTCTAGTCACTTTTTGCCTGTAGTGGCTATGCTGAGCTATTGTGGGCTCTGCCCTGTTTCTGTGGGCTCCACCCTGTTGCTGTGTGTTCCACTCTGCTGTTGTGGGCTCTGCCCTGCTGCCGTGTGTATTTCCCTGTAGTCCTGTTTATATGGGTGTGGTTAGACCTTCAGTGACAATAGTGGCCCGCTTCTCTAGTGGTGGACTCTCTTTGTTATTGTGGGTTGCCTCGGCAACGGCAGGCTGCCTCAGCAATGGCAGAGTGACTCCATAGCCTTGTTAGTGGCAGACGCCCCTCCCCCACCACACTGCACTGTCCTGAGTTCAGTTGTGCTTGCCATGAAACTCTCAACCCCGAGCGTTTCCTATTGTTGTTTTGTTTCTTTCTGTGGGGTTGGGACCTGCCAATCCTGATCATCTGGCTCCCTGCCTTAGAGCCTTTTTTTTTAAGTTGAATGGTTGACTGTCTGCCAGGTGTTCCAGTCGCCTGATGCAAGGGCGCTGGTGTCTGTTTGATTTCCCATTCAGTGACCCACTGCGCCAGCTCAAACCACGTTGTTGCCTGGGAATCTTTTGGCCTGGCTTTCTGTTAAAGTCCCATTTAATCAGATGAATGTGCTAATCTACCTTCCAAAATCTCCAGTTGCTGTTTGAACAGGGCAAGCAAACCAGTGTATTTTGTATGGAGTGCTGCTGTGCTGTGGTCTCGGCCCAAACAGCTGAACCAAGCCAAACTGCCTTGCTGATGGCTTATGGAGATCCTACACCGGGTCCGTGGGCAACAAAGATCTGTATGGAAAAGTGGCATGCACTCACCCTTTGCGATTTCACTGGGAGCTGCAATCCTGAGTTGGTCCTGCAGCACCATCTTCCCCTCCCTCAGGAGACTATTTCATATGGCCACTCTTTCACAGCCACATGAAATAATGCACACCTGTAGAATAGTCAGATGTTTCTTTCATATGGCCACTCATTAAGAGCCTCATTAAATGTACACACCTGGGGAAATAGGCTTTTCTTTCTTCCCTTCATTCAGATTCCCACTGAATAATGCATACCTGTGGAAGAGTCAAAAGTCTTTTCCATGTGGCCTCTCATTTGGAGTGTCAGCGAATAATGGGAAGTAGTCAGGAGTCTATTTTATGTAGCCACATATTCAGAGCCTCAGTGAATAATACACACCTGTGGGATAGTAAGAAATCTAATTAATATGGCCACTTATTCCGAGCCTCACTGAATAATACACACCTGAATAACAATTTGGAGTTTATTTTCGATGGACATTCACTCAGAGCCTTAGTGATTAATGCACACCTGTGGAGTAGCCTGGAGTCTATTTCATTTGGACACTCATTCATAGCCTCAGTGGATAATATGCACCTCTGGAATAGTGAGGAGTCTATTTCATATGGTCACTCATTCAGAGCCTCAGTGAATATTACACACTTGGAAAAAAGTCAAGAGTCTATTTTATATGGCCACTCTTTCAGTGCCTCATTGAGTGATACACACCTGGGAAATAGTAAGGACAGTTTCATATGAACATTTTCAGAGCCTCACTGAATAATGCACACCTGTGGAATAGGCAGAAATCTATTTCATTTGGTCACTCTTTCAGAGCCTCAGTGAATAATACACACCTGGGGAACAGTGAGGAGTCTATGTCATGTAGCCACTTATTCAGAACCTCACAAAATAGTGCACACCTAGACAATTCACGAGAGTCTATTTAGAATGGCAATGAATTCAGACACACTGTGAGTAACAAACACGTAGGGAATAGTGAGAAATCTATTTCAAATGGCCACATATTAAGAGCCTCAGTGAATAATGCACACCGGGTGAATAATTAGGAGTCTACTGCTTATGCCACTCATTCAGCCCCTCAGTGAATCAGGCACATCTGTCGAGTACTGAGGGGTCTGTTTCATATGGCCACTCATTTCGGGCCTCACTGCATAGTACACACCTGGGAAAATGTCAGGAGTGTATTTCACATGGCCACTCATTCAGAGGCTCAGTGAATAATTCACACCTGGTGAGTATTTAGGAGTCTTTTTCATTTGGTGAATCATTCAGAGCCTCGCTGAATGATACACACGTTGGGAATAGTCAGGATTCTGTTTAATATGACCACTCATTATGAGCCTCAGTGAATAACATATGTCCTTGGAGTACTGAGGAGACTAATTCATATGATCCCCAAATTCTGAGATTCCCTGAATAATACACACCTGTGGAATAATCAGAAGTCTATTTCCTATGGCCCCTCATTAGGACCGCCAGAAAATAATACACAACCGGGGAATAGTCCGGAGTCTATTTCATATGGCCTCTCAGAGAATCAGTGAATAATGCACACATGAGAAATGCTCAGTGAATATTAGGAGTCTATTTCATATGGCCACTCAGAGCCTCAGTGAATAATACACACCACGGTAATAGTCAGGAGCCTGTTTCATATGACCACTGATTCAGTATCTCACTGAATGCTACACACCTGGGGAATCGTCAGGATTCTATTCCATATGACCACTCATTAAAAGCCTTACTGAATAATGCACAATGGGGCAATAGTCAGGAATCTATTTCATATGGACCCTCATCCAGAGCTGCAGTGAATAATGAACACCTGTGGAGCAGTCAGAACCCTATTTCACATAGCCACAAATTAGGCACCTCCCTGAATGATACACACCTAGGTGAGTATTAATAGAGTCAGGACTCTATTTGATATGAACACTCATACAGAACCTCTTTAAATAATGCACATGTGGGGAATAATTACTAGTCTATCTCATATGGTGCTTAATTGAGAGAATCTATGAAGAACACACACCTGTGGAGTAAAATGAAATCTATTTCATATGGCCACTCTTTCAGGGCCTGAGTGAATAATATACCCCTGGGAAATAGTGAAGAGTCTACTTCAAATGACTACACATTCAGAGTCTCTGTAAATCATGAACACCTGGGGGATAGTCAGGAGTCTCTTACTTCTGCCCACTGATTCAGAGTCTCATTCAATAATACACACCTGGGGAAGAGTTAATAGTCTACCTCATATAGCCACTCATTTAGAGCCTCAGTGAATAATGTGCACCTGGGGAATAGACACTAGTCTTTTTCATATGGCCTCAAAATCAAAGCCTGAGTGAGTAATGCACAACTTTGGAATAGTGAGGAGCCTATTCAATATGCCCACTTTATCAGCGTCTCAGTCAATAATACACACTTGGGGAATAGTCAAGAATCTATTTTATATTGTCACTAACTCAAAGCCAGATTAAATAATACACACCTATGGAATAGTCAGGAGGCTATTTCATGTGGCCAAACTTTCAGAGCCTCAGTGAATAATGCATACCGGGAAATACTCCGGACACTATTACATATGGCATCTCATTCAGAGCTTCACTGAATAATGAACACCTGTAGTCAGATGTCTATTTTATATAGCTACACATTCAGAGCCTCACTGAGTAATAC
The DNA here is from genome assembly GCF_049354715.1 of Callithrix jacchus. Taxonomy (NCBI): domain Eukaryota; kingdom Metazoa; phylum Chordata; class Mammalia; order Primates; family Cebidae; genus Callithrix; species Callithrix jacchus. Next base: position 59,577,860 of record NC_133503.1, on the reverse strand, counting down.
ACACCTGAGGGAAAGTCAGGATTCTATTTCGTATGGCCACTCATTCAGAGCCCAACCTGAAAATGCACTCCTGGGAGAATTAAGGAGTCTCTTTCTGATGGCCACTCATTCAGAGCCACATTGAATAATACACATCTATGGAAAAGTCAGGAGTGTATTTCACATGACCGTCCATTAAGAGCCTCAGTGAATCTTACATACCTGGGGAATACTCAGGAGTGTATTTCCTATAGCCACTCATTCAGAGATGCATGGAATTATGCACACCTGCAAAATAGTCTGGAGTCTATTTGATGTGATGGTTCATTCAGTGCCTCAGAGGAAAATGCATCCCTGATGAATAGTCAGGAGGCTATTTTACATAGCCACTCATCCAAACCCTTTGTAAATAATTCAGAACTGGGAAATAGTCAGGAGTCTATTTCATGTGGCCACTTATTCAGAAACTCACTGAATGATACACTCCTGAAGAATAGTCAGAGTCTATGTCATATGGCCACTCAATCCGAGTATTCTTGAATGATGCACACCTGGGAAATAGTCAGGATTCTATTTCATATGTCCATTGATTAATAGCCTCATTGAATAATGCACAGTCGGGCAATAATCAGGAGGCTATGTCATATGAACACTCATTCACAGAATCAGTAAATAATGCAACCCTGGGGAGTATCCAGGAGTGTATTTCATACAGCCACTAATTCAGAGCCTCAGGGAATAATACACACCTGTGGAATAGTCAGGATTCCATATTATATGGCCACTCAGTCATAGCCTCAGTGAATAATGCGCAAACATACAGTACTCAGCAATCTATTTCATATAGCCACTCATTTAGCGATTCACTGAGTAATACAAATATAAAAGATAGGCAGCATCCTATCTCATATGACCGCTCATGCAGAGCCTCACTGAGTAGTTCACTCCTGGGGAAGAGTTAGGAGTCTACTTTATATAGCCACTCATTTACAGGCGCAGTGAATAATGCACACCTGGCGAATAGACACTAGTCTATTTCATATGGCCACAAAATCAAAGCCTGAGTGAGTAATGCACAACGTTGGAATACTCAGTAGTTTATTGAATATTCCCACTTATTCAGAGTCTCAGTCAATAATACACACCTGAAGAATAGTCAGTAGTCTACTCCATATGCCCACTTATTCAGTCTCAGTCAATAATACACACCTGGGGAATAGTCAGTAGTCTATTTCATACGGTCATGAATTCAAAGCTTCAGTCAATAATACACACCTGGTTAATAGTCAGAAATCTATTTCATGTGGTCACTAACTCAAAGCCTCATTAAATAATACACACTTGTGGACTAGTCAGGAGACTATTTCATATGGCCAAACATTCAGAGTCTCAGTGAATAATGTATACCTGGGGAATACTCAGGACGCTGTTACATATGGCGTTTCTTTCAGAGCTTCACTGAATAAGGAACACCTGTAGAGTAGCCAGAAGTCTATTTTATAAAGCCACGCATTCAGAGCCTCGCTGAACAATATACACCTGGGGTAAAGACAGGATTCTATTTCGTATGGCTACTCATTCAGAGCCCTAGAGTGAATCGGCAACCAACAGAATGGGAAAAAATTTTTGCAGTTTACCCATCTGACAAAGGGCTGATATCCAGAATTTACAAAGAACTCAAACAGATTTACAGGAAAAAAACAAACAAGCCCATTCAAAATCGGGCAAAGGATATGAACAGACACTTTACAAAAGAAGACATATATGAGGCCAACAGTCATATGAAAAAATGCTCATCGTCACTGGTCATCAGAGAGATGCAAATCAAAACCACATTGAGATACCATCTCACGCCAGTTAGAATGGCGATCATTAAAAAATATGGAGACAGCAGATGCTGGAGAGGATGTGGAGAAAAAGGAACATGTTTACACTGTTGGTGGGAGTGTAAATTAGTTCAACCATTGTGGAAGACAGTGTGGTGATTCCTCAAGGCCTTATAAATAGAAATTCCACTTGACCCAGCAATCCCATTGCTGGGCATATATCCAAAGGACTATAAATGGTTCTACTATAAGGACACATGTACACGAATGTTCATTGCAGCACTGTTTACAATAGCAAAGACCTGGAATCAACCCAAATGCCCATTGATAGTAGACTGGATTGGGAAAATGTGGCACATATACACCATGGAATATTATGCAGCAATCAGAAATGATGAGTTTGTGTCATTTGTAGGGACATGGATGAATCTGGAGAACATCATCCTCAGCAAACTGACACAAGAACAGAAAATGAAACACCGCATATTCTCACTCATAGGCGGGTGATGAAAAATGAGAACACATGGACACAGAGAGGGGAGTACTAAACACTGGGGTCTATTGGGGGAAAAGGGGAGGGCCAGTGGGAGTGGGAGGTAGGGAGGGATAGTCTGGGGAGAAATGCCAAATGTGGGTGAAGGGGAGAAAGGAAGCAAAACACACTGCCATGTGTGTACCTACGCAACTGTCTTGCATGTTCTGCTCATGTACCCTAAAACCTAAAATGCAATAAAAAATTTAAAAAAAAAGAAAATGAAATACCACATGTTCTCACTCATAAGTGGGTGTTGAATGAGAACACATGGACACAGGGAGGGGAACACTACACTCTGGGGTCTGTTGGGGGGAATAGGGGAGGGATGGAGGGGTGTGTGGAGTTGGGGAGAGACAGCATGGGGAGAAATGCCAGGTGAAGGGGAGGAAAGTGAAGGGGAGGAAGGAAGAAAATCAGACTGCCACGTGTGTACCTATGCAACTATCTGGTATGTTCTTCACATAAACCCCAAACCTAAAATGCAAAAAAAAAAATGTTAAAAAGGCGTGAGCCATCACACCCAGCTAGTATTTGTTAGTTGTTATGATAACTCTTTCCTTTCCACATTCAATTCCCTCTGCCTGGAATAGCTTTCTTCTTTTGTTCACCTGGGGAATTCCTTCACATTCATTGTACCTCTTGTTTTGTGAGGTCTTCCCAGCAACTCAATCTGCTGGGAGCAATCAATCTGCTTCATCTGTGCTACTGCAAAATCACATACATCAATTCTTCTTATCACCGTATACTGAACTTGTGTGTTTAAATTTCTGCCCCTCCTCACTCTGGACACAACTTATGTCTTATTCACTGCTAAATCCCAAGTATTTGGCAGATATACATTGTAGGGTCTCATACATGTTTGCAATAATGAACTAAATACATCCTTTAATTCACTTTAGAATCAAACTACCTTTTCTCTGTATTAGAAATTTTGCCAAACAGGCCAGGCGAGATAGCTCACACCTGTAATCCCAGCACTGTGGAAGGCTGAGGTAAGTGAATAAACTGAGATCAGGAATTCAAGACTAGCCTGACAAACATATTGAAACCCCATCTCTGCTAAAAACACAAAATTAACTGGGCATAGTGGTGCATACCTATAATCTCAGCTACTTGGGAGGCTGAGGCAGAAGAATAACTTGAACCCAGGAGGCGTAGTTTACAGTGAGCCAAGATCACACCATTGCCCTACAGCCTAGGCAGCAAGAGTAAAACTCTTGTCTCAAAATAAAAAGAAAGAAAGAAAAGAAAAGAAAAAAAGAAAAAGAAATTTGGCATAAAAATTCGTTCCTTCTTTCTTTCAAAAGAATTGTCCTAGCAAATTAAATTAATGCATAATTGTCATTGCTAATATTCTAAAAGGCAGTTATCTGAATGGGAACATCTATAGAAATGTTCTTTAATAAGACCTTTCTCATCTAACGTTTCTTTACATTCCTTTTAAAATTTTTGGTAGAGGCTGTGCACGGTGGCTCACACCTGTAATTCCAGAAATTTGGGAGGCCAAGGTGGGTGGACCACAAGGTCAGGAGATCGAGACCATCCTAGTCAACATGGTAAAACCCCATCTCTAAAAATAAATAAAAATAAATTGTTGACAGATGCAATTCAGAAGATCTTAAAAATCACGGTCAGTATTGAAATGTATTTACTTTGTAATAAAGAAGTTATTGAAATTTTTTATAGATGGAGTCTCACTCTGTAACCCAGGCTGTATTGCAGTGGCACAGTCTTGGCTCACTGCAACCTCTGCCTTCTGGGTTCAAGTGATTCTCCTGCATCAGTCTTCCAAGTAGCTGGAACTACAGGTGCGTATCACCACAAATGGCTAATTTTTTTCTTGTACTTGAGTAGAGACGGGGTTTCACCATGTTAGCCACAATGGTCTCTATCTCCTGACCTCATGATCCACCCACCTCGGCTTCCCAAACTGCTGGGATTACAGGCGTGAGCCACCTCACCCAGCCAGAAGTTATTAGAATTTTAAGGCAAGAAAACAGTTATAAAGAATACTTAGCATGTACATAAAAACTTTACCTTACAAAGTCTTCTTATTTGTTTCTCCTAATTTCCCTGTGATAGTGAAGACAGCTGTATTCCTGTTACATGGGAGGTCACACCACATGATCAATTCATTCTAGAGCAGACTCTACATTGTGTCTAACTCTGGTGGCAACGTATAATGGTCTCTAAATCCACAATTCAAAAAATATTATTTTTTAGAGTATTTTAAAGGGAAAAAATATATCTAAGGATTCCTCTTTGAGGAGGACGAATATTATCATTCTCCTTAAATAACCCAACAAAAGTTTCTAATGACAGTTACCATAAGTAGTCTTAAGAAGTAAAAGCCATTGTATAAAAAAGAGATTTAAAATACCAAGCATTAAAATTATTAAAATAACTCGATGCAGTCGTGATGCATTCCTCCAGCCTTGTTTATCTACAGAAAACCTGCAATTGGACTCTCACTTCCCAATGGATGAAGCAGTTTTATCTTGGTATTTCCCAGGTTGTCAAAAACAACAGATACTCCATGTTCAGGAAGAAGGACCGCTTCACTTACCTGGGCCCCAAAAATATTCTTTTTTTTCCTTTTTATTGCATACTAAGTTTTGGGTTACATGTGCAGAACATGAAAGATAGTTGCATAGGTACACACATGGCAGTGTAATTTGCTGTCTTCCTCCGCTTAACCCACATCTGGTATTTCTCCCCCTGCTATCCCTCCCCAGCTCCCCCACACGCCATCCCACCCTTACTCCACCCAATAGACCCCAGTGTGTAGTGCTCCGCTCCCTGTGTCCATGTGTTCTTCACCAGCCTATGATTGAGAACATATGGTATTTCATTTTCTGTTCTTGTGTCAGTTTGCTGAGAATGATGTTCTCCAGATTCATCCATGTCCCTGCAAAGGACACGAACTCATCATTTTTGATTGCTGCATATTTCATGGTGTATATGTGCCATATTTTTCCTGTCCAGTCTACCATCGATGGGCATTTGGGTTGGATACAGGTCTTTGCTATTGTAAACAGTGCTGCAATGAACATTCGTGTGCATGTGTCCTTATAGTAGAACGATTTATAGTCCTTTGGATATATACCCAGTAATGGGATTGCTGGGTCAAATGGAATTTCTATTTCTAGTTCCTTGAGGACTCGCCACACTGTCTTCCACAATGGTTGAACTAATTTACACTCCCACCAACAGTCTAATAGTGTTCCTATTTCTCCCCATCCTCTCCAGCATCTGTTGTCTCCAGATTTTTTAATGATCACCATTCTAACTGGTGTGAGATGGTATCTCAACGTAGTTTGATTTGCATTTCTTTAATGACCAGTGATTATGATTACTTTTTTATATGTTTGTTGGCCTCATGTATGTCTTTTTTTGTAAAGTGTCTATTCATATTTTTTGCCCACTTTTGAATAAGCTTGTTTGTTTTTTTCCTGTAAATCTGTTTGAGTTCTTTGTAAATTCTGGATATCAGCCCTTTGTCAGATGGGTAAACTGCAAAAATTTTTTCCCATTCTGTTGGTTGCTGACTCACTCTAGTGACGGTTTCTTTTGCCATGCAGAAGCTGTAGAGTTTGATTAGGTTCCATTTGTTTATTTTGGCTTTTGTTGCCAATGCTTTTGGTGTTTTGGTCATGCCGTCCTTGCCTACTCCTATGTCCTGCATGGTTTTGCCTAGATTTTCTTCTAGAGTTTTTATGGTGCCAGGTCTTATGTTTAAGTCTTTAATCCATCTGGAGTTAATTTTAGTGTAAGGTGTCAGAAAGGGGTCCAGTTTCTGCTTTCTGCACATGGCTAGCCAGTTTTCTCAACACAGTGTATTAAACAGGGTAACATTTCCCCATTGCTTGTTTTTGTCAGGTTTATCAAAGATTGTGTGGTAGTAGATATGTTGTGTTTCCTCTGATGCCTCTGTTCTGTTCCATTGGTCCATATCTCTATTTTGGTACCAGTACCATGCTGTTTTGATTACTGTAGCCTTGTAGTGTAGTTTGAAGTTTGGTAGTGTGATGCCTCTCGCTTTGTTCTTTTTGCTTAGAATTGACTTGGCTATGCGGGCTCTCTTTTGGTTCCACATAAAGTTTAAGGTGGTTTTTTCAGTTCTGTGAAGAAGGTCTTTGGTAACTTGATGCGGATGCCGTTGAGTCTTTAAATAACTTCGAGCAGCATTTTCACAATATTGATTTTTTCAAACCATGAACATGGAATGTTTCTCCATCTGTTTGTATCCTCTCTTATTTCGTTGAGCAGTGGTTTGTAGTTCTTTTTGAAGAAGTCCTTTACGTTCCTTGATAGTTGTATTTCTAGGTATTTTATTCTCTTTGTAGCAATTGTGAATGGCAGTTCGTTCTTGATTTAGCTATCTTACAGGTTGTTATTGGTGTATAGGAATTCTTGTGATTTTTGCATATTGACTTTGTATCCTGAGACTTTGCTGAAGTTCCTTACCAGGTTCAGGAGTTTTTGGGCTGAGACCATGTGGTCTTCCAGATATACAATCATGTTATCTGCAAATGGAGAAAATTTGACTTCCTCCTTTTGTATTTGAATACGCTTTATTTCTTGTTCTTGCCTGATTGCTCTGGCTAGAACTTCCAGTACTATATTGAACAGGAGTGGTGAGAGAGCGCATCCTTGTGTAGTGCCAGATTTCAAAGGGAATGCTTCCAGTGTCTGCCCATTAAGTATGATATTGGCTGTTGGTTTGTCATAAATAGTTTTTATTATTTTGAGATACGTTCCATCAATACAGAGTTTATTGAGGGTTTTTAGCATAAAGGCCTGCTGAATTTTGTCAAAGACCTTCTCTGCATCAATTTAGATAGTCATGTGTTTTTTGTTTATAGACTTGCATATGTTGATCCAGCCTTGCATCCCCAGGATGAATCCTACTTGATCATAGTGGATAAGCTTTTTGATGTGCTGTTGCAATCGGCTTGCCAGTATTTTATTGAAGATTTTTGCATTTATGTTCATCACGTATATTGGCCTGAAGATTTCTTATCTTGTTGAATCTCTGCCAGGTTTTGGTATCAGGATGATGTTGGTCTCATAAAATGATTTGGGAAAGATTCCCTCTTTTTGGATTATTTGGAATAGTTTCAGAAGGAATGGTAACTGTTCCTTTTGGTGTGTCTGGTAGAATTCGGCTGTGAACCCATCTGGACCTGTGCTTTTTTTGTGTGGTAGGCTCTTAATTTCTTCCTCAACTTCAGACCTTGTTATTGGTCTATTCATAGTTTTGGCTTCCTTCTGGTTAATGCTTGGGAGGACGCAAGTGTCCAGGAATTTATCGATTTTTTCCAGGTTTACTAGTTTATGTTCATAAAGTTGTTTCTAATATTCTCTGAAGATGATTCAAATTTCTGTGGAATCTGTGGTGATTTCCCGTTTACCATTTATTATTGCATCTATTTGGTTATTCTCCCTTTTCTTTTTTATCAATCTGGCTATTGGTCTCTGAATTTTGTTGATCTTTTCAAAAAGCCAACTCTTGGATTTATTGATTTTTGAAGAGTGTTTTCTGTCTCTATTTCCTTCAGTTCTGCTCTGATCTTTGTTATTTCTTGTCTTCTGCTAGGTTTTGAGTTTTTTTGATCTTCCACCTCTAGCTTTTTGAATTCTGACGACAGGGTGTCAATTTTGGATCGCTCCTTGCTTCTCATGTGGGCACTTATTGCTATATATTTTCCTCTAGAGACTGCTTTAAATGTGTCCCGGAGATTCTGGTATGTTTTGTCTTTGTTTTTATTGGTTTTGAAGGCTTTCTTTATTTCTGCCTTTATTTCATTGTTTATCCAGTCAGCATTCAAGAGCCAGTTGTTCAGTTTTCATGAAGCTGTGTGGTTCTGAGTTAGTTTCTGAATTCTGAGTTCTAAATTGATTGCACTATGGTCTGAGAGACTGTTATGATTTCAGTTGTTTTGCATTTGCTGAGGAGTGCTTTACTTCCAATTATGTGGTCAATTTTAGAGTAGGTGTAATGTGGTGCTGAGAAAAATGTATATTCTGTGGATTTGAGGTGGAGAGTTCTGTAAATGTCTATCAGGTTTGCTTGTTTTAGGTCTGAGTTAAAGTCCTGGGTATCCTTGTTAATTTTCTGTCTTGTTGATCTATTACTGACAGTGGAGTGTTAAAGTCTCCCACTATTATTGTGTGGGAGTCTAAGTCTCTTGGTAAGTCGTTAAGAACTTGCCTTATATATCTGGGTGCTCCTGTATTGGGTCCATATATATTTTGGATTATTAGCTTTTCTTGTTGTATCGATCCTTTTACCATTATGTAATGTCCTTTTTTGTCTGTTTTGATCTTTGTTGCTTTAAAGTCTCTTATATCAGAGATGAGAATTGCAACTCCTGCTTATTTTTGCTCTCCATTTGCTTGGTAAATCTTCCTGCATCCTTTTATTTTGAGCCTTTCTGTATCTTTGCATGTGAGATGGGTTTCCTGGATACAGAACACCGATGGGTTTTGGCTTTTTATCCAATTTGCCAGTCTGTGTCTTTATATTGGTGCATTTAGCCCATTTACATTTAGGATTAATATTTTTATGTGTGAATTTGTTACTGCCATTTTGATGCTAGCTGGTTGTTTTGCCCGTTAGTTGATGCAGATTCTTCATTTTGTTGATGCTCTTTAGCGTTTGGTATGTTTTTGGAATGGCTGGTACTGGTTGTTCCTTTCTATGTGTAGTGCCTCTGTTAGGAGCTCTTGTAAAGCAGGCCTGGTGGTGAGGAAATTTGTGAGCACTTGCATGTTTGCGAAGGATTTTATTTTTTCCTTCACTTATGAAGCTCAGTTTGGCTGGATATGAAATTCTGGGTTGAAATTTCTTTTCTTTAAGGATGTTGAATATTGGACCCCACTCTCTTCTGGCTTTTGGGGTTTCTGCCAAGAGATTTGTTGTGAGTCTGATGGGCTTCCCTTTGTGGGTGACTTGCCGGTTCTCTCTGGCTGTTCTTAGCATTTTCTCTTTCATTTCAACCCTACAGAATCTGACGATTATGTGCCTTAGGGTTGCTCTTCTTGAGGAATATCTCTGTTGTGTTCTCTGTATTTCCTGGACTTAAATATTGGCCTGCCTTGCTAGGTTGGAGTTATTTTCTTGAATAATATCCTGAAGAGTATTTTCCAGCTTGGATTCATTCTTTATCTCACATTCAGCTACACCTATCAAACATAGATTAGGTCTTTTCACATAGTCCCACCTTTCTTCGAGACTTTGTTCATTCTTTCCTGCGCTTTTTTCTCTAATCTTTCCTTCTCGTTTTCTTTTATTGAGTTGATCTTCAACCTCTGATTTTTTATCTTCTGCTTGGTCAATTCGGCTATTGAGACTTGTTCATGCTTCAGCAAGTTCTCGTGTTGTGTTTTTTAGCTCCATGAATTCACTCATATTTCTCTCTAAGTTGTCCATTCTTGTTATCATTTCCTCAAATCTTTTGTCAAGTTTCTTAGTTTCTTTGCCTTGAGTTAGAATGTGTTCTTTAAGCTCACAAAAGTTTCCCATTACCCACCTTTCGAAGTCTGATTCTTTCATTTTATCACACTCATTCTCTGTCCCGCTTTGTTCCCTTGCTGGTGAGGGATTGTGGTTTCTTGTAGGTGTTCCGGTTTCGGGTGTTTTTCTCCTTTTTTCTGGTTTCTTTCCATCTTTGTGGATTTATCCACCTGTCGTCTGAGTAGTTACTGACTTTTTGATTGGGTTTCTGAGTGGACGCCCAGATTGTTGATTATGAAGTATTTCTGTTTCTTAGTTTTCCTTCTAACAGTATGGCTTCTTTGTTGTAAGACTGCTGAGATCCACTCCAGGCCCTGCTTGTCTGGGGTACTCGTATAGCAGCTGCGGAACAATGAGGGATGCTACCAGTTTTTTCTTCTGCTATCTTCCTTTGTCCCAGAATGATGCCTGCCAAATATCTGTCTGATCAGTCCTTTGTGAGGTGACTCTTTGGATATACAGGGTTCAGGGAGCTTCTTGAGGGGACGGTCTGCAATTTATAGCAGCTCAAGTGCTGAGCTGTGAGCTCCGTTGTTCATTCAGAGCTGCTAGGCAGGTACGTTTAAGTCTGCTGCAGCAGAACTCATAAAGCCCATTTTTTTCTCAGTTGCTTTGTCTCGGGGAGTTAGGGCTTTATGTATGAGTATCCATTGCACTGTCCTGCTCAGCAAGGAGGCAGTCTAGTCACTACCTGTCTGCTGAGGCTCTTCCCTGCTGCCATGGTGTCTGCCCTGCTGTTGTGGGCTCTGCCCTGTTGCTGTGGGCTCCGCCCTGCTTCCGAGTGTAATTCCCTGTAGTCTTGTTTATATGGGTGTGGTTAGAACTGCCGTGGTGATGTTGGCCTGCCTCTGTGTTGGCAGGCTCTTTCTGTTATGGTGGGTTGCCTTGGCAATGGCAGGCTTCATCAGCAATGGGAGAGTACCTCAGTAGGGGTGGAATGCCTCGGTAATGGCTGACGCCCCTCCCCCACTAAGCTGCACTGTGCTTGCCATGAAACTCTCAACCCTGAGCATTTCCAATTGCTGTGTTTTTTTTTTTTGTTTTTGTGGGGGTGGGACCCATCAAGCATGATCACCTGGCTTTCTGCCTCAAAGTTCTTTTGTTTTTTTCTTAAGTTAAACGATTGCCTCTTTCCCAGGGGTTTCAGTCGCCTGCTGAAAGGCACCAGGATCTGTGTGATTTTCCATGCAGCGACCCACTGCGCCAGCTAAAACGTCGCTGCCCAGGAATCTCCTGGCCTGGCTTACTGTTTAAGTCCATTTAATCAGTTGAATGTGCTAATCTGCCTTCCAAAATCTCAAATTGCTGGTTTAACAGGGCAACCAGACCAGTGTATTTTGTACGGAGTGCCGCTGTACTTGGTGCTGGCCGAAATGGCCATGCCAGCCAAAACAGCTGTGCTGGCATCCCATGGGGCTCTTACACCTGGGAATCTCCTGATATGTGAGCAACAAAGATCCGTCTGGAAATGCAATGCCCACTTACCCTCTGTGCCTTCACTGAGAGCTGCAATCCTGAGTTGCTCCTATAGCGCCATGTTCCCCCTTCTCGGCCCACAAATATTCTTATAAAATGCTGCAGTCTTTTCCAAATCTTGCACTGCTATGGCTACATAATTGAGTCGACCCAGGTTCCACACAGGACCTGCCAGTTGATCCAAGGGCTGTGATGTTGAAAAAGCTCTTACTGTTCGAACTGGAGCATAGAGTCTGGACAAAAGCTTTAGAAAATTGAACAGCCATTGAGATTCTTCTTTTGAGAATTAATGCACGTCTAAACTAAATTTTAAAAACTAAACAAATAATGCATGCCAAAATTTACTATTTATGTATCAGTTCTTTTTAGTTATTGAAATGAAACTAGGAGATAAATAAAAAAACTTACACCAAAATTACTCACTCTGCTTTGCTTATTCAAATAACGGGCTAGAATAAAAAAGCTAATTCTGAGCTGAAGTTAGAGTTAAAACACAGAATAATATTTTTCATAATAATTCATATTTACTGGTAATACTTAAAGGATGGTGGCATATTAAGAATTACTTTCTATTCTCTGCATTTTACAGGGGGTAAGTTTGAATGTGACAAACAACACATATTTCGTAATGAGAACAAGCAATTTTCTTTACCTGTACCCAATTTTTTGTCCTGTATTTTGTAGTAAGTTCATTAAAGGTATAAATAAATAAAAAAAGAAACAAACTCCTGGCTATTACCCAGGTGTGTATTATTCAGTGAGGCTCAAAATGAATAGCCATATTAAATAGATCTCTCAGTACTCCACAGGCATGAGTTATTCAGTGAGACTCTGAGAGAGTGGGCATATTAAATAGACTTCTGACTATTCCTCAGGTGTGCATTATTGACTGAGGTTCTGAATGTGTGGCCATCTGAAATAGACTCCTCACTATTCCTTAGGTGTGTGATTTTCATTAAGTCTCTGAATGAGCAGCCTTCTAAATCAACTCCTGACAATTCCCCAAACTTGCACTATGTGGGGGCTCTGAATGATTGGCAATATGAAATAAGGTAATCACTATCTTCCTGGTGTATATTATTCACTGAAGCTCTGAAAGAGTGTCCATATGAAAGAGACTCCTGCCTATTCCCAAGGTGTACATTATTCAGTTTGGCTCTGAATGACAGGTCATATGGAATAAGATCTTGATTATTCTCCAGGTGTGTGTCATTAAGTGAGGCTCTGAATGAGTGGCTGTATAAAGTAGACCATTGCCTATTCCCCATGTGTGTATTATTCACTGAAGCTCTGAATGAGGGGTCATTTGAAATAGAATCCTCAGTACTCCCCAGGCGTGCTTATTCACTTTGGCTCCAAATGAGTGACCATACGAAATAGACTCCTGACTATTGCACACGTCTGTGCCATTCAGTGAGGCTCTGAATGAGTGGCTATATGAAATACACTCCTGACTATCCCCAGCTATGTATTATTCAGTAAGGCTCTGAAGGAGTGGTCATATGAAAGAGAATTTTGCCTATTCCAAATGTGTGCATTATTTAGTGAAGATCTGAATGAGTGACCATAAGAAATAGAATCCTGACTATCACCCAGGTGTGCATTATGCACTTAGGTGCTGAATGAGTGGCCATATGAAATAGATTGCTGAGTACTTTCCAGATATGCATTATTCACGGAGGCTTTGAATCAGTGGCCATGTGAAATAGACATCTGAATATCCACGGGGTGTGTATTATTCAGTGAGGCTACGAATGTGTGGCTATATCATTTAGGATCCTTACTACCCCACAGGAGTGCATTATTCAATGAAGCTCTGAGTGAAAGGCCATATAAAATTGACTCCTGATTCTTCCCAAGTTGTGTATAATTCACTGAGCCTCTGAGTGTGTGCTAAATTGAAATACACTCCTGACTATTCCCTAGGTGTGTGTTATTCACTGAGGTTCTGTATGAGATGCCATATAAAATAGACTCCTGACAATTCCCCAGGTGTGCAATATTCCCTGAGACTGTCAATGAGTGGCCATATGAAACAGATTTCTGACTCCCCAATGTGTATATTATTTAGGGAGGCTGTGAAAGTGTGCCCATATGAAATAGACTTTTTACTATTCCCCAGGTGTGCATTATTCACTTAGGCTCTGAATGAGTGGCAATATGTAATAGAGTTCTGACTATTCTTCAGGTGTGTATTATTCACTCAGCCTCTGAATGAGGGGCCATGTGAAATAGACTCCTGACTATTCAACAGGTGTGTATTATTCACTGAGGCTCTGAATGTGTAGACAAAGGAAATAGACACCTGGCCACTCCACAGGTGTGCATTATTCACTGAGACTCTGAATGAATGGCCATATGAAAGAGACTTAAAATTTTTTTCCAGGTATACATTATTCAATGAGGCTCTGAATGAGAGGCCATACGAAATTGACTCCTTACAATTTTCCATGTGTTAATTTTTTAGTTAGACTCGGAATGGGGGTCAACAGGAAATAGACTCCTCAGAATTCCAAGACCTACATAATTCAGCGAGGCCCATAATGGGTGTTCATATCAAATAGAATCCTGACTATTCCCCACGTGTGTATCATTCAGTGAGGTGCAGAATGACTGGCCATATGAAATAGACTCCTGCATTCTCAACAGGTGTGCATTGTTCACTGAGGCTTTGAATGAACAGCAATATGAAGTAGACTTCTGACTATTTCCCAGGTGTGTATAATTCACTGAGCCTCTGAATGATTGGCCTTAAAAAATAAACTCCTGGCCATTAGCCAGGTGCGTATTTTTCAGTGAGGCTCAGAAAGAGCCATATAAAATAGACTCCTCAGTACTCCACAGGCGTGAGTTTTTCAGCGAAACTCTGAAAGAGTGGGAATATGAAATAGATTCCTCACTATTCCCCATTTGTGCATTATTCACTGAGGGTCTGAATGTGTTTAGATTTGAAATTGACTCCTCACTATTCCTTAGGTGTGGGTTTTTTACTGAGTCTCTGAATGAGTGGCCATTCTAAATAAACTCCTGACAATTCCCCAAACTTGTCAGGGTTCTGAATGAGTTGGAATGTGAAATAGTATCCTCACTCTTCTCCTGCTGTGTACTATTCACTGAGGCTCTGAAAGGGTGTCCACATGAAATAGACTCCTAACTGTTCCCAAGATGTGCATTATTTAGTTTGGCTCTCAATGACTAGTTGTATGAAATAGAATCCTAACTACTCCCCAGGTGTGTATCATTCAGTGAGGATCTGAATGAATGGCCATCTAAAATAGACCCTTGACTATTCCTCATGTGTGAATTATTCAGTAAGGTTCTGAATGAGGGTATATATGAAATAGACTCCTGATTACTCCCCAGGTACGCATCATTAAATGAGGTTCCCAATGAGTGGCCATATGAAATAGACTCCGGACTGTTCCCCAGACATGCATTATATAGTGAAGCTCTGAATGTGTGGTCATATAAAAGAATATCCTGATCATTCCCCATGTGTGCATTATTCAGTGAAGGACTGAATTGGTGGCCATAAGAAGTAGACTCCTGACTATTCCCCAGGTGTGCATTATTCACTAAGGCTCTGAATGAGTGACCATAGAAAAGAGACTCCTGAATATTTCTCAGCTACATATTATTGAGTGAGGCTCTGAATGTGTAGCTATATCAATTAGGCTGCTGACTACTTTACAGAAGTGCATTATGCAGTAAATCTCTGAAAGAAAGGCCAGATGAAATTGACTACTGACTATTCCCCAGGTGAGAATTATTCACTTGGCCTCTGAATGCATGGCCAATGGAAATACACTCCTGATTATTCCTCAGGTTTGTGTTATTCACTAACATTCTATATGAGTTGCATACAAAATAGACTCCTGACAATTCCCCAGGTGTGGACCATTCATTGAGGCTCTCAATGAGTGGCCATATGAAATACACTCCTGACTCTCCCACATGTGTGTACAATTCAGGAAAGCTTTATAAGTCTGGGCATAAAAAATAGACCCCTGACGATACACCAGGTGTGCATTATTCCCTGTTGTTCTAAATGAGTGGCCATATGAAAATAAATCCCTAGAACTCCCCAGGAGTGCATTATTCACTGAGGCCCAGAATGACTGACCATATGAAATAGACTCCTCAATATCCCCCAGAGGAGTATTTTTTTTTATTTTTTATTGCATTTCAGGTTTTGGGGTACATGTGCAGAACATGCAAGACAGTTGCATAGGTACACACATGGCAGTGTGTTTTGCTTCCTTTCTCCCCTTCACCCACATTTGGCATTTCTCCCAGGGCTATCCATCCCCAGCTCCCCCCCAGCCCTCCCCTTTTCCCCTCAATAGACCCCAGTGTTTAGTACTCCCCTCCCTGTGTCCATGTGTTCTCATTTTTCATCACCCGCCAATGAGTGAGAATATGCAGTATTTCATTATCTGTTCTTGTGTCAGTTTGCTGAGAATGATGTTCTCCAGATTCATCCATGTCCCTACAAACGACACAAACTCATCATTTCTGATTGCTGCATAATATTCCATGGTGTATATGTGCCACATTTTTCCAGTCCAGTCTATCATCAATGGGCATTTGGGTTGATTCCAGGTCTTTGCTATTGTAAACAGTGCTGCAATGAACATTCGTGTGCATGTGTTTTTAGAGTGGAACGATTTATAGTCCTTTGAATATATACCCAGTAATGGGATTGCTGGGTCAAATGGAATTTCTATTTATAAGGCCTTGAGGAATCGCCACACTGTCTTCCACAATGGTTGAACTAATTTACCTCCCACTAACAGTGTAAACGTGTTCCTTTTTCTCCACAGCCTCTCCAGCATCTGTTGTCTCCAGATTTTTTAATGAACGCCATTCTAACTGGCGTGAGATGGTATCTCAATGTGGTTTTGATTTGCATCTCTCTGATGACCAGTGATGATGAGCATTTTTTCATATGATTGTTGGCCTCATATATGTCTTCTTTTGTAAAGTGTCTGTTTATACCCTTTGCCCATATTTGAATGGGCTTATTTGTTTTTTTCCTGTAAATCTGTTTGAGTTCTTTGTAAATTCTGGATATCAGCCCTTTGTCAGATGGGTAAACTTCAAAAATGTTTTCCCATTCTGTTGGTTGTCGATTCACTCTAGTGACTGTTTCTTTTGCCGTGCAGAAGCTGTGGAGTTTCATTAGGTCCCATTTGTCTATTTTGGCTTTTGTTGACAATGCTTTTGGTATTTTGTTCATGAAGTCCTTGCCTACTCCTATGTCCTGGATAGTTTTGCCTAGATTTTCTTCTAGGGTTTTTATGGTGTCAGGTCTTATGTTTAAGTCTTTAATCCATCTGGAGTTAATTTTAGTGTAAGGTGTCAGGAAGGCGTCCAGTTTCTGCTTTCAGCACATGGCTAGCCAGTTTTTCCAACACCATTTATTAAACAGAATTTCTTTCCCCCTTGCTTGTTTTTGTCAGGTTTATCAAAGATTGTATAGTTGTAGATATGTTGTGTTGCCTCTGATGCCTCTGTTCTGTTCCATTGGTCTATATCTCTGTTTTGGTACCAGTACCATGCTGTTTTGATTACTGTAGCCTTGTAGTATGGTTTGAATACCTGCAGTGTGATGCTCCCCGCTGTGTCCTTTTTGCTTAGAATTGATTTGGCTATGAGGGCTCTTTTTTGTTTCCATATGAAGTTCATGGTGGTATTTTCCAGTTCTCTGAAGAAAGTCCATGGTAGCTTGATGGGGATAGCGTTGATTCTGTAAATTACTTTGGGCAGTGTAGCCATTTTCAAGATATTAATTCTTCCTAACCATGAACATGGAATGTTTCTCCATCTGTTTGTGTTCTCTCTTATTTCGTTGAGCAGTGGTTTTCAGTTTTTCCTGAAGAGGTCTCTTACGTTCTTTGTGCATCGTATTCCTAGTTATTTTATTATTTTGTAGCAATTGTGAATGGCAGTTCGTTCTTGATTTGGCTTTCTTTAAGTCTGTTATTGGTGTAGAGAAATGCTTGTAATTTTTGCACATTGATTTTATATACTGAGACTTTGCTGAAGTTGCTTATCAGTTTCAGGAGTTTTTGGGCTGAGGCAGTTGGGTTTTGTAGGTATACTATCATGTCATCTGCAAATAGAGACAATTTGGCTTCCACCTTTCCTATTTGAATACCCTTTATTTCTTTTTCTTGCCTGATTGCTATGGCTAGAACTTCCAGTAATGTATTGAATAGGAGTGGTGAAAGAGGGCATTCTTGTCTAGTGCCAGATTTCAAAGAGAATGCTTTCGGTTTTTGCCCATTCAGTATGATATCAGCTGTTGTTTAGTCATAAATAGCTTTTATTATTTTGTGATACGATCCATCAATACAGAGTTTCTTAAAGGTTTCATCACATTCCGGTATACCTATAACATAGATTAGGTATTTTCACATAATCCCACATTTCTTGGAGATTTTGTTCATTCCTTTTTTTGCTTTTTTCTCTAATATTGGTTTCTCATTTTATTTAATCTAGTTGATCTTCGACCTCTGATATCCTTTCTTCTGCTTGGACAATTCGGCTGTTGGAACTTGTGCATGCTTCATGAAGTTCTCATGTTGTGTTTCTCAGCTCCATCAATTCACTCATATTCCTCTCTAAGTTGTCCATTCTTGTTATCATATTCTCAAATTTTTTTTCAAGTTTCTTAGTTTCTTTGCATTGAGTGAAACGTGTTCTTTTAGCTCATGGAAGTTTCTCATTACCCACGTTCTGTAATTTCTTTACACTCATTCTTTGTCCAGCTTTGTTCCCTTGCTGGTGAGGTGTTGTGGTCCCTTTTAGGAGGCGAGGTGTTCTAGTTTCAGGTTTTTTTCTTCTTTTTTCCGCTAGTTTCTTCTTATCTTTGTGGATTTATCCACCTGTTGTATGAGTAGTTGCTGACTTTCCAATTGGATCTCTGAGTGGACCTCAGATTGTTGATGATGAAGTATTTCTGTTTCTTAGTTTTCCTTCTAACAGTCTAGCCCTTCTGCTGTAGAACTGCTGAGGTCCACTCCAGGCCCTGCTTGCCTGGGAAACACCTGTAGCAGCTGCGGAAAAGTCAAGGTTGCTACCAGTCTCTTCTTCTACTACATTTGTCTTAGAATAATGCCCGCCAAATGTCTGATCAGTTTTTTGTGAGATGGTTCTTTGGATATACAGGGGTCAGGGAGCTGCTTGAGAAGACAGATTGTACTTTATAGGAGCTCGGGTGCTGAGCTGTGAGCTTTCTTGTTCATTTAGAACTGCTAGGCAGGTACGTTTAAGTCTGCTGCAGCAGAACTCATAAAGCCCCGTTTTTTCCTTATGTGCTCTGTTTCGGGAAGTTAGGGTTTTACTTATGAGTATCCATTGCACTGTCCTGCCCAGCAGTGAGGCAGTCTAGTCACTGCCTGCTTGCAGAGGCTATGCTGAGCTGCTCTGGGCTTCGCCCTGTTGCCATAGGCTTTGTCCTGCTGTGGTGGGCTCCACCCTGCTGTCGTGGGCTCTGTCCTACTACCGTGTGTAATCCCCTGTAGTCCTGTTTATATGGTTGTGGTTAGAACTGCCGTGGCGATGGTGGCCCACATCTGGAATGGCGGACTCTCTTTGTTATGGTGGATTGCCTCAGCAACAGCAGGGTTGCCTCAGCAATGGCAGGCTGCATCAGCAATGGCAGTGTACCTCCGTAGGGGTGGAGTGCCTCGGTAGTGACAGACGCCCCTCCTTCACCGAGCTGCACCATCCTGGGTTCAGCTGTTCTTGCCATAGAACTCTCAATCTCGAGTGTTTCCAATTGCTGTTTTGTTTGTTTTTGTGGGAGTGGGACCCACCGAGCCTGGTCACCTGGCTCCCTGCCTGAGGGCCCTTTTGTTTTTTAATTTTAAAAGTTGACTCTCTTCCTGGTGTTTCAGTCACCCACTGAAAGGGCACTGGGATCTGTGTGATTTCCTGTGGGCCAACCCACTGCGCTCACTGCAACAACGTCGCTGCCCGGGACTCTCCCGGCCTGGCTTACTTTTTAAGTTCCGTTTAATCAGATGAATGTGCTAATCTGCCTTCTGAAATCTCAGATTACCAGTTTAACAGGGCAACCAGGCCAGTGTATTTTGTACAGAGTGCCGCTGTGCTGTGGTGCCAGCTGAAACTGCCGCATCAGCCCAAACAGCTGCACCGGCCCAAACAGCCACACTGGTGGCCCGTGGGGCTCCTTCACCTGGGAATCTCCTGGTCTGTGGGCAGTAAAGGGCCGTCTGGAAATGCAGCGTCCACTCACCATCTGCGCTTTCACTGGGACCTGCAATCCTGAGTTGTTCCTATAGCGCCATCTTGTCCTCTCTCCAGCTATGCATTTTTCAATGAGGCTCTGAATGAGAGGTTATATGAAATAGACTCGTGACAATTACCCAGCTGTGTATTATTCACTGAGCCTAAAAATGACTGGTCATAGGAAATGGATTTCTGACTATCCCTTTCTGTATTTTGCAGGGAGGCTGTGAGTAAGTGTCTATATGAAATAAACTCCTGACTATGCAAAAGTGAAGCTCTGAATGAGAGTCCATATGAAATTGACTCCTGACATTTCCCCAGAGGTGTATTATTCAGTAAATCTCTGAATCATATGAAAGAGGATTCTTACTATTCCCCAGGTGCACACCATTCAGTAAGGCTCTGAATGGGTAGTCATATGAAAGACAACCCTGACTATTCCACAGGTCTGCATTATTCCATGACAGTCTGAATCACTGGCCATATGAAATAGACTCCTGACTATTCCCCAGCTATGTATAATTCAGTGAGACTCTGAATGAGTGGTTATATGAAAGAGAATTCCAAATGTGTGCAGTATTCAGTGAAGGTTTGAATGAGTGGCCATAAGAAATAGACTCCTGACTATTTTCCAATTGTGCAGTATACACTGAGGCACTAAACAAATGGCCATATAAAATAGATTCCTTAGTACTCTCCAGGTTTGCCTTATTCACTGAGGCTCTGAATGAGTTGCCATATGAAATAGACTCCTGAATATCTCCCAGGTGCATACAGACTCCTGAATATCTCCCAGGTGCTTATTATTGAGTATCTGAATAAGTGGCTATATCAATTAGGCTGCTGACTTCTCCACAGGAGATCATTATTCAGTGAATCTCTGAATGAGAGGCCAGATGAAATTGACTCCTGACTATTCCCCAGGTGTGTAGTATTCACTGAGCCTCTCAATGTGTGGCCAACTGAAATACACACCTGACTATTCCCAAGGTGTGTGTGATTCACTGAGTTTCTATATGAGTTGCCATACGAAATAGACTCATGACAATTCCCCAGGTGTGCACTATTCCCTGTGGATCTCAATGAGTGGCCACATAAAATAGAATCCTTACTCCCTCCCATGTGTGTATTATTCAGGGAGGTTCTGGAGGAACGTACATATAAAATAGACTCATGATTATTTCCCAGTTGTGCATTATTCCCTAAGACTCTGAATGAGTGGCAATCTGAAATAGACTCCTGACTATCCCCTAGTTCTGAATTATTCACTCAGGCTCCGAATGAGGGGCCATACAAAATAGACTCCTGACTATTGCACAAGTATGTATTATTCACTGAGGTTCTGAATGTTTGTCCAAAGGAAATAGACACATGGATATTCCCCAGGCGTGCATTATTCACTGAGGCTCTGAATGAGTGGCCACATGAAATAGACTCCTGACTATTCCACAGGTGTGTACCATTCAGCGAGGCTCTGAATAAGTGGCCCTATGAAATAAGACTATTGAGTATTCCACAGGTGTGTGTACCATTCAGTGAGGCTCTGAATAAATGGCCGTATGACATAGACTCCTGACTATGCCACAGGTGCGTACCATTCAGTGTGGCTCTCAAAGAGTGGAAAATATGAAATAGACTCCTGACTCACCCGCATGTGTGTATTATTCAGAGAGTCTCTGAAAGAGTGATCATATGAAAGAGACACCTGTCTATTCCCCAGGTGTGTATTATTCACTCAGGCACTGAATGAGGGGCCATACGAAATAGAGCCCTGATTATTCCACAGGTGTGTATTATTCACTGAGGTTCTAAATGTGTGGCTAAATGAAATAGACACCTGGTTGTCCCACAGGTGTGCATTCTTCACTGAGGCTATGAATGAATGTTTATAAGAAAGAGACTCCAAATTTTTCTCCAGCCATGCATTTTTCAATGAGGCTCTGAATGAGAGGCCATACTAAATAGACTCCTGACAATTACCCAAGTGTTTAGTATTCAGGGAGATTTGAAATGGGGAGTGATAGGAAATACACTCCTCAGTATTCCACAGGCATACATTGTTCATTGAGGCTCATAGTAAGTATTCATACTAAATAGAATCCTGACTATTCCTCATGTGTGTATTATTCAGTGAGGTGCTAAATGTGTGGCCATATAAAATAGACACCTGAGTACACAACAGGTGTGCATTGTTCACTGAGGCTTTGAATGAGAAACAATATAAAGTAGACTCGTGACTCCTTCCTAGATGTGTGTAATTCACTGAGCCTCTAAATGATTGATTAGCCTGAAGAAATAAACTCCTGGCTATTATCCACGTGTTTATTATTCAGTGAGGCTCAAAATGAGTGGCCATATGTAATAGATTCCTCACTACTCCACAGGCTTGAGTTATTCAGCGAGACTCTGAAAGAGTAGAAATATGAAATAGACTCTTGACTATAACCCAGGTGTGAATTATTCACTGAGGCTCTAAATGTGTGGCTATCTGAAATAGACTCCTGAGGTGTCTGTTTTTCACTGATTCTATGAATGAGTTACCATTCTAAATAAACTCCTGACAATTCCCAAAACTTGCACTATTCCATGAGGGGCTCTGAATGAGAGGCAATATAAAATAGACTCCTCATTACTCCCCCGGTGTGTATTATTTACTGAGGCTCTGAAAGAGTGTCCATATGAAATAGACTCCTGATTATTCCCAAGGTGTTCATTGTTAAATTTGGCTCTGAAATACAGGTGATATGAAATAGAATCCTGATTATTGTCCAAGTGTGTATCATTCAGTGAGGCTCTGAATGAGTGACCATATGAAAGAGACCCTTGACTAGTCTACATGTCTGTATTATTCACTGAGGTTCTGATTGAGGGGTCATATAAAATAGACTCCTGAATACTCCCCAGGGGTGCGTTATTAACTGAGGCTCTGAATGAGTGGCCATATAAAATTGAATTCTATTACCTAGGTGTGCATTATTCACTGAGGCTCTGAATGAGTCACCATATGAAATAAATTTCTCAATATCACCCAGGTGAGTATTATTCAGTGAGGTTTTGAATGAGTGACTATATCAATTAGGCTCCTGACTACTCCACAGGAGTGCATGATTTAGTGAAGCTCTGAATGAGAGACCACAAGAAATAGATTCCTGACTATTCCCCAGGTGTGTATTATTCACTGAGCCTCTGAATGTGTGGCCAATTGAAATACACTCCTGACTTTTCCCCAGGTGTGTGCTATTCACTGAGGTTCTGTATGAGTTGCCATATGAAATAGACTCCTGACATTCTTCAGGTGTGCACTATTCCTTGAGGCTCTCAATGAGTGGCCATATGAAATAGACTCCTGACTCTCCCACATGTGTGTATCACTCAGGGAGGCTCTGAGTGTCCATATGAAATCACTCCTGTCTATTCCCTAGATGTGCATTATTCACTGAGGCTCTGAATGAGTGGCAATATGAAATACACTCATGACTATTCTCCAGGCGTGTATTATTTACTCAGGCTCTGAATGAGTTGCCATATGAAATGGACTCCTGACTATTCCACAGGCAAGTACCATTCAGTGGGACTTTGAATGAGTGGCCATATGAAAGAGACTCCTGACCTTTCCACAAGTTTGCATTATTCCATGAGGCTCTGAATCACTGGCCATATGAAATAGACTCCTGACGACTTCCCAGGTATGACTCCTGACTACTCCCAAGATGTATATTATTCAGTGAATTTTGGAAGCCATGGCCATATGAAAGAGACTCCTGAGTACTTCTCAGGTGAGCATTATTAGATAGGGCTCTGAATAAGTGGCCATACGAAACAGACTCCTGACTATCTCCCAGATGTGTACTATTCAGTGAGGCTATAAATGTGTGGCTATATTAAATGAACTCCTGACTACTCCACAGGTGTTCATCATTCAGTGAAGGTCTGAATGAGAGGCAATATGTAATAGACTCCTCAGTATATATCAGGTGTGTGTTATTCACGCAGGCTCTGAATGGCTGGCCATATTAATATACTCCTTACTATCCCCCAGGTGGTTAATTGACAATTTGAATGAGTGACCATAGAAAATAGACTCTTGACTGTTCCCCAGGTGCCTGTAATTCAGTGAGGCTCAAAGTAAGTGGTCATTTAAAAGAGACTTCTGACTATTCCCCACGTGTGCATTAATCACTGAGACTGAATGTGTGGCAGTTTGAAATGAACTCCTGACTATTCCCCAGGTCTGAGTTTTTCACTGTGGCTATGAGTGAGCCACCATATAAAATACTCCCCTGAATATTCCCAAAGTGTGTATGATTCATTGAGACTCTAAATGAGTGGCCATAGGAAATAGATTCGTGACTATTCCAGAGGTCTGTATTATTCACCGAGTCTCTGAATGACAGGCTATATTAAATAGCCTTCTTGTTACTTTAGAGGTGTTCATTATTCACTGCAGCTCTCATTGAGGAGCCATGTGAAATAGAATCCTGATTATTTCCATGTGAGCATTACTCAAAGATGCTGTGAAGAAGTGGACATCAGAAAAAGGCTAATGACACTTCCCCTGGTGTGTATTATTCCGTGAGACTAGCAATGAATGGCCATAGAAAATAGAGTTCTAACCATCCCTCAGGTGTGTATTATGCAGGGAGGCTCTGAATAAGTGGCTATATAAAAGAGACTCCTTACTACTCAACAGTGAAGCTATGAATAAGAGTCCATATGAAAGAGACTCCTGACACATCCACAGATGTGCATTATTCAGTTAAGCTCTGAATGAGCAGTCACATGAAAGACAATCCTGACTATTCCAAATATGTGCATTATTCATTGAAGATCTGAATAAGTGGCCATAAGAAATAGACACCTGACTATTGCCCATGTGTGCATTATTAATTAAGGCTCTGAATGAGTGGCCATATGAAATAGACCTCTCAATATCCCCCAGGTGAGTATTATGCAGTGAGGCTCTGAATGAGTGGCTATATCAATTAGACCCTGACTACTCCACAGGAGTGCATTATTCAGTGAAGCTCTGAATGAGAGGCCACTTGAAATAGAATCCTGACTATTCCACAGGTGTGTATTATTCACTGAGCTTCTTAATATTTGCCCAATTGAAATACACTCCTGGCTATCCCCCAGGTATGTGTTATTCACTGACGTTCTGTATGAGTTGCCATACGAAATATACTCCGGACAATTCCCCAGGTGTGCACTATTCCCTGAGGCTCTCAATGAGTGGCCATATGAAATGGACTCCTGACTCTCCCACATGTATGCATTATTCAATGATGCTCTGAAAGAACGTCTTTATGAAATAGACTCCTGACTATTCCCAGGTGTGCATTATTCACTGAGGCTGTAAATGAGTGGCAATATGAAATAGACTCCTGACTATTCTCCAGGTGTGTTTTATTCACACGAGCTCGAAATGAGGGGTCATATGAAATAGACTCCTATTTCACAGGTGTGTATTATTTACTGATGTTCTGAATGTGTCGCCAAAGGAAATAGACACATGGCTACTCCACAGGTGTGCCTTATTCACTGACGCTCTTAATGAATGGCCATGTGAAAGAGACTCCAAGTTTCTCCAGGTATGCATTATTCAATGAGGCTCTGAATGAGAGGCCATAAGAAATAGACACCTGACAATTCACCACGTGTGTACTTTTAAGGAAGACCCGGAATAGGGGTCCATAGGAAATAGACTCCTCAGTATTCCACAGGTATACATAATTTAGTGAGGCTCATAATGGATGTTTATATTAAATAGAATCCTGACTATTCCCCTCGTGTGTATCATTCAGTGAGGTGCTAAATGAATGGCCATATGAAATAGACTCCAGAATACTCAACAGGTGTGCATTGTTCACTGAGGCTTTGAATGAGAAGCAATATGAAGTAGACTACTGACTCTTTCCAGGGGTCTATAATTTACTGAGCCTCTGAATTATTGGCTCTAAGAAATAAACTCCTGGCTATTATCCAGGTGTGTACTATTCAGTGAGGTCGAAATAAGTGGCCATATGAAATAGACCTCTCAGTACTTTACTGGCATGAGTTATTCAGTGAGACTCTGTAAGAGTGGGCATATGAAATAGACTCCTGATGGTTCCTCAGGTGTGCGTTATTCAAGGAGGCTCTGAATGTGTAGCCATTGGAAACAGATTGCTCACTATTCCCTAGGTGTTTGTTTTTCAGTGAGTCTCTTAATGAATGGCCATTCTAAATAAACTCCAGATAACTTCCCAAACTTTCACTATTCCGGGAGTCTCTGAATGACTGGCAATATGAAAAAGACTCCTCACTATTCCGCTGGTGTGTATTATTCACTGAGGCTCTGAAAGAGTGTTCATGTGAAATAGACTCCTGACTATTCCCAAGTTGTGCATTGTTCAGTTTGGCTCTCAATGACATGTCATATGAAATAGCATCCTGACTATTACCCACGTGTGTAGTACTAACTAAGGCTCTGAATGAGTGGCCTTATGAAGTATATCCTTGACTATTCTCCAAGTGTGTATTATTCACTGAGGCTCTAAATGAGGGGTCATTTGAAATAGAATCCTCAGTACTCCCCAGGTGTGCGTTATTCACAGGCTGCGAATGAGTGGCCATATAATATGAATTCTTGATTATTCCACAGGTGTATACCATTCAGTGAGGCTCTGAACGAGTGGCTTTATGAAACAGAATCCTTACTATTCCAAATGTGTGCATTATTCAGTGAAGGTCTGAATGAGTGTCCTAAGAAATAGAATCCTGACTATTCCCCAGATGTGCATTATTCATTGAAGTCCTGCATGAGTGGCCATATAAAATAGATTGCTGAGTACTCCCCAGGTATACATTATTTATTGAGGCTTTGAATTAGTGGTAATATGAAATAGACGCCTAAATTCCTGAGGTGCGTAATATTTAGAGAGGCTCTGAATGAGTGTCTATATCAATTAGGCTCCTGACTACTCTACAGGAGTGCATTATTCAATGAAACTCTGAGTGAGAGGCCAGATGAAATTTACTCCTGATCCTTTCCCAGTTGTGTATAATACATTGAGCCTCTGAGTATGTGCTTAATTTAAATACACTCCTGACTATTCCCCAGGTGTGTCTTATTCACTGAGGTTCTGTATGAGCTGCCATATGAAATAGACTTCTGACAATTCCCCAGGTGTGCACTATCCCCTGGGACTCTCAGTGAGTGGCCATAAGAAACAGATTCTGACTCGCCCTAATGTGTGTATTATTCAGGGAGGCTCTAAAAGAGTGTCCATATGAAATAGACTCCTGACTATTCTCCAGGTCTGCATTATTCACTAAGACTCTGAATGAGTGGCAATATGTAATAAATTCCTGACTATTCCCCAGGTGTGTATTATTCACTCAGCTTCTGAATGAGGGGCCCTATGAGTATACCACAAGTGTGCATTATTCACTGAGGTACTGAATGTGTGGCTAAAAGAAATAGACACCTGGCAACTCCACAGGTGTGCATTCTTCACTGATGCTCTGAATGAATGCCCATATAAAACACATGGCAAAATTTTCTCCAGGTATACATTATTCAATGGGGCTCTGAATGAAAGACCATAGGAAATTGACTCCTGACAATTACCCAGGTGTGTATTTTTCAGTTAGACTCAGAATGGGGGTCGATGAGAAATAGACTCCTAAGAATTCCAAGGCATACATAATTCAGTGAGGATCATAATGGGTGTTTATATCAAATAGAATCCTGACTATTCCCCACGTGTGTATCATTCAGTGAGGTGCTGCATGAGTGGCCATATGACATAGACTCCTGAGTACCCAACAGCTGTGCATTGTTCAGTGAGACTTTGAATGAAGAACAATATGAAGTAGACACCGGACTACTTGCCAGGTGTGTATAATTGACTGAGCCTCTACATGATTGGCTTTAAGAAATAAACTCCTGGCTATTACCCGGGTGTGTATTATTCACTGAGGCTCTAACTGAACAGCCATATGAAACAGACCTCTCAGTACTCCAAAGGTGTGAGATATTCAGTGAGACTCTGAGAGAGTGGGCATATGAAATAAACTCCTGACTGTTCCTCAGGTGTGCATTATTCACTGAGGTTCTGAATGTGTGGTCATCTGACATAGACACCTCACTATTCCCTAAGTGTATAATTTTCACTGAGTCTGTGAATGAGTGGCCATTCTAAATAAAATCCTGATAACTCCCCAAACTTGCACTATTCCGGGAGTCTCTGAATGTCTGGCAATATGAAATAGACTCCTCACTATTCCCCTGGTGTGTATTATTCACTGAGGCTCCGAAAGAATGTTCATATGAAGTAGACTCCTGACTATACTCAAGGTGTGCATTATTCAGTTTGGCTCTTAATGACTTGTCATATGAAATAGCATCCTGACTATTCCCCAGGTGTATATCATTCAGTGAGGCTCTGAATGAGTGGCTGTATAAAGTAGACCCCTGACTATTCCCCATGTGTGTATTATCCACTGAGGCTCTGAATGAGGGGTCATTTGAAATAGAATCCTCAGTACACAGCATGCGTGC
The DNA here is from genome assembly GCF_049354715.1 of Callithrix jacchus. Taxonomy (NCBI): domain Eukaryota; kingdom Metazoa; phylum Chordata; class Mammalia; order Primates; family Cebidae; genus Callithrix; species Callithrix jacchus. Next base: position 59,549,721 of record NC_133503.1, on the reverse strand, counting down.
ATTATTCACTGAGGCTCTGAATGAGTGGCCATATGAAATAGACCTTTCACTATTCCCCAAGTGTGTATTATTCACGAAGACTCTGAATGAGGGGACATTTGAAATAGAATACTCAGTACTCCCCAGGTGTGCATGATTCACTGAGGCTTTGAATGAGTGGCTATATGAAATAGTCAACTGACTATTCCACAGGTGTGTACCATTCAGTGAGGCTCTGAATGAGTGGCCATGTGAAACAGAATCCTCACTATTCCAAATGTGTGCATTATTCAGTGAAGGTCTGAATGAGTGTCAATAAGAAATAGGATCCTGACTATTGCCCAGGTGTGCATTATTCACTGAGGTGAGAAATGAGTGGACACATAAAATAGATTGCTGAGTATTCCACAGGTACACATTATTTACTGAGGCTTTGAATTAGTGGTAATATGAAATAGACTCCTGAATATCATGGAGGTGCAGAGAGACTCTGAATGAGTAGCTATATCAATTAGGCTCCTGACTACTCCACAGGAGTGAATTATTCAATGAAGCTCTGAGTGAGAGGCCAGAAGAATTTGATTTCTAACTCGTTTCCAGTTGTGTATAATTCACGGAGCCTCTTAGTGTGTGCTTAATTGAAATACACTCTTCAGGACATCATCCAGGAAAACTTACCCCACCTAGCAAGACAGGCCAACACTCAAATGCAGGAAATACAGAGAACACCACAAAGATATTCTGCAAGAAGAGCAACCCCAAGGCACATAATCGTCAGATTCAACAAGGTTGAAATAAAGGAGAAAATACTAAGGGCAGCAAGAGAGAAAGGTCGAGTTACCCACAAAGGGAACCCCATCAGACTCACAGCAGATCTCTCGGCAGAAACACTACAAGCCAGAAGAGAGTGGGGGCCAATATTCAACATCCTTAAAGAAAAGAACTTTCAACCTAGAATTTCATATCCAGCCAAACTGAGATTCAGAAGTGAAGAAAAAATAAAATCCTTGGCGAACAAGCAAGTACTCAGAGATTTTGTCACCACCAGGCCTGCTTTACAAGAGCTCCTAAAAGAGGCACTACACATAGAAAGGAACAACCAGTACCAGCCATTCCAAAATCACACTAAAAGTTAAAGAGCATCAACATAAAGAAGATTCTACAACAACTAACAGGCAAAACAGCCACTTAGCATCAAAATGGCAGTATCAAATTCACACATAACAATATTAACCCTAAATGTAAATGGACTAAATGCACCAATCAAAAGACACAGACTGGCAAATTGAATAAAAATCCAAAACCCATCAGTGTGCTGTATCCAGGAAACCCATCTCACAGGCAAGGATACAAAAAGGCTCAAAATAAAGGGATGGAGGAAGATTTACCAAGCTAATGGAAAGCAAAAAAAAGCAGGAGATGCAATTCTCATCTCTGATAAAATAGACTTTACAGCCACAAAGATCAAAAGAGACAAAGAAGGACATTACATAATGGTAAAAGGATCAATACAACAAGAAGAGCTAACGATCCTAAACATATATGGACCCAATGCAGAAGCACCCAGATACATAAGGCAAGTTCTTAATGACTTACAAAACAACTTAGACTCCCACACAATAATAGTGGGAGACTTTAACACTCCACTGTCAATACTAGACAGATCAACCAGACAGAAAATCAACAAGGATATCCAGGGCTTGAACTCGGACCTGGAGCAAGCAAACCTGATAGACATTTACAGAACTCTCCACCCCAAATCCACAGAATACACATTCTTCTCAGCACCACATCACACCTACTCTAAAATTGACCACATAATTGGAAGTAAAGCACTGCTCAACAAATGCAAAACAACTGAAATCGTAACAAACAGCCTCTCAGACCATAGTGCAATCAAGTTAGAACTCAGTATTCAGAAACCAACCCAGAACCGCACAGCTTCATGGAAACTGAACAACTGGCTTTTGAATGTTGACTGGGTAAACAACGAAATGAAGGCAGAAATAAAGAAGTTCTTCGAAACCAATGAGAACGAAGACACAACGTGCCAGAACCTCTGGGACACATTTAAAGCAGTCTCTAGAGGAAAGTATATAGCAATAAGTGCCCATATGAGGAGAATGGAGAGATCCAAAATTGACACCCTATCGTCAAAATTGAAAGAGCTAGAGGAGCAAGATCAAAAAAACTCAAAACCCAGCAGAAGACAAGAAATAACTAAGATCAGAGCTGAGCTGAAGGAGATTGAGACACGAAAAACCCTTCAAAAAATCAATAAATCCAAGAGCTTGTTTTTTGAAAAGATCAACAAAATAGACAGACCACTAGCCAGATTGATTAAAAAGAAAAGAGAGAACAACCAAATAGATGCAATAAAAAATGATAAAGGGGAAATCACCACAGATTCCACAGAAATTCAGAACATCATCAGAGAACATTACAAACAACTCTATGCGCATAAACTAGTAAACCTGGAAGAAATGGATAAATTCCTGGACTCCTGTGTCCTCCCAAGCCTAAACCAGGAGGAAGCTGAAACTATGAATAGACCAATAACAAGGTCTGAAGTTGAGGCAGCAATTAAGAGCCTACCACACAAAAAAGCCCAGGTCCAGACGGGTTCACAGCCGAATTCTACCAGACACACAAAAAGGAGCTGGTACCATTCCTTCTAAAACTATTTCAAACAATCCAAAAAGAGGGAATGCTTCCCAAATCATTTTATGAGACCAACATCATCCTGATACCAAAACCCGGCAGAGACCCAACGAGAAAAGAAAACTTCAGGCCAATATCCATGATGAACATAGATGCAAAAATCTTCAATAAAATATTGGCAAGCCGATTGCAACAGCAAATCAAAAAACTTATTCATCATGATCAAGTACGATCCATCCCAGGGATGCAAGGCTGGTTCAACATACACAAGTCTATCAACGTAATTCACCACATAAACAGAACCAAAAACAAAACCCACATGATTATCTCAATTGACGCAGAGAAGGCATTTGACAAAATTCAACAGCCCTTATGCTAAAAACCCTCAATAAACTCGGTATCGATGGAACGTATCTCAAAGTAATAAAAGCTATTTATGACAAACCAACAGCCAATATCATACTGGATGTGCAAAAACTGGAAGCATTCCCTTTAAAATCTGGCACTAGACAAGGATGCCCTCTCTCACCCCTCCTATTCAATATAGTACTGGAAGTTCTAGCCAGAGCAATCAGGCAAGAAAAAGAAATAAAGGGTATTCAAATAGGAAAGGTGGAAGCCAAATTGTCTCTATTTGCGGACGACATAATAGTATACCTAGAAGACCCCATCGCCTCAGCCCAAAAACTCCTGAAACTGATAAGCAACTTCAGCAAAGTCTCACGATATAAAATCAATGTGCAAAAATCACAAGCATTCGTCTACACCAACAACAGACTTAAAGAAAGCGAAATCAAGAGCGAACTGCCATTCGCAATTGCTACAAAAAGAATAAAATACCTTGGAATACAACTCACAAGGGACGTAAGAGACCTCTTCAAGGAGAACTACAAACCACTGCTCAATGAAATTAGAGAGGACACAAACAGATGGAGAAACATTCCATGTTCATGGTTAGGAAGAATTAATATCGTGAAAATGGCTATACTGCCCAAAGTAATTTACAGAATCAACGCTATCCCCATCAAGCTACCACTGACTTTCTTCACAGAACTGGAAAAAACCACCATGAACTTCATATGGAACCAAAAGAGAGCCCGCATAGCCAAGTCAATTCTAAGCAAAAAGAACACAGCGGGGGGCATCACACTACCGGATTTCAAACTATACTACAAGGCTACAGTAATCAAAACAGCATGGTACTGGTACCAAAACAGAGATATAGACCAATGGAACAAAACAGAGGCACTGGAGGCAACACAACATACATACAACTATACAATCTTTGATAAACCTGACAAAAACAAGCAATGGGGAAAGGACTCCTTGTTTAACAAATGGTGTTGGGAAAACTGGCTAGCCATGTGCAGAAAGCAGAAATTGGACCCCTTCCTGACACCTTACACTAAAATTAACTCCAGATGGATTAAAGACTTAAACATAAGACCTGGCACCATAAAAACCCTAGAAGGAAATCTAGGCAAAACTATCCAGGACATAGGAGTAGGCAAGGACTTTATGAACAAAACACCGAAAGCATTGGCAACAAAAGCCAAAATAGACAAATGTGACCTAATGAAACTCCACAGCTTCTGCATGGCAAAAGAAACAGTCACGAGAGTGGATCGGCAACCAACAGAATGGGAAAAAATTTTCGCAGTCTACCCATCTGACAAAGGGCTGATACCCAGAGTTTACAAAGAACTCAAACAGATTTACAGGAAAAAAACAAACAAGCCCATTCAAAAGTGGGCAAAGGATACGAACAGATACTTTACGAAAGAAGACATATATGAGGCCAACAATCATATGAAAAAATGCTCATCGTCACTGGTCATCAGAGAGATGCAAATCAAAACCACATTGAGATACCATCTCCCGCCAGTTAGAATGGCGATCATTAAAAAATCTGGAGACAACAGATGCTGGAGAGGATGTGGAGAAAAAGGAACACTTTTACACTGTTGGTGGGAGTGTAAATTAGTTCAACCATTGTGGAAGACAGTGTGGCGATTCCTCAAGGCCTTAGAAATAGAAATTCCATTTGACCCAGCAATCCCATTACTGGGTATATATCCAAAAGACTATAAATCGTTCTACTATAAGGACACATGTACACGAATGTTCATTGCAGCACTGTTTACAATAGCAAAGACCTGGAATCAACCCAAATGCCCATTGATGATAGACTGGATTGGAAAAATGTGGCACATATACACTATGGAATATTATGCAGCAATCAGAAATGATGAGTTTGTGTCGTTTGTAGGGACATGGATGAATCTGGAAAATATCATCCTCAGCAAACTGACACAAGAAAAGAAAATGAAACACCGCATATTCTCACTCATAGGTGGGTGATGAAAAATGAGAACACATGGACACAGGGAGGGGAGTACTAAACAGTGGGGTCTATTGGGGGGAAAAGGGGAGGGCCAGTGAAAGTGGGAGGTGGTGAGGGATAGCCTGGGGAGAAATGCCAAATGTGGGTGAAGGGGAGAAGAAAAGCAAAGCACACTGCCATGTGTGTTCCTACACAACTGTCTTGCATGCTCTGCTCATGTACCCCAAAACCTATAATCCAATAAAAAATAAAAAAAAATCTGGAGACAACAGATGCTGGAGAGGATGTGGAGAAAAAGGAACACTTTTACACTGTTGGTGGGAGTGTAAATTAGTTCAACCATTGTGGAAGACAGTGTGGCGATTCCTCAAGGCCTTAGAAATAGCAATTCCATTTGACCCAGCAATCCCATTACTGGGTATATATCCAAAAGACTATAAATCGTTCTACTATAAGGACACATGTACACGAATGTTCATTGCAGCACTGTTTACAATAGCAAAGACCTGGAATCAACCCAAATGCCCATTGATGATAGACTGGATTGGAAAAATGTGGCACATATACACTATGGAATATTATGCAGCAATCAGAAATGATGAGTTTGTGTCGTTTGTAGGGACATGGATGAATCTGGAGAACATCATCTTCAGCAAACTGACACAAGAACAGAAAATGAAACACCGCATATTCTCACTCATAGGTGGGTGATGAAAAATGAGAACACATGGACACAGAAAGGGGAGTACTAAACACTGGGTTCTATTGGGGGGACAAGGGGAGGGCCAGTGGGAAGGGGAGGTGGGGAGGGATAGCCTGGGGAGAAATGCCAAATGTGGGTGAAGGGGAGAAGGAAAGCAAAGCACACTGCCATGTGTGTTTCTACACAACTGTCTTGCATGCTCTGCTCATGTACCCCAAATCCTAAAAGCCAATACAAAATTAAAAAGAAAAAAAAAAAGAAATACACTCCTGACTATTATACAGAAGTGTGTTATTCACTGAGGTTCTGTATGAGTTGCCATACAAAATAGACTCCTGACAATCCCCCAGGTGTGCACCCTTCTCTGGGAATCTCAATGAGTGGCCATATGAAACAGATTTCTGCCTCTCCCAAATGTGTGCATTATTCAGGGTAGCTTTGAAAGAGTGTCCACATACAATAGATTCCTGACTATTCCCTGGTGTGTATTATTCATTCAGCTTCTGGATGAGGGGCCCTATGAAATAGACTCCTGACTATACCACAGGTGTGTATGATCCACTGAGGTTCTGAATGTGTGGCCAAAGGAAATAGACACCTGGCCACTCCACAAATGTGCATTATTCACTGATGCTCTAAAGGAATGGCCATATGAAACAGATGGCAAATTTTTCTCCAGGTCTACATTATTCAATGAGTCTCTAAATGAAAGGCCATAGGAAATTGACTCCTGACAATTCCCCAGGTGTGTATTTTTCAGTTAGACTTGGAATCAAGGTGATGAGAAATAGACTCCACAGGGTTCCAAAGCATACATAATTCAGTGAGGCTCATAATGGGTGTTCATATCAAATAGAATCCTGACTATTCCCTACGTGTGTATCATTCAGTGAGGTGCTGCATAAGTGGCCATATGAAATAGACTCCTGAATACTCAACAGGTGTGCATTGTTCAGTGAGACTTTGAATGAAGAACAATATGAAGTAGACGCCAGACTACTTGCCAGATGTGTATAATTCACTGAGCCTCGGCATGATTGGTCTTAAGAAATAAACTCCTGGCTAATACCCAGGTGTGTATTATTCACTGAGGCTCGAACTGAACGGCCATATGAAACAGACCTATCAGTACTCCACAGGCGTGAGTTATTCAGTGAGACTCTGAGAGAGTGGGCATATGAAATAAACTCCTGACTGTTCCTCAGGTGTGCATTATTCACTGAGGTTCCAAATGTGTGGCCATCTGACAAAGACTCCTCACTACTTCCTAAGTGTATGATTTTCACTGAGTCTGTGAATGAGTGGCCATTCTAAATAAACTCCTGATAACTCCCCAAACTTGCACTATTCCAGGAGTTTCTGAATGGCAATATAAAAAAGACTCCTCACTATTCCCCTGGTGCGCATTATTAACTGAGGCTCTAAAAGAGTGTTTATATGAAATAGACACCTGACTATTCCCAAGGTGTACATTATTCAGTTCGGCTCTCAATGACTTGTCATATGAAATAGCATCCTGACTATTCCCCGGGTGTATATCATTCAGTGAGGCTCTGAATTGGCTGTATAAAGTAGACCCCTGACTATTCCCCATGTGTGTATTATTCACTGAGGCTCTGAATGAGGGGTCATTTGAAATAGAATCATCAGTACACCCCATGCAGGCATTGTTCACTGAGGTTCTGAATTAGTGACCATATGATATCGATTCCTGATTATTCCACATCTGTATACCATTCAGTGAAGCTCTGAATGAGTGTCTATATGAAATAATCGACTGACTATTCCAAAAGTGTGTACCATTCAGTGAGACTCTGAATGAGTGGTCATATGAAAGAGAATCCTGATTATTACAAATGTGTGCATTATGCAGTGAAGGTCTAAATGAGTGGCCAGAAGAAATACAATCCTGACTATTCCCCAGGTATACATTACTCACTGACGCTTTGAATCAGTGGTCATATGAAATAGACTCCTGAATGTCCCCGAGGTGTGTATTCTTCAGAAAGGCTCTGAATGAGTGGCTATATCAAGTAAGCTCCTGACTACTTCACAGGAGTGCATTATTCAGTAAAGCTCTGAAGGAGAGGCCAGATAAAATTGACTTCTGACTATTCCCCAAATATGTATTATTCACTGAGCCTCTGAATGTGTGGCGAACTGAAACACACTACTGACTATTCCCCAGAAATGTGTTATTCACTGAAGTTCTGTATGAGTTGCTATGAGAAAGAGACTCCTGACAATTTGCAAGGTGCATCTATTCCCTAAGGCTCTCAATGAGTGGCTATCTGAAATAGACTCCTGACTCTCCCCCATGTGCATATTATTCAGGGAGGTTCTGAAAGGGTTCCCTTATGAAATAGACTCCTGTCTATTCCCCAGGTGTGCATTATTCACTGCGGCTCTGAGTGAGTGGTCATAGGAAATAGACTCTTGACTTATCCACCAGTGTTCATTACTCCATGAGACTCTGAATGAGTGGCCATATGAAATGGACTCCTGACTATTCCACAGGTGTGTACCATTCAGTGAGGCTCTGAGTGGCCATATTAAAGAGACTCCTGACTTTTCCACTGGTGTGTCTTATTCCATCAGACTCTGAATCACTGGCCATATGAAATAGACCCTGATTATTCCCCAGCTATGTATTATTCAGTGAGGCTCTGAATGTGTGGTCATATGAAGGAGAATCCTGACTCTTCCAAATGTTTGCATTATTCAGTGAAGGTCTGAATGAGTGGCCATAAGAAAAGATTCCTGACTATTCCCCAGGTGTGTATTATTCACAAAGGTGCTAAATAAGTGGCCAAATGAAATAGATTCCTGAGTTCTTCCCAGGTTGGCATTATTCACCGAGATTCTGAATGAGTGGCCATATTAAGGAGATTCCTGAATATTCCCAAGGGGCATATTATTCAGAGAGGTTCCGAATAAATGGCTATATCAATTAGGCTACTGACTACTCCACAGGAGTGCATTATTCAGTGAAGCTCTGCATGGGAGGCCAGATAAAATTGACTCCTGACTATTCCCTAGGTGTGTATAATTCACTGAGCCTCTGAATGTGTGGCCAGTTGAAATACTCTCCTGACTATTCCCCAGGTGTGTGTTATTCACTGAGGTTCTATATGAGTTGCCATACGAAATAGACTCTTAACAATTCCCCAGGTGTGCACCACTCCCTGAGGCTCTCAATGAGTGGCTATATGAAATAGACTCCTGACTCTTCCCAATGTGTGTATTATTCAGGGAGGCTCTGAAAGAGTATCTGTATGAAATAGACTCCTGACTATTTTCCATGTGTGAATTATTCGCTGAGGCTCTCAATGAGGGTCAATATGAAACAGACTCCTGACTATTCTCCAGGTGTGTTTTATTCACACGAGCTCGAAATGAGAGGCTGAATGAAATAGACTCCTGACTATTCCACAGGTGTGTACAATTCGCTGATCCTTTGAATTCGCCAAAGGAAATAGACATATGGCTACTCGACAGGTGTGCATTATTTACTGATGCTCTGAATGAATGGCCACGTGAAAGAGACTCCAAGTTTTTTCCAAATATGCATTATTCAATGAGGCGCTGAATGAGAGGCCATACGAAATAGACTCCTGACAATTACCCAGGTGTGTACTTTTCAGTGAAACCCGGAATGGGGGTCCATAGGAAATAGATTCCTCAGTATTCCATATGTGTATGTAATTCAGTGAGACTTATAATGGGTGTTCATAGTAAATAGAATCCTGACTATTCCCCACGTGTGTATCATTCAGTGAGGTGCTGAATGAGTGGACAGACGAAATAGACTCCAGAGTACTCAACAGGTGCTCATTGTTCACTGAGGCTTTGAATGAGGAGCAATATGAAGAAGACTCCTATTTCCGAACTGTGTATAGTTCACTGAGCCTCTGAATGATTGGCCTGCAGAAATAAACTCCTGGCTATTACCCAGGTATGTTTTATTCAGTGAGGCTCAAAATGAGTGGCCATATGAAATAGATTCCTCACTACTCCACTGGCATGAATTATTCAGTGAGACTCTGAAAGAGTGGGCATATGAAATAGAATCCTGACTGTTCCTCAGCTGTGCATTATTCATTGAGGCTATGATTATGTGGCCATTGGAAATAAACTCACTATTCCCTAGGTGTGTACTTTTTACTAAGTCTGTGAATTAGTGGCAATTCTAAATAAACTCCTGATAACTCCACAAATTTGCACTATTCTGGGAGGCTCCGAGTGAGTGGCAATATGAAAAAGACTCTTCACTATTTTTTTGGTGTGTATTATTCACTGAGCCTCTGAATGTGTAGCCAATTGAAATACCCTTTTTACTATCCCCCAGGTGTGTGTTATTCACTGAGGTTCTGTATGAGTTGCCATAAGAAAAAGACTCCTGACAATTCTCAAGGTGTGCCTATTCCCTGAGACTCTCAATGAGTGGCCATCTGAAATAGACTCCTGACTCTCCCCCATGTGTGTATTATTCAGGGAGGCTCTGAAAAAGTGCCTCTATGAAATAGACCCCTGAGTATTGCCCAGGTGTGCATTATTCATTGAGGCTCTGAGTGAGTGGCCATATGAAATAGATTCCTGAATATTCCCCAGGTCTGTATTATTCACTGTGGCTCTGAATTAGTGGCAATATGAAATTGAATCCCGAGTATTCCACAGGTGTTTATTATTTGCTGGGGCTCTGAATGAGTGCCCGTATGAAATAGACTCCTGACTATTTTCCAGGTGTGTATTATTCACTGAGGTTCTGAATGGGTGGCCATATTAAATAGACTCCTGACTATCCCCCAGGTGAGCTTCTGAATGAGTGGCCCTATGAAATAGACTCCTCACTATTTTTCAGGTGTGTATCATTCAGTGAGGCTCCGAGTAAGTGGGCATATGAAACAGACTGCTTACTATTCCCAACGTTTGCTTTATTCACTGAGGCTATGAAATTGTGACTGTTTGAGATGAGCTCATGAGCATTCCCCAGCTGTGTGTTTTTAACTGTGGCTCAGAGTGAATCGCATTACAGAATAGTCTCCTGAATATTCACCAGGTGTGTATTATTCATTGAGGCTCTGAATGAGTGGCCATATGTGATAGACTCCTGACTATTCCAGAGGTGTGTATAATTCACTGAAATCTGAATAAGTGGCTATATTAAATAAACTTCTGGTTACTCCATGGGTGTGCACTATTCACAGAGGCTTTGAATGAGGAGCCATATGAAATAGAATTCTGATTATTCTCCAGGTGTGCGTTATTCAAAGAGGCTCTGAAGAAGTGGACATAAAAAAGAGGTTTCTGACACATCCCCAAGTTTGCATTATTTAGTAAAGCTCTGAATGAGTGGTCATATGAAAGAGAATCCTGCCTACTCCTCATGTGTGTACCATTCAGTGAGAATCTGAATGAGAGGCCATATGAAAGACAATCCTGACTGTTCCACAGGTTTGAATTATTCCGTGAAGTGCTGAATTGCTGGCCATATGAAGTAGACTCCTGTCTATTCCCCAGCTATGTATTATTCAGTGAGGCTCTGAATGAGTCGTCATATGAAAGAGAATCATGACTATTCCAAATATGTACATTATACAGTGAAGGTCTGAATGAGTGGCCATAAGAAATAGACACCTGACTATTTCCCAGATGTGCATTATTCACGGAGGCCCTAAATGAGTGGCTGTATGAAACAGATTCCTGAGTACTCCCTAGGTTCGCATTTTTCACTGAGACTCTGAAAGAGTGGTGGGATCAAATAGACTCCTCAATATCCTCCAGGTGAGTATTATTCAGTGAGGCTATGAATGAGTTGCTATATCAATTAGGCTCGTGACTACTTCACAAGAGTTTATTATTCAGTGAAGCTCTGAATGAGAGGCCACTTGAAATAGAATTCTGACTATTTTCCAGGTGTGTATTATTCACTGAGCTTCTGAATATGTGGCCAATTGAAATACACTCCTGACTATTCCTGAGGTGTGTGTTATTCACTGAAATTCTGTATGAGTTGCCATACGAAATAGACTCCTGAAAACTCTCCAGGTGTGCACTATTCCCCGAGGCTCTCAATGAATGGTCATATGAAATGGATTCCTGACTCTCCCACTTGTGTCCATTAAATATGAAGGCTCTGAAAGCGTGTTCATATGAAATAGACTCCTGACTATTCCCAGGTGTGCATTATTCACTGAGGCTCTGAATGAGTGGCAATATTAAATAGACTCCTCACTATTCCCCTGGTGTGTGTTATTCACTGAGGCTCTAAAAGAGTTTCACTATGGAAGAGACCCCTATTTCCAAGATGTGCATTATTCAGCTTGGCTCTCAATGACTGGTCATATGAAATAGAATCCCGACTATTCCCTAGGTGTGTATCATTCAGTAAGGCTCTGAATGAATGATCATATGAAATAGACTACTATTTCATGAGTGTGTATTATTCACTGAGGTTCTGAATGAGGGACACTTGAAATAGAATCCTCAGTACTCCCCAGGCATGCAGTATTCACTGAGGCTCTGAATGAGTGGCCATAGGAAATAGACTCTAGACAATTCCACAGATGTGTATCATTCAGTGAGGATCTGAATGAGTGGCCATATGAAAGAGACTACTGGACTTATCCACCGGTGTTTATTTCTCCATGAGACTCTGAATGAGTGGCCGTATGAAAGAGATGCCTGACTATTCCACAGGTGTATACCATTCAGTGAGGCTCTGAGTGGTTATATTAAAGAGACTCCTGACTTTTCCACTGGTGTGCCTTATTCCGTGAGACTCTGAATCACTGGCCATATGAAAAAGACTCCTGGTATTACCCAAGTGGGTATTGTTCAGTGAGGCTGGAAATGAGTAGCCATATGAAATAGACTCCTCAGTTCTCTAGAGGTGTGAGTTATTTACTGAGACTCTGAAAGAGTGGGCATATAAAATAGACTCCTATATTTTTAAATTTTTTATTGCATTTTAGGTTTGGGTGTACATGTGCAGAACATGCAAGACAGTTGCATAGGTACAGACATGGCAGTGTGTTTTGCTTCCTTTCTCCCCTTCACCCACATTTGGCATTTCTCCCCAGGCTATCCCTCCCCACCTCCCACTCCCACTGGCACTCCCCTTCCCCCCAATAGACCCCAGTGTTTAGTACTCCCCTCCCTGTGTCCATGTGTTCTCATTTTTCATCACCCACCTATGAGTGAGAGTATGCGGTGTTTCATTTTATGTTCTTGTGTCAGTTTGCTGAGGATGATGTTCTCCAGATTCATCCATGTCCCTAAAAACGACACAAACTCATCATTTTTGATTGCTGCATAATATTCCATGGTGTATATGTGCCACATTTTCCCAGTCCAGTCTATCATCGATGGGCATTTGGGTTGGTTCCAGGTCTTTGCTATTGTAAACAGTGCTGCAATGAACATTTGTGTGCATGTGTCCTTATAGTAGAATGATTTATAGTCCTTTGGATATATACCCAGTAATGGGATTGCTGGGTCAAATGGAATTTCTATTTCTAAGGCCTTGAGGAATCGCCACACTGTCTTCCACAATGGTTAAACTAATTTACACTCCCACCAACAGAGTAAAAGTGTTCCTATTTCTCCACATCCTCTCCAGCATCTGTTGTCTCCAGATTTTTTAATGATCGCCATTCTGACTGGCGTGAGATGGTATCTCAATGTGGTTTTGATTTGCATCTCTCTGATAACCAGTGATGATGAGCATTTTTTCATATGTTTGTTGGCCTCATATATGTCTTCTTTTGTAAAGTGTCTGTTCATATCCTTTGCCCATTTTGGAATGGGCTTGTTTTTTTCCTGTAAATCTGTTTGAGTTCTTTGTAAATTCTGGATATCAGCCCTTTGTCAGATGGGTAAACTGCAAAGATTTTTTTCCCATTCTGTTGGTTGCTGATTCACTCTAGTGACTGTTTCAGTTGCCGTGCAAAAGCTGTAGAGTTTGATTAGGTCCCATTTGTCTATTTGGCTTTTGTTGCCAATGCTTGGTGTTTTGTTCATGAAGTCCTTGCCTACTCCTATGTCCTGGATGGTTTTGCCTAGATTTCCTTCTAGGGTTTTTATGGTGCCAGGTCATGTTTAAGTCTTTAATCCATCTGGAGTTAATTTTAGTGTAAAGTGTCAGGAAGGGGTCCAGTTTCTACTTTCTGCACATGGCTAGCCAGTTTTCCCAACACCATTTATTAAACAGGAAATCCTTTCCCCATTGCTTGTTTTTGTCAGGTTTATCAAAGATTGTATGGTTGTAGATATTTCTGTTGCCTCCGATGCCTCTGTTTTGTTCCATTGGTCTATATCTCTGTTTAGGTATCAGTACCATGCTGTTTTGATTACTGTAGCCTTGTAGTATAGTTTGAACTCCAATGGTGTGATGCCCTCTGCTGTGTTCTTCTTGCTTAGAATTGGCTTGGCTGTTAGGGCTCTCTTTGTTCCATATGAAGTTCATGGTGGTTTTTTCCAGTTCTGTGAAGAAAGTCAGTGGTAGTTTGATGGGGATAGTATTGATTCTGTAAATTATTTTGGGCAATATAGCCATTTTCACGATATTAATTCTTCCTAACCATAAACATGGAATTGTTCTCCATCTGTTTGTGTCCTCTCTGATTTCGTTGAGCAGTGGTTTGTAGTTTTCCTTTAATAGGTCCCTTACGTTCTTTGTGAGTTGTATTTCTAGGTATTTTATTCTTTTTGTAGCAATTGTGAATGGCAGTTCGTTCTTGATTTGGCTTTCTTTAAGTCTGTTATTGGTGTAGAGGAATGCTTTTGATTTTTGCACATTGATTTTATATCCTGAGACTTTGCTGAAGTTGCTTATCAGTTTCAGGAGTTTTTGGGCTGAGGCAATGGGGTCTTCTAGGTATACTATTACGTCGTCTGCAAATAGAGACAATTTGGCTTCCACCTTTCCTATTTGAATGCCCTTTATTTCTTTTCCTTGCCTGATTGCTCTGGATAGAACTTTCAGTACTCTATTTAGTAAGAATGGTGAAAGAGGGCATCCTTGCCTAGTGCTGGATTTCAAAGGAAATGCTTCCAGTTTTTGCCCATTCAGTATGATATTGGTTGTTGGTTTGTCGTAAAAAGCTTTTATAACTTTGAGATACGTTCCATTGATACCGAGTTTGTTGAGGGGTTTTAGCATAAAGGGCTGTTGAATTTTGTCGAATGCCTTCTCTGCATCAATTGAGATAATCGTGTGGTTTTTCTTTTTCGTTCTGTTTATGTGGTGAATTTTGATTATAGACTTGCGTATGTTGAACCAGCCTTGCATCTCTGAGGTGACTCCTACTTGATCATGAAGAATAAGTTTTTTGATTTGC
This sequence comes from Callithrix jacchus, assembly GCF_049354715.1. NCBI lineage: Eukaryota > Metazoa > Chordata > Mammalia > Primates > Cebidae > Callithrix > Callithrix jacchus. The sequence continues at coordinate 59,534,693 of NC_133503.1, read as the reverse complement.
TGTTGCAATCGGCTTGCCAATATTTTATTGAAGATTTTTGCATCTATGTTCATCATGGATATTGGCCTGAAGTTTTCTTTTATTGTTGGGTGTCTACCGGGTTTTGCTATCAGGATGATGTTGGTATCATAAAATGATTTGAAAAAGATTCCCTCTTTCTGGATTATTTGGAACAGTTTCAGAAGGAATTGGACCAGCTCCTCTTTGTGTGTCTCGTAGAATTCGGCTGTGAACCCATTTGGACCTGGGCTTTATTTGTGTGGTAGGCTCTTAATTGCTGCCTTGACTTCTGACCTTGTTATTAATCTATTCATACTTTTGGCTTTCTCCTCGTTTAGGCTTGGGAGGACGCAGGAGTCCAGGAATTTATCGATTTCTTCCAGGTTTACTAGTTTATGTGCATAGAGTTGTTTGTAATATTCTGTGATGGTAGTTTGAATTTCTGTGGAATCTGTGGTGATTTCCTATTTATCATTTTTTTATTGCATCTATTTAGTTGTTCTCTCTTTTTTTTTTTATATCAACCTGGCCAGTGGTTTGTCTGTTTTGTTGATCTTTTCAAAAAACCAGCTCTTGTATTTATTGATTTTTTGAAGGGTTTTTTTTTGTGTCTCAATCTCCTTCAGTTTAGCTCTGATCTTAGTTATTTCTTGTCTTCTGCTAGGTTTTGAGTTCTTTTAAATCTTGCTCCTCTAGCTCTTTCAATTTTGAATCTCTCCATTCTCCTCATATGGGCACTTATTGCTATATATTTTTTTCTAGAGACTGCTTTAAATGTGTCCCAGAAATTCTGGCATGTTGTGTCTTTGTTCTCATTGAATTTGAAAAACTTCTTTATTTCTGCCTTCATTTCATTGTTTATCCAGTCAACATTTAAGAGCCAGTTGTTCAGTTTCCATGAAGCTGTGCGGTCTGGGTTGGTTTCTGAACTCAGTTCTAACTTGATTGCACTCTGATCTGAGAGATTGTTTGTTAAGATTTCAGTTGTTATGCATTTGCTGAGGAGTGCTTTACTTCCAATTATGTGGTCAATTTTAGAGTAGGTGTGATGTGGTGCTGAGAAGAATGTATATTCTGTGGATTTGGGGTGGAGAGTTCTGTAAATGTCTATCAGGTTTGGTTTTTCCAGGTCTGAGTTCAAGCCCTGGATATCCTTGTTGATTTTCTGTCTGGTTGATCTGTCTAATATTGACAGTGGAGTGTTAAAGTCTTCCACTATTATTGTGTGGGAGTCTAAGTGTCTTTGTAAGTCATTAAGAACTTGCCTTATGTATCTGGGTGCTCCTGTATTGGGTCCATATATGTTTAGTATCGTTAGATCTTCTTGTTGTATCGATTCTTTTACCATTATGTAATGTCCTTCTTTGTCTCTTTTGATCTTTGTTGCTTTAAAGTCTATTTTATCAGAGAAGAAAATTTCAACTCCTGCTTTTTTTTGCTCTCCTTTTGCTTGGTAAAACTTGCTCCATTCTTTTATTTTTAGGCTTTATGTATCCTTGCATGTGAGATTGGTTTCCTGGATACAGCACACTGATGAATTTTGGTTTTTATCCAATTTGCCAGTCTGTGTTTTTTGATTGGTGCATTTAGTCCATTTCCATTTAGAGTTAATATTGTTATGTGTGAATTTGCTACTGCCATTTTGAAGCTATCTGGCTGTTTTGCCCATTAGTTGATGTGGGTTCTTCATTATGTTGATGATCTTTAGTATTTAGTGTGATTCTTGAATGGCTGGTACTGGTTGTTTTTTTCTATGTGTAGTGCCTTTTTCAGGAGCTCTTGTAAAGCAGGCCTGGTGGTGACAAACTCTCTGAGTACTTGCTTGTTCAAAAAGGATTTTATTTTTCCTTCACTTATGAAACTCAGTTTGGCTGCATATGAATTTCTGGGTTGAAAGTTCTTTTCTTTAAGGATGTTGAATATTGGCCCCCACTCCCTTCTGGATTGTAGAATTTCTGCCGAGAGATCTGCTGCAAGTCTGATGGGCTTCCCTTAGTGGGTGACCCGACCTTTCTTTCTGGCTGCCCTTAGTATTCTCTCCTTTATTTCAACCCTGGTGAATCTGACAATTATGTGCCTTTGGGTTGCTCTTCTTGTGGAATAGCTTTGTGGTGTTCTCTGTATTTCCGGCATTTTAGTGTTGGCCTGCCTTACTAGGTGGGGAAAATTTTTTTGGTTAATATTTTGAAGAGTATTTTCTAGCTTGGATTCATTCTCTTCGTCACATTGTGGTACAGCTATCAAACATAGGTTAGGTCTCTTCACATAGTTTCGCATTTCTTGGAGACTTTGTTCATTCCTAATTGCGCTTTTTTCTCTAATCTTGGTTTCTCGTTTTATTTCATTGAGTTGATCTTCGACTTCTGATATTCTTTCTTCTGCTTGGTCAATTCGGCTGTTGAAACTCGTGCATGCTTCACAAAGTTCTCGTATTGTGTTTTTCAGCTTCTTCAATTCATTCATATTCCTCTCTAAGTTATCCATTCCAGTTATCATTATCTTGAATCTTTTTTCAAATCTTTTTTCAATGTTCTTAGTTACTTTGCATTGATTTAAAACATGTTCTTTTAGCTCACAAAAGTTTCTTATTATCTACCTTCTGAAGTCTAATTTTGTCATTTCGTCACACTCATTCTTTGTCCATCTTTGTTCCCTTGATGGTGAGGCGTTTTGGTCTTTTGTAGGAGGCGAGGTGTTCTGGTTTCGTGTGTTTTCCTCCTTTTTATGCTGGTTTCTTTCCATCTTTGTGGATTTATCCACCTGTCGTCTGTGTAGTTGCTGACTTTTCGATTGGGTCTCTGAGTTGATGCCCAGGTTGTTGATGATAAAGTATTTCTGTTACTTGGTTTTTCTTCTACCAGTCTAGCCCCTCCACTGTATGACTGCTGAGGTCCACTCCAGGCCCTGCTTGTCTGGGGTGCACCTATAGCAGCTGTGGAAGTATGAGGGATGCTACCAGTTTCTTTTTCTGCTATCTTTGTTTCAAAATGATGCCTGCCAAATGTCAGTCTTCTGATATAGAGGGGTTAAAGACCTGCTTGAAGGGACAGTCTGTACTTTGTAGAAGCTCAAGTGCTGATCTGTGAGCTCTGTTGTTCATTCTGGCCTGTCAGGCTGCTACATTTAATTCTGCTGCAGCAGAACTCATTAAAAAATCCTTATTTTCTCAGATGCTCTGTCTCGGGGGTTGGGGTTTTTTTATGTGTCCGTTGCCCTGTCCTGCCCAGCTAGGAGGCAGTCTAGTAACTATTTTCCTGCTGAGGCTCCATTCTGCTGGTGTGAGGTCCGCCCTGTTTCTGCAGGCTCTGCTCTGCTGCTGTGGTCTCCGCCCTGCTGCCACAAGCTACACCTTGTGGCAGAGTCTCTCTGTTGTGGCAGGTTGCCTTGGCAGTGACAGGCTGTGTCAGCAATGGGAGTGTACCTTAGTAGGGGCGGGTTGCCTAAGTAATGGCAAACGCTCCTCCTCCACTGAGCTGCATTATCCTGGGTTCAGCTGTGCCCACAGTGAAACTCTGCACACAGAGCATTTGGAATTGCCGTTTTGTTTGTCCCACTGTCCTGGCCTAAATGCCGTTTTCCTGGAATCTTCTGGCCTGGCTCACTGTCCAAGTCCCGTTCAATCAGATGGATATGCCAATCTTCCCTCTCAAGTTTCAGATTGCCGGTTCAACAGGGCACCCGGACCAGTGTGCTTTGTGCAGAGCACTGTGGAGCACCGCTGCACTGCAGCGCCGGCCGCCAGCTGCACCAGCCAAACCCGCTTCGCTGGCATCCCACGTCTCTTTTATACCTGGGAATTTCCCCTTTCTGTGGGCAACAAAGATCCCACAGATCCGTCTGGAAATGCGGCCCTGACTCACCCTCTGTGCATTCACCAAGAGCTTCAATCCTGGGTTCTTCTCACCGTGCCATATGAGTCAGTCTCTTCAAGGTTTGCTTTTTGAAGTGACAAATACAACATATTTGAATTGAGTAATTTTAGTGGATATTACAAATGGTGTCAGACATATAAATTCATGTCCTTTGAATTTAAAATGTGCATTTCAGAAAATGTCGCTGTGCTATCATCACTTGCCTAAGTAATTATTTTCCTGTGAATCATATTTTAAAGTGGATGCAGATGATATACATAGTTTCAGGGTACAGGTAATAATTAAATACATTTATTTAATTTTTAAGAATAAAATAAGAATACTTTGGATGTCTATGTCATCTTAGTATGTATTTTTTATGTTAGAGTCATTTAAATATTTTCTTCTAGCTATTTTGAAATATACAGTAGATTGTTCTGAACTATACTCATCCTACTCTTCTAATAAAAGGTCTAATTTCTTCTACCAAACTGTATATGTATAACCATTAATCTACTTTGCATTATTCCCACCTCCCAGCCTTTTCCAGCCTCTGAAAACCATCAATTTATTCTCTGTCTTCATGAGATCCACTTTTTCAGCTATTGTATATGGGTGAGAACATGTAATATATTTCATTCTGCACCAGGATTATTTCACTTAACATAATTGATCCCCATTTATGTCATGTAGCTGCAAATGACAGTGTTCCATTCTTTTTTATGGCTGAATAGTATTCTATTGTGTATACATACCGCAGTTTCTTTATGTATTCATCTGTTACGGGCACTTTGGTTGATTCCATATATTGGCTGTTGTAAATAAGGCTGAGATAAACTTGGGAGTGTAGTTATCCTTTTAATATACTAATTTTCTTTCTTTTGGATGTATACCAATCAATGTGATTGTGGTCATATGGTAGTGCTAGTTTTACTTTTCTGAGGATTCTCCACACTAATCTCCATCATGGCTCTTTTATGAAGAGTGTGCGAGTGTTTCCCTTTCTCAGTATACTTGCCAGCCTGCTTGCCTTAGACATTAAATCAGGTGCTACTGCAGTATTCCGAGTTGCAATTAGTTTTTCATTTTAATTTCTATAAATCTTTATGCAATCAAACAGCTTGATAAATTTAAGCCAAATGCAGTTTTTCTAGGAGTGGTAAATTGATGGGGGAAATGGTCAAATTATCACTGTGTGTAGGTGTGAGCATGTCTGAGCATGGCAAGGAAGGGTGGTTGGGTAAACGGTGCTGTGAGAGAATCAGGCAGGAATCCCCATAGGTGAGGTTGAGTCATTTCTTTCATCTTCCATGCAAAATGGATATTCTCCACTGTGGATTTCTGAGTGTGTGAGAGATGAAAAAATAGGACATGTGCCCTGACCCAGCTGCAGCTATTGCCTTTATGTAGCTGAAGTGCCTTGTATTCTAGGATGTTACTGGGCATACAGCCAGTATTAGTACCTGCTTTTGGTCCTTGTGAGCACAGCACTGAGATGAGAAATGGCTGGCAGAATTTTGGCTTAAAGGCTAATAGATGTAATAAATGGAATCCAGTTAGCATTAGAACATAATTTTATATTTGATTCAGGTCAAAGAAGTCATTTTAAGCAAAACTTCTGTTACAGAAGAAAATCTTTTAAGAATTATGGAATTTGTGTCTCAGGATTGGACTATTTAAAAATAATGCTGTTCAAATATGTGAAGGCTGTCAAAGTTAAAGATTAATTGTATACCTTTACATTTGCTGAGTTTTCAATGCTTAGAAATTTGAGTAGAAGAAAATTGTTACACTAAAAGTCATAGACATAAAAATAAATAACTGTATAATATTATCAGGCTAGCTAGTTGTTATGCATCTGTGATTCTAAGGCCTTTTTGCAGTATTCATTTCATGGAGGTTCTGGTAAGAACAGCTTGTGAGCCTTGATGTTTCAGAGCAGGTTATTTTCTATGGTGGAAAAGATGTAGTTATTACTAAGAGTTACAAAAAGTGAGGATGGGAAGAGGATACACTGAATAGAGTTTTAAGTAAGTTTAAGAATGTTGAAGAGAGCACACACCACATTGCTATTTGCTTTCTTAAAGTTTAAAAAAAATTTTTAAAATTACTTTCAGACATAGAAGACCTGCAGTTAACAGATTTCACAGTCAAGCACCTGTTAAACAAAGTCAAATACTGTCTTTGGATGTATACTATAAGGCATTAATCAGGTGCAGTGGCTCACACCTGTAATTCTAGCACTTTGCAAGGCCAATGTGAGTGGATCACCTGAGCTTAGAAGTTTGAGACCAGCCTGGCCAACATGGTGAAATCCCATCTCAACTAAAAATACAAAAATTTAGCTGGACATGGTGGCACATGCCTGAAGTCCCAGCTACTGAAAAGTCTGAGGTGGGAGAATAGCTTGAATCCAGGAGATGAAGGTTGCATTGAGTCGAAGTTGTGCCACTGCACTCCAACTTGGCCAACATAGCAGATTCCATCTCAAATTTAGAAAAAGACAATATTGGTGTTTTCAAATAATAAAAATGCAACTTTGATCATAACAATTTACTGTTCTTTGTCAGGAGGAACTACTGATTTATCTGTATAAACCTACAAACCCGATCATTGAGAGATCTGTATCACTATTAATGATTGACTTCAGTCATTCTTAATTAAGTGATCCAGTTCATTTGCTGGAACACTAGCTGACTCTTAGCCCACAAAAAAATCCATTTTGTAGTGAATATCATTGCAAGGTGAAACAGTAAAGAGTAAGAAGGTACAGCCTGTAGGCTAGCTTGCAATTCACCATGAAACTCACCCTGAAAAGGACACGTGTATCATTAATTATGGCCCATTGATCAAGACCCCATGGCTTCCCCCTTCTCTAGGGAAAAAGCCATTTTTTTCTCTTGTCTGAGAGATATAAAAGTGAGCCTCCATGTGTATTTTTAGCCTTCCCATGAAGGAGGATAAAGTTGGCCTTGATGGTAAGTGATTGCTGGTTGACTTATAAAGTTGGCCTTGATGGTAAGTGATTGCTGGAATTTTCCTGGTTGGGAATATGGCTGGTCATGAATTTGGTTGTTTAGAGAGGTACTCTTCCATCCTCACTGCTTTCTCAGAGAGCTGTTAATGAAGATCAAATAGATTAACATATGGTAATAATATCTAGAACTTAGTAAATCTCAGTGAATTTTAGTCACTGTTACTGCTCCTGTGAACCTCAAGCATAAAATCAGAAATGTCACTATAAACAGTAGTGAACTAGCCTTTATGTGGGCATATTCTTTCATTTCTCCTGGATGAATATCTAGTATTAGAATGCCTAGGACATGATAAATGCATGCTCAACAATTAATACACTGCCAAGTTGTTTCCCAAAGTGGTTGAATTATTTTTCATTTTCAGCAGCAGTGTATGACAGTTTCAGTGGCTCCACATTCTGACCAACTTTGTTATGGTCTGTCTTTAATTTCAGCCATTCTAAGATATGTGGTGTGTGATATCACTGTGGTTTATTTATTCTTTACTGAATAGTAATTTACAGCATGTTTTCTTTTGCTTACTTCTGTTCTATATCTTCTTTGGTGAAGTATCTATTTAAACCATTGCCCATTTTTTACTATGGTTATTTATCTTCTTACTATTAAATAATAAGATCTTTTTGTATATTTTGGTTACAAATATTTTGTTGCATATATGTTTTGCAAGTGTTTTTTTCCAGGTGAGCACTGCCATTTCATTTTCTTAACAATGACTTTGAAATAGAACAACATATATTTTGGTGGAGTCAACTACTCTTTTCAAATCTGCCTGAATAGAGTTATCCCTTAAGCTTCTTTTTTTGCCAAGAAAAATACATAGTTGAGAAATTTATATGGGAGGAACAAAAAAATGTAACTGAACTGCTATCTAATACTAAGCACCAGTATTAGTGCAATTATTTGATAATATAATTTCTTGTTAATATAACAGTGAAAAATAATTATAATATCTTTAGTATGTTTATCTTCTTCCATTAAAAAAGTTATTACATACAAGGAGCAGCAAAGGTTCTAGGGAAAATTGCAGACAAAGAGAAAACAAACCATCATGAAGGAGAGTCTGTGGCAATAATGAACGATCAAATAAAATCACAATACATATTAATACTGGACATGGATTTAGAACATAAAACATGTTTTATATGTCTAAACAAATAATATATATATAGAGAGAGAGGGGAAAGGAGACATTCTTTATATCAAAAGGATCAAGGGGAATTGAAAAACAACAGTTTCTAGAAATGAAATTGAATCAGAGAAATAATTGAGTGGATTTCAAAACAGTAGATTAGACATAGGTGAAGAGAGACTCAGCAAATTAGAAGACAGATCTGAAATGAATAACCAGCATTCACCACAGAGAGAATAAGAGATGGTAAACATGAAGAGGTTAAGGGTCAAGGTGAAGAGAGTGACCAGATTCTATATACCTGATCTGAATTCTGGAAGAAAGAGACCAGGGGAAGAGAAAATATTTAAGAGATAATTCATGGGAATTTCTTGCAGTTGAAGAGAATCACCAATCTTTACATTCAGAAGACATTCAAATCCCTAGTAAAAAAAAAATACACCCACAACACTATGCTGAACGTGTACAACACCAGAATAAAATAAAAGATGTTACAAACTGCCTCAGATAGGAATAATGAACACAAGTGAAATGCATGTACAGGTGAACTCCCAACGTTCTGAGAGAAAATTGTTACCAATGAAGAAATATAGAGTCATATTTCAAGACTGAAGATAAAGTAGTCATTCACAGTAAAACAAAATCTATGAAACTTGGGAGCATTTAACACCAACAATGTATCACTAAAGAAATGTCAATGACAAGGTTAGCAAGAAAGGGAAACTTTAGGGAGGGAAGTTATGAATAGTTAGAGTAGTAAGAAGACACATCTGGAAATCTAATCATGTATTTGAAACAGTAACAAAAGCTGTATGTACAACTTCTGTTTATGATTGGTGGAATTGAAAGAAATAAGACAAAATGAGTATAAGTGAACAACTAAAAATAAATACCAAAAGGAGGTAATCAGATTGGAAGAATTATACAGTGCTTCCAATATTTTATGGAAGGAGTTAAAATTCTTAATTTTAGGCTTTGTTAAATTTTAATGCAAAATGCAGTGTAAAATTTCAAGTAAGATAACTAAAAAATTTTAACAGATTTCAAACCAATAGGGGTTTAAATTCCAAACAAGTCGAAGAAAAAAAGATAAAATTGGGTGAGGGTGGAATGAATTTAAATGTATTCAAAGAAAGCAGGAAGAGACAGAAAAAAACTAGATAAAATAGACAAATAATGTAAAATAAAGTGAAAGGATACAGACATAGAAGATTGAATAGATTATTTCTCACTTTGATTTTTACAAACATATATAGCAACTGGAGAATATTATGCAGCCATTTCAATTTCATATGGAATATTTACAACTTTACTTTGGCATAAAGTGAGTTTTAATAAATTTCAAAGAATTGGTAACAAAAATAAAAGAGAAAAACTTCTGAATCTGAAAAAGGATAATGTGCCTTTATTATAAAAGCTCATGTTATGTTGAAATGGATCAATGGGAAACAATAAAAACAAAAAGCATACCCAGAAACATGATGGTCACATTTTATGCCACCATAATGATATAAACTGATTTGCTTCAATTAATGAAAGATAGTTTGACTTGATCAGAACAGTAATACCAGAAACAAAAAGAAATGCAAAAATGAATAGTCAGTTCTGACAGAAAAATCTATTGAAAATAGAAATTTACTATCAGCGAAAATATCATTGAAACCAACATAAGACAGAATTTATTCAGAAGTATATACTACTTACTACCCATAAACTCTGTGTGGAAAAAAACAACTGAAGGATGTACTCCAGAAAGAAGAGAAAATAAATTCAAAGAAATGTATTAAAAGTACTAATAAAAAATCAGCAAAAGCAAATAAATAAAAATAATAAATGGTAAAACTTGGTTAGGTCTGAATTAGTGCAAATATTTAAACAAATCAGCTACATGAAACGTGTCCAATGTTATCAACATGGGGAGTGAGATCATAGGGTGCGGGTGAACTTTGCTCTTGTATTTTACTTTCTAAGTATGAATAGAATTTTGAAATATTAATACAATGTTTTTGTACAGTTGAACTAACAGCCAGTCAGTTACACTTAGATTTTCTACTGACAGTCACAGTCTATGGAAAAAATGACAGTTGCTTTTTTGTTTCCATTCAATTATTTTGCATTTTTTTCCTGTGTACTGATTGGACTTTCAGTGCAATGTCCAGAGAAGTAGTGATGCCTTTTAAAGTCTTTATCCTGATCTTAAAGGAAATACGAATAATATTTTCTCCAATGTCAATTTTGTTTTTCACCATTGTGTAATGGTGTGCTGGAATTTTTAGCAGCAATTTTTAGTTGGTAGTCAGGGCCAATCATTAACTGTTTTATGATTTCGGTAATCCAGTTGTTAAAACACAGACATTATTGCAAGTTGAAATGTATAAACTCACAAGTAAGTCATAGTAAAAACAAAAGTGACAAACTCTTAAATCTCATCACTTAGTACTGACTTCATGACATCGCCTATCTGTGTAGGTTATGTACCTATCTTGTATCTGCAAAGTGGAATTTCTCTAGAATGATGTATAAGTTATTTATAAAATCTTGTATTTTTTTCTGCTTGTTTCCAGGTGGTATCTGGACATATAGGAAAGTTTCTGCTCCAGAGAAACTGAACAATGGGAAGAGACCTTCTGCTGTCAGTCAACCCTAGTGTGGGTTGTTAGCTCACCATTGTCTTCTTGGGGGCAGTTTGCCTGGCCTTAGCACTGAAGGCGAGAGTTCCTGCTCCTGAAACTGTGGTGGGCCTGCCTAATTGGCATTTTTTTTGGTCACGCTGTGTTCCCAGAAAAAGGGCCTGAGCAGTCAGGATTAATTTCTCTTGTAAGTTTCTCATCTGTTTAGATGCAGCCTGAATATCACTTCCCTGCTTCTTACAATGGCCTGTGGGGAACTCTGGGTACCCCTGTGGAAGGGAAAAGGAGAGCGCTGCTTGGTTTTGTCACAGCAGTTTAGGCTCAGCAGTGTCTTAAGCTTTCACCCCAGGCTTGTTGGCCAGAGCCTGTCCTTGGTCCCACCCAGCTACAAGGGGGCGTGGAAGTGAAGTTTCTGGTGCCTGGGAGGGAAGACCAGGACTACACAGAAAGCACTGGTGACCAGTAAGCCCTGAGAAGCTAATGTTTCTAATCCCAAATGCAAACTGAGCCAAGGCATGCCAGCTGCTTTCCACCTGCCCCTCTCTCTTCTCTAATCCCTCTGGGATTTCTGAGCCAGGTGTCTTAATCACCATCCCCCACCAGCATTCCCAGCCTCCATCTCATCTTTTTCCATAATTGCTGTGCTCCAATGTCCTCCTCCTGCCCAACAAGAAGTTGTCACATGTCCATTTTTCTATTTTCTGACCTGGTACCCATACTTCCTGGCTTCTCTGGGCTTAAGGTATAAGGATCACTGGCTAACAGATTTTGCTGAAAAAAATGAATGAAAAACTTGCAGCTTCTCTCTACAAAAGCATTTCTGTGTTAGTCATCTGTGCAGTAGGTACTTCATGGGAATCGTAATTTTGCCATGAAAGTTTTCCATTTTTCCACGAGTAAGAATATCCTAGGACTGACGTAACAGCTTCCCACACAGTGTGTAAGCCCTTCTAGGAATATCCACATTCTAATATAGGTACCTAGCAATTTCTGACCTTTGGTTTTCAAACTTGCTTTTATTCAAAATACACAAAGGGGCAGCTGAAGATTATCTGACAATGCATACCCGTGACAGACACCATGATGTCTTCGTAATGTAACTTTTTAAAATAAATCATGGCCATCCCCATGGAGGTGTCTTGTTCCATGCCCTCATGCTGCTTTCCAGGCCCTCCAATCCAGAGACAGCTGCATTTTCTCTTCTGGGAAACACGATATTTTCCTTCGGTCTTCTTCAGGGCCACTAGTGAATTATGAAACAACTAAGGTGACTTTTGTTCTGGGTTGAGGTGGTGAGGTCATATTAGAAGCCTTTTGTGAGCTAACTGGGATCCCTAATGATACAGGGTCCAAAGGTAAAAACCAAAGCATGTGGAATTCCTGAGAGGTAAGTTTATTTTATTTTTTATTGCATTTTAGGTTGTGGGGTACATGTGTAGACCATGCAAGACAGTTGCATAGGTACACACATGGCAGTGTGTTTTGCTTCCTTTTTCCCCTTCACCCACACTTGGCATTTCTAGCCAGGCTATCCGTCCCCAGCTGCCCCTCCCCTTTTCCCCAAATAGACCCGAGTGTTTAGTACTCCCCTCCCTGTGTCCATGTGTTCTCATATGTCATCACCCGCCTATGAGTGAGAATATGCGGTGTTTCATTTTCTGTTCTTGTGTCAGTTTGCTGAGGATGATGTTCTTCAGATTCATCCATGTCCCTACAAACGACACAAACTCATGATTTCTGATTGCTGCATAATATTCCATGGTGTATATGTGCCACATTTTCCCAATCCAGTCTATCATCAATGGGCATTTGGGTTGATTCCAGGTCTTTGCTATTGTAAACAGTGCTGCAATGAACATTCGTGTGCATGTGTCCTTAGAGTAGAGCGATTTATAGATTTTTGGATATATACTCAGTAATGGGATTGCTGGGTCAAATGGAATTTCTATTTCTAAGGCCTTGAGGAATCGCCACACTGTCTTCCACAATGGTTGAACTAATTTACACTCCCACCAACAGTGTAAAAGTGTTCCTTTATCTCCACATTCTCTCCAGCACCTGTTGTCTCCAGATTTTTTAATGATCGCCATTCTAACTGGCGTGAGATGGTATCCCAATGTGGTTTTGATTTGCATCTCTCTGATGACCAGTGATTATGAGCATTTCTTCAAATGATTGTTAACCTCATATATGTCTTCTTTTGTAAAGTGTCTGTTCATATCCTTTGCCCAATTTTAAATGGACTTGTTTGTTTTTTTCCTGTAAATCTGTTTGAGTTCTTTGTGAATTCTGGATATCAGCCCTTTGTCAGATGGGTAAACTGCAAAAATATTTTTTTATTCTATTGGTTGCTGATTCACACTAGTGACTGTTTCTTTTGCTGTGCAGAAGCTGTGGACTTTGATTAGGTCCCATTTGTCTATTTTGGCTTTTGTTGCCAATGCTTTTGGTGTTTTGGTCATAAAGTCCTTGCCTACTCCTATGTCCTGGATGGTTTTGCCTAGATTTCCTTCTAGGGTTTTAATGGTGCCAGGTCTTATGCTTAAGTCTTTAATCCATCTGGAGTTAATTTTAGTGTAAGGTGTCAGGAAGGGGTCCAGTTTCTGCTTTCTGCACATGGCTAGCCAGTTTTCCCAACACCATTTGTTAAACATGGAATCCTTTCCCCATTGCTTGATATTCTCAGGTTTATCAAAGATTTTATGGTTGTAGATAGGTTGTGTTGCCTCCGGTGCCTCTGTTTTGTTGCATTGGTCTATATCTCTGTTTTGGTACCAGTACCATGCTGTTTTGATTACTGTAGCCTTGTAGTATAGTTTGAAATCCGGTAGTGTGATGCCCCCCGCTGTGTTCTTTTTGCTTAGAATTGACTTGGCTATGTGGGCTCTCTTTTGGTTCCATATGAAGTTCATGGTAGTTTTTTCCAGTTCTGTGAAGAAAGTCGATGGTAGCTTGACAGGGATAGCGTTGATTCTGTAAATTACTTTGGGCAGTATAGCCATTTTCACGATATTAATTCTTCCTAACCATGAACATAGAATGTTTCTCCATCTGTTTGTGTCCTCTCTTATTTCATTGAGCAGTGTTTCATAGATTTCCTTGAAGAGGTCCCTTACGTTCCTTGTGAGTTGTATTCCTAGGTATTTTATTCTTTTTGTAGCAATTGTGAATGGCAGTTTGTTCTTGGTTTGGCTCTCTTTAATTCTGTTATTGGTGTATAGGAATGCTTCTGATTTTTGCATATTGATTTTATATTCTGAGATTTTGCTGAAGTTGCTTATCAGATCAGGAGTTGTTAGGCTGAAGTGATGGGGTCTTCTAGGTATACTATCATGTCGTCTGCAAATAGAGACAATTTGGCTTCCTCCTTTCCTATTTGAATACCCTTTATTTCTTTTTCTTGCCTGATTGTTCTGGCTAGAACTTCCAGTACTATATTGAATAGGAGTGGTGAAAGAGGGCATCCTTGTCTAGTGCCGGATTTCAAAGGGAGTGCTTCCAGTTTTTGCCCATTCAGTATGATATTGGCTGTTGGTCTGTCATAAATAGCTTTTATTACTTTGAGATACGTTCCACTGATACCGAGTTTATTGAGGGTTTTTAGCATAAAGGGCTGTGGAATTTTGTCGAATCCCTTCTTTGCGTCAATTGAGATAATCATGTGGTTTTTGTTTTTGGTTCTGTTTGTGTGGTGAATTACGTTGATAGACTTGCGTATGTTGAACCAGCCTTGCATCCCCAGGATGAATCCTACTTGATCATGATGGATAAGTTTTTTGATTTGCTCTTGCAATGGGCTTGCCAATATTTTATTGGAGATTTTTGCATCTATGTTCATCATGGATATTGGCCTGAAGTTTTCTTTTTTTGTTGGGTCTCTGCCGGGTTTCGGTATCAGGATGATATTGGTCTCATACAATGATTTGGGAAGGATTCCCTTTTTTCGGATTATTTGGAGTAGTTTTGGAAGGAATGAATGAAGCTGTGTGGTTCTGCGTTGGTTTTTGAATTCTGAGTTCTAACTTGATTGCACTATGATCTGAGAGACTGTTTGTTATGATTTCAGTTGTTATGCATTTGCTGAGGAGTGCTTTACTTCCAATTATGTGGTCAATTTTAGAGTAGGTGTGATGTGGTGCTGAGAAGAATGTATATTCTGTGGATTTGGGGTGGAGAGTTCTGTAAATGTCTATCAGGTTTGCTTGTTCCAGGTCTGAGTTCAAGCCCTGGATATCCTTGTTGATTTTCTGTCTGGTTGATCTGTCTAGTATTGACAGACGAATGTTAAAGTCTCCACTATTATTGTGTGGGAGTCTAAGTCTCTTTGTAAGTCAGTAAGAACTTGCCTTATGTATCTGGGTGCTCCTGTATTGGGTTCATATATGTTTAGTATCATTAGATCTTCTTGTTGTATCGATCCATTTGCCATTATGTAATGGCCTTCTTTGTCTCTTTTGATCTTTTCTACTTTAAATTCTATTTTATCAGAGATGAGAATTGCAACTCCTGCTTTTTTTTGCTCTCCATTTGCTTGGTAAATTTTTCTCCATCCTTCTATTTTGAGCCTTTGTGTATCCTTGCATGTGAGATGGGTTTCCTGGATACAGCACACTGATGCGTTTTGGATTTTTATCCAATTTGCCAGTCTGTGTGTTTTGATTGGTGCATTTAGTCCATTTACATTTAGGGTTAATATTGTTATGTGTGAATTTGATACTGCCATTTTGATGCTAAGTGGCTGTTTTGCCTGTTAGTTGTTGTAGATTCTTCATTATGTTGATGCTCTTTAGCATTTATTGTGATTTTGTAATGGCTGGTATTGGTTTTTTCTTTCTATGTGTAGTGCCTTTTATAGGAGCTTTTTTAAAGCAGGCCTGGTGGTGACAAACTCTCTGAGTACTAGCTTGTTCACAAAGGATTTTATTTTTCATTCGCTTATGAATCTCAGTTTGGCTGGATATGAAATTCTGGGTTGAAAGTTCTTTTCTTTCAGGTTGTTGAATATTGGTCCCCACTCTCTTCTGGCTTGTAGAGTTTCTGCTGAGAGATCTGCTGTGAGGCTAATGGGCTTCCCTTTGTGGATGACCCGACCTTTCTCTCTGGCTTCCCTTAGTATTTTCTCCTTTATTTCAACCTTGTTGAATCTGACGATTATGTGCCTTGGGTTTGCTCTTCTTGTCGAATATCTTTGTATTTCCTGCATTTGAGTGTTGGCCTGTCTTGCTATGTGGGGGAAATTTTTCTGGATAATGTCCTGAAGAGTATTTTCCAGCTTGGATTCATTCTCTTCGTCACATACTGGTACACCTATCAAACGTAGCTTAGGTCTCTTCACATAGTCTCACATTTCTTGGAGATTTTGTTCATTCCTTTCTGCGCTTTTTTCTCTGATCTTGGTTTCTCGTTTTATTTCATTGAGTTGATCTTTGACTTCTTATATTCTTTCTTCTGCTTGGTCCATTCAGCTGTTGAAACTTGTGCATGCTTCATGAAGTTCTCGTATTGTGTTTTTCAGCTTTTTAAATTCATTCATATTCCTTTCTAAGTTATCCATTCTTGTTATCATTTCCTCGAAATCTTTTTTCTAATCTTTTTTCAAGGTTCTTCGTTTCTTTGAATTGATTTAAAACATGTTTCTTGAGCTCACAGAAGTTTCTCATTATCCACCTTCTGAAGTCTAATTTCTTCATTTCATCACACTCATTCTCCATCCAGCTTTGTTCCCTTGCTGGTGAGGAGTTTTGGTTTTTTCTAGTAGGCGAGGTGTTTTGGTTTCGGGTGTTTTCCTCCTTTTTGCGCTGGTTTCTTCCCATCTTTGTGGGTTTATCCACCTGTCGTTTGTGTCGTTGCTGACTTTTCAATTGGGTCTCTGAGTGGATGCCCAGATTGTTGATGATGAAGTATTTCTGTTACTTGGTTTTCCTTCTACCAGTCTAGCCCCTTCACTGTACGACTGCTGAGGGCCACTCCAGGCCCTGCTTGTCTGGGGTGCACCTATAGCAGCTGCAGAACAGTAAGGGATGCTACCAGTTTCTATTTCTGCTATCTTTGTCTCAGAATAGTGCCTGCCGAATGTCAGTCTTTTGGATATAAAAGGGTTAGGGACCTGCTTGAGAAGACAGTCTGTACTTTATAGGAGCTCAAGTGCTGAGCTCTGAGCTCTGTTGTTCATTCAGGGCTGTTAGGCTGCTATGTTTAATTCTGCTGCAGCAGAACTCATTAAAAAACCCCTTTTTTCAGATTCTCTGTGTCGGGGGGGATTGGGGCTTTTTTTGTGAGTGTCCGTTGTGGTGTCCTGCCCAGCTAGGAGGCAGTCTAGTCACTATTTGCCTGCCGAGGCTCCATTCCGCTGGTGTGAGGTTTGCCCTGTTGCTGTAGGCTCTGCCATGCTGCTGCGTTCTCCGCCCTGCTTTCTTGGGCAAAGTCTCTCTGTCGTAGTGGGTTGCCTTGGCAATGGCAGGCTGCGTCAGCAATTGGCTTAACCTCAGTAGGGGCAGTTTGTCCCGGTAATGGCAGATGCCCCTCCCACACGGAGCTGCAGCGTCCTGGGTTCAGCTGTTTCCTCAGGGAACCTCTCAATCTGGAACGTTTGGAATCACCTTTATGTTTGTCCCACTGAGCTACCCCAAATGCTGTTTTCTCTGGAATCTCCTAGCCTTGCTCACTGTCCAAGTCCCATTCAGTCTCAAGTTCAGCCCTCTCAAGTCTCAGATGTTCAACAGGGCACCCAGACCAGTGTGCTTTGTGCGAAGCGCTGTGTAGCACCACTGCACTACAGCGCTGGCCGCTGGCCGAACCTGCTGCTGGCTGCACCAGCCAAAATTTCTGCCTGGCGTTTCATGTCTCTTTTATACCTGGGAATTTCCTTGTTCTGTGGCCAACAAAGATCCCTCTGGAAATGCGGAGCACTGTGTAGCACCGTTGCGCTACAGCGCCAGCCACCAGCTGCACCGGCTGCCAGCTGCACCAGCCAAAACCTGTGACTGGCGTTCTGCGTCTCTTTTATACCTGGGAATTTCCCCGTTCTGTGGGCAACAAAGATCCGTCTGGAAATGCAGCCCTGACTCACCCTCTCTGCACATTCATCGAGAGCTTTAATCCTGGGTTGTTCTCACCACGCCAACTTTAGTCCGAGCTGGTAAGTTTATTTTATGATGCAGAAACTGGTCCAGGACAAACATCCTGATTGACAAAGGCTAATAAAATATCTCAGTCATCTTTGAACCTTAGTGGAGACCTTCCTGGACTAAGGGGCTGAGAGGAATACAGCATTTCAGTACTTCCCTGTTCCTTTTCTTGTGATCTTAGCAGTGGCTGTCTTCTGATATGGTACCACATCTCCTCAGTGGAAATCAGGCGGGGTGGATTTTTCCTTTTCATGCTCTTTTTGCTTGACAGGATAAATGTCCCTAGCTAAAAAATGTATCTTTGTCAGTGGGCTTTACATTTTATGATCCTTAGACTGCATTCTTTTCACATTCACTGAAAGAATACTATATTTCATGTTAAAGGTAAGTTCCCCTTGTCCTTTAGGACCTCCCTGGGGGCAGGGACCAGTGTCACTTACTTGTCTTGGACTCAGCCAGACACAGCACAGCCAGAACCAGAGGGGCTAGTTCTGGGTGTAGATTAGTATTCAGTAATCTGGCCCAGTTTTTCTGGTTTATCTTCTTTTCCACCTTTTCCAAACTGGTCCAAGATTCATATTTGCCATGCTTCTTGGGCATTATGGTGGCCCTGTCTAAACAAGTGGCCTCAGATTTCCTCTGGTGCCATCTGGGTGATTCAGAGGGAAAAACTGGTCACCAGTTTCTGCCCTAAGTGTGCACACCCTCGTGACACTGAGCATGCTGACAAAAATTAAACTAATGCCTCCTTTTTTAGTGAAAAGAAATAGCTGGACATTGCAGAAAAATTAGAAAATATTAATCAGTTAAAAAAAATCAGAGTATCCCCTTTCACAGACAAAGAACAGTATCTAACACTGTATAAAAAAAAACATTCTCCTAAATGCAGTCACATTGGAGAAATAATGAGAAATAAGCACTGGAATTAGATATATCATTGCTGTGAGGATAAAATGAATTATGATATAATTCGCTTAGCAATAGAAAATAAGCAAAGAGAGAATCCATAATTGTGGAATAGCATCCCCTCTCTCCTCACCAGGACAGGGGTTCAGTGTGCTTTTCCAGGGACTTAATACATATCAATCACCACACAGACAACCTACCACTGTAACATTTTGATTCAACTCTTTCCATATGTGTATATTTTACACAACTTTAAGCATACATTGCATACCATTTTTCACCAAATACGATCTATTGTGTGTCTTTCCATAGTATAGAAGCAGGTTTCTGACAGAACAATTCATAATGTTTTGTTTTGTTTCATTGAAATTCCTAGTGGTGTGTTATTTTCCTAACAAGTAGAGATGAAGTAATGAAAGCTGCCTCTAAAGCAGAGAGTAACAGCTCATGCATGCTACATATTTACTTACATATCTGGCTACCTTATTAATGGCATCTTCAGGGCAGGTATGGACATGTCATGCCCAGTTCCTACCCCTGTACCATCTCCAAGAAACACAAAATAGACCCACAATGAGTAGATATTGTAGTTAGCAATGGAAGTGCAATGATGAGTTACTTCATCCTTGTCTGAGAACACAGTGAATTTTCTATTTTTTTAATTGTGTATTTTAGGTTTTAGGTTACATGTGAAGAATATGCAAGATTGTCACATAGGTACACATGGCGGTATAATTTGCTGCCTTCCTCCCCATCATTTATATCTGCAATTTCTTTCCATGCTATCGCTCCCCAACTCCCCACCCCCTGCTGCCCCTCCACCATTTCCCCCTGACAGACCCCAATGTTTAATGCTCCCCTCCCTGTGTCCATGTGTTCTCATTGTTCAACACCCACCTATGAGTGAGAACATGCATTGTTTGATTTTCTGTTCTTTTGTCAGTTTGCTGAGATGATGGTTTCCAGGTTCATCCATGTCCCTACATAGGACACAAACTCATCGTTTTTGATGGCTGCATAACATTCCATGGTGTATATGTGCCACATTTTCCCTGTCCAGTCTATCATTGACGGGCATTTGGGTTGGTTCCAAGTCTTTGCTATTGTAAACAGTGCTGCAATGAACATTATTGTGCATGTGTCCTTATAGTAGAATGACGCCATTCTAACTGGCATGAGATGGTATTTCAATATTTAATTTGCATTTCTCTAATTACCAATGATGATGAACATTTTTCATGTTAGTTGGCCTTATTGATGTCTTTCTTTGCAAAGTGTCTGCTCATATCCTTCACCCACTTTTGAATGGGCTTGTTTGTGTTTTTATTTTAAATCTGTTTCAGTTCTTTGTAGTTTCTGAATATGAGCCCTTTGTCAGATGGGTAAATTGCCAAAATTTTTCCCATTCTGTTGGTTGCCGATTCACTCTAATGACTGTTTCTTTTGCTGTTTAGAAGCTGTTTGATTATGTCCCATTAGTCTATTTTGGCTCTTGTTGCCAATGTTTTTGGTGTTTTAGTCATGAAGTCCTTGCCTATGCCTATATCCTGAATGGTTTTGTCCAGATTTTCTTCTAGGGTTTTTATGGTGTTAGGTCATATGTTTAAGTCTTTAATCCATCTGGAGTTAATTTTAGTGTAAGTTGTCTGGAAGAAGTGCAGTTTCTGCTTTCTGCACATGGCTAGCCAATTTTCCCAACACCATTTATTCAACATGGAATCCTTTCCCCATTGCTTGTTTTTGTCAGGTTTGTCAAATATCAGATGGTTGTAGATGTGTGGTGTTGCCTCCAAGGCCTCTGTAATGTTCCATTGGTCTATATCTCTGTTTTGGTACCAATATCATGCTGTTTTGATTACTGTTGCCTTGTAATATAGTTTGAAGTCTGGTAGTGTGATGCCTCCAGCTTTGTTTTCCTTTTTTTTTTTTTTTTTTTTTTTTTGCTTAGAATTTACCTAGATTTGCAGGTTCTCTTCTAGTTCCATATGAAGTTTAAGGTGGTTTTTTCTAGTTCTGTGAAGAAAGTCATTGGTAGCTTGATGGGGGTAGCATTTAATCTGTAAATTACTTTGGGCAGTATGGCCATTTTCACGATATTGATTCTTCCTATCCATGAGCATGGAATGTTTCTCCATCTGTTTGTGTTCTCTCTTATTTCATTGAGCAGTGGTTTGTAGTTCTTCTTGAAGAGGTCCTTTAACTTCTTTGTTACATGTATTCCTAGTTATTTTATTCTCTTTGTACCAACTGTGAATGATAGTTCATTTTTGATTTGGCTCTCTTTAAGTCTGCTATTGATGTATAGGAATGCCTGTGGTTTTTTCACATTGATTTTGTATTGTGAGACTGCTGAAGTTGCTGATTAGTTTCAGGAGATTTTGGGCTGAGACTATGGGGTCTTCTTCATATACAATCATGTCGTCTGCAAATAGAGACAATTTGACTTCCTCCTTTCCTAATTGAATATCCTTTATTTCTTTTTCTTGCCTTGTTGCTCTGACTAGAACTTCCAATACCATAATGAATAGCGGTGGTGAGAGGGCATCCTTGTCTAGTGCCAGATTTCAGAGGAAATGCTTCCAGGCTTTGCCCATTCAGTATGATATTGGCTGTGGGTTTATAGTAAATGGCTTTTATTATTTTGAGATATGTTCCATCAATACCTATTTTATCGAGGGTTTTTAGCATAAAGTGCTGTTGAATTTTGTCAAAGGCCTTCTCTGGATCAATTGAGATAATTATGTGTTTTTTGTCTTTGGTTCTGTTTATGTGGTGAATTACGTTTATAGACTTGTGTATGTTGAAACAGCCTAGCATCCCCGGGATGAATCCTACTTGATCATGGTGGATAAGCTTTTTGATGTGCTGTTGCAATTGGTTTGCCAGTATCTTATTGAAGATTTTTGCATCTGTGTTCATCGTGGGTATGACGTTAGTCTCATGAAATGATTTGGGAAGGATTTACTCTTTTTGGATTGTTTGGAATAGTTTCAGAAGCAATGGAAACAGCTCCTCTTTGTATGTCTGGCAGAATTTTGCTGTGAACCCATCTGAACCTGAGTTTTTTTTTTTTTTTTTGGTGGTAAGTTATTAATTGCTGCCTCAACTTCATCCCTTGTTATTGCTCTATTCAGGGCTTCAACTTTTTCCTGGGTTAGGCTTAAGAAGATGCAAGTGTCCAGGAATTTATCCATTTTTTTTTTCAGGTTTACAAGTTTATGCACATAGACTTGTTTGTAATCATCTCTGATGATGGTATTTATGTGGAATCTGTGGTGATATCCTCATTATCATTTTTTATTGCATCTATTGCATTATTCTATCTTTTCTTTTATATTAATCTGGCTGGTGGTCTGTCGATTTTATTAATCTTTTTGAAAAACCAGCTCCTGAATTTATGGATTTTTTGAAGATTTTTGTGTGTGTGTCTCTATCTCCTTCAGTTCTGCTCTGATCTTAGTTATTTCTTCTCTTCTACTAGGTTTTGAGTTTTTTTCATCTTGCTCCTCTAGCTCTTTCCATTTTGACAATAGGGTGTTGATTTTAGATCTTTTTTTGCTTCTCATGTGGGCATTTATTACAGTATATTTTCCTCTAGACACTACTTTAAATGTGTCCCACAGATCGTGGTATATTGTGTCTTCGTTCTCATTGGTTTCAAAGAACATTTTTATTTCTGCCTTCATTTCATTGTTTATAAAGTCAACATTCAAGAGCCAATTGTTCGGTTTCCATGAAGCTGTGTGGTTCTGAGTCAGTTTCTGAATTCTGAGCTCTAAGTTGATTGCACCATGGTCTGAGAGACTGTTTGTGATAATTTCCATTCTTCTGAATTTGCTGAAGAGTGATTTACTTCCAATTATATGGTCAATTTAAATTATGTGTGATGTGGTGCTTTGAAGAATGTATATTCTGTGGATTTGGGGTGGAGAGTTCTATAAATGTCTATTAGGTTTGCTTGGTTCAGGTCTGAGTTCAATTCCTGAATATAATTTTCTGTCTCATTGATTTATCTAGTACTGACAGTGTTGTGTTAAATTATCCCACTATTATTGTGTGGTAGTCTAAGTCTCTTTGTAAATTATTAATAAGTTGCTTTATGCATCTGGGTGCTCCTCTATTGGGTGTGTATATATTTGGGATTGGTAGATCTTCTTGTTGCATTGATCCTTTTACTTTTGTGTAATAACCTTCTTTGTCCCTTTTAATCTTTGTTGATTTAAAGTCTATTTTATCAGAGACTAGAATTGCAACTCCTGCTTTTTTTGCTCTCCGTTTGCTTGGTAAATTGTTCTCTATTGCTTTATTTGGAGTCTTTGTGTTTTCTTGCCTGTGAAATGGGTTTCCTGGATACAGTACACCACTGGGTTTTGGCTTTTTATTCAATATGCCGGTCTCTGTCTTTCAATTGGAGTGTTTGGCCCATTTACATTTAGGGTGAATACTGTTACGTGTAAATTTGATTTAGCCATTTTGATACTAGCTGGCTGGTTTGCAGTTTCTTCATTGTGTCAATACTCTTTATAATTTGGTATGTTTTTAGAGTGGCTGGTTGTTTCTTTCTATGTTTAGTGCTTCCTTCAGGACCTCTTGTAAAGCAGGCCTGGTTGTGATGAAATCTCTGAGTAGTTGCTTGTTCGTAAAGGATTTTATTTCTCCTTCTCTTATGAGGATTAGTTTGGCTGGATATGAAATTCTGGGTTGAAAATTCTTTTCTTTAAGGATGTTGAATATTGGCCCCCACTCTCTTCTGGCTTGTAGGGTTTCTGCTGAGAGATCTGCTGTGAGTCTGATGGGCTTCCCTTGGTGAGTAACTCGACCTTTCTCTCTGGCTGCCTTTAGCATTTTCTCCTTCAGTTCAACCCTGTTGAATTGTACAATAATGTTCCTTGGGCTTGCTCTTCTTGAGAAATATCTTTGTGGTGTTCTCTTGAATATTGGCCTGCCTTGCTAGGTTGGGGAAGTTTTCCTGCATAATATCCTGAAGAGTATTTTCCAGCTTGGATTCATTCTCTTCATCACATTCAGGTACACCTATTCAATGTAAATTAGGTTTTTTCACATAGTCTCATATTTCTTGGTGACTATTTTTTTTTACCCTTTTTTCTCTAATCTTGCCTTATTTTATTTTATTGAGTTGATTTTCAACCTCTGGTATTCTTCCTTATGCTTCATCAATTCCACTGCTAAAACTTGTGTATGCTTTTGAAGTTCTCATGTTGTGTTTTTCAGCTCCATCAATTCACTTATATTCCTCTCTAAGCTGTTTATTCTCGTTAGCATTTCATCAAACCTTTTTCGATGTTCTTAGTTTTTTTCTTTTGGGTTAGAACATGTTCTTTTATCTCAGAATAGTTTCTTGTTACCCACGTTCTGAAGCCTATTTCTGTCAATTCCTCAGACTCATTCTCCGTGCAATCTTGTTCCCTTGCTGGTGAGGAGTTGTGATCCCTTGGAGAAGGAAAGACTTTCTGGTTTTTAGTGTTTTCACACTTTTTGCACTGGTTTCTTCCCATCTTTGTGGATTTATTTACCTGTCATCTTTGTAGTTGTTGACTTTCAGTTGGGGTCTCCCAGTGGACGTCCAGTTTGTTGATGATGAAATTATTTCTTTCTGTTTCTTAGTATTCTTTCTAACAGTCAGGCCCCTCTGCTGTAGGACTGCTGAGGTCCACTCCAGGCCCTGCTTCCCTGGGGATCACCTGCAGCAGCTAAAGAACAGTAAGCATTGCTGCTAGTTTCTTCTGCTGCTATCTTTGTCCCAGAAAGATACCTGCCATATGTCAGTCTAAGCTCTCCTTTATGAGACGATTCTTTGGATATGCAGGGAACAGGGAGCTGCTTGAGGAGACAGTCTGTTTTTTATAGGAGCTCAAGTGTTGAGCTGTGAGCTTCATGTTCCATTCAGAGCTACTAGGGTGGTATGTTTAAGTCTGCTGCAGCAGAACACATAAACACCTTTTTTTATTTGAGGTGCTCTGTCCTGGGGAGTTAGGGCTTTTTTTATAAGTTTCTGTTATGCTGCTGCTTTTTTCAGGGCTGCCCTGCCCAGCGAGGAGGCAACCTAGTCACAGTCTGTCTGTAGAGGCTTTGCTGAGCTGCTGTAGGCTTTGCCCAGCTGCTGTGTTAACTTTCCTGCAGTCCTTTTTGTAGGGGTATAGTTAGAACTCCCTCAGCAATGGTGGCTCACCTGTGTAATGACAGATTCTCTCTGTAATGACAGACTGCCTCTGCAATGACGGGTTGCCTAAGCAATGGCAGACTACCTCAGTAATGGTGGACTGCCTCAGCAATGGTGGATGCCCCTCCCTCACAGAGCTGGACTGTCCTGGGATCAGCTGTGCTTGCTGTGAAACTCTCAATCCAGAGCATTTCAGATTGCTGTTTTTTCTGGGGGTGGTACCGGCCAAGCCTGATCACCTGGCTCCCTGCCCCAGAACCCCCCACTTTTTTTTCAGTTGAATGGGTGACTCTTTCTCCCAGGAGTCCCAGTCACCAGTTGAAATAGTGTCCAGATTTGTGTGATTCTTTTGTGCTTATACCTGCTGTGCCAGCTGAAGCAGCCACTAGAGACTAGTGGTGCTTTTACACTGGGGAATCTCCTGGCCTAGCTCCCTGTTTCAGTCCCCTTTTTTTCAGTTGAACGGTTGACTCTGTCTCCCATGCATTCCAGTTGCCATTTAAAATGGTGCCCAGATTTGTGTGAGATTTTGTGCAGAGACCCACTGAGCCAGCTGAAACAGCCACACTGGGGGCTTGTGGTGCTTTTTTGCCTGGGAATCTCCTGGCCTTACTTCCTGTTTCAGTCCTCCTTTTTTATTCAGTTGAACGGGCATCTCTGTCTTTCTGGCGTTTCAGTCACCAGTTGAAAAGGCACCCAGATTTGTGTGAGATTTTGTGCTAAGACCTGCTGAGCTGGCTGAAATAGCCATACCGGGGGCTTGCAGCACTTTTTCACCTGGGCATCTCCTGGCCTCGCTTTTTTTTCAGCTTCCTCTTTTCCAGTTGAATAAGAGACTATCTCCCAGGTGTTCCAGTTACCTGTTGAAAAGGTGACTGGATCTGTATGATTTTCAGAACTGTGACCCACTATGCCAGCTGAAATAGCTGTGTGGAGATTTGTGGCCCTTTTTTGCCCAGAAATCTCCTGGCCTAGCTCCCTGTTTCAGTCCCCTTTTTATCAGTTGAATGGGTGACTCTGTCTTCCAGGAGCTCCAATCACCAGCTAAAATGGCACCTGGACCCGTGTATTTTGTGCAAAGACCCACTGCACCAGCCAAAACAGCTGCACTGGCAACCCGTGGGGCTCCTCTGCCTGGAAATCTCCTAATCTGTGGGCAATAAAAATCAGTCTGGAAATGCAGTATCCACTCACCCTCCATGCTTTTGCTGAGAGCTGCAATCCTGAGTGGCTTCTAATTGGCCATCTTGGATCCTCCCCGGTGGTCCCTTTTTTAACTGTCAACTTTGGGTCTGAAATACATATATATTTTTCAATCTCTAGTTCCTTTAAGTTGTTTGTTTTTTTTAATTTTTATTGGGATTTTGAAGCTATTCTATACTCTATGGGAGGGTCAGTTTTAGTTAGAACTTCCTAAGCCATATGAGAATTATAACCTCTTATAGAACTTATACTTCATGAATTCAAGTTGCACAAAAAATCCACAGTAACTCTTAGAGTATGGCATTGAAATAAGGATAGTAAAAGAGATCAATGTGAACATAATGTAGAAATAGAACAACAAATACATTATCAGTTGATTTCAACTAGGGAAACATAGTGCAATGAGAGAGTATAGTCTTTCAACAAAGATGAAAGTTCAACTGTATATCCATATAAACAATACTGGACTTATTAAGAAATGTCACACACATACACTGATTAATTTGTGATGGATTATTAATTTACATGTATAAGCTAAAACCATACAGATTTAAATTTATGTTTTTACTACTGTGAACAGGCAAATATTTTCTAGATAAGACAAAATGAACAGTAAATACCATATAAAAATTATAAATTAGATTTCAACACAATGAAAAACTGCTACCTATTCCAAGATACCTTACAAAAATTAATAGACAAGCCATAGTCCCAGAAAATACAGGTATTATGCATATACCTGACAAAAAACTTGCATGCAGAATATATAAAGGACTTCTACGTATCAATATTTAAAAAGACAACAAAGTTTAAAATGTCAAATGACTTGTGTATATACTGTAAAAAATGATATATAAGTGTTTAATAAGCATATGAAAAATAATAAGTATCATCTTTAGTCATTAGGGAAGTAAAAAGTAAAAGCAAAATGAACTGAGGCCCAGGAGAGTTTATAAAATTATAAACACCCAGAAGAGTTTCTAAAATTAAAAGTATTAGTACTCGGAATTTGGCAATTGAAGCAACTGGGACTCTTACTTTTCCAGAGAGACTGTAAAACAACGCAGCCATTTTTGAAAAGTGTCTAACAGTTTCTTATAAATTTTAATATACCTAAACCCTAAGAACTAATAATTGTATTTCTAAGCATTTTACAATAATAAACTTCGAAACATATGTTCATAACAAGACTTGTAAAATAATAATCACAGAAACTTTATTTATAATGCAAACTTAGAAAAAAATCTAAATTTTACAAATAGAAAGTGAAAAAATAAACTGTGTTACATTCATACAATAGGATGCTACCAGGAAAATAGAAAACAATTACCTTCTGAGATGTACAACAGGAATAAATCTCAAAAACACTCTTGGCAGTGAACAATGACAGAAATATATGTGATTACATTGATATGATATTCTGGAATGGGCATAACTACTGTATTGTGAAAAATTATAACATAGTTTTTCTTTGTGTGTATTTTTATGTGTGTTAGGTTGGGACATGTACCCAGTAAGCGCTAGGAAGGGAAGAATTTATGAAGTGATGTTAATATTTTATATATTAATGGGGGTCTGTGTAACATGGATACATCAATACATCATTTTCAAATATATAGTAAAATTTATGCATTTAAATGTTTTATATACTTTACTCCAAATTAATTGAATGATCAAGGGGAGTGGATGGAGTCAGAGATTATATAAAATTGCATAATATTGCCTCTTATTGAAGCTGACTGGTACATGGGAAATATAGATAGATAGATAAATAGATAGATAGATAGATAGATAGATGATAGATAGATAGATACACACACAGATATGTAAATAAAATTAGGCATTATATTAATGTGAATTTCTTCACAATAAAAATTTAAGAAATCGGTATGCAAATATATATATTTTTAAATTTAGTTACAGCCTTCCAAGTCTGGCTTGATATTCTCTGTTTATCATTTCTTGCAGATTTTGCTTTTTCAGTTACAATTCTATCATTATATCTTTCTTTCAATTTTCTAGAATTGCAAAGTTCTTCTTGCCTCAAAAAATTTGCATATGAAACTGTTTTCTCTTTTTAATTTGTATTTTAATTTCTAAAGATAATTGCTATGGATATATATTATTTGTACATATTTATGTGTACACACAATATTTTAATATAGGCATACAATATGTAATGATAAAGTCAGGATAACTAGGTTATCCATCATCTCAAAAATTTATCATTTCTTTGTTTTAGGAACATTCCAATTCTACTCCTTTAGTTATTTGAAAATATACACTAAATTAATATTAACTATATAGAGGAAATAGTTAACAGGTACAGAAATAGAGTTGGAATAAATAAAATATATTTGATAGCATAATAGGCCTTCTTCTCTTTCTGAAACCATCCCATGGCTAGTTGATATATCTTCAGACAGATCTTTGAGCATCTTATTTAAATTAAGCCTTGTGTTTCTTTAACATCATCACAACCTTATCTGTTATTTTTAAAATTATTTTGAAATATGGGATTTACAAATTGCAATTCAGAATGCAGAAACATTTCTTTTATTTTATTTACTTAATGGATGTTATAATACTCTTTAACACGTTAACTTGATGTCCATGAGGATAGGTATAGATGAAACTGTTACATTTTCAATTAAATAAAAACCTAATTTACTTACAAGCACATGTAAATAAGTTCACTTATATATAATATTTAAAGTAATCCGGGAATCGAGGTATTTTACTGTAAATTAAAGTTGGCAGACTAAAGACTTTTTAATTTCACCTCCTTTATTTAATGCCTATGCAAAACAACACAAGAAATAAAAAATAAAGAAAAAATATTATACTTTTAAATCAAGACAACAACTTTGCTCAGAAAGTATTGACAATATTTATTACTTATTTGGAAATATGGAAGAAAAATAGAATAGTTAAGAGCTGATATCTGGCTCATTAGAGCTTGAAGAAAATGGATTATTATCCTAGAAGTAAACATCCCAATCCTGAATTGTACATCATCAACTCATTGATAAGAGTTACAAGATTTAAGGGTATCTTAGGCTATGAGGGTTGTGAAAGATATAGCCAGATAGAACTACATCTTCCATATAGCATAATAAGAAGTGGATTTGAACTGAAAGAATCAAGTGAACGTCACATTTGGTGCCATAAGACAATAAACATAAAAGGCAGACAGTTTGCAAAGAAAAAAACAAGACTGTCTATACACAGACCACATGAATGTCTATGCAGAAAACCCCAAGGAATCAATAGAAATAAATCCTAGAAATAATGTCTTAAGCAGAGTACACATGGTCAATAATCCATAATCAATTGTTTTTCTATGAACTACTAATGAATAACTAAAAATTAATTTTTAAGCATAATTTATGATAGCTTAAAAATATGAGATACTTAAATATAAGTCAAATAAAATGAGTTGCAATGTAATTCTTAGTTCAGAAAGATCAACAAATTATGTCATTTTGCTTATTATTGTTTTTAAATAAATTGTTGTGCTTTTTTTTGAACTTATTATTATTTTTTTATTGGCAACACTTTTCCAAATAGGTAGTTAATTTGGAAATAGAGCATCTCTTTGAAATTAACTCTCAGCTTCTTGCAAACCTTTAAATGTCCACACACTCCTTAGTCAACTAAAAGTGATTATTTTTATTGCTACAAGCCATATATGTTTGATTTGGAGAACATTATATTAATCATGATTAAATGTATGGAATGAAAAATGCCAATTACCTGCAAGAAAAAATAAAATCCAACACAGTGATAAAAATGTTAGATAACCTGTAAAAATCTGTGTAAATTTTCTAGCAAACTAGCAACGAAAATTCTGAAATCTATATCTAGTCTTTTTTTTTCCTTTTTATTGCATTTTAAGTTTTGGAGTACATGTGCAGGACATGCAAGATAGTTGCATAGATACACAGCCGGTAGTGTGATTTGCTGTCTTCTTCCTCCTCACCCACATTTGGCCTTTCTCCGCCTGCTATCCCTCCCCAGCTCTCCCCACCGCCACTGTCCCTCTTCTATTCCCCCCAATAGACCCCAGTGTGTAGTGCTCCCCTCCCTGTGTCCATGTGTTCTCACTGTTCATAACCTGCCTATGAGTGAAAACATGCGGTATTTCATATTCTGCTTTTGTGTCAGTTTGCTAAGAATGATGGTCTCCAGGCTCATCTATGTCCCTACAAAAAACACGAACTCATCGTTTTTCATTGCTGCATAATATTCCATGGTGTATATGTGCCACATTTTTCCAGTCCAGTCTATCATCGATGGGCATTTGGGTTGGTTCCAGGTCTTTGCTATTGTAAACAGTGCTGCAATGAACATTCGTGTGCATGTGTCCTTATAGTAGAACGACTTATAGTCCTTTGGATATATACAGAGTAATGGAATTGCTGGGTCAAATGGAATATCTATTTCTAGGTTCTTGAGGAATAGCCACACTGTCTCCCACAATGGTTAAACTAATTTGCACTCCCACCAGCAGTGTAAAAGTGTTCCTATTTCTCTACATCCTCTCCAGCATCTGTTGTCTCCAGATTTTTTAATGATCGCCATTCTAACTGGTGTGAGATGGTATCTCAATGTGGTTTTGATTTGCATCTCTCTAATGACCAGTGATGATGAGCATTTTTTCATATGTTTCTTGGCCTCATGTATATCTTCTTTTGTAAAGTGTCCTTTGCCCATTTTTTAATGAGCTTTTTTTTTTTCCCTGTAAATCTGTTTGAGTTCTTTGTAAATTCTGGATATCAGCCCTTTGTCAGATGGGTAAACTGCAAAATTTTTTTCCCATTCTGTTGGTTGCCTATTCATCCTAATGACTGTTTCTTTTCCTGTGCAGAAGCTGTGGAGTTTGATTAGGTCCCATTTGTCTATTTTGGCTTTTGTTGCCAATGCTTTTGGTGTTTTGGTCATGAAGTCCTTGCCTACTCCTATGTCCTGAATGGTTTTGCCTAGATTTTCTTCTAGAGTTTTTATGGTATCAGGTCTTATGTTTAATTCTTTAATCCATCTGGAGTTAATTTTACTGTAAGGTGTCAAGAAGGGGTCCAGTTTCTGCTTTCTGCACATGGCTAGCCAGTTTTCCCAACACCATTTATTAAACAGGGTGTCCTTTACCATTTCTTGTTTTTGTCAGGTTTATCAAAGATTGTATGGTAGTAGGTAAGTTGTGTTGCCTCCAATGCCTCTGTTCTGTTCCATTGGTCTATATCTCTGTTTTGGTACCAGTATCATGCGGTTTTGATTACTGTAGCCTTGTAGTATAGTTTGAAGTCCGGTAGTGTGATGCCTCCTGCTGTGTTCTTTTTGCTTAGAAGTTACCTAACTTTGCGGGTTCTCTTCTCGTTCCATATGAAGTTTAATGTGGTTTTTTTCTAGTTCTGTGAAGAAGGTTATTGGTAGCTTGATGAGGATAGCATTGAGTCTGTAAATAACTTTGGGCAGTATGGCCATTTTCACAATATTAATTCTTCCTAACCATGAACATGGAATGTTTCTCCATCTGTTTGGGACCCCTCTTATTTCGTTGAGCAGTGGTTTGTAGTTCTCCTTGAAGAGGTCCTTTATGTTACTTGTTAGTTGGATTCCTACATATCTTATTCTCTTTGTAGCAATTGTAAATGGCAGTTTCTTCTTGATTTGGCTCTCTTTAAGTATGCTATTGGTGTATAGGAATGCTTGTAATTTTTGCACATTGATTTTGTATCCTGATACTATGCTGAAGTTGTTTATCAGTTTCAGGAGTTTTTGGGCAGAGACGATGGGGTCTTCTAGATATACAATCATGTCGTCTGCAAATAGAGACAATTTGGCTTTCTCCTTTTCTATTTGAATACCCTTTATTTCTTTCTCTTGCCTGATTGCTGTGGCTCGAACTTCCAGTACTACATTGAATAGGAATAGTGAGAGAGGTCATCCTTTTCTAGTGCCAGATTTCAAAGGGAATGCTTGCAGTTTTTGCCCATTCAGTATGATATTGTCGTAAATAGCTTTTATTATTTTGAGATACATTTCATCAATACCAAGTTTATTGAGGGTTTTTAGCAAAAAGGGCTGTTGAATTTTGTAAAAGGTCTTCTCTGCATCAATTGAAATCATGTGGTTTTTGTTTTTGGTTCTGTTTACGTGGTGAATTATGTTTATAGACTCGCGTATGTTGAACCAGCCTTGCATCCCCAGAATCAATCCTTTTTGATCATGGTGGATAAGCTTTTCGATGTGCTCTTGCAATTGATTTTCCAGTATTATATTGAAGATTTTTGTGTCTATGTTCATCAAGGATATTGGCCTGAAGTTTTTTTGCTGTTGTTGAGTCTCTGCCGGGTTTTGGTATCAGGATGATGTTGGTCTCATAAAACGATTTGAGAAGGATTTCCTTTTTTTGAATTATTTGGAATAGTTTCAGAAGGAATGGAAACAGTTCCTCTTTGTGTGTCTGGTAGAATTCCAATGTGAACGCATCTGGACCTGGGCTTTATTTGTGTGGTAGGCTCTTAATTGCTGCCTCAACTTCAGCCCCTGTTATTGGTCTATACATAATTTCGGCTTCCTCCTGGTTTAGGCTTGGGTGGACACAGGTGTCCAGAAATTTATCCATTTCTTTCAGGATTACTAATTTATGTGCATAGAGTTGTTTGTAATATTCTCTGATGATGGTTTGAATTTTTGTAGAATGTGTGGTGATTTCCCCTTTATCGTTTTTTATTGCTTCTATTTAGTTATTCTCTTTTCTTTTTTATCAGTCTGGCTAGTGGTCTGTCTGTTTTGTTGATCTTTTCTAAAAATCAGCTCTTGGATTTATTATTTGAATGGTTTTTCGTGACTCTATCTCCTTCAGTTCTGCTCTGATCTTACTTATTTTTTATCTTCTGTTAGGTTTTGAGTTTTTCTGATCTTGCTTTTCTAGCTCTTCCAATTTTGACGATAGGGTGTCAATTTTGGATCTCTCCACTCTTCTCATGTGGACACTTATTGCTATGTCTTTTCCTCTAGAGACTGCTTTAAATGTGTCCCAGAGATTCTGGTATGTTGTGTCTTCGTTCTCATTGGTTTTGTAGAACTTCTTTATTTCTGCCTTTCTTTCATTGTTTATCCAGTCAACATTCAAGAGCCAGTTGTTCAGTTTCCATGATGCTGTGCGATTCTGAGTTAGATTCTGAATTCTGAGTTTTAGCTTGATTGCACTATGGTCTGAGAGACTGTTTGTTATGATTTCAGTTGTTTTGCATTTGCTGAGGAGTGATTTACTTCGAATTATGTGGTCAATTTTCGAGTAGGTGTGATACGGTGCTGAGAAGAATGCATATTCTGTGGATTTGGGGTGGAGAGTTCTGTAAATGTCTATCAGGTTGGCTTGTTCCAGGTCTGAGTTCAAGTTCTGGATATGCTTGTTAATTTTCTGTCTGGTGTTCTGTCTAGTATTGACAGTGGATTGTTAAAGTCTCCCACTATTATTGTGTGGGAGTCTAAGTTTCTCTGTAAGTTTTTAAGAGTTTCTTTATATACCTGGTTGCTCCTGTATTGGGTCCATATATATTTAGGATTGTTAGCTTCTCTTGTTGTATTGATTCTTTTATCATTATGTAATGTCCTTCTTTGTCTCTTTTGATCTTTATCGCTTTAAAGTCTATTTTATCAGAGATGAGAATTGTAACTCCTGCTTTTTTTGCTCTCCATTTGCTTGGTGAATCTTCCTCCATTCTGTTATTTTGTGCCTTTGGGTATCTTTGCCTGTGAGATGGGTTTCCTGGATACAGCACACCGATGGGTTTTGGCTTTTTATCCAATTTGCCAGTCTGTGTCTTTAGATTGGTGCATTTAGCCGATTTACATTTAAGGTTAATATTGTTATGTGAGAATTTGATACTGCCATTTTGATGCTAGCTGGCTGTTTTGCCCGTTAGTTGCTGCAGATTATTCTTCTTTTTGATGCTCTCTAGCATTTGGTATGTTTTTGAAATGACTGGTACTGGTTATTCCTTTCTATGTGTAGTGCCTCTTTCAGGGGCTCTTGTAAAGCAGGCCTGGTGGCAACAAAATCTCTGAGTACTTGCTTGTTTGCAAAGGATTTTATTTTTCCTTCATTTCTGAAGCTCAGTTTGGCTGGATATGAAATTCTGGGTTGAAAGTTCTTTTCTTTAAGGATGTTGAATATTGGCCCCCACTTTCTTCTGGCTTGTAGGGTTTCTGCTGAGAGATCTGCTGTGAGTTTGATGGGCTTCCCTTTGTGGGTTACCCTACCTATTTCTCTGGCTGCCCATAGCATTTTCTTTTTCATTTCAACCCTGGTGAATCTGACGATTTTGTGCCTAGGGGTTGCTATTTTTGCGGAATATCTTTCTGGTGTTTTCTGTATTTCCTGGACTTTAATATTGGCCTGCCTTTCTAGGTTGAGGAAATTTTCCTGGATAATATCCTGAAGAGTATTTCCCAGCTTGGATTCATTTTTTTCATCACATTCAGTTACACCTATCAAACATATATTAGGTCTCTTCACATAGTCCCACATTTCTTGGACACTTTGTTGGTTCTTTGCGCTTTTTTTCTCTAATCTTGACTTCTCATTTTATTTCATTGAGTTGATTTCGACCTCTGATATTTTTTCTTCTTCTTGGTCAATTCAGCAGTTGAGACTTGTGCATGCTTCACGACGTTCTTGTGTTGTTTTTTTCAGCTCCATCGATTCACTCATATTCCTCTCTAAGTTGTCCATTCTTGTTATCATTTTCTCAAATCTTTTTTCAAGGTTCTTAGTTTCTTTGCATTGAGTTAGAACATGTTATTTTAGTTCACAGAAGTTTCTCATTACCCACCTTTTGAAGTCTGATTCTGTCATTTCATCACAGTCATTTTTTGTCCAGCTTTGTTCCCTTGCTGCTGAGGGATTGTGGTCTCTTGTAGGAGGTGAGATATTTTGGTTTTGGGTGTTTTTCTTATTTTTGCACTGGTTTCTTCCCATCTTTGTGGATTTGTTCACCTGTCATCTGAGTTATTGCTGACTTTTCGATTGGGTCTCTGAGTGAACACCCAGATATTTGATGATGGAGTGCTTCTGTTTCTTAGTTTTCCTTCTAACAGTGTAGTCCCTCTGATGAAGGACTGCTCGGGTCCATTCTGGGTCCTGCTTGCCTGGTGTACACCTGTAGCAGCTGCAGAACAGTGAGGGATGCTACCAGTTTCTTCTTCCGCTATCTTTGTCTCAGAATGATGCCTGCCAAATGTCAATTTGATCAGTCTTTTGTGAGATGACTCTTTGGATATATGGTGGTCAGGGAGCTGCTTGAGGAGATACTATGTACTTTATAGAAGCTCAAGTGTTGAGCTGTGAGCTCTGTTGTTCATTCAGGGCTGCTAGGCAAGTACGTTTAAGTCTGCTGTAGCAGAATTCATAAAGCCCCTTTTTTCTCAGATGCTCTGTCTCGGGGAGTTAGGGCTTCATTTATGAGTGTCCATTGCACTGTTCTGCCCATCAAGGAGGCAGTCTAGTCACTACATGCCTGCCGAGGCTCCACCCTGCTGCCATGGGCTCTGCCCTGCTGCCATGGGCTCTGCCCTGCTGCCATGGGCTCTGCCCTGCTGTCATGGGCTCCTCCCTGTTGCCATGGGCTCTGCCTTGCCATCGAGTTTAATTCCCTGTAGTCCTATTTATATTGATGTAGTTAGAACTGCCATGGCAATGGTGGCCCACCTGTGTATTGGCAGACTCTCTCTGTTGTGGTGGGTTGCCTCGGCAATGGCAGGCTGCATCAGCAATGAAAGAGTACCTCCGTAGGGGCAGAATGCCTCGGTAATGGCGGACACCCCTCACCCACCAAGCTGCACCATTGTGGGTTCAGCTGTGCTTGCCATGAAACTTTCAACCCCGAGCATTTTTAATTGTTGCTTTGTTTGTATTTGTGGGGGTGGCGCCCACCAAGCCTGATCACCTGGCTTCCTTCCTCAGAGCCCTTTTGTTTTTTTTAAGTTGAAGGGTTGACTCTCTCCAAGGTGTTTCAGTCGCCTGCTCAAAGGGCACTGAAATCTTTGTGATTTCAGCTCAAACGTCGCTGCCCGGGAATCTACTGTCCTGGCTTACTGTTTAAGTCCTGTTTAATCAGATGAATGTGCTAAATTACCTTCCCAAATCTCAAACTGCCAGTTTAACAGGGCAACTAGACCACTGTATTTTGTACGAAATTCCACTGTGCTGCGGCTCTGGCCAAAACTGCCGTGCCAGCTTAAGCAGCTGTGCTGGCATCCCATGGGGCTCCTACACCTAGGAATTTTCTGGTCTGTGTGCAATAAAGTTCCATCTGTAAATGCGGCGTCCACTCACCCTCTGCGCTTTCACTGAGAGCTGCAATCCTGAGTTGCTCCTATAGCACCATCTTTCCCTTTCCCTCTGTGCTTTCATAACAGTATTCTTCCTGTAGCATTATCATCATAATAGTTCTTCTCTGCTATGAATAAATTTTTCTCAACATGAATAATCTATGAGTATTTCCATTTACAGTCTCCTCTCAATATAGAATGGCACACATGGTTTTAGCCATCTTATGCCTTCTGCTTGGAATCCCATTACTCTCATTTTCTTGGATTAATGTACATCTTTAAAGGCAGAATTAATGTTCAAACCATCCAACAAATGCTACTTTAAAAGTATGTTCTAATACAAATAGGCAAAGGCCAGAGTACTGGAGCAGAGTCTTAGAATATACACTTTCCAAGCACTGATTATTTCGTTTATAATTTTTGGAAAATTTTTGAGTGTCAGACATTAATCCAGGTTATCTGGGTGGCAGAAGAAGGGTGTTATAAGAAGGCTTGGGGCAGTGGCTATTTGGCGAATATTACAATTTACTATTTTGACATTTGGAAGGGACTTGTGGGCATGTCCTGGTTAAAGAGTAGCCCTACTCGAAGGAGAAGCTGGCATTCTGCCAACTCTGTAAAATATACCCACATCACCACAAAAGAAAATGTTTTATCTTCCTTTCTTATGCCACATGGCATTTGATTTTTCACATCTGCAGCATTTTATATATTGACTCAAATTAAAGCTCTTTTTTGTAATGAGACCTAATGTCACACTTAGGCTACACAATGATGTAGGGGAAAATAAACCCATTGAATGCAGGAATGAAGTTTCATGATTTATTAAACTTCCTGTATTATCAGAATGAATCCTAGAATGGAATAAACATTTTTGACATTGCTATAATATTTATATATTGACTAATTATTTTGTGATATACTGTTATCCTCCTAAATTTTATGTTATGGTCTTTAATAACTGAAAATGCATTATTTATGTATGCACCTTGAGTGTTATCCTCAGGTGGCTCAAGGAATTATATCCTAGTGTCTAATACCGAAAAATGTTGTTATGCCTGTTATTCTTTTGATCAGACAAAATCAAGCAATCTGCTAGTTATCTCACCTTGACATGCAATGTGAAGTCAAAATTCAAAGTACTGATAATGTCAGCAAACTAGAAGTTCTGCCAACCACACTCATAAGAAGTGTTCTTCTCAAACTAACCTCTATTTTGACCAAGACTGCTGTTGTCAACATGTACACTATGTTTGTATTCTCATAAGAATTGTTTTTCTATAAAACTGTATTCCCAGAAAAGTAAACAGATAAATATTTTTGTTCTCTAATTCTCCTTTTTATGTCTGTTCTCTTAACTACTAACTTTATGAACCTCTCCATCTTATTTAAATTCTTACATGGAAAATGTTAACATATGAAAATTTATATTCAGATTATCATAGATGTTCAATAGACATTGGGGGAAATTTTCACAAATTTTATATAACAGCAAGCACTATTATAAGTAATTGTATTGTATGCTATATGAAAATAAGGTATATATAGTCATATACACAGAACTTAGTTGTATATTTTTATTAAGTTTCATAAATATGTTTTTCTGTACTTCTAATTAGGCAATGCCACAAGCATGATGTACTACTTTTTCATCACCAATCACAAAAAGTTTTGCATTCCATTTCAGTCACTTCCACCTATGCAGGCAATCATTGTTCTAATTTTGATCACAATATGTTAGGTGTATCTGTTCTAGTATTTTTATATAAATATTATAATATTGTATGCACTCTTGTGTAAAGCTTTTTTTGTTCAACACAATACTTTTGAAGCTAAATTATGTAGTTAAATGAATCAAATATAGATTTAAATTTTTATAGCTGAGAAGTATTTCATTGCATGAATATATCAAAATGTATTGTACCTTCTTCTGGTGTTGAACATTTGTATTGTGTCCAGAATTTGGCATAAAAATAAAGTTACTTTATTTCTTGTAAAAATTTTTGGAACATATATAGTCATATGTTGTATAGGTTTTCATTTTAACTTGTATAAAAATACTTCAGTAGCTACATGAAACAACTGAGAAATGGATATTTATTAAAAATGTTATCAATAAAAAGAATAATGTACACTCTTTTTTGCACCACTCCATTGAGGTATAATTGACATACAAAGAGCTGTACATATTTAATGTGTACATTTGGTGAGTTTCGACATGTATAACACCTGTGATACCATCACCACAATCAAGATAAGAGATATATTAAACACTTCCCAACGTTTTCTTGCACCTATTTGATTTGTTTGCATTTTGTGTGCTTGTATTTGGATATGTGTAGGTTTGAAATGCAAATATGAAATCTACTCTCTTAACTTTGAAGTATACAGTATTGTTAACTATAGATACCATATTGTACAGCATACCTCTAGACTCAATCATCTATGATAACTGAAACTCACACATTGAACAACTCTGTTTCTTCCAATACCCAGCCTCTGACAGTAACTATTTTATTCTGTTTCTGTGAGCATGAGCATTACAAATATATAAGTAAAATCACCCAATATTTTTCTTTCTGTGACTGGTTTATTTCACTTAGCATAATTTCCTCCAAATTTCATCCATGTTGCAGCAAATGGCAGAATTTCTTCCTTTTTCAAAGCCAAATAATATATATGTTACCTTTATATACCATATTTTATGTACGTATTTATTGACCCAATGGAGCTGGGCTCTTTCCAGTCTTGGCTATTGGGAATGATGCTGCAATATACATGAGCATGCAGATATCACTTTAAATTTCTGATCTTAATTCCCTTGGACACACATATGCAGAAGTAATATTCCTGAATCATATAATAGCTCTATTTTTAATTTTTATAGCAACCTCCAAACTGTTTTCCAGAGAGGTTTCATCCCTTTACGTTCCAACCAAAAGTGTACAAGGGTTTCAATTTCTCTGAATTCTTGCCAACCCTTGCTCTCTTTTTATTTTCTAAAAATAAACAGCCTGATAAGTGAAGTGTTATATTATTGTAGTCCTGATTTGCATTTCCTTGATAATTAATGTTGCACATCTTTTAATATAGATTTTCATGCTTTATATGTCTTCTTTAGTGTTCACATAGAATAGTCATGAAAACAAAACATATTATAGACCGCAGAACAATTCTCAACAAATTTAAAAAGACTGAAATCAGTGAAGTGGGTATGAAATCGTTATAAATTAAAATAGTCTATGATCTGAATGATTGTGTTCATTCCAAATATAAACATTGAAATCTTAAATCACTACCAGGAGGTAGGACCTTTGAGAGGTGACTAGATCATGGGGGCAGAGCTCTCATTAAT
Organism: Callithrix jacchus; assembly: GCF_049354715.1. Taxonomy (NCBI): domain Eukaryota; kingdom Metazoa; phylum Chordata; class Mammalia; order Primates; family Cebidae; genus Callithrix; species Callithrix jacchus. Next base: position 59,494,935 of record NC_133503.1, on the reverse strand, counting down.
AGAATTATTGTTCTTTAAGAGCCTTCAGAAGTCTTGTTTGACCCTTCCACCATGTTAGAACACAGAAAAAAGGCATCATCTATAAACTAGGAAGTAGTCTCTCATCAAACTGAATCTACAGGTGCCTTTATCTTAGACTTCTCTATTTCAAGAAATATGAGAAATAAATTTATGTTACCTACAAGCCACTCAATGTATAACATTTTGTTATAACAACCTGAATGTATTAAGACAAACAGCAAATAAAAATTCACGCCCTCTCCAAAATTTTAATTATTAAAACAAGTTACTTTTAAAAATATGTTATGCTCCAGAGAAGAAATCATCATGAAAAATAGAAAATATTTTAACTGGATGAACACAATATAACAAAATGTATGGGATTCAACTAAAGACATACACGGAGAAAATTTTTTAGCTTAAAATACAGATATGAGAAAAACACAATTTCTAAACAAGGATAATTTTTAATTAGTAATATAAATGTCTACAAAAAATATTTAAAAAGACCAAATAAAGCACAAGGTAAACAGAAGAAAATAAATATGAGAGTGGCAGTCAACTAAATATGAAACAAAATATATAAAAATTAAGAAAATTAAATATTTTTTAAAAACAACAGATTTTATAAATTTTAGCTACATTTGTCAAGAAAAAATATGCAAATTACCAAAACCTGAAGTTGAAGAGAGGGATATCACAAGCACACGTCTAGAAGTTAAAAGTATCATGAGGTAATACTATAAAGAACATTTTGGCAACAAATTATACAACTAAAATAACATAAATAAAGTCCAGGAAAGAAACAAACCAGCAAAAATGACTCAACAAATAAAGAATATGAATAGGTCTATATAAAGCAAATACAATAAATTTGTACTTAAAACAAATCTCTCTTATAGAAAAGCAAGTCCAAGACCATGTCACTGGTGAGCTCTATCAAATATTTAAAGAATGAAAAGTAACAATCATAAACAAACCCTTTCAGAAAAGAAAGAATGAAAGGATACTTCTCAACTTACAATAGAATGTCAGTATTATACCCATAACAGGCCAGTGAAATTACAGACCAATATCCTCATGAACTTAGATGCATAATCCTTAACAAAAGGCTAGTAAATGGAGTCAAAAACCAAAATACAAAAATTATACAATAACAAGTAAGTGGGATATATTGCTGGAAAGCCAGTTATGATAACCACTCGGAAATCAGTTAAGGTAATACATGATATTAATGGAATACAGGACAAAAAAAAACATGATCTCAGTAAATCCAGAATATGCATCAGATCAAACCTGACAGTTTGAAACTCACAGTTTCAATCAGGAATTGAGATAAACGTCCTTAATATTATAAAGAACTGGTATGAAAATTCTGCAATTTACATTATGCTTCTTGGTGAAAGACTAAATTATTTTTCTCCAAGCACATAATATAGCAAATATTTCCACAGTCACTAGTTTTTAAAAATGTTTTCTAAATCAATGCCACATATTGCAGAAAAAGAAATTGAAGGCATCTGGTCAATAAAGAACAAACAAGTTAAATCACTACCAGATTTCAAACTATACTACAAGGCTACAGTAATCAAAACAGCATGGTACTGGTACCAAAACAGAGATATAGACCAATGCAACAAAACAGAGGCACCGGAGGCAACACAACCTATCTACAACCATAAAATCTTTGATAAACCTGAGAATATCAAGCAATGGGGAAAGGATTCCCTGTTTAACAAATGGTGTTGGGAAAACTGGCTAGCCATGTGCAGAAAGCAGAAACTGGACCCCTTCCTGACACCTTACACTAAAATTAACTTCATATGGATTAAAGACTTAAGCATAAGACCTGGCACCATTAAAACCCTAGAAGGAAATCTAGGCAAAACCATCCAGGACATAGGAGTAGGCAAGGACTTCATGAACAAAACACCAAAAGCATTGGCAACAAAAGCCAAAATAGACAAATGGGACCTAATCAAACTCCACAGCTTCTGCATGGCAAAAGAAACAGTCACTAGAGTGGATCGGCAACCAACATAATGGGAAAAAAATTTTCGCAGTCTACCCATCTGACAAAGGACTGATATCCAGAATTTACAAAGAACTCAAACAGATTTACAGGAAAAAAACAAACAAGCCCATTAAAAAGTGGGCAAAGGATATGAACTGACACTTTACGAAAGAAGACACATACGAGGCCAACAACCATATGAAAAAATGCTCATCGTCACTGGTCATCAGGGAGATGCAAATCAAAACCACATTGAGATACCATCTCATGCTGGTTAGAATGGCGATCATTAAAAAATCTGGAGACAACAGATGCTGGAGAGGATGTGGAGAAAAAGGAACACTTTTACACTGTTGGTGGGAGTGTAAATTAGTTCAACCATTGTGGAAGACAGTGTGGCGATTCCTCAAGGCCTTAGAAATAGAAATTCCATTTGACCCAGCAATCCCATTACTGGGTATATATCCAAAAGACTATGGATCGTTCTACTATAAGGACACATGTACACAAATGTTCATTGCAGCACTGTTTACAATAGCAAAGGCCTGGAATCAACCAAAATGCCCATTGATAATAGACTGGATTGGAAAAATGTGGCACATATACACTATGGAATATTATGCAGCAATCAGAAATGATGAGTTTGTGTCGTTTGTAGGGACATGGATGAATCTGGAGAACATCATCCTCAGCAAACTGACACAAGAACAGAAAATGAAACACCGCATATTCTCACTCATAGGTGGGTGATGAAAAATGAGAACACATGGACACAGAAAGGGGAGTACTAAACACTGGGGTCTATTGGGGGGAAAAGGGGAGGGCCAGTGGGAGGGGGAGGTGGGGAGGGATAGCCTGGGGAGAAATGCCAAACGTGGGTGAAGGGGAAAAGGAAAGCAAAGCACACTGCCATGTGTGTACCTACGCAACTCTCTTGCATGCTCTGCTCATGTACCCCAAAACCTATAATCTAATAAAAAATTAAAAAAAAAAAACTTAGTGGAAAAAGAAAAAAAAATTGTCTCTATTTGCAGATGACATGATTGTATATTTAGAAAACCCGGTTGTCTCAGTCCAAAATTTCCTGAAACTGATAAGCAACTTCAGCAAAGTCTCAGCATATAAAAATTAATGTTCAAAAATCAAAAGAATTTCTACACCAATAACAGACTTAAAGTGAGCCAAATCAAAATTGAACTGCCATTCACAATTGCGACAAAGAGAATAGAATACCTAGGAGTATAACTAACAAAGAACTTAAAGGACCTCTTCAAGGAGAACTACAAACCACTGCTCGGCAAAGTAAGAGAGGACACAAACAGATAGAGAATCATTCCAAGTTCATGAATAGGATAAATCAATATCGTGAAAATGGCCATACTGCCCAAAGTAATTTATAGATTCAATGCTATCCTCATCAAGCTACCAATGACTTTCTTCACAGAATTGGAAAAAACACCTTAAACTTCATATGGAACCAAAAGAGAGCCCACATAGCCAAGTCAATTCTAAGCGAAAATAACAAAGCTGGAGACAACATGCTACCTGACTTCAAACTATACTACAAGGCTACAATAATAAAAACAGCATGGCACTGGTACCAAAACAGAGATATAGACCAATGGAACAGAACCAAGGCCTCGGAGGCAACACCACATATCTACAACCATCTGATCTTTGAAAAACCTGACAAAAACAAGCAATGGGGAAAGGATTCTCCATTTAATAATGGTTTAATAAATGGTGTTGGGAAAACTGGCTAGCCATGTGCAGAAAGCAGAAACTGGACCCCTTCCTGACACCTTACACTAAAAGTAACTCCAAATGGATTAAAGACTTAAGCATAAGACCTAACACCATAAAAGCCCTAAAAGAAAATATAGGCAAAACCATTCAGGACATAGGTATAGGCAAGGACTTCATGACTTAAACACCAAAAGCATTGGCAACAAAAGCCAAAACAGACAAATGGGACCTAATTAAACTCCAGAGCTTCTGCACAGAAAAAAAACAACAATCACTAAAGTGACTCTTCAATCAACAGAATGGGGAAAATATTTGCAATCTACCCATCTGACAAAGGGCTAATATCCAGAATCTACAAGGAAATAAAACAGATTTACAAGAGAAAAGCAAACAAGCCCATTCAAAATTGGGCAAAGGATATAAACAGACACTTTGCAAAAGAAGACATGTATGAAGCCAAACAACATATAAAAAAATGCTCATTGTTACTGGTTATCAGAGAAATGCAAATCAAAACTACATTGAGATACTATCTCACACCAGTTAGAATGCCGATCATTAAAAAAAAATCTGGAGAAAATAGATGCTGAAGAGGATGTGAAGAAATAGAAACACTTTTACACTGTTGGTGAAAGTGTTAATTAGTTCAACCATTGTGGAAGACAGGGTGGGGATTCCTCAAAGACCTAGAAATAGAAATTCCATTTGATCCAGCAATTTCATTACTGGGTATATAACCAAAGGATTATAAATTGATCTATTATAAGGACACATACACATGAATGTTCACTGAAGCAATGTTTACAATAGCAAAGACTTGGAACCAACCCAAATGCCCATCGATGATAGACTGGACAAGGAAAGTGTGACACATATACACCATCAAATTCTATGCAGCCTTAAAAAAAAGATGTGTTCATGTCCTTTGTAGGGACATAGATGAACCTGAAATCCATCATTCTCAGAAAACTAACACAAGAACAGAAAACAAAACACCACATGTTCTCACTCATAGGAGGGTGTTGAAAAATGAGAACACATGGACACAGAGAGGGGAGCATAACACACTGAGGTCTTGTAGGGGGGGACTACGGGAGGGTAAGTGAGGTTTGGGAAGTTGCGGAGGGATAACATGGGGGCAAATGCCAGATACAGGTGATGGGGAGGAAGGCAGTAAACCACATTGCCATCTATGTACATATGCAACAATCCTGAATGTTCTTCACATGTACCCCCAAACCCAAAATGCAATAAGTATATATTTTTTAAAAAGCCTTATATATTTGAACCCAAAAGAACCTGTATAGTCTTCCTCCCCAAAACCCATAACTCCAGTTTAATCATGGGAAAAATATTAGATAAGTCTCAATAAATTTTTACAAAACAGCTGAATAGTGCTTCTCAAAACTGTCAAGGTCATCACAAACAAGACAATCCTGAGAAACTCTCAGCCAAGAGGAGTATAAAAAGACATGAGAAGTAAATGTAACATGATATCCCACAGAATATCTTGGAAAGGGATTTTTAAAAAGACATTCTGCAGAGATGGTTATAACAAGGAGGATTTTAATTTTTAAGAAATTACTTTTCAAAAATTTTCTTTCTACTTGGAAACCTTACTCAAACTTTTGTCTTCCACTGAGAAATAGCTCAGTGTTCAGTTTTGTATACTGACAAGGGCACAGAAATGGGAGCCAAAAAATACAGGTTCTAATTATAATGTTTTCCCATCTTGAATTGTGCATCCCCTAAAAATCAGCTTCCTCATTGCTTTCAGAAAAACTGTCCAAATCCTAGAAGTAGAGCAAACAGGTGAGCAGCATATTCTTTCAATATCACATGTGATATGCAGCAAGATTTTTTAGGATTCTTGGTGTATTTTCTTTTAGTAAAATTTCTTGTTAAAGCTTGATTTAAAGTCCCGGATTTGGTAATGTCGCATGCTAATGTAGATTTTGTCCATTAGAGATGTAAATAGTTGCTTTTTGGTGGATATACAAATTTATGGTCCAAATGGGCATCAACTGGTTTTTGTTTTTTATCAAAGCTGACAGTGGTATCACCTTATATACACCCAAGTTTCTTAAATGGTCTTTGAATCACATCTCATACTACTGCTTTACTTATTAATTAATAAATTAAATTAAATATTTGTCTTATTTTCTATTACTATGAGACTCATCATATTGTTTCTTCTTTATACTTTAAGATCTGTAAAATGAGATAGAATCCTCAAAATTTAGTTTGAAGAACTATGGTCACTGATCCAAACACCAGTAGAGATTAGGCAAATAATTTAAGTGAGTTTCTCTCTTTCTTTCTTTCTTTCTTTCTTTCTTTCTTTCTTTCTTTCTTTCTTTCTTTCTTTCTTTCTTTCTTCTTTTTCTTTTTCTTTCTTTCTTTTGAGGCAGAGTCTTGCTCTGTTGCCAGGCACCAGCCTGAAGTGTAGTGTCATGATCTCAGCTCCCTACAACCTCCTCCTCCCAGGTTCAAGTGATTCTCCTGCCTCACCTCTTAAGTAGCTAGAACTAAAGGCATGTGCCAACATGCCCAGATAATTTTTGTATTTTAGTAGAGATGGGGTTTTGCTATGTTGGCCAAGATGGTCTCTATTTTTTGACCTAATTATCCACCCATCTCGGCCCCGAAAGTGCTGGGATTATAGGCATGAACCACCACGCCAGTCTAAGTAAGTTACTTTCTAAGTGAGAAGTCTTTTTATATGGAATGAATAGGAAATGATAGTCCATAGATATTTGGAGAGCAGGTGGGAATTATTTATGGAATAAATAATAATAAACTTAATGATAATAATAATAAATTTAATAAATTATTTATGGAATGAATAATTCCATAGTATTTATGGAAAATTATTTAGAGAAAGTGATGTCAACAGTCTTGACATAATGCAAACATTTGTTTTTCTTTGCAACATTGTCAACTCTTTCTAATCACGTTTGGATTATATTTCTACCTTAAGGTTTAAAAACATAAAAAACTAATAAAATGTAAAAGTCTGAAGCCAGAATGAATTCTTAGTTCATCAAGTTAAAGTGTATTTTAGTGTTAAGGTTTTTAAAATATGTTGAGATAATCTTGCTTATATAATACTTAAATTTCTCTAAATACAATGTTTCACTTCAGAAAAGACAGTTTTACTGTTATAAAAAAATCCATTGCACAAGAAACAATGGAACAACAAACATGTTCCATTAACATTTTATTCACCAAAGGTATACTGACCAGAATGCTACACAAACATATACAACATATTGGACAATTTAGTGTTGAAATGTTGCTGATTTCCCTTTCCAGGTTTCTGAGCAGCTGACAGAAGAGAAATACAGTTTACAGTTTCAAGTCCCTTGGTAATTGGAAATGAACACTTTGTTGCCTTTGTCATTAAATCAAGCGGCTTTGGAGCCATTTGGGGCCTCACATCCATGCATTTGACAACACATTGCTGGATGGAAATTCCCAACACTGTTACTCCTGAACTTCTTCCTTGTTGCCCTAGGCTGTAGTCAAGTTTCTCATCACAGGACAGGTAGAAACTTTCCCAGTATTGACATTTGTGATGGCACCAATTATTTTTATGAAATGAGAACCAATTTCTTACTTTGATTGCTCAGATAAAATAAACAAGTCAAATGTTAAATCCTTCCTTTACATTAAATGGAATGATGCCAGTGGCATTAGATGTTCCATATTTATGTAATACACACCAAAAATTTTTGCACAATTGCATCTCTGTTCACCTGTCCTGCATGACATACCTCTAAGACTTTCAACATAAACTGTGTTGTATGAACAGTGACGTCAAGAAGAGTTGGTCTAGAAACTCTTTGACTAGCAGAGGGAAATATGGTTTTCAAAAATACTTATATTTCTTTCTTTTTAAATTCTACAACACTCACTCCTGAAACACTTAGAAAGATAGTCATTCAATCAGACCAATGGAATAACATTTAGTTAAGTTGTTTCAAGTTAATGTGCTATAGTACTGATTGGAGAAAGGTCCCTTGTGGTGTATTGTGCTTATTCTTACCTAGGGCAGCATCCTTATAAATGGAATTGCTGCAAATTTCATCAAATCTGCATGTTATACAAAGGTGAAATGAGCAGTAATTGGTTAAATGACCGAAGTAGGCACTAAACTATCTTGTTCAGCTAGATTAATAACCTGAATTTAACAAAACAACATGTAAATGAGATACAAATGTTTATATATTTATTGAAATATAAATAGAAATTTCATAAATACATATATGTATACACATATTCCATAATTAATATTTTATATATACATATATGTAAGTATGGAAATATATATAGTTTACATATATTTATATAAGATATTCTAAGGCAGCACAAGTAGATAACAGTAATAATGGATGGTATTTCTTGATAAGTATGAATGAGGTACAATGTAAACACATTTATGTTAATTGTAAAATTTATTTTATCAAATGCCTTGTAAGACAGTTTACTTATATTAATAAATCTAATCTGAGGGTCTTTATGCTATGGGGAATTTAACCAATATAAGTAAACTGAAATTACTATTCTATAAGTTAAAATGTCTCCCCAAATTAGCTTTGACCATATGCCAACTTTTTAGTTTTAATATTCTATGAAAGAAATTTCTAGCTTGTCAGTTAAGTAACTTATTTTTATAGTTTTTTATGTGAAAAGACAATTGATGTATAATCATTTATACAAACAGAAAGGATGCTGGCTAAAAACTATTAGAATTTTAACTATCATTAAGTTAAGTAGGTGAGTAGTTAGTTTCCTATAGAAGGTCTTAATTTATTTAAATTATGGAAAAATTGCTTAAGCATTTTATCATGAATGTCAATTTCTTTCTAAAAGGAGGTTATGTACTGCATCACTAAGAATCTCTTCATGACCATGTTTTTAATGACACTGTAATATTGCTTGACTATTTGATATTTGAAATTCTTATTTTCTAATTTATTTATTTTACTCTTCTCTAACAATAAAAAATAAATTTATATGAGTTTTTCATTTTATTTGTTCACTTTTCACCTTTTCTGCTCAGTGGGTAATACAAATTTTCTTTTGCTAATTTGAATATCAAGTATTATATATGCATAAAACTTTCTTTTGTTAATTTAAATATCAAGTATTATATATAATTTAAATATCAAGTATTATGTATGTTTGTAATACATACACACACATATATTTATAATGTTACTATAAAATTAAACACATATTTCTGTTGAAGTTATATTATCTTTCTGAAAAAAATAATTGCTTAGAATTTTCTATGACTCCTCCTCTACTATCTATGACTTTGTAGGGTTCTGTAAGACTGTTGGTATGGGCATAATGAACTCAAATTGATTAGAGAGTAGTTGTGACTTTAAGTTTAGAAAATTTTTACTATGTGTCCTGGTGGAATCATATTCCTGAGGATGTTTTTCTTTTTTTTATCAGTGTATTTTGTAATCAGTGGACAATTAAGTAGTGACAATTTGTAGATCAAACTGGATATAGAAAACCTGAGCCATTATGCCCATGGATAGCCTTTACTTATACCACTATGGCCATGCCAATAATGGTGTGGATAGAGAGGCTGTTTGACAACTGTAGGAAGAACAACTGGACTGTTAATTGTTGAGTGCTTCTTCTGATTTCTGTAAACTTGGTGGTAATACCCATTAGCTCATCTACGTATCTGTTTTCCAGACTTTTTGTTCCCAACTTTTAATTGGGTTCTTTATACATCCCCTAACAGTTATCCAAACAATTTGTGGTCTCATATTTGTGCATATCTATAACTCAGGTAATTACTACCTCCATACAAAATAAATAATCAAGTGTACTACTTCAACTTCTGATTCCTGGTAAAAATATCTCTTTGACTCCTGGGACAATTTACAGGACCATTGCTAAATATGACAATAGCATGGTAATAATTTATTTTTATATAATAGCAACATACTGTGTAATATATTTGTGAACTAGACCTAACATATTTTTCTTTGTTTATTAATGTTGCCAGAGATGCAAGAAGACAGTTTTCAGTGCAAATGTAATAGGTGCCAAAAGAGTCTGAACTTTTTTTGCCATATAGGAAAAAATTGCACCATTCTCTGAATGGCTCTAGTTATCACTCAGTGTGAAGACCTTGCTTGCACAGCATTCTCATGGTCAGGATCTCAGGCTCTACTTGATCCTATAACAGGAACTTTTCTTATTGTTTTTTTTAAAATAAAGTAGTTTTCTGCTGCAGAAGACCTTGATCCAGAGCCCAAGGTGTGAGCTCTGGGATTTTCTAGTTGGGACTTTCCAGATACATTACAGATATATTACATAGATATATTACACATATTTTTTACCAGCTATATTACATAGAATTCTTATTCATCATGAATACATATAGCAGTATATTTGCTGGATTACATTATCAAAGTATCAATTTGCTACGGCACTGTTGCTTGCTCTGGACCCCACTTAAAACCAAAAGTTTCAAAATTTTTTGAATCACCAATGAAAATGTTAAAAAAAATGTCCTGTACAGAATATGGTGTTATAAATTCCAAAGAGGTACACTACATGTTGTATCTCTTTCTAAATGGTAGGAGGTGAAAACTGTTTACCCCAATGGTGGTGGACATTCTAGAATGCTCTGTGTTGCTAGACTCCTCAACACTCTATCCAAAAGGAAACCCCTGAAACTTCATTGAGGTCTATTCCATCATCAGACATGTATTCATCCTACTTGACCATCTAGGACACCTATTTTCTACTTTTTACAATTTGAATTGGCATAATGTTGTTAGTAAAATTAAAACTTGGTTAACCTATTTCATTCTTTTGTTTGGTAAAGGGAGATTAAAGCAGGTAATAAAGACCAACAATTTCCATAATTCTTGTATTAATCATTGTATCTTTACTATTTAAGTGCTATAGCACTCTTCCATCAGAGCTCATAGTGAAGCTTTTGCATATCAGGGGTTATCACTACTCTCACTTATCAATGGCATGGGTGACATTGTTGTCATCTGGGTATTATACATTTCCTACACCTCATTCTACAGGTCAGTTCTGAAGTCACATTTGTGGTCCAGTGGAAACTCCCTGAAAGCAGCACCTGAGACAAAGAACTGTAAGCAGGCCATTTATTTGGGAAGTGATTCCAGGGAGTAAGAGCCCAAAGTAGTGTAACAGAAATGGAAAAAAATATGCAATACAAGAACGCATTCGCCATATGCTCTTTGCTATGGACAACTAAAGTTGGAACTCCCAAAACATTCTGAAAATCCTTACAGAATATGTTTCAGAACTATGTACTTGGGAATCAAAGAGATTAACATTGATTTCTTGGCTCCCAATCTCCACTATATGAGGTTAATACAATGAGCACTAACTTCTCCACATTTCAAGGTTGCATATGGGTATGGGCCATATGGGTTTCCTCCAGGCATTCCATGCTACAGAATATGAGAAGTCCTGAAGAGATGTAAAACGTTTATGGTGCAGGCTCAGGGTGAAGCACTGTTTGATCCTGTACTGAGCTGAAGTCTATTCAGGACTTCAGAGTTTGGTACAGAGCTTGGTACAGTGGTACAGAACTTGGTACAGTTTGAGTGTTATTTCAGCAATAAAAAAATATGCTTTCTAAAAAGAATTATTAGTCTACTGACCTTTTATATTTTCTACTTTTACTATAAATTTTATCTTCTTTTCTCTTTAAGTTTTTGAAGATTTCTTAGGTTTACTTCTTCACGAATTTATTTTTGAGGTTAGTATGTAAACTGATTTTAACTGCTTCCATCATGCCTTTCATTACTCTCTATTTTGTCTCAGATAATTTTATTTTTTATTATCTCTTCATGCTTCAATACAAAAAAAGTATCTAAGCATGCTTTTAAACTGCCTCTAAAAGTATCTAAACATGCTTTTAACTGCCTCTAAAAATTTTAAGCATGCTTTTAACTATTTTTAACTGGTTCCTTAGCCTTGCTTTACTCTATTTTGCCTCAGATGATTTCATTCTTATGATTATCTTGGAGACAAAAGTAAATAGCTTACATTTGATTAGAATAAGTAAGAAATTTTCTAAAATATTCTGCACTGCATTCTTTGAGTTGTATGAGAAAATCCCATATTTTGTATTGTAGCATCTTTTATTTTGAACTTTTGTGGATATATAATACATGTATGTATTTATGGGGTAAATGAGATGTTACACAGGCATGCAATGTGAAATAATCACATAATGGAGGGTATATGTCCCCTCAAGTATTTATTCTTTGTATTACTAACAATCCAATTGCACTCTTTGAGTTATTTTAAAATGTGAAATTTTTATTGACTATACTCACCCTGTTGTGCTATCAATTAATTAGGCCTTATTTATTCTTTCTAACATTTTTTAACACATTAGCCATCCTGCCTTCCTCTCACCTCTCTGCCTGCTACTCTTCCCAACCTCTGGTAACTGTCCTTCTACTATTTTATGTCCATTAGTTCATTATAGCATATTTTAAAATTCTTACAGTGTTTGCAGAAATAATTTCTCATATTTACTTATTTTTATAAAGACAGCATTACCAGCTGTAAAGTATATGCCTACTATTGACTTATATGTTATCAAAATTTGTGTTTGAGATTGTTGCCTGGCATCCCATGAGTTCTCTTTTCCTAGATAAAGGGGGACTGGAACAAAATAAAAATGTGTATACATCTTGTTGACATACATGGATATCCTGATTCAGCTGGTTGGAAAATGTGGAAGTATGAGAACACAGCAGAAGAATTGTAACTGCTATTTTTAAATGCTGTGGGTGAAATCAACATTGAAGAAAGCACATAAAGTATAATCTTTAGTTTTATGAAGTATAATTTAGCTTCTCTCCTAAGCTGCAGGAGGTGTTGGTGGGAATCTATCTAGAAAATATCTATTTGTTTATAGTAGTTTTTTTTCTATACAATTGAAGGAGTCTCCCTTCTGAGACTATCTTCAAAATGTCCCCATCTGTAGGCTGTATTAGATAAATGTCTTGACATTTTGGGCATGTAGATTATATGCTTCCCTGGCTTTCTGTTAGTAACAAATTCTTGCCTCTTTTATATTTCTTTGGTTACAACAAAAATAATACTAGGGTTAGCAGTTGTTTTAAGGCTGTCCTCTCAATCAATTTATTTTGTAAGAAAATGTGAATCTTTTGACAATCAATCAAAGAAATAGTAGCTAAGTTTATGCTTGCCAAAATTACAGTACTTATCAAGATTTTTAATCATTTAAGTTTTGATCTGTAATCAAAACAAAATAAATTCTCAAAGTTTAGAATTTTCTTATACGAATATGACATTTTAAATTTTATGTATGTATGCATTTATTTTGAGATGGAGTGTTACTGTCACCCAGGCTGGAGTGCAGTGGCATGATCTTGGCTCACTGCAATCTCCACCTCCTGGGTTTGAGCAATTCTTCTGCCTCAGCCTCCTGAGTAGCTGGGACTACAGGTGAGTGCCACCACACCCAGGTATTTTTTGTATTTTTAGTAGAGATGAGTTTTCACTGTGTTAGTCAAGATGGTCTCTATCTTTCAACCTTGTGATCTGCCTGCCTTGGCCTTCCAAAGTGCTGGGATTACAACTGTGCCTGGCCAAATATGATGTTTTTTAAAAAGTACCCAAAAAAATGGTGGTCTTGCTGAGCTAACCAACTGACAGAGAAAAAGTGCAAAAATACATTCATCTCATAAATGCTTCTTTTAGGATAAGATAATTTGACTTTATGACGAGTTCCATTTATTGCCTCTGCTTCAGGTTTAGGGGAGATTTTTTTTATCTAAACAATAATATATTTAAATTTCATGCACTTTTTCTAAAACCAAGCCCTGCAAAAGAGGAGCTACCATTTATTCTTCTTTACAAATAAAGTACATTTTCACTCTTCTTGAGTGCAAAGTGAGTCTAAGTATTTAAAATTAGGCTGGTGCAGTAGCACACACCTATAATCCCAGCACTTTGGGGGGCCAAGATAGGTGGATCACTTGAGTCCAGGAGTTTGAGGCCAGCCTAGGCAGCATAGTGAGACACTATCTCTGAAAATAAACAAACATATAAATTTAAAACAAAACAAAAAATTAATACTTGCAAATTGCAAATCAAGTTAACAAAATATTAAGCAATGTGTATTTTCTATCTCACATAGACAAATATATTCTTATGACAAACTGGAAGGCCAGAATTAAAGCTAAAATTTTCAACTTCCTGGAACATAGTGTAACAGAGATTTAGTCACTGTCTGATTTCGCCCTTGAGCCAGATCTTGTCTCTGAATTTTTAAATATGATTTCATCATACACAAGAAGTGTTTTATGCTTGTCAGTGTTTCAATACCTCAGGGTATTATTTGATCAACTTTTACTCAAACTCCCTGCATACACTTACTTTTCTTTTTTTTGATATGGAGTTTCACTCTGTCACCAGGCAGGAGTGCAGTGGCATGATCTCCACTTACTGCAACCTCCACCTCCCAGGTTCAACTGATTCTCTTGCCTCAGCCTCCTGAGTAGCTGGGACTACAGGGGCATGCCACCACGTCCAGCAAATTTTTGCTTTGTAGTGGAGACAGGGTTTCACCATGTTGGCCAGGATGGTCTGGGTCTCTTAATCTGCCCTTCTTAGCCTCCTAAAGTGCTAGGATTACAGGCATGAGCCACCATGCCTGTCCTACACTTTCCCTTTGCTCACCTCTCAGGACTAAGAATACAGGCACCAGTATTATAATCTGTCATGGAAAGAAAGACCCAGGAAAATGGTTACACCAGAATTAGAAAATTTGGGGCCTTTAAGGGAATCCCTACATCTTGTGGACTTCAACTTTCGTCAAAGAAGGGAGCATAAACTTTTGGCTAATCCATCACCTTAACCCTATGCACTCATCTTATAGGGATATATTTGACTATGTGAGAGCCAAATAAAGGCTCTACGATTTGGGCCCCAAGTCAGAGACTATCTAAGGTGTTACTGTATATAACTGATAACTATATTTTAATCATCGCATCACAATGTTCCTTTTTTTAATAGTCATCATAATGTTATTGCATTGCTTTCATTAATTGTTTTCTGTGTCTTCTGTTGGGCTGTTTCACACAAAACTTGAATTAGAAAAACATCGACTCTAGTTGACAGTTTGTAATTACACTTTTAGATATAACATTATTAAAGAGGTTATGGTTGAAGAACATGAAATAATACTAATGAATCAACTTTATACAATAATTAATAAGGCGATATTACATATTAATACCAAGTACTACATTTAAGAGGTAATTTATTATTTTAAGAGTATATAAGCTGTATGAGAGCAAAGATTTCTCTCTCCTTTATTTCACTGATAGATAGTAGCCTTGAAAAAGAACTGACTTGAGATGTGGCTATGTAAATAATTGTGTAATGAGTTTCAAGCTCATTGCAACTTCCAGTTTTTAAGGAACGAAGGAACATTGTAATAAAGAAATTACCTAAAATTCACTTAGAAATCTTAGAACTATTTTAGCAAAAAGCACCTTAACAAAGTGTAAAGATACACTTTCATCTCTAGATGAACTCAAATTAAACTTGAATAGCTTAAAATTTTTGGATGCCTGAAAATAATGTTTCCAATGGAGTTTGATATTTTTTCTAATTTACTAAATGTGTTCTTGCCTAGAAAATATGTTTTTTTTCTTAATTTTTTATTGCATTTTAGGTTTTGGGGTACATGAGCAGAACATGCAAGACAGTTGCGTAGGTACACAAATGGCAGTGTGTTTTGCTTCTTTTCTCCCCTTCACCCACATTTGGCATTTCTCCCCAGGCTATCCCTCCCCACCTCCCCCTCCCACTGGCCCTCCCCTATTGCCCCATTAGACCCCAGTGTTTAGTACTCCCCTCCCTGTGTCCATGTGATCTCATTTTTCATCACCCGCCTATGAGTGAGAATATGTGGTGTTTCATTTTCTGTTCTTGCGTCACTTTGCTGAGGATGATGTTCTCCAGATTCATCCATGTCCCTACCAATGACACAAACTCATCATTTCTGATTGCTGCATAATATTCCATGGTGTATATGTGCCACATTTTTCCAATCCAGTCTATTATCAGTGGGCATTTGGGTTGATTCCAGGTCTTTGCTACTGTAAACAGTGCTGCAATGAACTTTCGTGTACATGTGTCCTTATAGTAGAATGATTTACAGTCCTTTGGATATATACCCAGTAATGGGATTGCTGGGTCAAATGGAATTTTTATTTCTAAGGCCTTGAGGAATCGCCACACTGTCTTCCACAATGGTTGAACTAATTTACACTCCCACCAACAGTGTGAAAGTGTTCCTTTTTCTCCACATCCTCTCCATCATTTGTTGTCTCCAGATTTTTTAATGATCGCCATTCTAACAGGCGTGAGATGGCATCTCAATGTGGTTTTGATTTGCATCTCTCTGATGACCAGTGACGATGAGCATTTTTTCATGTGACTGTTGGCCTCATGTATGTCTTCTTTCGTAAAGTGCCTGTTTATATCCTTTGCCCAGTTTTGAATGGGCTTGTTTGTTTTATCCTGTAAATCTGTTTGAGTTCTTTGTAAATTCTGGATATCAGCCCTTTGTCAGATGGGTACCGATTCACTCTGGTGACTGTTTCTTTTGCCGTGCAGAAGCTGTGGAGATTGATAAGGTCCCATTTGTCTATTTTGGCTTTTGTTGCCAATGCTTTTGGTGTTTTGTTCATGAAGTCCTTGTCTACTCCTATGTCCTGGATAGTTTTGCCTAGATTTCCTTCTAGGGTTTTTATGGTGCCAGGTCTTATGTTTAAGTCTTTAATCCATCTGGAGTTAATTTTAGTGTAAGGTGTCAGGAAGGGGTCCAGTTTCTGCTTTCTGCACATGGCTAGCCAGTTTTCCCAACACCATTTGTTAAACAGGGAATCCTTTCCCCATTGCTTGTTTTTGTCAGGTTTATCAAAGATTGTATAGTTGTAGATATGTTGTGTTGCCTCCGGTGCCTCTGTTTTGTTCCATTGGTCTATATCTCTGTTTTGGTACCAGTACCATGCTGTTTTGATTACTGTAGGCTTGTAGTATAGTTTGAAAATCGGTAGTGTGATGCCCCCCGCTGTGTTCTTTTGCTTAGAATTGACTTGGCTATGCGGGCTCTCTTTTGGTTCCATATGAAGTTCATGGTGGTTTTTTCCAGTTCTGTGAAGAAAGTCAATGGTAGCTTGATGGGATAGCATTGATTCTGTAAATTACTTTGGGCAGTATAGCCATTTTCACGATATTAATTCTTCCTAACCATGAACATGGAATGTTTCTCCATCTGTTGGTGTCCTCTCTGATTTTGTTGAGCAGTGGTTTGTAGTTCTCCTTGAAGAAGTCCCTTACGTACCTTGTGAGTTGTATTCCAAGGTATTTTATTCTTTTTGTAGCAATTGTGAATGGCAGTTGGTTCTTGATTTGGCTTTCTTTAAGTCTGTTATTTGTGTAGACGAATGCTTGTGATTTTTGCACATTGGTTTCATAAGCTGAGACTTTGCTGAAGTTTTTTATCAGTTTCAGGAGTTTTTGGGCTGAGGCGATGGGGTCTTCTAGGTATACTATCATGTCGTCTGCAAATAGAGACAATTTGGCTTCCACCTTTCCTATTTGAATACCCTTTATTTCTTTTTCCTGCCTGACTGCTCTGGCTAGAACTTCCAGTACTATATTGAATAGGAGTGGTGAAAGAGGGCATCCTTGTCTAGTGCCGGATTTCAAAGGGAATGCTTCCAGTTTTTGCCCATTCAATATGATATTGGCTGTTGGTTTGTCATAAATAGCTTTTATTACTTTGAGATACATTCCATCGATACCGAGTTTATTGAGGGATTTTAGCATAAAGCGCTGTTGTATTTTGTCAAATGCCTTCTCTGCATCAATTAAGATAATCACGTGGTTTTTTTTTTTTGGTTCTGTTGATGTGGTGAATTACGTTGATAGACTTGTGTATGTGGAACCAGACTTGCATCCCTGGGATGAATCCTACTTGATCATGAGGAACAAGTTTTTTGATTTGCTGTTGCAATCGGTTTGCCAATATTTTATTAAAGATTTTTGCATCTATGTTCATCATGGATATTGGCCTGAAGTTTTCTTTTCTTGTTGGGTCTCTGCCGGGTTTTGGTATCAGAATGATGTTGGTCTCATACAATGATTTGGGAAGGATTCCCTCTTTTTGGATTAATTGGAATAGTTTTAGAAGGAATGGTACCAGCTCCTCTTTGTGTGTCTGGTAGAATTCGGTTGTGAACCCATCTGGACCTGGACTTTTTTTGTGTGGTAGGCTCTTAATTGCTGCCTCAACTTCTGACCTTGTTATTGGTGTATTCATAGTTTCAGCTTCCTCCTGGTTTAGGCTTGGGAGGACACAGGAGTCCAGGAATTTATTCATTTCTTCCAGGTTTACTAGTTTATGTGCATAGAGTTGTTTGTAACATTCTCTGAGGATGGTTTGAATTTCTGTGTAATCTGTGGTGATTTCCCCTTATCATTTTTTATTGCATCGATTTGGTTGTTCTCTCTTTTCTTTTTAATCAATTTTGCTAGTGGTCTATTTTGTTGATCTCGAAAAACCAGCTCTTGGATTTATTGATTTTTTGAAGGGTTTTTCGTGTCCTAATCTCCTTCAGTTCAGCTCTGATCTTAGTTATTTCTTGTCTTCTGCTGGGTTTTGAGTTTTTTTTGATCTTGCTCCTCTAGCTCTTTCAATTTTGACGATAGGGTGTCAATTTTGGATCTCTCAATTCTCTTCATTTGGGCATTTATTGCTAAATACTTTCCTCTAGAGACTGCTTTAAATGTGTCCCAGAGATTCTGGCATGTTGTGTCTTCGTTCTCATTGGTTTCGAAGAACTTCTTTATTTCTGCCTTCATTTCATTGTTTACCCAGTCAACGTTCAAGAGCCAGTTGTTCAGTTTCCATGAAGCTCTGCGGTTCTGGGTTGGTTTCTGAATTCTAAGTTCTAACTTGATTGCACTATGGTCTGAGAGACTGTTTGTTATGATTTCAGTTGTTTTGCATTTTTTGAGCAGTGCTTTACTTCCAATTATGTGGTCAATTTTAGAGTAGGTGTGATGTGGTGCTGAGAAGAATGTATATTCTGTGGATTTGGGGTGGAGAGTTCTGTAAATGTCTATCAGGTTTGCTTGCTCCAGGTCTGAGTTCAATCCCTGGATATCCTTGTTGATTTTCTGTCTGGTTGATCTGTCTAATATTGACAGTGGAGTGTTAAAGTCTCCCACTATTATTGTGCGGGAGTCTAAGTCTCTTTGTAAGTCATTAAGAACTTGCCTTATGTATCTGAGTGCTCCTGCATTGGGCTCATATATGTTTAGGATCGTTAGGTTTTCTTGTTGTATGGATCCTTTTACCTTTATGTAATGGCCTTATTTGTCTTTTTTGATCTTTGTTACTTTAAAGTTTATTTTATCAGAGACGAGAATTGCAACTCCTGCTTTTTTTTGCTGTCCATTTGCTCGGTAAATCTTCCTCCATCCCTTTATTTTGAGCCTTTGTGTATTATTGCATGCGAGATGGGTTTCCTGCATACAGCACACTGATGGTTTTTGGATTTTTATCCAATTTGCCAGTCTGTGTCTTTTGATTGGTGCATTTAGTCCATTTACATTTAGGGTTAATATTGTTATGTGTGAATTTGATACTGCCATTTTGATGCTAAGTGGCTGTTTTGCCTGTTAGTTGTTGTAGAATCTTCTTTATGTTGATGCTCTTTAGCATTTAGTGTGATTTTGGAATGGCTGGTGCTGGTTTTTTTTTTTTTCTATGTGTAGTACCTCTTTCAGGAGCTCTTGTAAAGCAGGCCTGGTGGTGGCAAACTCTCTGAGTACTTGCTTGTTCGCAAAGGATTTTATTTTTCCTTCACTAATGAAGCTCAATTTGGCTGGATATGAAATTCTGGGTTGAAAGTTCTTTTCTTTAAGAATGTTGAATATTGGCCCCCACTCTCTTCTGGCTTGTAGTGTTTCTGCCGAGAGATCTGCTGTGAGTCTGATGGGCTTCCCTTTGTCGGTTACCCGATCTTTCTCTCTGGCTGCCCTTAGTATTTTCTCCTTTATTTCAACCTTGTTGAATCTGACGATTATGTTCCTGGGGTTGCTCTTCTTGCGGAATATCTTTGTGGTGTTCTCTGTATTTCCTGCAATTGAGTGTTGGCCTGTCTTGCTAGGTGGGGTAAATTTTCCTGGATGATGTTCTGAAGAGTATTTTCCAGCTTGAATTCATTCTCTTCCTTCCCTTCTGGTACACCTATCAAACATAAGTTGTGTCTTTTCACACAGTCCCACATTTCTTGGAGAGTTTGTTCATTCCTTTTTGCGCTTTTTTCTCTGATCTTGGTTTCTCGTTTTATTTCATTGAGTTGATCTTCGACTTCAGATATTCTTTCTTCTGCTTGGGAAATTCGGCTATTGAAACTTGTGCATGCTTCGCGATGTTCTCGTATTGTGTTTTTCAGCTAATTTAATTCATTCATATTTCTCTCTAAGTTATCCATTCTTGTTATCATTTCCTCAAATCTTTTTTTATATCTTTATTCAAGGTTCTTAGTTTCTTTGCATTAATTTAATACATGTTCTTTTCGCTCACAAAAGTTCCCATTATCCACCTTCTGAATTCTAATTCCGTCATTCATTACAGTCATTCTCCGTCCAGCTTTGTTCCCTTGCTGGTCAGGAGTTTTGGTCCTTTCTAGGAGGTGAGGTGTTCTGGTTTCAGGTGTTTTCCTCCTTTTTGTGCTGGTTTCTTCCCATCTTTGTGTATTTATCCACTTGTTGTCTGCGTAGTTGCTGACTTTTCGATTGGGTCTCTGAGTGGACACCCAGATTGTTGGTGATGAAGTATTTCTGTTACTTGGTTTTTTTTCTACCAGTCTAGCCCCTTCTCTGTATGACTGCTGAGGTCCACTCCAGGCCCTGCTTGTCTGTGGTGCACCTATAGCAGCTGCGGAAAAGTGAGGGATGCTACCAGTTTCTTTTTCTGCTATCTTTGTCCCATAATGATGCCTGCCAAATGTCAGTCTTTTGGATATAGAGGGGTCAGGGAGCTGCTTGAGGAGACAGTCTGTACTTTGTAGGAGCTCAATTGCTGAGCTGTGAGCTCTGTTGTTCATTCAGGGCTGATAGGCTGAAAAAACCCCTTTTTTTCCTAGATGCTCTGTCTGGGGGGGTTGAGGCATTTCTTGTGAGTGTCTGCCGTGCTGTTCTGCCCAGCTAGGAGGCAGTCAAATCACTATTTGCATGCCGAGGCTCCGCCCTGCTGTTGTGAAGTTCGCTCTGTTGCTGCAGGCTCTGCCCTTCTGCTGCAGTCTCCGCCCTGTTGCTACAGGGTACACCCTGTTGCCATGGTCTACGTCCTGTAGTGGAGTCTCTCTGTTGTACCGGGTTGCTTCGGCAATGGCAGGCTATGTCAGCATTGTGCGTGTACCTCAGTGGGGGCTGATTGCCTCGGTAATGGCAGACACCCCTCCCTCGTGGAGCTGCACTTTAAGAAAACCTCCTCACCGGATGGTTTGGAATCTCTGCTTTGTTTGTTGCACTGCGGTAGTCCTAACGCTTTGTCCCTGGGATTTCCTTTGTCTGGCTCACTGCCCAAGTCCCATTCAGTCTCAAGTTTAGCCCTTTCAGGTCTCAGCTTGCCAGTTCAACAGGGCACCCATAACAGTGCGCTTTTGTATGGAGGGCTGTGGAGCGCCTATGTGCTCCAGCATGGGCCGGAGCCATACTGGCTGCCGGCTACACCAGCCGAGACCTCTGCCTGGTGTCCCGCATCTCTTTTATACCTGGGAATTTCCCCGTTCTGTGGGCAACTAAGATCCGTCTGGAAATGCGTCCCCAACTCACCCTCTCCATGCAGTTAGCGAGAGCTTCAATCCTGGGTTGTTCTCACAGTGCCATCTTGATTCCTCCCCCCTGATAATATGTTGTTTAAAGAAACTTAGATTTTTTTGAATAATTTAATTCTAAAAGCCACTGCTAATACAAAATGAGAGAAAATTTTATTTCTCTCTAATCATTTTCTAAAAGAGAGGAGGGATCTATAGCATTTGAAGAAGAGATGAAATAGAAGAGATTAAGTAAGTAAAATATGATAAGGAGAAATAAGAAATAAGCCTACTTATTTTCCAATTTTTGCTTAATGTTAGATTTCTCAGGATCAGTTAAACTCTTGGACTTCCAGAGGGAAGAAGTTCACTCCAAAGAGCAGAAATGATCTCAATCCCCAAATAATGCTGATGAGCATATTGTCTAAAAGAGATGCCAAAATGCTTGATATGGAAGGGAATTGTTGCTCTCTTTAACTTAAAGCCCGGTCATAAAGAAATTGCCTTTACTTCTATTCACCTTGATCAATACCACACAAAAATTTGTCTAAGATGTATAAGCAGTTTTGTAAAGAATATTTCACTTAACTTAGAAAAGAAAACTTAGAGTAGACTTATTTTTATAATATTATTTAAAATATCTTCTTATACCTCATTAAATTGTATACATTCCATATGAAATATATGTCTAAATATTATTTAGCTTAATCTTGATGACTTGAACTTATGGTTACTAACTTAAACGTTTTACATGCCATTCCTAACTTATATCTTCCTTGAAATATTTTGTATATATATATATATATATGACATTTATTTAATATATATGTTGCATGATATTTTACATGTAATATGTATACTACATTTAAAAATAGGCAATAAGTATATGGTGCATGTTGTGCATGTTGAGGTTACTCTCCTATAACCTTAAAAATTGTATGATACCTTTAATTTGGGGATTATGGTCATTTTGGGGGATGTCTATTATTGTGTTATTGCTTAATAGATTTTTTTCTTCCTTCTGTAATTAACAAAAATTTGAATAATAATATTTCTGAGACTTCTGATAAGTTTTGAATTGAAATTTACACTAAAGTATAAATGGATATCATACTGAAAGCAGATGTTTTATATATGTAAAAGGTGAATATTTTAGTATCAATAAACCAGCATTTTTGTACTGGTATGGTCACACATCACTCTGATGAAGAAATATTATTTCCTTATTAATTTATAAGAAAAAAAAAGAAAATACATCAAATAGAATTATTCAAGACTCCTTAGTTTAAGGTCAACATTCATTCCAAATTAATGTCTATCCCTGCAGATATTTAAACATAACAAGTATGTTCAATGATGTTATAATAAAATAATCTAGTCTTAATGATTATAAATTAGCATTTATTTTAATAAATACTATAAATTATAATAAATAATATAAATTATGTTATATTAAATAAAAATTAGTAAGAACATTAACAGACCACATTCTTACTATATTAAGTAAAAAGTCCTACATATATGGCAAATCATATTTTTTAATTTTTATTTTTAATTTCAATAGGTTTTGGGGGAATGGGTGGTGTTTGGTTGCATGACTAAGTTCTTTAGTCATAATTTCTGTGATTTTGGTGCACCCCTTACATGAGCAGTATACACTGTACACAATGTGTAGTCTTTTGTTTCTCATCCTTTTTCACGCTTCACCCTTTCCCCTGAGTCCCAAAGACCATTGTATTATTTATGTGCATTTGTGTCCTCATTGCTTAGTTCTCATTTATGATTGAGATCTTATAATGTTTGGTTTTTCCATTCCTGAATTACTTCATTTTATATAGCAATGCAATAAAATCATGGTGACTATAAACAAATAAGGAAACATTGTGGTACAATGATTAAAATACAGTTATCAGTTATATACAATGCCAATAAGAAACAGAATTTTCAAATTGCTTATTACCAAATAGTCTTATAATGAATTCATCTATTTTTGTACTAATGCTTTAAAAAAAAAATCAGCCCTCATTTCAACTTTTAGAAAACAAGGCAGTCTTTAAACTATCTTTTAAAGAAGAATCCAACGGCCTTAAGTGGACTCTTCAAGATGGCGGGGTAGGAGCAGCTTGGGGTTGCAGCATCTCAGGGTTGCGGCTCTCAGTGAAGGCTCAGAGGGTGAGTTCAAGCTGCATTTTTAGACGGATCTTTGTTGCCCACAGAACGGGGGGATTCCCAGGTGGAGGTGAGACATGGAGTGCCGCCGTGACTGTTTTGGCCAGCACTGCCTTTGTGGCCGGTGCAGCAGCGCAGTGGCACTCCACGCAAGGTGCACTGGTCTGGATGCCCTGTTAAACCAGCAATCTGAAATTTGGGAGGGCAGATTAGCATATCCATCTGATTGAACGGGACTTGGACAGTGACCCAGACAAGGAGATTCCCAGGAGGCAACATTTGAGCCGGCACAGTGGGTCGCTGCAGGGGAAATTGCGTGGATTCTAGTCCCCAATAAGCGGGCGACTGAAATACCTGGGAGAGAGTCAACCTTTCAACTTAGGAAAGGGAAAGAGGGGGGCTCGGCAGGTCCCACCCCCACAGGGACAAGCACGGCCATGATTCTGTATGCCTGGGTTGAGAGTTTCACTGTGGATGCCATGGCGAAGCTCGGTGGGGGAGGGGCGTCCCCCATTGCAGAGGCAATCTGCCCCTAGGGAAGTATACTCTCATTGCTGTTGCAGCCTGCCATTGCCAAGGCAACCCACATAACAGAGAGACTCTGCAAATACAGAGGCAACAGAGCAGAGCATGTGACAGCAGGGCAGAGGCCTCAGCAACAGAGCGAAGCCCAAGGCAACAGAGCAGAGCCTGCCACAGTACAGAGGAGCCAATGCCAACAGGGCAGAGCCACGGGAGGCAAATAGTGACTAGACTGCCCCCTAGCTGAGCAGGAAAGTGCAACGGATACTCATAAAGCCCTAACGCCCTGAGACAGAGCATCTGAGGGAAAAAAAAGGGTTTTATGAGTTCTGCTGCAGCAGACTTAAAAGTATCTGCTGAACAGTTCTCATTGAACAACGGAGTTCACTGCTCAGCATTCGGGCTCTTATAAAGTACAGACCATCTCCTCAAGCAGCTCACTGACCCCTGAATATCCAAAGAGTCACCTCAAAAAGGACTGATCAGACTGACATTTGATGGGCATCATTCTGGCACAAAGATAACAGAAGAAAAAATTGGTAGCATCCCCCACTGTTCCACAGCTGCTACAAGTGTACCCCAGATAAGCAGGGTCTTGAGTGAACCTCAGCAGTCGTACAGCAGAGGGGTTAGACTGTTAGAAGAAAAACTAAGCAACAGAAATACTTCACCATTAGCAATCTGGGCGTCCACTAAGAAAACCAACTGAAAAGTTAGCAACTACTCAGACAACAGGAGGAAAAACCCACAAAGATGGGAAGAAACCAGCGCAAAAAAAAAGGAAAAAACCTGAAACCAGAACACCTCACCTCCTACAAAGGACCAAAACTCCTCACCAGAAAGGGAACAAAGCTGGATGGAGAATGAGGATGATGAAATGATGGAATCAGACTTCAGAAGGTGGGTAATGAGAAACTTCTGTGAGCTAAAAGCACATGTTTTAAATCAATGCAAAGAAAATAAGAACCTTGAAAAAAAATCCAAAAAAATGATAACAAGAATGGACAATTTAGAGAGGAATATAAACGAATTGAAGGAGCTGAAAAACACAACATGAGAACTTTGCGAAGCATGCACAAGTTTGAACAGCTGAATTGACCAAGCAGAAGAAAGAATATCAGAAGTCGAAGATCAACTAAATGAAATAAAACGAGAAACCAAGATTAGAGAAAAAAGTGCATAAAGGAATGAACAAAGTCTCCAAGAAATGTGGGATTATGTGAAGAGACCCTACGTTTGATAGCTGTACCAGAATGTGACAAAGGGAATAAATTCAAGCTGGAAAATACTATTCAGGATATTATCCAGGAAAATTTCCCCCACCTAGCAAGGCAGGCCAATACTCAAGTCCAGGAAATACAGAGAAAACGACAAAGATATTCCGCAAGAAGAGCATCCCCAAGGCACATTTGGTGGGCATTATTCTGGGACAAAGATAACAGAAGAAACTGCTAGCATCCCTCACTGTTCCGCAGATGCTACAGGTGTACCAGCTGTGCCAGGGTTGTATCGGATTCACCAGGGTTGAAATGAAAAAGAAAATACTAGGGAAGCCAAAGAAAAAGGTCGGGTCACCCACAAAAGGAAGCCCATCAGACTCACAGCAGATCTCTCAGCAGAAACTCTACAAGCCAGGAGAGAGTGGGGGCCAATATTCAACATCCTTAAAAAAGAGAACTTTCAACCCAAAATTTTATATCCAGCCAAACTGAGCTTCATAAGTGAAGAAACAATAAAATCCTTTGCAACAAGCAAGTACTCAGAGATTTTGTCACCACCAGGCCTGCTTTACAAGAGCTCCTGGAAGAGGCACTACACATAGAAAGGAACAACCAGTACCAGCCATTCCAAAAACATACCAAATGATAAAGATCATCAAAAAGAAGAATAATCTGCACCAACTAACGGGCAAAACAGCCAGTTAGCATAAAAATGGCAGTAGCAAATTCACACATAACTATATTAACCCTAAATGTGAATGGGTGAATTGCACCAATCAAAAGACACAGACTGGCAAATTGGATAAAAATCCAAAACCCATCGGTGTGCTCTATCCAGGAAACCCATCTCACATGCAAGGATACATAAAGGCTCAAAATAAAGGGATGGAGGAAGATTTACCAAGCAAATGGAGAGCAAACAAAAGCAGAAGTTACAATTCTAATCTCTGATAAAATAGACTTTAAAGCAACAAAGATCAAAAGAAACAAAGAAGGTCATTACATAATGGTGAAAGGATGGATACAACAAAAAGAGCTAAGGATTCTAAATATATATGGACCCAATACAAAAGCACCCAGATATATAAGGCAAGTTCTTCAAAACCTACAAAGAGACTTACACTCCCACATAATAATAATGGGAGACTTTAACACTCCACTCTCAATATTAGACAGATCAACCAGATAGAAAATTAACAGGAAAATCCAAGACTTGAACTGAGACCTGGAACAAGCCAATTTGATAGACATTTACAGAACTCTCCACCCCAAATCCACAGAACATACATTCTTCTCAGCACCACATCACACCTACTCTAAAATTGACCACATAATTGGAAGTAAAGCACTCCTCAGCAAATGGAAAACAATGAAAATCATAACAAACAGTCTCTCAGGCCATAGTGCAATCAAGTTACAACTCAGAATTCAGAAACTAAATCTGAACTACACAGCTTTATGGAAACTGAACAACTGGCTCTTGAATGTTGAATAGATAAAGAATGAAATGAAGGCAGCAATAAAGAAGTTCTTCGAAACCAACGAGAATGAAGACACAACATACCAGAATCTCTATGACTCATTTAGAGCAGTTTCCAGAAAAAAACATATAGCAATAAGTGCCCATAGGAGAAGAGTGGAGAGATTGAAAATTGAAACCCTATCATTAAAATTGAAAGAGCTAGAGGAGCAACATAAAAAAAATCAAAACCTAGCAGAACACAAGAAATAACTAAGATCAGAGCAGAACCGAAGGAGATAGAGACACGAAAATCCCTTCAAAAAATCAATAAATCCGAGAGCTTGTTTTTTGAAAAGATCAACAAAATAGACAAGCCACTAGTGAGACTGATAAAAAAGAAAAGAGAGAGCAATCAAATAGATGCAATAAAAAACAAAAAAGGGGAAATCATCACAGATTCCACATAAATTCAAACCATCATCAGAGAATATTACAAACAACTCTATGCACATAAACTAGTAAACCTGAAAGAAAGGGATAAATTTCTGGAAACCTGTGACCTCCCAAGCCTAAACCAGGAGGAAGCTGAAACTTTGAATAGACCAATAACAAGGTCAGAAGTCGAGGCAGCAATTAAGAACCTACCACACAAAAAAGCCCAGGTCCAGTTGGGTTCACAGCCGAATTCTACCAGACACACAAAGAGGAGCTAGTACCATTCCTTCTGAAACTATTCCAAATAATCCAAGAAGAGGGAGTTCTTCCTAAATCATTTTATGAGACAAACATCATCCTGATACCAAAACCCGGCAGAGACTCAAAAAGAAAAGAAAACTTAAGGCCAATATCCATGATGAACATAGATGCAAAAATCTTCAATAAAATACTGGCAAACCGATTGCAACAGCACATCAAAAAACTTATCCATTATGATCAACTAGGATTCATCCCGGGGATGCAAGGCTGGTTCAACATACGGAAGTCTATCAATGTAATTAATCACAAAAACAGAACCAAATACAAAAGCAGCATGATTATCTCAATTGACGCAGAGAAGGCCTTTGAAAAAATTCAACAGCCCTTTATGCTAAAAACCCTCAACAAACTCGGTATTGATGGAAGATATTTCAAAGTAATAAAAGCTATTTACGACAATCCAACAGCCAATATCATATTTAATGGGCAAAAACTGGAAGCATTCTCTTTGAAATTTGGCACTAGACAAGGATGCCCTCTTTCACCACTCCTATTAAACAGATTACTGGAAGTTCCAGCCAGAGCAATCAGGAAAGTAAAAGAAATAAAGGGTATTCAAATAGAAAAGGATGAAGCCAAATTGTCTCTATTTGCAGACGACATGATAGTATACCTAGAAGACCCCATCGCCTCAGCCCAAAAATTCTTGAAACTGATAATCGAATTCAGCAAAGTCTCAGGATATAAAATCAATGTGCAAAAATCACAAGCATACCTATACACCAATAACAGACTTGAAAGAGCCAAATCAAGAACGAACTGCCATTCACAATTGCTACAAAAAAAATAAAATACCTAGGAATACAACTCACAACAATCGTAAGAGATCTCTTCAAGGAAAATTACAAACCACTGCTGAACGAAATAAAAGAGAACACAAACAGATGGAGAAACATTCTATGTTCACGGTTAGAAAGAATCAGTATCGTGAAAAAAGCTATACTGCCCAAACTAATTTACAGATTCAACGCTATCCCCATCAAGCTACCATTGACTTTCTTCACAGAACTGGAGAAAACCACCATGAACTTCATATAAAACCAAAAGGGAGCCCGCATAGCCAAGTCAATTTTAAGCAAAAAGAACACAGCGGGAGGCATCACACTACCGAACTTCAAACTATACTACAAAAATACAGTAATCAAAACAGCATGATACTGGTACCAAAACAGAGATATAGACCAATGGAACAGAACAGAGGCATCCGAGGCAACACAACATACCTACAATCATACAATCTTTGATAAACCTGAGAAAAACAAGAAATGGGGAAAGGACTCCCTGTTTAATAAATGGTGTTGGGATAACCGGCTAACCATATGCAGAAAGCAGAAACTGGACCCCTTCCTGACACCTTACACTAAAATTAACTCCAGACGGATTAAAGATTTAAATATAAGACCTGGCACCATAAAAACCCTAGAGGAAAATCTAGGCAAAACCATTCAGGACATAGGAGAAGCTAAGGACTTTATGAACAACACACCAAAAGCATTGGCAACAAAAGCCAAAATAGACAAATGGGACCTAATAAAACTTTACAGCTTCTGCACAGCAAAACAAACAGTCACTAGAGTGAATCAGCAACCAACAGAATGGGGAAAAATTTTTGCAGTGTATCCATCTGACAAAGGGCTGATATCCAGAATTTACAAAGAACTCAAACAAATTTACAGGAAAAAAACAAACAAGCCCATTTAAAAATGGGCAAAGGATATGAACAGATACTTTTCAAAAGAAGACATACATAAGGCCAACAACATATGAAAAAATGCTCATCATCACTGGTCATTAGAGAGATGCAAATCAAAACCACATTGAGATACCATCTCACGCCTGTTAGAATGGCGATCATTAAAAAATCTGGAGACAACAGATTCCGGAGAGGATGTGGAGAAATAGAAACACTTTTACACTGTTGGTGGGAGTGTAAATTAGTTCAACCATTGTGGAAGAGAGTGCGGCGATTCCTCAAGGCCTTAGAAATAGAAATTTTATTTGACCCAGCAATCCTATTACTGAGTATATATCCAAAAAACTATAAATCATTCTACTATAAAGACACATGCACACGAATGTTCATTGCAGCACTGTTTACAATAGCAAAGACCTGGAACCAACCCAAATGCTCATCCACGATAGACTGGATTGGGAAAATGTGGCACATATACACCATGGAATATTATACAGCAATAAAAATAATGTGTTTTTGTCCTTTGTAGGGACATGAATGAATTTGGAGAACATCATTTTCAGAAAAATGACAGAAGAACAGAAAATGAAATACCGCATATTCTCACTCATAGGCGGGTGATGAAAAATGAGAACACATGGACACAGGGGAGGGAGTAGTACACACTGAGGTCTACTGGGGTGAATAGGGGAGGGACAGTGGGAGGGAGGAAGGAGGGAGCGATAGCCTGGGGAGAAATGCCAAATGTGGGTGAAGGGGAAGACGGCAGCAAAGCACACTGCCATGTGTGTACCTATGCAACTATCTTGCATGATCTGCACATGTATTCCAAAACCTAAAATGCAATTTAAAAAATAAATAAAGAATATTCCATCTTTTCAATAACTATCGAATCTCTCTAGATTTTGTAGAAATAAAATTTAAATCTATTTTTATTATTAAAATAATGTCATGGATTGAACATTTGTGTCCCCCCAGAATTTATATATGAGAATTCTAACCTCAATGTGATGGTATTAGAAGGCTTTGGGAGGTAATTTGTTATGAATGTATAGCCTTCGTGAGTGGGATTGTTGTCTTATAGGGGCATGAAAGCTAGCTTGTTCACTCTGCCCTGGCCATGTGAGGAGACTACGGAGGGTAGCCATTTGCAAACCAAAATTGCTGCCTTCACCAAACAACAGGTTGGTCAGAAGAGTGATGTTGGAGTTCTCAGTCTCCCCAACTGTAAGAAAAAAATTTCTATGTCATCCAATGTATGGTAATTTGTTAAGGCAGCCAAAACTGACTGGAAATACAGCTAAAACTGTTATAAAGTACAGTAGATTTTCCTTATCCACAGAAGATATGTGGCTATCCACCCTCAGTGGATGCATGAAACTGCAGATAGAATTGAGTTCTATATATATTATGTTTTCCCTTATACATACATACTTATGATAAAGTTTAATTTATAAATCAGACATAGTAAGAGATTAATAAAATGATAAAATAACAAATGATAAAATAGAACAGTTAAAATATTATGCTTTAATAAGATTCTCTTCCTCTTAACATTTTCTTGTATTTTACTCATGTGACAGTAGCTTCTTTATTAACAGAAACAGAATTTTCAAAGTTTTCAGCCCAAAATGTATTCCTAAACTTGTTGCAGGAGTAAGAGATAGGTGCAGTGGGCAATTTGTTTTATCTCAGTTTCTTCATTTTCAAAATTAAGTGGTAACTTTTAGTAAATGGTTTGGTGTCAAATGTTTCAAGGTATCCTTTGCTTAACTATTTGTATAGGCTCAGTGCTTTGAGTTGTAACACATTGTCAATCAGAACATATTCTGTTCATGTCTTCCACAGGCATACTCAATGCGTTTTTTATCTTAACTAAGCACTATCAAGCATTGTGGCCATTAGTTTTGCAGTTTGAGGTTGGACAGCAAAACTAGCAGAAATTTTTTTGTCCTACTTCAAAATTTTATGGATAGAAGATTCATTCCCACAATAGATCTTAACAACCTCAACAAATTTTTTTTCTTTCCTTACTGAAAACATTCACCTTTTCACTTAAAGAAATCACTTTCTGACATTTTTTGGCAATCCAAATTGCCACCATCACTACTCTTGCACTTCAGGTCTATTATTAAGTAAAGTAAATTATTATTAAATAAACGTACACACAATCCCTGCAAATCCTATACAGTGAATGTGGTAACCAAGAGGGGGATTACATGACTAACAGATCAGTAGTGTAGACAGCAAGGACATACTGAGCAAAGGAAGAATTCACATTTTGGAAGGGACATAGCTGGATGATGCAAGATTTTTTTTTATTTAATTTTTTATTGGATTTTAGGTTTTGGGGTACATGAGCAGAACATGCAAGACAGTTGCGTAGGAACACACATGGCAGTGTGCTTTTCTTTCCTTCTCCCCTTCACCCACATTTGGCATTTCTCCCCAGGCTATCCCTCCCCACCTCCCCCTCCCACTGGCCCTCCCCTTTTCCCCCCAATAGACCCCAGTGTTTAGTACTCCCCTTTCTGTGTCCATGTGTTCTCATTTTTCATCACCCGCCTATGAGTGAGAATATACGGTGTTTCATTTTCTGTTCTTGTGTCAGTTTGCTGAGAATGATGTTCTCCAGATTCATCCATGTCCCTACAAACGACACAAACTCATCATTTCTGATTGCTGCATAATATTCCATGGTGTATATGTGCCACATTTTTCCAATCCAGTCTATCATCAATGGGCATTTGGGTTGATTCCAGGTCTTTGCTATTGGAAACAGTGCTGCAATGAACATTCGTGTACATGTGTCCTTATAGTAGAACCATTTATAGTCCTTTGGATATATACCCAGTAATGGGATTGCTGGGTCAAATGAAATTTCTATTTCTAAGGCCTTGAGGAATCGCCACACTGTATTCCACAATGGATGAACTAATTTACACTCCCACCAACAGTGTAAAAGTGTTCCTTTTTCTCCACATCCTCTCCAGCATCTGTTGTCTCCAGATTTTTTAATGATCACCATTCTAACTGGTGTGAGATGGTATCTCAATGTGGTTTTGATTTGCATCTCTCTGATGACCAGTGACGATGAGCACTTTTTCATATGATTGTTGGCCTCATATATGTCTTCTTTTGTAAAGTATCTCTTCATATCCTTTGCCCATTTTTGAACGGGCTTGTTTGTTCTTTTCCTGTAAATCTGTTTGAGTTCTTTGTAAATTCTGGATATCAGCCCTTTGTCAGATGGGTAAACTGCAAAAGTTTTTTCCCATTCTGTTGGTTGCCGCTTCACTCTACTGACTGTTTCTTTTGCTGTGCAGAAGCTGTGGAGTTTCATTAGGTCCCATTTGTCTATTTTGGCTTTTGTTGCCAATGCTTTTGGC
The DNA here is from genome assembly GCF_049354715.1 of Callithrix jacchus. Taxonomy (NCBI): domain Eukaryota; kingdom Metazoa; phylum Chordata; class Mammalia; order Primates; family Cebidae; genus Callithrix; species Callithrix jacchus. The sequence goes on along the minus strand of NC_133503.1, from coordinate 59,462,058 downwards.
GTTTTGTTCATGAAGTCCTTGCCTACTCCTATGTCCTGGATAGTTTTGCCTAGATTTCCTTCTAGGGTTTTTATGGTGCCAGGTCTTATGTTTAAGTCTTTAATTCATCTGGCATTAATTTTAGTGTAAGGTGTCAGGAAGGGGTCCAGTTTCTGCTTTCTGCACATGGCTAGCCAGTTTTCCCAACACCATTTGTTAAACATGGAATCCTTTCCCCCTTGCTTGTTTTTGTCAGGTTTATCAAAGATTGTATAGTTGTAGATATGTTGTGTTGCCTCTGGTGCCTCTGTTTTGTTCCATTGGTCTATATCTCTGTTTTGGTACCAGTACCATGCTGTTTTGATTACTGTAGTCTTGCAGTATAGTTTGAAATCCGGTAGTGTGATTCCCCCCGCTGTGTTCCTTTGCTTAGAATTGACTTGGCTATGCGGGCTCTCTTTTGGTTCCATATGAAGTTCATGGTGGTTTTTTCCAGTTCTGTGAAGAAAGTCAATGGTAGCTTGATGGGGATAGCATTGATTTTGTAAATTACATTGGGCAGTATAGCCATTTTCACGATATTAATTCTTCCTAACCATGAACATGGAATGTTTCTCCATCTGTTTGTGTCCTCTCTGATTTTGTTGAGCAGGGGTTTGTAGTTCTCCTTGAAGAGGTCCCTTACATTCCTTGTGAGTTGTATTCCAAGGTATTTTATTCTTTTTGTAGCAATTGTGACTTTCATTTCTGGCCCTGAAGATGCTCCTCATACCAGACCTCTGTATTTGCCTATTTGCTTGACCCCTCCTTTGGCTTTATGTGTCCCAGGCAGAGTCCCTATTCCCTTCTCCATGAGCTCCTCTCAGGGTCTACCAGCTGCCAAAGCCAGATGCCCAGGAGTTACCATGAGGTATAATTTTTATCTTTTTCCATATCCAGCCTAACAAGGCCTGTTGACTCTGCCCTAAACACAAAGCACAGATTTTACCCCATCGTCCTTCACTGCTTTCTAGTGCTCAGTTAGAGCCATGCTACAGAGCAGTCAGGTCAGTCTCATTGAAAGTAGGAGGTGGAGCCTGTCATTCTCTGAACTGTCATCAATAGTGGCTTCCACTGTACTTGGAGTAAAGCTCACAGCCCTTGATCAGGTCTGCAAGTGTGTGGGTGAGCTGCCCTCTTTTATTCCTCTGCTTTTCCCACATGCCCTCTGTGGATTGCTTGCTCTGTGTCAGCCACTGTAGTCATTTGTGTGCCTTTCTTCCTCTCACTTCACAGCCTTATGGCACTGTTGCCCTGAGGACAGGTGTTTTTGGAATGCTCTTACTTGAGGGCTTTCTGTGCTTTTTGGAGAGGTCTTTATTGAACATTGTTTCACCTCAGTCTCGAGGCTTGCTGCCTCATCCTTCTTTCATTTTTTCACAGAGAACTGCTGGCTGACTGTTTTTTCCTGCTGCAGCACAGTGGCTCTGACATTTCAGATCATGCCTGTCTTGTTTACTTCTCAAGCAGGTGCTCAAAAAATATTTATAGAGTGAATTCAGGGTATTAAAATGTCCTGTAAGCTGGCAGAAATGTCTGTGGCTTTTGGTTATGTAGCATGCATTGTAACACTTAGAGGCACAGGAGAAACTGCAGACATGACATCCAGAAGTGCCACAAGCTGTCCTAAGAAAAGAAGGCTGCAGTGGGGATCTGCATTTCCATGACTCTGAGGTCCTCAACTTCTCTTAAAACGGACCCTTTGAGTTTTAGTGCACAGAAGCCAAGTCTCCTGGGTGAGGAGCCCTGCCCTTGCTGTGGATTTGAAGTGGGATGCGTGGAAGTCACTGAGTCTTCAGAGACCATATTCTAGGTGCAACTCAGTTGGCAACTACAAACATAGGCCACTAATTATATGTTATTTGCAGAATTTGTGTACTTGATTTTTTAACTACTTACACTATTTTATATCTTTAAGAACTTAATATGTTGAACAACGTCAAAATGTGAAGCTTCTTTCTCCCATCAGCATTTTTGTGTTATTTTATCTCCCCTTATAACTGATAATAAATCAGCCAGTGAATAATCTTTCCCACTTTCTAAGTCGCTATGTTTCCAAATGATGTAATAAAATAGGTCAGCTGGTGAGCATTGTTTATCATTAGTGATGTCATCATGATGTCACTAGGATTCATGAAATGACACTTGAGAAGGAGGATCTACATGAGAGGCCTCACCTCTGCCCACCTGTGTTTTTGAAAATTGAGCATGGTAAAAATAATCTGCTAAACTTGACCAGGCACAGTAACTCAAACCTGGAATTTTAGTTCTTTGGGAGGCCAAAGCAGGAGGATGGCTTTAGGCCAGGAGAGACTAGTCTGGGCAACAGAGTAAAACCTTATCTCTGCAAAACAACCTAACAATTACCCAAGTGTGGTGACATGTGCCCTTAGTTTCAGCTACACAGGAGGCTGAGGTAAGGAAATTTCCTTCACCCAGGATGTTTAGGCTACTGCACTCCAGCCTGAGTAATACAGAGAGACCCTCTCTCTAACAAAAGAAAAAAGAATCAATTAAACCTAATAGCATCATTGGTGCTTGCCATCAAGCAAGCTTACTTCTTTCTGATAGAAGGAGGAAGCTGTTGAGTTATTTTGCTCACATAATATAGTCATTGGAAAATATTTTGGCTTTATTTTTATTTACTTTTTGAGATGGAGTCTTGCTCCATCACTGAGGCAGGAGTGCAGTGGAACAATCTCAGCTCGCCAAAACCTCTGCCTCCTGAGTTCAAGTGATTCTCCTGCTTGAGCCTCCCAAGTAGCTGGGATCACAGGCATGCACCACCACACCCAGCTAAGAACTTTTTTGTATTTTTCAGTAGAGATGGGGGTTCCACCATGTTGGTCAGGCTGCTCTGAAACTCCTGACCTAAGGTGATTCACCCACCTTGGCCTCCCAGATTGCTGGTATTACGGGCATGAGCCAAGATGCCTGGCCAGAAATGGCTTATTTTTATGCTTCCCTTTTTGAGATTTTGCTGTGGCATTTGTAAACGGTCATGATGTTGGTGGGAGTATAGCAGCAGTGAAGATGACCAGAGGCCACTTTTGTCACTATCTTGGTTTTGGTGGGTTTTAGCTGGCTTTTTTACTGCAACCCATTTTATCAGCAAGGTCTTTATGAATTATATCTTGTGCTGAAATCCATCCTCACCCTGTGACTTAGAATGCCTTCACCAGTTGCATCTGGGAATGCAACTCAGTAGATCTCAGCCTCATTTTACCCAGATTCTATTTTTAGATGGAGTTGCTCTGGGTTCAAATGCCTCTGACAGTATTGCTGCTTTTTTTATGGTCTCTGAAAGGGAGAGAATAAATCTTAGGTTTTTCATTGCTGTGAAGTGCTGCAAGTATTGAGAAAATACTCACTACTTTCAACCTCATAATCCTGCAGTCGTTTAGCACCTGTCAGATGTTGGGAACCAGGCAGTGTGGAGAGCAGTGCCCTACCCCATGCATTCCGGAACATTTAATCTGATGGTAAAATGTGTGGTAAGTGGGAGATATTCACTATGTAAGAAGGGGTTATGGTCTGGGAAACAATTAAGTGAAATAAGGGGGATGATGAGACAGCCTTGATGATGTGTGACCCACGTTCTGCAGTTGGACAGACCTGTTTCTAAAATTTCCAGTTTTCTCTCTCAATCCCAACAAATGGTTCTTTTTTATTTTAAAGAAAGTTTGCTAGAATTACTTTTATATATAGTTGAATTAACATAATAATTTTATTTAACATCACTCTGTAGTATTACTGAAAACCTCTAATTTTTTATTGTTATTTATTTATGGGCATATTTCTTTTTACAGCTGTGATAATTATTTTACTTTTTGTGGTTTCTCAAAAACACATGTGTTTCTTTTGTCAAAGAGCTTCTTCTATGCTAGACCCCTTCCAATTTGATGCTAATAACATGAAGTCAGAATTTAAGACAAGTCCTGAGATGTTAAAGGAAAAAAGCTAAGAACAAAGAATTTAATTAATTGATTAATTTTATGTTGACCTTAGAGTTGAGTTGTGGAGGTGGAGGAGGCAGTTTGGTAAATGAGTTCATAAGTAATAAGAGACAGAGACCGACTCAAGACGGCACAGTGAGAACAACCCATGATTGAAGCTCTCAGTGAATGTGCAGAGGGTGAGTCAGGGCTGCATTTCCAGACGGATCTTTGTTGCCCACAGAACGGAAAATTTCCCAGGTATAGGAGAGACGCAGGACGCCAGTGCAGCAGTTTCGGCTGGTGCAGCCAGCAGCTGGCACAAGAGTGGTGCTCCACAGTGCTCCACAAAAAGTGCACAGGTTTGGGTGCTCTCTTGAACCGGCAATCTGAGACTTGGGAGGGAAGATGTGCATATCCATCTGATTGAACGGGAGTTGGACACTGAGCCAGGCCAGGAGATTCCAGAAAAACGGCATTTGACCCAGCACAGTGGGACAAACAAAATGGCGATTCCAAACGCTCTGGGTGGAGAGGTTCACTGCGGGCACAGCTGAACCCAAGACAATGCAGCTCAGTGGGGGAGGGGTGTTCGCCATTACTGAAGCAATCCGCCCCTACTGAGGTACAATCCCATTGATGACGCAGCCTGCAGTTGCTGAGGCAACCCATGACAAGAGAGACTCCACCACAGGGCGTAGCCCATGGCAGCAGGGCAGAGACTGCAGCAGGAGGGCAGAGCCTGCAGCAACAGGGTGGACCTCACACAAGCAAGGCAGAGCCTCAGCACACAAATAGTGACTAGACTGCCTCCTAGCTGGGCAGGACAGCACAATGGACACTCATAAATAAAGCTCCAACCCCCTAGACAGAGCATCTGAAAAGAAGGGGTTCCTTTTATGAGTTCTGCTGCAGCAGAATTAAACGTAGCAGCCTAACAGCACTGAATGAACAACAGAGCTCACAACTCAGCACTTGAGCTCAGATAAAGTACAGACTGTCACCTCAAGCAGCTCCCTGACCCCTGTATATCCAAAATGCTGACATTTGGTGGACATTATTCTGGGATAAAGATAGCAGAAAAAGAAACTGGTAGCATCCCTCACAGTTCCACAGCTGCTATAGGTGCACCCCAGACAAGCAGGGTCTGGAGCGGACCTCAGCTGTCGTACAGCGAAGGGGCTAGACTGGTAGAAGGAAAACCAAGCAACAGAAATACTTCATCATCAACATTCTGGGTGTCCACTCAGAGACCCAAACAAAAAGTCAGCAACTACGCAGACGACCAGCAGACAAATCCACAAAGATGGGAAGAAACCAGCGCAAAAAGGAGGAAAACACCCGAAACCAGAACACCTCGCCTCCTAGAAAGGACCAAAACTCCTCACCAGCAAGGGAGCAAAGCTGGACGGAGAGTGACTGTGACAAAATGACGGAATTAGACTTCAGAAGATGGATAATGAGAAACTTTTGTGAGCTAAAAGATGATATATTAAATCAATGCAAAGAAACTAAGAACCTTGAAAAAAATTTGAAAAAGATTCGAGGAAATGATAACAAGAATGGATACCTTAGAGAGGAATATGAATGAATTAAAGGAGCTGAAAAACACAATACAAGAACTTCGCGAAGCAAACACAAGTTTCAATAGCGGAATTGACCAAGCAGAAGAAAGAATATCTGAAGTCGAAGACCAACTCAATGAAATAAAATGAGAAACCAAGATCAGAAAAAAAAGCGCAAAAAGGAATGAACAAAGTCTCCAAGAAATGTGGGACTATGTGAAAAGACCTAACCTACGTTTGATAGGTGTACCAGAAGGGGACAAAGAGAATGAATCCAAGCTGGAAAATATTCTTCAGGACATCATCCAGGAAAATTTCCCCAACTAGCAAGACAAGCCAACACTCAATTGCAGGAAATACAGAGAACACCACAAAGATATTCCGCAAGAAGAGCAACCCCAAGGCACATAATCGTCAGATTCAACAGGGTTGAAATAAAGGAGAGAATACTAAGGGCAGCCAGAGAGAAAGGTCGGGTCACCCACAAAGGGAAGCCCATCAGACTCACAGCAGATCTCTCAGCAGAAACACTACTAGCCAGAAGAGAGTGGGGGCCAATATTCAACATTCTCAAAGAAAAGAACTTTCAGCCCAGAATTTCATATCCAGCCAAACTGAGCTTCAGAAGTGAAGGAAGAATAAAATCCTTTGCGAACAAGCAAGTACTCAGAGATTTTGTCACCACCAGGCCTGCTTTACAAGAGCTCCTAAAAGAGGCACTACACATAGAAAGGATCAATCAGTACCAGCCATTCCAAAATCACACTGAATGCTAAAGAGCTTCAACATAATGAAGAATCTACAACAACTAACAGGCAAAACAGCCACTTAGCATCAAAATGGCAGTATCAAATTCACACATAACAATATTAACCCTAAATGTAAATGGACTAAATGCACCAATCAAAAGACACAGACTGGCAAATTGGATAAAAATCCAAAACCCATCAGTGTGCTGTATCCAGGAAAGCCATCTGACATGCAAGGATACACAAAGGCTCAAAATAAAGGGATGGGGGAAGATTTACCAAGCTAATGGAAAGCAAAAAAAAGCAGGAGTTGCAATTCTCATCTCTGATAAAATAGACTTTAAAGCAACAAAGATCAAAAGAGACAAAGAAGGCCATTACATAATGGTAAAAGGATCGATACAACAAGAAGAGCTAACGATCCTAAACATATATGGACCCAACACAGGAGCACCCAGATATATAAGGCAAGTTCTTAATGACTTACAAAAGGACTTAGACTCCCAAACAATAATAGTGGGAGACTTTAACACTCCACTGTCAATACTAGACAGATCAACCAGACAGAAAATCAACAAGGATATCCAGGGCTTGAACTCAGACCTGGAGCAAGCAAACCTGGTGGACATTTACAGAACTCTCCACCCCAAATCCACAGAATACACATTCTTCTCAGCACCACATCACACCTACTCTAAAATTGACCACATAATTGGAAGTAAAGCACTGCTCAAAAAATGCAAAACAACTGAAATCAAAACAAACAGCCTCTCAGACCATAGTGCAATCAAGTTAGAACTCAGAATTCAGAAACCGACCCAGAACCGCACAGCTTCATGGAAACTGAACAACTGGCTCTTGAATGTTGACTGGGTAAACAACGAAATGAAGTCAGAAATAAAGAAGTTCTTCGAAACCAATGAGAACGAAGACACAACGTGCCAGAACCTCTGGGACACATTTAAAACAGTCTCTAGAGGAAAGTATATAGCAATAAGTGCCCATGTGAGGAGAATGGAGAGATCCAAAATTGACACCCTATCGTCAAAATTGAAAGAGCTAGAGGAGCAAGATCAAAAAAACTCAAACCCAGCAGAAGACAAGAAATAACTAAGATCAGAGCTGAGCTGAAGGAGATTGAGACACGAAAAACCCCTCAAAAAATCAATAAATCCAAGAGCTGGTTTTTTGAAAAGATCAACAAAATAGACAGACCACTAGCCAGATTGATTAAAAATAAAAGAGAGAACAACCAAATAGATGCAATAAAAAATGATAAAGGGGAAATCACCAGATTCCACAGAAATTCAAACCATTATAAGAGAATATTACAAACAACTCTATGCGCATAAACTAGTAAACCTGGAAGAAATTGATAAATTCCTGGACTCCTGTGTCCTCCCAAGCCTAAACGAGGAGGAAGCTGAAACTATGAATAGACCAATAACAAGGTCTGAAGTCGAGGCAGCAATTAAGAGCCTACCTCACAAAAAAAGCACAGGTCCAGACGGGTTCACAGCCGAATTCTACCAGACACACAAGGAGGAGCTGGTACCATTCCTTCTGAAACTATTCCAAATAATCCAAAAAGAGGGAATCCTTCCCAAATCATTTTATGAGACCAACATCATCCTGATACCAAAACCCGGCAGAGACCCAACGAGAAAAGAAAACTTCAGGCCAATATCCATGATGAACATAGATGCAAAAATTTTCAATAAAATATTGGCAAGCCGATTGCAACAGCAAATCAAAAAACTTATTCATCATGATCAAGTAAGATTCATCCCAGGGATGCAAGGCTGGTTCAACATACACAAGTCTATCAACGTAATTCACCACATAAACAGAACCAAAAACAAAAACCACATGATTATCTCAATTGACGCAGAGAAGGCATTTGACAAAATTCAACAGCCCTTTATGCTAAAAACCCTCAATAAACTCGGTATCGATGGAACGTATCTCAAAGTAATAAAAGCTATTTATGACAAACCAACAGCCAATATCATACTTAATGGGCAAAAACTGGAAGCACTCCCTTTGAAATCTGGCACTAGAAAAGGATGCCCTCTCTCACCACTCCTATTCAATATAGTACTGGAAATTCTAGCCAGAGCAATCAGGCAAGAAAAAGAAATAAAGGGTATTCAAATAGAAAAGGTGGAAGCCAAATGGTCTCTATTTGCAGACGACATGATAGTATACCTAGAAGACCCCATCGCCTCAGCCCAAAAACTCCTGAAACTGATAAGCAACTTCAGCAAAGTCTCAGGATATAAAATCAATGTGCAAAAATCACAAGCATTCGACTACACCAATAACAGACTTAAAGAAAGCCAAATGAAGAGCAAACTGCCATTCGCAATTGCTACAAAAAGAATAAAATACTTTGGGATGCAACTCACAAGGAACGTAAGGGACCTCTTCAAGGAGAACTACAAACCACTGCTCAACGAAATCAGAGAGGACACAAACAGATGGAGAAACATTCCATGTTCATGGTTAGGAAGAATTAATATCGTGAAAATGGCTATACTGCCCAAAGTAATTTACAGAATCAACCCTATCCCCATCAAGCTACCATTGACTTTCTTCACAGAACTGGAAAAAACCACCATGAACTTCATATGGAACCAAAAGAGAGCCCGCATAGCCAAGTCAATTGTAAGCAAAAAGAGCACAGCGGGGGGCATCACACTACCGGATTTCAAACTATACTACAAGGCTACAGTAATCAAAACAGCATGGAACTTGTACCAAAACAGAGATATAGACCAATGGAACAAAACAGAGGCACCAGAGGCAACACAACATATCTACAACTATACAATCTTTGATAAACCTGACAAAAACAAGCAATGGGGCAAGGATTCCATGTTTAACAAATGGTGTTGGGAAAACTGGCTAGCCATGTGCAGAAAGCAGAAACTGGACCCCTTCCTGACACCTTACACTAAAATTAACTCCAGATGGATTAAAGACTTAAACATAAGACCTGGCACCATAAAAACCCTAGAAGGAAATCTAGGCAAAACTATCCAGGACATAGGAGTAGGCAAGGACTTCATGAACAAAACACCAAGAGCATTGGCAACAAAAGCCAAAATAGACAAATGGGACCTAATGAAACTCCACAGCTTCTGCACGGAAAAAGAAACAGTCACTAGAGTGGATCGGCAACCAACAGAATGGGAAAAAATTTTCTCAGTCTACCCATCTGACAAAGGACTGATATCCAGAATTTACAAACAACTCAAGCAGATTTACAGGAAAAAAACAAACAAGCCCATTCAAAAGTGGGCAAAGGATATGAACAGATACTTTGCAAAAGAAGACATATATGAGGCCAACAATCATATGAAAAAATGCTCATCATCACTGGTCATCAGAGAGATGCAAATCAAAACCACATTGAGATACCATCTCACGCCAGTTAGAATGGCGATCATTAAAAAATCTGGAGACAACAGATGCTGGAGAGGATGTGGAGAAAAAGGAACACTTTTACACTGTTTGTGGGAGTGTAAATTAGTTCAACCATTGTGGAAGACAGTGTGGCGATTCTTCAAGGCCTTAGAAATAGAAATTCCATTTGACCCAGCAATCCCATTACTGGGTATATATCCAAAAGACTATAAATCGTTCTACTATAAGGACACATGTACACGAATGTTCATTGCAGCACTGTTTACAATAGCAAAGACCTGGAATCAACCCAAATGCCCATTGATAATAGACTGGATTGGAAAAATGTGGCACATATACATCATGGAATATTATGCAGCAATCAGAAATGATGAGTTCGTGTCGTTTGTAGGGACATGGATGAATCTGGAGAACATCATCCTCAGCAAACTGACACAAGAACAGAAAATGAAACACTGCATATTCTCACTCATAGGTGGGTGATGAAAAATGAGAACACATGGACACAGAAAGGGGAGTACTAAACACTGGGTCTATTGGGGGGAAAAGGGGAGGGCCAGTGGGAGGGGGAGGTGGGGAGGGATAGCCTCGGGAGAAATGCCAAATGTGGGTGAAGGGGAGAAGAAAAGCAAAGCACACTGCCATGTGTGTACCTACGCAACTGTCTTGCATGCTCTGCTCATGTACCCCAAAACCTATAATCCAATAAAAAAAAAGAATAGAACTTTCAACCCAGAATTTTATATCTAGCCAGACGGAGTTTCTTAAGTGAAGGAAAAATAAAACCCTTTGCGAACAAGCAAGTACTCAGAGAGTTTGTCACCACCAGGCCTGCTTTACAAAAGCTCCTGAAACAGACACTACACATAGAAAGAAACAACCAGTACCAGTTATACCAATATCACACTAAATGCTAAAGAGCATCAACATAATGAAGAATCTTCATCAATTAACGAGCAAAACAGCCAGCTACATCAAAATGGCAGTATCAAATTCACACATAACAATATTAACCCTAAATGAAAATAGACTTAATGGACCAATCAAGAGACACAGACTGGCAAACTGGATAAAAAAACCAAAACCCATCAGTGTGCTGTAACCAGAAAACACATCTCAGATGCAAGGATACAAAAAGGCTCAAAATAAAGGGATGGAGGAAGACTTACCAAGCAAATGGAGAGCAAGAAAGAGGAGGAGTTGCAATTCTCATCTCTGATTAAACAGACTTTAAAGCAATAAAGTTCAAAAGAGACAAAGAAAGTCATTACATAATAATAAAAGGATCGATACAACAAGAAGAGCTAACAATCCTAAACATATATGGACCCAATACAGGAGCACCCAGATACATAAGGCAAGTTCTTAATAACTTACAAAGAGACTGATAATAGTGGGAGACTTTAACACTCCACTGTCAATATTAGAAAGATCAACCAGATAGAAAATCAACAAAAATATCCAGGGCTTGAACTCAGACCTGGAATAAGCAAACCTGATAGATATATACAGAACTCTTCACCTCAAATCCACAGAATATACATTCTTTTCAGCACCACATTACACCTACTCTAAAATTAACAACATAATTGAAAGTAAAGCACTCCTCAGAATATGCAAAACAACTGAAATTATAACCAACAGTCACTCAGACCATAGTGCAATCAAGTTAGAACTCAGAATTCAAAAACAAACCCAGAACCGCACAGCTTTATGAAAACTGAAGAACTGGCTCTTGAATGTTGACTGGATAAATAATGAAATGAAGACAGAAATAAATAAGTTCTTCAAAACCAATGAGAACAAAGACACAACATGCCAGAATCTCTGAGACATATTTAAAACAGTCTCTAGAGGAAAATATATAGCAATAAGTGCCCATATGAGGAGAATGGAGAGATCCAAAATTGACACCCTATCGTCAAAATTGAAGGAGCTAGAGGAGCAAGATCAGAAAAACTCAAAACCCAGCAGAAGACAAGAAATAACTAAGATCAGAGCAGAAATGAAGGACATAGTGACAGGAAAACCCTTCAAAAAATCAACAAATACAAGAGTTGTTTATTAAACAGATCAACAAAATAGACAGACCACTAGCCAGATTGATAAACAGGAAGAGAGAGAACCACCAAATAGATGCAATAAAAAATGATATAGGGGAAATCACCACAGATTTCTGAGAAATTCAAACTATCGTCAGAGAATATTACAAACAACTCTATGCACATAAACTAGTAAACCTGGAAATAATCGATAAATTCCTGGACTCCTGTGTCCTCCCAAGCCTAAATCAGGAGGAAGCTGAAACTATGAATAGACCAATAACAAGGTCAGAAGTCGAGGCAGCAATTAAGAGCCTACCACACACACAAAAAAGCCCAGGTCCAGATAGGTTCACAGCCGAATTCTACCAGACACATAAAGAGGAGCTGGTTCCATTCCTTCTGAAACTATTCCAGATAATCCAAAGAGAGAGAATCTTTCCCAAATCATTTTATGAGACCAACATCATCCTGATAGAAAAACCCGGCAGAGAACAAACAAGAAGAGAAAACTTCATGCCAATATCCATGATGAACATAGGTGCAAAATTCTTCAATAAAATATTGGCAAGCCGATTGCAACAGCAAATTAAAAACTTATCCACGATGTTCAAGTAGGATTCATCTTGGGGATGCAAGGCTGGTTCAACATACGCAAGTCTATAAACGTAATTCACCACATAAACAGAACCAAAAACAAAAACCACAAGATTGTCTCAATTGATGAAGAGAAAGCATTCGACAAAATTCAACAGCCCTTTACACTAAAAACCTTCAATAAACTCGGTATCGATGGAACGTATCTCAAAGTAATAAAAGCTATTTACGACCAACCAAAAGCCAATATCACACTGAACAAGCAAAAACTGGAAGCATTCCCTTTGAAATTCGGCACAAGACAAAAATTCCCTCTTTCAGCACTCCTATTCAATATAGTACTGGATGTTCTAGCCAGAGCAATCAGGCAAAAAAAGAAATAAAGGGTATTCAAATAGGAAAGGTGGAACCCAAATTGTCTCTATCTGCAGACGACATGATAGTATACCTAGAAGACCCCATCGCCTCAGCCCAAAAACTCCTGAAACTGATAAGCAACTTCAGCCAAGTCTCAGAATATAGAATCAATGTGCAAAAATTAGAAACATTCCTCTACAGCAATAACAGACATAAAAAAATCCAAATGAAGAACGAACTGCCATTCACAATTGCTACAAAAAGAATAAAATACCTAGGAAGACAACTCACAAAGAATGTAAGGGACCTCGAAAAGGAAAACTACAAACCACTGCTCAAAGAAATAAGAGAGGAAACAAACAGATGGAGAAACATTCCATGCTCATGCTTAGAAAGAATTAGTATCCTGAAAATGGCTATACTGCCGAAAGTAATTCACAGAATCAACGCTATCCCCATCAAGCTACCATTGACTTTCTTCACAGAACTGGAAAAAACCATTATGAACTTCATATGGAACCAAAAGAAAGCCCGCATAACCAAGTCAATTCTAAGCAAAAAGAACACAGCGGGGGCATCACACTACCGGATTTCAAACTATACTACAAGGCTACAGTAATCAAAACAGCATGGTACTGGTACCAAAACAGAGATATAGACCAATGCAATAAAACAGAGGCATCGGAGGCAACACAACATATCTACAACCATACAATCTTTGATAAACCCGACAAAAACAAGCAAGGGGGAAAGGATTCCCTGTTTAACAAATGGTGTTGGCAAAACTGGCTAGCCATGTGCAGAAAGCAGAAACTGGACCCGTTCCTGACACCTTACACTAAAATTAACTCCAGATAGATGAAATACTTAAACATAAGACCTGGCACCATAAAAACCCTAGAAGAAAATATAGGCAAAACCATCCAGGACATAGGAGTAGGCAAGGACTTTATGAACAAAACACCAAAAGCACTGGCAACAAAAGCCAAAATAGACAAATGGGACCTAATGAAACTCCACAGCTTCTGCATGGCAAAAGAAACAGTCATTAGAGTGAATCGGCAATCAACACAATGGGAAAAATTTTTTGCAGTGTATCCATCTGAGAAAGGGCTGATATCAAAAATTTACAAAGAATTCAAACATTTACTGGGAAAAAACAAGCCCATTCAAAAATGGGCAAAGAATATGAACAGACACTTTACAAAAGAAGACATATATGAGGCCAACAAACATATGTGTCCTCCCTTATTTCATTGAGAAGTGGTTTGTAGATTTTCTTGAAGAGGTCCTTTACCTTCCTTGTAAGTTGTATTCCTAGGTATTTTATTCTTTTTGGAGCAATTGTGAATGGCAATTCCTTCTTGATTTGGCTCTCTTTAAGTCTGTTATTGGTGTATAAGAATGTTTGTGATTTTTGCACATTGATTTTATATTCTGAATCTGGAGAACATCATTCTCAGCAAACTGACACAAGAACAGAAAATGAAATACCGCATATTCTCACTCATTGGCGGGTGATGAAAAATGAGAACACATGGACACATCATCACTGGTCATTAGAGAGATGCAAATCAAAACCACATTGAATACCCTTTATTTCTTTTTCTTGCCTGTTTGCTCTGGCTAGAACTTTCAGTACTGTATTGAATAAGAGTGATGAAAGAGGGCATCCCTCTCTAGTGCTGGATTTCAAAGAAAATGTTTCCATTATTTTCCCATTTTTTGGTTACCCAATCTTTCTCTCTGGCTGTTCTCAGTATTTTCTTCTTCATTTCAACCCTTGTGAATCTTACAATTATGTGCCTTGGGATTGTTCTTTTTGCGGAATATCTTTGTGGTGTTCTCTGTATTTCCTGGGCTTGAATATTGGCCTCCCTTGCTAGGTTGGGAACATTTTCCTAAATAATATCCTGAAGAGTATTTTCCAGCTTGAATTCATACTCTTCGTCACATTCTGGTACACCTATCAAACGTTGATTAGGTCTCTTCACATAGTCCCACATTTCTTGGAGACTTTGTTCATTCCTATTTGCGCTTTTTTCTCTAATCTTGGTCTCGTTTTATTTCATTGCGTTGATCTTCGACTTCTGATATTTTTTCTTCTGCTGGTCAATTCAGCTGTTGAACTTGTGCATGCTTCACGAAGTTCTTGTGTTGTGTTTTTCAGCTCCTTCAATTTATTCATATTCCTCTCTAAGTTGTCCATTCTTCTTATCATTTCCTCAAATCTTTTTTCAAGGTTCTTAGTCTTTGCATTGATTTAGAACATGTTCTTTTAACTCACGGAAGTTTCTCATTATTCAGCTTCTGATGTCTGATTTCATCATTTTGTCAAACTTATTCTCCGTCCATCTTTGTTCCCTTGCTGGTGAGACGTTTTGGTCATTTGTATGAGGCGAAGTGTTTTGGTTTCGGGTGTTTTTCTCCTTTTTGTACTGGTTTCTTTTCCTCTTTGTGAGTTTATTTACCTGTCGTCTTAGTAGTTGCTGACTTTTTGATTGGGTCTCTGAGTGGGCACCCAGATTGTTGAGAATGAAGTATTTCTGTTACTTAGTTTTCCTTCCAACTGTCTAGCCCCTCTGCTCTAGGACTGCTGAGGTCCACTCCAGTCCCTGCTTCTCTGAGGCACACCTGTAGCAGCTGTGAAACAGTGAGGGGTGCTACCAGTTTCTTCTTCTGCTATCTTTGTCCCTGAATGATGCTTGCCAAATGTCAGTCTGATCAGTTCTTTTTGAGGTGACTCTGGATATACAGGGGTAAGGGAGCTGCTTGAGGAGGTGGTCTGTACTTTGTAGGAACTCAAGTGCTGAGCTGTGAGCTCCGTTGTTCATTCAGGGCTGTTAGGCCAGTACATTTAAGTCTGCTGCAGCTGAACTCATTAAACCCCTTTTATTCCTCAGATGCTCTGTCTCAGGGAGTTAGGGCTTTCTTTATGAGTATCTGTTGCATCTTCCAGCCCAGCTAGGAGGTAATCTAGTCACTATTTGCCTGCTGAGGCTCCACCCTGCCTCCATGGGGTCTGCCCTGTTGCCATGGGCTCTGCCCTGCTGTCATGGGCTCCACCCTGTTGGCGGAGTCTCTCTGTTATGGTGGGTTGCCTTGGCAATGGCAGGCTGCATCAGCAATGGGAGTGTACCTCAGTAGGGGAGGTATGCCTCGGTAATGGTGAACGCCCCTCCTCCACTGTCCTGTGTTCAGCTGTGCCTGCAGTGAAATTCTCAACCCCAAGCGTTTCAAATCGCTGTTTTGTTTGCTTCTGTGGGGGTAGAAGCCGCCGAGCCTGATCACCTGACTCCCTGCCTCAGAGCCCTCTTTTTTTTTTTAAGTTGAATGGTTGACTCTCTCCCAGGTGTTTCAGTCAGCTGCTGATAGGGCACCGGGATCTGTGTGATTTCCCATGCAGTAACCCACTGCGCCAGCTCAAACGTCACTTCCTGGGAATCTCCTGGTCTGGCTCACTGTCCAAGTCCCGTTTAATCAGATGGATATGCTAAT
Organism: Callithrix jacchus; assembly: GCF_049354715.1. NCBI lineage: Eukaryota > Metazoa > Chordata > Mammalia > Primates > Cebidae > Callithrix > Callithrix jacchus. The sequence goes on along the minus strand of NC_133503.1, from coordinate 59,445,868 downwards.
CTGCCCTCCCAAATCTCAGATTGCCGGTTTAACAGGGCATCCAGACCAGTGCGTTCTGTGCGGAGTGCCGCTGTGCTGCAGCACCAGCTGAAACTGCTGCGTGAGCTGAAACAGCTGCGCTGGCATCCCGTGTCTCTCCTACACCTGGGAATTTCCCCATTCTGTGGGCAACAAGGATCCGTCTGGAAATGTGGATTGAACTCACCCTCTGCGTCTTCACTGAGAACTGCAATCCTGATTTGCTCCTACCACGCCATCTTGCAACACTGTTTTTTTTTTTTTTTTTGAGATGTTATTTTTTTCAGTAAATAGCTGCTATTATTTCAGACCACTTGTTATTTTGGCCTTTAGGAATTTTTCACTAGAAGCCATGTAAAGAAAAATGATGGGCATTTGTAATGGATTTAGCATTCATCATTTGACTGCATGACTTATCCCAGAGCTGTAATTTTACTAACAAATATTTTGGAAGCTGGTTAGCTAGCAACAGAACTAATCATCCAGGCACCTTCACCATTCAGTGCTCTTTTGCTCTTCTCTGTTCCTCCTCAAACTTGGTTACTCTCAAAAAGTCATATAAACTTGCATTTCTTTTCTTCTTTCTTGCTCTGTCACTCAGGCTGCAGTGCTGAGGTGTGATCATGGCTTGTTATAGTTTCAAACTCCTGGGCTCAAGCAATACTTCCTCCTCAGACTCCTGAGTAGCTGGGACTACAGATGTATACCACCATGCAAACCTAATTATTTTTATTTTTTATTGTAGAGATAGGATTATGCTATGTTGCCCAGGATGATCTTGAACTCCTGGCCTCAGGTAGTCCTCCTGCCTAGCCTCCCAAAGTTCTGGAATTGTAGGCAGGCATGAGCCACCTGTGCCCAGCCCCCTATTTATTTTAAATAATAACTTTATTGAAATATAGTTTATATACCATATAATTCATTCATCAATGTATGGAATTCAGTGGTTTTTAGAATATTCATGGAACTGTGAATCTATCACCACAATCAATTTTAGAAGTTTTCATTACCCTATAGAGAAATCTGCATTTCTTTACCACTAGCTCCTACTCCCCCTATAACTTCATGCTCCCATAGGCAACTGCTGGTCTGCTTTCTGTCACTGTAGAGTTGCATAATATGGACCTTATATATAAATAGGATTGTGCAATATGTGGAGATCTTTGGTGGCTGGCTTTTTTTTCTTCACTCCTAGCACAATATTTACAGAGTTCCTTCATATCATAGCATGTGTCAGTATTTCGTTCCTTCTATGGCTGAATAATATACTACATGGAAGAGTCACACTACATTTTATTTGTCTGTTCATCAGTTGATGGACATTTGGGTTGTTTTTATGTATTGGCCATTATGAATAATGCTGGTATGAAGATTCATATACAAGTTTTGTGTAGACATATATTTTTATTTCTCTGGGATACTAGGAGATAAATTGTTGCATTCTATGATAATCTACATTTAGCCTTTTGAGAAACTGTTTTCCAAAGTGGTGATACCAGTCAGGTAAGGTGACTCACATCTGCAATCCCAGCTACATGAGAGGCTGAGGTGTGAGGATCACATGTGCCTGTGAGTTAAAAGATACCAGCCTGGGCAAGATAGCAAGATCCTGTCTTGATTTTTAAAAAATAAAATGAAAATGACAAGAAAAGAAACAGCCCAACAAAGTGGTTAAAACTTTTTATGTTACCACCAGTAATGTATGTGGGTTCCAATTTCTCCACATTTTCACCAACATTTCTTTTTTTGAGACAGAATCTCACTGTTTCACCCAGGCAGAAATGCAGTGGTGTGATCATGGCTCACTGGAGCCTCGAACACCCAGACACTCATAATCCTTTTACCTTAGCCTCTTATGAATTTGGGACTACTTTCACATGCCACCACACTCAGCTAATTTTTGTATTTTTAGTAGAGATAGTGTTTCACTATGTTGTCCAGTCTGGTTTTAAACTTTTGGACCCAGTGATCCACCTGCCTTGGCCTTCCAAACTGCTGGGATTACAATGTGAACCACCATGCCTGGTTCTCTTTCTGTTTTCTCCCTTCCCTTCCTTCCTTGGTGGATGGAGGAAAATACTATCCATGTCTTGTTTTTAGGCCTCAGACATTTAAAGCATATGAGGGAATATATAATTCTGTGTATAGATGTTTAGAGGGAGATAGCCTTGAATGCAATGTGATATTAAAGGATCCCAATAAAGATATTTATAATATTCTTCAAAAGAGCTGTGTGTTGCAAAGTTACCACTTTACTTGTGAGGACACATGCTCCATGAAGCACCTGATGAGACAATTTGCAGTTGTTATTTTGTTTTTGTTACTCTGTATATTTAGTTGTGCCCAACTATTCAGATAATTTTTTCTTAATTTATTTTTCCTGAGACAGAGTCTTGCTCTGTCACCCCAGCTGGAGTACAGTGGCATGATCTTGGCTCATTGCAACCTCTGCTTCCTGGGTTCATGCAATTCTCCTGCCTCAGCCTCCTGAGTAGCTGCAATTACAGGCACCTGCCACCACACCACGCTAAATTTTATATTTTTAGTAGAGATGGGGTTTCACAATGTTGGCCAGGCTGGACTCAAACTTTTGACCCATGATCTGCCTGCCTCGGCCTTTCAAAGCATTGGGATTACACATCTGAGCCACTTTCCCCAGCCTGTCTTTTCTTTTCAAAGCTACCTTTGGTGATTAAATATTAAGTATGTACTAGTGGATGTTACTTTGCTGAATATTTCCTAGTGAATATTAAATGTTTATTCTCATCTTTTGGACATGAATTTATAAATTCTGCACATGAAGATTTATGACTTGATAAACCAGCTTCAGGAGGTAGGTATTTAGTCTTAAGTCAGGTGAGAAGATCATGTGCAATAATTATTTAATGCTTAACATTTATTTTTTAATGCTATCTTTCATATAAAATATTATGCCTTTAACTATTAATTATGTGCCAAGACAGGAGAATTCATGTTGTTCAAGTTCTAATACTCTCTAGAAAAATTAACTCACTTTGTTTGTAGTAACCCATTATAAATATGTGTAAATATTGCATTTATGTGTAGACAGAACTAAAATAACACTATCCTACTTATGAGATGCAAGATTTATCTGGCATAATGCATTGAACAATTTATTATTGAAGTCCACACCAGTCAACTGAACAAGCATTACTCAACTCTCCATGATACCCAGGACATAAGAAGGTTTTCTTTTAGAGTATTGCGCCATGCATATCATCTCTTAATTGTTGGATGTGTTTTAAAATAAATAGAAATAGGTTTGCTTTAGAAATAGAAATTGGTTTGCTTACTAGTTTTGCCTCTGGAGTGGAGAGGGAAAAAACAGAGTGAAATCACACTGTTTAGATTTATTAAAATGGAAGGATGGCCAGCAAGATCATATTTCTCATCTCTCCATAGAAAATGTTTTCTATTTTTTTTTGAGATGGAATTTTGCTCTGTAACCCACCCTGGAATGCAGTGGTGTGATCTCAGCTCACTGCAACCTCCACCTTCTGGGTTCAAGCAGTTCTCCTTCCTTAGCCTCCCAAGTAGCTGGGATTACAGGCACAAACCACCATGCCCATCTAATTTTTGTACAGTAGAGGTGAGGATTCACCATGTTGGCCAGGCTGGTCTTGAGCTCTTGACCTCAGGTTATCCACCTGCCTCAGCCTCCCAAAATGCTAGCATTATAGGCATAAACCACTGTGCCCAGCCTGCTAGCTGTTCTTGAGTACACTGAGTTCTGCTTTTTCCCAGCTTTAATGAATGTCTGGTTCTTCCTTTTTTTGTGCAATGTCAGCATTGTTTCAGTAATAAATATACTCTGGAATCTTAGAAATAATATTAGTCACAGGAAAATAAATAATACTGCCTATTTTATACTAATAATATTTAATAACCCAAGTTATTAAACCCATTAACATTGAGAACACTTGTATTCCTGTGATTTTGACAATAAAGAAAGAATTGTGTGCCATAATCACTAAATTAAGAAAGATGGTGGATCAGCTTTTCTGCAAAAAAAAATTGGTAAGTCTGTATTTTCTAACTTCAACTTTGCAAGAACGGCTCATTCATGGAGAATCCAATCCAGCTACACTGAAGGAATTTAGAAACCGACACAAGAATAGAGTGCAAAGTGGGAATCAGGGGGCTAACAGGATTCTGAGCTGAGAGCCCAGAGTAGACTCTGAACCACTTATTTATTCTTCGTGAACAAGTGATTTTTTTAATGAGCAGGTGTTCTATGTTTTTTCATAGAATAAAGATAAACTAGGCAGGCAGATAGTGCCTGTTTCTACTAATTAAAGATAAACTAGAAAGATTCTTTACGAGGGAGCAGTGGGAGCAGGGTCATGTATCCTGTGTTTTAAGAACTGGTGCATGACATCTATATATTGTTTACTATTTTAGAACACCCTGAGTAATTTTCTGCCTGGGGAAAACTCAGTGTTCCTTGCCATTATTCTCAATAAACTATAATCCATCACACACATCAAGACCTGTTTTCATCATCAACTAAAGTGCATTACTGAGTAATGTTTTTTATAATGTTTTATTTTTGGAAAGTAAAGACAAGTAAAACTCAGCTTCAGTTTTCTCTTACTGTTTGTCTTTTGAGATGGAGTCTCACTCTTGTTGCCCAGAACTGGAGTACAGTGGTGCAGGTTTGGCTCACTGCAGTCTCAGCCTCACAGGTTTAAGCAATTCTTCTGCCTCAGCATCCCAAGAATCTGGAATTACAGGCACCTGCCACCATGTCCAGCTAATTTCTGTGTATGTAGTACAGAAGTCTCACCGTGTTGGCCAGGCTGCACTAGGACTCCTGTCCTCAAATGATACACCTGCACTGGCCTCCCAAAATGCTGGGCTAACAGGTGTTAACCACCCATGTTTGGCCAGTTGTTGACTTTTATTTATTTATTTATTATTTATTTATTTTTTAGATAAAGTTTCTCTCTTGTCGTCCAGGCTGGAGTACAATGGCATGATCTCAGTTCACGACAACCTACACCTCCTGGGTTTCAATAATTCTCCTGCCTCAGCCTCCCGAGTAGCTGGGATTACAGGTATGCACCATCATGCCCAGCTAACTTTGTATTTTTAGTAAAGACAAGACTTTTTAATGTTGATCAGGCTGGACTTGAGCTCCTAACCTCAGGCGATCTGCCTTCCTCAACCTCCGAAATTGCTGAGATTACAGGTGTAAGCCACCACAGCCGGCCCAGCTCTTGATTTCTTTTTACAGCTGTTGTATTATTTTAATCTTGAGTAAATAAATGCCAGCTCAAATGTTGTAGTTCAGAGTAATCTTTTGTTTCTGTTACTTTTAAAAGTTATGTTTATAAATACGGTAAGTAATTGTTTTTACAAGTCCAGTAAGATTACACTGATGTTTATGTTTTTAAAATATTACTTTTTCCATTTAGTACTGTATGTATTAAATAATATTAGCTCGTGTGCTTTTCTGGCTTTTTAATGTGGTTCAAATTGCTGTAGAAATCCTGGCAATATCTACATTGGCTTAAAGTAATGTTTTTTTTTTTTTTTGAGCTGGAGTTTCACTCTTGTCACCCATTCTAGAATGCAATGGCATGATCTTAGCTCACTGCAACTTTTGTCTCCTGGGTTCAAGAGATTCTTCCACCTCAGTTTCTCAAATAGGTGGGATTACAGGTGCCCACCAACATGCCTACCTAATTTTTGTTTTTTTAGTAGAGATAAGGTTTCCCCATGTTGGCTAGGCTGATCTTGAACTTGTAATCTCAAGTGATCCATTTGACTCGGCCTATCAAAGTGCTGAAATAAAGGTGTGAACCGCCACAGATGGCTTATGTTTTTATTATATTGTTAATTTAGTACTATTCTAAGTAAAAATAATTTGCTATTAAAGTTTTATAAATTATCTATGAAAGTTTTGTAAATTTCAGTGCTTTTAATCAGGTGAAATAGATTATGTTGTGGGGCATTTTTGTGATGGTGATTTATTTATTTTTTTAATTGCATTTTAGGTTTTGAGGTACATGTGCAGAGCATGCAATACAGTTGCATAGGTACACACATGGCAGTGTGTTTTGTTTGCTTTCTCCCCTTCACCCATATTTGGCATTTCTCCCCAGGCTATCCCTCCACACACCCTGTCCCACTAGCTGTCCCCTTTGCCCCCCAATAGACCCCAGTGTTTAGTACTCCCCTCTCTCTGTCCATGTGTTCTCGTTTGTCATCACCCGCCTATGAGTGAGAATATGCAGTGTTTCATTTTCTGTTCTTGTGTCAGTTTGCTGAGAATGATGTTTTCCAGATTCATCCATGTCCCTACAAACGACACAAACTCATCATTTCTGATTGCTGCATAATATTCCATGGTGTATATGTGCCACATTTTCCCAATCCAGTCTATCATCAATGGGCATTTGGGTTGATTCCAGGTCTTTGCTATTGTAAACAGTGCTGCAATGAACATTCGTGTGCATGTGTCCTTAGAGTAGAATGATTTATAGTCCTTTGGATATATACCCAGTAATGGGATTGCTGGGTCAAATGGAATTTCTATTTCTAAGGCCTTGAGGAATCGCCACACTGTCTTCCACAATGGTTGGACTATTTAGACTCCCACCAACAGTGTAAAAGTGTTCCTTTTTCTCCACATCCTCTCCAGCATCTGCTGTCTCCAGATATTTTAATGATCGCCATTCTAACTGGCGTGAGATGGTATCTCAATGTGGTTTTGATTTGCATCTCTCTGATGACCAGAGATGATGAGGATTTTTTGATATGATTGTTGGCCTCATATATGTCTTCTTTCGTAAAGTGTCGGTTCATATCCTTTGCCCACTTTTGAAAGGGCTTGTTTGATTTTTTCTGTAAAACTGAGTTCCTTGTAAATTCTGGATATCAGCCCTTTGTCAGATGGGTAAATTGCAAAATTTTTTTCCCATTCTGTTGGTTGCCGCTTCACTCTACTGACTGTTTCTTTTGCCGTGCAGAAGCTCTGGAGTTTCATTAGGTCCCATTTGTCTATTTTGGCTTTTGTTGCCAATGCTTTTGGTGTTTTCTTCATGAAGTTCTTGACTACTCCTATATCCTGGATAGATTTGCCTAGATTTCCTTCTAGGGTTTTTATCATGCCAGGTCTTATGTTTAAGTCTTTAATCCATCTGGAGTTAATTTTAGTGTAAGGTGTCAGGAAGGGGTCCAGTTTCTGCTTTCTGCACATGGCTAGCCAGTTTTCCCAACACCATTTGTTAAATAGGGAATTCTTTCCCCATTGCTTGTTTTTGTCAGGTTTATCAAAGATTGTATAGTTGTAGATATGTTGTGTTGCCTCCGGTGCCTCTGTTTTGTTGCATTGGTCTATATCTCTGTTTTGGTACCAGTACCATGCTGTTTTGATTACTGTAGCCTTGTAGTATAGTTTGAAATCCGGTAGTGTGATGCCCCCAGCTGTGTTCTTTTTGCTTAGAATTGATTTGGCTATGCGGTCTCGCTTTTGGTTCCATATGAAGTTCATGGTGGTTTTTTCCAGTTCTGTGAAGAAAGTCAATGGTAGCTTGATGGGGATAGCGTTGATTCTGTAAATTACTTTGGGCAGTATAGCCATTTTCACGATATTAATTCTTCCTAACCATGAACATGGAATGTTTCTCCATCTGTTTGTGTCCTCTCTGATTTCGTTGAGCAGTGGTTTGTAGTTCTCCTTGAAGAGGTCCCTTACGTTCCTTGTGAGTTGTATTCCAAGGTATTTTATTCTTTTTGTAGCAATTGTGAATGGCAGTTCATTCTTGAGTTGGCTTTCTTTAAGTCTGTTATTGGTGTAGACGAATGCCTGTGATTTTTGCACATTGATTTTATATCCTGATACTCTGCTGAAGTTGCTTATCAATTTCAGAAGTTTTTGGGCTGAGGAGATGGGGTCTCCTAAGTATACGATCATGTCATCTGAAAATAGACAATTTGGGTTCCACCTTTCCTATTTGAATACCATTTATTTCTTTCTCTTGCCTGATTGCTCTGGCTAGAACTTGCAGTACTATATGGAATAGGAGTAGTGAGAGAGGGCATCCTTTTCTAGTGCCGGATTTCACAGGGAATGTTTCCAGTTTTTGCACATTCAGTATGATATTGGCTGTTGGTTTGTCATAAATAGCTTTTATTACTTTGAAATACGTTCCATCGATCCCGAGTTTATTGAGGGTTTTTAGTATAAAGGGCTGTTGAATTTTGTCAAATGCCTTCTCTGCATCAATTGAGATAATCATATGGTTTTTGTTTTTGGTTCTGTTTATGTGGTGAATTACGTTTATAGACTTGCGTATGTTGAACCAGCCTTGCATCCCCGGGATGAATCCTACTTGATCATGATGAATAAGTTTTTTGATTTGCTGTTGCAATCGGCTTGCCAATATTTTATTGAAGATATTTGCATCTATGTTCATCATGGATATTGGCCTAAAGTTTTCTTTTCTTGTTGGGTCTCTGCCGGGTTTTGGTATCATAATGATGTTGGTCTCATAAAATGATTTGGGAAACCTTCCCTCTTTTTGGATTATTTGGAATAGTTTTAGAAGGAATGGTACCAGCTCCTCTTTGTGTGTCTTGTAGAATTCGGCTGTGAACCCATCTGGACTTGGGCTTTTTTGTGTGTGGTAGGCTCTTAATTGCTGCCTCGACCTCTGACCTTGTGATTGGTCTATTTATAGTTTCAGCTTCCTCCTGGTTTAGGCTTGGGAGGACACAGGAGTCCAGGAATTTATCCATTTCTTCCAGGTTTACTAGTTTTTGTGCATAGAGTTGTTTGTAATATTCTCTGAGGATGGTTTGAATTTCTGTTGAGTCAGTGGTGATTTTCCCTTTATCATTTTTTATTGCATCTATTTGGTTGTTCTCTCTTTTATTTTTAATCAATCTGGCTAGTGGTCTGTCTATTTTCTTGATCTTTTCAAAAAACCAGCTCTTGGATTTATTGATTTTTTGAAGGTTTTTTTGTGTCTTAATCTCCTTCAGTTCAGCTCTGATCTTAGTTATTTCTTGTCTTCTGCTGGGTTTTGAGTTTTTTTGATCTTGCTCCTCTAGCTCTTTCAATTTTGACGATAGGGTGTCAATTTTGGATCTCTCCATTCTCCTTATATGGGCATGTATTGCTATATACTTTCCTCTAGAGACTGCTTTAAATGTGTCCCAGAGATTCTGGCATGTTGTGTCTTCGTTTTCATTTGGTTTCGAAGAACTTCTTTACTTCTGCCTTCATTTTATCGTTTACCCAGTCAACATTCAAGAGCCAGTTGTTCAGTTTCCATGAAGCTGTGCGGTTCTGGGTTGGTTTCTGAATTCTGAGTCCTATCTTGATTGCACTATGGTCTGAGAAACTGTTTGTTATAATTTCAGTTGCTTTGCATTTGCTGAGCAGTGTTTTACTTCCAATTATGTGGTCAATTTTAGAGTAGCTGTGATGTGGCGCTGAGAAGAATGTATATTCTGTGGATTTGGGGTGGAGAGCTCTTTAAATATCTATCCGGTTAGCTTGCTCCAGGTCTGAGTTCAAGCCCTGGATATCCCTGTTTATTTTCTGTCTGGTCGGTCTGTCTAATATTAACAGTGGAGTGTTAAAGTCTCCCACTATTATTGTGTGGGAGTCTAAGTCTCTTTGTAAGTCATTAAGAACTTGCCTTTTGTATCTGGGTGCTCCTATATTGGGTCCATATATGTTTAGGATCATTAGCTCTTCTTGTTGCATCAATTCTTTTACCATTATGTAATGTCCTTCTTTGTCTCTTTTGATCTTTGTTGCTTTAAAGTCTATTTTATCAGAGATGAGTATTGCAACTCCTGCATTTTTTGCTCTCCATTTGCTTGGTAAATCTTCCTCCATCCCTTTATTTTGAGCCTTTGTGTATCCTTGCATGTGAGATGGGTTTCCTGGATACAGCACACTGATGGGTTTTGGATTTTTATCCAATTTGCCAGTCAGTCTGTGTCTTTTGATTGGTGCATTTAGTCCATTTACATTTAGGGTTAATATTGTTATGTGTGAATTTGATACTGCCATTTTGATGCTAAGTGGTTGTTTTTCCCGTTAGTTGTTGTAGATCCTTCATTATGTTGAAGTTCTTTAGCATTTAGTGTGATTTTGGAATGGCTGGTACTGGTTGTTCCTTTCTATGTGTAGTGCCTCTTTTAGAAGCTCTTGTAAAGCAGGCCTGGTGGTGACAAAATCTCTGAGTAGTTGCTTGTTCGCAAAGGATTTTATTTTTCCTTCACTAATGAAGCTCAGTTTGGCTGGATATGAAATTCTGGGTTGAAAGTTCTTTTCTTTAAGAATGTTGAATATTGTCCCCCACTCTCTTCTGGCTTGTAGTGTTTCTGCCGAGAGATCTGCTGTGAGTCTGATGGGCTTCCCTTTGTGGGTGACCCGACCTTTCTCTCTGGCTGCCCTTAGTATCTTCATTTCAACCTTGTTGAATCTGACGATTATGTGCCTTGGGGTTGCTCTTCTTGTGGAGTATCTTTGTTGTGTTCTCTGTATTTCCTGCATTTGAGTGTTGGCCTGTCTTGATAGTTGGGGGAAATTTTCCTGGATGATGTCCTGAAGAGTATTTTCTGGCTTGGATTCATTCTCTTCGTCCCCTTCTGGTACACCTATCAAACGCAGGTTAGGTCTCTTCACATAGTCCCACATTTCTTGGAGACTTTGTTCATTCCTTTTTGCGCTTTTTTCTCTGATCTTGGTTTCTCGTTTTATTTCGTTGAGTTGATCTTCGACTTCTGATATTCTTTCTTCTGCTTGGTCGATTCGGCTATTGAAACTTGTGCATGCTTCGCGAAGTTCTCTTATTGTGTTTTTCATCTCCTTTAATTCATTCATATTCCTCTCTAAGGTATCCATTCTTGTTATCATTTCCTCAAATCTTTTTTTATATCTTTTTTCAAGGTTCTTAGTTTCTTTGCATTGATTTAATACATGTTCTTTTAGCTCACAAAAGTTTCTCATTATCCACCTTCTGAAGTCTAATTCCATCATTTCATCACAGTCATTCTCCGTCCAGCTTTGTTCCCTTGCTGGTGAGGAGTTTTGGTCCTTTCTAGGAGGCGAGGTGTTCTGGTTTCGGGTGTTTTTCTCTTTTTTGCTCTGGTTTTTTTCCATCTTTTTGGATTTATCCACTTGTCGTCTGCGTAGTTGCTGACTTTTCGATTGGGCCTCTTAATGGACACCCGGATTGTTGATGATGAAGTATTTGTGTTACTTGGTTTTTCTTCTACCAGTCTAGTTTCTTCGCTGTACGAATGCTGAGGTCCACTCCAGGTCCTGCTTGTCTGGGGTGCACCTATAGCAGCTGCGGAACAGTGAGGGATGCTACCAGTTTCATTTTCTACTATCTTTGTTCCAGAATGATGTCTGCCAAATGTCAGTCTTTTGGATATCGATGGGTCAGGGAGCTGCCTGAGGAGACAGTCTGTACCTTATATGAGCTCAATTGCTGAGCTGTGAGCTCTGTTGCTCATTCAGGGCTATTAGGCTTCTATGTTTGATTCTGCTGCAACAGAGGTCATTAAAAACCCATTTTTTTCTCAAATGCTCTGTGTTGGGGGGTTGGGGCTTTGTTTTTGGATGTCTGTTGAGGTGTCCTGCCCAGCTAGGAGGCAGTCTAGTCACTTTTTGACTGCCGAGGCTCTGCCCTGCTGTTGTGAGCTTCGCCCTGTTGCTGCAGGCTCTTGCTCTTCTGCTGCGGTCTCCACCACAGGCTATGACCTGCAGTCGAGTCTCTCTGTTGTAGCAGGTTGCCTCAGCAACAGCAGGCTGCATCAGCAGTGGGCGTGTATCTCAGTAGGGGCGGGTTGCCTCGGCAACTGCAGGCTGCGTCAGCAGTGGGCGTGTATCTCAGTCGGGGTGGGTTGCCTCGGTAATGGTGGACGCTTCTCCCCCACAGAGTGTCTCAGGGACCATATCCACAGTGAGCGTTTGGAATTGCCATTTTGTCTGTCCCACTGCGCTACCCCTAACACTGTGTCCCTGCAATCTTCTGGGCTGGCCCACTGTCCAAGTCCCCTTTAGTCTCAAGTTCAGCCGTCTCAAGTCTCAGGTTGCCAGTTCAACAGGGCACCCGGACAAGTGCGCCCTGTGGGGAGCGCTGGGTAGGGCCGGCCGCCGCCACCCCAGCTGCCGGCTTCTCCAAGCAGAGCCTCTTCCTGGTGTCCGGCATCTCCTTTATACTTGGGAATTTCCCCGTTCTGTGGGCAACAAAGATCAGTCTGAAAATGCAGCTCTGACTCACCTCTTCGCGGATTAATGGAGAGCTTCAGTCCTGGGTTGTTCTCACAGTGCCATCTTGAGTCCCGCCCCCCGTTATGGTGATTTATTAGATTATTTTGTTTAAAGATACTAATGTTCAGCTATTGTGATGATATAAAAACAATCTTCACATTTTATAATTTTAAAGCACAATTAGTGGTAATTGCCTTAGGGAAAGATACTTTTGATCTATAAGTATGATATCCAAGTTTAGTGAACAGCAAAGGATATTAAACTTTACTCAGCACTAATATGTTATGCAATGCACTTGAAACCTTAGTACAAATATCGATGTTTAGCAAATAGACTTTAACGCATAATGATAGCAAAAAAAATGGAGCTATTCTGATGGGAGATTGTTGGTTATGTTTAATTTTACCTCTTCCCATGCTCTTGACATTTTTTGTTTCTTTGAAACAGATCTTGCTCAGTCAACAAAGGTGGAGTGACTGACATGATCTCAGTTCACTGTAATGTCTGTCTCTCAGGTTCAAGTGATCCTCCTGCCTCAGTGTCCCTAGTAGTTGAGACTACTGGTGAGTGCCACCATGCCTGGCTAATATTTGTATTTTTAGTAGAGATAAGGTTTGACCATGTTGGCCAGTCTGGTCTTGAACTACTGACCTCAGGTGATCGACCCACCTAGCCCTAACAAAAAGCTGGGGTTGTAGGTGTGAGCCACTGTGCTTGGCCAGCTCTTGAATCTTTTTTATTGAGATAAAGTTTCACTTTTGTTTCCCAGGCTGGAATGCAATGGCTTGATCTCAGCTCACTGCAACCTCCTCCTCCTGGATTCAAGAGATTCTCCTGCCCAAGTAGCTGAGATTACAGGTGTGCACCACCATGCCTAGCTAATTTTGTATTTTTAGTGAGACAGGATTTCACCACATTGGTCATGCTTGTCTCAAACTTCAAACCTCAGGTGATCCAACCACCTCAGCCTCCCAAAGTGCTGGAATTACAAGCCTGAGCGATGGTGCCTGGCCCATCTCTTGACTTTTTATAGCTGTTGTATTATTTCAATCTTGATTAAATAAATGCTAGCTGAAATGTTGCAGTTCAGAAGAATCTTCTGTTTCTATTATTTAGAAAAATTATTTTTATAAGTCCAATAAGGTTACACTAATGTTTATATTTTGAAAATATTACATTTTCCATTTAGTACTGTGTATATTAAATAATATTAGCTATTATGTTTTTCTTGCTTTATAATTTGGTTCAGATTATTGCAAAAAGTCTGGCTGTATCGACATTGGCTTACAGTAATGGGACCGACCTTCCTTCCTTCCTTCCCACCTTCGTTCCTTCCTTCCTTCCTTCCTCCCTCCCTCCCTCCCTCCCTTCCTTCTTTCCTTCCTTCCTTTTCTTTCTTTTTTGAGCTGGAGTTTCCCTCTTGTCCCCCATGCTGGAGTGCAATGGCATGATCTCAACTCACTGCAACCTCCACCTCCTGGGTTCAAGTGATTCTCCCAACTCAGCTTCCCAAGTAGCTGGGATTACAGGCACCTGCCACCACACATGGGTAATTTTTGTATTTTTAGTACAGAAGGGCTTTCCCATGTTGGCCAGGCTGGTCTAGAACTCCTGAGCTCATGTGATTCACTGGCCTTAGCCTGCCAAAGTGCTGGATTACAAGTGTGAGTCACTGAGCCCAGCTGTAATGAGATATTTTACTGTACTTTGATAATCACAATATTAGCATTTTGGAGGTTTTGTTTATTTTACTCATACTATTTTTTGGACTCAATTACAATAACAGAAGTAAAAATCAAATTATAAAAGAGCAATGTCAGGCATTGTGGCTCATGCCTGTAATTCCAGCACTTTGGGAGGCCAAGGTAGGTGAATCATAAGGACAGGAAATGGAGATAATCTTGACCAATATGGTGAAACCCTGTCTCTACTGAATGTACAAAAATTAGCTGGGCATGGTGGCAGGCACCTGTAGTCTGAACTACTCAGGAGGCTGAGGCATGAGAATTCCTTGAACATGGGAGTTGGAGGTTGCAGTGAGCTGAGATTGCACCATCACACTCCAGCCTGGCAACAGAGTGAGACTTTATCTCAAAAAAATAGTTAAAGAGCAATACAGATTCAGCAATTATTCTTTATTTATTTTTTTTGCATAATTCTTTTTTTTTTTTAATTTTTTATTGGATTATAGGTTTTGGGGTACATAAGCAGAGCATGCAAGACAGTTGCGTAGGTACACACATGGCAGTGTGCTTTGCTTTTCTTCTCCCCTTCACCCACATTTGGCATTTCTCCCCAGGCTATCCCTCCCCACCTCCCCCTCCCACTGGCCCTCCCCTTTTCCCCCCAATAAACCCCAGTGTTTAGTACTCCCCTTTCTGTGTCCATGTGTTCTCATTTTTCATCACCCACCTATGAGTGAGAATATGCGGTGTTTCATTTTCTCTTCTTGTGTCAGTTTGCTGAGGATGATGTTCTCCAGATTGATCCATGTCTCTACAAACGACACGAACTCATCATTTCTGATTGCTGCATAATATTCCATGGTGTATATGTGCCACATTTTTCCAATCCAGTCTATTATCAATGGGCATTTGGGTTGATTCCAGGTCTTTGCTATTGTAAACAGTGCTGCAATGAACATTCGTGTACATGTGTCCTTATAGTAGAACGATTTATAGTCTTTTGGATATATACCCAGTAATGGGATTGCTGGGTCAAATGGAATTTCTATTTCTAAGGCCTTGAGGAATCGCCACACCGTCTTCCACAATGGTTGAACTAATTTACACTCCCACCAACAGTGTAAAAGTGTTCCTTTTTCTCCACATCCTCTCCAGCATCTGTTGTCTCCAGATTTTTTAATGATCGCCATTCTAACTGGCATGAGATGGTATCACAATGTGGTTTTGATTTGCATCTCTCTGATGACCAGTGACGATGAGCATTTTTTCATATGATTGTTGGCCTCATATATGTCTTCTTTCGTAAAGTATCTGTTCATATCCTTTGCCCACTTTTGAATGGGCTTGTTTGTTTTTTTCCTGTAAATCTGCTTGAGTTGTTTGTAAATTCTGGATATCAGCCCTTTGTCAGATGGGTAGACTGCGAAAATTTTTTCCCATTCTGTTGGTTGCCGATCCACTCTAGTGACTGTTTCTTTTGCCGTGCAGAAGCTGTGGAGTTTGATTAGGTCCCATTTGTCTATTTTGGTTTTTGTTGCCAATGCTCTTGGTGTTTTGTTCATGAAGTCCTTGCCTACTCCTATGTCCTGGATAGTTTTGCCTAGATTTCCTTCTAGGGTTTTTATGGTGCCAGGTCTTATGTTTAAGTCTTTAATCCATCTGGAGTTAATTTTAGTGTAAGGTGTCAGGAAGGGGTCCAGTTTCTGCTTTCTGCACATGGCTAGCCAGTTTTCCCAACACCATTTGTTAAACATGGAATCCTTGCCCCATTGCTTGTTTTTGTCAGGTTTATCAAAGATTGTATAGTGGTATGTATGTTGTGTTGCCTCCGGTGCCTCTGTTTTGTTCCATTGGTCTATATCTCTGTTTTGGTACCAGTACCATGCTGTTTTGATTACTGTAGCCTTGTAGTATAGTTTGAAATCCGGTAGTGTGATGCCCCCCGCTGTGTTCTTTTTGCTTAGAATTGACTTGGCTATGCGGGCTCTCTTTTGGTTCCATATGAAGTTCATGGTGGTTTTTTCCAGTTCTGTGAAGAAAGTCAATGGTAGCTTGATGGGGATAGCGTTGATTCTGTAAATTACTTTGGGCAGTATAGCCATTTTCACGATATTAATTCTTCCTAACCATGAACATGGAATGTTTCTCCATCTGTTTGTGTCCTCTCTGATTTCGTTGAGCAGTGGTTTGTAGTTCTCCTTGAAGAGGTCCCTTACGTTCCTTGTGAGTTGTATTCCAAGGTATTTTATTCTTTTTGTAGCAATTGCGAATGGCAGTTCGCTCTTGATTTGGCTTTCTTTAAGTCTGTTATTGGTGTAGACGAATGCTTGTGATTTTTGCACATTGATTTTATATCCTGAGACTTTGCTGAAGTTGTTTATCAGTTTCAGGAGTTTTTGGGCTGAGGCGATGGGGTCTTCTAGGTATACTATCATGTCGTCTGCAAATAGAGACAATTTGGCTTCCACCTTTCCTATTTGAATACCCTTTATTTCTTTTTCTTGCCTGATTGCTCTGGCTAGAACTTCCAGTACTATATTGAATAGGAGTGGTGAGAGAGGGCATCCTTGTCTAGTGCCAGATTTTAAAGGGAATGCTTCCAGTTTTTGCCCATTCAGTATGATATTGGCTGTTGGTTTGTCATAAATAGCTTTTATTACTTTGAGATACGTTCCATCGATACCGAGTTGATTGAGGGTTTTTAGCATAAAAGGCTGTTGAATTTTGTCAAATGCCTTCTCTGCGTCAATTGAGATAATCATGTGGTTTTTGTTTTTGGTTCTGTTTATGTGGTGAATTACGTTGATAGACTTGCGTATGTTGAACCAGCCTTGCATCCCCGGGATGAATCCTACTTGATCGTGATGAATAAGTTTTTTGATTTGCTGTTGCAGTCGGCTTGCCAATATTTTATTGAAGATTTTTGCATCTATGTTCATCATGGATATTGGCCTGAAGTTTTCTTTTCTCGTTGGGTCTCTGCCGGGTTTTGGTATCAGGATGATGTTGGTCTCATAAAATGATTTGGGAAGGATTCCCTCTTTTTGGATTGTTTGAAATAGTTTTAGAAGGAATGGTACCAGCTCCTCCTTGTGTGTCTGGTAGAATTCGGCTGTGAACCCGTCTGGACCTGGGCTTTTTTTGTGAGGTAGGCTCTTAATTGCTGCGTCGACTTCAGACCTTGTTATTGGTCTATTCATAGTTTCAGCTTCCTCCTGGTTTAGGCTTGGGAGGACACAGGAGTCCAGGAATTTATCCATTTCTTCCAGGTTTACTAGTTTATGTGCATAGAGTTGTTTGTAATATTCTCTGATGATGGTTTGAATTTCTGTGGAATTTGTGGTGATTTCCCTTTTATCATTTTTTATTGCATCTATTTGGTTGTTCTCTCTTTTCTTTTTAATCAATCTGGCTAGTGGTCTGTCTATTTTGTTGATCTTTTCAAAAAACCAGCTCTTGGATTTATTGATTTTTTGAAGGGTTTTTCGTGTCTCAATCTCCTTCAGCTCAGCTCTGATCTTAGTAATTTCTTGTCTTCTGCTGGGTTTTGAGTTTTTTTTATCTTGCTCCTCTAGCTCTTTCAATTTTGACGATAGGGTGTCAATTTTGGATCTCTCCATTCTCCTCATATGGGCACTTATTGCTATATACTTTCCTCTAGAGACTGCTTTAAATGTGTCCCAGAGGTTCTGACACGTTGTGTCTTCATTCTCATTGGTTTCGAAGAACTTCTTTATTTCTGCCTTCATTTCGTTGTTTACCCAGTCAACATTCAAGAGCCAGTTGTTCAGTTTCCATGAAGCTGTGCGGTTCTGGGTCGGTTTCTGAATTCTGAGTTCTAACTTGATTGCACTATGGTCTGAGAGGCTGTTCGTTATGATTTCAGTTGTTTTGCATTTGTTGAGCAGTGCTTTACTTCCAATTATGTGGTCAATTTTAGAGTAGGTGTGATGTGGTGCTGAGAAGAATGTATATTCTGTGAATTTATGGTGGAGAGTTCTGTAAATGTCCACCAGGTTTGCTTGCTCCAGGTCTGAGTTCAAGCCCTGGGTATCCTTGTTGATTTTCTGTCTGGTTGATCTGTCTAGTATTGACAGTGGAGTGTTAAAGTCTCCCACTATTATTGTGTGGGAGTCTAAGTCCTTCTGTAAGTCATTAAGAACTTGCCTTATGTATCTGGGTGCTCCTGTGTTGGGTCCATATATGTTTAGGATCGTTAGCTCTTCTTGTTGTATCGATCCTTTTACCATTATGTAATGGCCTTCTTTGTCTCTTTTGATCTTTGTTGCTTTAAAGTCTATTTTATCAGAGATGAGAATTGCAACTCCTGATTTTTTTTGCTTTCCATTAGCTTGGTAAATCTTCCTCCATCCCTTTATTTTGAGCCTTTGTGTATCCTTGCATGTGAGATGGGTTTCCTGGATACAGCACACTGATGGGTTTTGGATTTTTATCCAATTTGCCAGTCTGTTTCTTTTGATTGGTGCATTTAGTCCATTTACATTTAGGGTTAATATTGTTATGTGTGAATTTGATACTGCCATTTTGATGCTAAGTGGCTGTTTTGCCTGTTAGTTGTTGTAGATTCTTCATTATGTTGAAGCTCTTTAGCATTCAGTGTGATTTTGGAATGGCTGGTACTGATTGATCCTTTCTATGTGTAGTGCCTCTTTTAGGAGCTCTTGTAAAGCAGGCCTGGTGGTGACAAAATCTCTGAGTACTTGCTTGTTCGCAAAGGATTTTATTCTTCCTTCACTTCTGAAGCTCAGTTTGGCTGGATATGAAATTCTGGGTTGAAAGTTCTTTTCTTTGAGAATGTTGAATATTGGCCCCCACTCTCTTCTGGCTTGTAGTGTTTCTGCCGAGAGATCTGCTGTGAGTCTGATGGGCTTCCCTTTGTGGGTGACCCGACCTTTCTCTCTGGCTGCCCTTAGTATTCTCTCCTTTATTTCAACCCTGTTGAATCTGATGATTATGTGCCTTGGGGTTGCTCTTCTTGCATAATATCTTTGTGGTGTTCTCTGTATTTCCTGCAATTGAGTGTTGGCTTGTCTTGCTAGGTGGGGGAAATTTTCCTGGATGATGTCCTGAAGAGTATTTTCCAGCTGGGATTCATTCTCTTCGTCCCCTTCTGGTACACCTATCAAACGTAGGTTAGGTCTTTTCACATAGTCCCACATTTCTTGGAGACTTTGCTCATTCCTTTTTGCGCTTTTTTCTCTGATCTTGGTTTCTCGTTTTATTTCATTGAGTTGGTCTTCGACTTCAGATATTCTTTCTTCTGCTTGGTCAATTCGGCTATTGAAACTTGCGTTTGCTTCACGAAGTTCTCGTATTGTGTTTTTCAGCTCCTTTAATTCATTCATATTCCTCTCTAAGTTATCCATTCTTGTTATCATTTCCTCGAATCTTTTTTCAAGGTTCTTAGTTTCTTTGCATTGATTTAATACATGATCTTTTAGCTCACAAAAGTTTCTCATTATCCATCTTCTGAAGTCTAATTCCGTCATTTCGTCACAGTCATTCTCCGTCCAGCTTTGTTCCCTTGCTGGTGAGGAGTTTTGGTCCTTTCTAGGAGGCGATGTGTTCTGGTTTCGGTTGTTTTCCTCCTTTTTGCGCTGGTTTCTTCCCATCTTTGTGGATTTGTCCGCTGGTCGTCTGCGTAGTTGCTGACTTTTCGTTTGGGTCTCTGAGTGGACACCCAGAATGTTGATGATGAAGTATTTCTGTTGCTTGGTTTTCCTTCTACCAGTCTAGCCCCTTCACTGTACGACTGTTGAGGTCCGCTCCAGACCCTGCTTGTCTGGGGTGCACCTCTAGTAGCCGTGGCACAGCGAGGGATGCTACCAGTTTCTTTTTCTGCTCTTTTTGTCCCAGGATGATGCCTGCCTAATGACAGTCTTTTGGATATAGAGGGGTCAGGGAGCTGCTTGAGGAGACAGTTTGTACTTTATAGGGGTTTAATTGCTGAGCTGTGCACTCTGTTGTTCATTCAGGGCTGTTAGGCTGCTATGTTTGATTCTGCTGCAACACAGCTCATTAAACAACCCTTTTTTTTTTCTCAAATGCTCTGTGTTGAGGGGTTTGGGCTTTATTTTTGGATGTCTGATCAGGTGTCCTGCCCAGCTCAAAGGCAGACTAGCCACTGTTTGGCTGCCGAGGCTCCGCCGTGCTGTTGTGTGATTCGCGCTGTTCCTGCCGGCTCTGCTGTGGTCTCCGCCACGCCCTGTGGCGGAGTCTCTTTGTTGTAGCGTGTTGCCTCAGCAACGGCAGGCTGCGTCAGCAGTGGGCGTGTATCTCAGTAGGGACGGGTTGCCTCGGCAACGGCTGGCTTCGTCAGCAGTGGGCGTGTATCTCAGTTGGGGCGGGTTGCCTCGGCAACGGCTGGCTGCCTCAGCAGTGGGCGTGTATATCAGTTGGGGCAGGTTGCCTCCGTAGTGGTGGACGCCCCTCCCCCACAGAGCGTCTCGGACCATCTGCCCGGGATAGTTTGAAATCGCGGTTTTGTTCGTCCCACTGGGTATCCCAAACGATCTGTCCCTGCAATCCCCTGGGCTGGGCTACTGTGCAAGTCTCGTTCAGTCTCAAGTCCAGCCCTCTCAAGTCTCAGGTTGCCAGTTCAACAAGGCACCCGGACAAGCGCGCCCTGTGGGGATTGCTGGGTAGGGCCGGCCACCGCCGCCCCGGCTGCCGGCTTCGCCAGGCAGACCTACTGCCTGGCGTCCCATGTCTTTTTATACTTGGGAGTTTCCCCGTTCTGTGGGCAACAAAGATCAGTCTGGAAATGCAGCACTGACTCACCGTTTGCGAATTCAACGCGGGCTCCAATCCTGGGTTGTTCTCACAGCGCCATCTTGAGTCCCCTCCAGCAATTATTCTTTTCTACAAATTGTTTTTAAATAATATGCCCTTTTTTTCACTTACAATTCAAGCTGTAAAAGCCAAAGGTCCAGGATGATCCTGTACTTTTTTCAGTCTCATGTTGAAGATCTTTATTTAGAAGGACTTCCCAAAGGATTTATTTCTGCTGAGACCAAGTTTTCACTCTTGTCACCCAGGCATGAGTGCAGTGGCATGATCTCAGCCTCCTGGGTTCAAGAAATTCTCCTTCCTCAGCCTCCTTATTGGCTAAGCTAGTCTTAAAATCCTGATCTGATTTACCTGAATCAGCCTCTAAGAGTGCTGGGATTACAGGAGTGATTCATTGTGCTCAGCCTATTTTATGCATTTTTGTCTTTCACATTAATTTTTCTGGGTCCAACATTGAGTCAATCATGCCAGTGTTAGCTTTTGAAACATGAACACTGCCCACATCTGACTAGCATGCAGTTGACATTTTCTTTAAGAGTCCAAATTGGCTCCATCTGAGGGGGAGCTCTGCGACATCACAGAGGTGGGTTTTTGGTGAAATCATAGGGACAGTACAGTGCTTGGAGATGTCTTGTCTTCTCAGAGTGAAGCTTGATAACCATGATGTCTCAGCTAGGTCCTGTTTGTTGCTGGCTGGAGAAGGGCAGTTGACAAACTCCGACCTGGTACAGTGTTTATGTAGGTCAAAAATAGAAAACTATTTCCAGGTGCAGCTGGGGCAAGAGGATCCTTTCAGTCCAGGAGTTCAAGAGCAGCCTGGGCAACATGGCATAGCCCTATATCTGTAGTCCCACCTCAGCCTTTCAGCTACTTGAACCCCAAGGTTCAAGGCTGCAGTGAGCGATGATCCCACCACAGCACTCCAACCTGTGAGACTGAGGTAAACCCTGCCTTAAAAAAAAGCAAAAAAAAAAGAAAACTATCCAAGTGTGCAAGAGTAGGAGACTACCTAAAAAAAAACATGAGGCTGCCTGGGTTTTGTAATCCCAGCACTTGGAGGGCCAAGATGGGAGGATGGCTTGGGCTCAGGACTTTAAGACCAGCCTGGGCAACATGAGAAAACCCCATCTCTACAAAAGATATAAGTTAGCGGGGTGCAGTTCACACCTGGCCTAATTTTTGTATTTTTGTAGAGATAAGGGGTGGTCTCACTATGTTGCCCAGGCCGGTCTTAAACTCCTAAGTTGAAGCAACTTTCTCACCTTGACTTTCAGAGTTGTTGAAAGTCAAGGCATAAGCCACTGCCCCCACCTAGGTTAGTCTATTTTAATAATTTAAGAAAGTGCTGAGACAGCTCATTAGCTAATCCCTCTAATCCCGGGACTTTGGGAGGCTGAGGTGGGTGTATCATCTGAGGTCAGGGGTTTGAGACCAGCCTGGCAAAAATGGTGAAACTCTCTCTCGACCAAAAATACAAAACTTAGCTAGGTATGATGGCAGACTCCTGTAATCCCAGCTACTCAGAAGGCTGAAGCAGGAGAATCATTTGGACCTAATAAATGAAGCTTGCAGTGAGCCGAGATCATGCCACTGCACTTCAGCCTGGGTGACAAGAGTGAAACTCTGTTTCAAAAAGAAAGAAAAAAATTTAAAGAGCAATACAGATTCAATAATTATTCTTTCCTACAAATTGTGTTTAATTGATATCCCTTTTTCTTTTTGTCCTTATACCTCAAGTGGTAAAAGACAAAACTGCGATGATAATTCCATACCGTTTTTTCCAATCTCATGTTGAAGATATCTATGAAAAAGGCCTTCCCCAAAAAATTTTTTTTCTTTTTCTTGAGACAGTTTTCACTCTTGTCACCCAGGTTGGAGTGCAGTGGTGTGATTTTAGCTCACTGGCTTCTGGGTTTGAGCAGTTCTCCTGCCTCACAGTCACCCACAACTACACAAGGCTAAGTTTTGTATTATTAGTAGAGAAGGGATTTTTCCGTTGGCCAGGCTGGTCTTGAACTCCCAACCTCAGGTAATATTAAGTGGAATAAAGGGGATGGGTGTGATTGGGGCAGCCTTGATGATACACATATTACATTCTGCAGTTGGTTTCACCTCTAAAACTTTCACATTTTACTCTCAACTCCAAAATTGGTTCTTTTTTATTTTACAGAAAGTTTGTTAGAATCATGATTATATATTTTCTTGCTGAATTAACAGAATAATTATATTAAACATAATTCTTTAGTGTGACTAAAAGCCTCTAATTTTTTACTGTTTTTTGTTAATAGACTTTTTTTTTTACAGTTATGATAATTATTTCATTTTGTGTGTTTCTTATCTCAGAATTCCTATACTAGACACTTTCAGATTTGGTGCTAATAACATGAAGTAAGAATTTAAGACAAATCTTTAGATGTTAGAGGAAAGCCAATCCAAGAACAAAGAAATTAATTTCTTTCAAGTTGAGGTGTTGGAAGTAGAGGAGGCAGTTGTATAAATGATTCCAGAAGTAATGAGAAAAATCTTGCAATAGACGTAATTTTGGATTTTATAGTAGTGTTTTGATAAGCAGTTGTTATTACCAAAACACTTTATCAGTGAGCTCCCTGACAGCTTCCCATTTCTTTTTAAAGAAATAGGGTTTGGTTGTTGTCTGGGTGTGACTACAACTTTTGGGTTCATGTTATTTTCCTGCCTCAATCTCCTAAGTGGTGGGGGTTACAGGCATGTGTTAACACGCCCAGCTTTGAGCCACCCCAACCATCAGGTTGCAAAATATTTAAATGTATATACAAAGGTGAAAGGGAGATCTCTACATAAATAGCACTATGTAAATTGCTAGAATCTTTATTTTGAGAATTCTGTTTGGATGTAGCTTCAGAGAAGGGAATAGTAAATTAATTTTTACTTTTTTGTTTTTGTTTTTGAAGCAGATTTTCTGTCACCCAGGCTGAAGTCCATTGGCATGATCTTGGCTCACTGCAGCCTCTGCTTTCTGGGTGTAAGTGATTCTCTTGCCACAGCCTCCTGAGTAGCTAGGACTAAACGTGCCTGAGACCACATTAAGCTAATTTTTTTTTGTATATTTGGTAGAGGCAGGGTTTCACCATATTGGCCAGGCTGATCTCTAACTCCTGACCCAAGTGATCCACCTGCCTCACCCTCCAAAAGTGCTGGAAAGATAGTGAGCCACTGCTCCTAGCCATTTATTTTTTACATTTTTGAATTATAGTTTTTATACCCATTCAAAAGTAGAGAAAATAGTACGATGAACAGTAAAATACCCGTTCCTCAATTTCTGTGATCATTAAGATTGTCCACATTTTATTCTATTCTTTTACCTCCCTTTTCAGGAATGTTGTAAAGTAAATAGCAGTCATCATGTCATTTTATCTATTCAGTGTGCATCCCTGAACTGTATTAACATTTTCTTACACAGCCACTATCTCATCACATCTGACAAAATTACCAATGATTTTTTGGCGTCAGCTCATATGTAGTGCTTACTCAAGTTTCCTCACTCTTATCTGAATGGTACCTTATTTCCTCATCTGAAAAATAAATTTGCTTTAAATCTGAGTTCAAACAAACTTTTTGTACTAACTTTAATTGGTACCTATTTTAATCTAAATCAGGCTCTGCTTACTATTTTTAATTCACATTGCATGAATTCTTTTTGGAAAGTTGTTTCTTATTAAATAGCATGCTCATGAGGTTGAAGGGGTAAAGAACATTGATCTCATGGTTACAGTGCAGATGAAAGTGTAGCCTGAAATGCGCCAGTGTGCAGCAGCCAATGGAGGAGGGTTATTACAGTCAAGAGCAGATAGTAGCAAAAAGCTCCTTCCAAATACTATTAATGACTGGGCACAGTAGCTCATGCATATAATTCCAGCACCTTAGGAGGCCAAAATGTGTGGATCACCTGAGGTCAGAAGTTGGAGACCAGCGTGGCCAAAATGGTTAAGCCCTGTCTCTACTAAAAAAAATACAAGAATTAGACAGGTGTGCTGGGGGGCACCTGTAATTTCAGCTACTTGGGAGACTGAGGCAGAAGAATTACTTGAACCCAAGAGGCAGAGATTGCATGGAACTGATATCATGCCACTGCACTTCAGCTTAGGTTATGTTCTTTGTTGTCTTTAATGTTTTTATTTCTTTCTCTTCTTTTTTAAAATATTGAAAAACAAAGTTTAATTTTTTAAGATCCTTGAAGATCTTTTTTAAGACCAAAAATCTGAAGCACATACAAATGATCTGTATGTGGAAGAACTACTGGAGAACATTTCTTTCAGAAGTTTCTCATGATAGGGAATCCCAAGGCTGGAAAACATCATTCAAGTGGGAAATAAAATTAAATTTTTTATTAAAAAATAAGATGATAATCTGCAGAAACAAATACAGTATCATCCCTAAAAAGAGATATAATTTGATGAAGATGAACGTTTTACCTTCTCTCATAATGACTCCTTTATAATTACAATTAACATTTAGATTCACTTATTAAACAAATGTTTATGTGGTGTAAGTATCAGATGAATAAAATATGCCCTTACCTACAAAATACAGTGTAAGAGTTGGGCTAGAGGGTCGCCAATTGCTTTTAAAGGGTGATTGCAGCTAATTGACTCCTTGTTCCTTCTCGGATTTATTCACTATAGAGATAATAACAGAGGTTTAAGTTAACACGCTTGTGGATAATTAACACGGTGAAAAGAGTGGTTTTAAGAATGATAAAAACTTTTGGTTCTGGGGTCCAGAATAAACAACATTAAGAAGTAATTCTTTTTCAAACTCCCCCTTTGAGGGCCATCTAGCATGAAGTTTAAATGAGTAAAGAGAGTAGAGACAAATGCATGTGGGGTAAACAGATTTAACTGGGGAAGCTTTAATCATTTTAATCTTCACCTTATTACTTAAAGCTCTAACATAAGAACTGGCGGTATTTAGCCTGACTATTGAAAACTTTTCAGCTTTTCAGAGGTTTGAGACTATAATCTATTACTACCATAATATTACCCTTAATATTTTGCCAGTCACCCTGAGTGAATGCCAACTCTTCCCTGCATAAAATATATCCTTAATTCATATTTCTTTCTTTTTTTAAATTTTTTAATTTTTTATTGCGTTTTAGGTTGTGGGGTGAGTGTGCAGAACATGTAAGATAGTTGCATAGGTACACACATGGCAGTGTGTTTGTCTGCCTTCCGCCCCTTCACCCACATTTGTCATTTCTCCCCATGCTATC
Organism: Callithrix jacchus; assembly: GCF_049354715.1. NCBI lineage: Eukaryota > Metazoa > Chordata > Mammalia > Primates > Cebidae > Callithrix > Callithrix jacchus. The sequence continues at coordinate 59,419,839 of NC_133503.1, read as the reverse complement.
GCTCCCCAGCTCCCCCGCCGCTGTCCCTTCCCAATTTCCCCAATAGACCCCAGTTTGTAGAACTCCCTTTCCTGTGTCCATGTGTTCTCATTCTTCATCACCCACCTAGGAGTGAGAATATTCGGTGTTTCATTTTCTGTTCTTGTGTCAGTTTGCTGAGAATGATGTTCTCCAGATTCATCCATGTCCCTATAAAAAACACAAACTCATCATTTTTGATGGCCAGATAATATTCCATGGTGTATATGTGCCACATTTTCCTAATCCAGTCTATCATTGATGGGCACTTAGGTTGGTTCCAGGTCCTTGCTATTGTAAACATTGCTGCAATAAACATTCGTGTGCATGTGTCCTTAGAGTAGAACGATTTATAGTCCTTTGGATATATACCCAGTAATGGGATTGCTGGGTCAAATGGAATTTCTATTTCTAGGTCCTTGAGGCCTCGCCACACTGTCTTCCACAATGGTTGAACTAATTTACACTCCCACCAGCAGCGTAAAATTATTCCTATTTCTCCACATCCTCTCCAGCATCTGTTGTCTCCAGATTTTTTAATGATCACTATTCTAACTGGCATGAGATGGTATCCCAATGTGGTTTTGATTTGCATTTCTCTAATGACCAGTGATGATAAGCATTTTTTCATATGGTTGTTGGCCTCATGTATGTCTTCTTTTGTAAAGTGTTTGTTCATATCCTTTTCCCATTATGGATAGGCTTGTTTGTTTTTTTCTTGTAAATCTGTTTGAGTTCTTTGCAAATTTTAGATATCAGTCCTTTGTCAGATGAGTAAACTGCAGAAATTTTTTCCCATTCTGTTGGTTGCCAATTCACTCTAGTGACTGTTTCTTTTGACGTGCAGAAGCTGTGGAGTTTGATTAGGTCCCATTTGTCTATTTTGACTTCTGTTGCCAATGCTTTTGGTGTTTTGGTCATGAAATCTTTGCCTACTCCTATGTCCTGAATGGTTTTGCCTAGATTTTTTGTAAGATTTTTATGGTGCCAGGTCTTATGTTTAAGTCTTTAATTTATCGTGAGTTAATTTTAGTGAAAGGTGTCAGGAAGGGGTCCAGTTTCTGCTGTCTGCACATGGCTAGCCAGTTTTGCCAACACAATTTATTAAACAGGAAATCCTTTCCTCATTGCTTGTTTTTGTCAGGTTTGTCAAAGACCAGATGGTTGTAGATATGTTGTGCTGCCTCTGATGCCTCTGTTCTGTTCCATTGATCTATATCTCTGTTTTTGTACCAGTACCATGCTGTTTTGATTACTGTAGCTTTGTAGTATAGTTTGAAGACCGATAGTGTGATGCCTCCTGCTATGTTCTTTTTGCTTAGTATTGACTTGGCTATGTGGGCTCTCTTTTGATTCCATATGAAGTTCATGGTGGACTTTTCCAGTTCTGTGAAGAAAGTCCATGGTAGCTTGATGGGAATAGCATTGATTCTGTAAATTACTTTGGGCAGAATAGCCATTTTCACAATACTGATTCTTCTTAACCATGAACATGAAATATTTCTCCATCTGTTTGTGTCCTCTCTGATTTCGTTGAGCAGTGGTTTGTAGTTTTCCTTGAAGAGGTCCCTTACATTCCTTGTAAGTTGCATTCCTAAGTATTTTATTCCTTTTGTAGCAATTTTAAATGTCAGTTCGTTCTTGATTTGGCTCTCTTTAAGTCTGTTATTGGTGTATAGGAATGCTTGTGATTTTTGCACATTGATTTTATATCCTGAGATTTGCTAAAGTTGCTTATCAGTTTCAGGAGTTTTTGGGCTGAGGGGATGGGATCTTCTAGGTATACTATCATGTCGTCTGCAAATAGAGACAATTTGGCTTCCACCTTTCCTATGTGAATACCCTTTATTTCTTTTTCTTGCCTGATTGCTCTGGCTAGAACTTCCAGCACTATATTGAATAGAAGTGGTGAGAGAGGGTATCCTTGTCTAGTGCCAGATTTCAAAGGGAATGCTTCCAGTTTTTGCCCATTCAGTATGATATTGGCTGTTGGTTTGTCACAAATAGCTTTTATTACTTTGAGATACATTCCATCGATACCGAGTTTATTGAGGGTTTTTAGCATAAAGTGCTGTTGAATTTTGTCGAATGCCTTCTCTGCGTCAATTGAGATAATCATGTGGTTTTTGTTTTTGGTTCTGTTTATGTGGTGAATTACGTTTATAGACTTGCGTATGTAGATCCAGCCTTGCATCCCCGGGATAAATTCTACTTGATCATGATGGATAAGTTTTTGATTTGCTGTTGCAATCGGCTTGCCAATATTTTGTTGAAGATTTTTGAATCTATGTTCATCATGGATATTGGCCTGAAGTTTTCTTTTCTTATTGAGTCTCTGCCTGGTTTTGGTATCAGGATAATGTTGGTCTCATAAAATGATTTGGGAAGGATTTCTTCTTTTTGGATTATTTGGAATATTTTCAGAAGGAATGGTACCATCTCCTCTTTGTGTGTCTGGTAGAATTCGGCTGTGAACCCATGTGAACCAGGGCTCTTTTTGTGTGGTAGGCTCTTAATTACTCCCTGGGCTTCAGAACTTGTTATTGATCTTTTCATAGTTTCAGCTTTCTCCTGGTTTAGGCTTGGGAAGACACAGGTGTCCAGGAATTTATCGATTTTTCCAGGTTTACTAGTTTATGTGCATAGAGTTGTTCTCTGATGATGGTTTTAAATTCTGTGGAATCTGTGGTGATTTTTCTTTTATCGTTTTTTATTGCATCTACTTGGTTGTTCTCTCTTTTTTTTATTATCAGTCTGGCTAGTGGTCTGTCTATTTTGTTGATCTTTTCAAAAAACCAGCTCTTGAATTTATTGATTTCTTAAAAAGTTTTTCCTGTCCCTATTTTCTTCAGTTTTGCTCTGGTATTACTTATTTCTTGTCTTCTGATAGGTATTGAGATTTTTTGCGCTTGCCCCTCTAGCTCTTTCAATTTTGATGATAGAGTGTCAATTATGGATCTCCCCACTGTTCTCATATGGGCACTTATTGCTATATATTTTTCTCTAGATACTGCTTTAAATGTGTCCCAGAGATTCTGGTATGTTGTGTCTTCATTCTCATTGGTTTGAAGAACTTTTTTATTTCTGCCTTCATTTCATTGTTTATCCAGTCAACATTCAGGAGCCAGTTCTTCAGTTTCCATGAAGATGTACAGTTCTGAGTTAGTTTCTGAATTCTGAGTTCTAACTTGATTGCACTATGGTCTGAGAGACTGTTTGTTATTATTTCAGTTGTTTTGCATTTGCTGAGGAGTGCTTTACTTCAAATTATGTGGTCAATTTCAGAGTAGGTCTGATGTGGTGCTGAGAAGAATGTATATTCTGTGGATTTGGGGTGGAGAGTTCTGTAAATGTCTATCAGGTTTGCTTGTTCCAGGTCTGAGTTCAAGCCCTGGATATCCTTGTTGATTTTCTGTCTGGTTGATCTGTCTAATATTGACAGTGGAGTGTTAAAGTCTCCCACTATTATTGTGTGGGAGTCTAAGTCTCTTTGTAAGTCATTAAGAACTTGCCTTATATATCTGGGTGCTCCTGTATTGGGTTCATATATATTTAGGATCGTTAGCTCTTCTTGTTGTATCAATCCTTTTACCATTATGTAATGTCCTTTTTTGTGTCTTTTGATGTTTGTTGCTTTAAAAGCTATTGCATCAAAGTCGAGAATTGCAACTCCTGCTTTTTTTTTTTTTATTTTGCTCTCCATTTGCTTGGTAAATCTATTTTTATCCCTTTATTTTGAGCCTTTGTGTATCCTTACATGTGAGATGGGTTTTCTGGATACAGCACTCTGATGGGTTTTGGTTTTTTTTTCGAAGTTGCCTGTCTGTGTCTTTTGATTGGTGCATTTAGCCTATTTACATTTAGGGTTAATATTGTTATGTGTGAATTTGACACTGCCATTTTGATGCTTGCTGGCTGTGTTGCCTGTTAGTTGATGCAGATTCTTTATTTTGTTGATGCTCTTAGCATTTGGTATGTTTTTGGAATGGCTGCTACTGGTTGTTTCTTTCTATATGTAGTGCTTCTTTCAGGAGCTCTTGTAAAGCAGGCCTGCTGGTGACAATCTTTGATTACTTGCTTGTTCGCAAAGGATTTTATTTTTCCTTCACTTATGAAGCTCAGTTTGGCTCAATATGAAATTCTGGGTTGGAAGTTCTTTTCTTTAAGAATGCTAAATTTTGGGTTCACTCTCCTCTGGCTTGTAGAGTTTCTGCCAAGAGATCTGCTGTGAGTCTGATGGGCTTCCCTTTGTGGGTGACCCCACCTTTCTCTCTGGCTGCTCTTAGCATTTTCTTCTTTATTTCAACCCTGGTGAATCTGATGATTATGTGCCTTGGGGTTGTTCTTCTTGTGGAGTATCTTTGTGGTGTTCTCTGTATTTCCTGGACTTGAATATTGGCCTTTCTTGCTAGGTTGGGGAAATTTTTCTGGATAATATCCTGAAGAGTATTTTCCAGCTTAGATTTATTCTTTTCATTACATTCTGGTACACCTATCAAACGTAGGATCTCTTCACATAGTTTGACATTTCTTGGAGACTTTGTTCATTCGTTTTTGTGCTTTTTTCTCTAATCTTGGTCTCGTTTTATTTCATTGAAATGATCTTCAACCTCTGATATTTTTTCTTTTTTTAATCTATTAGGCTGTTCAAGCTTGTGCATGCTTTGTGAAGTTCTTGTGTTGTGTTTTTCAGCTCCTTTAATGTATTCATATTCCTCTCTAAGTTGTCCATTCTTGTTATCATTTCCTTAAAATTTTTTTCAATTTTTTTTCAAGTTTTTCAGTTTCTTTGCATTGATTTAGAACATGTTCTTTTAGTTCATTGGAGTTTCTTATTACCCACCTTCTGAAGTCTGATTCTGTCATTTCATCACACTCATTCTCCATCCAGCTTTGTTTCCTTGCTGGTGAGGAGTTTTGGTCCTTTGTACGAGGCGATGTGTTCTTGTTTTGGGTGTTATCCTTTATTTTGTGCTGGTTTCTTTACATCTTTGTTGATTTATTCACCTGTCGTCTGAGTAGTTGCTGATTTTTCGAATGGGTCTTGAGTGGAGGTCCAGATTATTGATGATGAAGTATTTCTGTTTTTTAGTTTTCCTTCTAACAGTCTAGCCCCTCTCCTGTAAGACTGCTGAGGTCCACTCCAGGCCTTGCTTGCCTGGGGAACTCCTCTAGCAGCTGCAGAACAGTGAAGGATGCTACCAGTTTCTTCTTCTGCTATCTTTGTCTCAGAATGAAGCCCGCCATATGTCAGTCTGATCAGTCCTTTTTGAGGTGACTCTTTGGATATACAGAGGTCAGGGAGCTGCTTGAGGTGATAGTCTGCACTTTACAGGAGCTCAAGTGCTGAACTGTGAGCTCCATTGTTCATTCAGGGCTGCTAGGCAAGTACGTTTATGTCTGCTGCAGCAGAACTCATAAAGCCCCTTTTTGTCCTCAGATGCTCTGTCTCGAGGAGTTAGGGCTTTCTCTATGAGTATCCGTTGCTCTATCCTGCCCAGCTAGGAGGGAGTTTAGTCACTATTTGCCTGCTGAGGCTCCATTCTGCTGCCGTGGGGTTCGCCCTGTTGTCATGGGCTCTGCCATGCTGCCATGGGCTTCGCCCTACTGCCGTGGGCTTTGCCCAGCTGTCCTGGGTTCCACCATGCTGCCGTGTGCTCTGCCCTGTTTCTGTGAGCTCCGCTCTGCTTTTGTAGACTCTTCCCTGTTGGCGTAGTCTCTCTGTTATGGCGGCTTGCCTCAGCATTGGCAGGCTGCATCAACAATGGGAGAGTACCTCAGTAGGGGCAGAATATCTCGGTAATGGCGGACGCCTCTCCCCCACCGAGCTGCACCATCCTGAGTTCAGCTGTTCCCACCATGAGGCTCTCAACCCTGAGCGTTTTGAATTGCTGTTTTGTTCGTGTCTGTGGAGGTGGGACCCATCGAGCCTGATCACCAGGCTCCCTGCCTCAGAGCCCTTTTGTTTTTTTATGTTGAACCATTGACTTTCTCTTAGGTGTTTCAGTTATCTGCTGAAAGGGCACTGGGATCTGTGTGATTTCCCGTGCAGCTACCCACTGCGCCGGCTCACAGTTCGCTTTCTGGGAATCTCCTGGCCTGGCTCACTGTCCAAGTCCCATTTAATCAGATGAATATGCTAATCTTCCCTCCCAAATCTCTAATTGCCGGTTTAACAGGGCACCCAGACCAGTGCGTTTTGTGCGGAGTGCCACTGCATTGTGGTGCCGGCTGAAACAGCCACGCCAGCCAATACAGCTGCACTGGCATTCTGTGTCTCTCCTACACCTGGGAATTTCCCTGTTCTTTGGGCAACAAAGATCTATCTGGAAATGTTGCATGAACTCACCCTCTACGTCTTCACTGAGAGCTGCAATCCTGAGTTGCTTCTACAGCGCCATCTTCTCCCACTCCCTATCCTTAATTCATATTTTTTATTTGATGTCTGACTCCCTCTCTTTCTTCACTAAAATGTAAGCTCCATAAGGGAAGGAATTTTGTCTGTTTTGTTCTGTGGTATCCCTAAATACCTAAAAGGTGCTCAGTAAATATTTGTTGTTTGAATGAATAAATCAGCCAATTATTGAATCAGTCAGTCTTCTGTAAAAGGGACTTCTCATGCCAGTGGTGCATATCTGTATGATAGCTGGTGTAGGGAGGGATGTGGTCAGATTGGCTCTGTCTGTGTAGACTAGTTTTACTTAGCATAATCCCAGCAGGCTCCTATTGGGGTTAAGCCACAGTTTTAATCTTATTAATTAGCATCACTCTTTAATCATAAAGCCAGAGGATGTTAAGATTGGAATTGATCTGGAAGACTATTCAGTCCACTTTCTCATTATTTATGTGAAAATAGCAGAGCCTAGAGAAAGTAAGTTGATTACTCACAATCATAAAGCTGTAGGTGTCAACCTGAAATTAGGCTTCTGACATCAGATTCTGTAGTGTTTCCTACATGTGTTCTTCCTGGCTGAGACAGTTCGTGGGCTTTCAGGTTTGACAATTTTCTCTTCAGTCTGTAAACAGAAGCTTCTATCTGGAAATTCTAGGTTAGCATAGATGGACAGTGACCCTGCAATGTGTGGAAAATCCCAAAGGTTGACCACTGTGGATGGGAACTACCCCAGATTTGTCAAGAGTACCACAGGCACACTCACTTCTCCATTCACTGGAACTGTATATGGTGGTAAGAAAACACAAATCTAGCCCCTTTGCTGCTTCAATTCTTTTATTGCATGTCATTGTCCAATTTGGTTCCATTTAAATTCAGATTTTCTGATGAATAGTCTAATCAGTTGCAGGCCCTGTGGGTCAGAAATCTTGATCTCATCAGCTGTTCATTTCCTTGATGGACTTCCTTACTTCAGAACTTTGTGTGTAGCTGGTCTATTGTGGAGTTGTTAGAGTGGTGTAGAGCCTGCTCTTTTTGGTTGACAGTTGGTTCCTTCCATGCAGCATGTCTTGAAGCTGGACAGTCTCCATCCTTTTTGTAAGTGTATGAGGTCTTTTGTTAAGCAGGGTAAAGTAAGAGAGAACTCCTAAAGAGAAAAACTCCTCCAGAATTTGTGGAAACATGTTTGTGAACTGACCAAGATGTAATTGGATGGCATGAAAAAGTCTAAAATTTAATTTCTTGCTATCTGGTTTGTAATATATGGTGCCTTAAATTTAGTTTAGAAGAAAATTTGCAGATGGAATTTTGTTCTGTTGCCCAGGCTAGAGTGTAGTGGTGTGATCTCAGCTCATTGCATATTTGGCCTCCTGGGTTCAAGTGATTCCCCTGCCTCAGCCTCCCAAGTAGCTGGGATCACAGGCACCCACCACCATGCCTTGCTAACTACCATGTTGGCCAGGCTGCTCTCGAATTGGACCTCAAACGATCTGCCCACCTCAGCCCCCCTAAGTGTTGAGATTACAGGTGTGAGCCACTGTGCCTATCTGAGGGTGTTATATTCTACTCCCTGTGGCCTCTCTTACAATACCACACATGCATGAAGCCCATGGTTTTGTTGCACCTAATTTTACCAAAACAAAAGTTCTGGACTTTCATGGTTTATGCCGACATATTCTTGTTTGCATTTGAAATACACTCTGAGGATGCTGTCTTCCAGATAGTAATTTTTGGCTTCCAAATGGTTATTTTGGGGTTGAGGGAATTTCAAGTCTTTTGAGTTTAATAGCCAAACCAGTTAGAAAGCTTCATTTTGGCTTTGTTACAAAATTTATTTTAGCTTAGTTTTCTTAAATTAAGTGGGCAAAGAAAGAGTAGAAGCCTTTGGGAGGCTGAGGTGGGTAGATCATGAGGTCTGAAATTTGAGACTGGTGTGGCCAACATGGTAAAATCCTGTCTTTTGTAAAAATAAAAAAATTAGATAGGGGGGACTGTCAAGATGGTGTGGTAGGAGCAAATCAGGATTGCAGCTCTCAGCAAAGACTCAGAGGGTGAGTTCAATCCGCATTTCAAGATGGATCTTTGTTGCTCACAGACGGGGAAATTCCCAGGTGTATAAGAGACATGAGACACCAGTGCAGCTTTTAAGGCTCACGAGGCCAAGGCTGGCGCCGTGCGCAGCAGCACTCCACACAGAATGCACTGGTATGGATGCCCTATTAAACCGCAATCTGAGATTTGGGAGGGATGATTAACATATCTATCTGATTAAACAAGACTTGGACAGCGAGACAGACCAGAAGATTACCGAAAAGAGACGTTTGAGCTGGCGCGGTGGGTCGCTGCATGGGAAATCACACAGATCCCGGTGCCGTATCAGCAGCCAACTGAAACACCTGGGAGACAGTCAACTGTTCTACTTAAAAAAAAAGGGGATCTGAGGCAGGGAGCCAGGTGATCAGGCTCAGTGGGTCCCACTCCCACAGAAACAAACAAAACGGCAATTCGAAATGCTTGGGGTTGAGAGTTTCACTGCGGGCACAGCCGAACCCAGGATGGTGCAGCTTGGGACGCTGCAGCTCGGTGGGGGAGGGGCGTCCATTATTACCGAGACATACTGCTTCTACTGAGGTACACTACCATTGTTGACAAAGCCTGCCATTGCCAAGGCAACCTACCATAACAGAGAGATTCTGCCAAAAGGGTGGAGCCTGTGGCAGCAGGGCGGAGCCTTGACAAGCAAATAATGACTAGACTGCCTCCTAGCTGGGCAGAAAGGTGCAACGGATACTCACAAATAAAGCCTTAACTCCCCGAGACAGAGCATCTGAGAAAAAATAGGGATTTTATGAGTTCTGCTGCAGCAGACTTAAACGTACTGGTCTAACCACCTTGAATGATCAACAGAGTTCATAGCTCAGCACTTGAGCTCCTAAAAGTACAGACCGCCTCGTCAAGAAGCTCCCTGACCCCTGAATATCCAAAGAGTCACCTCAAAAAAAACTGATCAGATTGACATTTAGCAGGCATCATTCTGGGACAAAGATAGCAGAAGAAGAAACTGGTAGTACCCCTCACTGTTCTGCAGCTGCTACAGTGTGCCCTAGACAAGCAGGGCCTGGAGTGGACCTCAGCAGTCCTACAACAGAGGGGCTAGACTGTTAGAAGAAAAACTAAGTAACAGAAATATTTCATCATCAACAATCTCGGCATCCATTCAGAGACCCAATCGAAAAGTCAGCAACTACTCAGACGACAGGTAGATAAACCCGCAAAGATGGGAAGAAACCAGCAGAATAAAAAGAAAAACACCTGAAACAAAAACACCTCACCTCTTACAAAGGACCAAAACCCGTTACCAGCAAGGGAACAAAACTAGACAAAGAATAAGTGTGATGAAATGATGGAATCAGACTTCAGAAGGTGGGTAATAAGAAACTTCCGTGAGCTAAAAGAATATGTTCTAAATCGATGCAAAGAAACGAAGAACCCTGAAAAAAATTTGAAGAAAGATTCGAGGAAATAATAACAAGAATGGACAACTTAGAGAGGAATACGAATGAACTGAAGGAGCTGAAAAACACAACACAAGAACTTCGCAAAGCATGCACAAGTTTCAAAAGCCAAATTGACCAAGCAGAAGAAAGAATATCAGAAGTCGAAAATCAACTCAATGAAATAAAACGAGACCAAGAATAGAGAAAAAAAAAAAAGAAATCAACAAAGTCTTCAAGAAATGTGGGACTATGTGAAGAGACCTAACCTACGTTTGATAGGTGTACCTAAATGTAAAGAAGAGAATGAATCCAAGCTGGAAAACACTCTTCAGGATATTATTCAACACAATGTCCCCAACCTAGCAAGGCAGGCCAACACTCAAGTCCAGGAAATACAAAGAACACCTCAAAAATATTCCGCAAGTAAAGCAACCCGAAGGAACATAATCGCCAGATTCATCAGGATTGAAATGAAGGAGAAAATACTAAGGGCAGCCAGAGAGAAAGGTCGGCTCATCCACAAAGGGAAGACCACCAGACTCACAGCAAACCTCTCGGCAGAAATGCTACAAGCCAGAACAGAGTGGAGGCCAATATTCAACATCCTTAAAGAAAAGAACTTTCAACCCAGAATTTTATATCCAGCCAAACTGAGCTTCATAGTAAAGAAAAAATAAAATTCTTTGCAAACAAGCAAGTACTCAGAGATTTTGTCACCACCAGGCCTGCTTTACAAGAGCTCCTGAAAGAGGCACTACACACAGAAAGGAACAACCAGTAGCAGCCAATCCAAAAACACACTAAATGCTAAAGAGCATCAACAAAATAAAAAATCTGCATCAACTAATGGGCAACACAGCCAGTTAGCATCAAAATGGCAGTATCAAATACACACATAACAATATTAACCCTAAATGTAAATGGACTAAATGCACCAATCAAAAGACACAGACTGGCAAATTGGAAATAAAAACCAAATCCATCACTGTGCCGTATCCAAAAAACCCATCTCATAGGCAAGAATACACAAAGGCTCAAAATAAAAAGATGGAGGAAAATTTACCAAGCAAATGGAGAGCAAAAAAATGCAGGAGTTACAATTCTCATCTCTGATAAAATAGACTTTAAAGCAACAAAGATCAAAAGAGACAAAGAAGGTCATTACATCATAGTAAAAAGATCAATACAACAAAAAGAGCCAACGATCCTAAATATATATGGACCCAATACAGGAGCACCCAGATATATAAGGCAAGTTCTTAACGACTTAAAATAAGACGTAGACTCCCACACAATAATAGTGGGAGACTGTAACACTCCACTGTCAATATTAGACAGATCAACCAGACAGAAAATTAACAAGGATATTCAGAGCTTGAACTCAGACCTCGAATAAGCAAACCTGATAGACATTTACAAAACTCTCCACCCCAAATCCACAGAATATACATTCTTCTCAGCATCACATCACACGTACTTGAAAAATGACCACATAATTGGAAGTAAAGCACTCCTCAGCAAATGCAAAACAACTAAAATTATAACAAACAGTCTCTCAGACCATAGTGCAATCAAGTTAGAACTCAGAATTCAGAAACTAACTCAGAACCACATAGTTTCATGGAAACTGAAGAACTGGCTCTTGAATGTAGATTGAATAAACAATAAAATGAAGGCGGAAATAGAGAAGTTCGTCGAAACCAACAAGAACGAAGACAAAACATACCAGAATCTCTGGGACACATTTAAAGCAGTCTCCAGAGGAAAATATATAGAAATAAGTGCCCATATGAAAAGAGTGGGGAGATCCAAAATTGACACCCTATCGTCAAAATTGAAAGAGCTAGAGGAGCAAGATAAAAGAAAATCAAAACCTAGCAGAAGACAAGAAATAACTAAGATCAGAGCAGAACTGAAGGAGATAGACACACGATAAACCTTTCAAAAAATCAATAAATCCAAGAGCTTGTTTTTTGAAAAGATCAACAAAATAGACAGATCACTCACCAGACTGATAAAAAAGAAAAGAGAGAACAATCAAAAACATGCAATAAAAAAACGATAAAGGGGAAATCACCACAGATTACACAGAAATTCAAACCATCATCAGAGATTATTACAAACAACTCTATGCACATAAACTAGTAAACCTGGAAGAAATGGATAAATTCCTGGACACATGTGTTCTCCCCAGCATAAACCAGGAGGAAGTCGAAACTATGAATAGACCAATAACAAGGGCTGAAGTCGAGGCAGCAATTAAGAGCCTACCACTCAAATAAAGCCCAGGTCCAGATGGGTTCACAGCTGAATTCTACCAGACACACAGAGAGGACCTGGTACCATTCCTTCTGAAACTATTCCAAATAATCCAAAAGGAGGAAATTTTTTCCAAATAATTTCATGAGACCAACATAACATTGATACCAAAACAAGGCAGAGACTCAACAAGAAAAGAAAACTTCAGGCCAATATCCATGATGAACATAGATGCAAAAATCTTCAACAAAATACTGACAAGCCGATTGCAACAGCACATCAATAAACTTATCCATCATGATAAGTAGGATTCTTTCCGGGGGTGCAAGGCTGCTTCAACATACGCAAGTCTATAAACGTAATTCACCACATAAACAGAACCAGAAACAAAAAACACATGATTATCTCAATTGACGCAGAGAAGGCATTTGACAAAATTCAACAGCCCTTTATGCTAAAAACCCTCAATAAACTCGGTATTGGTGGAAGGTATCTCAAAGTAATAAAAGCTATTTATGATGATCCAAAAGCCAATATCATACTGAATGGGCAAAAACTGAAAGCATTTCCTTTGAAACCCGGCACTAGACAAGGATGCCCTTTTTTACCACTTTTATTCAATATGGTGCTGGAAGTTCTAGCCAGAGAAATCAGCCAAGAAAAAAAAACAAAGGGTATTCAAATAGGAAGGGAGGAAGCCAAATTGTCTCTATTTGCAGAAGAATGATAGTATACCTAGAAGACCTTATCGTCTCAGCCCAAATACTCCTGAAACTGATAAGCAACTTCAGCAAAGTCTCAGGATGTAAAATCAATGTGCAAAAATTACAAGCATTTTTATACACAAATAACAGACTTAAAGAGAGATAAATTAAGGACAAACTGTTATTCGCAATTACTACAAAAGAATAAAATACCTAGGAATACAACTTACAAGGAATGTAAGGGACCTCTTCAAGGAAAACTACAAACTACTGCTCAACAAAATAAGAGAGGACACAAACAGATGGAGAAACATTCCATGTTCATGGTTAGAAAGAATCAATATCATGAAAATGGCTACAATGCCCAAAGTAATTTACAGAATCAACGTTATCCCCATCAAGCTACCAATAACCTTCTTCACAGATGTGGAAATAACCACCATTAACTTCATATGGAACCAAAAGAGAGCCCGCATAGCCAAGTCAATTCTAAGCAAAAAGAACACAGTGGGAGTTATCACACTACCGGACTTCAAACTATACAAGGTTGCAGTAATAAAAACAGCATGGTACTGGTACCAAAACAGAGATATAGACCACTGGAACAGAACAGAGGCATCCAAGGCAACACAACATATCTAGAACCATACAATATTGGATAAACCTGACGAAAACAAGCAATGGGGAAATGATTCCCTGTTTAATAAATTGTGTTTGCAAAACTGGCTAGCCATGTGCAGAAAGCAGAAACTGGACACCTTCCTGACACCTTACACTAAATTAACTCCCGATAAATTAAAGACTTAAACATAAGACCTGGCACCATAAAAACCCTACAAGAAAATCTAGGCAAAACCATTTAGGACATAAAAGTAGGCAAATAACTTCATGACGAAAACACCAAAAGCATTGGCAACAAAAGCCAAAATAGACAAATGGGACCTAATCAAACTCCACAGCTTCTGCACGGCAAAAGATACAGTCACTAGAGTGAATCAGCAACCAACAGAATGGGAAAAATTTTTGCAGTTTACCCAGCTGACGAAGAGCTGATATCCAGAATTTACAAAGAACTCAAACAGATTTACAGGAAAAAAAAAAAACAAGCCCATTTAAAATTGGGCAAAGGATATGAACAGACACTTTACAAAAGAAGACATACGTGGGGCTGACAAACATATAAAAAAATCCTCATCATCACTGGTCGTTAGAGAGATGCAAATTAAAACCACATTGAGATACCATCTCATGCCAGTTAGAATGGCGATCATTTAAAAATCTGAGGACAACAGATGCTGGAGAGGATCTGGAGAAATAGGAACACTTTTACACTGTTGGTGGGAGTGTAAATTAGTTCAACCATTGTGTAAGACAGTGTGGCGATTCCTCAAAGCCTTAGAAATAGAAATTCCATTTGACCCAGCAATCCCATTACTGGGTATATATCCAAAGGACTATAAATCGATCTACTATAAGGACACATGCACACGAATGTTCATTGCAGCACTGTTTACAATAGCAAAAACCTGGAACCAACCCAAATGCCCATTGATGATAGACTGGACTGGGAAAATGTGGCACATATACACCATGAAATATTATGCAGCAATCAAAAATGATTAGTTTGTGTTCTTTGTAGGGACATGGATGAATATGGAGAACATCATTCTCAGCAAACTGACACAAGAACTGAAAATGAAATACTGCATATTCTCACTCATAGGCGGTTGATGAAAAATGAGAACACATAGACACAGGGAAGGGAGTACTACACACTGGGGTCTATTGGGGGGAGTAGGGGAGGGACAGCGGTGGGGGCGAGCTGGGGAGGGATAGCCTGGGGAGAAATGCCAAATGTGAGTGAAGGGGAGGAAGGCAGCAAAACACACTGCCATGTGTGTACCTATGCAACTATATTGCATGTTCTGCACATGTACCCCAAAACCTAAAATTCAGTTTTTAAAATTAATTAATTTATTAAAAAATAAAAATACACCATTATATAGACATGAATTGTCATCCCCTAAACCCATATTGCACGTCTACAAAGTAGGAGAACTTGTCTTTCTTCAAGTGTTTAGTATTCCTTAGATTAGTGAGAAATACTAAAAACAAGCCTTATGGTACGATGCATCTGGGACTTTTGTTTAAAATACATTCCCCCCATTTCCGAAAGTTTTAATTTGGTAAGCTCGATTTCCAGAATCTTTATTTTTTTATTATTTTTATATTATTTTATTTTATTTTATTTTTTTAATTTTTTATTGGATTATAGGTTTTGGGGTACATGAGCAGAGCATGCAAGACAGTTGCGTAGGTACACACATGGCAGTGTGCTTTGCTTTTCTTCTCCCCTTCACCCACATTTGGCATTTCTCCCCAGGCTATCCCTCCCCACCTCCCCCTCCCACTGGCCCTCCCTTTTTCCCCCCAGTTGACCCCAGTGTTTAGTACTCCCCTTTCTGTGTCCATGTGTTCTCATTATTTTATTTTATTTAATGTTCTGGGATACATATGCAGGAACTGCAGTTTTGTTACATAAGTAAACGTGTGCCATGGTGGTTTGCTGCACCTATCAGCAAACCTTACATTTTAATATTTTGAAGTGGTTGGTTTCAACTCGAGTTAAGCAACTCCATTTTATATCTCGTTCAAATCAGAAAATAGATAAGCAACTATAGGATATTGACACCTACATTTGAAGCAAAGTGAATGTGACATGTACGTCTTACAGTATGGGACTTGAAGTATAAACCATGTTTACATTGTTGAAAAAATAAAATAAAATAAAAATAAGAAAATTAGCTGAGTGAGGTTGTGTGTACATGTAATCTCCGCTACTTGGGATGCTGAGGCAGGTTAATTGCTTGAACCCAGAAAGCTGTTGAGAATTTGAAACTACGGCACACATTTCCAAACTCAGCTAATATTTTTATTTTTAGTAGAGACAGGTTATCACTATGTTGCCCAGGCTGGTTTTAAACTCCTGGATCCAAGTGATCCACCTGCCTTGGCCTTTCAAACTGCTGAGATTACAGGTGTGAACAATCATGCCTGTTTTTTTCTCTCTTTTCTCTTTCCTTTTTTTTGGTAGATGAAAATGTATCATGTACCAGCTATTTATCCAATGACTGCCACTCAGTTCCAAATTCACTTTTCACTACCTGCTCTGCAAACATAGTGGTAGGTTCCTTAAATGTTTTCTCTGTCAGCTGGTGCATTATTAAATGTTGTCAGTACATGTTGCTAGAGGGGCATTGTAAGAGGCGTTTCTTTCTGGTTGTGGTGTGCAAATCTCTACAGGCACTGAGCTTTTCAAGCATCAGGCTCCTGCCCTGCATGGTGTGCAGCAGCATGTGGTGACCAGTAGTTCTGCATTTTGCCTGGGTGGTTTTGTAGTAAGACAACTGTTTACTGATAGGTAAAGCTAGTGCCCTAGACGATGGATTTTGAGCAAATTACAGAGGACATATTGCTGGCATGTTCCACCATGTGGTAATGCACCAATTCTGCCATAGAATTACCCATGACTGTGTCCTCTCCAAGGAGGCCTTGATCTCACCATTAGTGGGGAATCCCTTCCTTGGTCACTCTCAACCTAGCATTAGTAGGAAGTTACTGCTCATTTTATCAGCTGGTCCTGTACTTTTTTTTCTCTTTTGAGACAGGGATCTCTGTCATTTGCCAAGTCCAAATTTCAGTGGTGAAATCATGGCTCACTGCAGCCTTAATCTCCAGGATCAAGCAATTTTTTCACCTCAGCCTTCAAGTAACTAAAACCACAAGTGTCTGCCACCACACCTGGTTTTTATTATTTTTTTATGGTGGTAGAGCCAGGGTCTCACTGTGTTTCTCAGACTGGTCTAAAACTGCTGGCCTCAAGCAACCCTCCTGTGTTGCCTTCCCAAATTGCTGGAATTATAAGCATGAGCCACCATATCTTGCCTCTGTTAGTACTGTGTTCTCTAGAGTTCTCTTTACTTTTGTAGCCAATCTCTCATTATGGTGTTCCCCTGTTATAATTAGTATTTTTTCATTTTAAATTTTACCACTTTAGGTGATTTATGTCTTTTCATTGGACTCTGGCAAATACAGAATTGATGCTAGAAAGGATTCCAGGAGATAGTCCCACACAGATGGGATTTGAGCATAGGTTTGTCTATCCAAGGGGAGCATTGAGCTCTTTGCCAAAGGGAAATGGGATACTCATGATTTTTAGGAAGTGACCTCGTAATGTTTCAAGCTACCACTTACTATTGATTGTGATTAAATGCCAGCTGAGGGGGGAGGAATCAAAATGGCGCTGTGAGAACAACCCAGGATGGAAGCTCTCACTGGATGCGCAAAGAGGGTGAGTCGGGGACGCATTTCCAGACGGATTTAGTTGCCCACAAAACGGGAAAATTCCCAGGTATAAAAGAGATGCGGGACGCCAGGCAGAGGTCTCGGCTGGTGTAGCCGGTAGCTGATGCGGCTCCGGCCGGCGCCAGAGTGCAGAGGCGCTCCACAGCGCTCCATACAAAAGCGCAATATTACGGGTGCCCTGTTGAACCGGAAAACTGAGACCTGGGAGGGCTAAACATGAGACTGAACAGGACATGGGCAGTGAGCCAGCCCAGGAAATCCCAGGGACAAAGCGTTTGGGCTAGTGCAGTGTGACAAACAAAACGGTGATTACAAACCCTCCCCGTGAGGTTTTCTTAAAGCGCAGCTCCATGGGGGAGGGGCGTCCGCCATTACAGAGGCAATCAGCCCCCACTGAGGTACAAACCCAGTGCTGACATAGCCTGCTGTTGCCAAAGCAACCTCATACAACAGAGACACTCTGCTGCAGGGCGTAGCCCGTGGCAACAGGGCGGAAACCGTGGCAACAAGGCAGAGACCACAGCAGAAGGGCAGAGCCTGCAGCAACAGGGCGAACCTCACACCAGCAGGGCGGAGCCTCGGCAGGCAAATAGTGATTTGACTGCCTCCTAGCTGAAGAGGACAGTGAGGCGGACACTCGAAAAAAAAGCCTCAACCCCCCCCCAGAGAGAGCATCTGAGAAAAAAAGGGGGTTTTCAGCCTATCAGCCCTGAATGAACAACAGAGCTCACAGCTCAGCAATTGAGCTCCTACAAAGTACAGACTGTATCCACAAGCAGCTCCCTGACCCCTCTATATCCAAAAGACTGACATTTGGGAGGCATCATTGTGGGACAAAGATAGTAGAAAAAGAAACTGGTAACATCCCTCGCTTTTCCACAGCTGCTATACATGCACCCCAGACAAGCAGGGCCTGGAATGGACATCAGCAGTAATAGAACAAAGGGGCTAGACTGGTAGAAGGAAAACCAAGTAACAGAAATACTTCATCATAAACAATCTGGGTGCCACTCAGAGACCCAATCGAAAAGTCAGCAACTACGCAGACAACAAGTGGATAAATCCACAAAGATGGGAAGAAACCAGTGCAAAAAGAAGGAAAACATCTGAAACCAGAACACCTCGCCTCCTAGAAAAGACCAAAACTCCTCACCAGCAAGAAAAAAAAGACTTCAGAAGGTGGATAATGAGAAACTTTTGTGAGCTAAAAGAACATGCATAAAATCAATGCAAAGAAACTAAGAACCTTGAAAAAAGATATAAAAAAATATTTGAGGAAATGATAACAAGAATGGATACCTTAGAGAGGAATATGAATGAATTAAAGGAGCTGAAAAACACAATACGAGAACTTCACGAAGCATGCAGAAGTTTCAATAGCCGAATTGACCAAGCAGAAGAAAGAATATCTGAAGTCGAAGATCAACTCAATGAAATAAAATGAGAAAACAAGATCAGAGAAAAAAAGCGCAAAAAGGAATGAACAAAGTCTCAAAGAAACGTGGGACTATGTGAAAAGACCTAACCTACGTTTGATAGGTGTACCAGAAGGGGACGAAGAGAATGAATCCAAGCTGGAAAATACTCTTCAGGACATCATCCAGGAAACTTTCCCCCAACTAACAAGACAGGCCAACACTCAAATGCAGGAAATACAGAGAACACCACAAAGATATTTCACAACAAGAGCAACCCCAAGGCACATAATCGTCAGATTCAACAAGGTTGAAATGAAAAAGAAAATACTAAGGACAGCCAGAGAAAAAGGTCGGGTCACCCAAAAAGGAAAGCCCATCAGACTCACAGTAGATCTCTCGGCAGAAACACTACAAGCCAGAAGAGAGTGGGGGCCAATATTCAACATTCTTAAAGAACAGAACTTTCAACCCAGAATTTCATATACAGCCAAAGTGAGCTTCATAAGTGAAGGAAAAATAAAATCCTTTGCGAACAAGCAAGTACTCAGAGATCTTGTCACCACCAGGCCTGCTTTACAAGAGCTCCTGAAAGAGGCACTACACATAGAAAGGAACAACCAGCACCAGCCATTCCAAAATCACACTAAATGATAAAGAGCTTCAACATAAGAGAATCTACAACAACTAAAGGGCAAAACAGACACTTAGCATCAAAATGGCAGTATCAAATTCACACATAACAATATTAACCCTAAATGTAAATGGACTAAATGCACCAATCAAAAGACACAGACTGACAAATTGGATAAAAATCCAAAACCCATCCTTGTGCTGTATCCAGGAAACCCATCTCACATGCAAGGATACACAAAAGCTCAAAATAAAGGGATGGAGGAAGATTTACCAAGCAAATGGAGAGCAAAAAAAAGCAGGAGTTGCAATTCTCATCTCTGATAAAATAGACTTTAAAGCAACAAAGATCAAAAGAGACAAAGAAGGCCATTACATAATGCTAAAAGGATCGATACTACAAGAAGAGCTAACGATCCTAAACATATATGGACCCAATGCAGGAGCACCCAGATACATAAGGCAAGTTCTTAATGACTTACAAAGAGACTTAGACTCCCATACAATAATAGTGGGAGACGTTATCACTCCACTGTAAATATTAGACATATTAACCAGACAGAAAATCAACAAGGATACCCAGGGCTTGAACTCAGACCTGGAGCAAGCAAACCTGATAGACATTTACAGAACTCTCCACCCCAAATCCACAGAATATACATTCCTCTCAGCACCAAAAGACACTTACCTTAAAATTGACCACATAATTGGAGGTACAGCACTGCTCAGCAAATGCAAAACAACTGAAATCATAACAAACAGCCTCTCAGACCACAGTGCAATCAACTTAGAACTCAGAATTCAGAAACCAACCCAGAAACGCACAGCTTCATGGAAACTGAACAACTGGCTCTTGAACGTTGACTGGGTAAACAATGAAATAAAGGCAGGAATAAAGAAGTTCTTCGAAACCAATGAGAACGAAGACAAAACGTGCCAGACTCTCTGGGACACATTTAAGGCAGTCTCTAGAGGAAAGTATATAGCAATAAGTGCCCATATGAGGAGAATGGAGAGATCCAAAATTGACACTCTATCGTCAAAATTGAAAGAGCTAGAGGAGCAAGATCAAAAAACCTCAAAACCCAGCAGAAGACAAGAAATAACTAAGATCAGACCTGAACTGAAGGAGATAGAGACACGAAAAACCCTTCAAAAAATCAATAAATCCAAGAGCTGGTTTTTGAAAAGATCAACAAAATAGAAAGACGACTAACGAGATCGATTAAAAATAAAAGAGAGAACAACCAAATAGATGCAATAAAAAATGATAAAGCGGAAATCACCACAGACTCCCCAGATATTCAAACCATCATCAGAGAATATTACAAACAACTCTATGCACATAAACTAGTAAACCTGGAAGAAATGGATAAATTCCTGGACTCCTGTGTCCTCCCAAGCCTAAACCAGGAGGAAGCTGAAACTATGAATAGACCAATAAAAAGGTCAGAAGTCGAGGCAGCAATTAAGAGTCTATCACTCAAAAAAAGCCCAGGTCCAGACGGGTTCACAGCCGAATTCTACCAGACACACAAAGAGGAGCTGGTCCCATTTCTTCTAAAACTATACCAAATAATCCAAAAAGAGGGAATCCTTCCCAAATCATTTTATGAGACCAACATCATCCTGATACCAAAACCCGGCAGAGACCCAACAAGAAAAGAAAACTTTAGGCCAATATCCATGATGAACATAGATGCAAAAATCTTCAATAAAATATTGGCAAGCGGATTGCAAGAGCAAGTCAAAAAACTTATTCATTATGATCAAGTAGGATTCATCCTGAGGATGCAAGGCTCGTTAAACATATGCGTCTATCAACGTAATTCACCACATAAACAGAACCAAAAAAAAAGCCACTTGATTATCTCAATTGATGCAGAGAAGGCATTTGAAAAAATTCAACAGCCCTTTATGCTAAAAACCCTCAATAAACTCGGTATTGATGGAATGTATCTCAAAGTAATAAAAGCTATTTATGACAAACCAACAGCCAATATCATACTGAATGGGCAAAAACACGAAACATTCCCTTTGAAATCTGGCACTAGACAAGGATGACCTCTTTCACCACTCCTATTCAATATAGTACTGGAAGTTCTAGCCAGAGCAATCAGGCAAGAAAAAGAAATAAAGGGTATTCAAATAGGAAAGGTGGAAGCCAAATTGTCTCTATTTGCAGACGACATGATAGTATACCTAGAAGACCCCATCGCCTCAGCCCAAAAACTCCTGAAACTGATAAACAACTTCAGCAAAGTCTCAGGATATCAAATCAATGTGCAAAAATTACAAGCATCCGTCTACACCAATAACAGACTTAAAGAAAGCCAAATCAAGAACGAACTGCCATTTACAATTGCTACAAAAAGAATAAAATACCTCGGAATACAACTCACAAGGAACGTAAGGGACCTCTTCAAGGAGAACTACAAACCACTGCTCAACAAAATCAGAGAGGACACAAACAGATGAAGAAACATTCCATGCTCATGGTTAGGAAGAATTAATATCATGAAAATGGCTATGCTGCCCAAAGTAATTTACAGAATCAACGCTATCCCCATCAAGCTACCATTGACTTTCTTCACAGAACTGGAAAAAACCACCATGAACTTCATATGGAACCAAAAGAGAGCCCACATAGCCAAGTCAATTCTAAGCAAAAAGAACACAGCGGGGGCCATCACACTACCGGATTTCAAACTATACTACAGGCTACAGTAATCAAAACAGCATGGTACTGGTACCAAAACAGAGATATAGACCAATGCAACAAAACAGAGGCACCGGAGGCAACACAACATATCTACAACCATACAATCTTTGATAAACCTGTCAAAAACAAGCAATGGGGAAAGGATTCCCTGTTTAACAAATGGTGTTGGGAAAACTGGCTAGCCATGTGCAGAAAGCAGAAACTGGACCCCTTCCTGACACCTTACACTAAAATTAACTCCAGATGGATTAAAGACTTAAGCATAAGACCTGGCAGGATAAAAACCCTAGAAGAAAATCTAGGCAAAACTATCCAGGATATAGGAGTAGGCAAGGACTTCATGAACAAAACACCAAAAGCATTGGCAACAAAAGCCAAAATAGACAAATGGGACCTAATCAAACTCCACAGCTTCTGCATGGCAAAAGAAACAGTCACTAGAGTGGATCGGCAACCAACAGAATGGGAAAAAATTTTTGCAGTTTACCCATCTGACAAAGGGCTGATATCCAGAATTTACAAAGAACTCAAACAGATTTACAGGGAAAAAACAAACAAGCCCATTCAAAAGTGTGCAAAGGATATGAACAGACACTTTACGAAAGAAGACATATATGAGGCCAACAATCATATGAAAAAATGCTCATCATCACTGGTCATCAGAGAGATGCAAATCAAAACCACATTGAGATACCATCTCACGCCAGTTAGAATGGCGATCATTAAAAAATCTGGAGACAACCGATGCTGGAGAGGATGTGGAGAAAAAGGAACACTTTTACACTGTTTGTGGGAGTGTAAATTAGTTCAACCATTGTGGAAGACAGTGTGGCGATTCCTCAAGGCCTTAGAAATAGAAATTCCATTTGACCCAGCAATCCCATTACTGGGTATATATCCAAAGGACTATAAATCGTTCTACTATAAGGACACATGTACACGAATGTTCATTGCAGCACTGTTTACAATATCAAAGACCTGGAATCAACCCAAATGCCCATTGATAATAGACTGGATTGGAAAAATATGGCACGTATACACCATGGAATATTATGCAGCAATCAGAAATGATGAGCTTGTGTCGTTTTTAGGGGCATGGATGAATCTGGAGACCATCATCCTCAGCAAACTGACACAAGAATAGAAAATGAAACACCGCATATTCTCACTCATAGGTGGGTGATGAAAAATGAGAACACATGGACACAGGGAGGGGAGTACTAAACACTGCGGTCTATTGGGGGGAAAAGGGGAGGGCCAGTGGGAGGGGGACATGGGGAAGGATAGCCTGTGGAGAAATGCCAAATGTAGGTGAAGGGGAGAAAGAAAGCAAAACACACTGCCATATATCCACCTACGCAACTGTGTTGCATGTTCTGCTCATGTACCCCAAAACCTAAAATGCAATAAAAAATTTTAAAAAATAATAATGAAATAAAATAAAATAAATGCCAGCTGAGATGCATGCCTTGGACGCTTAGTGGCTTCTGTACTTGACCACTATGAAGACTGGTGTGGGAAGGGTCCTTTAGGTTGCACTTGAGTAGGGGCACCTAATTCTTGAATCACAGGCCACTGTGTACTTGGCCACACAGCAGGAGGTGAGCAGCAGGTGGGTGAGCAAAGCTTCATCTGTATTTACAGCCACTCCCCTCATTGCCACCTGATCTCCACCTCCTGTCAGTTGAGTGGTAGCATTAGATTCTCATAGAAGCAGGAACCCTATTGTGTAACTGTCCATGCAAGGGTTATACTTTGCTCTGTCCTTATGAGAATCTAATGGCTGATAATCTGTCACTATCCATCACTTCCAGATGGGACCGTCTAGTTGCGGGAAATAATCTGTCACTTCCATCACCCCCTGATATTATCACCTGATAATCTGTCACTTCCAACGCCCCCAAATGGGACTGTGTAGTTGCAGGAAATTAAACTCAGGACTTTCACTGATTGTACATTATGGTGAGTTATATAATTATTATATTTTATACTACAATGTAGTAATAAAAAAGTGCACAATAAATCTACTGTGCTTGAAACATGGCAAAACTGACTTTCTGCTTCCAGTCTGTGGAAAAATCGTCTTCTATAATATTGGTCCCTGGTACCAAAAAAATTGGAGACCACTGTATTTGAGCACACACAGAGAGAAAAACACAAAGCTCAAGTCTTAGCATAAGCCATGGTCTAAGATCCAGAGAACTTCCATGATAGCCCAGACACAATTTCTTATTTCTTGTATCTACAGGGCTGATATTATTCAAAATCAAACACAAACTTAAATGTGAGAATTGCTGAATTACAATGACAGTTGAATTCACTGTCACCAAAGTTCTCATGAGAACATTGGGGCATGAAGAGGTGAAGAATGGAATTTTTTTTGAGACAGTCTCTCTGCTGCCCATGCTGAAGCACAGTGGTGTGATCTTGGCTCACTGCAGTCTCAACCTCCCGGGCTTAAGCTATTCTCCTGCCTCAGCCTGTGGGGTAGCTGAGGTATGACCACAGGTGTGAGCCACCACAGCCAGCTAATATTTTGTGTTTTTGTAGAGCTATGGTATCATCACAGGCTGGTCTCAAACTCCTGGACTCAAGCCATCCATCCACCTTGGGCTTCTAAAGTTTTGAGATTATAGGGAGGGGCCACCATACCTAGCCCTCTTTTCTTTTACACTGGTTTATTGTGAAGGCCTCCAGTTGTCTTCCTAACTTCTAGGCCTGCTCATTTCAGCCTGTTCACTAAAGCCAAAGAAATTTTTCTAAAAGGTAAATTTGGGTCAAAATTGTTCTTGATCAAAACCAGCTGGTGAGTGCCAATTGCCTTTAAGATAAAGTCCAAACTAATTTGGCCATGGAGCCTGGTAAGAGCTGGCCTCAGCTCACCTTCCCAGTTTTATTTTGCACCACCATTTCCATATCCCTACCCTCCAGCCACACGGAAAATAGTTTCCTTGGGGGACTTTACTGGTCCTTCTTCAGAAAACCCTCCCCTACCCTCATCATCACTCTTTCACTTTCATCTTTGCTCATCTGTAGCCTCAGCAGAGATGTCTCACTCCACTCTCTATGATGCAACAAGAAGACCCTTGGGAGCATTTTAGTCCCAGTCTGTACTTCTGTCATTGTGCTTATCACAATCTGGTAAGTGTTGGCATACGATTCCTATGTTAGTCTAGTTTGCATTGCTATAAGGAAACACGTGAGGCTCAGTAGTTGATAAAGAAAAAAGGTTGGTAAGTCATGGCTGTTAATGCCTGTAATCCCAGAGCTTTGGGAGGCTGAGGCAGGCAGATCATGAAGTCAAGAGATCAAGACCATCCTGGCCAACATGCTGAAACCCCGTCTCTACTAAAAATACAAAAATTAGCTGAGCTTGGTGGTGCATGCCTGTAATCCCAGCTACTCAGGAGGCTGAGGCAGGAGAATCACCTGAACCTGGGAGGTGGAGGTTGCAGTGAGCCTACATCATGCCACTGCACTCCAGCCTGGGTGATAGAGTGAGATTTCATCTC
Source organism: Callithrix jacchus (assembly GCF_049354715.1). Lineage (NCBI taxonomy): Eukaryota > Metazoa > Chordata > Mammalia > Primates > Cebidae > Callithrix > Callithrix jacchus. Next base: position 59,394,323 of record NC_133503.1, on the reverse strand, counting down.
ACAATAATAATTATTATAATAATAAACTTGGCTGGGTATGGTGGTACATGCTTGTAATCTCAACTACTTGGGAGCCTGAGGTAAAAAGATCACTTGAGCCCAGGAGATAAAATCTGCAGTGAGTCATTGTCACCTCACTGTACTTTAAGCCTGTGTGGCAGAGGTGAACTTTGTATCAAAAAAAGTAAAAAAAGAAAATTTTTTGAGGACAAAAATACTAAACAAGCAAAGGTGTCAGGAGAGTCCTATAAATGTAAGACATTTCAATAGAGTGTAGGGACTGCTGAGCAGAAGGGACTACAAGGACAGGCAGTTTGCCCTGTAGCATGTAGATCAAACATCTCATGTTGGCTGCTGGTGACTGAACTGGGCTTTCTGTTTCTGTGTATGGTTTGACTATCACAGTGTTGAAAAACTTTTGAAATGAATACCTTTCAGTTTGCTACAGTTCCCCTAGTCTTTTGCATTACTCCAGCCTTCCTTCTTCATGTATATTGCCTGACCCGCTGAGACCTGTGTTTTCTCTCCCTGCAGATGGGTGGGTAGGAGATGCTTTAAGGTGGAACATTTAATATATGAGAAGATTTTATATATATAGAGAAAGAAAGATACATAGACTGGGAGTGGGCTAAAGCCTATAATTCCAGCACTTGGGGAGGCCAAGGCAGGAGAATTAGTTTGATCTTGGAGTTCAAGACCAGCCTGGGCCATGTAGTGAGACCCACTTTTCTACAAAAAATTTAAAAAATTAGCCAGGCATGGTGGCACACACCTGTAATCCCAGCTACTCGGGAGGCTGACTGGGAGAATTTCTTGAGCCCAGGAGTTTAAAGCTACAGTGAGCTGTGATCTTACCACTGTGCTCCAGACTGGATGACAGGGTGAGACCCTATCTCAAAAACAAAAAGCAAGAGAGAGAAAAATAGATCCAGCATTGGTGCGAGTGTGTTTTGAGTGCTCTTTAGGAAAAAATTATATTTTAATATTTTTTTCTTTAAATTTTTTATATTCTAGCAAGGCCATTTATTCAACAAGGAGAAATTAATCTCATCCAAAGAACCCTAGGAGCAAGGACAGACTCAAAAATTTAGCAGCACCATAGTCAGTTTGAGCAGCTTCTATCTTTGGACTGCTAAGCTGACCAGTTACAGACTGGGTCCATTCTCTCCTCTTTAATTTCTCAAATAGAAAGAGTTCTGCTGAAATCTGAAGTCAGATCTGTAGATCAGCATTGACTCAGCAGTCTGCTATGTTGTGAGGCCTTACAACAGGAACTACGGAATACAAAATACAAGAGAAAGCTGGAATAGAGCATCTCCTGGGGAAATGAGAGCCAGAGATACAGCAGTGCCCTATGGAGACAGCCAGCTGGTATTTGGCAGTGCCTTGTGGAAAGGCTGTACTTTGGTTAGATCTCTACAATATGGAATGTGGCCTTCAATTCATAGGTCCCCAAACTTCAGTTTCTTCTGTTCCCTGCATAGGCCAGTGTCATAGTGAGTGATTCATCTTAGCAGAACTTCCTGGTTTTTATGGCAGGTGTTTCATTTATTAATTGACAAAAGAGGTATATTTCTCCTCTGGTAACCTGAAGATTTAGGTCATTTCCCTAGGGACTCCCTTGAAGGTTCTTGGAAAACTAAGCAGGGGATGAGGAGAGACTGTGAACAAGCTTTCTGGTCCCTTTCTGTCCTACAAAAAAGCACACCTCTTCTGTAACCAGAAGATTTTTTTGTTAGTCAAGCCTGGACAGACTGAGGGGTGTGTGTGTGTGTGTGTGTGTGTGTGTGTGTGTGTGTGGAGAGAGACACAGGCTCACTCTGTCTCAGTCGTGAGATCAGAGCTCACAGCAGCTTCCACTTTCTGGGTTCAAGTGATCCTCCCACTTAAACCTCCAGGGTAGCTGGGACTATAAAAATGTACTGCCATACCCAGCTCATTTTTTAATTTTTTGTAGATATGAGGTTTTACTGTTTTACTAAGGCTGATCTTGAACTGGCCTCACAGGATCCTCCTGCCTTAGTCTCCCAGTGGTCTGGGATTATAGCTATGAGGCACCTCACCTGACCTGTGATGAGTTTTCAGCAAAGTGATTCCTTTCTTACAGAAGCACCTTAGCTGAAGATTCCCTTGAGAACAAGTTCTATCCAGTGGTTTCATGGCCTTTCTTTCATTTGCAGTTCTTGCCAAGAGATATTTATTTATTTATTTATTTTGGGATGGAGTTTCACTGTTGTTACCCAGACTGGAGTGCAATAGCACGATCTCAGCTCACCTCAACCTCTGCCTCCTGGGTTCAAGCAATTCTCTTGCCTCAGCCTCCCAAGTAGCTGGGACTACAGGCACGCACCACCATGCCAAACTAATTTTTGTGTTTTTAGTAAAGACGGGGTTTCACCTTGTTGACCAGGATGGTCTCGATCTCTTGACCTCGTGATCTACCTACCTCAGCCTCCCAAAGTGCTGGGATTATATGCATGAGCCACTGCGCCTGGCCACCAAGAGAAATTTAAATGACATCTTATCTGCCAAGAGAAATTTAAATGACATCTTATCAAGATGGATAAACCCAAGTTTTCCAGTGCTGGAATATAGAAAATGAATGGACAAGTAAGTCCCATTAAACACCCATAGCCCAGGCATGGTGACCTCAACACACCTGGGCCCCAGACATCACCTTTCGTTGTGAGTAGCTCTGAGATGACAATTCTGGTTGGTAAATGGCCTCTAGAAATAGTTTATATTACATCAAGTGAAGGAATAAATAGTCAATGAAACATTTTATCTTCCCAATTCTAGCATTAATTGGATTAGATAATTTTATGAAGATTTTTCTATGCCACAGTTCTGACCATATTCTCAAGTGAACAGAAAAATTATATTTCAAAGTCAACCTTTTTTCTTACTCTGTTGCCCAGACTGGAGTGCAGTAGTGCAGTTATGATTCACTGCAGCCTCAACTTCCTGGGGCTTCAGCCTCACAAGTAGCTAGGACTACAGGTGCTTACATGGATTTTGGGGGAGCTGGAACCAATCCCCCCATATGGGGAACAAATTTTATCTGTTTTGTTTTGTTTTGTTTTTGAGACAGTCTTGCTCTGTTGCCCAGGCTGGAGTGAAATTGCACAATCTCTACTCACTGCAACCTCCACCTCCTGAGTTTAAGTGATTCTTCTGCCTCAGCCTCCTGAATGACTAGGATTACAGGCACCCACCATTATGCCCAGCTAATTTTTGTGTTTTTGTAGAGACAGGGTTTCACCATGTTGGCCAGACTGGTCTTGAACTAACTTCAGGTGATCCACCTGCCTCGGCCTCCCAAAGTGCTGGGATTACAGGTGTGAGTCACTGTGCAGGGACTTTTTTTTTCCAAAATGGAGTTGTGCTCTCTTTTGCCCAGTCTGGAGAGCAATAGTGAGCTCTCAGCTTACCACAACCTCCACCTCCCAGGTTCAAGCTATTCTCCTGCCTCAGCCTCCTGAGTAGCTAGGATTACAGGCACCACCACACTTGGCTAATTTTGTATTTTTTAGTAGAGACGGGGTTTCTCCATGTTGGTCAGGCTAGTCTCAAACCCCGGATCTCAGGTGATCCACCTGTCTTGGCCTCGCAAAGTGCTGAGATTACAAGTGTGAGCCACTGCACCTGGCCTCTATCTGTTTTTACAATTTTATTGTTAAATACATGACATTCCGTGAAAGTGGTAAATTTTTAATGACAATTTTTAACTGAATGGAATTACCATAAAAATAATAAAAGTAGGAGCTAATAGTTACTGAACTATGACTAGGGGCCTATCAATACTATAGATTTTTTAATTCGCTCTAACTCTTCCTTATTTCACTTAACCATTCTACTTAAATTACTCATGATTGCTTCAGTAGTACATATACTAAAGTTGGAATGGAGAGATTGGCATGGCCTCTGTGCAAGAATGACATGCAAATTTGTGAAGCGTTCCTTATGTTTTTATAACAGAAAAATATTACTTCTAGATTTTCACTGTGTTCGTGCATATGACCTTTTGTTTAGGTTGAATTATATCCAAAGATGATATTTCCATAAATGAGATTACTGTGAGTCACAGGGCATTAGCATACTTATTACACTTGATGTGAATTGCTGAGCTTTCAGTCATGGTGGTTGTTGGCCTGCAATTCTGCACTTTGGGAGGCTGAGGTGTGAGAATTGCTTGAGGCCAGGAGTTGGAAAAAGCAGTATAGTGAGTCACTGTATTTTTTGTTTAATTTCCAAACTTTACCCTGGTGGAAAGCTTGTATACAATTTAAACACGACTGATAGTAAAAGAAAATGCCCATTTCACTGAACCTTTGCAGTGAACTTAAAGATTATTTTTTGTTTGATTATTTTTAATAAATAAAAGACCTCATAATACTTAATTTTTATCACATTTATATATATATTTTCTTATGTTAGCTTATTAGCTTTCTTTCTTTCTTCTTTCTTTCTTTCTTTCTTTCTTTCTTTCTTTCTTTCTTTCTTTCTTTCTTTCTTTCTTTCTTCAGGTGAAGTTTTACTCTTGTTGCCTAGGCTGGAGTGCAATGGCATGATCTCTGCTCCCTGCAACCTTCTTCTCATGGATTCAAGCCATTCTCTTGCCTCACTCTCCAGAGTAACTGGGATTACAGGCATGTGCAACCGTACCTGGATAATTTTGTATTTTTAGTAGAGACAGGGTTTCTCCAGGTTGATCAGGCTGGTCTCAAACTCCAGACCTCAAGTGATCCACCTGACTCAGTCTACCAAAGTGCTGGGATTACAGGCATGAGCTACCGTGCTCAGCTAGCTTTATTTCTTTATTGCTCCCCCATTTTCTGAGACCAAGTCTTGCTCTGTACAGTCTTGATTCACTGCTGCCTTGACCTCCTGGGCTCAGGTCATTCTTCTACCTCAGTGATCTGGACTATAGGTACATGCCATGATGCCTGGCTAATTTCTTTGATTTTTTAGTAAAGACAAGGTCTTCTTATAAACACGTGAAATTTTTTCTTTATTTTTTAGACCCATAATTTTATCTCAGGATATAATTGGCCACATTTTTCAAATACATACAGGCTAAATAAATATCACTTCTCATTTTCATATTTCATGAACATCTGTGTCAATTTCTATTGATCTATCTGAATCCTTTTCATTGTTGCATAATGTTTTGTTATATGGATGTATTACAATTCACCAGTTAGCCTCTGTAGGAATTTAGGCTTCTTCTAATATTTGCTTTGAGCTCTTTATATCATTAAACACTAACCTCCTCAGCAGGTGTGGTAGCTCACACCTCTAATCCCATCATTTAGGAATGCTGAAGTGGGAGAACTGCTTGAGGGAAAAGGATCACCGCCAGGCTGGTCAACATAGCGGAGCCTTGTACCTACTAAAAATTGAAGATAAAATGAGCTGGACATTGCGGTGCACACCTGTAGTTTCAGCTACTGGAGAGCCTGAGACTGGAGGATGACTTGAGCCTAGGAAGTTGAGGCTGCAGTAAGCTATGATCACACCACTGCACTCCAGCTTTGGTAACAGTAAGACTGCATTTCTTAAATAAAATAAAAATTAGGTTATAAGATTGTTGAAGCCTTAAAGCTTAAGGCTGCAGTGAGCTGTGATTGTACTACGGTGGTCCAGCCTAGGCAATAGAGCAAGATTCTTTCTAAAAAAATAAAATAAAATAAAAATTAACCCTTTAGCATATTTCCCAGTAAAGCATTCCCTCCTATGTTTTTCCTAAAAGCTCTTGAATTTTGTTTGCTTTTCACATACAATTTAAAACTTATATGGGATTGGATGAATGTCCATGTCATTCCTTCTTTTATTTTTAAAGAATGTCTTGTTGTCACTTCCAGCTGGATCTACCATGACAGGCTTCAGAGTCCAGGAAGAGACTCACTGGGTATCATGTTATTCAGGTACAAAAAGACTTGAACCATAACTCAAAAATGATCAAATAATAGTGCATGAACCAAGTGCAATGGTAAGCTCTTCTGAAGAGTGAGTATAGCTTCCAGATAAGGTAATATTGAAGCTGGGGTTTGAAAGGTGAATAAGAGTGGCAAGGGAAAGGGGATTTGGAGGGATGGGGAATGGGCAGGGAAACCAGCACTGTAAAGACCTGGACAATTAAGATGGTACATTTGGTTCAGGAAATGGTGAATTAAGTGTGGCAGGAATGCTTTCGAGAGACAGTAATTTGCTTGTATGGAATTTTGCCTGTGAGACCTCACTAGTTTCTAATGATGCTATCATACATCACTTTTTCTGTCAAAAAGTTTGGAATAGGTGTGATGACCACAGTAACATCCAGCATGGTATTTCACGAATTCTCACAAAATCACAGGCTGATACCACAGTTATCCCCATTTTTTGAATGAAGTGATTAAGACTTAGGGATAATAAGTGATTTGTCCAAGCTCACATGGATATTAAGATGAGTCAAATGTAGGGTCTTGTTTTACTTTAATGCTTTCTCTGTTCATGAGCACCATGTATAGCTTCTCCTATGCAATTAAGCAGGTAGGTGAAAGAAAAGCCCATGTTTCTCTCTAGTCACACACTTCTGACTGTGTGTGTGGAGTTTATACACCAAATTCTTCACTGCTCTGATATTAACTGGCTATCCCACAATATTATTCTGACACTACCTGGAGCTGGCACAGACCCTACAAGTTATGGCTCAGCCCCATGAGACTAGCCTCACTTCAGATTCCAATGGCAGGTGCTAGGTTGTCACCTGTACTTTGGACCAACCTGTTACAAATAAGGTGTTCCTATGACCCCCTTTTTGGATTTAATCATTTGCTAGAACAGCTCACAGAACTCATAAAAACTGTTTATTTTGTTTTTTTCTGAGAGGGTCTCATATTTTCCCCCAGGCTGCTGTGCAGTGGTGTAGTCATTGCTCACTGCAGCCTTGACTGCCTGGGCTTAAGTGGTCCTCCCACCTCAGCTTCCCTAGTAGCTGAGACTACATGCCTGAACCACCACATCTGGCTAATTTCTTTCTTTGTAGAAATTGGGTCTTGTTTTGTTGCTCAGGCTGGCTACAAATTCCTGGGCCCAAGTGATCCTCCCACCTCAGTTACTTAAAAGTGCTAAAATTACAGATGTAAGTCACCACATCAGGTCAGTTCATTTCCTATTGCTGGTCCGCTGTAAAAAATATGTCTCAGAAACAGCCAGTGAAAGAGATATGCATGCTGGATGCAGTGGCTCACACCTGCAATCCCAGCACTATGGGAGGTCGAGTTGGGAGGATTGCTTAAACTTTGGGAGTTTGAGATCAGCCTGGGAAACATGGTGAAACGCTGTCTCCATAAAAAAAAAAAATTAGCTGTGCCTGGTGATGTGCACCTGTAATCCCAGCTACTCAGGAGGCTGAGGCAGGAGAATTACTTGAACCCAGGATTCAGAGGTTGCAGTGAGCTGTCATGCCACTGAACTACAGCCTGGGCTACTGAGCTAGATTTTCTCTCAAAAAGTAAATGAAAATAAATTAATAACTAGGTGTGGTGATGTGCACCTCTAATTGCAGCTACTAGGAAAGCTGATGTGAGAATACCTTGAGCTGGAGACTGGGGGAGCTTAGGTTACAGTGAGCTGAGATTGTGCCACTGCACTCTAACCTGGACAAAAGAGCCTGACCCTGTCTTACAAAAAATAAAATAAAAAGGGAACAGATCCAAGATGGCCAGTTAGGAGTATCTCAGGATTGCAGCTCCCAGTGAAAGCTGAGAGGGTGAGTGGATGCCACATCTCCAGAGAAATTTTTATTGCCCACAGACAAGGTGATTTCCAGGTGGAGGAGACCCACAGGTCACCAGCGCAGCTGTTTTGGCCAGCACAGTGCGTCTCCGCACAAAATACATGAGTCCACGTACCATTTTAGCTGGTATTGGGACTCCCGGAAGACAGAGTCCCCCATTCAACTGATAAAAAGGGAACTGAAACAGGGAGCCAGGCCAGGTGATTCCCAGGCAAAAAAGTGCCAGGAATCTCTGTACAGCTTTTACAGCCAGCACAGTGGGTTGCCACGTGGGAAATCACACAGATCCCAGCAACTTTTCAACAGACAACTGGAACACCTGGGAGACAGAGTAGCCTGTTCAACTGCAAACAAAAAGGGGTGTCTGAGGCAGGGAACCAAGTGATCAGGCTCAGCAGGTCCCACACCCACAAAGAAACAGCAATCTGAAAAGTTCTGTATTGAGAGTTTCACAGAAAGCACAGCTGAACCCGGGATGGTTTAGCCCTGTGGGGAAGGAGCATCTGCAATTACGAAGGCAGTCCACCACTATGGAGGTAGTCCGCCATTGTTGAGGCAGCCCACCATTACAGAGAGAGTTCATTATTTCAGAGGTAAGCCGCCATTGATGAGGCATTTCTAACTATATCTGTATAAACAGGATGGCAGGGAAGTTCAGATGGCAGCTGGGCAGAGCCCACAGCAGCTCAGCAAAGCCTCTACAGGCAGACTGTGATGAGGCTGTCTCCTTGCTGGGCAGTGTAGCCTGAAAAACGGCAGCAGCATGACACAAACTTATAAATAAAGCCCTAACTCCCTGGGACAAATCACTTGAAGAAAAAAAAAGTGTTTATGAGTTCTGCTGCAGCAGACTTAAACATACCTGCCCAGCAGCTCTGAATGAACAACAGAGCTCACAGCTCAGCTCTGGAGCTTCTATAAAGAAAAGACTGTCTCCTCAAGCAGCTCCCTTACCCCCGTATATCCAAAGAATCACCTAATAAAGGAGAGCTGACATTGAAATCTGCTGGGTATTCTTCAGGGACAAAGGTAGCACAAGAAGAAACTGGCAGCAACCCTTACTGTTCTGCAGCCACTGCAGGTGATCCCCAGGGAAGCAGGGCATGGAGCAGATCTCAGCAATTCTAACAGCAGAGGGGCCTTACTGTTAGAAGAAAAACTAAGAAACAGAAAGAAATAACTTCATCATAAACAAACTAGATGTCCACTCAGAGACCCAATCTGAAAGCCAACAACTACAAAGAGGAAAGGTAGATAAATCCACGAAGATGGGAAGAAAACAGTGCAAAAAAGGTGAAAACACTTGAAACCAGAACACCTCTTCTCCTCAAAGGGATTACAACTCCTCACCAGCAAGAGAACAAAACTGGATGGAGAATGAGTCTGATGAATTGACAGAAACAAGCTTCAGAAGGTGGGTAATAAAAAACTTTTCTTAGCTAAAAGAACAGGTTCTAACCCAATGCAAAAAACTAAGAACATTGAAAAAAGATTTGATGAAATGCTAATGAGAAGAAACAGCTTAGAGAGGAATATAAGTGAATTGATGGAGCTGAAAAACTCGACATGAGAACTTCACGAAGCGTGCACAAGTTTCAACAGGCAAATTGACCAAGCAGAAGAAAGGATATAAGAGGTCGAAGATCAACTCAATGAAATAAAACAAGAAGGCAAGATTAGAGAAAAAAAGGGTAAAAAGAAAAGGACAAAGTCTCCAAGAAATATGGGACTATGTGAAAAGACCTAATCTACATTTCATAGGTGTACTTAAGTGTGACGGAGAGAATAAATCCATGCTGGAAAATACTCTTCAGGATATTATCAAGGAAAACTTCCCCAACCTAGCAAGAGAGGCCAATATTCAAGTCCTGGAAATACAGAGAACACCACAAAGATATTCCTCAAGGAAAGCAACCCCAAGGCATGTAATCATCAGATTCACCAAGGTTGAAATGAAGGAGAAAATGCTAAGGGCAGCCAGAGAAAGGTCAGGTTACCCACAAAGGGAAGGCCATCAGGGTCATAGCGGATCTCTCAGCAAAAACCCTACAAGCCAGAAGAGAGTGGGGGCCAATATTCAAAATTCTTAAAGAAAAAACTTTCAACTCAGAATTTCAAATCCAGCGAAACTGAGTTTCATAAGTGAAAGAAAAATAAAATCCTTTATGAACAAGCAATTATTCAGAGATTTTGTCACCACTAGGCCTGCTTTACAAGAGCTCCTGAAAGAAGCACTAAACATAGAAAGGATCAACCAGTACCAACCACTCCAAAAGCATACCAAATGGTAAAGAGCATCAACACAATAAAGAAACTGCATCAACTAACGGGCAAAACAGCCCCCCAGCATCAAAATGACAGAATCAAATTTACATATAACAATATTAACCATAAGTGTAAATGGGCTAAATGCCACAATCCAAAGACACAGATTGCCAAATTGTATAAAAAGCCATAACACATTAATGTGCTCTATCCAGGAAACCCATCTAACATGGAAGGATACACAAAGGCTCAAAATAAAGGGAAGCAGGAAGATTTACCAAGCAAATGGAGAGCAAAAAAAAAAGCAGAAGTGGCAATTCTCATCCCTGATAAAATAGACTTTAAACCAATAAAGATCAATAGAGACAAAGATGGACATTACATAACAGTAAAATGATCAATGCAACAAGAAGACTTAACGATCCTAAATATATATGCACCTGATACAGGAGCACCCAGATACATGAGGCAAGTTCTTAATGACTTGCAAAGAGCCTTAGACTCCCACAGAATGATAGTGGGAGACTTTAACACCACATTGTCAATCTTAGATCAATGAAACAAAATTAACAAGAATATTCAGGACTTGAGCTTAGACTTGGACCAAGCAAACCTCATATATATTTACAGAACTCTCCACCCTGAATTCACAATATATACATTCTTGGCAGTGCCACATCACACCTACTATGAAATTGACCACATAATTGGAAGTAAATCACTCCTCAGCAAACGCAAAAGAATGGAAATCATAACAAACAGTCTCTCAGACCACAGTGCAATCAAGTTAGAACTCAGAATTCAGAAACTAACTCAGAACCGCACAGCTTCATGGAAACTGAACAACTGGTTCTTGAATGTTGACTGGATAAACAATGAAATGAAGGCAGAAATAAAGACGTTTCTCAAAACCAATGAGAAAGAAAACACAACATACCAGAATCTCTGGGACACATTCAAAGCAGTGTTGAGAGGAAAATATATAGTAATAAATGCAAACATGAGAAGCAAGGAAAGACCTAAAATTGAAAGAGTTAGAGGAGCAAGATCAGAATAACTCAAAACCTAGCAGAACACAAGAAATAATTAATATCAGAGCATAACTGAAGGAGACAGAGACAAAAAAACCCTTCAAAAAGTCAATAAATCCAGGAGGGCATTTTTCCAAAAGAGCAACAAAATAGACCACTAGCTAGAATTATAAAAAAGAAAAGAGAGAATAATCAAATAGGTGCAATAAAAAACAATCCAGGGAATATCACCACAGATTCCACAGAAATACAAGCCATCATCAGAGATTATTACAAATAACTCTATGCACATAAACTAGTAAACCTGGAAGAAATGAAAAAATTCCTGAACACTTGCATCCTCCCAAGCCTAAACCAGGAAAAAGTCGAAACCCTGAATAGACCAATAACAAGGGCAGAAGTTGAGGCAGCGATTAAGAGACTACAACCCAGAAAAAGCCCAGGTGCAGATGGGTTCACAGCAAATTCTACCAGACATACAAAGAGGAGTATTATTCCTTCTAAAACTATCCCAAACAATAAAAAAGAGGGAATTCTTCCCAAATAATTTTATAAAACACAAATCATCCTGATACCAAAACTTGGCAGAGACTCAGCAAGAAAAGAAAACTTCACGCCAATATCCTTGATAAACATAGACAGAAAAATTTTCAATAAAATAGTGGCAAACTGATTGCAACAGCACATCAAAAAGCTTATCCACCATGATCAAGTAGGCTTCATTCAGGGGATTCAAGCCTGGTTCAACATATGCTAGGTTATAAACGTAATCCACCACACAAACAGAACCAAAGACAAAAACCACATGATTATCTCAATAGATGCAGAGAAGGCCTTTGACAAAATTCAACAGCGCTTTATGGTAAAAACCCCCAGTAAACTCGGTAGGGATGGAACGTATTCAAAAATAATAAAAGCTATTTACGACAATATCATACTGAATGAGGAAAAACTGGAAGCATTCCCTTTGAAATCTGGCACTAGAAAAGGATGCCCTCTCTCACAACTCCTATTCAATATAGAACGGGAAGTTCTGGCCCGAGCAATCAGGGAATAAAAAGAAATAAAAGGTATTCAATTAGGAAAGAAAAAGTCAAATTGTCTCTATTTGCAGGTGACATGATGGTATATTTAGAAAACCCCATCGTCTCAGCCCAAAATCTCCTGAAACTGATAAGCAACTTTAGCAAAATCTCAGGATACAAAATGTGCAAAAATCATAAGCATTCCTATACACAAATAACAAACTTAAGGAAAGCCAAATCAAGAAGGAAATGCCATTCACAATTGCTACAAAGAGAGTAAAATACCTAGGAATACAGTTAACAAAGAACATAAAGGACCTCTTCAAGGAGAACTACAAACCACTGCTCAACAAAATAAGAGAGGACACAAACAGATGGAGAACCATTCTATGCTCATGGTTAGAAAGAATCAATATCGTGAAGATGGCCATACTGCCCTAAGTAATTGACAGATTAAACGCTATCCCCATCAAGCTATCAATGACCTTCTTCACAGAACTGGAAAAAAATCTTAAATTTCATATAAAACCAAAAGAGAGCCCACATAGCCAAGTCAATTCTAAGCAAAAGGAAGAAAGCTGGAGGCATCACACTACCAGACTTCACACTATACTACAAGGCTACAGTAATCGAAACAACATGGAACCAAAACAGAGATATAGACCAATGGAACAAAACAGATGCCTCAAAGGCAACACCACATTTCTACAACCATCCAATCTTTGACAAATCTGACGAAAACAAGCAATGGGAAAGGATTCCCTGTTTAATAAGTGGTGTTGGCAAAACTGGCTAGCCATGTGCAGAAAGCAGATACTGGACCCCTTCCTGACACCTTACACTAAAATTAACTCCAGATTGATTAAAGACTTAAGCATAAGACATAATGCCCTAAAAACCCCAGAAGAAAACCTACGCAAAACCATTTAGGACATAGGCATAGGCAAGGACTTCATGACCATAACACCAAAAGCATTGGCAACAAAAGCCAAAATAGACAAATGGGACCTAATCAAACTCCACAGCTTCTGCAAAGGAAACAGTCATTAGAGTGAATCAGCAACCAACAGAATGGGAAAAATTTTTGCAATCTACCCATCTGACAAAAAGCTGATATCCAGAATCTACAAAGAACTGAAACAGATTTACAAGAAAAACACAAACAAGCCCATTTAAAAGTGGATGAAGGATGTGAAGAGACTGTTTACAGAAGACATACATGAGGCCAACAAACATATGAAAAAATGTTCATTATCACTGCTCATTAGAGAAATGCAAATCAAAACCACATTGAGATATTATCTCACACCAGTTAGAATGGCAATTATTTAAAAATCTGGAGATAATAGATGCTGGAGAGGATGTGGAGAAATAGGAACACTTTTACACTGTTGGTGGGAGTGTAAATTACTTTCAACCATTGTGGAAGACAGTGTGTCGATTTCTGAAGGACCTAGAAATAGAAATTTCATTTGACCCAGCAATCTCCAAAGGATTATATATCCAAAGGATTATAAATCGTTCTACCATAAAGACACATGCACACGAATGTTCATTGCAGCACTGTTTACAATAGCAAAGACCTGGAACCAACCCAAATGTCCATTGGTGATAAACTGGACAGGGAAAATGTGGCACACATACACCATGGAATACTATGCAGCCATAAAAAATGTGATTCCATGTTTTGTGTAGGGACATGGATAAATCTGGAGAACATCATTCTCAGCAAACTGACACAAGAACAGAAAATCAAACACTGCATGTTCTCACTCACAGATGAGTGGTGAATGAGAACACATGGACACAGGAAGCAGAGCATCACACACTGGGCTCTTTCGGGGGGAAATAGGGGAGGGACAGCGAGGGGTGGGGAGTTAGGGAGAGATAGCATGGGGAGAAATGCCAGATATATGTGATGGGGAGGAAGGCAGGAAATCACACTGCCATGTGTGTACCTATGCAGCAATCTTGCATATTCTTCACATGTACCCCCAAATCTAAAATGCAATAAAAAACAAGCCAATCCCAAAAATATGTAAAAATAAAACTAAAATAAAATACTTTCAGCTGAAAAAAAGAAAGAGAGAAAAAAAAAGGAGGAAAAGATGGATGCCAAGGGGAAGGTAAGTGGGAGGGGCACAGAGCTTCCATGCCCTCTGTTGAACATGCCACCCTCTCAGCACCTCCTTTGTTCAGCAATGCAGAAGCTCTGCAAACCCTGTTTGTCAGGATGTTTATGGAGGCCCTATTATGTAAACATGATTGATAAAATCTCTATCTTTAGCCATTGGTGATTAATTCAATCTCAAGCCCCTCTGGCCTCCCAAAGTTCAGCAGGTGAGGCTGTTCCAAGCCTCTAATCATGTGGTTGCTTTATCTGGCATTGAGCCCTTCTCCTGAAGAAATCCAGGAGTGTGCAGCCACTCAGTCATCTCAACCACATCCCCAAATGCATTATTAGCATGCTGGATATCCCAAAGTTCTTGGAGGCTGCTGTTTTAGAAAGCTGGGACCAAGACCAAATATTAAAACTAAAAATGATTCTATCATCTCTATCACTGAGGTCTTTATAAGCTTTGGAAGCTCTGTGCTAGGAACCAGGGACAGAGACCAAATATATATTTCTTTTCTTTTCTTTTTAGACAAAATATCCCTGTGTCATTCAGGCTAGTGCACAGTGATATGATCATAGCTCACTATAGCTGTGACCATCTGAGCACAAGCAATCTTCCCACCTCAGCCTTCGAAGTAGCTGGGACTACACATGCATGTAACCCATGTCCAGCTCATTTTTGTAGAGATGAGATTTAGCTGTGTCACCCAGGTTGATCTGAAACTCCTGGGCTAAAGCCATTATCTCACCTCAGCCTCTCAAGTAGCTGGGACTGCAAGCGCACATCACCATGTCCGGATAATATTTATTTTTATACCCTTGTAGAGGTGGGGTATCACTATGTTGTCCTGGCTAGTTTCAAACTCTGGACCTTAAGTATTCCTCCTTTTTTGTCCTTCCAAAATGTTGGGATTATGGTTGGGAGCCACCATGCCCAGCAATCACAAAGATTTTTATTAAAGAAAGAGGGAAGGAAGGTCAGAATTGGAGCAGATGTTGATATGGAAGCAGAGTTAGAAAGGGACATTTGAAGATGCTTCGCTTCTGGCTTTGAAGATGGAGTTAGAGGCCATGATCCAAGGAATGGGGGTGGCTTCTAGAAGCTGGAAAAGCCAAGAAAACACTTTAGAGCCTATAGAAGGAATGCAGCCCTGCTGACGCCTGAAATTTAGCCTTAGTTTGGGCTTCTGATTCCCAGAATTTTAAGATGGTAGATTTGTGGTGTTGTAAGTGACTAATGTAGGGTAGTTTGTTGCAGCAGCAAGAACAAATGAACATGATACCAGGCATAGTAGCTGATGTCAGTAATTCCAGCACTTTAGGAATCCAGGCAGGAGGATCACTTGAGGCCAGGAGTTCAAGATCAGCCTGGGCAACATAGATCCTGTCTCTACAAAAAATTAATTTACTGGGTGTGGTGGTTCACTCCTATAACCCAACACTTTGGGAGGCCAAAGAGAGTTGATCATCTGAGGTCAGGAGTTCAACACCAGCATGGCCAACATGGCAAACCCCCATCTCTGCTAAAAATAAAAAAAAATTAACCAGGCATGGTGGCATGCACTTGTGATCCCAGTTACTTGGGAGGCTGAGGGAGGAGAATCACTTGAACCTGGGAGGTGGAGGTTGCAGTGAGCTGTGATTGTACCACTCCACTCCAGCCTTGGTGATAAAGTGAGATCTTGCTTTAAAAAAAAAAAAAAACATGGTGAAAATGGGGACAGATGGCAATGTTAAATAGAATGGTCAGAAGTGGCCTCCTAAGTGGAAATTAAGCAAAGACTTGAAAGAGGGGGAAAAGCTGGCCAAGGTGCTGAGGAAAGGGCATTGTAGGCAGAAACAACAGAATAAAGTGTCTCAGGTGTGTCTAAAGCTCTGGAAGAAGGCTACTGGAGCAGAAGGAAAGAGGCAGAGAATTAGGGGAGGAGGCCATGGAGTTGCTGGGTGGGGATCATTACAGATCGTGTAAGCCCAGGGAGGTTATTGCTGGGGCTTTGGTTTTTACTATGAGATGGGAACTGAGGAAGGGTTCTGAGCAGAGGTGACATGATCTGTCTCCTGATTTGAAAGCATTCTCTAACTGCTGAGTTGCGGAAGACTGTGGAAAGATTTGGGTAGAAGCATGGGGGCCTAGCTGTGGCAACATCAAGGTGGGAGATGATAGTGGTCCTGACAACAGTCATGGCCATGGTAAGAGATGGTCAGAGAGAAGTAGGGGACGAGTTCAGAAAGTTGCTGGGTGGGGATCTTCAGTACATGTTGAAGAAGTCCTGACAGACTGAACATGTAGGGTGTGAGAGAAGGCAGAAATCGAGGTTGAGTTTGATGCTCATTGATTTATTAAGTAATCTTTAAAAACACTACTGCCTTTCCCAATCTTACCAAATATGAAATCCTAGATTAAAGAAATCTCTTCAGGCTCAGTGCAGTAGCTCGTGCCTGTAGTCCCAGCTGTTTGGGAAGCAGGGATAGCAGTATCTTTTAAGGGCAGGAGTTCAAGAGCAGCATGAGCAACATAGCAAGACCTCCTCTCTACATAAGTATTTTTCAAAATTTAACATAATAAATGTAGCTAAGCATGATGATATGTACTTGTAGTCTCAGCTACTCCTGAGGCTGAGGTGGGCAGATCTCTTGAGGTCAGGAGTTTGAGGCCAGCTTGAGCAACATGGCAAGACTTCTCACTCTACAAAAAAAAAATTAAAAAATAGCCAGGTATGGTAGCACTCAACTGTAGTACCAGCACTCGGGAACTGAGGCAGAAAGATGACTTGAGCCCAGGACATTGAGGCTGAAGTGAGCTATAAGAGAGCAGGACTTTGTCTCACAATACAAATAGAAATACAAATAAAATAATAAAAACCCGAAGGGTGGACTTAAGATGGTGCAGTGAGAACAACCCAGGATTGAAGCTCTCGGTGAATGTGCAGAGAGGGTGAGTCAGGGCCGCATTTCCAAACGGATCTTTGTTGCCCACAGAACAGGAAAGCTCCCAGGTATAAAAGAGACACGGGAGGCCAGGCAGAGGCTTTGTCGGATGCAGCTGGCAGCCAGTGCAGCTGGCAGCAGGCACTGTAGCGCAGCGGCGCTACACAGCGCTCCGCACAAAGCGCACTGGTCTGGGTGCCCTGTTGAACCAGCAATATGAGACTTGAGAGGGCTGAACTTGAGAATGAATGGGACTTGGACAGTGAGCCAGGCCAGGAGATTCCAGGAAAACAGCGTTTGGGGTAGCGCAGTGGGACAAACAAAATGGCGATTCCAAATGCTCCAGATGGAGAGGTTCCCTGAGGCACAGGTGAACCCAGGACGGTGCAGCTCCATGGGGGAGGGGCGTCCACCATTACCGAGGCAATCCGCACCTACTGAGGTACACGCCCATTGCTGAGGCAACCTGTTGTTGCCAAGGCAACCCGCTACAACAGGAAGACTCCACCGCAGGGCATAGCCTATGGCAGCAGGGCAAAGACCACAACAGCAGAGCAGAGCCTGCAGCAACAGGGTGAACCTCAAACCAGCAAGGTGGAGCCTCGGCAGGCAAATAGTGAATAGACTGCCTCCTAGCTGGGCAGGACAGCACAACGGACGCTCACAAAGAAAGCCCCATCCATCCGGAGAAAAAGCATCTGAGAAAAAAAGGGTTTTTTTAATCAGTTCTACTGCAGCAGAATTAAACGTAGCAACCTAACAGTGCTGAATGAACAACAGAGCTCACAGCTCAGCACATGAGCTCCTATAAAGTACAGATTGTCTTCTCAAGCAGCGGCCTGACCCCTCTATATCCGAAAGACTGACATTTGGCAGGCATCATTCTGGGACAAAGATAGCAGAAAAAGAAACTGGTAACAACCCTCACTGTCCCACAGCTGCTATAGGGGCACCCCAGACGAGCAGGACCTGGAGTGGACCTCAGCAGTCATACAGTAGAGAAGATAGACTGGTAGAAGGAAAACCAAGTAAGAGAAATACTTCATCATCAACAATCTGGGCGTCCACTCAGAGACCCAATCGAAAAGTCAGCAACTACACATATGACAGGTGAACAAATCCACAGAGATAAGAAGAAACCAGCGCAAAAAGGAGGAAAACACCTAAAACCAGAACACCTCGCCTCCTACAAATAACCAAAACTCCTCACCAGGAATGGAATAAAGCTGGATAAAGAATCACTGTGACAAAATGATAGAATTAGACTTCAGAAAGTGGATAATGAGAAATTTTGTGAGCTAAAAGAACATGTTTTAAATCAATGCAAAGAAACTAAGAACCATAAAAAAAATATGGAAAAAGATGCAAGGAAATAAAAACAAAAACAGATAACTTAGAGAGAAATATGAATGAATTAAAGGAGGTGAAAAACACAATACTAGAAATTGGCAAACCATGCACAAGTTTCAACAGCCAAATTGACCAAGAACAAAAAAAAAATCTCAGAAGTCAAAAATCTGGAGACAACAGATGCTGGAGAGGATGTGGAGATTTTTACACTGTTGGTGGGAGTGTAAATTACTTCAACCATTGTGGAAGACACTGTGGCGATTCCTCAAGGCCTTAGAAATAGAAATTCCATTTGACCCAGCAATCCCATTACTGGGTATATATCCAAAGGACTATAAATGGTTCTACTATAAGGACACATGTACACGAATGTTCATTGCAGCACTGTTTACAATAGCAAAGACCTGGAATCAACCCAAATGCCCATTGATAATAGACTGGATTGGAAAAATGTGGCACATATACATCATGGAATATTATGCAGCAATCAGAAATGATGAGTTTGTGTCATTTGTCGGGACATGGATGAATCTGGAGAACATCATCCTCAGCAAACTGACACAAGAACAGAAAATGAAACACCACATATTCTCACTCATAGGCGGATGATGAAAAATGAGAACAGATTGAAACAGAGAGGGGAGTACTAAACACTGGGGTCTACTGGGGGGAAAAGGGGAGGGCCAGTGGGAGGGGGAGGAGGGGAGGGATAGCCTGGGGAGAAATGCCAAATGTGGGTGAAGGAGAGAAGCAAAGAAAAGAACACTGCCATGTGTATACCTACGCAACTGTCTTGCATGCTCCGCTCATGTACCCCAAAACCTATAATCCAATAAAAAATAAAAAATTTAAAAAAAAATTTTTAAAAATTTAAAAAATAAAAAAAATAAAGAAGTCGAAGATCAACTCAATGAAATAAAATGAGAAACCAAGATCGAGAAAAAAGCGCAAAAAGGAATGAACAAAGTCTCCAAGAAATTTGGGACTATGTGAAGAGACCTAACCTACGTTTGATAGGTGTACCAGAATGTGACGAAGAGAATGAATCCAAGCTGGAAAATACTCTTCAAGACATTATCCAGGAAAATTTCCCCCACCTAGCAAGACAGGCCAACACTCAAATGCAGGAAATACAGAGAACACCACAAAGATATTCCGCAAGAAGAGCAACCCCAAAGCACATAATCGTCAGATTCAACAAGGTTGAAATAAAGAAGAAAATACTAAGAGAAGCCAGAGAGAAAGGTCAGGCCAACCACAAAGGGAAGCCCATCAGACTCACAACAGATCTCTTGGCAGAAACACTACAAGACAGAAGAGAGTGAGGGCCAATATTAAACATCCTTAAAGAAAAGAAATTTCAACCCAGAATTGTATATCCAGCCAAACTGAGATTCATAAGTGAGCATAAAATAAAATCCTTTGCGAACAGGCAAGTACTCAGAGATTTTGTCACCACCAGGCCTGCTTTACAAGAGCTCCCAAAAAAGGCACTACAAATAGAAAGAAACAAACACTACCAGCAATTCAAAAATCACACTAAATGCTAAAGAGCATCAACATAATAAAGAATCTACAACAACTAACAGGCAAAACAGCCAGCTAGCATCAAAATGGCAGTACCGGGAGAGGGGACTCAAGATGGCGCTGTGAGAACAACCCAGGATTGGAGCCCACGTTGAATTCGCAAACGGTGAGTCAGTGCTGCATTTCCAGACTGATCTTTGTTGCCCACAGAACGGGGAAACTCCCAAGTATAAAAAGACACGGGACGCCAGGCAGTAGGTCTGCCTGGCGAAGCCGGCAGCCGGGGTGGCGGCGGCCGGCCCTACCCAGCAATCCCCACAGGGCGCGCTTGTCTGGGTGCCTTGTTGAACCGGCAGCCTGAGACTTGAGAGGGCTGGACTTGAGACTGAACGAGACTTGCACAGTAGCCCAGCCCAGGGGATTGCAGGGACAGATCGTTTGGGATACCCAGTGGGATGAACAAACCGCGATTTCAAACTATCCCGGGCAGATGGTCCGAGACGCTCTGTGGGGGAGGGGCGTCCACCACTACGGAGGCAACCTGCCCCAACTGAGATACACGCCCACTGCTGACGCAGCCAGCCGGTGCCGAGGCAACCCGCCCTAACTGAGATACACGCCCACTGCTGATGCAGCCAGCCGTTGCCGAGGCAATCTGTCCCTACTGAGATACACGCCCACTGCTGACGCAGCCTGCCGTTGCTGAGGCAACACGCTACAACGAAGAGACTCCGCCGCAGGGCGTGGCGGAGACCACAGCAGAGCCGGCAGGAACAGCGCGAATCACACAATAGCAGGGCAGAGCCTCGGCAGCCAAACAGTGGCTAGTCTGCCTTCGAGCTGGGCAGGACACCTGATCGGACATCCAAAAATAAAGCCCAAACCCCTCAACACAGAGCATTTGAGAAAAAAAAAAGGGTTGTTTAATGAGCTGTGTTGCAGCAGAATCAAACATAGCAGCCTAACAGCCCTGAATGAACAACAGAGTGCACAGCTCAGCAATTAAACCCCTATAAAGTACAAACTGTCTCCTCAAGCAGCTCCCTGACCCCTCTATATCCAAAAGACTGTCATTAGGCAGGCATCATCCTGGGACAAAGAGAGCAGAAAAAGAAACTGGTAGCATCCCTCGCTGTGCCACGGCTACTAGAGGTGCACCCCAGGCAAGCAGGGTCTGGAGCGGACCTCAACAGTCGTACAGCGAAGGGGCTAGACTGGTAGAAGGAAAACCAAGCAACAGAAATACTTCATCATCAACATTCTGGGTGTCCACTCAGAGACCCAAACGAAAAGTCAGCAACTACGCAGACGACCAGCGGACAAATCCACAAAGATGGGAAGAAACCAGCGCAAAAAGGAGGAAAACACCCGAAACCAGAATACATCGCCTCCTAGAAAGGACCAAAACTCCTCACCAGCAAGGGAACAAAGCTGGACGGAGAATGACTGTGATGAAATGACGGAATTAGACTTCAGAAGATGGATAATGAGAAACTTTTGTGAGCTAAAAGATCATGTATTAAATCAATGCAAAGAAACTAAGAACCTTGAAAAAAGATTTGAAAAAAGATTCGAGGAAATGATAACAAGAATGGATACCGTAGAGAGGAATATGAACGAATTAAAGGAGCTGAAAAACACAATACGAGAACTTCGCGAAGAAAACGCAAGTTTCAATAGCCGAATTGACCAAGCAGAAGAAAGGACATCTGAAGTCGAAGACCAACTCAATGAAATAAAACGAGAAACCAAGATCAGAGAAAAAAGCGCAAAAAGGAATGAACAAAGTCTCCAAGAAATGTGGGACTATGTGAAAAGACCTAACCTACGTTTGATAGGTGTACCAGAAGGGGACGAAGAGAATGAATCCCAGCTGGAAAATACTCATCAGGACATCATCCAGGAAAATTTCCCCCACCTAGCAAGACAAGCCAACACTCAATTGCAGGAAATACAGAGAACACCACAAAGATATTCCGCAAGAAGAGCAACCCCAAGGCACATAATCGTCAGATTCAACAGGGTTGAAATAAAGGAGAGAATACTAAGGGCAGCCAGAGAGAAAGGTCGGGTCACCCACAAAGGGAAGCCCATCAGACTCACAGCAGATCTCTCGGCAGAAACACTACAAGCCAGAAGAGAGTGGGGGCCAATGTTCAACATTCTTAAAGAAAAGAACTTTCAACCCAGAATTTCATATCCAGCCAAACTGAGCTTCAGAAGTGAAGGAAGAATAAAATCCTTTGCGAACAAGCAAGTACTCAGAGATTTTGTCACCACCAGGCCTGCTTTACAAGAGCTCCTAAAAGAGGCACTACACATAGAAAGGATCAATCAGTACCAGCCATTCCAGAATCACACTGAATGCTAAAGAGCTTCAACATAATGAAGAATCTACAACAACTAACAGGCAAAACAGCCACTTAGCATCAAAATGGCAGTATCAAATTCACACATAACAATATTAACCCTAAATGTAAATGGACTAAATGCACCAATCAAAAGACACAGACTGGTAAATTGGATAAAAATCCAAAACCCATCAGTGTGCTGTATACAGGAAACCCATCTCACATGCAAGGATACACAAAGGCTCAAAATAAAGGGATGGAGGAAGATTTACCAAGCTAATGGAAAGCAAAAAAAAGCAGGAGTTGCAATTCTCATCTCTGATAAAATAGACTTTAAAGCAACAAAGATCAAAAGAGACAAAGAAGGCCATTACATAATGGTAAAAGGATCGATACAACAAGAAGAGCTAACGATCCTAAACATATATGGACCCAACACAGGAGCACCCAGATACATAAGGCAAGTTCTTAATGAATTACAGAAGGACTTAGACTCCCACACAATAATAGTGGGAGACTTTAACACTCCACTGTCAATACTAGACAGATCAACCAGACAGAAAATCAACAAGGATACCCAGGGCTTGAACTCAGACCTGGAGCAAGCAAACCTGGTGGACATTTACAGAACTCTCCACCCCAAATCCACAGAATACACATTCTTCTCAGCACCACATCACACCTACTCTAAAATTGACCACATAATTGGAAGTGAAGCACTGCTCAACAAATGCAAAACAACTGAAATCATAACAAACAGCCTCTCAGACCATAGTGCAATCAAGTTAGAACTCAGAATTCAGAAACAGACCCAGAACCGCACAGCTTCATGGAAACTGAACAACTGGCTCTTGAATGTTGACTGGGTAAACAACAAAATGAAGTCAGAAATAAAGAAGTTCTTCGAAACCAATGAGAACGAAGACACAACGTGCCAGAACCTCTGGGACACATTTAAAGCAGTCTCTAGAGGAAAGTATATAGCAATAAGTGCCCATATGAGGAGAATGGAGAGATCCAAAATTGACACCCTATCGTCAAAATTGAAAGAGCTAGGGGAGCAAGATCAAAAAAACTCAAAACCCAGAAGAAGACAAGAAATTACTAAGATCAGAGCTGAGCTGAAGGAGATTGAGACACGAAAAACCCTTCAAAAAATCAATAAATCCAAGAGCTGGTTTTTTGAAAAGATCAACAAAATAGACAGACCACTAGCCAGATTGATTAAAAATAAAAGAGAGAACAACCAAATAGATGCAATAAAAAATGATAAAGGGGAAATCACCACAGATTACACAGAAATTCAAACCATCATCAGAGAATATTACAAACAACTCTATGCACATAAACTAGTAAACCTGGAAGAAATGGATAAATTCCTGGACTCCTGTGTCCTCCCAAGCCTAAACGAGGAGGAAGCTGAAACTATGAATAGACCAATAACAAGGTCTGAAGTTGAGGCAGCAATTAAGAGCCTACCTCACAAAAAAAGCCCAGGTCCAGACGGGTTCACAGCCGAATTCTAACAGACACACAAGGAGGAGCTGGTACCATTCCTTCTAAAACTATTTCAAACAATCCAAAAAGAGGGAATCCTTCCCAAATCATTTTATGAGACCAACATCATCCTGATACCAAAACCCGGCAGAGACCCAACGAGAAAAGAAAACTTCAGGCCAATATCCATGATGAACATAGATGCAAAAATCTTCAATAAAATATTGGCAAGCCGATTGCAACAGCAAATCAAAAAACTTATTCATCATGATCAAGTAGGATTCATCCCAGGAATGCAAGGCTGGTTCAACATACGCAAGTCTATCAACGTAATTCACCACATAAACAGAACCAAAAACAAAAACCCCATGATTATCTCAATTGACGCAGAGAAGGCATTTGACAAAATTCAGCAGCCCTTTATGCTAAAAACCCTCAATAAACTCGGTATTGATGGAACGTATCTCAAAGTAATAAAAGCTATTTATGACAAACCAACAGCCAATATCATACTGAATGGGCAAAAACTGGAACCATTCCCTTTGAAATCTGGTACTAGACAAGGATGCCCTCTCTCACCACTCCTATTCAATATAGTACTGGAAGTTCTAGCCAGAGCAATCAGGCAAGAAAAAGTAATAAAGGGTATTCAAATAGGAAAGGTGGAAGCCAAATTGTCTCTATTTGCAGACGACATGATAGTATACCTAGAAGACCCCATCGCCTCAGCCCAAAAACTCCTGAAACTGATAAACAACTTCAGCAAAGTCTCAGGATATAAAATCAATGTGCAAAAATCACAAGCATTCGTCTACACCAATAACAGACTTAAAGAAAGCCAAATCAAGAGCGAACTGCCATTCGCAATTGCTACAAAAAGAATAAAATACCTTGGAATACAACTCACAAGGAACGTAAGGGACCTCTTCAAGGAGAACTACAAACCACTGCTCAACGAAATCAGAGAGGACACAAACAGATGGAGAAACATTCCATGTTCATGGTTAGGAAGAATTAATATCGTGAAAATGGCTATACTGCCCAAAGTAATTTACAGAATCAACGCTATCCCCATCAAGCTACCATTGACTTTCTTCACAGAACTGGAAAAAACCACCATGAACTTCATATGGAACCAAAAGAGAGCCCGCATAGCCAAGTCAATTCTAAGCAAAAAGAACACAGCGGGGGGCATCACACTATCGGATTTCAAACTATACTACAAGGCTACAGTAATCAAAACAGCATGGTACTGGTACCAAAACAGAGATATAGACCAATGGAACAAAACAGAGGCACCGGAGGCAACACAACATACATACAACTATACAATCTTTGATAAACCTGACAAAAACAATCAATGGGGCAAGGATTCCATGTTTAACAAATGGTGTTGAAAAAACTGGCTAGCCATGTGCAGAAAGCAGAAACTGGACCCCTTCCTGACACCTTACACTAAAATTAACTCCAGATGGATTAAAGACTTAAACATAAGACCTGGCACCATAAAAACCCTAGAAGGAAATCTAGGCAAAACTATCCAGGACATAGGAGTAGGCAAGGACTTCATGAACAAAACACCAAGAGCATTGGCAACAAAAGCCAAAATAGACAAATGGGACCTAATCAAACTCCACAGCTTCTGCACGGCAAAAGAAACAGTCACTAGAGTGGATCGGCAACCAACAGAATGGGAAAAAATTTTCGCAGTCTACCCATCTGACAAAGGGCTGATATCCAGAATTTACAAACAACTCAAGCAGATTTACAGGAAAAAAACAAAAAAGCCCATTCAAAAGTGGGCAAAGGATATGAACAGATACTTTACGAAAGAAGACATATATGAGGCCAACAATCATATGAAAAAATGCTCATCGTCACTGGTCATCAGAGAGATGCAAATCAAAACCACATTGAGATACCATCTCACGCCAGTTAGAATGGCGATCATTAAAAAATCTGGAGACAACAGATGCTGGAGAGGATGTGGAGAAAAAGGAACACTTTTACACTGTTGGTGGGAGTGTAAATTAGTTCAACCATTGTGGAAGACAGTGTGGCGATTCCTCAAGGCCTTAGAAATAGAAATTCCATTTGACCCAGCAATCCCATTACTGGATATATATCCAAAAGAATATAAATCGTTCTACTATAAGGACACATGTACACGAATGTTCATTGCAGCACTGTTTACAATAGCAAAGACCTGGAATCAACCCAAATGCCCATTGATAATAGACTAGATTGGAAAAATGTGGCACATATACATCATGGAATATTATGCAGCAATCAGAAATGATGAGTTTGTGTCGTTTGCAGGGACATGGATGAATCTGGAAAACATCATCCTCAGCAAACTGACACAAGAGCAGAAAATGAAACACCGCATATTCTCACTCATAGGTGGGTGATGAAAAATGAGAACACATGGACACAGAAAGGGGAGTACTAAACACTGGGGTCTATTGGGGGGAAAAGGGGAGGGCCAGTGGGAGGGGGAGGTGAGGAGGGATAGCCTGGGGAGAAATGCCAAATGTGGGTGAAGGGGAGAAGAAAAGCAAAGCACACTGCCATGTGTGTACGCAACTGTGTTGCATGCTCTGCTCATGTACCCCAAAACCTATAATCCAATAAAAAATTTAAAAAAAAAATGGCAGTACCAAATTCACACAAAACAATATTAACCCTAAATGTAAATGGACTAAATGCACCAATCAAAAGACACAGACTGGAAAATTGGATAAAAATCCAAAACCCCAAGCCTGTAATCCCAGCACTTTGGGAGGCCGAGGCGGGTGGATCACAAGGTCAAGAGATCGAGACCATCCTGGTCAACATGGTGAAACCCCGTCTCTACTAAAAATTACAAAAAATTAGCTGGGCATGGTGGCGCGTGCCTGTAATCCCAGCTACTCAGGAGGCTGAGGCAGGAGAATTGCCTGAACCCAGGGGGCGGAGGTTGCAGTGAGCCGAGATTGCGCCATTGCACTCCAGCCTGGGTAACAAGAGTGAAACTCCGTCTCAAAAAAAAAAAATCCAAAACCCATCAGTGTTCTGTATCCAGAAAACCCATCTCACAGGCAAAAATACACAAAGGCTCAAAATAAAGGGATGGAGGAAGATTTACCAAGCAAATGGAGAGCAAAATAAAGCAGGAGTTGCAATTCTCATCTCTGATAAAATAGATTTTAAAGCAACAAAGATCAAAAGAGACAAAGAAGGCCATTACATAATGGTAAAAGAATTGATGCAACAAGAAGAGCTAATGATCCTAAACATATATGGACCCAATACAGGAGCACCCAAATACAAAAGGGAAGTTCTTAATGACTTACAAAGAGACTTAGACTCCCACACAATAATAGTGGGAGACTTTAACACTCCACTGTCAATATTAGACAGATCGACCTGACAGAAAATCAACAAGGATATCCAGGGCTTGAACTCAGACCTGGAGCAAGCAAACCGGATAGATATTTAAAGAACTCTCCACCCCAAATCCACAGAATATACATTATTCTCAGCACCACATCACACCTACTCTAAAATTGACCACATAATTGGAAGTAAAGCACCGCTCAGCAAATGCAAAACAACTGAAATCATAACAAACAGCCTCTCAGACCATAGTGCAATCAAGTTAGAACTCAGAATACAGAAACCAACCCAGAACCGCACAGCTTCATGGAAACTGAACAACTGGCCCTTGAATGTTTACTGGGTAAACAATGAAATGAAGGCAGAGATAAAGAAGTTCTTCAAAACCAATGAGAACGAAGACACAACATGCCAGAATCTCTGGGACACATTTAAAGCAGTCTCTAGAGGAAAATATGTAGCAATAAGTGCCTATATGAGGAGAATGGAGAGATCCAAAATTGACACCCTATCGTCAAAATTGAAAGAGCTAGAGGAGCAGGATCAAAAAACTCAAAACCCGGCAGAAGACAAAAAATAACTATGACCAGAGCTGAGCTGAAGGAGATAGAGACACGAAAAACCCTTCAAAAAATCAATAAATCCAAGAGCTGGTTTTTTGAAAAGATCAACAAAATAGACAGACCACTAGCCAGATTAATTAAAAAGAAAAGAGAGAACAACCAAATAGATGCAATAATAAATGATAAAGGGGAAATCACCACAGATTCCACAGAAATTCAAAGTATCATCACAGAATATTAAAAAAATCTCTATGCACATAAACTAGTAAACCTGGAAGAAATGGATAAATTCCTGGACTCCTGTGTCCTCCCAGCCCTAAACCAGGAGGAAGCTGAAACCATGAATAGACCAATAACAAGGTCAGAAGTCGAGGCAGCAATTAAGAGCCTAGCACACAAAAAAAGCCCAGGTCCAGATGAGTTCACAGCCGAATTCTACCAGACACACAAAGAGGAGCTGGTACCATTCCTTCTAAAACTATTCCAAACAATCCAAATAGAGGAAATCCTTCTCAAATCATTTTATGAGGCCAATATCATCCTGATATCAAAACCCGGCAGAGACACAAGAAGAAAAAAACTTCAGTTCAATATCCATGATGAATATAGACGCAAAAATCTTCAATAAAATATTGGCGAGCCGATTGCAACAGCAAATCAAATACTTATCCATCATGATCAAACAGGATTCATCCCGGGGTTGCAAGGCTGTTCTACATACTCAAGTCTATAAACGTAATTCACCACATAAACAGAACCAAAAACAAAAACCACATGATTATCTCAATTGACGCAGAGAAGGCATTTGACAAAATTCAACAGCACTTTATGCTAAAAACCCTCAATAAACTCGGTATCGATGGAATGTATCTCAAAGTAATAAAAGCTATTTGTGACAAACCAACAGCCAATATCATACTGAATGGGCAAAAACTGGAAGCATTCCCTTTGAAATCTGGCACTAGACAAGGATACCCTCTCTCACCACTTCTATTCAATATAGTACTGGAAGTTCTAGCCAGAGCAATCAGGCAAGAAAAAGAAATAAAGTGTATTCAAATAGGAAAGGTGGAAGCCAAATTGTCTCTATTTGCAGACGACATGATAGTATACCTAGGAGACCCCATCGCCTCAGCCCAAACACTCCTGAAACTGATAAGCAACTTCAGCAAAGTCTCAGGATATAAAATCAATGTGCAAAAATTACAAGCATTCCTCTACAACAATAACAGACTTAAAGAGAGCCAAATCAAGAACAAACTGCCATTCACAATTGCTACAAAAAGAATAAAATACCTAGGAAGACAACTCACCAGGAACGTAAAAGACCTCTTCAAGGAAAACTACAAACCACTGCTCAATGAAATAATAGAGGACACAAACAAATGGAGAAACCTTTCATGTTCATGGTTAGGAAGAATTAATATCGTGAAAATGGCTATGCTTCCCAAAGTAATTTACAGAATCAATGCTAACCCCATCAAGCTACCATTGACTTTCTTCACAGAACTACAAAAAACCACCATGAACTTCATACGGAATCAAAAGAGAGCCCGCATAGCCAAGTCAATTCTAAGCAAAAAGAACACAGTGGGGGGCATCAAACTACCAAATTTCAAACTATACTACAAGGCTACAGTAATTAAAACAGCATGGTACTTGTACCAAAACAGAGATATAGACCAATGGAACAAAACAGAGGCATCGGAGGCAACACAACATATCTAAAACCACACAGTATTTGGTAGACCTGACAAAAACAAGCAATGGAGAAAGGATTCCCTGTTTAACAAATGGTGTTGGGAAAACTGGCTAGCCATGTGCAGAAAGCAGAAACTGGACCCCTTCCTGACACCTTACACTAAAATTAACTCCAGATGGATTAAAGACTTAAACGTAAGACCTGGCACCATAAAAACCCTAGGAGGAAATCTAGGCAAAACTATCCAGGACATAGGAGTAGGCAAGGACTTCATGAACAAAACACCAAAAGCATTGGCAACAAAAGCCAATGTAGATAAATGGGACCTAATGAAACTCCACAGCTTCTGCACGGCAAAAGAAACAGTCACTAGAGTGGATCGGCAACCAACAGAATGGGAAAAAATGTTGCAGTTTACCCATCTTCCAAAGGGCTGATATCCAGAATTTACAAAGAACTCAAACAGATTTACAGGAAGAAAACAAAGAAGCCCATTCAAAAATGGGCAAAGTATATGAACAGACACTTTATGAAAGAAGACATACATGAGGCCAACAATCATATGAAAAAATGCTCATCGTCACTGGTCATCAGAGAGATGCAAATCAAAACCACATTGAGATACCATCTCACACCAGTTACAATGGTGATCGTTAAAAAATCTGGAGACCACACATGCTGGAGAGGATGTGGAGAAAAAGGAACACTTTTACATTGTTGGTGGGAGTGTAAATTAGTTCAACCATTGTGTAAGACAGTGTGGCAATTTTTCAAGGCCTTAGAAATAGAAATTCCATTTGACCCAGCAATCCCATTACTGGGTATATATCCAAAGGACTAACAATCGTTCTACTCTAGGGACACATGCACATGAATGTTCATTGCAGCACCGTTTACAATAGCAAAGACCTGGAATCAACCCAAATGCCCATTGATGATAGACTGAATTGGGAAAATATGGCACATATACACCATGGAATATTATGCAGCAATCAGAAATGATGAGTTTGTGTCATTTGTAGGGACATCGATGAATCTGGAGAACATCATTCTCAGCAAACTGACACAAGAACAAAAAATGAAATACCACATATTCTCACTCATAGGTGGTGATGTAAAATGAGAACAGATGGACACAGGGAGTGGAGTACTAAACACTGTCGTCTATTGGGGGAAAGGGGAGGGCCAGCGGTGGTGAGCTGGGGAGGGATAGCCTGGGGATAAATTCCAAATGTGGGTGAAGGGGAGGAAGGAAGCAAAACACACTGCCATGTGTGTACCTATGCAACTGTCTTGTATGTTCTACACATGTACCCCAAAATCTAAAATGCAATAAAAAATTAAAAAAAAGAAAGAAACAGACAGAAAGAAAGGAAGAAAGAAAGAAAGAAAGAAAGGAAGGAAGGAAGGAAGGAAGGAAGAAAGAAAGGAGGGAGGGAGGGAGGGAGGGAGGAAGGAAGGAAGGAAGGAAGGAAGGAAGGAAGGAAGGAAGGAAGGAAGGAAGGAAGGAAGGAAGGAAATATATTGGTTCGTGATCCCAGCACTTTGAGAGGCTGAGACGGGCAGATCACTTGAGGCCATTTGTTCAAGACCAGCCTGGCTAACCTAGTAAAACCCAGTCTCTGCTAAAAATACAACAATTAGCCATGTGTAATAGTGCATGTCTGTAGTCCCCACTACTCAGGAGGTTGAGGGAAGAGAATCACTTCAACCCAAAAGGCAGAGGTTGCAGTGACCCAAGATCATGCCACTGCATTCCAGCCTGGGTGACAAAGTAACACTGTCTCAAAACAGGCAAACAAAGAAAAACTACATTATTTGTGAATAGGTTAAAACCAAGAAACTCAGAAGTTAGCAAACTACTCTGTAACGAAGGCCAGGGTAAATGTTTCAGGTTGTATAAATCACAGTCTCTGTTTCAACTACTAAATTCTACTGCAGCAGGGCAAAAGCAGACACACAAAACATATAAGTGATTGAGCATAGTGTGTTCTAATAAAACTTTATTTACCAAAATATATAAGAAGGCCAGGGTGTGGTGGCTCAGGTCTGTAATCCCAGCACTTTGGGAGGCTGAGGCAGGCAGATTACCTGAGCTCAGAAGTTCAAGACCAGCCTGGGCAACATGGCAAAACCCCATCCCTACTAAAAATAGAAAACAGCTAAGCATGGTGGCATGCACCATAATCCCAGTTATTCAGGAATCTCCCTACAAGCAGGAGAATTTCTTGTAGCGGGGAAGACAGAGGTTGCAGTGAGCTGAGACTGCACTACTGCACTCCAACCTGAGTAACAGAGCAAGACTCTGTCTCAAAAGACAAAAAACAACAACGAGACAGAGAGAGAGAGAGAGAGAGAGAGAGAGAGAGAGAGAGAGAGAGAGAGAGAGAGAGAGGAAGAAAGAAGAAAGAAAGAAGGAAGAAAGAAAGAAAAGAAAGGAAGAAGGAAGGAAGGAATGAAGGAAGGAAGGAAGGAAGGAAGGAAGGAAGGAAGGAAGGAAGGAAGGAAGGAAGGAAGATAGGCCAGATTTGGCTTGCAGGCTGTGATTTGCTAACCACTGATTTAACTAAAATAAGTTTTTATAAAATAGACATTTAGACCATCTCGGGAAATATGTACCAATGACTAAACTATGTGCTTAGCACTACTTTATGCATTATAGACTCTAAATTTTTGCTTTTTCTCACAGTTTTCTTCAATGTACACACACAGACACACACACACACACACACACACACACGTTTTTTATTTACTGAGACAGGGTCTTAGTCTTTCACCCAGGCTGCAGTGCAGTGGCAAAATCACAGTTCACTGCAGCTTTGACCTCCCAGGCTCAG
The DNA here is from genome assembly GCF_049354715.1 of Callithrix jacchus. NCBI lineage: Eukaryota > Metazoa > Chordata > Mammalia > Primates > Cebidae > Callithrix > Callithrix jacchus. Next base: position 59,361,973 of record NC_133503.1, on the reverse strand, counting down.
GTGATCCTCCAACATCAGCCTCCTGAATGGCTAGAACTACAAGTGCCTGCCACCACACCTAGGTAATTTTTGTATTTTTTGTAGTGTCAGGGTTTTGCCATTTTGCCTAACCTGGTCTCAAACTCCTGGGCTCAAGCAATCCACCCACATTGGCTTCCAGGCATGAACCACTACACCCAGCTGTGTATATACATTTTTTAACTCCAACAGTTAAAAGACTAGTCTTACAACCAGGGGTTTTGAATTCAGATTTACTGGGAACTAAATCTAAATTACCCTTCCCTTTTCTTTCTGTAAACTCATTGTAAACTCTAATATAATCCTTTCTTCCAATTATGCTCCAGAGCACATAATTAATCAGAAGCCTTACTTACTGACAAACTTTCATCATTGGTCTATGCTTGGCCTGCTGTTATTTATTAATATATTATTTTTAATAATGCATTAAACATTCCCCTTTGAAGAATTATGACTTGATAGTTTCACATGCAAGGAAAACACGTAACTCCTGCCAGATATAATTACACAAAAAGGAATCTACAGTTTGAAATTTCCATCTTTAATCCCCCTGGGCTCTTGTAGACCACTAGACACTCGTTATCTCTAAAACACAAATGCTGTAAAACAGCTAATAATATGCATATTTATATATTTTCATTTGTTTCAAAGTATTTTGGCAGCTTTGCAAATCTCAGACTGAGTTCTTGGAAAGTTCAATAGTCCTGTGCTGCCTAGAAACAACTAAATAAATGTCATAACTTCTTATATCAAGAAGAAAAATGTTAGTGAGTCCAGAAGCATGATATTCTTTCTATTCCAACAGTAGAAATAATTTAAGAAGTATTATATTTCTTTTACAAAAAAGAAATGGGTCAGTGTATCAAGTTTCTGATAAAGCTGGACAACATGGATTGGAATGTGAATTAAATGAGGAATGTGTTGTGATTGTGAAACAGAAACCTTCTCCTCTTACAGAAAGTAGTATAGTAGTATAGTATAGTAGTATACAATAACCTCTACAGTATAGAGGAAATTTAGCATTAAGGCATCCTGGGGAAAAAGTTTAGTGTGCAGAATGATTAGGAAATCATATTATTTGACCACAGGACATTTATCAGAAAGGAATACAATTATTTCTGTTTAGAGAAAATAGTCCCAAATCAAGTTTTCAGAGACACTGAAAGTCAGTTAATATATATACCAGTAAAGTCAACAGTAATTTTATCAATTTCCTCTCGCTGGAGTATTTTTCCCCTCTTTTCTCAAACTAGGGGATTTTTACTTGTCCTTTAAACATGAGAACACAGTAATGCCAACTCTGTCCTCACAGGGCATTATGAATGTCCTGCTATTGTAGCAATTATCATGCTAAATTACCACTAATTGTAAATATATCTTCTTCACTGAACTTAAGGAAAGAGCTGGAGTTTTTCTCTTTTGTTTTGTTTTCAGACAGTCTCATTCTGTTGCCCAGGCTGGAGTGCAGTGGTGTGAACTCAGCTCACTGCAACCTGCACCTTCTGGGTTCAAGTGATTCTCCTGCCTCAGCCTCTTGCGTAGCTGGAATTACAGGCATGTGCCACCACGTCTGGCTAACTTTTTGTATTTCTAGTAGTAATGGTGTTTCACCATGATCACCAGAATGGTCTCAATCGCCTGACCTTGTGATCCACCTACCTTGGCCTCATAAAGTGCTGGGATTGTAGGCATGAGCCACTTTGCCTGGCTGAGAGGTGGAGTCTTAATTATTCTTATGTCCTGGATGGAGGAACAAACAGACATGTGGATAGATGAAGAATGTCTGAGATCCTTTCATAGTCATCTTTATCTTTACAGTTGATAGAGAAGTCTCTGAAACAAATTTACAGCATAAATTGAACATAAAGACACAGAAAAGGTGACTCTATTGGAGCCTCCCTGATTGGAACCTGCTGGTACAACACTATATAATACTGGCATTTATTCTATCATTCTATTAAATTCTTGCAAGAAAAACATTAAAGAAGTTTTACTTTAAGAAAAATGTAAAACACTGTATAGACAGCTGAGTGCAGTGGCACATGTCCATAGTCCCAGCTACTTAGCAGGGTGAGGTGGGAGAATCACTTGAGACCAGGAGTTCGAGACAAACATAGGCAAGACTGGGAAATCATGACTTGGAAAAAAAAACTTTAAAAATGTTTAAAACCATTGTACTGTATTCTCATTTGCTTAATTATACTTTAAAATGTACATTAGGGAACAAAAGAAAATCCAAGTACTCAAATAAAGAAAAAGAAAAATGATATGGTTAGACTTTGTGTCCCCACCCAAATCTCATATTGAACTGTAATCCCCATAATCCCCACGTGTCAAGGGAAAGACCCGGTGGAGGTCACTGAATCATGGTGGAGGTTTCCCCATGCTCGTGATAATGAGTTCTCACAAGATCTGATGATTTTATATAAGGCTCTTCATCCTTCACTTGGCAAGTCTCCTTCCTGACTTGTGAAGAAAGTGTCTTGCTTCCTCTTGACCTTCCAGCATGACTGTTAAGTTTCCTAAGGCCTCCCCCACCATGATGAACTGTGAGTCAATTAAACCTCTTTCCTTTATAAATTATCCCATCATGGGCAGTCCTTTATAGCAGAATAAAAATGGACTAATACAGGTAGAATATCTAAGAAGTTCTCTCTCAAGACTTTGATATAAGAAAGAATAGAGTTTATTTTCAAAACCAATAATCTTGATTTGATTTTTTTTGCCTGGAAGAACATTCTATATAATTCTATATAAACCACATTTCAAATATGAGTGCTTTGTCTTGTCTTCCTTTTTTGGGATAGAATCTTGCTCTGTGCCCAGGCTGGAGTGCAGTGGCATGATCTTTACAAAACCTCCACCTCCCGGGTTCAAGCAATTCTCCTTCCTCAGCCATCTGAGTAGCTGGGATTACAGGAACCTGCCACCATGTCCAGATAATTTTTGTAGTTTTAGTAGAGACAGAGTTTCAACATGTGGGCCAGGCTGGTCTCAAACTCCTGACCTCAGGTGATCCACCTCTTTCAGCCTCCCAAAGTACTAGGATTACAGGTGTGAACCACTACACCCAGCCAAAAATAACTATCTTTGCACCAGCATTTAAAAGCTAAAATCCAGATATCTTTTATTTTCATTTTAAGTAGGTGTTAATAAAAGTACAACACATAAAGGAAAATGGGTGAACCACAGCTAAACAGCTCAATAAAATTTTATGGAATAAACAGATTGAGAAATAGAAGATAACCCAGTGGCCTCCCTTGTGCCTCCTTCTATTCATAATGGGTCATTTCCTCTAATAAGCGTAACTCTGAACTTTACAGAAATGGAATCATACCCCACGCCTAGTAACCACCATTAGACTTTCTGACTCTAGGAATTTGCCTATTCTATGTACCCCAAAAGTCAAATTATATATTTCTCATTTTGTGCCTGGCCTATTTAACTTACCACAGTATCTTCAAGGTTCATCCATGTTGTAGCATGTATCAGCATTTTATTCTTTTTTAGGACTAAATAATATTCCTTTGTAATCTATCTATCCATCTATTTACAGCACATTTTGTTTATCCATTCATCTGTTGATGGACATTTAGGTTGTTTCAACCTTTTGACTGTTGTGAATAGTGCTGCTACAAACACTGGTGTACAAATATATGTGTTCCTGCTTTGAGTTCTTTTGTATATATACACAGAAGTAGAATTGCTAGACCAAATGGTAATTCTATAATTTTTTGAGGAACTACCATACTATTTCCCATATTTTTAAAACTTTATTATAAGCATCCCAGTGGGTGTGAAGCATTATCTGATGATAGTTTTGATTCACCACAAATTGAATAATTCAAGAGAAACAAACTCTGGCTGACTGAAACTATTAATTGGTAAATGCAAATTCTTGTTGTTTAAGTTGTAAGAATTCTTGATATATTCTGGATACTAATCTCTAGATAACATCTGTGGGTTGTCTTTTCACTTTCTGGTTTTTGTTTTTTGTTTTTTGTGTGACAGGGTCTCACTCTGTCTCCCAGACAGGAGTACAGTGGCCTTATCTCAGCTTACTGCAACCTCCACCTCCTAGGCTCAGGTGATTCTCCTGCCTCAACCTCCTGAGTAGCTGGGATTACAGGCATGCACCACCACACCTGGCTAATTTTTGAATTTTTAGTAGAGATAGGGTTTCACTATCTTGGCCAGGCTGGTCTTGAACTCCTGACCTCAAAGGATAAACCCTTTTTGGCCTCTCAAAGTGCTGGGATTACAGGCATAAGCCACCACACCCAGTCATCTTTTCACATTCTTCATAACATTTGTAATAGAAAAGTTTTTAGTTTCAACGGAGCCCAATTTGAATTTATATCAGGAATGCCAGGGTGGTGCAATGTAAGATAATCATCCAGTGAAATATATAGTAATAAAATATAAAGAAAAACACATAATCTAAATACACACAGAAAAAACACTGAGCAAAAACTCAACGTCATTTCACAGTAAAACACTTAGCAAGCTAAGAACAGAAAAAACTTTAACATGATAAAGAGCATTTATTTAAAAATCCACAGTGGGCCAGGCACAGTGGCTCATGCCTGTAACCCCAGCACTTGGGGAGGCCAAGGTGGGCTGATGCCTGAGCTCAGCAATACGAGACCAGCCTAGTCAACATGGTGAAATTTTGTCTCTACTAAAATAAAAAATAAAAATAAAAATAGCGAGGCATGGTGGTGTGTGCCTGGAGTCACAGCTACTCAAGAGGCTGAGGCATGAGAATTACTTGAGCTCCCGAGGCAGAGCTTGCAGTGAGCCTGAGCCACTGCACATCAGCTTGGGCTACAGAGTGAGATTCCATCTCAAAAAAAATTCACATCTAACCTCAATACAAAAGTGAAAGACTGAAAGCTTTCTACTAAGGTCAGGAATGAGGCAAGAATGCTCACTTTGCACTGCTGTTCAACTTTGTACTGGAAGTCCTAGCCAAACCAACTAAAAAAAAAAGGAAACAAAGAAAAAGAAGAAAGGAGGAGGGAGGAGGAAGGGTGAGGAAGGACATGAAAGAAGAAAAGAGGAAGAAGGAAAAAGAGGAGGAGGCGGAGGAAGTGGAGGAGGGGAAGGAGGAGAAGTAGGAGATGATGATGATAAAAGGTATACAAATTGGGAAGTTTCCAAAAAGTGAAATGCAGTTACAGAAATAAACCCAAACATCTACAGCCAATAGATTTTGGACCTGAGTGTTAAAACTACAGTAGGTGGTAAAGAATAGTCTCTTTAACCATGGTGCTGGGACAATTGAATAATGATATATTAGAGAATAAGGTTAAATTCCTGCTTCTCTATATAGAAAAATTAACTCCAAATGATCTAAGTCCTAACTCTTAACATTTAGAACTATAAAACTATTACAAATAGACACAGGAATAAATTCTTGTGACTTTGATATGGCAAAGGATTCTTAGATTTGATACCAAAAGCATAAGCAACAAAAGAAAAAAATAGATAAATTTAACTTTATGGCAGGGCACGGTGGCTCAAGCCTGTAATCCCAGAACTTTGGGAGGTCAAAGTGAATGGATCACCTCAAGAGTTCAAGACTAGCCTGACCAACGTGGAGAAACCCTGTCTCTACTTATAATACAAAATTAGCAAGGTGTAGTGGTACAACCCTGTAATCTTAGCTACTTGGGAGGCTGAGCCAGGAAAATTACTTGAACCTGGGAGGCAGATGTTGCAGTGAGCCGAGGTCACCCCATTGCACTCCAGGCTGGGCAACAAGAGTGAAATTCTGTCTCAAAAAAATTGGGCTTCATAAGAATGAAAATCTTTGTTCATCAAAAGATATTATCAAGAGAGTAAAAAGACAATCTACAGAGTATGAAAAAATTGCAGTCATATATCTGATAATGGTTTGATATAAGAATATGTAAATAACTTATATAACTCAACAACAAAAAGACAAGGCAATTTTTACAATGGACTATGAATTTGAACAGATGTTTCTACAAGAAGAGATAAAAATGGCCAACAAACATTTGAAAAGATGCTCAGATTCACTGGTCATTAAGAAAATGCACATTAAAACCAAAATTTGACATATCACTTCACATCTAACAGGATAGATAGAATTTTTTTCTTATTAATGGAAAATTACAAGTGGTGATGAGGATGTGAAGAAATAGAAACTCTTGTGCATTGCTAGTGGGCATATAAAATGATACTATTGGCCAAACACAGTGGCTCATGCCTATAATCCCAGCACTTCAGGAAGTAGAGGTGGGAAAATAGCTTGAGCCCAGGAATTTAAGACCAGCCTGGGAAACACAGTGAGACCTCATCTCTACCAAAAAATCAGAAATTACTCTGATGTGGTGGTGTGTGCCTGCAGTTCCAGCTACTTGGGATGCTTGAGTGGGAGGAATACTTGAGCCTGGAAGGTTGAGGCTGTAGTGAGCTGTGATCATGTCACTATACTTTAGCCTGGGTGACAGAGTGAAACTGTCTCAAAAAATAAAAATTAAAAAGGGCTAGGTGCAGTGGCTCACACCTGTAATCCCAGCACTTTGGGAGGCCAAGGCGGGCAGATCATGAGGTCAGGAGTTTGAGATCAACACAGAAAACATGGTAAAACCTCATCTCTACTAAAACATGAAAATTAGCCAGGCATGAGACACCTGTAATCCCAGCTACTCAGGAGGCTGAGGCAGGAGAATCACTTGAAACCAGAGGCGTAGGTTGCAGTAGGCTGAGATTGTGCCACTGTACTCCAGCCTGGGCAAGAGAGCAAAACTTTATCCCCTGACTCCAGAAAAAAAGAGGATAGGGGAAGGGAGGTGAGGAACAAAATGATAAAATGGCACTACTATTGTGGGAAATAGTTTGGCAGTTCCTCAAGAAGTTAAGCATAAAATGACCACATGAATCAACAATTCCACTCTTAGGTATATCTAAAAGAGAAATGAAAGCATATGTCCACACAGAAACTTGTATATAAATACTCATAACAGCATTATTTATAATAGCCAAAAGGTGAAAACAACCCAAATGTCTATCACTAGACAAACAGGGAAACGAGATGTGGTGGACATACAATGGACTATCATTCAGCTTCAAAAGAGCATGTGAACCTCAAATATATTATTCTAGGTGAAAGAAGCCAGACAGAAAAGGACACATCCTGTACAGTTTCTAAAATATCCAAAATAGACATGTCCATAGAGACAGAAAGCAGATAAGAGGTTTCTACAGAGTGAGGGGAGGGTGGAATGGGGAATAGTTACTTAGAGGATATAAAAGTATTGTAAATGAAGAGAGGTGGTGATTGTACAACACTGTGAATGAACTAAATTCCACTGAATTCACTCTGTAAAAGGTTAATTGTATGTTATGTAAACAACAAGTCAATTTTTAAAAGGCAATTAAGAGGAAATTATGCATTTTTTGCCAAGAAATTTGAGAAATCAGAAGAAATGGACACACTCTTGGAAAACACAACTTACCAAACTGACATCAGAACAAACAGTTACATAGTCAGCTTTTTGTATCTGCAAGTTCCATATCTATACATTCAATGAACCATGGATCAAAGGTATTTGGAGAAAACAATAAAAATAATAATACAACAATAAAAATAATACCTATTTAAAAAAGAATGTAACAACTATTTACATAGCATTGTATTAGGTATCATATGAAACCTAGAAATGAATTAAAGTATACAAGAATGTGCATAGGTCACCATTTTATGTAAGAAATTTGAGCATTTGTGGATTCTGATATCCTCTGGGAGTCCTGGAACCAATACCCCATGGGTACCGAGGGACAAGTGTATTATTTGTCTCTTACTGAAATACAACCCATAATTTGAAATCATCTCAGTTACAAATGGTAAAAGTGGCATGGTTTTCCAGTCCCTTCTCTAGGACACTTACAGTGTGACTTAGCAATTGAGAAATGGTTTGAGAGGCCTTAAAGCTTCTAGGGAGACTGCCAGTAAAAGTTTTCCCTGAATGAAGTCAGTCTGTAAGAAATGAGAGAGTTGTTTCAAATGCCCAAATCTCAACAGAAGATCACAAGGCACATGAAGAAATGGGGAAATATGGCCCAATCAAAGAAGCAAAATAAAATGAAAGAAATTAGCTCTAAAGAAACACAAATTTGCAAACCATTTATCTGCTATGAGGTTAGTATTCAAAATATGTAAAGAACTCCTACAATTCAACAACAAAAAATCAAATAACCCAATTAAAAAATGGACAAAGTATTAGAATAGACATTTCCCCAAAGATGATACATAAACGGACAACAAGCATATGAAAAGATGCTAAACATTACTAATCACCAGAGAAATGCAAATCAGAACAGTAATGAGTTACCATTTCATATCCAATAGAATGGCTACTATTAAAAAGAAACCCTTGAAGAGGTCCTTTACATCCTTTGTTAGTTGTATTACTAGGTATTTTATTCTCTTTGTAGCAATTGTGAATGGGAGTTCCCTTCATCTGACACCCTGATTGTCCATTATTCATATATAGGAATGCTTATGATTTCTGCACATTGAATTTTGTATTCTGAGACTTCACTGAAGTTGCTTCTCAGTTTGAGAAGATTTGGGGCTGAGACAATGGGGTCTTGTAAAAATACAATCATGTCATCTGCAAATGCAGACAGTTTGACTTCCTCCTTTCCTAACTGAATACCCTTTATTTCTTTTTCTTGCCTGGCTGCTCTGGTTAGAACTTTCAATACTGTATTCAATAGGAGTGTTGAGAGAGGGCATACTTGTCTACTGCCTGATTTCACTGGGACTTCTTCCAGCTTTTGCCCATTCAATATGATATCGGCGGTAGGTTTGTCATATATAGCTTTTATAATTTTATATGTTCCATTGATACCTAGTTTACTGAGAGTTGTCAACATGAAGGGCTGTTGAATTTTGTCAAAGGCCTTCTCTGCACCTATTGAGATAATCATGTGGTTTTTGTCTTTGATTCCATTTATGTGATGGATTATATTTATGAACTTGTGCATGTTGAACCAGTCTTGCATCCCTGGAATGAAGCCTACTTGATCGTGATGAATAAGTTGTTGATGTGCTGTTGTGTCGTTTGCCAGTATTTTAGTAAAGATTTTTGTGTCGATGTTCATCATGAATATCAGCCTGAAGTTTCCTTTTTTAGTTGAGTCTCAGCCTGGTTTTGGTATCAGGATGATGTTGGTCTCATAGAAAGAGTTAGGGAGGATTCACAAAGGACCTCTTCAAGGAGAACTACAACCACTACTCAACAATATAAGAGAGGACACAAACAAATGGAGAAACATTCCATGCTCATGGTTAGAAAGGATCAATATCATGAAAATGCCCAAATTAATTTATAGTTTCAATACTATCCCCATCAAGCTACCAATGATCTTCTTCATAGAACTAGAAAAAAAAACACTTTAAACTTTGTATGGAATCACAAGGGTGCCCACATAGCCAAGACAATCCTAAGCACAAAGAATAAAGCTAGAGGCATCACACTACCGGACTTGAAACTATACTACAAGGCTACAGTAATGAAGACAGGCTGGTACTCATACCAAAACAGAGACATAGACCAGTGGGCCTCAGAAGCAACACCACACATCCACAACTATCTGACCTTTGACAAACCTGACAAAAACAAGCAATGAGGAAAGGACTCCATGTTTAATAAATGGTGTTGGGAAAACTGGCTAGCCATGTGCAGAAAACAGAAACTGGACCCCTTCCTGTCACCTTACACTAAAATTAACTCTAGATGGATTGAAGATTTAAACATAAAACCTAACACCACAAAAACACTGGAAGTAAACAGGCAAAACCATCCAGGACATAGGCATAGGCAAGGGCTTCATGACTAAAACACCAAAAGCAATGGTAACAAAAGCCAAGATAGACAAATGGGATCTAATTAAGATACAGAGCTTCTGTACAGCAAAATAAACCATCATTAGGGTGAACCAGCAAACAATAAAATGGGAAAAAATTTTGCAGTCTACCCATCTGACAAAGGGCTAATATCTAGAATCTGCAAAAAAAATTAAAACAAATATACAAGAAAAAAACAACCTCATTCAAATGTGGGTGAAGGATATGAACAGACACTTTTCAAAAGAAGACATATATGATGCCAACAAACACATAAAAAAATGCTCATCATCACTGGTCATTAGAGAAATGCAAATCCAAACCACATTGAGATACCATCTCACACCTGTTAGAATGATGATTATTAAAAAATCTGGAGACAACAGTTGCTGGAGAGGATGTGAAGAAATAAAAACAGTCTTACACAGTTGGTGGGAGTGTAAATTACTTCAACCACTGTGTAAGACAGTGTGGTGATTTCTCAAGGATCTAGAAATAGAAATTTCATTTGACCCAGCAGTCCCATTACTGGGCATATACCCAAAGAACTATAAATCATTCTACTATAAAGGCACATGCACATGTATGTTCATTGCAGCCCTGTGTATAATAGCAAAGACCTGGAACCAACCCAAATGCCCATCAATGATAGACTGGACAAAGAAAATGTGGCACATATACACCATGGACTACTATGCAGTCATAAAAAACAATGAATTTGTGTCATTTCTAGGGACTTGGATGAATCTAGAAACCATCATTCTCAGCAAACTGACACAAGAACAGAAAACCAAACACTGCATGTTCTCACTCATATGCTGGTGTTGAACAATGAGAGCACATGGACTCAGGGAGAGGGGCATCATACACTGGGGGCAGTTGAGGGGGCTGAGGAGGGACAGCAGGGGATGGGGAGGGGAGGGAGGGATAACATGGGAAGAAATGCCGGATATAGTATGCACCTATGCAACAACCCTGCATGACCTGCACATGTACCCCAGAACCTAAAGTAAAATTTTTTAAAATGTAAAAATTAAAAAAAATTATATTGTTCAAACTGAAGGGCAAAGGTTCAGCAATTTTCAAACTGTATGTACATTTAATAAAAACACTATAAATAAAGTATTATATTTCCAAAAGAAAAACTCAGAAAATAAGTGTTGATGATCTGTGGAAAACTGGAATCTTTGTGCAGTATTGGTAGGAATATAAAATGGTGAAGCTGCTATGGAATAAAAGTATGGCAGGTTCCTGAAAAAATTAAAAATAGAACTCCCATATAATTCAGCAGTTCCACTTCTGAGTATACACAAAAGAACTGAAAGCAAGGATTCAAAGATATATTTGCACATTATATTCACTGCAGCACTATTCACAATATCCAAGAACTGGAAGCAACCCAAATTGATCAACAGATGAATGGATAAAGTAAATGTGATACAGACATACAATGAACTACTACGCAGCCTTAAAAAGGAAAGAATTCCTGTCACGTGTTATGAAATAAATGAAGCTTGAGGATATTATGCTAACTCAAGTCAGTCACAAAGAGACAAATACAGTTTGACACCACATGAGGTACTTAAATAGAGATGAAAGTAAAATAGGGACTGCCAGGAGAAGGGGGAGGGGAGGTGGGAGAAGAAGAATGGAGAGTTATTCTTTAATGAGTACATAGTTTTCCATATTTCAAGGTTAGAAAGTTTCTGAATCCGTTTCACAACGCTGTAAATATGTTTAACACTACTGAGATGAACAGTTATAAATGTTTAAGAGAGTCTATTTTATGTCATGTATTTCTTACCACAATAAAATAAAATCAATTCCAGGCAGGTTATAGATCTATAAAAGAAAGGTAAAGCAATTCAGTTTTTATTAGAGAACATAGAAGAATATATTCAAGGACTTTAATTAGGAAAAAATATTTATTAAATGTTATACCAAAAACACTAGACATAAACAAAAAGATTATTAAATTAGGCATTAAAATTAATTTTTATTCTTCAAAAGACAGCCTTAAGGAAGAGAAAAGGCAAAGCAGATAAATGAGATAAGTTATGTAAAACACATATAAACTGTCTATAACAAAACATGTAAATAATTTCTAAAAATCAATGAGAAAAAGCAAATGATTAGAAGAAAACCAGCCAAGGAACATAACTGGCATTTCACAACATGGCCTACTGGCTAATGACATATGAAAAGGTGCTCAGTCTCAGTTACTAAGGAAATACAAATTTAAACCAGAATGAGACATCAATACACAAAGGAAAGAAAAGTACAATTTGTGAAGATGAAACTGTACAAGGTATTGGCAATGTAGAACTGAAGTTCTTACACATAAGTTGGTTAGAGAGTAAACAAGGGTCATAGCTTTGGAAAATTATTTGGCACTATATCTCCAGTTTGCACTTACAGATACCCTTTGACCCATCATTTTCAATCTCTGATGGAAAAGTTTATTAACTCAGCAGACTTGGTCGCACATTCACAAGACAGGTCTGTTTTTCAGGACTGGCTCTTGGCTGTCTGTCTCCTATCATGGAATGTTATGTCTGTTAAGAAATGTTTTGTGTGTCTGAGGCCCTGCCTCATGCTGTACCAGTTTAACTGATAGTTTATGCTAACAATGTGATTTATGGTGGACCCTGCTTTTTCCTTGGGGGTCTGAAGCCTGACCCTCAAGTCAGTTGTACAGGTACTACCAAATGCCTACATCGTGACTGATCCCTACTAAAACCCCTGGACACAAAAACTCAGGTGAGCTTCCCTGATTGGAAACCCTTTATATGTGTTGTCACACATGTTGCTGGGGAAATGAAACACATCCTGTCTGACTCCACTAGGAGGACACATTGGAAAGCAAGCAGCCGATTTTTTCTAGACTTCCCATGTGTCTTTTTCCTTTGTGGATTTTTACTTCATATCCTTTTGCTGTAATCAACTATAATCATAATCATAAGAGCTTCTGATTACTACAAGTGGTCTTGAAGACTCCCAATATAAATTCCAGGCATATTCCCAACAAAAAAAGTATCATTCATGTTCACCAAATGCTATGTACAAAGATACTGTGTATCAACATTAAAACAAGGCCAAACTAAAAGAATACTCCAAATAGTTATGCAATTACAGCATAATATTAAATGACAAAAATGAATGAACTACTGCTGCATGCAACAACATGAATCTTACAAATGTTAAAAGAAAGAAACCAGACACAAATGAGTATTGTCAATGCTCCCAGTGAAAGGCTACCAGAAACATAGCTATAGTTGAACATGTTGAGTTCATTATTCATTTCAGCAAGGGATAACACATATAATTGGGAATTGTGGAATATCTCAGTAAAAGAGTATTAGAAAAGACTATTATATGATTCAGTCTTTAGTTGGGTGATTCTGGGTTTGTTCTGGATTGGGTGCTACCAGGAAGCATGAATGATTTTTGATTCAGGACAAAGATTATCGTTGGAGAAAAGTAAGAGGAGGAGGAAATAATTGGAGGGTTAGTAGGGGAGCTTCCAGAGTACTGCTAATGCGTCCTTAAAAAGAAAACTAAATATTTCTGGGTTGACAAATACTGGTAAAAAACAGAAAGCTACTGGCAATAGTTTGGATATGTGATCCAATTATGAAACATAAGCAATGGAATTACACTACAAGATGAAGCATACTATGCTCACTTTCCTATCAAGTCAATATTTAAGAGAATGTATCACTTGTTGAAATTCAAAATATATTCGGTGAAAAATATATAAAGCATTTGAATGAAGTCACTGGCACTTATTCAAGCTTTCAAATCTCAAAACTGTGTATCTAGACAATGCAACACTAAACTTCTATCAAATTTAGCTACTTTGATTCAATAACAAGGCAAGATATCAGAAAATTTAGGGATGATATCTGGCTTTTCTAAGAAAACAAGTAGAACTAGCTGATAATAAAGATCTAGGAGTTGTTCAACTGCTGAAACACTTCAGATCAATGTTTGATGTTTTTAAAAAAAAGAGTATTTTTAAAAGTAACAGGCAGGCTAAAAATAACCAAACATATAATTTTTAAAATTAAAACACACTGGGCACATTAAAGAGCAGATGAAACAGATGAAGAAAGAATGAGTGAATCACTCAACAACTGATCTAAGGAAATTATCTAGCAGATAGAGATAAGAAGGAAGAAAACCTGAAAGAGTTGTTAAAATATCTGGAGGACTGAATGCTATATTTTAACATTCAACTAACTGGAATTCAAAGGACAAAACAGAATGGAGGAGCAGAAATATTTTTTAAAGGACCAATAATTTTCCAGAACTAATATAATATAGAAAATTACCTAAACATACAAAACAAATAAGAAAAGGCACATTTAGCTGTATTGTAGTAAAATTGGAGAATACAGTTATATAAAGAAGACCTTAAAACCCAGAGAGTAAAGATCACCCACAAAGAAATAGCAACTACTCTGATAGTAACTTCTGAATTGCAAAACTGGGACCCAGAAGATGTTAAAATATCTTGAAAGTGCTGATGTAAGATTACTACAAACCTAGTCTCTTCAACAAAACATTTCAAGAATTACAGTGAAGTAAAAATATTCCCAAATATGCAAAGTCTGAGTCTACCATCAATTTACCTTTACTAAATACATTTCTAGGCCGGGCACAATGGCTCATGCCTGTCATCCCAGCACTTTGGGAGGCTGAGGTGGGTTGTTCACATGGTTAGGAGAGGGAGACCAGCCTGGCCAATATGGTAAAACCCTATCTCTACTAAAAATACAAAAATTGTCCAGGCATGGTGGCAGGCACCTGTAGTCCCAGCTACTGGGGAAGCTGAGGCAGGAGAATAACTTGAACTTGGGAGGTGGAGGCTGCAGTGAGCTAAGATCACACCACTGCACTCTAACCTGGATGACAGAACAAGGAACTTCTACAGAATGTACCTAGGTGTAAAAAAAAGGAAACCAATCTGAGAAAGATGACCTTAGATGCAAGAATTAATTGTGAACAAGAGAAATGGAAAATATATACATAAACATAATACTGTTCATATAAAGTAACAGTAATAATCATGGCTAACATATAGTGTTAAAAAGAAAACTTTAGACAAGTATGCTAGTACTCAACAGTTATAGCATAAGTATTAAAAGGATGGTTATCAGAGTTAGAATAGTTGTGTGTGGATTTAAAAATATTGAGTAACTTTATCAAGTAGAGTTTGAACAGTAATATTTATTTATTTATGAGACATAGTCTTGCTCCAAGGCTGGAGTGCAATGGGGCAATCTTGACTCATGGCAACCTCTGCCTCTGGGTTCAAGTAATTCTCCTGACTCAGCCTCTGAAATAGCTGGGGCTACAGGCACCTGCCACCCTGCCTGGATAATTTTTGTATTTTTGGTAAAGATGAGATTTAACCATGTTGGCCAGGCTGGTCTGGAACCCTTGACCTCAGGTGATACACCTGCTTTGGGCTCCTGAAATGTTGAGATTAGAAGTGTGGGCCACCACACCTGGCCTGACAGTCATATTTAAATGTTAATAAAAGAAGAAAATATGTGTAATATCTAAAATAGTAATAAGGGATGATGGACGGTTTTAAATCACACAAAAAGAAAACAGGAGGCAGAAAAAGTACAAAAGAAGTGGGAAAAATAAAAAGCATTTGAAAATATAGGTTTTAAAAAAGAGGACAATAGGTCTACAATCCCAATAAATGTAAAAACTCTATGCTTGTTAGAAAAACAACACAGGTAAGATTAGACTATCTACAATTCTAACGATAGGCCATCTATTTAAAAAAATTAAAACACAAAGACTTGGAAAAAATGAAGTTTATAAAATAGAAAAAGATATACTAGGGCTGGGCACTGTGTCTGATGCCTGTAATCCCAGAACTTTGGGAGGCCAAGGTAGGCAAATCATGAGGTCAGGAGATCGAGACCATCCTGACCAACATGGCAAAACTCCATCTCCACCTAAAAATAAAAAAATTAGCTGAGCATGGTGGCATACACCTGTAGTCCCAGTTTCTCAGGAGGCTGAAGCAGGAGAATTACTTGAACCAGGGAGGCAGAAACTGCCATGAGCTGAGACTGAAACACTGCACTCTAGCCTCGGTGACACAGTGAGAGTCTGTCTCAAAACAAAACAAAACAATACAAAACAAAACAAAACAGATATGCTAGGAAAATTATAACAAAAAAATTTGGGGCAGCTATATTAATATCAAACTAAAACTTTTTAAATAGGCTTGCCAAATTTAGCAAAAACAAACAAAACACAGGATGCCTAGTTAAATTTGAATGTCAGATTAACAATGAATAGTTTTTTTCAAACAGAATGATGACTATTTAATTAATCAAATGTTCAATAAAGCTCCACTTTATCCCCATGGCAGGCTTCACAGACGTTTCCATGGGCTCCCACACTGAGTCCTACTTTGGCAGTGAAAAGCAGCTTTGTAGCACTTCTCTGCAAACTCTAGAGCTTAGGTTTTGGTCATCAATGCCTATTCCTCTGGTCTTCCAACTGTAGCTGTATCTCATTCCATTTTCCTATTTTAAACATGTCCAGTATACAATAAAAACTGTGCAGAAGTTCACTTCTCAAGTCCTCTCACATCTGTGTCTTAGTTAATATATTAAACCCCTCATTCTTATAATATTTAAACAGTGACTCAATCTTTCCCCAACTGAGCCCAGACTGATACACAGTCATGAATGCTGCCACAACTTCTGGGGGTTCACCTCTGGGTAATGGAGCATTTCTCACCTATGGCAGAATCCTTGTGAGCTGAGTCATAACACCAAGAGCCTCATATTTGAATATACATTTTCTTGGTATATTCTTTTTCTACATGTAAGGTTTATTTTGCTAATAATAATTTTATTGAGCATCAAGTAATTGTCAAGTATTAAGCTTGGCGCTCAGGCTACAAAATGCAAATTTTATGATCTTTGTCCTTGAAAAGTCTTTACTTATTTGCTTTAAAAATACATATATACAGGTCAGATTCAATGACTCACACCTGTAATTCCAGCACTTTGGGAGGCTGAAGTGGGCGTATCAGCAGCTTGAGACCAGCCTGGGCAATGTGGTGAAACTCTGTCTCTACTAAAAATACAAAAATTTGGGTCACGCCAAGGGGACCCGCCCGCCGGAGGCACGACTGGAGTTGTCCTGCCAGGAGCTTCGGTAGCAAAGATAAAGGTAGTCCTGTGTTCTTTGTTCAAAACACCAAGAACCTAAACAACTACCCTCAACTGGTAACACATTTTGGTGAGCCAGCAAGGAGGACTGACAAGGATTTTATTTCACCTTGGAAAAACTGCACGTAGTGAGGAGTTTCTTTGCCTTATTCCTGCAGTCTTAACATATCCTACTGAGTAAAGGTGCCAAAATTTAAAGAGGATTCAAAGTGAAAGAAACATGGGGAGGAAAAGCTGAAGAGGAGAACACAGCAGAAAACCACTACTATGAATGAATATTTGAATCCAATCAGTTAGACTTACTTCTCTGGACAACCCTGAAGTAAGAGAAAGATCTGAATGATATTGAAAGCGGATCTTCTGAACCACTGCAACAGTCAGGTGAAGAATCTTCGAAGTTCATTTCTGAGGCTTTCCCATCAGAGTGAGCTGAAGTGCTTTGTTTATCCGAGCTGTCATTTGGTTCCATAAGAATTTTAAATAGACTGGGAGGAACTCAAGATGGCGCTGTGAGAACAACCCAGGATTGAAGCTCTCAGTTAATGCGCGGAGAGGTGAGTCAGAGCTGCATTTTTCAGACTGATCTTTGTTGCCCACAGAACGGGGAAATTCCCAAGTATAAAGAAGATGTGGGACACCAGGCAGAGGCTCTGCCTGGAGAAGCTGGCAGCCAGGGTGGCAGCGGCTGGCCCTACCCAGTGATACCCACAGGGCACGCTTGTCCGGGTGCCCTGTTGAAACAGCAAACTGAGACTTGAGAGGGCTGAACTTGAGACTGAAAGGGACTTGGGCAGTGGGCCAGCCCAAGGAATTACAGGGACACAGCGTTTGGGAGAGCGCAGTGGGACAGACAAAATGGTGATTCCAAACGCTCGCTGTGGAGATTGTCACTGAGACACTCCGTGGGGAAGGGGCGCCCACCATTACCGAGGCAACCCGCCCCGACTGAGACACATGCCCACTGCTGATGCAGCCTGACGTTGCCGAGGCAACCCGCTACCACAGAGAGAGTAGGCTGCAGGGCGTAGCCCGTGCCAGAGACCACAGCAGAAGAGCAAGAGCCTGCAGCAACAGGGCGAACCTCACAACAGCAGGGTGGAGCCTTGGCAGTCGAATAGTGATTAGACTGCCTCCTAGCTGGGCAGGACACCTCAACAGACATCAAAAAACAAAGCCTCAACACCCCAAGAAAGAGCATTTGAGAAGAAAAGGGGTTTTTATAATGAGCTCTGTTGCAGCAGAATCAAACATAGCAGCCTAACAGCCCTGAATGAACAACAGAGATGACAGCTCAGCAATTGAGCTTCTATAAAGTACAGACTGTCTCCTCAAGCAGCTCCCTGACCCCTCTATATCCAAAAGACTAACATTTGGCAGGCATCATCCTGGGACAAAGATACCAGGAAAAGAAACTGGTAGCATCCCTCACTGTTCTGCAGCTGCTATAGGTGCACCCCAGACAAGCAGGGCCTGGAGTGGACCTCAGCAGTCGTACAGTGAAGAAGCTAGACTGCTAGAAGGAAAACCAAGTAACAGAAATACTTCATCACCAAAAATCTGGGTGTCCACTAAGAGACCCAATCGAAAAGTCAGCAACTACACAGATGACAAGTGGATAAATCCACAAAGATGGGAAGAAACCAGCGCAAAAAGAAGAAAAACACCCAAAAGCAGAACACCTCGCCTCCTAGAAAGGACCAAACCTCCTCACCAGCAAGGGAACAAAGCTAGACGGAGAATGACTGTGATGAAATGATGGAATTAGACTTCAGAAGGTGGATAATGAGAAACATTTGTGAGCTAAAAGAACATGTATTAAATCAATGCAAAGAAATTAAGAACCTTCAAAAAAGATATGAAAAAAGATTTGAGGAAATAATGATGAGAATCGATAACTTAGAAAGGAATATGAATGAATTAAAGGAGCTGAAAAACACAATACGAGAACTTCGCGAAGCATCCACAAGTTTAAATACCTGAATTGACCAAGCAGAAGAAAGAATATCTGAAGTCAAAGATCAACTCAATAAAATAGAACGAGAAACCAAGATCAGAGAAAAAAGCACAAAAAAAAATGAACAAAGTCTCCAAGAAATGCGGGATTATATGAAAAGACCTAACCTACCTTTGATAGGTGTACCAGAAGGGGACAAAGAGAATGAATCCAAGCTGGAAAATACTCTTCAGGACATCATCCAGAAAAATTTCCACCACCTAGCAAGACAGGCCAACACTCAAATGCAGGAAATACAGAGAACACCACAAAGATATTCCACGAGAAGAGCAACCCCAAGGCACATAATCGTCAGATTCAACAAGGTTGAAATGAAGGAGAATATACTAAAAGCAGCCAGAGAGAAACGTCGGGTCACCCAAAAAGGGGAGTCCATCAGACTCACAGCAGATCTCTCGGCAGAAACACTACAAGCCAGAAGAGAGTGGGGGCCAATATTCAACATTCATAAAGAACATAACTTTCAACCCAGAATTTCATATCCAGACAAACTGAGCTTCAGAAGTGAAGGAAAAATAAAATCCTTTGCGAACAAGCAAGTACTCAGAGATTTTGTCAACACCAGGCCTGCTTTACAAGAGCTCCTAAAAGAGGGACTACACATAGAAAGGAACAACCAGTACCAGCAATTCCAAAATCACACTAAATGCTAAAGAGCATCAACATAATGAAGAATCTACAACAACTAACAGGCAAAACAAAAACGCTACTTAGCATTAAAATGGCAGTATCAAATTCACACATAATATTAACCCTAAATGTAAACGGACTAAATGCACCAATCAATAGACACAGACTGACAAATTGGATAAAAATCCAAAACTATCAGTGTGCTGTAATCAGGAAACCTGTCTCATATGCAAGGATACAAAAAGACTCAAAATAAAGGGATGGAGGAAGATTTAAAAAGCAAACGGAGAGCAAAAAAAAAAAACAGGAGTTGCAATTCTCATCTCCGATAAAATAGACTTTAAAGCAACAAAGATCAAAAGAGACAAAGAAGGCCATTACATAATGGTAAAAGGATCGATACAACAAGAAGAGCTAACGATCCTAAACATATATGGGCCCAATGCAGAAGCACCAAGATAAATAAGGCAAGTATTTAATGACTAACAAAGAGACTTAAACTCCCACACAATAATAGTGGGAGACTTTTACACTCCACTGTCAATATTAGACAGATCAACCAGACAGAAAATCAACAAGGATATCCAGGGCTTGAACTCATACCTGGAGCAAGCAATCCTGATAGACATTTACAGAACTCTCCACCCCAAATCCACAGAATATACATTCTTCGCAGCACCACATCACACCTACTCTAAAATTGACCACATAATTGGAAGTAAAGCACTGCTCAACAAATGCAAAACAACTGAAATCATAACAGCCTCTCAGACCATAGTGCAATCAAGTTAGAACTCAGAATTCAGAAACCGACCCAGAAACGCACAGCTTCATGGAAACTGAACAACTGGCTCTTGAATGTTGACTGGGTAAACAACGAAATGAAGGCAGAAATAAAAAAGTTCTTCGAAACCAATGAGAATGAAGACACAACGTGCCAGAACCTCTGGGACACATTTAAAGCAGTCTCTAGAGGAAAGTATATAGCAATAAGTGCCCATATGAGGAGAATGGAGAGATCCAAAATTGACACCCTATCATCAAAATTGAAAGAGCTAGAGGAGCAAGATCAAAAAAACTCAAAACCCAGCACAGGACAAGAAATAACTAAGATCAGAGCTGAGCTGAAGGAGATTGAGACACGAAAAACCCTTCAAAAAATCAATAAATCCAAGAGCTGGTTTTTTGAAAAGATCAACAAAATAGACAGACCACTAGCCAGACTGATTAAAAATAAAAGAGAGAACAACAAAATAGATGCAATAAAAAATGATAAAGGGGAAATCACCACAGATTACACAGAAATTCAAACCATCATCAGAGAATATTACAAACAACTATATGCGCATAAACTAGTAAACCTGGAAGAAATGGATAAATTCCTGGACTCCTGTGTCCTCCCAAGCCTAAACCAGGAGGAAGCTGAAACAATGAATAGACCAATAACAAGGTCCGAAGTCGAGGCAGCAATTAAGAGCCTACCTCACAAAAAAAGCCCAGGTCAAGACGGGTTCACAGCCGAATTCTACCAGACACACAAGGAGGAGCTGGTACCATTCCTTCTAAAACTATTTCAAACAATCCAAAAAGAGGGAATCCTTCCCAAATCATTTTATGAGACCAACATCATCCTGATACCAAAACCCGGCAGAGACCCAACGAGAAAAGAAAACTTCAGGCCAATATCCATGATGAACATAGATGCAAAAATCTTCAATAAAATATTGGCAAGCCGATTGCAACAGCAAATCAAAAAACTTATTCATCACGATCAAGTAGGATTCATCCCGGGGATGCAAGGCTGGTTCAACATACGCAAGTCTATCAACGTAATTCACCACATAAACAGAACCAAAAACAAAAACCACATGATTATCTCAATTGACGCAGAGAAGGCATTTGACAAAATTCAACAGCCCTTTATGCTAAAAACCCTCAATAAACTCGGTATCGATGGAATGTATCTCAAAGTAATAAAAGCTATTTATGACAAACCAACAGCCAATATCATACTGAATGGGCAAAAACTGGAAGCATTTCCTTTAAAATCTGGCACTAGACAAGGATGCCCTCTCTCACCACTCCTATTCAATATAGTACTGGAAGTTCTAGCCAGAGCAATCAGGCAAGAAAAAGAAATAAAGGGTATTCAAATAGGAAAAGTGGAAGCCAAATTGTCTCTATTTGCAGACGACATGATAGTATACCTAGAAGACCCCATCGCCTCAGCCAAAAACTCCTGAAACTGATAAGCAACTTCAGCAAAGTCTCAGGATATAAAATCAATGTGCAAAAATCACAAGCATTCGTCTACACCAATAACAGACTTAAAGAAAGCCAAATCAAGAGCAAACTGCCATTCGCAATTGCTACAAAAAGAATAAAATACCTTGGAATACAACTCACAAGGAACGTAAGGGACCTCTTCAAGGAGAACTACAAACCACTGCTCAACGAAATCAGAGAGGACACAAACAGATGGAGAAACATTCCATGTTCATGGTTAGAAAGAATTAACATCGTGAAAATGGCTATACTGCCCAAAGTAATTTACAGAATCAACGCTATCCCCATCAAGCTACCATTGACTTTCTTCACAGAACTGGAAAAAACCACCATGAACTTCATATAGAACCAAAAGAGAGCCCGCATAGCCAAGTCAATTCTAAGCAAAAAGAACACAGCGGGAAGCATCACACTACCGGATTTCAAACTATACTACAAGGCTACAGTAATCAAAACATCATGGTACTGGTACCAAAACAGAGATATAGACCAATGGAACAAAACAGAGGCACCGGAGGCAACACAACATACATACAACTATACAATCTTTGACAAACCAGACAAAAACAAGCAATGGGGAAAGGATTCCATGTTTAACAAGTGGTGTTGGGAAAACTGGCTAGCCATGTGCAGAAAGCAGAAACTGGACCCCTTCCTGACACCTTACACTAAAATTAACTCCAGATGGATTAAAGACTTAAACATAAGACCTGGCACCATAAAAACCCTAGAAGGAAATTTAGGCAAAACTATCCAGGACATAGGAGTAGGCAAGGACTTCATGAACAAAACAACAAAAGCATTGGCAACAAAAGCCAAAATAGATAAATGGGACCTAATGAAACTCCACAGCTTCTGCACGGCAAAAGAAACAGTCACTAGAGTGAATCGGCAACCAACAGAATGGGAAAAAATTTTTGCAGTCTACCCATCTGACAAAGGGCTGATATCCAGAATTTACAAACAACTCAAGCAGATTTACAGGAAAAAAACAAACAAGCCCATTCAAAAGTGGGCAAAGGATATGAACAGATACTTTACGAAAGAAGACATATATGAGGCCAACAATCATATGAAAAAATGCTCATCGTCACTGGTCATCAGAGAGATGCAAATCAAAACCACATTGAGATACCATCTCACGCCAGTTAGAATGGCGATCATTAAAAAATCTGGAGACAACAGATGCTGGAGAGGATGTGGAGAAAAAGGAACACTTTTACACTGTTGGTGGGAGTGTAAATTAGTTCAACCATTGTGGAAGACGGTGTGGCGATTCCTCAAGGCCTTAGAAATAGAAATTCCATTTGGCCCAGCAATCCCATTACTGGGTATATATCCAAAAGACTATAAATCGTTCTACTATAAGGACACATGTACACGAATGTTCATTGCAGCACTGTTTACAATCGCAAAGACCTGGAATCAACCCAAATGCCCATTGATAATAGACTGGATTGGAAAAATGTGGCACATATACATCATGGAATATTATGCAGCAATCAGAAATGATGAGTTTGTGTCGTTTGTAGGGACATGGATGAATCTGGAGAACATCATCCTCAGCAAACTGACACAAGAACAGAAAATAAAACACTGCATATTCTCACTCATAGGTGGGTGATGAAAAATGAGAACACATGGACACAGAAAGGGGAGTACTAAACACTGGGGTCTATTGGGGGGGAAAGGGGAGGGCCAGTGGGAGGGAGAGGTGGGGAGGGATAGCCTGGGGAAAAATGCCAAATGTGGGTGAAGGGGAGAAGTAAAGCAAAGCAAACTGCCATGTGTGTACCTATGCAACTGTCTTGCATGCTCTGCTCATGTACCCCAAAACCTATAATCCAATAAAAAATTTAAAAAAAAAAAGATTGAGACTATCCTGGCCAACATGGAAAGACCCAATCACTACTAAAAAAAAAAAAAAAAGTGGCTAGGCGTGGTGGCACATGCCTGTATTCCCAGGTACTCAGGAGGCTGGGGCAGGAGAATTGCATGAACCCGGGAGGCAGAGGTTGCAATGAGCTGAGATTGCACCACCGCACTCTCTCTAAAAAAAATACATAGATAATGAAACACCGCATATTCTCACTCATAGGCGGGTGATGAAAAATGAGAACACATGGACACAGAAATGGGAGTACTAAACACTGGGGTCTATTGGGGGGAAAAGGGGAGGGCCAATGGGAGGGGGAGGTGGGGAGGGATAGCCTGGGGAGAAGTGCCAAATGTGGGTGAAGGGGAGAAGGAAAGAAAAGCACACTGCCATGTGTGTTCCTACGCAACTGTCTTGCATGCTCTGCTCATGTACCCCAAAACCTAAAATTCAATAAAAAATTTAAAAATAAATAAATAAATAAATGGATAAAAAGGAGGAAAATGCAGTAGAATTACTAAATACAAAACAAAACAACAAAATAAGAGATTATTGCCATACTTCATGTGAGAAATGAGGAGAAATTGAACCAAGGCAGTTGAAAGGAAATAGGGTAGAATCAAGATATTTACAAATGTAGAATCAAGGGGACTTGGTTTACATGTGATCTACAAAGCTAGGTAATAGTAATTTGGGTAACTGGGTGAGTAAGCATACTATGTACAGAGATAGAAAAAACCCAAACAAACAGTTTTTGCTGGGTATAAGAACCGAAAACATAAAAATGCATTCATTCCAGGCTTTACCTTTAATGTAAGAATATCAATTCCAAACGCTGCAGATTTTTGCTATTTGGTTTAGGGATTTATTCTAAGCTCTGTCCCAGCTGACTTCATTTTAACATTTCTTCTTGTCTGTTACTGTGGGTTCTGCGCCTTGGTACATGTCTTTCTATTTGATCACTTGCTCTTCTTCAGTATTATCTACTTAGGTTTCTGACTAGATATTCCATTCATAAATTGGATCTGCTTTTCAGCTCTCTCTTTAAGTTTAGCAACCAGGTCCTTGAATTTTTCTGGGGCTTGAGCCACGTGCTCTAATGCTTCTGTTCCTCAAATATGCTCTCTGGCTCATAGGTACTGCAAGTATACGTGAGCACAGCATTACCCCCACTCTCATGGTGGATTCCTTTTCAGTTGAATGAACAATTCCATCCAGCTTCCGCCTCTCAGGGAACAAGGTTAGATAATACATTCCATTTTGGACTTTGAATTTGAGGTCCCTGAGAGGTTCTCAGTGGACACACACAGAGGATATTTGGAAATAATGAACCTGTGGCTCAGTAAAGAGCCCCATTAAAAAATACAGATTTATGATCATCAGCAAATAGGTTGTAATAAAAACTTTTGAGTGGACGGGCTTGAGCAAGAAGACCAAAGAATAGAAATCCTTAATCTGACAGGCTTCTGGTGCATCTATGCATCAACTGAAATTGTGGGTAATAGGAATTCTTAATTGAAGAGCTTCTGGCACATCTATGCACCCACTAAAATTATGGGTAATAAGAATCCTAATCTGATGGGCTTCTGGCACATATATGTATCCACTGAAATTGTGGGTAAAATCTGTGTATTCATGTGTCTGTATTTCTGAGGTGGGGATCCACAGGTTCATCAAATTCTCAAATAAGTTTCTGAGTCTAAAAGGTTAAGAATCTATGCAAGAAGAAGTCTGAGGATGTAACCTAGACAGCACTATTTACTAAAATGTGCTATAGTTTTAGGATTAGAGAGACTATGGTGAGAGAGGGCACAAAATATGTTAACATTTCATTACCAATTTACTATGAGAGTCATAGCAACCATGAAGCACATAATTATTTATTCGATATTAGGCAACATGTCCCTAAAATGTGCTGACTCATTATTACTTGAAGACTACCCAGAATTGGACAAAAAGCAGCATTTTTAGGCCTAGAGATAAAAATTCTGTATTCTCAGTCAAAATGTGATTTTCTACCATTCTCACCCCAAAACTAAGGAAAACACCTTCCCTAGACACCTCTTTCTCTGGGGCCCATCTCATATCATGCTAAACATCAATAATCTCTTTTCAAGCATTGCTGTATAAAAACCTTATGATCAGTGATAACATGAGCCTCAGCCCAGGACAGGTGCTGCCATTCTTTTCAGATGCTTATCTTAACATGGAGTAAAGTCAAGTCTATCACTGGTTGTAATTCTAGCCTGGGCCATAAAGCTTTCAAGGCCCTTTCCTGACAGAAGCACATGTTTGAAAGTTCATAAGGCACAATGCTTTTACCTGGGAATTTCCTTTCTGTTGAAAATGGAAATCCCTATTATGCAATTTAGAACTTGTAAAAGACAATAAAGAGAGATCCAATTAATAAAGACTTCCAATTAACAACAACAAAAAAAAAACCTTATAATCATCAGTGCTGGATATATTAGCATCTGACTTGCTACAGGCAAAAAAAGCTTTGAAGATACACAGGATTTAGTCTGCAAGAAGGCCTTATGAAACCTACCATCACAAGACAAGAATGTCAGCGTCTATGCATTACCACAAAAGGTGTAAAAATGCAATTATAGTTCACACTTTATCTTCTCTTACTCAAAATTATCTATCACTTTAAAGATAGGCAGAGAGAGGGAATAAAAATTCTTGCAGTGTATATTTTGAAGTCCTTTCAAAAACCACAAGTGTGTATCAAATAGATTCTTTAGTCACATGGATTCAAACCATAGCATTTGTCCCAACCCATCACTCAAGAAAGCAAAGAATAATTTAGCCAAGCCAATTTTCATATAGGAAAACTATAATGTCTACTGCCTGAGAAACCTCAAAATATCATTGTGCATGTATCTTGGTTATAAAAAAAACCTTCCAGTATTCTGTAATCCATAGGAGAATACTATGGATTACCCATTATTAAGAGGTTATTGAGGACTATGAAAGTAATCCTGATGTATGCTTTATTTTTAGCAGACTGTAGCTCACAAAACTGTAATGCATGTAACACTAGAGAGTGGCTCAGTCCTGTAATCCCAGTGATTTGAGAGGCCAAGGTAGGTGAATCACTTGAGCTCAGGAGTTTGAGATCAGCCAGGCCCACGTGATGGAACCCTATCTTTAATAGAAATTTAAAAAATTAATAGCCACGTGTGGTAATGCATGCCTATAATCCCACTTGAAGGGAGAGAAATATCGCTTGAACCTAGGAGGCAGAGGTTGCAGTGAGCCAAGATTGCACCAACAGAGTGAGACTCAACTAAATAAAGTAAAAACTCAAAAGAGAGTTTATAAAAGAATATATACATATATCTAATAACTGGAAAATGTTTAATTACATTAACCAATTAAATCTGTTAAAACAAACAAAAATCTAAAATAAATTACCTCCATTATGCTGGCAGTTCGAAGGTGTTTTCTGGTTTTTATTACTTATTTATTATTGTTTTTTAAGACAGAGTCTCACTGTATTGCTGAGGCTGGAGTGTAATGGTGTGATCTCAGCTCACTGCAACCTCCACCTTTGGGGCTCAAGTGATTCTCCTGCCTTAGCCTCCCGAGTAGCTGGGACTGCAGGCACGTGCCACAATTTCCAGCTAATTTTTTGTATTTTTAGTAGAGATGGGGTTTCACCATGTTGGCCAGGATGGTCTCAATCTCTTGACCTCATGATCTGCTGGCCTTGACCTCCCAAAGTGCTGGAATTACAGGCATTAGTCACTGTGCCCAGCCTGTTTTTCTTTTCTTGAGACAGGGTCTCACTGTCACCCAGGCTGAAGTCCAGTGGCACAATATCAGTTTACTGTAACCTCAAACACCTGGGCTCTAGCAATTCTCTCACCTCAACCTCCCAGTAGCTGAAACCACAGGCATGTGCAACCGCACTTGGGTAACTTTTGTATTTTTTGTAGAGATGGGGTTTCACCATGTTGTCCAGGCTGGTCTTGAACTCCTGAGCTTGTGTGATCAATCCACCTCAGCCTCCAAAAATGCTAAGATTGCAGGCATGAGCCACTGTAATCAGCTCAACATTTTCTTTTAATTATCAATAGCTATCAAGTAACTTTTAAAAATTTCAGAAATTTTTCCTAGTTTAATTTTACTTTTATTGGTCCTGCCTTTAAAAAAATCCTAAAATTGAGTATGTGCAAAGATGTTTACTATAACACAATTTGTCAAAGAGAAAACTGTAAATGACAAAAGAAAAATGGTAAAATCAATTATAGAACATCTACTAGAAAAATGTATTTTGTTTGTTGATTTATTCATCCATTTTTACTGTGTTTTAGAAAAAAATTTAAGGTGGCTTCTAGTAAGATATATAACTTAAAAAATGTCTAAAAAGCATGCATACAATGAGAAAATGCTCATGAATATTAAAAGAAAATGGCTGGATAGAAAATTGTGTGTACATAAGTGTAAGATAATAAAACATGTCATCTTGCCTTTGTTTAACATAATGCAGAGGAGGGAAAAATACATCAAAATATTAAGAATAAACTGTGTATGTGTCTGGGTGGGAACATGACAGGTGATTTTTATTCTCTTATCTTAATTTTGTAAGTTTCATATAATGAGCTTGTACTTTTATAATGGAAATATTTTTATATATATGAAAAGTAAAAAATAATAGTGTTTCTTTTTAATTTGCTTTTATATGTGATGGTTTACAAGAAGGCAGCTCTTCCCATATAGCTGCAAATAATAAATTAAAAAGGAAATAAATGTAATACCTAAGAAAAAAAATTTACGTAGAAATTAATCTCATGAAATAAATATGTCATAAATTTGTCAATTAAAGGTATCAAAAGACAGAATAAAGAGACATGGCATATGGCTGTAGGACGAGAAGGACATTGATATAAACAAGAGAATAGCAGATTAAGCCAAATAATTTTCACCTTGGAATCAGTCTACTAGTGAACTTATGCTAACATGGCTGTCTTATTTTAAACGTATTTTCAGAAAAGAATATATGTAGAAAGCACAAAACTGGTTGACAGGTGCTAGGGAATAAAAAGTATGGGCCCAGAATTTAAGTTTGGGAACACGAAAAAAGTTCTGGAGATGGATAGTGGTGACAGTTGCACAACAATGTGAATGTGTTTAATGCCACTCAATTGTAATTGTACACTTTAAAAGTGCTGGAGTAGTAAATTTTATGTTAAATCTATCTTAGTGCAATAAAAAAAGAATGTATAAGGTCTGATTTGAAATAGACTCAACTGGTAGGCTATGTAATTGAATTAGTTCTGAGTTTTTAGCAATTTCTGAAAAAACATTTTGTAAAGATAAAAGCATAACTTATTTAAAAAACTGTAATGTAACTTTAATAGCAACTTTCTCTTAATCAGAAGGCTAGTGTTTAATAATTTTTCAAGTATAGTCAATGTATAACTTAAGTATCCAAAAATTATGCCTCATCTAAACAAAGGTTTAAAAGTAAAGTGGTGAGGATCCAAGATGGTGAATTAGACACAACTCCAGCTCACAACAACCAATGAGAGAGATGCAGAAACCCTGAGATCTCCTAGCTCCAACCGCAGAACCAGGTGTATTTCAATGGATCTGGTCTGAGGTTGAGCAAAGCCCACTCCAGGCAGACAGGCCAGGAAAGGTGCTGCTTCACCCAGAAAGTGCATCTGACTGATGAGTCTGAGGCTCCACCTCTGGCGCTCCGGTCCAGATACAGCACTTCCCCCAAATCCTCAGCAATACACAGAACGGGAAATCTTTACCATTCAGGAGCCAGGAATTGCAATTGTGAAGTTGAATAAGAGTCTGCAGACTGAGCTTTTGCACCCTCTCTCCACCTGGAGAGAGAGGGAGCTGTAAGAGGGAGCAGCTGTGCGGCCCCTACCCCATGAGTGAAGAGAGAGAAAGCTGAAAGGGGGAGACAACCAGGTGCAGCTGGGCGGGTCCCTAGCCTCCCCCACAAACCCCAGAGGGTTGGAGCTCTCACTCTAGTGAATTGTGTAGCCAGTGCCACAGTCTGAGATGAACCCTGAATGATCCATCCCAGAGGAGGAAGGGCACAACCCACCATTTAAGGGGTGGGACTGGGCTACGTTTTAACAAAAAAACACAGGAAGCCTATGTAGCAATAGGATGGCTTTCTTGACAACCCAGCAGTTTCTACAGGTCAGCAGAAGAGGCAGGCCTAATCTCCCAGCATAAATAAGAAAGACACAGGAAGCTTTCCCAGTAACCTGAAGGAGTCCCTAGAAACCCAGTAGCACCCCACAGGCAGACAGGTGACCTCATCAAGCAGCTCTCTGATACCAAAGCCAGGTAAATTTACAAAGATGAGGGGAAAAAAACATCACAAAATAGGTGAAGCCATCAAAGACCAAACCACTTCTTTTTCAAGGGATCACAACTCCTCAACAACACAGGATCACAACCTGACTGACAAGGAGTGTGAAAAATTGATGAAAAGACGATTCAGAAGGTGGATAATAACAAACTTTTCAAAGCTAAAGGAACACATTCAATGCAAAGAAACCAAAAACCTTGGAAAAACGGTTAGACGAACTGCTAAATAGAATAATCAGCTTAGAGAAGAATATAAAAAACTTGATGGAGTTGAAGAACAAAACACAAGAACTATGTGAAGCAAACACAAGATTTAATAGCTGAATCGATCAAGAAGAAGAAAAGATATCAGAGATTCAAGATCAACTAAATGAAATAAAAAGAGGAGAGGAAGGGAAAAGATAGCACTATAAGAGCAACTCACGATTGCAGCTCTCAGTGAAAATGCAGAGGGTGAGTGGATGCTGCATTTACAGACGGACCTCTATTTCCCAGAAACCAGAAAATTCCCAGGTATAGGAGCCCCATGGGACAAAAGCACAGGTGTTTCAGCTGGTGCGGCCATTTCAGCTGGTGCCACAGGGCAGCAGCACTCCATACAAAAAACACTGGACTGGTTGCCCTGCTAAACCGGCAATTTGAGATTTGAAAAGGCAGTGTAGCACATTCATCAGATTAAACGGGACTTAAACAGTAAGCCAGGCCAGGAGATTCCCAGGCAGCGATGTTTGAGCCAGCACAGTGGGTCGCTACACAGGAAATCACACAGATCCCGGTGCCCTTTCAGCAGGTGACTGAAACACCTGGGAGAGAGTCAACCGTTCAACTTAAAAAAAAAAGGGGGGCTCTGAGGCGGGGACCCAGGTGATCAGGCTTGGCGAGTCCTACCCCCACAAAAAAAACAAAAAAGCAATTGGAAATGCTTGGAGTTGAGAGTTTCATGGCAAGCACAGCTGAATGCAGGATGGTGCAGCTTGGTGAGGAAAAGGCGTCCGCCATAACTGAGGCATGCCATCCCTATGGAGGTATTCTCCCATTGCTGAGGCAGCCTGCCATTGCTGAGTCAACCTGCCATAACAGAGAGAGTTTGCCAATACAGAGGTGGGCCACCATCGCCATGGCAGTTCTAACCACACCCATACAAACAGGACTACAAGGAATTACACTTGGCAGAAGGGCAAAGCCCATGGCAACAGGGCAGAGCTCACGGCAGAAGGGCAGAGCCCACAGCAGCAGAGCAGAGCCTCTGCAGGCAGGTAGTGACTAGTCTGCCTCCTTGCTGGCAGGACAGTGCAACGGACACTCATAAATAAAACCCTAACACCCCATGACAGAGCACCTGAGAAAAAAAAGGGGCTTTATGAGTTCTGCTGTATCAGACTTAAATGTACCTGCTTAGCAGCCCTGAATGAACAACGGAGGTCACAGATCAGCACTTGCACTCATATAAAGTACAGATTGTCTGCACAAGCAGCTCCCTGACCCCCATATATCCAAAGAGTCATCTCACAAAAAACTGATCAGACATTTGGCAGGCATCATTCTGGAACAAAGATAGCAGAAGAAGAAACTGGTAGCATCCCTCCCTCGCTGCTCTGCAGCTGCTACAGGTGTACCCCAGGCAAGCAGGGTCTGCAGTGGACCTCAGGAGTCTTATAGCAGAGGGGCTAGGCTGTTAGAAGAAAAACTAAGAAACAGAAATACTTTATAACCAACAATCTGGACATTGACTCAGAGACCCAATCGAAAAGTCAGCAATTACTCAAAAGACAGGTGGATAAATCCGCAAAGACGGAAAGAAACCAGCACAAAAAGGAGAAAAACATCTGAAACCGAAACACCTCGCTTCCTACAAGGGACCAGCATCCCTCACCAGCAAGGGAACAAAGCTGAACGGAGAATGAGTGTGATAAAATGACAGAATCAGACTTCAGAAGGCGGGTAATGAGAAACTTCCATGAACTAAAAGAACATTTTCTAACTCAATGCAAAAAAACTAAGAACCTTGAAAAAAGATTTGAGGAAATGATAACAAGAATGGACAACTTAGAGAGGAATATGAGAGAACTGATGGAGCTAAAAAACACAACACAAGAACTTCCTGAAGCATGCACAACTCTCAACAGCCGAATAGACCAAGCAGAAGAAAGAGTATTAGAGGTTAAAGATCAACTCAATGAAATAAAACGAGAAGGCAAGATTAGAGAAAAAAGGGCAAAAAAAGAATGAACAAAGTCTCCAAGAACTGTGGGACTATGTGAAGAGACCTAAACTACATTTGATAGGTGCACCTAATTGTGATGAAGACAATGAAGACAAGCTGGAAAATACTTTTCGGAATATTATCCAGGAAAATTTTTCCAACCTAGCAAAAAAGGCCAATATTCAAGTCCAGGAAATACACAGAACACCACAAAGATATTCTACAAGAAGAGCAACCCCAAGGCACATAATCTTCAGATTCACAAGGGTTAAATGAAAGAGAAAATGCTAAGGGGAGCCAGAAAGAAAGATCGGGTCACCCACAAAGGGAAGCCCATCAGACTCACAGCATATCTCTCAGCAGTAACTCTACAAGCCAGAAGGGAGTGGGGGCCAATATTCAACATCCTTAAAGAAAAGAACTTTCAACCCAGAATTTTATATCCAGCCAAACTGAGCTTCTTAAGTGAAAGAAAAATAAAATCATTTGTGAAAAAACAAGTACTCAGAGATTTTGTCACCACTAGGCCTGCTTAAAAAGAGCTCCTAAAAGAGGCACTACACATAGAAAAAAACAACTAGTACCATCCAATCCAAAAACATACCCAATGTTAAAAAGCATAAACAAAATTAAGAATCTGCATCAACTAATGAGAAAAACAGCCAGCTAGCATCAAAATGGCAGTATCAAATTCACACATAACAATATTAACCCTAAATGTAAATGGGTTAAATGCACCAATCAAAAGACACAGACTGGCAAATTTGATAAAAAGCCAGAACCCATCGGTGCGCTGTATCCAGCAAACCCATCTCACATGCAGGGATACACAAAAGCTCAAAATAAAAAGATGAAGAAATATTTACCAGGCAAATGGAGAGCAAAAGAAAGCAGGAGTTGCAATACTCGTCTCTGATAGAACAGACTTTAAAGCAACAAAGATCAAAAGAGACAAAGAAGAAAATTACATAATGGTAAAAGGATCAATAGAACAAGAAGAGCTAATTATTTTAAATATATATGGACCCAATACAGGAGCACCCAGATATATAAGGCAAGTTCTTAAAGACTTACAAAGAGACTTAGATTCCCACACAATAATAGTGGGAGAATTTAACAATCCACTGTCAATATTAGACAGATAAACCAGACAGAAAATTAACAAAAATATCCAGGACTTAAAAAAAGACATGGAACAAGCAAACCTGATATACATTTACAGAACTCGCCACCCCAAATCCACAGGATATACATTCGTCTCAGCACCACACCACACCTACTCTAAAATTGACCACATAATTAAAAGTAAATTACTCCCCATCAAATACAAAACAACGGAAATCATAACAAACAGTCTCTCAGACCATAGTGCAATCAAGTTAAAACTTAGAATTCAGAAACTAACTCAGAACCGCACAGCTTAATGGAAACTGAACAACTGGCTCTTGAATGTTGACTGGATAAACAATAAAATGAAGGCAGAAATAAAGAAGTTCTTTGAAATCAACAAGAACGAAGAAACAACATACCAGAAACTCTAGGACACATTTAAAGCAGTCTCTAGAGGAAAATATATAGCAAGAAGTGCCCATATGAGAAGAATGGAGAGATCCAAAATTGACACCCTATCGTCAAAATTGGAAGAGCTAGAGGAGCAAGATCAAAAAAACTCAAAACCTAGCAGAAGACAAGAAATAAGTAAGATCAGAGCAGAACTGAAGGAGACAGAGACACAAAAAACCCTTCAAATAATCAAGAAATCCAAGAGCTAATTTTTTAAAAAGATCAACAAAACAGACAGTTTACTAGCCAGATTGATAAAAAAGAAGAGGGAGAATAACCAAATAGACACAACAAAAAATGATAAAGAGAAAATTACCACAGATTCCACAGAAATTCAAACCATCATCACAGAATATTACAAACAACTCTATGCACATAAACTAGTAAACCTGGAAGAAATTGATAAATTCCTAGACACTTGTGTTCTTCCAAGCCTAAACCAGAAGGAAGCTGAAACTATGAATAGACCAATAACAAGATCTGAAGTCGAGGCAGCAATTAAGAGTCTACCACACACAAAAAGCCCAGGTCTAGATTGGTTCAGCCAAATTCTATCAGACACACAAAGGAACTGTTACCATTTTTTTCTGGAACTATTCCAAACAATCCAAAAAGAGGGAATTCTTCTCAGATTATTTATGAGACCAACATCATCCTGATACCAAAACACAGCAGAGAATCAACAAGAAAAGAAAACTTCAGGCCAATACTCATAATGAACATGAACGCAAAAATCTTCAATAAAATACTGGCAAGTCGATTGCTACAGCACATCAAAAAGCTTATCGACCATGATCAAGTAGGATTCATCCCAGGGATGCAAGGCTGCTTCAACATATGCAAGCTTATAAACGTAATTCACCACATAAACAGAACCAAAAGCAAAAACCACATGATTATCTCAATTGACACAGAGAAGGCTTTTGACAAAATTCAACAGCCCTTTATGCTAAAAACCCTCAATAAACTCGGTATTGATAGAATGTATCTCAAAATAATAAAAGCTATATATGACAAACCAACAGCCAATATCATACTGAATGGGCAAAAACTGGAAGCATTCCTTTTGAAATCTGGCACTAGACAAGGATGCCCTCTCTCACCACTCCTATTCAATATAGTATTGGAGGTCCTAGCCAGAGCAATTGGGCAAGAAAAAGAAATAAAGGGTATTCAAATAGGAAAGGAGGAAGTCAAATTGTCTCTATTTGCAGACAACATAATTGTATATCTAGAAGACCGCATCGTCTCAGCCCAAAAACGCTTGAAACTGATAAGCAACTTCAGCAAAGTCTCAGGATATAAAATCAATATGCAAAAATTACAAGCATTTCTATACACCAATAACAGACTTAAAGAGAGCCAAATCAAGAACGAACTGCCATTCACAATTGCTACAAAAATAATAAAATACCTAGAAATACAACTTACAAAAAATGTAAAGGACCTCTTCAAGGAGAACTACAAACTACTGCTCAACAAAATAAGGGAGGACACAAACAAATGGAGAAACATTTCATGTTCATAGTTAGGAAGAATCAATATCATGAAAATGGCCATATTGCCCAAAGTAATTTACAGACTCAATGCTATCCCCATCAAGCTACCAATGGCCTTCTTCACAGAACTGAAAAAAACCGCCTTAAACTTCATAAGGAACCAAAAGAGAACACACATAACCACGTCAATTCTAAGCAAAAAGAACACAGCAGGAGGAATTACACTACCGGACTTCAAACTATACTCCAAGGCTACAGAAATCAAAACTGCATGGTACTGGTACAAAAAAAGAAATATAGACCAATGAAACAAAACAGAGGCATCGGAGGCAACACAACATATCTACTCACATACAATCTTTGATAAACCTGGCAAAAACAAGCATGGGGAAAGAATTTTCTGTTTAATAAATGGTGTTGGGAAAACTGGCTAGCCATGTGCAAAAAGCAGAAACTGGACCCCTTCCTGACACCTTACACTAAAATTAACTCCAGATGGATTAAAGACTTAAACATAAGACCTGGCACCATAAAAACCCTAGAAGAAAATTTGGCAGAACCATTCAGGACATAGGAGTAAGCAAAAACTTCATGACCAAAACACCAAAAGCATTGGCAACAAAAGCCAAAATAGACAAATGGGACCAAATCAAACTCCACAGCTTCTGCACGGCAAAAGAAACAGTCATTAGAGTGAATCGGCAACAAACAGAATGGGAAAAAATATTTAGAGTTTACCCATCTGACAAAGGGCTGATATCCAGAACTTACAAAGAACTCAAACAGATTTACAAGAACAAAACGAACAAGCCCATTCAAAAATAAGCAAAGGATATGAACAGACACTTTATAAAAGAAGACATCCATCATGCCAACAAACATATGAAAAAATGCTCATCATCACTGGTCATTAGAGAAATGCAAATCAAAACTACATTGAGATACCATCTCACGCCAGTTAGAATGGCGATCATTAAAAAATCTGGAGACAACAGATGCTGGAGAGGATGTGGAGAAATAGGAACCCTTTACACTGCTGGTGGGAGTGTAAAGTAGTTCAACCATTGTGGAAGACAGTGTGGCGATTCCTCAAGGCCTTAGAAATAGAAATTCCATTTGACCCAACAATCCCATTACTGGGTATATATCCAAAGGACTATAAATCAGTCTAATACAAGGACACGTGCCTATGAATGTTTATTGCAGCACTGTTTACAATAGCAAACACCTCGAACCCAAATGCCCGTCAATGATTGACTGGACTGGGAAAATGTGGCACATATACACCATGGAATATTATGCAGCAATTAAATATGATGCATTCGTGTCCTTTGTAGAGACATGGATGAATCTGAAAAACATCATTCTCAGCAAACTGACACAAGAACAGAAAATGAAATACCACATGTTCTCACTCATAGGCAGGTGATGAATAGTAAGAACACATGGACACAGCGACGGGAGCACTACACACTGGCTTCTATTGTGGGAAATAGGGGAGAGAGAGCGGTGGGGGGAGCTGGGGAGGGATAGCAGGGGGAGAAATGCCAGAGGTGGGTAGATGTGGGTGAAGGGGAGGAAGACAGCAAATCACACTACCATGTTTGTACCTATGCAACTATCTTGCATGTCCTGCGCATGTACCCCCAAAAAATGCAATAAAAAGGAAAAAAAGAAATAAAAAGAGGAAGCAATACAAGAGAAAAAAGAGTGAAAAATAGATTTAAAAAGTCTCCAAGAAATATGAGATTATGTGAAAAAACCTAATCTACGCCTGATTAGTGTACCTTAATATGATAGGAAGAATGAATCCAAACTGGAAAACACACTTCAAAATATTATCCAGGAGAACTTCCCAAGTCTAGCAAAGCAGTACAAATTTCAAATTCAAGAAATATAGAGAACTCCACATAGATATTCCTCAAGGAAAGCAATCCCAAGGCACATAATTATCAGATTTACCAGGGTCACAATGAAAAAAAAATGCTAACGGCAGCCAGAGAGAAAGGTCAGGTCACCCACAGAGGGAAGTCCATCAGACTTACAGCAGATCTCTCGGCAGGAACTCTACAAGACAGAAGAGAGTGGAGGCCAATACTCAACATCTTTAAAGAAAAGAACTTTCAACCCAGAATCTCATATTTAGCCAAACTAAGCTTCCTAATTGAAGGAGAAATAAAATCCTTTCTGGACAAGCAATTATTGAGAGATTCTGTCACTACCAGACCTGCCCTACAAGAGCTCTTGAAAGAAACACTAAGCATGGAAAGAAACAAGTACCAGTCACTGCAAAAGCAAACCAGTTGGCAAAGACCAAAAATGCAATGAAGAAAATAAGTCAACTAATGAGAAAGAAAACCAACCAGTAACAAAATGGCAGGATTAAATTCACACATAACAATACTAACATTCATATAAAGACACACATAGACTCAAAATAAAGGGATGGAAGAAGATTTGCCAAGCAAATGAAGAACAAAATAAAAGCAGGCGTTGCAATTTTAGTCTCTGATAAAATGGACTTCAAACCACCAAAGATCAAAAGAGATAAAGAAGGACATTACATAATGGTAAAATGAGTAATCCTGTTGGAAGAGCTAACTATCTTAAATATGTATGCCCCCAACACAGGAGCACCCAGATACATAAAGCAACTTCTTAACGACCTAAAATCAGATTTGGACTCCCACACAATAATAGTGGGAGACTTCAATACTCCACTGTCAATATCAGACAGATCAATGAGACAGAAAATTAACAAGGATATCCAGGACTTGAATGCAGAGCTGGACCAAGCAGATCTAATAGACATATACAGAATGTTCCACACCAAATTCACAGAATATACATTTTTCTCAGCTCCACATTGCACTTACTTTAAAATTGACCATGTCATTGGAAGGAAATCACTCCTCAGCAAATGCAAAAGAACATAAATCATAACAAACAGTCTATCAGACCACAGCACAATCAGACTGAAACTCAGGATCAAGAAACACACTCAAACCCGCACAATCACTTGGAAACTGAACAACTTGCTTCTGAATGTTGCCTGGATAAACAATGAAATGAAAGCAGAAATACAATGTTCTTTGAAACCAACCAGAATGAATACACAACTTACCAGAATCTCTGGGACACCTTTAAAGCAGTATCGAGAGGGAAATTTATAGCAATAAATGCCCACCAGAGAAGAGAGGAAAGATCTAAAATCGACACCCTGTCATCAAAATGGAAAGAGCTAGAGAAGCAAGATCAAAAAAACTCAAAAACTAGAAGAAGACAAGAGACAACTAATATCAGAGCAGAACTGAAGGAAATAAAGATCCACACAAAAATACCCTTCAAACAATCAATAAATCCAGGAGCTTGTTTTTTGAAGAGATCAACAAAATTGACCGCTAGCCAGATTAATAAAAAAGAAAAGAAAGGAGAATAAAATAGATGCAATAAAAAAAGCAATAAAAGGGATATCACCACTGATCCCACAGAAATACAAACTACCATCAGAGATTACTACAAACAGCTGTACTCACAGAAACCAGTAAACCAGGAAGAAATGGATAAATTCCTAGACACTTGAACTCTACCAAAACTAAACCAGGAGGAAGCTGAAACCCTGAATAGACCAATAAAAAGGGCTGAAGTAGAGGCAGCAATCAATAGCCTACCAACCAAAAAAGGTCCAGGTCCAGATGAGTTCACAGCTGAATTCTACCAGACGTACAAAGAGGAGCTGGTTTAATTCCTTCTGAAACTGTATCAAACAATACAAAAGGAGGGAATCCTCCCTAACTCATTTTGTGAGACCAACATCATCCTGATACCAAAACCAGGCAGAGACTCAACTAAAAAATAAAACTTCAGGTCAATATTCATGATGAACATCAATGTAAAAATCTTCACTAAAATACTGGCAAACAGATTGCAACAGCACATCAAGAAGCTTATCCATCATGACTAAGTAGGCTTCATCCCTGGGATGCAAGCCCGGTTCAACATATGCAAATACATAAATGTCACATAAATGGAACCAAAGACAAAAATCACTTGATTATCTCAATAGATGCAGAGAAGGCCTTCAATAAAATTCAACAGCCCTTCATGCTAAAAACTCTCAATAAACTAGGTATTGATGGAACGTATCATAAAATGATAAAAGCAATATATGACAAACCTACAGCCAATATCATACTGAACAGGCAAAAGCTGGAAGAATTCCCTTTCAAATCAGGCACTAGACAAGGATGCCCTCTCTCACCACTCCTATTCAACATAGTATTGGAAGTTCCAACGAGAGCAATCAGGCAAGAAAAAGAAAGAAAGGGTATTCGATTAGGAAAGGAGAAAGTCAAACTGTCTCTATTTGCAGACGACATGATTGTATATCTAGAAGACCCCATCGTCTCAGCCCAAATCTTCTCAAACTAATAAGCAACTTCAGCAAAATCTCAGAATACAAAATCAATGTGCAAAAATTACAAACATTCTTATATACTAATAACAGACAAACAGCCAAATCAAGAGCAAACACCCATTCACAACTGCTACAAAGAGAATAAAATACCTAGGAATACAAGTAACAAAAGATGTAAAGGACCTCTTCAAGGAGAACTACAAACCATTGCTCAATGAAGTAAGAGAGGATACAAACAGATGGAGAAACATTACATGCATATGGTTAGCAAGAATCAATATTGTGAAAATGGCCACACTGCCCAAAGTAATCTATAAATTCAATGCTATCCCAATCAAGCTACCAATGACCTTCTTCACAGAAGTGGGAAAAAAAAAACACTTTAAACTTTATATGGAATCACAAGAGACCCGGCATAGCCAAGGCAATCCTAAGCGAAAAGAACAAAGCTGGACGCATCACACTGCCAGACATCAAACTATACTACAAGCCTACAGTAATCAAAACAGCATGGTACTGGTACCAAAACAGAGACATAGACGAATGGAACAGGACAGAGAT
The DNA here is from genome assembly GCF_049354715.1 of Callithrix jacchus. NCBI lineage: Eukaryota > Metazoa > Chordata > Mammalia > Primates > Cebidae > Callithrix > Callithrix jacchus. The sequence goes on along the minus strand of NC_133503.1, from coordinate 59,321,464 downwards.
CTCAGAAGAAACACCACACATCTACAATCATCTGATCTTTGACAAACCAGCAAAAATAAGCAATGGGGAAAGTACTCCATGTTTAATAAAAGATGTTGGGAAAACTGGCTAGCAATGTGCAGAAAGAAGAAACTGGACCTCTACCTGTCACCCCTTAAACTAAAATTAACTCCAGATGGATTAAAGATTTAAACATAAAACCTAACACCATAAAAACACTAGAAGAAAACATACGCAAAACCATCCAGGACATAGGCATAGGCAAGGACTTCAGGACTAAAACACCAAAAGCAATGGCAATAAAAGCCAGGATAGAAAAATGGGATCTAATTAAACTCCAGACCTTCGGTACAGCGAAAAAAACCATCATTAGAGTGAATCGGCAAGCAACAGAATGGGAAAAAATTTTTGCAACCTAACCATCTGCCAAAAAGCTAATATCCAGAATCTACAAAGAACTAAAACAGATATACAAGAAAAAAAAGCAAATAATCCCATCCAGAAGTAGGCGAAGGATATGAACAGACACTTTTCAAAAGAGGACATATATGAGGCCAACAAACATATAAAAAATGCTCATAATCACTGGTCATTAGAGAATTGCAAATCAAAACCACACTGAAATATCATCTCACCCCAGTTAGAATGGCAATCATTAAAAGATCTGGAGATAACAGATGCTGAAGAGGATGTGGAGAAATAAAAACACTCTTACACAGTTGGTGGGAGTGTAAATTAGTTCAACCATTGTGGAAGACAGTGTGGCGATTTCTCAAGGATCTAGAAAGAGAAATTCCATTTGACCCAGAAATCCCAAGATTGGGTATATACTTAAAGGACTATACATTGTTCTACTATAAAGACACATGCACACGTATGTTCATTCCAGCCCTGTATACAATAGCAAAGACCTGGAACCAACCCAAATGCCCATCAATAATAGACTGGACAAAGAAAATGTGGTACATATACACCATAAAATACCACGCAGCCATAAAAAACAATGAGTTCGTGCCATTTGTAGGGACTTGGATGAATCTGGAAACCATCATTCTCAGCAAACTGACCCAATAACAGAAAGCCAAGCACCATATGTTCTTACTCATAGGTGGGTGTTGAACAACGAGAACGCGAGGACTCTGGGAGAGGAGCATCACACAAAGAGGACAGTTGGGGGGTTATGGAGAGACAATGGGTGGTGGGAAGGGAGGGAAGGGTGGGGAGAGATAACATGGGCAGAAATGCCAGATATAGTGTGCACCTAAAGTAAAATTTTTAAAAAAGTAAAGTGGATGTTAGATTTACAGAAAAAAAGGAACCAGAAGTAAGGTCACAAATAATTCTGGTGTTTATACAGATCTGCACTAATTGGCTGAGAATAAATCTCCCAACAGTGAGTATCATTCCTAGAAACTGAGGGAAATATCCTAAAAACTATCCCCAAAGAGCCAGTTATATTTAAAATGCAGTTGAAGACTCCTGATATGAAGGCATTCTATAAATAGAAATGTTTTTGTTCTTTCTTTTTTTGAGACAGGTTCTTGCTCTGTTACCCAGGCTGTAGTGCAGTGGCATAGTCTCAGCTCACTGCAGCCTTGACCTCTCAGGCTCAAGTGATCCTCCCACCTCAGCCTCCCTAGTAGCTGAGACCAGAGTCACACACAACCACACTTGGCTAATTTTTATATCTTTTTGTAGAACTGGGGTCGCCCTATTTTGTCCAGGCTAGTCGTCAAATCCTGGGCCCCACTTCCACCTCAGTCTTCCAAAGCACTGAAACTACAGGTGTCAGCTTTTTGCTGGTCCTAAATTTTCTAATTTAAAATAATTTTCTGATCATTAAATAGTAAGAAATAAAATAAGAAAAAAATATTCAGGTCGCGAATTCCAAATCTAGTTTTCTCAGTTGCTTTAAAAAATCTTACCCTCAAGTCTTTTCAAGAATTTTGGGATAAGGTTTTCCATAGTTAGATGGGTTGGCATATAGATCACATCAAAGTTTGGCAAGTATAGAAGCAGCCATACATCTGATGGTATTTTCCGAACACATTTTGATACAGCTCTTACATTGACTGGCTTGATGATTTGGTCTGTAGATCTCTCTACTCTGAAAACAACATAATATGAATAAATATTTATTTAAAATTTAGAAAACCATATTGTAAAACCACTATAAATTATGTTTTCATGACTAACAGTTTTAATTGTATGGATTACAAAACAATGGAGAAAGAAAGAAGTAATCAGGCCAGGCACTATTTACCAGAACTTTTTAAAAAAATAATTAAGATTGACAGGGATTATTGGCAATCTCAGATTTCTGGAAATAGGAAAAAGCATTAGCTGAAATATCTGCATAAAATGTATTGACACTGTAATTACAACATCCAGAAAAAAATCAGGGACAAAATAAAAATATGGCTGCTTAAAAAAAATGCCAGTCAACATACTTGAAATTCTTACACAAAAAAAGACAGACTGATAGATGAAAAAAGGGACAAAAAGATGGACAAATAGATGGACAGTGATAAAGCAAATATAGCAAAATGTTAATAATATAATCTAGCTAGGGGCATAGATTTCAGTTCTTCTCTACATTTAAACTTTTCATAATAAAATGCTAAGATAAAACTGCAAACCATAAAAAACTAAAAATATCAAATATTCACTTGTTCTATTTTCCTGATGACTTCCTTAAAAATCTTATTTTAGGCAAACTGCCAAGGTGGCGCGGTAGGAGCAAATCAAGATTGCAGCTCTTGGTGAAGACGCAGAGGGTGAGTTCAATCCGCATTTCCGGACGGATCTTTGTTGCCCACAGAACGGGGAAATTCCCAGGTGTAGGAGAGACACAGGAAGCCAGCGCAGCTGTTAAGGCTCGCGTGGCCTGTTTCAGCCAGTGCCACAGTGCAGCGGCACTCCACACAGAACACACTGGTCTGGATGCCCTGTTAAACCGGCAATCTGAGATTTGGGAGGGGAGATTAGCATATTCATCTAATTAAATGGGACTTGGACAGTGAGCCAAACCAGGAGATTACAAAGAAGAGACGTTTTAGCTGGCGCAGTGGGTAGCTGCATGGGAAATCACACAGATCCCAGTGCCGTATCAGCAGCCAACTGAAACACCTGGGAGAGAGTCTACCATTAAATTAAAAAAAAAATAGAGGGCTCTGAGGCAGGGAACCAGGTGATCAGGGTCGGCGGGTCCTACCCCCACAGGGACAAACAAAACGGGGATTGGAAATGCTCCGGGTTGAGAGTTTCACTGCAGGCACAGCTGAACCCAGGATGGTGCAGCACGGGACAGTGCAGCTCGGTGGGGGGAGGGGCATCCGCCATTATTGAGGCATATCGCCCCTACTGAGGTACACTCCCATTGCTAACGCAGCCTGCCATTGCCAAGGCAACCGGCCATAACAGAAAAACTCCACCAACAGAGCAGAGCCCGTGGCAGCAAAGCGAAGCCTCGACAGGCAAATAGTGACTAGACCGCCTCCTAGCTGGGCAGGAAGGTGCAACGGATACTCACAAAGAAAGCTCTAACTCCCCGAGACAGAGCATCTGAGAAAAAAAAGGGGTTTTATGAGTTTTGCTGCAGCAGATTTAAGGTACAGGCCTAACCGCCCTGAATGATCAATGGAGCTCATAGCTCAGCACTTGAGCTCCTATAAAGTACAGACCGCCTCCTCAAGCAGCTCCCTGACCCCTCTATATCCAAAGAGTCACCTCAAAAAGGACTGATCAGACTGACATTTGGCGGGCATCATTCTGGGGCAAAGATACCAGAAGAAGAAACTGGTAGCACCCCTCACTGTTCCGCAGCTGCTACAGGTGTACCCCAGACAAGAAGGGACAGAAGTGGACCTCAGCAGTCCTACAGTAGAAAAGATAAACTGTTAGAAAAAGAACTAAGGAACAGAAATACCTCATCATCAACAATCAGGGCGCCCACTCAGAGACCCAGTTGAAAAGAAAGCAACTACTCAGACGACAGGTGGATAAACCCGCAAAGATGGAAAGAAACCAGCGTAATAAGGAGTAAAACACCCGAAACCAAAACACCTCGCCTTCTACAAAAGACCAAAACTCCTCACCAGCAAGGGAACAAAGCTGGACGGAGAATGAGTGTGATAAAATGATGAAATCAGACTTCAGAAGGGGGGTAATGAAAAACTTACGTGAGCTAAAAGAACATATTCTAAATCAATGCAAAGCAACTAAGAACCTTGAAAAAAGATTTGAGGAAACGTTAACAAGAATGGACAACTTTGAGAGGAATATGAATGAATTAAAGGAGCTGAAAAACACAACACGAGAACTTTGCAAAGCATGCACAAGTTTCAACAGCCGAATTGACCAAGCAGAAGAAAGAATATCAGAAGTCGAAGATCAACTCAATGAAATCAAAAAAGAAACTAAGATTAGAGAAAAAAGAGCAAAAAGGAATGAACAAATTCTCCAAGAAATGTGGGACTATGGGAAGAGACCTAACCTACGTTTGATAGGTATACCAGAAGGGGATGAAGAGAATGAATCCAAGCTGGAAAATACTCTTCAGGATATTATCCAGGAAAATTTTCCCAACCTAGCAAAGCAGGCCAACAACAGACAAGTCCAGGAAATACAGAGAACACCTCAAAAATATTCCACAAGAAGAGCAACCACAAGGCAAATAATCATCAGATTCACCAGGGTTAAAATGAAGGAGAAAACACTAAGGGCAGCCAGAGAGAAAGGTCAGGTCACCCACAAAGGGAAGCCCATCAGACTCACAGCAGACCTCTTGGCAGAAACGCTACAAGCCAGAATAGAGTGGGGGCCAATATTCAACATCCTTAAAGAAAAGAACTTTCAACCCAGAATTTCATATCCGCCAAACTGAGGGTCATAAGTGAGGGAAAAATAAAATTCTTTGCAAACAAGCAAGTACTAAGATTTTGTCACAATCAGGCCTGTTTTACAAGAGATCCTGAAAGAGGCACTACACATAGAAAAACAATCAGTACCAGACATTCCAAAAACATAACAAATGCTAAACAGCATCAAGAAAATGAAGAATCTGCATTAACTAACAAGAAAAACAGCCAGCTAGCATCAAAACGGCAGTATCAAATTTACAAATAACAATATTAATGCTAAATGTAAACGGGCTAAATGCACCCATCAAAAGACACAGACTGGCAAATTGGATAAAAAACAAAAACCCATCTGTGTGCTGTATCCAGGAAACCCATCTCACAGGCAAGGATACACAAAGGCTCAAAATAAAGGGATGCAGGCAGATTTACCAAGCAAACGGAGAGCAAAAACAAGCAGGAGTTCAATTCTCATCTCTGATAAAATTGATCTTAAAGCAACAAAGATCAAAAGAGACAAAGAAGGTCACTACATAATGGTAAAAGGATCGACACAAAAAGAGGAGCCAACAACACTAAATATATATGGACCCAATACAGGAGCACCCAGATATATAAGGCAAGTTCTTAACGACTTAAAAAGAGACTGAGACTCCCACAAAATAATAGTGGGAGACTTTAACACTCCACTGTCAATACTAGAAAAATCAACCAGACACAAAATTATCAAGAATATCCAGGGCTTGAACTCAGACCTGGAGCAAGCAAACCTGATAGACATTTACAGAACTCTCCACCACAAATCCACAGAATATACATTCTTCTCAGCGCCACATCACATCTACTCTAAAATTGACCACATAATTGGAAGTAAAGCATTCCTCAGCAAATGCAAAACAACTGAAATCATAACCAACAGTCTCTCAGACCACAGTGCAATCAAGCTAGAACTCAGAATTCAGAAACCAACTCAGAACCGCACAGCTTTATGGAAACTGAAAAACTGGCTCTTGAATGTTGACTGGATAAACAATGAAATGAAGGCAGAAATAAAGAAGTTCTTCGAAATCAACAAGAACGAAGAAACAACATACCAGAATCTCTGGGACACATTTGAAGCAGTCTCCAGAAGAAAATATATAGCAATAAGTGCCCATATGAGAAGAGTGGAGAGATGCAAAATTGACACCCTATTAGCAAAATTGAAAGAGCTAGAGGAGCAAGATAAACAAAATCAAAACCTAGGAGAAGAAAAGAAATAACTAAGATCAGAGCAGAACTGAAGGAGATAGAGATACGAAAAACACTTCAAAAAAATCAATAGATCCAAGAGCTGGTTTTTTGAAAAGATCAAAAAAATAGACCACTAGTCAGATTAATAAAAAAGAAAAGAGAGAACAACCAAATAGATGAAATAATCAATGATAAAAGGGAAATCACCACAGATTCCTCAGAAATTCAAATCATCATCAGAGAATATTACAAACAACTCTATGCACATAATCTAGTAAACCTGGAAGAAATTAATAAATTCCTGAACACCTGTGTCATACCAAGCCTAAATCAGGAAGAAGCCGAAACTATGAATAGATCAATAACAAGGTCTGAAGTCAAGGGAGCAATTAAGAGCCTCCCACTCAAAAAAAAAAAAAAAAGCCAGGTCCAGATGAGTTCACAGCCGAATTCTACCAGACACACAAAGAGGAGCTGGTACCATTCCTTCTGAAACTATTCCAAATAATCCAAAGAAAAGAAGTCCTTCCCAAATCATTTTATGAGACCAACAACATCCTGATGCAAAACCCAGCAGAGCATCAAAAAGAAAACAAAACTTCAGGCCAATATTTATGATGAACATAGATGCAAAAATCTTCAATAAAATACTGACAAACCGATTGAAACAGCACATCAAAAAGCTTTTCCATCATGATCAAGTAGGATTCATCCCAGGGATGCAAGGCTGGTTCAACATACGCAAGTCTATCAACGTAATTCACCACATAAACAGAACCAAAAACAAAAACCACATGATTATCTCAATTGACGCAGAGAAGGCATTTGACAAAATTCAACAGCCCTTTATGCTAAAAACCCTCAATAAACTCGGTATTGATGGAACGTATCTCAAAGTAATAAAAGCTATTTATGACAAACCAACAGCCAATATCATACTGAATGGGCAAAAACTGGAAGCATTCCCTTTGAAATCTGGCACTAGACAAGGATGCCCTCTCTCACCACTCCTATTCAATATAGTACTGGAAGTTCTAGCCAGAGCAATCAGGCAAGAAAAAGAAATAAACGGTATTCAAATAGAAAAGGTGGAAGCCAAATTGTATCTATTTGCAGACGACATGATAGTATACCTAGAAGACCCCATTGCCTCAGCCCAAAAACTCCTGAAACTGATAAACAACTTCAGCAAAGTCTCAGGATATAAAATCAATGTGCAAAAATCACAAGCATTCGTCTACACCAATAACAGACTTAAAGAAAGCCAAATCAAGAGCGAACTGTCATTCGCAATTGCTACAAAAAGAATAAAATACCTTGGAATACAACTCACAAGGAACGTAAGGGACCTCTTCAAGGAGAACTACAAACCACTGCTCAACGAAATCAGAGAGGACAGAAACAGATGGAGAAACATTCCATGTTCATGGTTAGGAAGAATTAATATCGTGAAAATGGCTACACTGCCCAAAGTAATTTACAGAATCAACGCTATCCCCATCAAGCTACCATTGACTTTCTTCACAGAACTGGAAAAAACCACCATGAACTTCATATGGAACCAAAAGAGAGCCCGCATAGCCAAGTCAATTCTAAGCAAAAAGAACACAGCGGGGGGCATCACACTACCGGATTTCAAACTATACTACAAGGCTACAGTAATCAAAACAGCATGGTACTGGTACCAAAACAGAGATATAGACCAATGGAACAAAACAGAGGCACCGGAGGCAACACAACATACACACAACTATACAATCTTTGATAAACCTGACAAAAACAAGCAATGGAGAAAGGATTCCATGTTTAACAAATGGTGTTGGGAAAACTGGCTAGCCATGTGCAGAAAGCAGAAACTGGACCCCTTCCTGACACCTTACACTAAAATTAACTCCAGATGGATTAAAGACTTAAACATAAGACCTGGCACCATAAAACCCCTAGAAGGAAATCTAGGCAAAACTAACCAGGACATAGGAGTAGGCAAGGACTTCATGAACAAAACACCAAAAGCATTGGCAACAAAAGCCAAAATAGACAAATGGGACCTAATCAAACTCCACAGCTTCTGCACGGCAAAAGAAACAGTCACTAGAGTGGATCAGTAACCAACAGAATGGGAAAAAATTTTCGCAGTCTACCCATCTGACAAAGGGCTGATATCCAGAATTTTCAAACAACTCAAGCAGATTTACAGAAAAAAACCAAACAAGCACATTCAAAAGTGGGCAAAGGATATGAACAGATACTTTACGAAAGAAGACATATATGAGGCCAACAATCATATGAAAAAATGCTCATCGTCACTGGTCATCAGAGAGATGCAAATCAAAACCACATTGAGATACCATCTCACGCCAGTTAGAATGGCGATCATTAAAAAATCTGGAGACAACCGATGCTGGAGAGGATGTGGAGAAAAAGGAACACTTTTACACTGTTGGTGGGAGTGTAAATTAGTTCAACCATTGTGGAAGACAGTGTGGCGATTCCTCAAGGCCTTAGAAATAGAAATTCCATTTGACCCAGCAATCCCATTACTGGGTATATATCCAAAAGACTATAAATCGTTCTACTATAAGGACACATGTACACGAATGTTCATTGCAGCACTGTTTACAATAGCAAAGACCTGGAATCAACCCAAATGCCCATTGATAATAGACTGGATTGGAAAAATGTGGCACATATACACCATGGAATATTATGCAGCAATCAGAAATGATGAGTTCGTGTCGTTTGTAGGGACATGGATGAATCTGGAGAACATCATCCTCAGCAAACTGACACAAGAACAGAAAATGAAACACCGCATATTCTCACTCATAGGTGGGTGATGAAAAATGAGAACACATGGACACAGAAAGGGGAGTACTAAACACTGGGGTCTATTGGGGGGAAAAGGGGAGGGCCAGTGGGAGGGGGAAGTGGGGAGGGATAGCCTGGGGAGAAATGCCAAATGTGGGTGAAGGGGAGAAGAAAAGCAAAGCACACTGCCATGTGTGTACCTATGCAACTGTCTTGCATGCTCTGCTCATGTACCCCAAAACCTATAATCCAATAAAATATTAAAAAAAAAAGTGGATTCTATTTTATGAAGTTATTTCTCATAGGGGTAATAGTTAATTTTGAAACCACTATATCTGTAAAAAGAAAAATAACCCTGATTTTTCTCTATATTCTCAACACTCCACTTTTGACAGCAAATTGGGGTGGGGGGGATGTTTCCCACACCAACCAATTTGCCAACTCTTTGGACAACAATTGGGTGTCCTATAATTCAATTATCACATTAATTACCTGGAGTTCTTATAGACTCTACAGATTAAGGGCTTAGTAACACCAGACTGTCCCCAACCTCAGGTGCCAATCAAAAGTAGTGAATCCCCAGTTTGCCCAAACATCTATATAACTTGGCTAGAAACTAGGCACTCCTACATCCCCTCCTCAGGTTTGATAATTTGCTGTAATGGCTTATGAAACTCAGGGAAACACTTATGTTTACCGGTTATTATGGTCTCAATGTTTGTATGCCCACCCCCCAAATTCCTATGTTGAAACATAAACCCATGCCAAAGGGATGGTATTCAGGGGTAATTTAAAGGTGATTGGATCATGTGGGTGCTGCCCTCATGAGTGAAACTAGCGCCCTTTTAAATAAATCTAGGAGCATTTTTCCCCATTCTGCCATGTCAGGAAATGGCTAGAAGCCATTACCTATAAGGGAGGAGCCCTCATTAGACATAAAATCTGTCAGAATTGATCAGGAACTTTGCAGATTTCATATTTTAGGAATTTTTATGAAAGCTTCAACCTGTAGACATGATTGATTATTAACTCAATCTCCAGTTCCTTCACACCATCAAAGGATTCCACGTGAAGCTAAAGTTACATGCTTCTTATCATGGCTTGGTCTTTCCAGTGACCATCCCCTATCCTGAAACCATCCAGGAACCGATAGAGTATCCTTACAGAAGACATTCCTACCAGTCAGGAGATTCCAAGGGATTTAGGAACTCTGTGTCAGGAACCAGGGCCACAGACCAAATATAAGAACACAAGAGATTCTAGATCAGAGAGGACTCAAGATGGCATGGTGAGAACAAGCCAGGATTGAAGCGTTCAGTGAATGCACGGAGACGGTGAGTCAGGGCCGCATTTCCAGACAGATCTTTGTTGCCCACAGAACGGGGAAATTCCCATGGATAAAAGAGATGCGGGACACCAGGAAGAGGCTTTAGCTGGTGCAGCCAGAGGCCGCTGCAGCCCGCAGCAGGTGCTGTAACACAGGGGCGCTACAAAGCGCTCCGCACAAAGCGCACTGGTCTGGGTGCCCTGTTGAACCGGCAATCTGAGACTTGAGATGGCTAAACTTGAGACTGAATGGGACTTGGACAGTGAGCCAGGCCAGGAAATTCCAGGGAAACAGCGTTTGGGGTAGCACAGTGGGACACACAAAATGGCGATTCCAAAAGCTCCTGGTGGAGAGGTTCCTGAGGGCACAGCTGAACCTAGGACGGTGCAGCTCCATGGGGGAGGGGCGTCCGCAATTACAGAGGCAATCCACCCGTACTGAGGTACACGCCCATTGCTGATGCAGACTGCCATTGCCGAGACAACCCGCTAAAACAGAAAGGCTCCACTGCAGGGCATAGCCTTTGGCAGCAGGGTTGGAGACTGCAGCAGCAGGGCAGAGCCTGCAGCAACAGGGCAAACCTCACACCAGCAGGGTGGAGCCTCAGCAGGCAAATAGTGATTAGACTTCCTCCTAGCTGGACAGGACAGCAGAATGGACACTCACAGAGAAAGCCCCAACCCCCCCAAGACAGAGCATCCGAGAAAAAAAGGGCTTTTTTATGAGTTTTGCTGCAGCAGAATTAAACGGAGCAGCCTAAAAGCCCTGAATGAACAAAAGAGCTAACAGCTCAGCACTTGAGCTCCTATAAAGTACAGACTGTCTCTTCAAGCAGCTCCCTGACCCCTCTATATCCAAAAGACTGACATTTGGCAGGCATCATTCTGGGACAAAGATAGCAGAAAAAGAAACTGGTAGCATCCCTCACTGTTCCACAGCTGCTATAAGTGCACCCCAGACAAGCAGGGCCTGGAATGGACCTCAGCAGTCATACAGTAGAGGAGCTAGACTGGTAGAAGGAAAACAAAGTAACAGAAATACTTCATCATCAACAATCTGGGCGTCCACTCAGAGACTCAATCGAAAAGTCAGCAACTACACAGATGACAGGTGGATAAAGATGGGAAGAAACCAGCGCAAAAAAGAGGAAAACACCCAAAACCAGAACACCTCGCCTCCTAGAAAGGACGAAAACTCCTCACCAGCAAAGAAACCAAGCAAGGCAGAGAATGACTGTGATGAAAAGATGGAATTAGACTTCAGAAGGTGGATAATCAGAAACTTTTGTGAGCTAAAAGAACATGTTTTAAATCAATGCAAAGAAACTAAGAACCTTAAAAATAGATTTGAAAACAGATTCAAGAAAATGATAACAAATATGGATAACTTAGAGAGGAATATGAATGAATTGAAGGAGCTGAAAAACACAATACAAGAACTTCGCGAAGCATGCACAAGTTTCAACAGCCGAATTGACCAAGCAGAAGAAAGAATATCTGAAGTCTAATTCCATCTTTTCAACTCAATGAAATAAAACAAGAAACCAAGATAAGAGAAAAGAGCACAAAAAGGAATGAACAAAGTATTCAAGAAATGTGGGACTATGTGAAGAGACCTAAACTACGTTTGATAGTTGTACGAGAATGTGATGAAGATAATGAATCCAAGCTGGAAAATACTCTTCAGAACATTATCCAGGAAAATTTCCCCCACCTAGCAAGACAGGCCAACACTCAAATGCAGAAAATACAGAGAATACCACAAAGATATTCCGCAAGAAGAGCAACCCCAAGGCACATAATCGTCAGATTCAACAAGGTTGAAACAAAAAAGAAAATACTAAGGGCAACCAGAGAGAAAGGTCAGGTCACCCACAAAGGGAAGCCCATCAGACTCACAGCAGATCTCTCGGCAGAAACACTACAAGCCGGAAGAGAGTGGGAGCCAATATTCAACACCCTTAAAGAAAAGAACTTTCAACCCAGAATTACATATCCAGGCAAACTGATCTTCATAAGTGAAGGAAAAATAAAATCCTTTGCGAACAAGCAAGTACTCAGAGATATTCTGACCACCAGAACTGCTTTACAAAAGCTCCTGAAAGAGGCACTACACATAGAAAGGATCAACCAGTACCAGCAATTCCAAAATCACACTAAATGCTAAAGAGCATCAACATAATGAAGAATCTACAATAACTAACGGGCAAATCAGCCAGCTACCATCAAAATGGCAGTGTCAAATTCACACATAAAAATATTAACTCTAAATGTAAATGGACTAAATGCGCCAATCAAAAGACAAAAACTGACAAATTGGATAAAAATCCAAAAGCCATCCGTGTGCTGTATCCAGGAAACCAATCTCACATGCAACGATACACAAAGGCTCAAAATAAAGGGATGGAGGAAGATTTACCAAGCAAATGAAGACCACAAAAAAAGGAGGAGGTACAATACTCATCTCTGATAAAATAGACTTTAAAGCAACAAAGATCAAAAGAGACAAAGAAGGACATTACATAATGGTAAAAAAATCGATACAACAAAAAGAGCTAATGATCCTAAACGTATATGGACCCAAAACAGGAGCACACAGGTACATAAGGCAAGTTATTAATGACCTACAAAGAGACTTAGACTCCCACACAATAACAGTGGAAGATTTTAACACTTCACTGTCAATATTTGACAGATCAACCAGACAGAAAATCAACAAGGATATCCAGAGCTTGAACTCAGACATGGAGCAAGCAAACCTGATAGACATTTACAGAACTCTCCACTCCAAATCCACAGAACATACATTCTTCTCAGCACCACATCACACCTACTCTAAAATTGACCACATAATTGGAAGTAAAGCACTGCTCAGCAAATGCAAAACAACTGAAATCATAACAAACAGTCACTCAGACCACAGTGCAATCAAGTTAGAACTCAGAATTCAGAAACCAACCAAGAACCGCACAGCTTCATGGAAACTGAACAACTGGCTCTTGAATGTTGACTGGATAAACAATGAAATGAAGGCAAAAATAAAGACGTTCTTCGAAACCAACTAGAACGAAGACACAACATGCCAGAATCTCTGGGACACACTTAAAGCAGTCTCTAGAGGAAAATATATAGCAATAAGTGCCCATATGAGGAGAATGGAGAGATTCAAAATTGACACCCTATCGTCAAAATTGAAAGAGCTAGAGGAGCAAGATCAAAAAAACTCAAAACCCAGGAGAAGACAAGAAATAACTAAGATCAGAGCTGAACTGAAGGAGATAGAGACATGAAAAACCCTTCAGAAAATCAATAAATCCAAGAGCTGGTTTTTGAAAAGATCAACAAAATAGACAGACAACTAGCCAGACTGATTAAAAAGAGAACAACCAAAGAGATGCAATAAAAAATGATACAGGGGAAATCACCACAGATTCCACAGAAATTCAAACCATCATCAGAGAATATTACTAACAACTCTATGCACATAAACTAGTAAACCTGGAAGAAATGGATAAGTTCCTGGACTCCTGCGTCCTCAAAGCCTAAACAAGGAGGAAGCTGAAACTATGAATAGACCAATAACAAGGTCAGATGTCGAGGCAGCAATTAAGAGCCTACAACACAAAAAAAGCCCAGGTCCACATGGGTTCACAGCCGAATTCTACCAGACACACAAAGAGGAGCTGGTACCATTCCTTCTGAAACTATTCCGAATAATCCAAAAGGAGGGAATCCTTCGCAAATCATTTTATGAGACCAATATCATCCTGATACCAAAACCCGGCAGAGACCCAACAAGAAAAGAAAACTTCAGGCCAATATCCATGATGAACATAGATGCAAAAATCTTCAATGAAATATTGGCAAGCCGATTGCAACCGCAAATCAAAAAACTTATTCATCATGATCAAGTAGAATTTATCCCGGGGATGCAAGGCTCGTTCAACATACACAAGTCTATAAATTTAATTCACCACATAAACAGAACCAAAAACAAAAACCACATGATTATCTCAATTGACGCAGAGAAGGCATTCGACAAAATTCAACAGCCCTTTATGCTAAAAACCCTCAATAAACTCGGTATCGATGGAACGTATCTCAAAGTAATAAAAGCTATTTATGACAAACCAACAGCCGATATCATACTGAATGGGAAAAAACTGGAAGCATTCCCTTTGAAATCCGGCACTAGACGAGGATGCCCTCTCTCACCACTCCTATTCAATATAGTACTGGAAGTTCTAGCCAGAGCAATCAGGCAAGAAAAAGAAATAAAAGGTATTCAAATAGGAAAGGTGGAAGCCAAATTGTCTCTATTTGCAGACGACATGATAGTATACCTAGAAGACCACATCGCCTCAGCCCAAAAACTCCTGAATCTGATAAGCAACTTCAGCAAAGTCTCACGATATAAAATCAATGTGCAAAAATCACAAGCCTTCGTCTACACCAATAACAGACTTAAAGAAAGCCAAATCAAGAACAAACTGCCATTCACAATTGCTACAAAAAGAATAAAATAGCTAGGAATACAACTCACAAGGAACGTAAGGGACCTCTTCAAGGAGAACTACAAACCACTGCTCAACGAAATCAGAGAGGACACAAGCAGATGGAGAAACATTCCATGTTCATGGTTAGGAAGAATTAATATCGTGAAAATGGCTGTACTGCCCAAAGTAATTTACCGAATCAACGCTATCCCCATCAAGCTACCATTGACTTGCTTCACAGAACTGGAAAAAACCACCATGAACTTCATATGGAACCAAAAGGGAGCCCGCATAGCCAAGTCGATTCTAAGCAAAAAGATCACAGCTGGGGGCATCACACTACTGGATTTCAAAGCATACTACAAGGCTACAGTAATCAAAACAGCATGGTACTGGTACCAAAACAGAGATATAGACCAATGGAACAAAACAGAGGCACCGGAGGCAACACAACATATCTGCAACTATACAATCTTTGATAAACCTGACAAAAACAAGCAACGGGGAAAGGATTTTCTGTTTAACAAATGGTGTTGGGAAAACTGGCTAGCCATGTGCAGAAAGCAGAAACTGGACCCGTTCCTGACACCTTCCACTAAAATTAACTCCAGATGGATTAAATACTTAAACATAAGACCTGGCACCATAAAAACGCTAGAAGGAAATCTAGGCAAAACCATCCAGGACATAGGAGTAGGCAAGGACTTCATGACCAAAACACCAAAAGCATTGGCAATAAAAGCCAAAATAGACAAATGGGACCTAATGAAACTCCACAGCTTCTGCACTGCAAAAGAAACAGTCACTAGAGTGAATCGGCAACCAATAGAATGGGTAAAATGTTTGCAGTTTACCCATCTGACAAAGGGCTGATATCCAGAATTTACAAAGAACTCAAACAGATTTACAGGGAAAAAACAAACAAGCCCATTCAAAATTGGGCAAAGGGTATGAACAGACACTTTATGAAAGAAGACATATATGAGGCCAACAATCATATGAAAAAATGCTCATCGTCACTGGTCATCAGAGAGATGCAAATTAAAACCACATTGAGATACCATCTCTCACCAGTTACAATGGCGATCACTAAAAACTCTGGAGACAACAGATGCTGGAGAGGATGTGGAGAAAAAGGAACAGTTTTACACTGTTGGTGGGAGTGTAAATTAGTTCAACCATTGTGGAAGAGAGTGTGGCGATTTTTCAGGGCCTTAGAAATAGAAATTCCATTTGACCCATCAATCCCATTACTGGGTATATAATATATCCAAAGGATTATAAATTGTTTTACTATAAGGACACATGCACACAAATGTTTATTGCAGCACTGTTTACAATAGCATAGACCTGGAACCAACCCAAATGCCCATTGATGATAGACTGGATTGGGAAAATGTGGCACATATACACCACGGAATATTATGCAGCAATTAGAAATGATGAGTTTGTGTCATTTGTAGGGACATGGATGAATCTGGAGAACATCATTCTCAGCAAACTGACACAAGAACAGAAAATGAAATACCACATATTCTCACTCATAGGCGGGTGAGCAAAAATGAGAACACATGGACACAGGGATGGGAGTACTAAACACTGGCGACTATTGGGGGGGAAAGGGGAGGGCCAGCGGGAGGGGAGCTGGGGAGGGATAGCCTGGGGAGAAATGCCAAATGTGGGTGAAGGGGAGAAAGGAAGCAAAACACACTGCCATGTGTGTACCTATGCAACTCTCTTGCATGTTCTGCACATGTACCCCAAAACCTAAAATGCAATAAAAAATAAAAAAAATGTACACAAGGTGTTCCTAGCACCCCTATTGTTTAGGAAATTATAAAAGTTTTAGAAGCACTGTACCAGGAACTGGAGACAGAACTCAAACATATTTCTCATTAAGTACCAACCTGGAATCTGAATGAATTTTTTGTTCCCAATGGAACAAAGGATAAAATAAATGGCAGATAGTGGGAGCCAGGTTCCTGACTGTTAGAGTGAGAAGTTCCAGATAAGAAATGGGGGAAGCCTGGAATGACCTCTGTGATAATTATACATATATATATATATATGTATAAACTCATATTTAGCTTAATATATACACAGATGGTTCCACATAGAAACCTTTATAATTAAGTGGGTACATATAACTTAGAATACACACACATCTATTTCTTTGCACAGTCAGCTGTGAGGATCATGATGCAATGAGCACATTTAGTGGCCAGTTGTAAGTTTTTAATACCATTCTCTAACAAACGAAATCAGGGCTCTTTGAAAAACTGTATAAAACTAAGACTGGGACAGAAAATATATGAACCAGGATACTTTTGAAGTAACAGAAACTGTTTTTAAAAGAAACATGAAATTATGTCAAAGGAGCCAGTGGAAAGAGCTCCTAATAGCCACGCATTTGAATAAAGAGCAACAAACTACTGTAGAATTGGATAACCACCAAAAGATTAAAGTAACTATCTGAGTGTCCATACTGGTATAAATAAATGATTAAATAGATACACAAATGGGCTGAATAGAAATCTCTTATACGGAAGAATTCCAAATACCTGATACAGACACTCAGCCATCAAGGAGGTAGGGTAACTCCCCATGCCTTAAATGTGGGCTCTGCATGGTGATTTCCTCCAAAAGCATATAGACATGTAAAAAAAGTAACTTCACCATGAGAAACCTGAAAACACTACCTCAGCCAAGTGATCAAAGTTAACATTAATGGTAATAAGATAACACAACTTGATGGCATAAAGTGACTAGAATAGCACTTTCAAACCAAGAATAAAATTCAAGGGCCCTTCCCCCAAACATCTGTATAGACTCCCTCCTCTCTACCAGGGGACACCAAAGTTAACCTGGAAGATTGGCTTGGGCCTTAATGGGAAACTTGTGATCACACATACCTCACTATGCCCTTCTCCCTTTTAGAATTCAGGAAAAGCCAATCAGCATTTAAAATCAACACAGACCTTAAATCTGATAAGAAACATTTACAATCTATTCTCTCTGAAGCCTGCTACCTGGAGGCTTCATCTGCATGATAAAACTTTGGTCTCCATAACCCCATATCATAACCCAGACACTCCTTTCTATTGATAATAACTCTTTCAACCAACTGCCAATAAGAACATTTTTACATCTACCTATAACCTGGAAACTCTACCCCATCCTAACCTACTGAGTTGTCCCACCTTTCTGGACCAAACCAATACATATGTTAAATACATTTGATTCATGTCTCCTATCTCCCTAAAATGTATAGAACCAAGCTGCACCCCAATCACCTAGGGCATGTGTTCTCAGGGTCTCCTGAGGGCTATGTCACAGGCCATGGTCACTCATATTTGGCTCAGAGTACATATCTTCAAATATTTTACAGGCCTTGACTCTTTTTGTGGACACACTACACATCTAATCTGCTTCCCCAAAACCCATAATCCCAGTCTAATTATGAGAGAAACACCAAGTAAACCACAATGGAGGCCATTCTATACAATACCTGACCAATCCTCCTAACACTGTTCTGGGTCCTTAGACAAAGTCTGAGAGACTGTCACAGCCAAGAAGAGCCTGACATGATGACTAAATGTGCTGTGGGATACTAGATAGGATCCTGGAACAGAAAAAGGCAAAACCAAGGGAAATCAAATAAAATCTGAGCTTATTTAATAGCATAGTAATATCTGGTCATTAACTCTAACATATGATGTAAGATTTTGGCCAGGTGTGGTGGCTCACACCTGTAATCCCAGCATTTTGGGAGGCCGAGGTGGGAGAATCACCTGATGTCAGGGGTTCCAGACCAACCTGGCCAACATGGGTCAGAATATATATATATATATATACTTATGTTTTATATATATTATATATACACATATATATAATATATAAATATGTACAGAAACCCTGTCTCTTCTAAAAATACAAAAAATAGCTACGCATGATGGCAGGCACCTGTAATCTCATCTCCTGTGAGACTGAGGCAGGAGAGCTCTTGAACCTGAGAGGCAGAGGCTGCAGTGAGCTGAGATCACACCACTGCACTCCAGGCTGGGCGAGCAAGACTCCATCTCAAAAAAAGATATTAATAACATATCTGATACATGTTGATATGTTAATAAAAGGAGAAACTAGGTTGAGTCTACATGGGAAATCTGCATTTTCTTCCCAATTTCTGTGTCAGTCTAAAAGTAATTTAAAATTAAACCTTTATTTAAAAATTATAATTTTTTCAAATATTGGCTTAACTATTTGTACTAATAATTAGTAACAATTTACACTAACTACTCCTACTTTTTAAAATAAGAGCATTCATAATGGTGCAAAGTAAATTAAGAAAACTGGTATATAATTTCAAGGAAATGCCTCTTTTACCTCTTTTACACTTAAAATGATGTGAAAACTCACATCTCCATCTGCTCTTCAATAGTTTTCAAGTACTGAACACTGTAAGAAAAACGAGGCCGAGTGCAGTGGCTCACGCTTGTAATCCCAGCGCTTTGGGAGGCCGAGGCAGGTGGATCACGATGTCAAGAGATCGAGACCATCCTGGCCAACATGATCTCTACTAAACCTGTCTCTACAACCCCATCTCTACTAAAAAAAAAAAAAAAAAAAAAAAATATATATATATATATATATACAAAAATTAGAGGCCCCCGTGGCAGAAAGCTTTTGCCTCACCTTTCCTCAGCAGCCTCCAGGGTTCTGCAGCCACAGCTTCCCCAGTCAGTCCTGAGGAGGAGGTGGCTGGGTACTCCCTTGGCACAGTCCCCAGGTGTCCCTGTAGGGACAGAGGCATCTCCTGGGTGGGTCTGGAGGAGGATGCTAGACTGCAAGCCACAGACCAGCCTTGCCATGGGCCGGCACTCATGAGAAAGAATGATGCTAGTGTGCCCACTGCAGCCCACCCCAGTTCTGAAAATGAACCATCACTGCAGCACAGCCAGGGGGCCAGACCCCCTTCTATTCCTATGCAGCTCCTGCACTTCCTCTGTCCAGCATCTCCCTGAGGCCTGAGTTCATGGAAACAATGAACTCAGTGCATGGTCACCACTCGGTAAGCTTTGTAGAGCATTTGGATGGTTGATTCAGTGAATGAATTGATAATGCAGTACTCAAGAAATGATGATGATGATGATGATGATGGGAATGATGATGATGATAGTAACAGCTATGAATTACTCTGTGCCAGGCACAGAACTTTCTATGGATTATCTCAGTAGATTCTTACAAAAGATCAAATGCAGTAGTTACTATTTTTTATTGCATTTAAGGTTTGGGGGTACCTTAAATTTATAATTTCAAGGAAATGCCTCTTTGATTATAACTTTAAAATATTAAACTGTAAAATATTTGAAGATATGTACTCTGAGCCAAATATGAGTGACCATGGCCTGTGAAGAGCATGCAAGATTGTTGCATAGATACACACATGGCAGTGTGATTTGCTGCCTTCTTCCCCATCACCTATATCTGGCATTTCTCCCCATGCTATCTTTCCCCAACTCCCCACACCATGCTGTCCCTCCCCTATTTCCCCCCGACAGACCCCAGTGTGTGATGCTCCCCTCCCTGTGTCCATGTGTTCTCATTGTTCAACACCTACCTATGAGTGAGAACATGCAGTGTTTGATTTTCCGTTCTTGTGTCAGTTTGCTGAGAATGATGGTCCACACTTTCAAAATGAGAAAACTAAGGTGAAGGGAAGTTGGGTATCGCCTTTAAATGAATGAACTAACACAAAGCCGGTCTTCTCCATTAGAAAAATCATCAAAGCAGCCTCTCTTGGCTGTAGCTAGACCATGGCCACAGTCCTCGATATCCCACCTTGGGCATTATCAGAGTTAGGGCAGGGCAGCTGAACAGCAGAGTGGGCCTCTCAGGTAACAGCACAGCCTCTGACTGCCTGGTCCCTGCTCTGAGCTTCTGAGGAGGCTGCTGCAGGAGTTGACTGGTTCAGCACGTGCACAGCTTTTTAGCCTGAGAAGGGCCCTACAGGAACAGGAACCACACACCCCACTTTCCATCAGCACCTGGCTTGCTTTTGGCATCCTACCCTCCTCTGGTTTACCTGGACTTTGTGGCAGGAGGCGGTGGGGTAGTGGGAGGTGAGGGGTTGCTCCAGCACCATGGACAGCTCTCCGTATCGGTGCCACAAATCAGGGTGCTCTGTTGTAAGTACTGTTTCCTCATGGAATACATCTGGATTCGAATGTTTTTAGTTCTCCATCCCAGCTTCCATGCCCAGTGGCCCATTTGGTTGCTCTGACAATGCCACGGTGTGGAGGCCACTATTGAGGTTGATCACAACTTGGTGGCATCAGGAGAGTGCATTATGAGCCATGTGGGGATGGTTTACAGGTTGGCCTCAGCTACCAGATAATTCATTGGGGTTTTGAGTTGCTGCTATATAAGTTGTGTTCATTTTCTAAAAAACTTACTTGTGAGGGACTGCCTTCTCTGCCAACTCAGACTTTCAAAAATGTCTAATTTGATTTGATGTCAACTAATTTAATATGATCACACCTAATTTGATCTTATTAACTTTGATGAGGCTCAATTAGCAAACATCAGGCACCATTTCCAAAATTCACAAATGTTGCCAATGGGGAGCATCATGAGGTCAGACAAGACTGCATTAGGAGGCTTTGTCTCTCTAGTTCCCTCTCCTTGCAAACTATGAAGACCTGCTGTGCAGTTGGCAGAGGCTGCTGATGTCCTGGTCTTTGGGAGATAAGAAGGGCACCAGCTTGAGTGATGGCTGGCAAGCACACAGCAGAGAGGCCGGGGCAAGGCCCTCTTCCCATTGGGGATTGGCATGCACATCCACAAGATCAGGCTGGAGACTAGATGAGTCTGAGTCCCCCCACCCACCCTCCGTGCCAGCACAGAACTGTGTACTGCTGCATGTAACCCATGCCATGTTCCCGGGACAACCTCTTCTAAATTTTATGCTGTGCACTTAATTCCAAGAGAAGTTAATACATTCATCCAACCTGTATGTTCACAGAAGTGAATGGGTTAAGGAACCCCTTGTTTCTAAGGTCAGTTTCATGGCAGATTCCAGGAGAATTCACAGCCATGGGCTTATCTGGGACACTTTCCCACTCATCACTTGGACTTGAGCATTTGCTTTTTCCTTAGTAAACAAACTAAATCTTTTTATTAACACAATTCATCATGGAATAAAATGCAGAATTCATTTTTTTTACTCTATGATTTCATTTATATGAGGTACCTATCCATAGACATTAAATTCAGATAGAAGTAAAGTAGAATGGTGGTTGCTAAGGGTTGAGGGAGAAAGGGTGGGAAATTTGTATTTGAAGAGCACAAAGTTTCATTTGAGGAAGATGAAAAAATTCTGGGGTTGGATGGTGGTAGTTGCACAACAGTGTGAAAGTACTTAATTCCCTAGAACTGTACACTTAAAATGGTTAAAATGGTAAATTTTATGCTGTGTATATTTATTGCCAGTAAAAATAATGACATTTTTACTTTCTAATAGGAGAGAGCAAGGTCTAGAGGTTACTATGGAAAATTGACCAAGGGAGCATAGGGGAGGTTTGGGGCCTCCTCAGCCTTTAGGGACCCTCAGACTTGGAGAGTACTTCCCTGGACCCCTGTTCTCTGCATGTCCAGTATACTTCAGCTCACTGCCTGTTCCAGGACACTCCAGGGCCAGGTGCTCCCACTGTCTTGCCACAAGTTTGTCTCTGCAAAAGCCCTACTTTGAGCTGATATCAATGTTCCCCTGAGGGAGATAAGGCTTGGTCTCAGGAAGGGCTCTCTAGCCTAAGATTCCGTTTTCCTTGGCAGTAACCTAGGGTCTCCCCATTTATTCTACAGTTGAGGAAGTCGAAATTGGGGTTGAGTGGCTGGCCAGTATTAAGAGGCCTAGCTGTGAGCTCTGGGGTCCCATGACTAATTCAGTGACTTTGGAAGAAGTCTCAACTCTCACAATCGGGGTGCACAAGCACTTCCTTGGTGATTCAGTTATCCTGGTTTAAAAATAGTCACAGCCTCCTTCAAACCTCCTGGCACCGGGGGTGAGTGGCAAGTGCCTCAGGTGGGTGGTGGAGAGCAAAGTGGCCAATGGGATTGAAGAGACTTTGGTTTCAATCCTTCTCTGCCAAATCTTTATACACCCTCCTCAGCAGCAGTTTCCTTGCCTATGAAAATGGGAAATGAATGTCTCCATTACTCTAAGGGCTCAGGTTTTGAGGCAATGCCCATAGCATGCCCACCAAGGTGTAGCACTCATTGGGACAGTAGCCATGGGCAAAGCCTGGTGAGGATTCCCACCCCAGCTCAAGCTGCCTGAGAGCCTCCCCATCCCACACAGAGAATGTCCCATCTCCCACTTGCCAAGCAGTAGGTGAGGCCTGTTCATCCTCATTACCATACATGAGAGGCTAGAGCCCAGAAACTTCCATCAACCTCTCCACACCTCTGGGGCCAGCCTAGAGTCCCTCCCTGAGGGATTAACCCAGAGCCTGGAAGGACTCACCCCACGCGAGAGACCTTTTCTCAAACTTTTCCCTTTGTCAAGTCCCAGATCTTTCAGCCTAAACCCAAGCACCTTGAAATGGAGACCAGGGTCACCAAGACCCTACACACCCACACCCAGCTGATGGATGACACTCTTTTGGGTCGCCTGATAGTGGCTGGCATCTGCCTCTGCCTTTCTTCCCTGCACATCGTGCTCACACCTGCCCAGCAGGCAGAGGAGACCCCATGGCACAGAAGTGCCCTGGGAGCCAGCAAATCCCAGGAGAAACACACAAACATCCTGGGGCATGGTTCTGTCTTCACACAGTGTGACTCAATATGTTTGACTGTGCTTCACATCCTCCCACCTGCAGATTGTGTGTCTGTGTTGGCTACTTTGTGTGTCTCTGTGTAATTCTTATAAAATATTAATTTTAGGGAAAACATGAGTGAATTGAAATATATTCTTAAATAATGAAATCTCAGTATGTAAATCAAATAGAGTAATAAAACATATCATAGTAATGATGGCAAACATCGAGGATGCTGTTTCTGAGAAGGGCCAACATGCAGGAAGTCCCATCTGGGAGGATTCCAGGCCCCTGTTGGTTCTGGCTAAATCAAACTCACCAGGACCAGGGCAAAGAGCCGAGCGCAGAGCAGGGCTGCTTTGAGGATAAGGTGTGCTGACTCATGTTCACTTTCCACTTTCATTGCAGTTCCTGAGATCTTGATTCAGAAAGAGGGGCTGTCTGGCTTCCTCTGTTTGAGAAGACTATGTTTCTGTTACTGTTGATGTTAAAAAGCAGAGACAGAAAACCCACTAAGAACCAAAGGGGGAAGTGAATGAGAAGGTGGGTGGGGGCCTCAGCCCAGGCCCTCTGTGCTTCCACAAGGTGCAAGCAAAAGAGCATAGTGAAGCCAGGGGCAGAGGAGGCAGTCACTGAGTCCACTCAGTCAGCTTGTCTTGTCCTTGTGACTCCAAGGTGTTCCTGGTCTGATGGTTTATTTAGTTAATGGTGACAGAGCCTGCCTCTGGAGAGTCCAGTGAAGAATATTATTTAGAGGATGTGGGAAGCTCACAGAATTGAAGGACAAGCTGGCCATTGAGGCTGAGACAGACAGAAGTGCATGGGTCCAGAGAGCACAGCTCAGGATCACTCCCTGGAGGCTCCCACCTTCACTTATCCAAGTTCCTGTAGAGAGTGTCTGATGAGTCTAGCTCAGGTCATGAGTGCAGCCTTTGAAACTTCTTAGCTGGGAGGGACAGGGAGCAGGGATATTCTCCTTGAAAAAGCAGGTAGTATGACCCACAGAAGGAAGGAGGCTGGGCAGGGAGAAGGGCAGATTCTTGCAGAAATGCTAAAGGTGTCTTTCTCACAGAGGCTGGAAACTGTGTCCCTCCAGGAAGCCTTAGTGCTTCTCAAGAGGCTCTAATTTCCCATTTCTCCATTTGTCCTGAACCAGGGAAGGGCTGTTCAACAGCTCTGCATCTGTCTGTCCTGCCTGTTTATCTGGGAAGAGCTATGGGCATACACAAACATGGGGGTTCTTCCAAACCTTGGGAAGAGAGGCTTTGTGAACAGCTGAAAAAGCACGGATATTTTACAGGTAGTCATTCTCTAGACACAATTCAAAAATAAGTTCCACACATTTCTGCCCTAAACAGGAAAGACTGACCCCGGTCAATGTTTTAGTTGCCTTGATGACTGCAAGCCATGAACTCATGGAACAATAAAGTAATCGGGCTCTTGGACACAGGGAAGTAGCCCCATGTACCTGCCCTTATTTGCTGGGCATTTTGGTTTCTCAGATCTGCTGCTCCGTTTCCATCCTCTTCCTTCCTGCCAATGCTGCTAGCATGCCTCTCCTGCAAGCAGCAACCACTTTCCCTCCTCCATTCTCTACTTTTTAGCCATCATCTTGCTGGACTTTTCTGAACAGACTGCAAAGGAGAATAACCTGGTTGAGTCTGAGGGTGCACTCACATGCAAAGTTGCAAGCTTTACTGTACCTATCTTGGCAGATGTTGGCTCCTAGGAGTGCTTTCTCATTTGGGGATCTGATGTGCCCTCTGATGAGGTGGGCTCGCTGTCTGGGCTGGTGGCATCTAGCAGCACCTCGTCATGTGCACATAGGTAAGCACCCTGGCTGCACTCGATGCTTTGCCAGATGGGGACCCCACAATTCTATGTATCAGGTGATCTTTAATCTCTGAAGGTTTAAGAATGTGAGGGAGAGATACTGTCTGGACTAGCCACATACTGCGTCTGAGTCAGTGAGAGAAAAGAATGTGGGGCCTGTTTGCTGGGACTGGACACCTCCATAATCACATGCTCCATGAAAGGCAGGCAGGAGGTCTCATTTTCTACCTCTGGGATGTGAGTGTGCAGTTTCAGAATGAGAATAGTCCACGCTACTGACCCTTTGTTTTGAAAAGAGAAATGAAATCAGATGCAGCAATTTGATATCCACTAAGATAACATCTTAATCACAAACACTCTTCTGTTTTTAAGAAATGTTCATGTTATCTATATTAGGTTAAAAAACTTGAATATTCAACAGCATGGCACTGACTGAAGAAATACTCGCACACTCTGTAACCCTTGCAGACCAGTAATTGGCATGGGAACATGCCTATGCAAAGATGTGTATGGAAATTAGAAGAATACAACATCGTGGAAGAGATGTGACAAGATACACGATCAAGAGCCACAAGACTGCTCCTGCCTCTGCTCCACATGACAAGACCATTGTGGAGCAAGCCTGGGGGATGGCTCAGATTCTGATGTAGGCAGCCATGGTGTCACTTAGGGGCCAGGTTTCCCCACCTCCTCCAAACCTAGATGCGCTTCCTGGGAAAGGCGAGCAGAAGAAAGTCATATAGATGAAAGAACTCGCTCCCCAAGCCCATAGGCCTTTGTCCTCCACCCATGGACTGAAGCACCTTGTTAGATGGGGGCTGCCCACAGCCAGGGCTGGGGGAGAACCTGCCATGGAGCAGGTATCAGTAAATGACTGCTGACTGTCACTGTCCCTACTTGGGGGCCAGTGGGGGATCTGACACATCTCACTCCCCTTTGTAAAGTGATTATTGAAAACGTCAGCTATCTAACAAGGCATAGGTTGCTTAGTTATTTAATTTAACACTTATATTTTAAAAGGCAGCCTTGAAGAGCGTCTTTGTAAAACCTGTCACGTTCTTTGTCACACAGATTGACTCATGTGCCATGTAGCCATTTAATCAAACACTGGCATTTACCAGATGTAAACTTATTAGCAGAAGACAACTAGCAATAATGTGCTAGATGTGCACATTGATTTATCCACTTAATCATGAATATAACCATCTCTCTAAGTGCATCAAAAAATACACAACATGAGATGCCAATTTATTTCTACGAGTTCGTGATGAGGTGGTCAGGGCAGGGAAAGAAGAGAAAAGACTTTAAATCATGGTCCTTTATTCTTAGACACCTTTATCCTACATACACAAGGGACATATATGGCTGGAATCATGGAAACAAAGCAGATACAAGTGAAAGTAACTTTAACTGATTTACCCAGGATTGCCTAATTCAGATGCTTCAGAGAAGAGCATGAAAACCGGGTGTCGGAGAGGAACTCAAGATGGCGCTGTGACTACAACCCAGGATTTAAGCTCTCGATTAATCCATGGAGAGGTGAGTCAAAGCTGCATTTTCAGACTGATCTTTGTTGCCCACAAAACGGAAAAATTCCCAAGTATAAAGGAGACGTGGGACACCAGGCAGAGGCTCTGCATGGAGAAGCCTGCAGCTGGGGTGGTGGTGGCCGGCCCTACCCAGCGATCCCCACAGGGCGTGCTTGTCCGGGTGCCCTGTTGAAACGGCCACCTGAGACTTGAGAGGGCTGAACTCGAGATTGAAAGGGACTTGGGCAGTGGGCCAGCCCAGGGGATTGAAGGGACACAGCATGTGAGATAGCGCAGTGGGACAGACAAAATGGTGATTCCAAACGCTCGCCGTAAAGACTGTCCCTGAGGCGCTCCGTGGGGGAGGGGTGTCCACCATTACTGAAGCAACCCACCCTGACTGAGACACACGCCCACTGCTGACGCAGCCTGCAGTTGCCGAGGCAACCCGCCCCTACTGAGACAAACGCCCACTGCTGACACAGGCTGCCATTGCCAAGGCAACCCACTACAACAGAGAGATTCCGCTGCAGGGCGTAGCCCATGGTGGAGAACACAGCAGAAGAGCAAGAGCCTGCAGCAACAGGGCGAGCCTCACAACAGCAGGGTGGAGCCTCGGCAGTAAAATAGTGATTAGACTGCCTCCTACCTGGGCAGGACACCTCAACAGACGTCCAAAAACAAAGCCCCAACCCCCTAACACAGAGCATTTGAGATAAAAAGGGGTTTTTTAATGATCTCTGTTGCAGCAGAATCAAACATAGTAGCCTAACAGCCCTGAATGAACAGCAGAGCTCACAGCTCAGCAATTGAGCTCCTATAAAGTACAGACTGTCTCCTCAAGCAGCTCCCTGACCCCTCTATATCCAAAAGACTGACATTTGGCAGGCATCATCCTGGGACAAAGATAGCCGAAAAAGAAACTGGTAGCATCCCTCACTGTTCCGCAGCTGCTATAGGTGTACCCCAGACAAGTAGGGCCTGGAGTGGACCTCAGCAGTCATACAGTGA
The DNA here is from genome assembly GCF_049354715.1 of Callithrix jacchus. Classification (NCBI taxonomy): domain Eukaryota; kingdom Metazoa; phylum Chordata; class Mammalia; order Primates; family Cebidae; genus Callithrix; species Callithrix jacchus. The sequence continues at coordinate 59,293,556 of NC_133503.1, read as the reverse complement.
AGGGGCTAGACTGGTAGAAGAAAAACCAAGTAACAGAAATACTTCCTCACCAACAATCTGGGTGTCCACTGAGAGACCCAACCGAAAATTCAGCAACTACGCAGACGACAAGTGGATAAATCCAAAAAGATGGAAAAAAACCAGCGCAAAAAGGAGAAAAACACCCAAAACCAGAACACCTCGCCTCCTAGAAAGGACCAAAACTCCTCACCAGCAAGGGAACAAACCTGGACGGAGAATGACTGTGATGAAAGGACGGAATTAGACTTCAGAAGATGGATAATGAGAAACTTTTGTGAGCTAAAAGAACATGTATTAAATCAATGCAAAGAAACTAAGAACCTTGAAAAAAGATATGAAAAAAATTTGAGTAAATGATGACAAGAATGGATAACTTAGAGAGGAATATGAATGAACTAAAGGAGCTGAAAAACACAATAAGATAACTTCGCGAAGCATGCACAAGTTTCAATAGCCGAATTGACCAAGCAGAAGAAAGAATATCAGAAGTCGAAGATCAACTCAATGAAATAAAATGAGAAACCAGGATCAGAGAAAAAAGCGCAAAAAGGAATGAACAAAGTCTCCAAGAAATGTGGGACTATGTGAAGAGACCTAACCTACGTTTGATAGGTGTACCAGAAGGGGACGAAGAGAATGAATCCAAGCTGGAAAATACTCTTCAGGACATCATCCAGGAAAATTTCCCCCACCTAGCAAGACAGGCCAACACTCAAATGCAGGAAATACAGAGAACACAACAAAGATATTCCACAAGAAGAGCAACCCCAACGCATATAATCGTCAGATTCAACAAGGTTGAAATGAAGGAGAAGATACTAATGGCAGCCAGAGAGAAAGGTCGGGTCACCAACAAAGGAAAGCCCATCAGACTCACAGCAGATCTCTCGGCAGAAACACTACAAGCCAGAAGAGAGTGGGGGCCAATATTCAACATTCTTAAAGAAAAGAACTTTCAACCCAGAATTTTATATCCAGAAAAACTGAGCTTCAGAAGTGAAGGAAAAATAAAATCCTTTGCGAACAAGCAAGTACTCAGAGATTTTGTCACCACCAGGCCTGCTTTACAAGAGCTCCTGAAAGAGGCACTACACATAGAAAGGAAAAACCAGAACCAGCCATTCCAAAATCACACTAAATGCTAAACAGCATCAACATAATGAAGAATCTACAACAACTAACGGGCAAAACGGCCACTTAGCATCAAAATGGCAGTATCAAATTGACACATAACAATATTAACCCTAAATGTAAATGGACTAAATGCACCAATCAAAAGACACAGACTGGCAAATTGGATAAAAATCCAAAACCCATCAGTGTGCTGTATTCAGGAAACCCATCTCACATGCAAGGATACATAAAGACTCAAAATAAAGGGATGGAGAAAAATTTACCAAGCAAATGGAGAGCAAAAAAAAAAAGCAGGAGTTGCAATTCTCATCTCTGATAAAATAGACTTTAAAGCAACAAAGATCAAAAGAGACAAAGAAGGACATTACATAATGGTAAAAGGATCAATACAACAAGAAGAGCTAACAATCCTAAACATATATGGACCCAACACAGGAGCACCCAGATACATAAGGCAAGTTCTTAATGACGTACAAAGAGACTTAGACTCCCACACAATAATAGTGGAAGACTTTAACACTCCACTGTCAATATTAGACAGATCAACCAGACAGAAATTCAACAAGGATATCCAGGGCTTGAACTCAGACCTGGAGCAAGCAAACCTGATAGACATTTACAGAACTCTCCACCTCAAATCCAGAGAATATACATTCTTCTCAGCACCACATTACACCTACTCTACTTGGAAGTAAAGCACTGCTCAGCAAATGCAAAACAACTGAAATCATAACAAACAGCTCTCAGACCATAGTGCAATCAAGTTAGAGCTCAGAATTCAGAAACCAACCCAGAACTGCACAGCTTCATGGAAACTGAACAACTGGCTCTTGAATGTTGACTGGTTAAACAATGAAATGAAGGCAGAAATAAAGAAGTTCTTCGAAACTAATGAGAACGAGCACACAACATGCCAGAATCTCTGGGACACATTCAAAGCAGTCTCTAGAGGAAAGTATATAGCAATAAGTACCCATATGAGGAGAATGGAGAGATCCAAAATTGACACCCTATCATCAAAATTGAAAGAGCTAGAGGAGCAAGATCAAAAAAACTCAAAACCCAGCAGAAGACAAGAAATAACTAAGATCAGAGCTGAATTGAAGGAGATTGAGACACAAAAAAACCTTCAAAAAATCAATAAATCCAAGAGCTGGTTTTTTGAAAAGATCAACAAAATAGACAGACCACTAGCCAGATTGATTAAAAATAAAAGAGAGAACAACCAAATAGATGCAATAAAAAATGATAAAGGGAAAATCACCACAGATTCCACAGAAATTCAAACCATCATCAGAGAATATTACAAACAACTCTATGCACATAAACTAGTAAACCTGGAAGAAATGGATAAATTCCTGGACTCCTGTGTCCTCCCAAGCCCAAACCAGGAGGAAGCTGAAACTATGAATAGACCAATAACAAGGTCAGAAGTCGAGGCAGTAATTAAGAGCCTACCACACAAAAAAAGCCCAAGTCCAGACGGGTTCACAGCCGAATTCTACCAGACACACAAAGAGGAGCTGGTACCATTCCTTCTAAAACTATTCCAAATAATCCAAAAAGAGGGAATCCTTCCCAAATCATTTTATGAGACCAACATCATCCTGATACCAAAACCCGGCAGAGACCCAACGAGAAAAGAAAACTTCAGGTCAATATCCATGATGAACATAGATGCAAAACTCTTCAATAAAATATTGGCAAGCCGATTGCAACAGCAAATCAAAAAACTTATTCATCACGATCAAGTAGGATTCATCCCGGGGATGCAAGGCTGGTTCAACATACACAAGTCTATAAATGTAATTCACCACATAAACAGAACCAAAAACAAAAACCACATGATTATCTCAATTGACGCAGAGAAGGCATTTGACAAAATACACCAGCCCTTTATGCTAAAAACCCTCAATAAACTCGGTATCGATGGAATGTATCTCAAAGTAATAAAAGCTATTTATGACAAACCAACAGCCAATATCATACTGAATGGGCAAAAACTGGAAGCATTCCCTTTGAAATCCGGCACTAGACAAGGATGCCCTCTCTCACCACTCCTATTCAATATAGTATTGGAAGTTCTAGCCAGAGCAATCAGGCAAGAAAAAGAAATAAAGGGTATTCATATAGGAAAGGTGGAAGCCAAATTGTCTCTATTAGCAGACGACATGATAGTATACATAGAAGACCCCATCGCCTCAGCCCAAAAACTCCTGAAACTGATAAGCAACTTCAGCAAAGTCTCAGGATATAAAATCAATGTGCAAAAATCACACGCATTCGTCTACACCAATAACAGACTTAAAGAAAGCCAAATACAGAACGAACTGCCATTCACAATTGCTACAAAAAGAATAAATACCTTGGAATACAACTCACAAGGAACGTAAGAGACCTCTTCTAGGAGAACTACAAGCCACTGCTCAACGAAATCAGAAAAGACACAAGCAGATGGAGAAACATTCCATGTTCATGGTTAGGAAGAATTAATATCGTGAAAATGGCTATACTGCCCAAAGTAATTTACAGAATCAATGCTATTCTCATCAAGCTACCATTGCCTTTCTTCACAGAACTGGAAAAAAACACCATGAACTTCATATGGAACCAAAAGAGAGCCTGCATAGCCAAATCAATTCTAAGCAAAAAGAACACAGCGGGGGGCATCACACTACTGGATTTCAAACTATACTACAAGGCTACAATAATCAAAACAGCATGGTACTGGTACCAAAACAGAGATATAGACCAATGGAACAAAACAGAGGCACCAGAGGTAGCACAACATATCTGCAACTATACAATCTTTGATAAACCTGACAAAAGCAATGGGGAAAGGATTCCCTATTTAACAAATGGTGTTGGGAAAACTGGCTAACCATGTGCAGAAAGCAGAAACTGGACCCCTTCCTGACACCTTACACTAAAATTAACTCCAGATGGATTAAAGACTTAAACATAAGACCTGGCACCATAAAAACCCTAGAAGTCAATCTAGGCAAAACTATCCAGGACATAGGAGTAGGCAAGGACTTCATGAACAAAACACCAAAAGCATTGGCAACAAAAGCCAAAATAGACAAATGGGACCTAATCAAACTCCACAGCTTCTGCACGGCAAAAGAAACAGTCACTAGAGTGGATCGGCAACCAACAGAATGGGAAAAAAGTTTTGCAGTTTACCCATCTGACAAGGGGCTGATATCCAGAATTTACAAAGAACTCAAACGGATTTACAGGAAAAAAACAAACAAGCCCATTCAAAATTGGGCAAAGGATATGAACAGACACTTTATGAAAGAAGACATATATGAGGCCAACAATCATATGAAAAACTGCTCATCGTCACTGGTCATCAGAGAGATGCAAATCAAAACCACATTGAGATACCATCTCACGCCAGTTAGAACGGCGATCATTAAAAAATCTGGAGACAACAGATGCTGGAGTGGATGTGGAGAAAAAGGAACACTTTTACACTGTTGGTGGGAGTGTAAATTAGTTCAACCATTGTGGAAGACGGTGTGGCGATTCCTCAAGGTCTTAGAAATAGAAATTCCATTTGACCCAGCAATTCCATTACTGGGTATATACCCAAAGGACTATAAATCATTCTATTATAAGGACACATGCACATGAATGTTCATTGCAGCACTGTTTACAATAGCAAAGACCTGGAATCAACCCAAATGCCCATTGATGATAGACTGGATTGGGAAAATGTGGCACATATACACCATGGAATATTATGCAGCAATAAGAAATGATGAGTTCGTGTCATTTGTAGGGACATGGATGAATCTGGAGAACGTCATTCTCAGCAAACTGACACAAGAACAGAAAATGAAACACCGCATATTCTCACTCATAGGCGAGTGATGAAAAATGAGAACACATGGACTCAGAGAGGGTAGTGCTATACACTGGGGTCTATTGGGGGGAAAAGAGGAGGGCCAGTGGGAGGGGGAGGTGGGGAGGGATAGCCTGGGGAGAAACGCCAAACGTGGATGAAGGGGTGAAAGCAAACAGAACACACTGCCATGTGTGTACCTATGCAACTGTATTGCATGCTCTGCACATGTACCCCAAAACCTAAAATGCAATAAAAAAATAAGAAAACCGGGTGTCTTCAGGACAGGTGTGCATCTAGGAGCAGAGTGTGTGTTCATCAGCGGGAAGGAGCAAGGCCTGGGGCAGGGGATACTGGGGCTGCTGCCCCAGAGGCCAGAAGTGTGGCCCTGAATCCCCCAGACTTCGCTGAGGCAACCCTTGACCACTTAAACTGGAATAAACAGCTTTCACCAGACTCCTCGAACACCACACAGGCTCTCTATGTCCTTGAGGGCCCCTGATGAGCCACAGTCACCTCACATCCTGGTGAAGGATCTGGTGCTGCCTCCTGCCCTTCCCCACAAGGGATCCTGCAGCTCATCCCCCACAGCCTCAGTTTCCCTCTACAGAACCTCCACACAGATGTCTTCCAAGGCTGACAATACTGGGAGGCCTGTGGCCCAGACCCAGGAGCAACCAGCTGAGAGGCTCCGTGGCTTCGCCGATGGTCTCCCCAGAGTGGAAATGCCCCCTTCTATTCTGTGCCCTGAGAACAGCTGTCAAGGCAACATGAGTTCCCAGTTGGAACTTTTCCATTCAGCCCCATGATTTTTGCTGTTTTAATGGGCATTGCCTGGCTATTAAATTTCCTGATGAACTCAAGTTGAAAATGATCTGTTCCAATAAGCACCCTTTTAGTAATCACCGAGTGTTAATTTTCTCAGTCTGAGTGATAATTTATGAGTCAAACAAGGACAGATCTGAGGCCAGAGGCTGCACCAATTGGGAAATGCCTGAGGATGATGTTCCAGGGAAGTTTTGGGATTCCCCTAGGACTGCACCAGCCAAGGTCATGAAGGGAGCTGGTGCCAGACACTGAGTGGGGACCTTCTGGCTCCTGGGCAGACCACTCTGTCCCTGAACCTGGCCTGTCAGGTACCTCTGTGCAGTCATACCAAGTCCTGTGCTCAGAAGGGCCCCAGAAGAGTTTAATATTCTACTGCTGCCATGTGGAAGCTCATGATTTTGAACAAAAAAATCCACGTTTAACCACTTGGCCCTACACATTATGTGGCCTGCCCAGCTGTCAGTCTGGGGCCACGGTGCTGGCCTCTCTCATACACTGAAGGCTGCTGGAGTCTTGGCTAACTTGTTTTGACTCTTTTGTGAGGCCCACATCTGAGATAAACACTCAAGCACCCCCGACACTAACTCCCCCGACTCTACAGCGTGATTCTGTCCCTTCAGCTGGGGGAGGGTCCTCGTGTCATCTGTGTTTTGGGAGAGGTCAAGGGAGCCTGGGTTCTAGTTCTTTAGTTATCCAGAGTGAGGGTCTTACCTGTTCCCAACCCAGGTCCCTGTGGCTGCTTTACAGAAAGGAAGAAGTGGCCACTTCAGCCACACAGCTGCATTTCCAGCTCAGTCCAGGCAGAGCTGTGCCCTACCATGCACCTCTGCAGATTCTGGTGGGAATCCTTAACTAAGCATAGATGAGTCCTCAGGGCACACTGCATCCTGCCTCTGCCTCATGGGGTGCACCTGCATCAGACTTAGCCCTTAGTCTTTCCCATCTCAGCAAAGGGCATCCATGCAGCCCAAGGCCTCACTTGCTGGGTCCCAGCCTCCCTAGTGAGGACAGGATGGCTGTATGCAGGGTGAGCTGTGAGTTTCCCCAGAATGCCCACTCCAGGGGCATTGCCCTTTTGAGCAAGCTTCTTTGAATTGGGCTGTGACACTGAGCAGTGGAAAACACTTTAAATGAACACATCCCTTCACACAGTCCTGCCCCAGAAGGGACCCCAGCCCCCTGGTCACTGTCCTGTTTATCTCTCCTGGACCCCTCTGCCTTCCAGGAACTTCTAACTTGTTCTCCCAGGACTTTGGAGCAGGCAGTGAGGTTTATTTGTTAAACTGTCAGAGCATGAATATCTTGCTTATGGGTATTTTTCCTTTAGGCAGAGGACAGGACATAGAGAAATGAGGTTAATTCATCCAAACTGAAGTGGAGACAGTGTCATGCAGTGGTGGTCCCTGCTGACAACACCGATGTGGGAGGCCCATGCACTTTCCGGGAATAACAGCCGCCAATGCTTACTCAGCACCCACCATGGGCAAGTGCTGCTCTGATCCACACTCAAGCCCTATAAATTAGGTACAGTAGAGGAAACTGAAGCACAGAAAGGTCAAGACAGCTGCTCAAGGACACACAGCTGATAAGGGGCAGAGCCAGGATTCTAATCTAAATATTCTGACTCCCAGCCACTACACTCAGACGTCTCTGTACTCAATGCTGTCTCTAAAGAGCTAATCTGGCTTCAGGGCTGGCAGCCTCAGCCAGCTGCCCCATGGCTGCCCCAGGACTTTAGGGATGGCAGGAGGGGGTGACTCCAGGGAGCTGGTTGGATGGTTGACCCCATTGTGTTGTTTCAATAACAGTGCATCCTGGCTGACAGGTAACATGACCTAGATGCCTCCTCTTGTCACTGGCAGCCAGTGACCTCAGGATAGAAAAGAACAAGTTCTGGGATGAATGATGGAGAACAAAACGCACACTGCAGAGAGGGACTGCAGGAAACAGGAAGACATGCAGTTACATTTTTAAAATCTGTTAATCTCTTTAAAGTGACAGAAGATATTGCATCCATGAAAACAGTGCATAATGCTGTGTGTACGTCCACGTCTGTGCTTCGTGGCTGCATATGGTGCCGGATATGCTGCATCTCTACCAGCAGGGCTGTTCTGCTCCCTTCTCAGCTCTCCTGAAAGGGATGAGGTACCTGCAGCCACCTGGAAGGAATTTGAACAGAACCAGCTTCATTTCTCCTCCCTAGAAATGTGGCTGCGCACCCACTCTCATCACAGGTACTGTCGCAGGCACCCCTACTCCCACGCCAACACAAGTGGACAGCTGTACCTTTGAGACAGCTGGAAAGGTTCCCTCTCTACCCCTGTGGGACATGCAGGCTTCAAAGTCACAGCCAGGGTCTTCATGGGAGAACCTGGGTATTGGCCATTCCACTCAAATTATGGGCGGCTCAGCCACCTGGGCTTCAGTTTCCTCATTGCAGCAATGCTGCTGTGTACTCTCACCAAGGACCAAATGAGACAATACAAACTGTCTGCTTCGAGCTTCTCCACAGGATGAGGTTGGCATTTCTCATTAAGTTCCAGGCAGTCTCAGGGACTCATGTTGATGGCCTGGGTTCTAGGGTTCTACCAGATGGGTGCTGAGCCCCGCATGGGCAGCAGGGGCCACGGATTGAGTGGGTCCTAGAATGGCAGGGCTGGAAACGACCCTCAGAAACAGAAGGACACTGTGGGTTAGAGCACTTTCCCATCTGGATGTGGTACCAGAGCTCTAGAGTTAAAACCCAATCAAAGACAGGGATTCTCCAGGTATAGCACTGGTTGATGTCATTGTTCCTTAGCCACATGCAAGGGCAGCCCTTCCTCCTGGCACCACAGCTCTGTGGGATTGTCCAGATCTCTTCAGGGCCCAAGCTGTTCCTGTCCAAAGTGGGGAACAGGAGTGGGGTGGGGATTCTGTGTCACTCAGGTCCTGGCCTGTGGGAGCAGGGCATCTGTGAGGCTCCTTGGGGTGGTGCTGGTGCCAAGAAAGCCCACAGAGCAGCGAGGCTACAAGTAGGGCCTAAAACTTTCCCCTTGGGGTCTGCCCAAGGCACAGTGTCTTCTGCATCTCACCCCTCACAGAATGTCCACACTGCAGCTGCCATCACTCCTCTGAGCCCTGGACTGACTGATGCTCCTGAGCTCTCAGTATTTCTGCTCCAGTGTCTGCCCTCCAACCCTCAACAACACAGGACAATGTCCCATCCACACACTCTCCTCTGCCAGCCACCTGTGCCGGGAGGACACTGCCCCTGGGCAGGCCATGAGTCTCCTCTGCTCCAACGCCCCCCCAGAGTTCAGCAGGGGCCGTGATCAGTGTGGGGATGCAAAGCTGGATTTCCCCAGGAGCTCCCTCCAAACTTTTCGGGTGATGATAAGACCTGGGATGAATTCAGAATCTCAAACCAAAGGACAATGTGAAGTCTAGACCCAGCAGAGGAAGAGAAAGGCTGCAGGAAGAAGGACAGGCTTCACATTACTGAGTATCCATTATCTGCCACACACTTCCATGTGTCTTATTCTATGCATTTCTCACACCAGCCTTGAGAAGGAGAGACTACAATCACATCTTTTACAGAAGAGGAAACCGCCTTCCAGGGAGGTGAAGTCCCTTGCTCACAGACTGTCATGAGGGAAGTTCTCTGGATGCAATGGTGTCCTCCAGTTGCAGTATCAAGAAAGCTATCCCAGAGTTCATAGAATGGAAAGGTTTGAGAAGCAGTTTAGGATGCTTGAATCAGAGGTTTATAAAATCCACTCATAAAACACAGCAAGAAGCTGAGGGAAGGAGATGGGAGGGACACATGACCTGATTCCTGTGTTGCAAACATCCATCGGTTCTCTTCTTTCTCTGCCAGTCAGCTTCACCCACTCAGATGTGACCACAAGGACCAGAGCTGAGGTAAGGGCAAGAGTGCCCACAAATGAAGGTCCTGTGGCACACACTGGCTCAGTGGGACAGACATGGGACAAGTGTGTCTGATGGTAGTAGGGCTGCCACGCAGCTGTCACACTGTAGCTTGGGCAGATGACACATGGGACCAGCATGGGTGCCATGAATGGTGGTGAAAGAAGACCCCAGGGTTCTGCATGTTTAGGTGTCTCTTGTATAAAGGCACATGGTGGACACTTCCTGCCCAGGAGCCTCATGCATATTAATTATCTCTTGACTCTGTGTCTCTTCCTTCCCACATGTAACATGCATGTTCTCTGTAACCATATATTCTGAATGTATCTAAAAATAATTTCTTGCCTGTGTAATACAAATCACATGCATATTCATGTTCTCTGATGTAGCTGAATGTTCCCTAAGGCCAGGGCACATTTCAGGGTCACATAGAGCAGAGAGAGGGGCCAAGAGAGTCTTGCTCTGCCTGACTCCAAGTCAAGATGTCTACTGGGCAGCATTGCCTCTGTAGGCTTTAAATGGAAAAGGGAATTCACAGAGGCCTCTGGGCCTGGACAGGCTCCCAAAGGGCATGGACATTTGAGTTGACCCTGATGGATGACTTGGATTTCCTTAGGAAAAAGTGTCAGGAAGGGCATCTGGGGCTGAGAGCACTGTGTGAGCAACAGAAGAAAGGAAACTGTGGCTAGCTGTGAAGGGATGGTATCGGGGACAGGGTGAGACCTCTGGCCCTGGGTGCTCAAATGAAGACCTGGGGCTGCCTAGTGGCTGGAAGCACACACCAGTTGCAGCAGCTTGACCTCCAGCAAGGCAGCTGCTAAGAACAGCTGTGGATTTGGATATGTGGCTACAGGGAATGGTCAAGGGATTCATCTGGGAATTCTACAAGCAGTGGTCCATGGAAGATGGAAACTCCCTTAGAAAACTGCCTGGAAATGAGACTGCAGATACATGCTAAAGAAGGTGGAGGAACAGTGACCCTAGTACAGGTCTATGGATCTTATCCATAATCTAAGGAAATGGAGGCCAAATGGCTTTTGAAACTTTAAAATACGTGCAGAGGAAGAGTCATGCTTCGTGGGAGAACCAGACTCTTACAGGCAGTGAGGCTGCTCCATAGAGCTCCTTTCCTCCTACCCGTGTTCGTGGTTGGGCTGGGGTAAGTGCACAAATATGATGCTGATGAGGCCCAAGCATTGTAGGAAAAGAGTTTAGCAGCTGCTGCAGGAATCTTGAATCCATGGGTGAAGACCTTGACTTTCTTTGGGATCAGTGTGGTCAAGAACAAAGTGAAATCATGGCAATAAAAATTGTTCAGTTTTCCAAATATAAGCTCTTTCAAATACTCCAAATTTATCCTCAAAGATCGACATAACTTAGAATAATTTTTATGACAGCAAGGGTGAGAACTGAAACTTAAATTATAAATACAATTTTATTTATAAAAAAAGGTTACCGGAGGACTCAAGATGGCGCTGTGAGAACAACCCAGGATTGGAGTTCTCGTGTCGGCGGACAGGTGAGTCTGAGCTGCATTTCCAGACTGATCTTTGTTGCCCACGGAACGGGGAAATTCCCAAGTGAAGAGGAGACGCGGGACGCCAGGCAGATATTCCGCCTGGCAAAGCCGGCAGCCGGGGTGGCGGCGGCCGGCCCTACCCAGCGCTCCCCACAGGGCGCGCTTGTCCGGGTGCCCCGTTGAACCGGCAACCGAAGACGTGAGAGAGCTGGACTTGAGACTGAGCGAGACTAGGACAGAGGGCCAGCCCAGGGGATTGCAGGAACAGAGCGTTAGGATTGGCCCAGTGGGACGAACAAAACCGCGATTTCAAACAAGCCCCGTGCAGATGGCCTGAGACGCTCTGAGGGGGAGGGGCGGCCACCATTACCGAGGCAACCCGCCCCAACTGAGATACACGCCCATTGCTGACGCAGCCAGCCGTTGCCGAGGAAACACGTCCCTATTGAGATACATGCCCACTGCTGACGCAGCCTGACGTTGCCGAAGCAACCCGCTACAACAGAGAGACTCCACCGCAGGGCGTGGCGGAGAACAGCAGAACAGCTGAGCCAGGGTGAGCCTCACAACAGCAGGGCGGAGCCTCGGCAGGCAAACAGTGGCTAGTCTGCATCCTAGCTGGGCAGCACCTCAACGGACATCCAAAAATAAAGCCCAAACCCCTCAACACAGAGCATTTGAGAAAAAAAAAAGGGTTTTTTTTAATGAGCTCTGTTGCAGCAGAATCAAACATAGCAGCCTAACAGCCCTGAATGAACAACACAGCTCACAGCTCAGCAATTAAAGCCCTATAAAGTACAAACTGTCTCCTCAAGCAGCTCCCTGACCCCTCTATATCCAACAGACTGACATTAGGCAGGCACCATCCTGGGACAAAGATAGCAGAAAAAGAAACTGGTAGCATCCCTCGCTGTGCCACAGCTGCTAGAGGTGCACTCCAGACAAGCAGGGTCTGGAGCGGACCTCAGCACTCGTACAGCGAAGGGGCTAGACTGGTAGAAGGAAAACCAAGCAACAGAAATACTTCATCATCAACATTCAGGGTGTCCACTCAGAGACCCAATCGAAAAGTCAGCAACTACGCAGACGACCAGCGGACAAATCCACAAAGATGGGAAGAAACCAGCGCAAAAAGGAGAAAAACACCCGAAACCAGAACACCTCGCCTCCTAGAAAGGACCAAAACTCCTCACCAGCAAGGGAACAAAGCTAGACGGAGAATGACTGTGATGAAATGACGAAATTAGACTTCAGAAGACGGATAATGAGAAACTTTGGTGAGCTAAAAGATCATGTATTAAATCAATGCAAAGAAACTAAGAACCTTGAGAAAAGATTTGAAAAAAGATTTGAGGAAATGATAACAAGAATGGATAACTTAGAGAGGAATATGAATGAATTAAAGGAGCTGAGAAACACAATACGAGAACTTCGCGAAGCATGCACAAGTTTCAATAGCCGAATTGACCAAGCAGAAGAAAGAATATCTGAAGTCGAAGACCAACTCAATGAAATAAAACGAGAAACCAAGACTAGAGAAAAAAACGCAAAAAGGAATGAACAAAGTCTCCAAGAAATGTGGGACTATGTGAAAAGACCTAACCTACGTTTGATAGGTGTACCAGAAGGGGACGAAGAGAATGAATCCAAGCTGGAAAATACTCTTCAGGACATCATCCAAGAAAATTTCCCCCACTTAGCAAGACAGGCCAACACTCAATTGCAGGAAATTCAGAGAACACCACAAAGATATTCCGCAAGAAGAGCAACCCCAAGGCATATAATCGTCAGATTCAATAGGGTTGAAATAAAGGAGAAAATACTAAGGGCAGCCAGAGTGAAAGGTCAGGTCACCCACAAAGGGAAGCCCATCAGACTCACAGCAGATCTCTCGGCAGAAACACTACAAGCCAGAAGAGACTGGGAGCCAATATTCAACATTCTTAAAGAAAAGAACTTTCAACCCAGAATTTCATATCCAGCCAAACTGAGCTTCAGAAGTGAAGGAAAAATAAAATCCTTTGTGAACAAGCAAGTACTCAGAGATTTTGTCACCACCAGGCCTGCTTTACAAGAGCTCCTAAAAGAGGCACTAGACATAGAAAGGATCAACCAGTACCAGCCATTCCAAAATCACACTGAATGCTAAAGAGCGTCAACATAATGAAGAATCTACAACAACTAACAGGCAAAACAGCCACTTAGCATCAAAATGGCAGTATCAAATTCACACATAACAATATTAACCCTAAATGTAAATGGACTAAATGCACCAATCAAAACACACAGACTGGCAAATTGGATAAAAAGCCAAAACCCATCAGTGTGCTGTATCCAGGAAACCCATCTCACATGTAAGGATACACAAAGGCTCAAAATAAATGGATGGAGGAAGATTTACCAAGCTAATGGAAAGCAAAAAAAAGCAGGAGTTGCAATTCTCATCTCCGATAAAATAGATTTTAAAGCAACAAAGATCAAAAGAGACAAAGAAGGCCATTACATAATGGTAAAAGGATCGATACAACAAGAAGAGCTAACGATCCTAAACATATATGGACCCAATGCAGGAGCACCCAGATACATAAGGCAAATTCTTAAGGACTTACAAAAGGACTTAGACTCCCACACAATAATAGTGGGAGACTTTAACACTCCACTGTCAATACTAGACAGATCTACCAGACAAAAAATCAACAAGGATATCCAGGGCTTGAACTCAGACCTGGAGCAAGCAAACCTGATAGACATTTACAGAACTCTCCACCCCAAATCCACAGAATACACATTCTTCTCAGCACCACATCACACCTACTCTAAAATTGACCACATAATTGGAAGTAAAGCACTGCTCAACAAATGCAAAACAACTGAAATCATAACAAACAGCCTCTCAGACCATAGTGCAATCAAGTTAGAACTCAGAATTCAGAAACCGACCCAGAACCGCACAGCTTCATGGAAACTGAACAACTGGCTCTTGAGTGTTGACTGGGTAAACGATTAAATGAAGGCAGAAATAAAGTTCTTCGAAACCAATGAGAACGAAGACACAACGTGCCAGAACCTCTGGGACACATTTAAAGCAGTCTCTAGAGGAAAGTATATAGCAATAAGTGCCCATATGAGGAGAATGGAGAGATCCAAAATTGACACCCTATCGTCAAAATTGAAAGAGCTAGAGGAGCAAGATCAAAAAAACTCAAAACCCAGCAGAAGACAAGAAATAACTAAGATCAGAGCTGAGCTGAAGGAGATTGAGACACGAAAAACCCTTCAAAAAATCAATAAATCCAAGAGCTGGTTTTTTGAAAACATTAACAAAATAGACAGACCACTAGCCAGATTGATTAAAAATAAAAGAGAGAACAACCAAATAGATGCAATAAAAAATGATAAAGGGGAAATCACCACAGATTCCACAGAAATTCAAACCATCATCAGAGAATATTACAAACAACTCTATGCGCATAAACTAGTAAACCTGGAAGAAATGGACAAATTCCTGGATTCCTGTGTCCTCCCAAGCCTAAACCAGGAGGAAGCTGAAACTATGAATAGACCAATAACAAGGTCAGAAGTTGAGGCAGCAATTAAGAGCCTACCACACAAGAAAAGCCCAGGTCAAGACGGGTTCACAGCCGAATTCTACCAGACACACAAGGAAGAGCTGGCACCATTTCTTCTAAAACTATTTCAAACAATCCAAAAAGAGGGAATCCTTCCCAAATCATTTTATGAGACCAACATCATCCTGATACCAAAACCCGGCAGAGACCCAACGAGAAAAGAAAACTTCAGGCCAATATCCATGATGAACATAGATGCAAAAATCTTCAATAAAATATTGGCAAGCCGATTGCAACAGCAAATCAAAAAACTTATTCATCATGATCAAGTAGGATTCGTCCCGGGGATGCAAGGCTGGTTCAACATACGCAAGTCTATCAATGTAATTCACCACATAAACAGAACCAAAAACAAAAACCACATGATTATCTCAATTGACGCAGAGAAGGCATTTGACAAAATTCAACAGCCCTTTATGCTAAAAACCCTCAATAAACTCGGTATCGATGGAATGTATCTCAAAGTAATAAAAGCTATTTATGACAAACCAACAGCCAATATCATACTGAATGGGCAAAAACTGGAAGCATTCCCTTTGAAATCTGGCACTAGACAAGGATGCCCTCTTTCACCATTCCTATTCAATATAGTACTGGAAGTTCTAGCCAGAGCAATCAGGCAAGAAAAAGAAATAAAGGGTATTCAAATAGGAAAGGTGGAAGCAAAATTGTCTCTATTTGCAGATGACATGATAGTATACCTAGAAGACCCCATCGCCTCAGCCAAAAAACTCCTGAAACTGATAAGCAACTTCAGCAAAGTCTCAGGATATAAAATCAATGTGCAAAAATCACAAGCATTTGTCTACACCAATAACAGACTTAAGGAAAGCCACATCAAGAGCGAACTGCCATTCACAATTGCTACAAAAAGAATAAAATACCTTGGAATACAACTCACAAGGAACGTAAGAGACCTCTTCAAGGAGAACTACAAACCACTGCTCAACGAAATCAGAGAGGACACAAACAGATGGAGAAACATTCCATGTTCATGGTTAGGAAGAATTAATATCGTGAAAATGGCTATACTGCCCAAAGTAATTTACAGAATCAATGCTATCCCCATCAAGCTACCATCGACTTTCTTCACAGAACTGGAAAAAACCACCATGAACTTCATATGGAACCAAAAGAGAGCCCGCATAGCCAAGTCAATTCTAAGCAAAAAGAACACAGCGGGGGGCATCACACTACCGGATTTCAAACTATACTACAAGGCTACAGTAATCAAAACAGCATGGTACTGGTACCAAAACAGAGATATAGACCAATGGAACAAAACAGAGGCACCGGAGGCAACACAACATACATACAACTATACAATCTTTGATAAACCTGACAAAAACAAGCAATGGGGAAAGGATTCCATGTTTAACAAATGGTGTTGGGAAAACTGGCTAGCCATGTGCAGAAAGCAGAAACTGGACCCCTTCCTGACACCTTACACTAAAATTAACTCCAGATGGATTAAAGACTTAAACATAAGACCTGGCACCATAAAAACCCTAGAAGGAAATCTAGGCAAAACTATCCAGGACATAGGAGTAGGCAAGGACTTCATGAAGAAAACACCAAAAGCATTGGCAACAAAAGCCAAAATAGACAAATGGGACCTAATCAAACTCCACAGCTTCTGCACGGCAAGAGAAACAGTCACTAGAGTGGATCGGCAACCAACAGAATGGGAAAAAATTTTCGCAGTCTACCCATCTGACAAAGGACTGATATCCAGAATTTACAAAGAACTCAAACAGATTTACAGGAAAAAAACAAACAAGCCCATTCAAAAGTGGGCAAAGGGTATGAACAGATACTTTACGAAAGAAGACATATATGAGGCCAACAATCATATGAAAAAATGCTCATCGTCACTGGTCATCAGAGAGATGCAAATCAAAACCACATTGAGATACCATCTCACGCCAGTTAGAATGGCGATCATTAAAAAATCTGGAGACAACAGATGCTGGAGAGGATGTGGAGAAAAAGGAACACTTTTACACTGTTGGTGGGAGTGTAAATTAGTTCAACCATTGTGGAAGACGGTGTGGCGATTCCTCAAGGCCTTAGAAATAGAAATTCCATTTGACCCAGCAATCCCATTACTGGGTATATATCCAAAAGACTATAAATCGTTCTACTATAAGGACACATGTACACGAATGTTCATTGCAGCACTGTTTACAATAGCAAAGACCTGGAATCAACCCAAATGCCCATTGATAATAGACTGGATTGGAAAAATGTGGCACATATACACCATGGAATATTATGCAGCAATCAGAAATGATGAGTTCGTGTCGTTTGTAGGGACATGGATGAATCTGGAGAACGTCATCCTCAGCAAACTGACACAAGAACAGAAAATGAAACACCGCATATTCTCACTCATAGGCGGGTGATGAAAAATGAGAACACATGGACACAGAAAGGGGAGTATTAAACACTGGGGTCTATTGGGGGGAAAAGGGGAGGGCCAGTGGAGGGGGAGGTGGGGAAGGATAGCCTGGGGAGAAATTCCAAATGTGGGTGAAGGGGAGAAGAAAAGAAAGCACACTGCAATGTGTGTACCTACGCAACTGTCTTGCATGCTCTGCTCATGTACCCCAAAACCTATAATCCAATAAAAAATTAAAAAAAAAAAAAGGTTACCTTCAAATACTTTATGAGCTAGTAGAATTTCAACTTTTAGTCACATTTCCCAACAACGTAAATAATTTTTTTTTTTTTTTTTTTCGTTTCTAGTCTGTCGGAAGAAAAGTCTTAGCTGAAATGGCCAGTAACTGTGAGGTACTCTCCAGAAGCTGCATCTGGGGTATGTCAGCATGGCTGTTTTTCCTTCCTTGGCCCCTATTTGATGTGGTCCATCAGGGTTGGAATTAGGGACTTAGATTTATGGTTTGCACATTGGCAAACTTGTTTTCCTTCTGTATGTTAGGGGTTTATGATCCTCTGTTGCAACTGATTTGTGTTACGTAAATTCAAGAGTTACTGGTCAACCAATTTAGTATTCTGGATTTTTGAGGAAATAGTAATTTGCCTTCCTAATTAGTGAGAGGGATACTGTGACTGCACTTTTTCTTACTCCAAAAAGTACACAGTATCATTGCAATGCCAACATCAGGGAGATCTCAGTTAGTGCAAAATAATAATGTCACCCACTCAAAATTCTTGGTTATGTCTTTTTAATATTTTCTTCACACTTCTTGAAAGCAGCTTAACAAGAATTGTATTAGTCAGGGTTTTCCAGAGAAACAGAAGAGAGATGAGGAGATGTCCAGGATTGTCTTGTGTGAGTAAACAGGCTAGAATCCAAGGAAGAGTGGCTGAAGTCCAGAGGCAGAATTCTTTCTTCCCTTGGAGGGTCAGTATATCTTTCTTTAACACCTTCAACTGATTAGATGAGGCTTGCCCACATTATGGAGCATAGTCTGCTTTGCTAAATATATACTGGTTTAAATGCTAATTTCATCTGAAAAATACCACAGACTAATGTTTAACCAAGTACTGGGAGAGGTCTTTTCATTCATCTTTTGGCAAATTGCAATCCCCGGGTATTCACATTTAAAATTCAAATGTGGGCATTGGCCACAGCAGGCCTTCCCCTGCTCCATGGACTGCAGATGAGGGAGGCACAGGAGTGACTCTACTGTGTGAAGAGAAGACTGATGAAGGTTCATGTGACACCTCAGGCAGGGTCTGCACTGTCCGGACTGTGATCAGACCCCTGCCTCAGCCAGCCCTGCTCTCCCGTGTCCCCGATGAATCCCTGAAACTAGCATCCCATGGAGGAGAGAGATGATGCAGGAAGTCCCCTGAGCCCAGGACAAATGGCACAACATGGCCCCTCCCATTCCCAAACTGGTCTCAGTAGTGTGATGTTTCTCCACAATGATCTCTCCCTGGGGTTTGCAGTCTGCTTTACAGGCAAATCTCACTACACAGAGAGAAGACTTTAGGCAAACATGCAGAGACAAATACTCTCTCAGACAAAAGAAAGGAGGAAAGATACACTGATTGCTAGAAAGAAAGAGAGATGGAAGGAAGATAGGAGGGGGGAGGTAGGAAAAGAAGGAGGGAAGGAAGGATGGGAGGGAGGGAAGGAGGGAGGGAGAAAGGAAGGGAGGCTGGCTTCAAATCTCAGTTCCCTAGAAGCTCTTCTCTCCCTGCATAGGCCAGCCCTGTGGGTCCCTTCTGGTCTTTAATGTATTTCTTGGAAACAAACCACAAGGTAAAGGCCGGATCTGCCTGCCCCCTCATGCCCACCCCTGGGCAGTAGAGAGTGTGGACTGCCTCCCATGCCCCCTGAGATTCAGCCCCTCTGGGGACACAGTGCCAGGATGTTCAGCCCTCCCATCCCTCTGCCCTTTCTTCTGCAGGCAGGATGGACACTGGCTGGAGGAAGGCTCCTGGTCTGCTGCTTTGGGGGAATCTCTGACTTAGCACTCCACAGGGAACCCAACAGATATCCAAAGCTGAGACTGATTCAGAGAAAGAACATTTCTGCTAAGCTTAGTGCCTCAGGGAGGACAGATAATTTTCTAAAGTTGGCAGAACAATCAATTTTCTGGGTCTGAAGTTTACAAACAAAATCCCTCCCCTTTGAAGGCAGATTAGCAATGGAAACACCTTCATTGCCTATGTAAATGGTTTGTCTCTGCAGTCAATTTCTCTATTCTTTAAAACAGAAATAGGATAAATTGCATAATTGTTTCTTATCTCAGAGAAATCTCACTGGGAGGCTGTTTTCAGATAACCAGAGCCTAGGCTCCAGGCTGGCTTGTTTCCCCAGGCCAAACCCACAGGCAGCCTTGCAGTGAAGCTCCAGGCTCTAGAGCCAAAGGCCCTAGATCAGAGCCTCCACCTGGGGCTCCTGCGCCCTACCTGCCAGCCTGGCAGTGGGAGCCATGTCCATAAAAGCCTCTGGATTAGGGATCTCAGAACTCCCACCTCTGATAAGTTAATGCAATGAACCAAAGTTGGTAAAAATCTGTGAACAAACTGGCCTACCGTGGCGAAAACCAGAAGGAGAAAACTAACATGATAAACCTCAAAAACCAGCCATCCTGGGAAGTAAGATTACAAGGGGCTGCTGTGCTCCTGACTCCTCCCCTGCCTCCTGGAGCTCCCCAGGTGAGCAGAGTCTTTAGGCTCTGTACCTGGAAAGATACACTGGGCGGGCACCCTCAACTTTCCTGTCCTTTTTGCACAGTGAGTCAGAAACAGATGCTAGGGAGCAGCCAGCAATCAAAGGACTGTCTGTCTCAGATGCACAAACTCCAGGGATGCCCAGATGGGGAAAGCCTGGACTGTGCCAACCCCAGGGAGGGCACAGGCACAGCAGGCCCCTCAGTAGGAGCTCAGGGGTGGAGTAGAGACCAGGGATCCCATAAGACTCCTCACTGCTCCCCATTCCCTAAGGCAGAGCAAAATGTCTCAGCTTCTATGAGGAGAGTCCAGACATCCCCAGCTTCCCCTAGAGCAGACAGACCACCTGAGGCCCTGGGAAACCCATGAAGTGGGGAATAAAAAGGCAGAAGGGACCCATCTGGAAACAAAACTGGTCAAAAACCAGACTCACCACTGCTTCAGAAAATACGAAAATGTGAGCATGAATTTCATAAAGTACAGTCAACAAGGCACAAGGACAGACAGCATCTGATGGACAGGGAGACTGCAGACCCAAGGAAGCAGCAGAAGAACCAGGACCCCCTCTATGATTTCACCCTCTGGCCTTCAGTGAGGTGGAACTCACCACGCTCTGATCTCTTTCTCCACCCTTCTTGCTATTGTCTATTTGCAAACATCTCAGATGGCAGCACCATGTGTTCTGACCAGAGAGAGACTGCAACCACCTTTGCAAAGTTTATGACAGAGAGAGAAGTCGACCATGGCTGACTCCACCTTGCCTCTAGCCTCACAAGCAGGCTGTCCTGCTCATGCTTGGGCATAGGCTAAGCTGACCTGGGGAGAAATTTAGTTCATAGTTTAACTTGGAAGCAAGGACAATAATAGTCCCTCCCTAAAACTAAAGCTCTCCTTGCTTGGAAACTGAAAACTAATAAAGGCCACATGATTAGGATTTTGGGAGGAGCCTGAACTCTGCTAAAATGTAGATTTAGTTTCTATAATCCCTTACTGCTCAGGAGACATGTGGCTAGAAGTCACACAATTTGTGCCTTCTTTAATTTATCCTAGAGATAGCATCACTGTTGCAGAATGTGAGATTGTTCTTTTCAGATTTTTGCACTCTGCCCACTGACTGACCCTACCCAGACCCGTGGTTCATGACTCAACTGGTCCTGTGCAGTCCCACCTCCCCATCCAGAGGCAGATTCAGTGAGTTTTGTACATCCTATGATTGCATCCCTAACCAATCAACAGCACCCACTCCCTAGTCCCCTGCCCATTAAATAATCCTTGAAAAACCCTCACCTCCCATTCTTCTGGGAGACTGATTTGAGTAATAGCTCCTTCTGCCATGTGGCTAGCTGAATAATTAAACTCTTTCTTTAGTACAATACCACAGTCTCAGTGAACTGGTTTCATCTGTGCAGTGGGCAGGAAGAATTCATTGGGCAACTGCAAGACAGTTCAGCATGCTTGCTCGTCTTACTGGAAATAAAACCTATTTGCAGGGCCAAAGGGGAAAAGTTATCCCATGTCATTCCCTTTTGGAGAATTATCTGTTGGGTGCTTTTAGCCTGTTGCAAGCTAGAATAAAGCTTGTGCCTCTCCTCCAGGACCCCATGCAAATACCTCATCCTCCATGAAGAACCCTGGACCTGCAGCCCTCCTTTTCTGTGACCTTCCCAGTCATTTCATCCTCATCTCAGGGTACTGCAAGCTGAATGTGCTATTTTCACTTACTGCAACCCCACCCCAATGCACACACCCTCATGCAGATGAGAGCCACCAAGGCAGAGTGAACTTTTCTGATTTTGATGTTCCCTATAGGTTTGTGCCTTGACACTCTAAGCAAATACAGTGTGCAGACACCAGTAAAAACAAAGAAAGGGTGTGGACAGAAAGGCCCAGACCTAAGAGTGGTTGAGGGTGCCCTGTGGTTCATTTCACTCTGCAGCTGACTCCCATGGTAAACCTGGTGAATTCTACCTCAGAAGGCCTGGTTTCCTTGTCTCTGACACTGAATCCACAGTAGCCATGATCCACGTTCAGTGAATCACCAGTATTTTGAGGAATGTTAGTATCATTATACAAAAACTATTTTTTTAATTGTTTTCTATAATCAGGGAATTTCAGGAAACCCTGAGTAAAAATGACAGATTATTGCAAAACTT
The DNA here is from genome assembly GCF_049354715.1 of Callithrix jacchus. NCBI lineage: Eukaryota > Metazoa > Chordata > Mammalia > Primates > Cebidae > Callithrix > Callithrix jacchus. The sequence continues at coordinate 59,271,359 of NC_133503.1, read as the reverse complement.
CTGTGAAGCTTTCACAAACAAAGGTGTGTGAATCTCCAAGGTGAAAGTTAGGTGGGGCAGGCTCCCCAAATGTATTAGATCAGTTCAAAGCTTTTCAGTGATCAAATTGGTGTTCTGTCCAGTGAAATATGGAAAAGGTCATACCCAGGGTCATTTAACTGGGCATGTCCAGTGCCGTGTGGAAAAGGTAGCATTCCAGGGTCATTTACTCAGCAGCCTCCACAGGCTGGCACAGTGTATCTTACTTCTCTTCTGTGTTTCTAGCATCTTCCTTAGGCCTGAGACTTGGGAAAGGCCCAGGAGATCTTATTAAGAGTGAGGTAGGAATGTTACAGTAATAGTTGGGTTTGGCATATTCTAAGCTTGATTCAGGCAAGGGCCAATAGAAAGGGGCAGATATGGAGTATTTCCTGATCTCAAGACCTGGGCAGCATGAAGCAGCCAGCAGGGCAGAGTCAAAGGTGTCCAGGGAGTATTGCCCCCAGATGCCTGCGTTGGGAATGGTGGGGCCACCGTCATGTTCATCTCATGCCCAAGCCAGAGGAGACTTAATGATCCTGAGGCTAAGGACCACCAAAGCCACAGGAGACTTAATGGTCCTGAGGCTAAGCTTTGAGAATGCCACAAAATGATAGAAGGGGTAGGATTTCCCCACAGGCTTCAATTGGATACACTCCTATATCCCTGAGGGCATCCCCTAGTAAACTGTTGTAAAGGAGCAGATATGCAGATGCAGAGCCTAGTGTGGCAGGATGGGTGATGAGGCAGAGTGTCCCCAACGTAAGCGAGGAAGGCCAGACAGATTCCTGGGGTCTGCTCTGCTCTGCTTGGGAGAGGTGTCTCTTCAGCCCCTTGCTCGAACTCCTCTTGATGAGGTCAGCTGCCTCCCAAGAACAGGCTTTGGCAGTCTGAAAAAGCATCCAGAACAGCCCTCAGACCACCCTCAGCCATTCCCCAGAACCTGGACTGCAGTAGCTGAAATAAATGCAGGAGACCATTCATTAAACTCACAAAGCAGACTGTGTGACCTGGCTGGGAGAAGGCGATTTCACAGGGTGCTGTTTTGAAGAGGTAAGGGACTTACCTGACCTTTCAGTGGGATAAAATGAGTCACATTGAGGCTAAAATGGCACAATCAGAAGCAGTGAGGTCCAGCACTGGCCAGCCCATGCCATGGACAATATAAGGACTGTTGGAGAAGAGGAGGAAGTGTGAATAGTACACAGCCATGCACACTGCACGCATCCAGTACCTCAGTCCTCAGACAGCCTCCAAGGCAGGCTTGCCATTCCTGTTCCCATTCCACAGTTGAAGAATTGGGATCCAGAGCTGTGAAGTAAAGGGGCTGAGGTTCAAGCTGGGTGGCCTAATGCTAAGATGCAACGTAGCACTACAGAAAAGTCACCCACTGTGGTGTGGAAGAGCTGCCATGGAAAATCATCTGTAGCATCACGAAGGTCCATCATTGGTCCCACAGTCATTTCCCTGAGACCTAAGATCTCAGGGAAATGACTGTGGGACATGACTGTGTCCACTATTATATTTCAATCCCTGGGGCGTGGTGTATGTGCTAGTTGCCATTTCTTGCTTCAGTCTACTTTGTGTAGGTGCAGAGTAAATGTTGAATGAATCATTATACATGTTCACTGAACTTTCTTTGAGAACTCTGGTTGAAGTATTTGCTACTCACTCTGTGAACTTGAAACAAAAAGCAACTAAATGACAGAGATTGAGATTGAGAGCTCAGGCTGCATCATTCATGATGGGCAACGTCTCCTGGGCAGGGCACCATCAGTCACCCACTCACTCACTTATTCTTGCAATCACTGGACTCTGTCAACTGAGGGTTCCCATGTGCCAGGCCCTGTGCAAGGTGCTGGGTACACAGAACTGAATGCTCACATTGTTCATAATAGTGCTTACCATGTGAACTGCTGTAAGATGAACACACTACAAAGCTTCACATCTAAGTACTCACAAACATGCAGCTGTGGTCATTCAATACCCATCACAGCCCACAAGGCAGGCACAGTGTCACCCCATCTGACCAATGGCGGCAACTTACTCAAGATCACATGCTAGTCAATACCTAGTGAGCTGGAGCTTCCTCCCTCACAGGGCTCACACATGAGAAGTAAAAACTGGATACGAAGAACATAAAATGGGGTGGGAGGACAGAGAATTATAGAAAGGGAGATGGAGGTGACATGCAATCCTGGAACTGAGTCATGGAAATGACCCCTGCCATCCTGTGGGAGAGTGCACCTGAGCCCAGGCTGCAGGGCAAGGAGCTGCATGTATCAAAGCAGTGAGTGGTCAGCCCCACAGATGTGCGGAGCAGGGATGGGAGCACTTGAGATGGGAGACAGGAAACTAGCAAGGGAAAGATAGGCCCATACAGGAAGGCCCATGTGTGGCTGCTGTCTCCATCATAAGCCACCCTCAACCAGGCTTCCTTGACCACTCCATAAGTCTTCCTGAGGCCAGGGCCACATTCAGAAACTTCACAGAGAGCTACACCCTGCATACTGGTGTTCTAACTTAACAAGCTGTGGTGTGAAAGGGAACTCCCCAGGCCCTGACTCAGGTACTACATGTTGAAGACCTAAAGGGAGTCCTGCTGTGACCAAAAACCCATCACGATGAGGGCATGCATCCCCTTTGCTGCCACCTCCTCACACACCTGCTTTGGGTTGCGGGCGTGACATTCTCCTGCTGAGCTCCAGCACTGACCTATTTCAGGTGGGACAAGTTATTTTCCATCTTAGAGAAATAGCCCACTCACCAAGGTGTTTGGCAGCTACATATAAACAGAACTTTCTTTTTTTTTAATTTTTATTTTTTATTGGATTATAGGTTTTGGGGTACATGAGCAGAGCATGCAAGACAGTTGCGTAGGTACACACATGGCAGTGTGCTTTGCTTTTCTTCTCCCCTTCACCCACATTTGGCATTTCTCCCCAGGCTATCCCTCCCCACCCCCCCCACTGGCCCTTCCCTTTTCCCCCCAATAGACCCCAGTGTTTAGTACTCCCCTTTCTGTGTCCATGTGTTCTCATTTTTCATCACCCACCTATGAGTGAGAATATGCGGTGTTTCATTTTCTGTTCTTGTGTCAGTTTGCTGAGGATGATGTTCTCCAGATTCATCCATGTCCCTACAAACGACACAAACTCATCATTTCTGATTGCTGCATAATATTCCATGGTGTATATGTGCCACATTTTTCCAATCCAGTCTATTATCAATGGGCATTTGGGTTGATTCCAGGTCTTTGCTATTGTAAACAGTGCTGCAATGAACATTCGTGTACATGTGTCCTTATAGTAGAACGATTTATAGTCTTTTGGATATATACCCAGTAATGGGATTGCTGGGTCAAATGGAATTTCTATTTCTAAGGCCTTGAGGAATCGCCACACTGTCTTGCACAATGGTTGAACTAATTTACACTCCCACCAACAGTGTAAAAGTGTTCCTTTTTCTCCACATCCTCTCCAGCATCTGTTGTCTCCAGATGTTTTAATGATCGCCATTCTAACTGGCGTGAGATGGTACCTCAATGTGGTTTTGATTTGCATCTCTCTGATGACCAGTGACGATGAGCATTTTTTCATATGATTGTTGGCCTCATATATGTCTTCTTTCGTAAAGTATCTGTTCATATCCTTTGCCCACTTTTGAATGGGCTTGTTTGATTTTTCCTGTAAATCTGTTTGAGTTGGTTGTAAATTCTGGATATCAGTCCTTTGTCAGATGGGTAGACTGCGAAAATTTTTTCCCATTCTGTTGGTTGCCGATCCACTCTAGTGACTGTTTCTTTTGCCGTGCAGAAGCTGTGGAGTTTGATTAGGTCCCATTTGTCTATTTTGGCTTTTGTTGCCAATGCTTTTGGTGTTTTGTTCATGAAGTCCTTGCCTACTCCTATGTCCTGGATAGTTTTGCCTAGATTTCCTTCTAGGGTTTTTATGGTGCCAGGTCTTATGTTTAAGTCTTTAATCCATCTGGAGTTAATTTTAGTGTAAGGTGTCAGGAAGGGGTCCAGTTTCTGCTTTCTGCACATGGCTAGCCAGTTTTCCCAACACCATTTGTTAAATAGGGAATCTTTCCCCATTGCTTGTTTTTGTCAGGTTTATCAAAGATTGCATAGTTGTATGTATGTTGTGTTGCCTCTGGTGCCTCTGTTGTGTTCCATTGGTCTATATCTCTGTTTTGGTACCAGTACCATGCTGTTTTGATTACTGTAGCCTTGTAGTATAGTTTGAAATCCGGTAGTGTGATGCCCCCCGCTGTGTTCTTTTTACTTAGAATTGACTTGGCTATGCGGGCTCTCTTTTGGTTCCATATGAAGTTCATGGTGGTTTTTTCCAGTTCTGTGAAGAAAGTCAATGGTAGCTTGATGGGGATAGCGTTGATTCTGTAAATTACTTTGGGCAGTATAGCCATTTTCACGATATTAATTCTTCCTAACCATGAACATGGAATGTTTCTCCATCTGTTTGTGTCCTCTCTGACTTCGTTGAGCAGTGGTTTGTAGTTCTCCTTGAAGAGGTCTCTTACGTTCCTTGTGAGTTGTATTCCAAGGTATTTTATTTTTTTGTAGCAATTGTGAATCGCAGTTCGCTCTTGATTTGGCTTTCCTTAATTCTGTTATTGGTGTAGACGAATGCTTGTAATTTTTGCACATTGATTTTATATCCTGAGACTTTGCTGAAGTTGCTTATCAGTTTCAGGAGTTTCTGGGCTGAGGCGATGGGGTCTTCTAGGTATACTATCATGTTGTCTGCAAATAGAGACAATTTGGCTTCCACCTTTCCTATTTGAATACACTTTATTTCTTTTTCTTGCCTGATTGCTCTGGCTAGAACTTCCAGTACTATATTGAATAGGAGTGGTGAGAGAGGGCATCCTTGTCTAGTGCCAGATTTTGAAGGGAAGGCTTCCAGTTTTTGCCCATTCAGTATGATATTGGCTGTTGTTTTGTCATAAATAGCTTTTATTACTTTGAGATACATTCCATCGATACCGAGTTTATTGAGGGTTTTTAGCATAAAGTGCTGTTGAATTTTGTCAAATGCCTTCTCTGCATCAATTGAGATAATCATGTGGATTTTGTTTTTGGTTCTGTTTATGTAGTGAATTACGTTGATAGACTTGCGTATGTTGAACCAGCCTTGCATCCCCGGGATGAATCCTACTTGATCGTGATGAATAAGTTTTTTGATTTGCTGCTGCAATCGGTTTGCCAATATTTTATTGAAGATTTTTGCATCTATGTTCATCATGGATATTGGCCTGAAGTTTTCTTTTCTCGTTGGGTCTCTGCCGGGTTTTGGTATCAGGATGATGTTGGTCTCATAAAATGATTTGGGAAGGATTCCCTCTTTTTGGATTGTTTGAAATAGTTTTAGAAGAAATGGTGCCAGCTCTTCCTTGTGTGTCTGGTAGAATTCGGCTGTGAACCCGTCTTGACCTGGGCTTTTCTTGTGTGGTAGGCTCTTAATTGCTGCCTCAACTTCTGACCTTGTTATTGGTCTATTCATAGTTTCAGCTTCCTCCTGGTTTAGGCTTGGGAGGACACAGGAGTCCAGGAATTTATCCATTTCTTCCAGGTTTACTAGTTTATGTGCATAGAGTTGTTTGTAATATTCTCTGATGATGGTTTGAATTTCTGTGGAATCTCTGGTGACTTCCCCTTTATCATTTTTTATTGCATCTATTTGGTTGTTCTCTCTTTTATTTTTAATCAATCTGGCTAGTGGTCTATTTTGTTGATCTTTTCAAAAAACCAGCTCTTGGATTTATTGATTTTTTGAAGGGTTTTTCGTGTCTCAATCTCCTTCAGCTCAGCTCTGATCTTAGTTATTTCTTGTCTTCTGCTGGGTTTTGAGTTTTCTTGATCTTGCTACTCTAGCTCTTTCAATTTTGACGATAGGGTGTCAATTTTGGATCTCTCCATTCTTCTCATATAGGCACTTATTGCTATATACTTTCCTCTAGAGACTGCTTTAAATGTGTCCCAGAGGTTCTGGCACGTTGTGTCTTCATTCTCGTTGGCTTCGAAGAACTTCTTTATTTCTGCCTTCATTTCGTTGTTTACCCAGTCAACATTCAAAAGCCAGTTGTTCAGTTTCCATGAAGCTGTGCAGTTCTGGGTCGGTTACTGAATTCTGAGTTCTAACTTGATTGCACTATGGTCTGAGAGGCTGTTTGTTATGATTTCAGTTGTTTTGCATTTGTTGAGCAGTGCTTTACTTCCAATTATGTGGTCAATTTTAGAGTAGGTGTGATGTGGTGCTGAGAAGAATGTGTATTCTGTGGATTTGGGGTGGAGAGTTCTGTAAATGTCTATCAGGTTTGCTTGCTCCAGGTCTGAGTTCAAACCCTGGATACCCTTGTTGATTTTCTGTCTGGTAGATCTGTCTAGTATTGACAGTGGAGTGTTAAAGTCTCCCACTATTATTGTGTGGGAGTCTAAGTCCTTATGTAAGTCATTAAGAACTTGCCTTATGTATCTGGGTGCTCCTGCATTGGGTCCATATATGTTTAGGATCGTTAGCTCTTCTTGTTGTATCGATCCGTTTACCATTATGTAATGGCCTTCTTTGTCTCTTTTGATCTTTGTTGCTTTAAAGTCTGTTTTATCAGAGATGAGAATTGCAACTCCTGCTTTTTTTTTGCTTTCCATTAGCTTGGTAAATCTTCCTCCATCCCTTTATTTTGAGCCTTTGTGTAACCTTGCATGTGAGATGGGTTTCCTGGATACAGCACACTGATGGGTTTTGGCTTTTTATCCAATTTGCCAGTCTGTGTCTTTTGATTGGTGCATTTAGTCCATTTACATTTAGAGTTAATATTGTTATGTGTGAATTTGATGCTAAGTGGCTGTTTTGCCTGTTAGTTGTTGTAGATTCTTCATTATGTTGAAGCTTTTTAGCATTCAGTGTGATTTTGGAATGGCTGGTACTGGTTGATCCTTTCTATGTGTACTGCCTTTTTTAGGAGCTCTTGTAAAGCAGGCCTGGTGGTGACAAAATCTCTGAGTACTTGCTTGTTCGCAAAGGATTTTATTATTCCTTCACTTCTGAAGCTCAGTTTGTCTGGATATGAAATTCTGGGTTGAAAGTTCTTTTCTTTAAGGATGTTGAATATTGGCCCCCACTCTCTTCTGGCTTGTAGTGTTTCTGCTGAGAGATCTGCTGTGAGTCTGATGGGCTTCCCTTTGTGGGTGACCCGACCTTTCTCTCTAGCTGCCCTTAGTATTCTCTCCTTTATTTCCACCCTGTTGAATCTGACGATTATGTGCCTTGGGGTTGCTCTTCTTGCAGAATATCTTTGTGGTGTTCTCTGTATTTCCTGCATTTGAGTGTTGGCCTGTCTTGCTAGGTGGGGGAAATTTTCCTGGATGATGTCCTGAAGAGTATTTTCCAGCTTGGATTCATTCTCTTCGTCCCCTTCTGGTACACCTATCAAACGTAGGTTAGGTCTTTTCACATAGTCCCACATTTCTTGGAGACTTTGTTCATTCCTTTTTGCGCTTTTTTCTCTGATCTTGGTTTCTCATTTTATTTCATTGAGTTGGTCTTCGACTTCAGATATTCTTTCTTCTGCTTGGTCAATTCGGCTATTGAAACTTGTGTTTGTTTTGCGAAGTTCTCGTATTGTGTTTTTCAGCTCCTTTAATTCATTCATATTCCTCTCTAAGTTATCCATTCTTGTTATCATTTCCTCGAATCTTTTTTCAAATCTTTTTTCAAGGTTCTTAGTTTCTTTGCATTGATTTAATACATGTTCTTTTAGCTCACAAAAGTTTCTCATTATCCATCTTCTGAAGTCTAATTCCGTCATTTCGTCACAGTCATTCTCCGTCCAGCATTGTTCCCTTGCTGGTGAGGAGTTTTGGTCCTTTCTAGGAGGCGAGGTGTTCTGGTTTCGGGTGTTTTCCACCTTTTTGCGCTGGTTTCTTCCCATCTTTGTGGATTTGTCCGCTGGTCGTCTGCGTAGTTGCTGACTTTTCGATTGGGTCTCTGAGTGGACACCCAGAGTGTTGATGATGAAGTATTTCTTTTGCTTGGTTTTCCTTCTACCAGTCTAGCCCCTTCACTGTATGACTGCTGAGGTCCGCTCCAGACCCTGCTTGTCTGGGGTGCACCTCTAGCAGCTGTGGCACAGCGAGGGATGCTACCAGTTTCTTTTTCTGCTCTCTTTGTCCCAGGATGATGCCTGCGTAATGTCAGTCTTTTGTATATAGAGGGGTCAGGGAGCTGCTTGAGGAGACAGTTTGTACTTTATAGGGGCTTAATTGCTGAGCTGTGCACTCTGTTGTTCATTCATGGCTATTAGGCTGCTATGCTTGATTCTGCTGCAACAGAGCTCATTAAAAAACCCGTTTTTTTCTCAAATGCACTGTGTTGAGGGGTTTGGGCTTTATTTTTGGATGTCCGATGAGGTGTACTGCCCAGCTAGAAGGCAGACTAGCCACTGTTTGGCTGCCAAGGCTCCGCCCTGCTGTTGTGTGATTCGCCCTGTTCCTGCAGGCTCTGCTGTGGTCTCCGCCATGCGCGGCAGAGTCTCTTCATTGTAGTGTGTTGCCTCTGCAATGGCAGGCTGCGTCAGCAGTGGTCGTGTATCTCAGTAGGGACGGGTTGCCTCGGCAACGGCTGGCTGCATCAGCAGTGGGCGTGTATCTCAGTTGGGGCGGGTTGCCTCGGTAGTGGTGGACGCCCCTCCCCCACAGAGCGTCTCGGACCGTCTGCTTGGGATAGTTTGAAATCGCGGTTTTGTTCGTCCCACTGGGTATCCCAAACGATCTGTTCCTGCAATCCCCTGGGCTGGCCTACTGTCCAAGTCTCGTTCAGTCTCAAGTCCAGCCCTCTCAAGTCTCAGATTGCCAGTTCAACAGGGCACCCAGACAAGCGCGCCCTGTGGGGATTGCTGGGTGGTGTCATCATCTCACAGGTGCAGATGTCGTGGTTCTAAGGATGCCGTCACCACCCAGCCCACACTGATGGTGGAGGGAAGATCCCAGCCATTTGTAGCCCACTCAGTTTTCCACCTCCCTCTACTCTCCCTGCATCCCCTCTTCCTCTGCTCCCCTGCAGAGCATGGAGACCCTTCTATGTGCACAAGAAGTGCTGAGGGGGCCTGGCTGAGAGATGGCTGCCAGGCTGTTCCCTGTGGTGCAGTGGGCCTTGGGTGGGGAGAGGACTGCAGCATCTGCAGGTACGACACCTGTCATGAGCACATCCTCTCCCATCTGTCCCTCCTGCCCCCACATCTAGTTCTTCTCCTGCAACCAGGTTCTACCTGTTGGCAATGTCTGCCCCTTGCTGGAAGCCCTTTCTTGACTCCTGGCATCCTTAGTAGTGTGACCCTAGAACTCCTGAGGGTGGCACTCAAGAATTTCCCAGTGCCACAGATGTTCGAATGGTTTCCTCTCAGGGTCAAAACCATGATGATGAAATATCATCTTACCCCAGTTATGATGGCTTTCATCAAAAAGACAAAAAATAACCAAGGGAACTCTTTATACTGTTGGTGGGAATGTAAACCAGTACAGCTACAGTGGAAAGCAGTGTGGAGGTTCCTCGAAAAACTACAAACAGAACTGAAGTAAGAGGTAACACTCGATGCCAGAGATGAGGCTCAAACACGGGGCCAGGTTGAGGACCAGCTAAAACAGGGCTGGGACAGAAGGAACTTTCAATCAGACACGCCCACCAGTGCCATGTAAGTTTATCATTGCCATCGCAACACTGGGAGTTACCTACCCTTTCCATGGCAATGACTCAAAGACCCAAAAGTTACTAACCCTTCCCTATAAATTTCTGCATAAACCACCTCTTAATCTGCATGAAATTAGAAGTGGGTATAAATGTGACTGCAAAACTGCTCTAAGCTGCTATTCTCTTCCTACAGGGCAGAGAAGGTAGCCCTGCTCTGCACAAGCAGTCACAGAGTTGTAACATTGCCTCTTTAACAAAGCTGTTTTTGGCCGAGCATGGTGGTTCACACCTGTAATCCCAGCACTTTGGGAGGCCGAGGTGGGCATATCACGAGGTCAGGAGTTGAAGACCAGCCTGGCTTACATGGTGAAATCCCATCTCTACTAAAAATACAAGAATTAGATGGACATGGTGGCAAGCACCTGCAATCCCAGCTACTTGGGAGGCTGAGGAGGGAGAATCACTTCAACCCAGAAGGCAGAGGTTGCAGTGAGCTGAGATCACACCACTGCACTCCAGCCTGGGAGACAGAGCAAGACTCCATCTCGAAAAAATAAAATAAATAAAATAAAGCTGTTTTCTTCTATCTTTGGTTTTCCCTTGAATTCTTTCTTGGGCAAAGGCAAAAACCCTTTTGGGCTAAGCTCCACTTTGGGGCTCACCTGCCCCACATCAGAACTACCATAAGATCCAGCAATCCCATTCCTAGGCATCTATACAAAGGAAAGGAATTGGTATATCAAACCAACATCTGCACTCCCATGTTTAGTCAAGATATGGAATCAACCTAGGTGTCCAACAGCAGATGACTTGATAAAGAACATGGCATATACACACAGTGGAATACGATTCATCTGTTGAAAAAATGAAATCCTGTCATTCATGGCAAAATGGATAGAACTGGAGGACATTATGGCAAGTGAAATAAGCCAGGAACAGAAAGTTAAATACTGCATGTTCTGACTCGTATGTGGGAACTTTTAAAAAAGTTGATCTCATAGAAGTAAAAAGTAGAACAGAGGATATTAGAGGCTGGGAAGGGGGTGGGGAAGAGTCGATAAGGATAGGTTTGTTAAAGGGTATGAAATTACAGCTGGATGGGAAAAATAAGTGCTATTGTTCATTGGCACTGTAGGGTGACTGTAGTTAACCATAATTCATAGTTTCAAATAGCTAGGAGGAGAAATGATTATGTTGGGGACGATAAATGTGCTCACCACCCTGATCTAATCATTGATTCATTCTATGTACTGCAGCATCATGTGTACCCCATGACTATGTGCCATTATGTGTCAATTTAAAAAAATTTAAAAGTCATTGAGAACCCTAATGAATATTGTTTATGTATTACCATTTACCATGTTAAATATGAAAACAGAGAGCAATTTAAACTCTTAGGTGTATTAGTCTCTGAAGGGACAGGACTAGTAGGATGGATGTATATATGAAAAGATGTTTATTAAGGAGTATTGACTCACATGATCGATCACAAGGAGAAGTCCCACAGTAGGCTGCAAGCTGAGGAGCAAGGAAGCCAGGCTGAGTCCCAAAACCTCAAAAGTAGGGAAGTCCACAGTGCAGCCTTCAGTCTGTGGTGGGAGACATCAAGAGCCCCTGGCAAACCACTGGTGTAAGTCCAACAGCCCAAAAGCTGACGAACTTGGAGTCTGATGTTCGAGGCCAAGAAGCTTCCAGCACGGGAGAGAGATGAAGGCTGGAAGACTCAGCCAGTCCAGTCCTTCCACGTTCTTCTGCCTGCTTTTATCTTAGCCAAGCTGGCAGCTGATTAGATGATGCCCACCCAGATTGAGGGTGGGTATGCCTCTCCCAGTCCACTTTGGCAACACTCTCACAGACACACCCAGGAAAAATACTTTGCATCCTTCAATCCAATCAAGTTGACACTCAATATTAACCATTACGTTAAGTAATTAACTAATTAGTTAAAACTAATTGATAATGAATACATTATGCTAACATAATACATGTTAAGAAAATAACTATATTGACTGGGAACGGTGGTTCATGCCTGTAATCCCAGCATATTGGGAGGCCGAGGTGGGCAGATCACCTGAGGTCGAGAGTTCGAGACCAAGCTGACCAACATGGAGAAACCCCATCTCTACTAAAAGTACAAAAAATTGGTCAGCTGTGGTGGTGCATGCCTGTAATCCCAGGAGGCTGAGGCAGGAGAATCACTTGAACCTGGGAGGCAGAGGCGCCATTGTACTCCAGCCTGGGCAACAAGGGCAAGACTCCATCTCAAAAATAAAAAGAAAAAAAGAAAGAAAGAAAGAAAGAAAGAGAGAGAGAGAGAGAAAGAAAGAAAGAAAGAAAGAAAGAAAGAAAGAAAGAAAGAAAAGAAAGAAAGAAAAAGAAAGAAAGAAAATAACTATATTTTCTTTAGAAACTGGTGACAGGAGCAGCATTGTTTTTTTCTTCTTTTTCTTTCCCTCTTTTTTTTTTGAGACAGAGTCTCACTCCATCACCAGGCTGCAGTACAGTGGTACAATCTTGGCTCACTGCCACCTCTGCCTCCTGGATTCAAGCAATTCTGCTTCAGCCTCCCAAATAGCTGGGACTACAGGTACATGCCACCACACCCAGCTAATTTTTGTATTTTTAGTAGAGAGAGGCTTTCACCATGTTGGCCAGGATGGTCTCAATCTCTTGACCTCATGATTCATCTGTCTTGGCCTCCCGAAGTTCTGGGATTATAGGTGTGAGCCACCGCGCTGGGCAGGAGTAGCATTGTTTAGATGTGAATGTTCCTGCTGCCTGGCTGATGGCAGAATCCCCATGTGGGATTCTGCATTCAGTCTGCAGTGCCATCACGTCAGCTTCCTCTGCACACTTGTAAGAGAAATGGAAGTGGGAAAGGCACTCAATGCTTCAGCCATACAATAAAATCTGTTTGACCTAAGAGCCAAACAGATGATAGTAAGAGGGAAGTCGGCATCACTTAAAAATCTTTAAGTGCTCTCAATAGAAATCTTTTGTTTGCAAGATGTTTTACAAAATATCTTATTCCAGTCTCCATAGCATTTGTTGAATGGAAAGTTTAGATTTTATTATAGATATATTTATTATTAAATTTTAGACAATTTTACTAATCGTTTGATCATGTGAATTTTCGATGTATTTTTGTGAAATCCACATAATGTTTTCAAATATATTTTCTTGCATTTTCATCTGAAAAGTCTTGCTATATTTATAAAGTTTCTCAGTCCACCAGAAAATAAGTTTTATGTATGGCTTGAGGTAGACATGTATTTAACATCATGTATTTATTTTCTAATAGACTAAGTTTTGACACATGAGAGGGTCTTCTTTGGTGGTCTGTATTCTTTTCCATTGGTCTATTTGTCTCTTCTACGAAGATATCATGTAGCTGTAATTGCACTGGATTTATATGATGTGTTTATATCTGGTATAATGTATCCTGAACTTACTTTTTCTCCTTTAAAATTATCTTGGTTATTCCTGTCCCCTATTGTTTTTGGAGTCATACAGTCAAGTTTTAAAAACACATAAGCAAAATGCATGTGAATGTCTCCCCATGGGTGTGTGCTTGATTGCAATTGCATCGATTTCATCACTTCACTTGGGGAGACTTGATCACTTTACCATGCAAGTCTCACCACACCTCGCCATTTATGGAGATCTTTAAAAATGTTCTTCACTGATATTTTTATCTTTTCATAAATTTATTACACTTCTCTTATTTGATGTATTCCTAGGTAACTGAGACTTTTTATTGATGTCAAATGAAATTGTTTGCTTGTTAGAATTATGCATTGGGTACTGCTGATACTTTTATATTCTGGGCTTGTGTCCAATTGAACTCTCTTATTTGTTATGACCTTTTAAAATGTAGATTTTCAAAGTGTCAACAAAGAATGATAGTTTCCTCTTATTCCTGACCTATTGTTCTACAATTAGTTTATTTTCTTGTGTTATTGCACAAGCAAGTAATTCTACCAGACGTTTGCATAGAAAGAGTAGAAGGGCACATCTTTGCCTTGCTCCTACCTCTAAAAGGGAATTTCTGAAGCTTCACTCTCACCTGTGATGGCTGCTTTTTCAAGTCTATGATTTAGATACTGCTCTTGCATCAACTTAGCCATGGATTTTTTTTGTAAATCAAGTCTCACTCTGTTGCCCAGACTGGAGTACAGTGTTGCAATCATTAGCTACTACAGGCCTAAGTGCTTCTTATAAACCCCAAGTGTGGCAGGTGGAAGGAGATTCTGCTTATGCATGGAGTTTGCTGGTGAGAGGACAGAGCCAGGAACTCTGTGTATGTCAGTAAAATGTTGGTGTGACAGTCACCGGGGGGAAAGCCATCACAGAGGCACTGCCATGAGCTGTGTGCATTGGGCAGTCTCTCCACCTCCATGGGCCTCAAGTATTCTCTCAGGTATGAGGGTCAGTGGTCTCTGTGGCCTACTGCCACATTCACTGAAATGCTACGTGTCCAGAATATGCTATTTATTGGGGAAATAAAGAGAAAGAAATATACTTTGTGCATATTTTATATGGAAGACAATAGTGATAATGCTTCAGTTGGTGTGTTGGAGATGCCAGGTGGATTGTAAATGAAATTGTGCTGGAATTGGAGCTCTGCCCATAATTGTACTAAGTCTTCTGAATAGAAATTAGTTTATCAAATTTGTGATTTATGGAAGAGAGATTGCTAATGTTTTTTGCAATGGATTCCGTTCTTTTATCACTTCATATATTTTGTTACAATTGCATGCCAGGTGACTTTTCAAGTCATAAAGCCACAGTAACTCACCTGGCTGGTGTAGAGGAGTATAAATTCTAACACTCCCATCCCTGTGGTAAGGGGAAAGGAAAACACTGAAAGGTTGCTTCTCTGTGAACAGAGTGGCATATGTCCAGATGGCTGACCCCAAGGACGTTGGTTCCCGTGGACACAGTGAGCCAGGCTATGGTGTTGCACAGCATGACCAGAGGTGATAGGAGGTTCCTTCCTCATAGGACTCAAGGGGCCCAGTGCCCTCTGGAAGGACTCTCCAGAAGCTGTCCTTCTGCTTTGTTGAGGGGTGCAGAGTTGGTGAATCACCCCAATCCCACTAGTCCTTACTCAATTTCCATCCAACACTATAGATGGGACCTTATTGTACAGATGGGGAAACAAAGGCCCTGAGAGAGGTCTGGCCAGGCTGAGGCCCACAGCGAGTTCATGATAAGGTAGGACCATAGCCAGGGTCTCAGGCCCATGGTGCTCTCTGTGACTCCACTAGGTCAATCCTCTGTACCCTGCTTTAAGGGAAACAGGGTGGGGCCACTCTCCCTCCACTCATTCTGACCCCGTGGATGTGTGGCCTGAGAACAGGACACATGCACCAGGAGAGGTGATCCTGAGCCTGTGGTCCACTCTGAGCCCATGTCCCCCACCCCACAAGCAGGCCCACTACTGTGGACTGGTGTCTCAAGGGGCCAGGCATGTTGGTGCTGCATGAGCCAGCTCTCCTTGCTGAGCACAAGGCTGTACCCCAGCCTCCCAGTCTCACTGTCCTGGGGGCAGTGCTCAGCCCCTAGGAAGGAGAGGAGGTCTTCTTTTCTATGAATCTACCCCTTTCCCTCCCTGAAATGACTCTGAGTCAGAGGGCAAGATCTGGAAGAGCTTGTGTGAGAACAGCTCCACTTGGACTGGCCAAAGCTGCTGCCACACTGTAACAATGTGGGGCAGGCTGTTGCTCAGGAAACAGCATGGGTCCAGGCCCAAGGTGGCAAATCCCAATGAGAAATGCTTTCTGCAGACAAAGACCTGAGTCAGGTGTGAGAGTGTGTGCACAAGCATGAGAGTCTGTGACAGTATGTGCATGAGTGTGTGACTGGGTGTGCATGCATGTGCACACGTGTGAGTCTGTGGGTAGGTGTGCCAGTGTGTGGGTCCATGAGTGTGTGTGTGTGTGTGTGTGTGTGTGTGTGTTGACATGGGGGCATAGTGACCACACAAACCACCTCCCCAGCTTCTAGGCTTTAAAAATATTTGGCCACTGTAAGAAACCTGATCCAATTATAAGAAGTATTGGAAATTGCTATGTACATTGTAGGATATGTCCAATTTCTGTCATAATTGCCACTTGTTCACCAAAAAGATGGAAATAAACCACAGTGTTTAGAGCTTGGTACTCACAGCTGGCAGTGAAATCTCTCTACTGTCTCCACCTGCCTGGGTCTTTGCTGGGTCAAACCCATTTTCCAGTTCACCCAATATCAAGGGGGGGGCAAAGGAGAGATTCAACCGCTTGTGGAAGCCAAATAGCGCCTAGGATCTGGGTGAAGGTTTCCCTCAGGTTCCCTCAGCCTCTTGGTTGCTAAGAAAGATGGTGGCCCTGAAAAGAGCCTTTGGCTGGTGCACAGCTCTACAGCTAGAGCCCTGTAGCATTACAGCTCCATGGGATTATACTCCACAGCTCCAATCTGTGCAAAGTCCCTTTGTCTCATTTGTCCTCTTCACAGTGTCCCTTCATGCTCACCAGGCTGATGCAGGCAAATCTCAAAATTGGGGCTTAGCCTGGGAGGGATTTGACTTCGCTCAGAAAGGAATTCAAGAGCAAGCCAATGCTGAAATAAGTAACTTTATTAGCACAATGGTGTACAGCAAAATAGCTGCTTCATAGGCAGAATGGTCCAGAGTAGCAGTCATGGACTGCTGGCTCACTATATTTATACCCACTCTCAGTTACATGTTAATTCATATGGGTTATTCATCAACTTTCCAGAAAAGGAGCAGGGAGTTCCTGGAACCATATAAGTTAACTTCCAGGTCACTGCAGTGGTTTTTGTAAACTGTCATGGTGCTGATGGGAGTGTCTTATGCAAACGTATGATCATACCTAGTCCTAGCTGGTTTGGGCTTCATTCTGTTTTGATCAGCAGGGTTGTGAAAACAAGACCTGCTGATCTCCTACCTCAAGAGAATGTTATTTAGAAGCTTTATGATTTAATGACTACCCTGCTAGGTTTCAGACTTGTGTGTGGCCTCCTGCCCTTTTCTTTTGGCCAATTTCTCCCTTTGGGAACATGGTTTAGCCAATGCCTGTATCACCAATGTATCTTGGAAGTAAATAACTTGATTTGATTTTGTAGGCTCATAGGTGGAAGGAGATGAGTCTCTGATGAGACTTGTGACTTTGGACTTTTGACTGAGTTGATGCTGGAACAAGTTCAGACTTTTAGGAACTATTGAGAAGGGATGATTGCATTTTGCAATGTGTGAAGGACATGAGATATGGGGACTAGGTGTGAAAGGAAATAATTTGGATGTTTATCCTCTCCAAATGTCATGTTGAAATGTAATCCCCAATATTGGAGGTGTGGCCTGGTGGGAGGTGTTTAGTTCATGGAGATGGATCCCTCAATGATTGGCTTGGTGCTGTCCTCCTGGTACTGAGTTCTGATCCCCCTGAGATCTGGCTGTGTAAGAGTGTGGTGCCTCCCTCCTCTTTCTTGGTTCTGCTTTCATGTGATGTGCCTGCCCCCACATCACCATGAGTAAAAAGCCTCACCAGAAGCTGAGCAGATACCAGTGCCATGCTTTCTGTACAGCCTGCAGAACCATGAGCCAATTAAATCTCTTTTCTTTATAAATTACCCAGCTTCAGGTATTACTTTATAGCAATGCACAAATGGACTAATACAGGTGGGCTTCCCAAAAAGGTTAAGAGTAGGCTATGCAGATGAGCCTGCAGCCCAGCAGTCTCAGGGCATCTGAATTTATCTGGAGAAGCACTCTTTGCCACACACACAGAAGACAGGCTGGAGGGGAGGCAGAACCCCCCTGCCCTCTGCCTTCCTGTCCTCCCTAATTCCTTCCTGAGTTGAGGGGGCATCTGCATCTTCCTCAATCTTCTTTTAAAATGCAACCCCCCCACCAAGGAGTGTGACTCATCAATCTCTCAATCACCTCCTTAGGAAGGAGTTTCTTAGATCCTTCCCTTCCTTTGAGAAGAAGGCATCCACTCCCTCTAAAAAAAAGAAAATGAAAAAACAGGCCAGGCACGGTGGCTCACGCCTGTAATCCCAGCACTTTGGGAGGCCAAGGCGGGTGGATCTCGAGGTCAAGAGATCAAGACCATCCTGGTCAACATGGTGAAACCCCATCTCTACTAAAAATACAAAAAATTAGCTGGGCATGGTGGCATGTGACTGTAATCCCAGCTACTCAGGAGGCTGAGGCAGGAGGATCGCCTGTTCCCAGGAGGCAGAGGATGCAGTGAGCTGAGATCGTGCCATTGCACTCCAGCCTGGGTAACAATAGCAAAACTCCATTTAAAAAAACAAACAAACAAAAAAAGACGAAGAAACTGTCAGGCATGAAAGAAAAGCAATTGTTCGTGGCTGATGCTGACCCTTCAGGAAGAGCGACAGAGATGGCTAAGTTGCAACAAAAACTGTGACTGGTGGCCATGATGGGCCCCAGCTCTGAATACTTGGGTGGAAGTCTCCCCTCCGATCTTGCTATTTGGGGAAATTCTGAGAAGAGTTATAATTAAAATGCAAATAGAATAGCTATAACACTGCTTCCTGATGAACGGGAAGGTGAGTTACTTAACACTCATTAACTTATGAAGTCAAAGGTATTCAAGACCAGATTGAACTTCTATCCAATTGACTTAAACACTCTAAGGCTTAAAAATCCATATGGGCAAAATAATGCAACATAATTTTTCTAAAAGAATGCACAGAGGAGGACTCAAGATGGCGCTGTGAGAACAACCCAGGATTGGAGCTCTTCTCGTTGAATCCGCAAACGGTGAGTCAGAGCGGCATTTCCAGACTGATCTTTGTTGCCCACAGAACGGGGAAACTCCCAAGTATAAAAAAGACACGGGACGCCAGGCAGTAGGTCTGCCTGGCGAAGCCGGCAGCCGGGGCGGCGGCGGCCGGCCCTACCCAGCAATCCCCACAGGGCACGCTTGTCCGGGTGCCCTGTTGAACCGGCAACCTGAGACTTGAGAGGGCTGGACTTGAGACTGAACGAGACTTGGACAGTAGGCCAGCCCAGGGGATTGCAGGGCTTGGGATACCCAGTGGGATGAACAAAACCGCGATTTCAAACTATCCCAAGCAGATGGTCCAAGACGCTCTGTGGGGGAGGGGCGTCCACCACTACCGAGGCAACCCACCCAAACTGAGATACACGCCCACTGCTGACGCAGCCAGCCATTGCCGAGGCAACCCGACCCAACTGAGATACATGCCCACTGCTGACGCAGCCAGCCGCTGCTGAGGCAACCCGCCCCAACTGAGATACATGCCCATTGCTGACGCAGCCAGCCGTTGCCGAGGCAACCCATCCCTACTGAGATACACGCCCACTGCTGACACAGCCTGCCATTGCTGAGGCAACACGCTACAATGAAGAGACTCCGCCGCAGGGCATGGTGGAGGCCACAGCAGAGCCAGCAGGAACAGCATGAATCACACAACAGCAGGGCGGAGCCTCAGCAGCCAAACAGTGGCTAGTCTGCCTTCTAGCTGGGCAGGACACCTGATCGAACATCCAAAAATAAAGCCCAAACCCCTCAACACAGAGCATTTGAGAAAAAAAAAGGGTTTTTTAATGAGCTCTGTTGCAGCAGAATAAAACATAGCAGCCTAACAGCCCTGAATGAACAACAGAGCGCACAGCTCAGCAATTAAACCCCTACAAAGTACAAACTGTCTCCTCAAGCAGCTCCCTGACCCCTCTATATACAAAAGACTGACATTACACAGGCATCATCCTGGGACAAAGAGAGCAGAAAAAGAAACTGGTAGCATCCCTCGCTGTGCCACAGCTACTAGAGGTGCACCCCAGACAAGCAGGGTCTGGAGCGGACCTCAGCAGTCGTACAGTGAAGGGGCTAGACTGGTAGAAGGAAAACCAAGCAACAGAAATACTTCATCATCAACATTCTGGGTGTCCACTCAGAGACCCAAACGAAAAGTCAGCAACTACGCAGACGACCAGCGGACAAATCCACAAAGATGAGAAGAAACCAGCGCAAAAAAGAGGAAAACACCCGAAACCAGAACCCTCGCCTACTAGAAAGGACAAAAACTCCTCACCAGCAAGGGAGCAAAGCTGGACGGAGAATGACTGTGATGAAATGACAGAATTAGACTTCAGAAGATGGATAATGAGAAACTTTTGTGAGCTAAAAGATCATGTATTAAATCAATGCAAAGAAACTAATAACCTTGAAAAAAGATTCGAGGAAATGATAACAAGAATAAATAACTTAGAGAGGAATATGAATGAATTAAAGGAGCTGAAAAACACAATGCGAGAACTTCGCGAAGCAAACACAAGTTTCAATAGCCGAATTGACCAAGCAGAAGAAAGAATATCTGAAGTCGAAGACCAACTCAATGAAATAAAACGAGAAACCAAGATCATAGAAAAAAGCGAAAAAAGGAATGAAAAAAGTCTCCAAGAAATGTGGGACTATGTGAAAAGACCTAACCTACGTTTGATAGGTGTACCAGAAGGGGACGAAGAGAATGAATCCAAGCTGGAAAATACTCTTCAGGACATCATCCAGGAAAATTTCCCCCACCTAGCAAGACAAGCCAACACTCAATTGCAGGAAATACAGAGAACACCACAAAGATATTCCGCAAGAAGAGCAACCCCAAGGCACATAATCGTCAGATTCAACAGGGTTGAAATAAAGGAGAGAATACTAAGGGCAGCCAGAGAGAAAGGTCGGGTCACCCACAAAGGGAAGCCCATCAGACTCACAGCAGATCTCTCGGCAGAAACACTACAAGCCTGAAGAGAGTGGAGGCCAATATTCAACATTCTTAAAGAAAAGAACTTTCAACCCAGAATTTCATATCCAGCCAAACTGAGCTTCAGAAGTGAAGGAAGAATAAAATCCTTTGAGAACAAGCAAGTACTCAGAGATTTTGTCACCACCAGGCCTGCTTTACAAGAGCTCCTGAAAGAGGCACTACACATAGAAAGGATCAACCAGTACCAGCCATTCCAAAATCACACTAAATGCTAAAGAGCATCAACATAATGAAGAATCTACAACAACTAACAGGCAAAACAGCCACTTACCATCAAAATGGCAGTATCAAATTCACACATAACAATATTAACCCTAAATGTAAATGGACTAAATGCACCAATCAAAACACACAGACCGGAAAATTGGATAAAAAGCCAAAACCCATCAGTGTGCTGTATCCAGGAAACCCATCTCACATGCAAGGATACACAAAGGTTCAAAATAAAGGGATGGAGGAAGATTTACCAAGCTAATGGAAAGCAAAAAAAAGCAGGAGTTGCAATTCTCATCTCTGATAAAATAGACTTTAAAGCAACAAAGATCAAAAGAGACAAAGAAGGCCATTACATAATGGTAAAAGGATCGATACAACAAGAAGAGCTAACGATCCTAAACATATATGGACCCAATGCAGGAGCACCCAGATACATAAGACAAGTTCTTAATGACTTACAAAAGGACTTAGACTCCCACACAATAATAGTGGGAGACTTTAACACTCCACTGTCAATACTAGACAGATCAACCAGACAGAAAATCAACAAGGATATCCAGGGCTTGAACTCAGACCTGGAGCAAGCAAACCTGGTGGACATTTAAAGAACTCTTCACCCCAAATCCACAGAATACACATTCTTCTCAGCACCACATCACACCTACTCTAAAATTGACCACATAATTGGAAGTAAAGCACTGCTCAACAAATGCAAAACAACTGAAATCATAACGAACAGCCTCTCAGACCATAGTGCAATCAAGTTAGAACTCAGAATTCAGAAACCGACCCAGAACCGCACAGCTTCATGGAAACTGAACAACTGGCTCTTGAGTGTTGACTGGGTAAACAACGAAATGAAGGCAGAAATAAAGAAGTTCTTCGAAACCAATGAGAATGAAGACACAACGTGCCAGAACCTCTGGGACACATTTAAAGCAGTCTCTAGAGGAAAGTATATAGCAATAAGTGCCCATATGAGGACAATGGAGAGATCCAAAATTGACTCCCTATCGTCAAAATTGAAAGAGCTAGAGGAGCAAGATCAAAAAAACTCAAAACCCAGCAGAAGACAAGAAATTACTAAGATCAGAGCTGAGCTGAAGGAGATTGAGACACGAAAAACCCTTCAAAAAATCAATAAATCCAAGAGCGGGCTTTTTGAAAAGATCAACAAAATAGACAGACCACTAGCCAGATTGATTAAAAAGAAAAGAGAGAACAACCAAATAGATGCAATAAAAAATGATAAAGGGGAAATCACCAGAGATTCCACAGAAATTCAAACCATCATCAGAGAATATTACAAACAACTATATGCGCATAAACTAGTAAACCTGGAAGAAATGGATAAATTCCTGGACTCCTGTGTCCTCCCAAGCCTAAACCAGGAGGGAGCTGAAACAATGAATAGACCAATAACAAGGTCCGAAGTCGAGGCAGCAATTAAGAGCCTACCTCACAAAAAAAGCCCAGGTCCAGATGGGTTCACAGCCGAATTCTACCAGACACACAAGGAGGAGCTGGTACCATTCCTTCTAAAACTATTTCAAACAATCCAAAAAGAGGGAATCCTTCCCAAATCATTTTATGAGACCAACATCATCCTGATACCAAAACCCGGCAGAGACCCAACGAGAAAAGAAAACTTCAGGCCAATATCCATGATGAACATAGATGCAAAAATCTTCAATAAAATATTGGCAAGCCGATTGCAACAGCAAATCAAAAAACTTATTCATCACGATCAAGTAGGATTCATCCCGGGGATGCAAGGCTGGTTCAACATACGCAAGTCTATCAACGTAATTCACCACATAAACAGAACCAAAAACAAAAACCACATGATTATCTCAATTGACGCAGAGAAGGCATTTGACAAAATTCAACAGCCTTTTATGCTAAAAACCCTCAATCAACTCGGTATCGATGGAACGTATCTCAAAGTAATAAAAGCTATTTATGACAAACCAACAGCCAATATCATACTGAATGGGCAAAAACTGGAAGCATTCCCTTTGAAATCTGGCACTAGACAAGGATGCCCTCTTTCACCATTCCTATTCAATATAGTATTGGAACTTCTAGCCAGAGCAATCAGGCAAGAAAAAGAAATAAAGGGTATTCAAATAGGAAAGGTGGAAGCCAAATTGTCTCTATTTGCAGACGACATAATAGTATACCTAGAAGACCCCATTGCCTCAGCCCAAAAACTCCTGAAACTGATAAACAACTTCAGCAAAGTCTCAGGATATAAAATCAATGTGCAAAAATCACAAGCATTCGTCTACACCAATAACAGACTTAAAGAAAGCCAAATCAAGAGCGAACTGCCATTCGCAATTGCTACAAAAAGAATAAAATACCTTGGGATACAACTCACAAGGAACGTAAGGGACCTCTTCAAGGAGAACTACAAACCACTGCTCAACGAAATCAGAGAGGACACAAACAGATGGAGAAACATTCCATGTTCATGGTTAGGAAGAATTAATATCGTGAAAATGGCTATACTGCCCAAAGTAATTTACAGAATCAACGCTATCCCCATCAAGCTACCATTGACTTTCTTCACAGAACTGGAAAAAACCACCATGAACTTCATATGGAACCAAAAGAGAGCCCGCATAGCCAAGTCAATTCTAAGCAAAAAGAACACAGCGGGGGGCATCACACTACCAGGTTTCAAACTATACTACAAGGCTACAGTAATCAAAACAGCATGGTACTGGTACCAAAACAGAGATATAGACCAATGGAACAAAACAGAGGCACCGGAGGCAACACAACATACATACAACTATACAATCTTTGATAAACCTGACAAAAACAAGCAATGGGGCAAGGATTCCATGTTTAACAAATGGTGTTGGGAAAACTGGCTAGCCATGTGCAGAAAGCAGAAACTGGACCCCTTCCTGACACCTTACACTAAAATTAACTCCAGATGGATTAAAGACTTAAACATAAGACCTGGCACCATAAACACCCTAGAAGAAAATCTAGGCTAAACCCTACAGGACATAGGAGTAGGCAAGGACTTCATGAACAAAACACCAAAAGCATTGGCAACAAAAGCCAAAATAGACAAATGGGACCTAATGAAACTCCACAGCTTCTGCACAGCAAAAGAAACAGTCACTAGAGTGGATCGGCAACCAACAGAATGGGAAAAAATTTTTGCAGTCTACCCATCTGACAAAGGGCTGATATCCAGAATTTACAAAGAACTCAAACAGATTTACAGGAAAAAAACAAACAAGCCCATTCAAAAGTGGGCAAAGGATATGAACAGATACTTTACGAAAGAAGACATATATGAGGCCAACAATCATATGAAAAAATGCTCATCGTCACTGGTCATCAGAGAGATGCCAATCAAAACCACATTGAGGTACCATCTCACGCCAGTTAGAATGGCGATCATTAAAAAATCTGGAGACAACAGATGCTGGAGAGGATGTGGAGAAAAAGGAACACTTTTACACTGTTGGTGGGAGTGTAAATTAGTTCAACCATTGTGGAAGACAGTGTGGCGATTCCTCAAGGCCTTAGAAATAGAAATTCCATTTGACCCAGCAATCCCATTACTGGGTATATATCCAAAAGACTATAAATCGTTCTACTATAAGGACACATGTACACGAATGTTCATTGCAGCACTGTTTACAATAGCAAAGACCTGGAATCAACCCAAATGCCCATTGATAATAGACTGGATTGGAAAAATGTGGCACATATACACCATGGAATATTATGCAGCAATCAGAAATGATGAGTTTGTGTCGTTTGTAGGGACATGGATGAATCTGGAGAACATCATCCTCAGCAAACTGACACAAGAACAGAAAATGAAACACCGCATATTCTCACTCATAGGTGGGTGATGAAAAATGAGAACACATGGACACAGAAAGGGGAGTACTAAACACTGGGGTCTATTGGGGGGAAAAGGGGAGGGCCAGTGGGAGGGGGAGGTGGGGAGGGATAGCCTGGGGAGAAATGCCAAATGTGGGTGAAGGGGAGAAGAAAAGAAAGCACACTGCCATGTGTGTTCCTACGCAACTGTCTTGCATGCTCTGCTCATGTACCCCAAAACCTATAATCCAATAAAAAATTAAAAAAAAAAAAAAGAATGCACAAAGGTGATATAAACCTGCTAATTGTTCTTAATGTGAGGTGTAATTTTGGCCTCACTGTGGCTGATCCCTGACAGGTGCTGAACAGAGGTGGGGCTCTTTGGAGCTTGCTGAAGGTTCCTGCCTGTATCTGCTTTCCCTCCAATCACGTCATTTTAAGAAGGAAGCTGCCACCATTCCCTGCCTCCTTTGTGGTCCTTGGGAAAAAGCAATTCCACGAAGAAACTAATCTGTGCTCCTGAGATAAGGACAATGTTTTCCCTGGAGGAGGCCATACTGGAGAGACCACAGAGTCACTGGGGACAACTCATACTCTCCTCTAGTGTCTGGGTACTGGCCACAGGGTGAGCTTGGTTTTTGAAAATCTACTGAGTACTTTTCTGTAAGTACAGGATACTTCAATGAAGCGATGAAATTATATTATCAGAAGCCAAGTTTGGTTTGTTTCCAATGGACTTTCAAGATCTATTTTATTCCTAACCTTTCCTTTTTCTTGACATTTTCTCCTCTATTTTAGCAAAAAAAAAATCTCTCTATTTTGAAAGACTCTAAGGTCTTCAGGATAAAATGGAAATTGGTGCTTTAAACCTCGTCCCTTCCTGCGGTGGGACTCACAGTCCCCTTTCAGAGACATGCTTGGTCTAGGGTAGTTATGGAAGTTCAGTGTCACCTTGGGCAGCCTTCCCTGCCTCATGAGTTGGCCCAGTGGGGAAAGGATCACATGAATGCACGTCCTCATCTCTGGCACCCTGAGACCTTAAGCAGCAAGTGCAAAGGGAGGACATCCCATGAAGTCTGGGCTGGTGCTGTTCTCAGGTGGGAGGCTGCAGGTATGTTTACAGCTACTGCTTCTAGTACCTGGCAGCTCAGACCATCAGCTGCTTTGCTAGGATTTTTGTGCCTAACTCACCCTCTCTCCATCCAAGACTCAAGCAGTGTTCCTGCATTATGCCCAGTCACACCGTTCTCTTCTGCCTCCAGCCTTAGTTACTCGTAACCCAGCCTCCACCTCAGCCCAGGACCACCTGAAGCCTCCCCTCTGGGTGCCAGCACTTAACCTCCATCAGATCTGTATCTATACATCCTTCTGCCAGCTCCGCCCTCCATGAGCTCTCTGAGGTCAGGTCTGGGTCTGTCTTCTTCCCCAGAAGTTTCCAGCATCCACTCTGTTCAGGGGCTGGGAAGTCCCTGTCCCTGACCCCAAGGCTGACCTGAAGGTAGGTCACCCTGAAGGTCAGGCCCCCAGGGGGTGGAGCCTACTCCTGTGAGAGTTGGGTCTGGACAGCTTGAGTCTCAAGAAAATATCCTGTCCTGCTCTCAGCTCTGGCTGAGGAGAGGTTGCCCAGAGCTAAGGTTGCAGGCTATGGTCGCCATTGCCTCCTCAGAAAGCCCTTCCCCAACCACTCTTCCCAAGATACCTGGATGCCCTCCAGCTTTCTCTCCTGATACCCCCTCCTGGCACTCCTCACCACCTAAAGCAGTGTTCTCTTGTGTTTTGCTGTGTTGTTGGGCTGTCCTGTATGTGTCTGAGCTCATGAGGGATATTGCGTCCCCGTACCCAGGAGAGTGTCTGGCAGAGAGCAGACACTGAGCAAATAAGCAATACGTGAGTAAGCATGTGAGCAGAGAGTATAGGCAGCACCTGTGCCACAGCTTCCCATGTGGCTCTACTAGGCATCACTCTGCTCCATGGCCAAGGCCTATACTCCCCATATCGATGTCCCCAGCTCCATGGCTAAGATGTCCCCTCCCCATACTGGCATCCCCAGCTCCATGGCTAAGACACCCCCTCTCTGTATTGGTGTACTCAGCCCCTTGGCCAAGGTGTCCCCTCCCTGTATTAGTGTCCCCAGCCCCATGGCCAAGGTTTTGCCTCTCCCTGAACAATTCAGAGATGCCTGAAGGTTTAATTCCAGAGGAAAGTTTTGCTGTTGAAATCAAGGCCCTGGGAGGAACTCAAAAGAGGTCCTTTGTCAGCTGCCCTCATCTCCCCTTGGCAAGAGAGCACATTAAAGGCCGAGAGTCCATCCATGAGAGCAGTGCTGGCTGATACACATAACTGCTGAATGAATGAGTGAACAGTGAACAAACTTGGGATGGAGCATCCTTAGGGGTTGGCCCAGTCACTGAATCCCCCTGTGCTGTGAGTGCTGGCACCCAAGAGGGTTCTGCTGGACCTCCTCTGGCCTTGTCAGGCTCAGCAGCACCTGATCATGACATCCTGACTAATTCCCAGCTCTTCCTGGGATAGTCTCTCAAATTATTAGTGCCAACAATCCTTGACTCCAGCTCTGTTTCTTGTGTAATTCAAAATAAGCACAAACCCTTAAAGTATAGGTGATTATCATCTCCATTTTAACACAAGGAAACAAGCACAGACAGCTGTAGTTACCTGTCCAGGAGCACACAGTGAGCACTGGCAGAGCCGACATACTTTTCCCCAGTCTGACTCCAGAGCTGGGCCTCCAATGTGGGTACCCCACACACTGTGCAACATGGTGGGAAGAAGGCTCTCTCATGCAATGGAGCATAGGTGGGGTGAGCCAGGCCTGATGGTGGGGTAAGGGTCTCTCACGCAATAGAGGATGGGTGGGGTAAGCCAGGTCCGACGGTGGGAACAAGGGTTTCTTGTGTGGTGGCGGATGGGTAGGGTGAGCCGGGCCCAACATACAAGCCACATGGAGAGGACCAGTGTGAGGTCAGATGCTGGGGCATCTTCAAGGAAGATCAGCCCCTGGTCTTCCCAGTCCTTCCCAGACAGGCAAGACCCAGGAAGGCTGTGACTGACAATGGCAGGCTGGGTGCTGGGGGCCCAGGACAGATGTGGGGGTTACACCTCCACACAGCCCCCACCAGCAGTGGCCTTGGAGATCTCTACCTCCACAGTGGCAAGGCTGTGTCCCTCCTTCTCTCACACCCACACTTCTCTCTGGTCACACAGTGGCTGGGCAGGCAGAGGGTCTCTCTCCTTGCTGGCCATTCCTGGTGTTTCCCCAGTGCCACTCACCGCCAAGCTTCCCTCCCTGGGTTTCGAAAGGAAGCATGGTGTTACCGCAGTCTGGAGGCCCCTGTCCCAAGGCCTCTCAGGACCTGTAGGATCACCTTGAAGCAGAATCACTGTGCACACACAGCCACGTGCAGGCCAGATGACTCTGGGTTCAAGAGATGCTTGTGGGGAGGCATTAATCTCCAATGATTTCCCAGTCATTTCAGAGCCAAGATGAGAATACAAATGTTTGTTTATTTCAACGAGCTTTCAGTTTCATTTCTTATTAGGTATAATTATGTATTATAGGCAACCCATTCCCACTCAAAAGCTGCAAGCATATTTCAAGTACCAGTTTATCTACTGGGTAGGCAGAGGCATTTAGCAGCATCATTTCAGAAGTGGAAGGAGAGTTTTCCCCACAATGTCCTGCAGGAAGCTTGATTAAAGCCCAGATGCACTTCCTGGATGCTGCCCGGCCTCATGGCAGGAAAACTGGGGTTGAGAGCCACGGGCTGAGGCCTGGGGATATCCACAGACAACTAGGACAGCTCTAACGTTTTTTTTCCCTCATGCCCGCCTGCTTTGCACAGATGGACAGAGAATAGCAATAACATGCATGAAAACGAGCCCCACTTAGCTGGTGGGGCCCAGGGTGGGAGAATTGGCATGTATGTGTCATGGGCCAGCAGCTGTCCTCGGGATGGACACTGAGCTCAGTTCCAGGGCAGCTAATTGATGTCAGGGCTGTGAATCGCCTCTGATCAGCCAACTCTGAGCAGCATGTTTATTAGAACATCTTAGCATTAGGAGGAACCAGAAATGAGCTGATCTGCTTATAGGCCAGCCTTTCTGCATAGCTCATGGGCAGACAGTCCAGCTTATGTACAAAAAGCCCACTGTGTGTGCACGTGGAACAGTCATTCTGCAAATAGAGCAGCTGTCCCCACGTGGGCCACTACTTAGACCAAGTTTCTCCAACCTGCAGCCTGTGGGAAGCATGCGGCCAGGCATGGCTTTGAATGGGGCCCAACATGAAATTGCAAACTTTCTTAAAACATGATGAGATTTTCTTTGCATTTTCTTTTTTTTTAGCTCATCAGCTACCATTAGTGTTAGTGTGTTTTATGTGTGGCCCAGATGATTCCTCTTCTTCCAGTGTGGCCCCGGAAAGCCAAAAGATTGGAGAACCCTGATCTAGATGCAAGATGCTATTTTGGAAGATGGTGTTAGTAATAATTATTTCAGTCCCTGCCCAGGGTTCCTGAACCTGCTTTTCCTTTCAGAGTTCCTGCAGTCTTCCTGGGACTGGCAGCTTCAGCTTGTTCTGTGCCCACCAGCATTATCAGCCCAGTGCTTGGGTACCTGTAAGGCATCTCCTGTTCGTTCCTGGCTGCCAGGATGACAGAGGCTTGTGGTTTATGATGTACCAAGTGTTTATTTTAATTAGTTATGATAAGGTGACAAACATGGAGACAACTGCCTTGAAAGGGGAGTTGTTTATTTACAGTTCCCATAGGAAGGGCATGGCGAACCAGGCAAGGCCATGCAGGAAAGCAGCAGCTCAGCCAGGAGGCAGCAGGAGTGAGGGGCAAGCAGGCCCAGAGTCTTTATCGTGGGAAGGAGCTGGGGAGGCTGGGTGAGCAGCTGAGCAGGCCCAGGGCTGGACGCTTGAGCAATTTTGGAGGGCTCTGGACTACAGCTATGGCCTCTAGTGGTCTGGTTTCTGGCCCTGGGTGCTTTAGGGTAGGGAAATACTGGCTTGGGTGTATGAGAGCCCATACAGGAGGTGGCTGGAGCCATGGGCTTGGACTGGGTGGTTTGCATATGAAAGCGCTCAACAGGGAATCCCCTGGAATTAGCTAGCCCTGGATGGGGCATTATACAATACATAAATTTTTAAAAATATATGATTAAACAACTTGGAGGAAGCATATGAGGTTTTGGGGATGCAGTTCAGACCTCACACTGGTCCATGCATTCTGCCTTCCTCAGTCTTCACCTCCCCACCAGGTGACAATGGGCAACAGAGACTGGGCCATGGAGCATGCTTCTTCCCCTGCACCCCTGACCCTGCCAGAAAACACCATTTGCCATTTGATCTGTGGGAAGCGGAGGTCATACTGCGGAAGGGGCAGCTGTGTTCCTGGGCTCCTTCTAGTAGGAGCCCTCAGGCTCAAAGTCCACATTCCCCCATCTCCCATCTCCATACCTCCTCCTCTCATTACTTAAATGAGAGTATTATGCAAATGTAATGCAAAAATCGAGTTCAACAAATCTGTACTCATCCACACAAGTGTAGCTAATATATGGAGGTCCGACTCAGTCTAGGTTCCTTCTTCTGGCAACATTGTTTTTTGAATCCCAGACAAGGTAACAGTAACCTCCAGATTTTTACAGCAGATTCCTTTCATGACTCCAAGCTCCTCCAGACCTGGTGGAGAACCAGACTCCTTGGCTAACGCTGCCATGGGAGTAGAACCCACCAGAAGCCCCCTACACTCCACATGGGGAAAGCTGGGACCCATGCCCTGATGGCCAGAAAGTGGTCCATCCTGATGGCCCTGAGTCAAGGAGGATGCCCAGCCTGAGCCCAGCCCCGATGGGCACCTGGGGCCTCATAGGGGAGCATCTGAGCAGGGCTGGGATTAATGAGGAGACACTAGCAAAGCGGATGGTGAGAACAATTCCTGGGGAGAAAATTGTCATCTCATTAACTCATTTGAAATGGCCTGATCTTGAGGAAGCAAGTAGCAGAGAATCGGAGCATCTCTGTGAATCAGGTTTTCATACTGACAGCGAAGCCCAACGTGGAAGTAAGCCTCATGCTGGGAGGACAAGGCTCTTGCCGTTTCCTCGCCGATTCATTTGCTCAGCATGAGTGCCCTGTTGAGCCACCCAAGAGACAGAGCTGCTGGCTCAGGGACCATGGTTGGCTCAGCACAGACAGCTTCTGCAGGTGAGAGGGAACCAGTGGATGCCCCTCTATCCCTACTGGTCACAAGGGGTGGCAATGTCCCAAGTAGACGTACATTATAAAGAAGCTGCTGGTTTTATTTTTCTCTAAATTGTTTTGAGGAGCTTTTTCATAAGCCCAGGCCCTGGGTTCACACCATCACTAGGGCAGAAGCCTCGACCCTGCCTTTTCTGATGGGGTCTTTATCTTCCTCGGTCACTGATGCCAGGTGCTATTGTTCCTGCTCAGCCAATGTCTGGGCAGAGTCCCAAGCCCCATTCCATGGGCAGTGTTTGTCTCCAGGTGGGGCACATGGAGGCCAAGCCTCAGGGCAGGGCCCATGGCGGGCATGGTCTTGCTGATGGTGAGTCAACTGGGCTGACAGAGAGAGAAAATGAGTGGGATCAGGAACAAGATAGATGGAGGATGGACAGGAGCTGGGGTGGCCTCCTCAGGTTGAGATCTTAAGGGCCAGTTCTCTTTCCTCACCATGCCATATCACTCCACAAATTTGCCCACAGCATCCCCATGCCCACAGCTCCTGATGGCCATGCTCTCCAGGACCTGCCCTTTTAAACTGCAGGGTCAGTTCTTGCTGTCACCACAATGACCATCTAAAGGGAGATTGGTTAGCAGTGAATAAATGCCCATGATCTGGTGGGCCCAAGAGATCCCATGTGGCTTTCCTGCTCCCTTGAGTAGGGGAGGCCCACCCCTGTGCGTTGGTGCCAATCTGCTTCCAGTGTCCCTCCTCACATCCCAGGACCCTGGCCTGGGACAGGGTAGGTAGAGGCATTTCCTCTTTTCTACCTTGACCCACCTCACAGAGAGGGACCTCCCCCACTGCCAACCCGCCAGATCCTTGGGGTATGGGGGAATATGCTTAGCTGCCATTTCTGAACTTGTGGGAGCTTATCTTTCTTCTGAGAGCTCTGTTCTAGATAGGTGAGCTCCTGTATGCTTTACTGCCATTTTTTCAAGCTCTGATTCTGGAGGGGGGCTTTAATGAAAAGAGCTTGGCACTGAGGTGTAATTCTCTGAGCACACTGGACCTGAGAGCAGCTTTGCAATTAGAGGACTTTCTGGCTCGAAGGATCAGGCCCTGAGTTCCTTCCACTGGTCTTGGAAGGGAAGGGTCTGTGTCTCAGTGCTGCAGGGTGTCTTCGTGGATAAATGAGGCCCCTTTGTGCACGACCTGCCCAGCAGAGGCCACAGGGTTGGAGCATGCAGATCTTAGAAACCTTCAATCTCTGGGGTCAGTCTAAGACCAGAGGAAATGCTGAGGCCAAGACTAAAGCCCCCAACTCCTTATTCAGGGCTAAAAGTCTCCCTGTGATCCCTCCCAGAGGGCTCTGCTTGCAGCCCCAGAGCCAGGCACAGCCCCCACACTCTCCTCCTCCCCACACCAGTTCCTCTGCTGCCCTCACATAGCCCAACCACTCCCTGCAGCTTGAAGGGGACTCCAATGTACCACCTTCCCTGAATGATAGGAGGGACCCCCGAGCCAGAACCCTCTAACAGCCACCCTGGGGCCTGGGGTCTTTGGAGGGGTCACATTCTTTCTCCTTCCTTTCTTTGCTCCCACTTCTCTGAGGAAAAGGGTGGAGATCGTTTCCAGCTCTCCAGGTCAAACTCCCGACAGCCTTGGAGGGGCATCCTGGGGGAGATTATGAATAGGATGGGGCGCTGCTGTCTTTGTGGAAGCCCAGCCCTCCTCTTCAAAGACCCTATGATCCCCTGTCTGACTTGTAGTTGTCCATGTCCCCCTCCCCACAAGGCTGGGCACTCCCTGAGGGTAGGGGTCCCCCCTCCAGCCCCTCTCTAGAACCCAGAGCTCACTTCAGGACTCAGCACAAAGTAGATGCCCTGAGACAAGCAGACAAGTAGATGGCACTGCTGCCAGGCCCATGGTGATCACAGGGCCGCCCACTTGCTCCACGAAGCACACATGCACTGATGCGATGGCACAGCACCACCAGGGCCTTTTAGGAGGGGACTCAGACTGCTGAACTGCCCCACGCACACAGTCGTGAGGAAGGAGTTGAGCCTGCTCACCTTGTCCTAGATGTGCAGAGTGCACAGTGATCAGAGTGCCTGGCCTTGCCCACCTGTGACCAGCCTGGGTAAAGGGGGCCCTGTCCTTGTTGACAATGGTTCCTGCACACTGGCTGTTTCTGCAGTCAGCAGAAGCAAATCCATTCTTTGTGTAGTGAAAAGAGGCACCTCTGCTGCTGGGTGTTGGGTGGTGAGTGGCCAGGACCTGGGTCCGGGGACAGCAGGTACCCAGTCTAAGGCAGAGGCCAGGCTGGCCATATCAGTGAGCAGCAGATGGCCCCCCAGAAAGCCATTTATGGTCCAGCGGTGAGGAGCCCTCACAGGTGAAAGCCACTAAGTGCACAGTGACTGCGTGCTCTGCTCTCCAGCCTATCAGATCCGAGGGCATTTTGCAAGCTCTCCAGGGCCGGGAGGTCACGCATCCTCTGTACCACCTGCTCTGGCCATGACCTCCATCATCCCTGATCTGACCCTCACCACTATCAGGCACCCTGAAAGGGAGAGCATTGGTGGATGGTGAATGCCAGCCCTGTGGGGAGGTGCTTCCCAGCCTGTGCCATGTGACCCTCCCTGCCACAGCTGCCTGGACCTGACCCAGCAGTGCCCGTCAGAGCCCAGAGCCAGGAGTTTGAACTGGGGGAGCAGGTCATCAGTCACACCCTTCACAGGGCCTGTCCTGGGAGCTCTCTGTGCATGGAGAGCTGCCTCGTGCCCCTGTGAACACAAAAGGGGATCATGTGGTATGACGGTGAGTGCTGTGCTGCCCTAGGGGCTGGGCTCACTCCTGAGGCCAGGCGCAACCTAAGCTGGGCAGCCCGGTGTCAGCTTCAAGGACCCTCTTCATCTTCCTCATTCCACATGACTTTCTGGTGTAGGCCATGGGGCACGATGGGGTAAAAAAAACACAGACCTTGTTCTATCCCTCTGCTGATCCACTCATGGACATGCATACACAAGGCCTCCTTGCTCGCAGCCATGGCCAGGAAGGCAGGCTCAGGCCAGGGCTCTGAGATGCCAGGAGGGTGTAAAGAAGACCAGAGGCCCTTTGCCCCTGCAGTCAGGCAGCACCCATCCACCCTGACTGCTGCAGTCAGTTGGT
Organism: Callithrix jacchus; assembly: GCF_049354715.1. Classification (NCBI taxonomy): domain Eukaryota; kingdom Metazoa; phylum Chordata; class Mammalia; order Primates; family Cebidae; genus Callithrix; species Callithrix jacchus. Next base: position 59,237,365 of record NC_133503.1, on the reverse strand, counting down.
TCCAGTGTCTGAAACTCAGCTAGTGTGTTTATCAGTGCTCTTCAGTGTCACCATCATGGCAGCCTCTGTCACTGAGAAGAGTTTAACACAGGAGAAAGTAGTTGCAGTGGCCCTGCCGGGTAGATGCCTGCCTTTCCTGCCAGCTTCACCAGGAACCAACTGCAGGAACCAGGTTCCCAGGAGGATGCAGACTGAATCAGCACTGTTGAGGCTTAAATGTCTCACCAGGGAAGAGCAGCTTTCTAGAATTTCCTCCTTCCCCTGCTGCCCTCCCTTACCTTCCTGGGGCAGGGGAGGGGTGCCAATGTGCTGAGATGGGGCTTTCTGCCTTTCAGAGTTGCTGGGGAAAACAACTTACTAGGTTTTAGCAAGGAAACATCCTTCATGGCAATAAACTGTATTTTCAGGGGCTACGGAAAGCTATCAGTGTGTTACAAAATAATCAGGGCAATGCTCAGGACCCATCACTAAGGAATACAACAGTACCTCTCCACCAGGGGGCGCAGCTAGCTTTCCTTTTTACCTCCAGAGACCGGCATCTTGCTGGCTTGAGGCAGCCCGGCATCGGGCGGAGGCTGCAGTGCAAGGGTAGGCCTGAGGACCTGATTATTGTGGGAGGAGAAATGTATAGTGTGTCAGTGTCCGCAGAGTGACGCTCTCAGCCCTCCTCCCTTCTCCTTGATCAATGATCCAGACACTAGATCCCTTCAGTTCAGGCCTGGAGGAGTCGCCCCTCTTAGAGCTGCTGAAGGGTGGGGAGGCAGCTCTCTGGACACAGGAGCAGGCAGGGAGGGTGCTCTCCCCTGCAGGCTGTTCTGAGGGGTGGATTCTTCTTGCTGCTTCTTGGGAGACTGCATGCCCAAGGCGGCACAGCCACGCCAGTCTCGCATGACTTGTCTGAAGTCACAGCCAGCTCCATAACCTGCCCCATTGTCACAAGGCTCGGTCTTTGCCTTGCCCCTACCACACTGAGCCTGCATGGTTCATGTAGCTCAGGCTCACTGGGGCCCCACTTTCCAGAGAAGCCAGGAGCAGATGTTTCCCCTGGAGCTCATGGTGCCTGGTGGGGCGGGGCCCTTTAATCATGCAATGAAAGACAGCAAGGACATGAGTCTCTGCTTAATTATTATTATATAGATCCCTGTGGTACCCCTGGACGACAGGGATGGCATCATGGTCCCTGCTGTGGCCAAATGAGGCTGCTGGGCCCTGGATGCTGGCCTGCCAGGTGCTGTGGGGTCTGCCACCATCGCACGCAGAGGCACTCCCCAGTCCCCACTGGGTCACGGCTAAGGCTGAGCTTTAATACATTTGTATAAAAGCAGATTCTAGGTGTACTAACTGAACATGAGGCATGCTTTTAAAAATCAAGAGTGGCAACAACAGAGCAGGGGACACACCACAAGGCCTGACCTGAACACCTCCAAGTGACAGCAACACAGGAGACTTACGGGTGGGAATTCAATGGGCACATCCTTTAGCCAATATGTGAAGTTTCTGTCTGTACTATGAGCACATTCTTACAGGATAGGGGTTTGTAAACATCCCCCATTTCTCGGGGGGGCAGAGACTGTCACATGCTTACAGGAGGATTTTCCTACGATGGGGCTGAGCCCAGTGAGGTGATGATCATGGCAGCCACTATTAGTCACCATCTGGGAAGGTAGCCATTACAATGTGCAGCATTCTCAGCGCTGGGGTCCTTTGACCTTGCTTACCCTCTCTGATTGGAGTCAGGCTGGGGGTGTTCCTGGCCATCAGAGCTGCCGGGTGGACCCTGAAGAGCAGCTTGCCCAATTGTGTCATTGTAGAGACTAGGAAGCCGAGACCACTGTCTGCAGCCAGGGGCACAGTCAGGTGAGAATTCTAAGTCCTCCAGCCTTTCCCCGCTCTCTGGTCCTAGCCAACTCTGCTGACTCACTGGTGAGGTCCCACCACCCCTGCCACCTCAATTTCTCTCCCTGCTATGCTGGGAGAGACCTGAAACCGGTCGGGGCTGCACTGAGTCACAAGCACTTCTGAGCACAGAGAGGACTTCCAAACACTGTGGAGAATCACCAGCAACTCTCAGAAAACAGACAAATTGCTGGGGAAGCAGCTTCATTCATGCCCTTGGTTGAGAGGGAGACCAGGAGCCATCCAAGGGGCTGGCTGGGGGGAACCGGGGGATCCAGAGGTCCAGACAGAGTCTGTTCCCAGACAAGAACCATGGGCAGCACCCTTCACTCTCCCCTCTCATGGAAACCTCATCCAAAGCAAGAAAGCCTATTTGAGACCACACTGAACACGAAATGGCCATTCCCTTTTGAAATGGCCCCTAGAGAAAGAAGTGAAGCAAATTGCACAAGTGGGCATCCATTTCCTTCTATCCGGCCATGGTCACCTTGGTGTCCAGCCAGGCTGCTGGTGACATGAGGCAAATCTCTCTGTTTGCAAATCAGCCCCCATACTCGCTCCATTACAGATAGTCACCCAGGGCTGGGGGAAGCACCAGGGACCTGAGCCCGGCCTCTAGAGGCGCAATGAGTATGTCTCATCTTCTCTCCAAGATGCACCCTAACACCAGCACACGACCTGGTCAAATCAACAATGAACAGCATCTTCCAAGCTGAAACCAAACATCTCTCACTTGACATTCTGCATCAGCACTGTCCCTCACCTCAGCTGTGTGAAGTCTACACTCTTCAGACAGCAGTGTGACCGAGAAAGCCCCTCTCCTGCCTGTCCACTCAGGAATCTGTCGGTTGTGAACTGGCCTAGCCACAGAAGGCGCCTTCCTCTGCTCTGACCATGGTGGAGGACGGGATCTCCTGGGATGGGTATTTCCCATTTCCTGGGAGGAGATGGGGCATGAGCCTCCCTGAGCAGTGGAGGGTCGGTGGGTTGAGGCCCTGCCCTTATTCCACACACCTCTTTCAAGACTTTCAAAGTGCCCCTTTCTTTTCTTTCTTTTTTTTTTTTTCTTTAGTTTTTTTGGGGAACAAGGTCTCATTATGTTGCCCAGGCCTCAAGCAGTCCTCGGCCTTAGTGTCCTGGGTAGCTGAGATTACAGGCTCAAGTCATGTGCCCAGCTCAAAGTACCCCCTTTCTATCACTGCCATGTTTCCAGTGACAAACCTAGAATTAGAGCAGGTTCCAGTAGGTGCTAGATGTGAGCCCCACACTGCGTTCCCTCCTAGTGGGTGGTGCCCTGGCCCTGGGCCATTTGCCTGCTGGCAGACAAGCACCTAGCAGCATGGGACAGTTCTGGTGTTCAAACAGTCAAGTTTGTGTCCTGGCCTTAGCTCCTCCCCAGAGGAGACCTCAAGGCAATTTTGGGGGTGCTGGGAGTTTATTCGGGGGTATCTCTGTGAGTGGGTACAGATAGTGGGAGAGAGGAATCTCACCGGCAGCCCTAGGAGCACGTCTCTGCAAAGGATAGCTGGGCTCCAGCACGGGGACCCCTAAGGAGCCATGGGGTCACTCTCACCACTGTTGGATGATAGGGAGGAGCTTGAGGACTTATCCATCAGCCTTGTCTTACACTGTTTGAGGCCTCCTCCTGGGATCAGCTCCCCAGCATGTCCAGCATATCTGGCCCATCCCACTGAGATACCAGCAAGCTCCCTCCTGTGATATAGGAAAGGAGGCCTGTGTCTGGGCAGGGAGGGGGACAGCGGCACTGCCAGCACCTGCCAGTGGATGTAGCCATCACACACCATGGCCCCGGGCCCGGGCCTGATGACTACTTTTCTGATGCTTGGCCAAACAGTGCCCCATGGGGAGGAAAAATGCCAGGCACAGTTGTGCCAAGAGCTGGCACCCCACAAGTGTGTGGGCACATACAATGGGGAGGGAGGAGTACCCACTCATGAAGAGACTTCTAGGGTCATGGTGACTATGTGCAGCTCTTCCTTTCTCATCCATTTTAGAGCCTCCCACACCTGACAACCCCCCACCTTCCTGTTCCAATTGTGCCTGTGGGTGGGAGGAAGGGAGGTGCAATATCAGGACCATCTCTCAGAACAGGGCACACATAGTGCTCCCTTTGTAGGGTCCTCCCTCACTATGGGTCCATCAGGTGACCCAACGGTCAGCGGGGGCACCTGGAGACTTGGTGCCAGGGCACCCACCATGTGTGTCATGAAGGCAGTACAGGCGCTGGCTCTCAGCTCATCCTCCTCAGTGGGTGAAAGTCCATGGGGGTGGCATGGGGCTGCCATGGCATAAGCCTCTTACTGCATCATTGTTCTTGAAATCTGCACCCACTTGTCACTCAGCAGCTGGGGCTGGGATGGACAGGCCTAGTAGAATTACTCAGTATCGGGAGAAAGCAGCAGAGGTGCATGGAGACAGAGGGAGAGACGTGCTCCGGAGATGCTGTGTCCTCCCAGCAGAACCGCGAGGATGAGCAACCATGGAGCACCTACCAAATTCTAGCTCTGCTGAGACAACCACATTTACAAAGATTTATCTGATCTAATTACCATCTGGTTTTCAGTTAAGGTGTCTGTAAAATTATTTTAGATAGGTCACTGAGGGCAAAGTGGCTAAGCGGGCACTATAGTCATATGAGAACTTTTATTTTGATTTTTGTTGGGTTTTTTTTTTTTGGACAGCTTTAATCACTTCATGCATTTATGTTTTCAGCAAAAGGCATCTACTATTCAGCCTGCTCAGTAACCACCTTGTCCTACCCTTTCTGAAGCCAACGATACCTTTCTTTTTCAGAGAACATCCTCTAAGCCCCACTCTGGCTTCAACAAGACAAATATCTCCAAGGATAACTGGTTTGTTGTGGGGGGCTCTGCCCCGCACTGGGCCAGCCACAAACCTTCCTTGGGAATTTCTGCATTAGAACCAACAGCCAGGGATCATCCATCCCTGGCGTGACCAGTACCCATTGCAGACCAGGAGCCAGGGGACTGGCTGATTGGCAACAGCAACAAAAATGCATCTGGACCAGCAGCTGCAACCGGAGTGACCCCGGTTAAGTTTATGATAATCCTCAGTCCTTCTCCAAGAGCTGTCTCCCTTCTGTGCAGGCAAGTAGGTGAGCTGTATGGGGATGTGGTGGGAATCCCACCCTTGCCTCCTCAGGTCTGTGATGGTGGCACTAATCTCTGCAGCCCTCCCGGGATGTGGTATTGCATTTAGTTTGCTATTTTCATATTGCATTGAGTTTGCTATTTTCATAGGGAGAGGCAGTTCCAGTGCCTTCTGATTGGTCTTTCTGACCATAACAGCCCTTGCTCTGTCGCCCAGAGAGCCAGTGTGAGGATTCTGCCCATTGGGCCAAATATGTCAATTCAAGTAATGAATTTGGGAACTGGGGAAATAACCACAGGGTGGACACAGCAGGTCCACTGTGCAACAAACCTGAGCCGAAACTTGCTGACCCCAAAGTCCCACCCTGACTGTGGACCACAGTGACGTTTGGGGTTTCCAGGAGTTGATGTCAGTTCAGAGCCAGTGTCCAGTAACACTTGGAGAGTCTGAACAGTTCCCTTCCATGATGGAGGCTGGGAGGAAGATGAAGCCTCTGTGGTTTCACCAGGTGGCAGTGTGCTGGGCCCTTCCTCCAGGGGCTCTGGGTCTGTGAACTGGTTTATGTCTGAGAATTGAAGTGCTGTGACTCTCTATTGTGGTAAAATGAGTCAGATTTCTGTTCGTCAGACCAAGATCATGAATCTGTGGCCAATCCATTGGCCAAAATGTTTCTGTTAAAACAGGTCAGGGAATGCCAGCTTTCTGCTTCAAACATTCAAGAACTCCCTGTCTCCCAGTGGCCTGCAAGGCCCCGCCAGCCATGCCCATTCCCTCTCAACTCCTTCTTCCATAGCATATGGTCCAGCTGGCTCCACTGGCCACCCTGCTTCTGGAATGATCCGCGTGCACTCCCACCTCAGGCTTCTCTGGTTGGCTCCTTTCCCAGTCCTGGCATGCCTGGCCCTCATCTGTCTCAGGGTCTGTGCAGGTGATGACCTCTTGGGAAGGCCTTCCTTGGCCATACCTTTGAACTTGCTTCCTGTGTTCACATTCCCTACCATTTTTCTGCTTTACTTTCCTTCAAAACTGTTCTCGTTGCCTTGCACACGGCATGCTTTAATTATTTAGTTGTTTACTGCCTGTCTCCTCCCTCTAAAATTTTAGTCTCCATTGTGTAGGACTTTTCCTGGCACACACTCTTCATTCTGGTGTTACAATTGAATAATATCAGCAACGCTGTTCTTTCCCTCAGTAACTATGTTTTGAGCTTGTGGCAATCTATAGAAGTTAGTTTAACTGGCCTTACAATCCTGATCTGGAGAAAAGGGGGTGATGAAAAAGACAGACAAGGGGTCATATATCAACATGGCCAAGTGCCAACACAGCCTCCTCCTTCCACAGATTACCAGGGAGGAGTCAGAGCAGGCTGCTGTCCACTGACCCATGTACTTCCTTGGGAGCTTGAGAAGGTGTTCTCCCTGGTGCTGCCCCTGGGTGCTGCTTACCAGGAAACCCATGGCATCTAAGATGCTTCACTGTGCTGGGTCTGTCCTGGATCCTCCCTGTAGCTCAGATCCATGTGAGGCATCCTGGAGGGCATTGCGCTCTGGCAGGGGTCATTGTGCGGAAACAGAGGCTGGGCTGGATCCCGAGGCTGAGCTGTCAGACTTTGCAACCCTCCTGGTGCTCAGCTATCAGGCTCACTAACTTTCAAAGGCCTCTCCTCTCTATGTGGACATTTCTGTCATAGCTGCAAGGTTCTGACAATAAGCTTGCTCCCAAATTCCTAAAAGAATTCGTTGCTCCCATTTAGCCAGCTAAGACTTTCTTGGATAATGACATAATCTAGAAGGATATTTAACGAATTCATTTAAACTGGAAATTATTGACTCTGTGGTGAGTCAGGGAAAACCGCATTCAATACACATTCACAATATTCAGCAGCAGCGCAGGGTGTTGATACTCCAGGGCAGTGCAGGGATTAAGGATCAGAGAGGTTCCATGGTGCTTCTGAGGGAGATACACAGGTTCTGGGTTCTTCTAAGGAATTTCCCTTCATGCCAGCCACCACCTTGCCCCTGCTAGGGAAGTAGTGATCCAGGGAGCCCCCACCTATAGGGAAATTATTCAACCTCCTGATGTCACTGCACCTCTTCTGGGTCTTCTTTTATCCCTTCTTCCACCTAGAAAACACCTTCTAATGCACTCCTGCTCTGCCTGCCTGTCCCCTGCTCTGGCTGGACAGAGATCAGGAAAGATGTCCAGCATCCAGACTGTTTGCTGGTTTGAAGAATCTGTTCTCTCACAGTATCTGTTTTCCAGTGCAGATTTTCATAGTCCCCTAAAGAAGCTTAAAATTACATTCCCAGAATGACTTCATTTCCTGATACCCAATCAAATTTCACTTGTGTTTGGAGCTGATGTGGCAATATAACCACTTGGGTGGGGGTAAACATCACAGCCCACAGTTCTGCAGTTCAGATTTGGGTTTATCTTAGGACTTAGTGCAACTTTGCATGCAGCCCTTGCCACCAACCTCAGGATATAATTACTTGTGAGAGGCTGCTTCATGCCTGTCTGCTCAGTGGATAAGAGACCTTGAGGCCTGGAAAAGTCCTGCCCTCCTTGGCTCAGTATTCCTAGGTCCTAGTGTATTGCCTGGTGGGATGGTTAATTTTAGGTGTCAACTTTACTAGGCTAAGGGAAACTGGATAGCTGATAAAACACGCTTTCCCAGTGTGTCTGAGTGGGTATTTCCAGAAGAGATCAGCATTGGAATCAGGGCACTGACTTGGGAAAACCAATGCTCCCCAAAGGGCTGAGGGCCCAGATGAGACAAAAAGTCAGAGGAAAGGTGGATTCTTTCCTTCTTCTTGATCTGAGACATCCATCATCTCCTGCCCCCAAACATCAGAACTCCAAGTTTTCAGGCCTTTGGACTGTGGGACGTACACCAGCTACTTCCCTGGTTCTCTGGCCTATAGATGGCACCAGGACTTCTCATCCTCTGTAATCACATGAGCCAACTCACATGAAAAATCCCCACTCATTCCTCCATTTCCATATATCCAATGGTTCTATTTCTATGGAGAACTTTAATACAATTGGTGCAGACTAGCTGTTCAACAAGTGTTTTATTTCTGAATGACTGAGATGTGGAGATGTGTAAGTAGCTTCCAAGCTTACAAACCTGTGTGTCTGTTAAAGCCAATGTTCAGGAAGCTGATGACAATAAAATGCTGAAACGTGGCATAAGGAGGGGCTGTGGATTTGAGTTATACCATGATGTGTTTAAATTTGTACTGTGTTAGGGATTTATGGCAAGAAGTTAGGAATGCTGGCCTCTGAAAGCTGGAGAAGTGTATTTTGTTGGGGAGGCCTGGGAGCCCCCATCTCACATAATCAGAAGGAATTATGACAATGGATGAGATATTCCTCCTGCCAGATGCAGGTCCTTTCCTTGTGTGTGCATAACCTCATTTCATCCGATAGCAACTCAGGAGGAGGAAATCATGATTAACCTTATCCTTTTATGCACAGAAGCTGAGGCTTGGAAAGTGAAAATGACACAGCTATTAACTGTCTTGCTGGCATTGGAGCCAGGAGAGAAAACTCTCTTGGCAAAATCTCCCAATTAAATGAGGAGATGGAGATATATCCTGTATGGCCCAAAGAGACAATGGCTGGAAACAGTCACAGTCCTCGAGGGGAGTTATGTGGTGGCCGGGCTGTGGCTGTGAAGACACAGCAGCATGGGAGGCTGGGAGTCGCAGAGGATTCTTGCCGGAAGGTTTCCATTAATAGCTGGAGCTCCTGAGCCTGTCCTGGAAGAGAGAAGTGGGCCTGGTCCTGGGTGGGTTTGTAAATGGGCTTGAGCACATCACTGTGAAGCTCTGAGGTCAGGACCCCAGCATGCCCACAATAGACATGACACAAATGGGGCAGGAGGACCAAGTCCCCCCACCATGCAGCTGCTCAGCTGTGTGGGGGTAGCTGTGGTGAAACATAGAACTCACTTAGAAAGATCCCAAGAGAATAATCCACCCACAGAAAACCTGGAGAGTATTTTGAAACTTCCTACAGGAAATCCAGGAGAAAAGGAGTCCTCTCCAGTGATGGGAGGTGGTGCAGGTTGGGGGCTGCATCAGAAAAGCGGTCAATGGAAGGGATGCACGGATTCTCGCTGGAGGTGCAGAGGCAGCCACAGAAGGTGGTGGGTGGAGGCCTTGGGGATTTAGTGGGAATCTACAGCTGGAATGCTCTGGTTTTGATGGAAGGAGCATCGCCTTAGGAAGCAAAGATACAGATTCAAGTCCAGGCCTGTAGCATCCTTCATTCAACCACCCTTAAGCCCTCTGAGTTTCTGTGTCTGTGAAGTGAGCATATTGATTCCCACCTCACAGTGTCAGGGCAAGACACTGTGAGATTGTGAGGGTCTGTGTCCCTCACTGCATGGAGTCAGCAGCTGGCTGGGCTGAGGGAGGGATTTCTGTCCCAGCCGCTGAGCACCCAAGACCAGACAGAGGCAGTGCCTCGGCTGCAGTAAAGGCCAAGCGTCCCAGATGGGCGTGGAGCACTCATTCCTGCTTTGGCATTAGAGGTCATGCCACTGTTTATCTTTACTGTTCCACCCAGTGCCCTGAGAGGACTCGGTCCTCAGATGAGTCACATGTCTCCAGTCCATTAATTAACTGGTCAGAAGTGGGTCCCGGTCCATTCCTGTGAGGAGCTGGGTGGACTGGCACCTCATTTCCTCATGGCCCCACACAATGACATGCCTGGCCTTCCTGGACCATGCGCTCACTCCAGAAGAAAGTTTGCTTTAGGATCGCCTGGTGGACGGGACGCCCCTGAACATCTAGCCATCTGTTGACATTTCCAGCATCAGAAAGTTCCTCTCGGCAGTGCCGGGCCACTGCTCCAAAGAGGTGCAGAATCTCTGAGAAATTATGTGGCCCACAGTCATCAGCTAACAACCTTTCTAGGACCTTGTTCACCACCAGCTTGGAGAAGGCTGGTGTCCAGAGTAAATCAAATCCTCCAGAATTGTCAGATGGTGGCGACTCAGTCAAATCTACAGAGAGGCTATAGTCAACAGAGAGCAGAAGGAATTTGCTTTTGCTGGTCCCTCATCAAAACCACATAGGGAGCCTTGCAGGCAATAAACAATGTTACCTACAACTATCCCCTGAGGTGGGAATTTTTCCTATCCAGATAAGAAGGTGCAGGCTCAGAGGAGGTGTGGGTGGCCAAGCCAGGGATGGAGCCCTCATGTGGCCTCAAGGGATCAGCACCCCAGAATCAGCTCTCTCTGCAACATGCTGAAATGGCTGTGTCGCTGTGTTTATAGCGACGCCTTTTTTGTGTTTGTTTCCTAGCTCAGACTTAGGTCAAATGGTCTATTAATTAGGGCAGGTTTAGTTACTCCAGACATCAGCTTGTGTGGCTCAAGCAGCCCAAGGCCTCCTTTGCACAGTCTGAGGTCAGAGGACTGGACCCAGCCCTGGCCCTGCTGCTGTCTGCCGTGCCTCTTGCTCCTTGGGTTTCATTCCTTGGTCTGTATCTTGAATATAATACAGCCCTTTTGTACATTTTGCTCTCATGCAGTATACCAAAGGAAGAGAGGAGACAGTAGTTTAAAGCCCCCAACTATTTTATTTTCTGAGCCTTAAGTTTCTCATATAGTAGAGAATCAACAAATATCAGAGGATCCCATACCTGGCCGGAGATGAAATGGCTTTGAGTCTTCCAGGCATCTGTCAGAAGGCTGCACCCAGGCCGGCCACACATGGAAACATGATGATTCTCTTCTTCTCTGTTCACTGTGGGTTTTGTCAGACAGAGCTCTAAACTGGTTTATTTAATGACGTGGAATGGTTCTCTTCTATGTCTCTACTTACCCAGAGTGTGACAAGAGTTGACAAGTGGGGAGACAGGAGGCACACTGAATGCAGGTGGTCTCTCCTGCCTCACTCAGGATGCATGTCTTGCCCGGCTGGGCCCCCTGTGCACTGTGTGCTCCTCTAAGTGAAGCATGACCCTTGTTTCCCCACCTAATTGGTGGTTCTCTGCCCCCACAAACCCAGCCATATGGTTCCCTGACACACATGCAGGTCTTAGCCTGGAGGAGACGGAGCAGCAAGGCCAAGTGGGCACAAACACTTGCCTGGACTTCTGGTCCACCTTGCCTGATGCAAATGCTTCTCTATCCTTCACAGTTGAGATCCTGGAGCAGGGATCACCTAGTCTTAATGGCTGTAAAGTGGAGAAGGAGCAGGGAGAGTTCAGGACTGTAGCTCTTGCTGTCCCTGGCAGAGTGAGAGAGGCAGGACACTGGCCTGGACCAGACCTGAGGATGCTGCTTTCTCCTCTGCCTGCCTGGGTTCCAACAGGGGTCATGGGACCCAGGAAGGCCTCTGCAACTCTAACTGAAAGTATCCATGAGCTAACTGTGACCTGGAAGTCATTCGGAACTCAGCACAGAGGCCTTCAGAAGTCCCTGCCTTCAGATGAGGACAGGTGCTTACTCTCCCAAGTGGCTAGCACTGTTAAAACAGACTTTTTTTTCTACAGCCAACATCATAACAAATGATGACACACTGAATAACTGCCCCCCACTAAAACGGAAAAAAAGGGAAGGCTTTCTGGTTTTGCTTTCATCTCTTCTGGTCAACATAGGGCTGGGAGGTTCCAGCCAGTGCAAAAGAGATGAGGAAAAGAAATTAAAGTATAAATATTGGAAATAAATAAGGAAAACTGTCCTAATTTACAGGTGAAATAAGATGGCAAATCCTAAGGAATCCACAAGAAATCAACTTGAACTAGTAAGTGAATTTTGCAACATCACAGGTTACCAAGTCAATATATAAAGATCAGTTGTATTTATACTACTGACTAATTTAAAATAAAATTTTAAATGTTATCTATAATAGTGAAATCAAATAGGAATAAATTTAACAATATATGTGCAAAACCTCTACAACAAAAATTATCTGAGAGATATATTTCTAAAGATATATTTCTAATTCTTCTCAAATTGAGCTAATCCTTCAATGAAATCTCAATTGGAGTCCCCGTGGACTTTTTCTATAAATTAACGTGATGATTTAGAAGTTCATAGAGAAGGTGAAGGTCTAAGAGTAGTCACAGCAATCTGGAAAGAAATGGCATTGTCAGAAGAGTTGTTAAGACTGATGACAGAGCTCCAGTGTTCATGGCAGATCTTGTAACATTATAGCCATAGATAAATAGGTCACTGGAATAGAGCAGAGAGTCCAGAAATAAGCACCATCCCATTATTTTTGACAAGTGGCCCAAAACTGCAGGGGGAAAAGTGGTACTAAAATAACTGGATATCAGGCCAGGCATGGTGGGGCTCATACCTGTAGTCCCAGCAATTTAGAATGCCAACGTGGGAAGATTGCTTGGCCCAGAAGTTTGAGACCAGTGTGGAAAACATCAAAAGACTCTGTGTCTCTACAAAAAATAAAAAAATAGGCCAGGCATGGAGGTGCACAATGAGGCAGGAGGATCCCTTGAGCCCAGGAGTTTGAGACTTCGGTAAGTTGTGATTGGACCACTGCTCTGCAGCCTGGGCGACAGAGTGATCCTGTCTTTAAAATATAAGACATATGGATAAATAAAACAAAACTGGATATCCACATGAAAAGAAAATTTAAAAAATCTTGACACCTCCTTCTCATACCTTTGAACCTGAGAGATTAGGCGAAGGTTTCATAGAGACGACACAATCCATAAACTAGAAGATTGATAAACCAGAGCAGAACGTACGAGGCGAACAACGGTGACTTCACGCTGGAGAAACCTGGTACGCCCACTCTGCCAGGTAGCCAAGCTCAGCATCAGCAGTGAGCCAGGCCAAAGCCAGCACCCCTGATGTGGTGGGACGAGAAGTGCCTCACCTCTCTTCTTCTCCATGAGGCCCACACCAGAATCTGATCATTAGAAAAAGACTTTGCAGGAATCCCAACAGACAGACACTCCCCCAAATACCTGAGCCCAACTTCTCAGAACTTTCAAGATCATAGAAAACAGTGAAGGTCTGAGAAACTGTCACAGCCAGGAGGAGCCTAGGGAGATGTGATGACCAAATGTCACATGGGATCCTGGATTGGATTCTGGCACAGAAAGGAAATCAAATAAACTGTGGGCTTTAGCTAATGATTATATAACAATATGTGTTCATTAATTCTGACAAATATACCATGCTAATGTGAGGTATTAGTAATCAGGAAATTGTGTGAAGTATATGGGAATAACAATTCTGTAAATTTGAAACGTCTCTAAAATTAAAAAACTTCATTCAAAAAAAATCGGCCACAGGGGAAGAGGGATATTGGTAAATTGGACTTCAAGGAAATGAAAAGCCGTTGGATGAAAATGCACACAACAGGTATTCCTGATGAAAGACTTGCATTAAGAATACACTTATTCTTAATAACTATGGGAACCCAGCAATAAACAGTACTACCTAATTCTAAAAAATGGGCAAAAGACTCAAGCAAACACTTTGGAAGATACACAAATAGTTGATGAGTTTGAGAAAAGGTGTTCAGCCTGATAGTGATCAGGAAGCGCAACTGAGCGTCTCAGTGGGATGCCCTGCACTCCCACCAGGGTGGAGATGGAAAGGCTGACAACACAACAATGAGGCTTGTACCCTGCATCTGGGATCCTCATCGCCTCTGAAGAGAGCCTCAAATGTGACTGGCACTTAGGACAATGGCTTGGAAATGTCTTAAATCCAACGTATTTCTAAATTCTAGTGATGCTCATCATGGGGGTGGGCACTCAAAGGACTGAGGACGCTTACAGGGTCCTCAGTGCCTGCCCATTTCACAGGACAGGAGGCTGAGGTCTAGAGGGAGGCAACAGCCAAGGACGACCTGGGTACCACACCTCATCCAAGCCACCATGGCTGCCTCCTCCTCATGCCCCTCTATCTCCTCTCCTTCTCTGCCTTGTCTCCCCTCTCCTTCTCCCACTGCCCTCCTCCTCTTCCTCTTCCTCATCCATTCTCCTTGTCTGCTTCTTCATCCTCGCCCTCTTCCTCATCCCCCTCCTAGTCATTCTCCTCCTCTCCTAATCCTCCTTCTCTTCCTCTTCTCCCTCCTCATTCTCATCCTTGTCCTCCTCGTCCTCTTCCTAATTCTCCCCCTAATTCTCCTTCGCCACCTCTTCCTTGTTCTTCTCCTAATTCACCTCCTTGTCCTTGCCTTCCTCCTCATTCTCCTCCACTGCATCCTCCTTGTCCTCACCTCCCCCCTTATCCTCCTCATCTTTCTTTCTTCCTCCTCTTCCATCCCAATGCTTTCAAACACTGGCTCTCTAATGGCATAGAAGAGTTAAAAGGAGGAACAGGCTCATCCAAGCCCCAAAGACACCTACTTGATATGGGCAGCTTAAAACCGCTTTCCCATTAAATTTTTCTGTGACAACTCTTTTCATGGAGAATGAAAAGACTCTTGTGAAGTGTTGCTGTTAGGAAGTGTTGGCGGTCGTTGCTAACATGAAATCCAACAAGGTAAATGCCAGGAGCCATCTGCAGGCAGTAATATCTTATTCTGCTTTTGCATAAATGATGCTGTGTCCTTTTATTTCTCTGCTGCTTGCCTTCAGTGCTGATGGCCTGTGCCCCCCAGTGACTTGTTAAATCAGCTTGGGGAATAGCTCTTTTGAGGCTCTGTCCTGTTTAGCAGGGGGAGACTTCAAAGTCTCAGCATCCTGGTCATGGAAGGCTACATCAGCTCTTTCCAAAGTTTGAGACTGAGATGGGCAGACCATTTTAAAGACACATAGCATCTAGGCTCCCTGAGCCTCATGGGAAGGGTGGTGAGCGGGGTCATGGGAATTTTCTATCCTGAGCCTTCCATGTCAGGACTTCCTGGAACCAGGGGAGGGCCATAGCCTCAGTGACTGGCCATTGGCCAGAGTTGGAGCCAGCCCAGGCCAAGGACCTGACCCTCCGAGTCTGCGGGGCCCAGCCCACCTGCTCCTCCCTAATGACTCCTGGTGGACAGCGAACAGCCTGGCACCAGGTGAACCATCACTGACTCTCCTTGGAGAGAGATGAGGGTGGAGGGGGCATGTCTGAGAGGCCAAGGAAAGTGCCCGGGGCCCTGCAGGTCTTCCAGCTTTTCCAGCCATCCAAGATCACTACTGTCTGGACTTTCTGAAAAAGGTATTTTGGTAGGCTTGGCTTGGCTGGAGTGTGACCTGTGAAGTCTTTGGGTCAGTCGGAGAAATTATCAACCATCTGGAAGAGCCGGACTCAGGAGGCACAGGGCCTGCCTGGCGTCAGGTGCTGAAGAAGGGATGATAAATGCACCCGCTCTGTTTTTTCCCTCTCTCACGGCCTCTCTGCCACCCTGTCCACCTGTGTGTGTCCTACCCAGCCCTTCTCTGATGAGCCTGTGTCTTGATGCCTTGTCTCTGCTCACCCTGGGCTCGTGGCTGTAAACCACAGGAGGTTCCATCCCAGGCAAGGGTGCCTTTGTGACCGAAGGCCTCAGGGAACAGAATTGAGTCTGGGTGGATTGAGCTGGGAGTTTCATAGCTGTAGGAAGCTGGGATTGCAGCCTCATGATGCAGAGAGAAGGCCTGTCTCAGCTCAGTGGGGAAGCCCCTCGTTGACTCTGGGCAGGCAGGGATTGTACCACTGCCTTTCCCAGCAGCATGCTCCCAGGAAGCAGTGCAGTCACGGGGCCTTGCTAGGAAAAGCCTGAAAAGTTCATCAGGGAGATCTCAAAGGCAGTGTCTAATGCCAGTCCTCAAGGCAGCTGCTGCTCCAGCTGGGCCACTGGGTGAGAAGTGAGTGGCATCAGGTATGGGAGTGGTCGAGTCCGAGCCTCTGGCCCATCCTAGACCAGCATGAGACAACAGCTTACACCAGCTGCCCAGAGGCACAGCTCCTCTGTCAGGCTTCAGCAGGCCATGGCTTGACCTCAAAGCCCTCTCCTCCCCAGCCTGCTCCCTTCTGTGACAGAAGGACCAGCAGGTCTGCTCCCAGCCTGGCTGAGGCCTGACCTCCCCCACCTCTACCCTGAGAATCTTCACCAGCTGGGATGGCTGTTGCTCTGTCCTCCCAGCTCCTGACCACACTGGGTCTTTGCTCCCATGCCAATCTCTTTGGGAAAAGTGGGAAGAGAATCCCTGCTCCAGGCTGTGGGACATTTGGCTTGGGTGGTAGCCTGTGTCCAAGGAGAAGAAGCCCTGAAGATGGGTTCCCACCAGACATGGGCATGGTCAGCTACATCAGGTCCCCAAAGGTATGCACTTCCTAATCCCAAGAACCTGTGGGTATGTCACCTTACACGCAAGAGGCGTTCTGTGGATGTAGTTAGGATAAGTGTCAAGAGGTAGGGAGGTTGTTCCTGATGATCTGGGTGGGTCCATATGAGAGAGAGGCAACAAGCTCACAGGGAGGGCAATGGGGCAACAGCAGCTCAGACAGAGCAGAGGCCGCACAGCTGGCCTGGGTGCCAAGCAGCTGTAGAGGCCAGAGGCGGTGCAGAGCATGTGTTTTCCTAGAGCCTCCAGAGGCATCAGCCCTGCTGACTACCTGGATTTGGCCCAGTGAAACTCATTTTGGGCTTCTGACCTCCAGCACTGCAAGAGAAGAAATCTGTGCTATTTTAAACCACTAGGCTTGTGGTATCTGTTTCAGCAGTAGTGGGAGAGGGCAAAATGCTCTCCAGCTTGGCCCCCACAGCCCAGCTTGAAGGAGGCAGGACTGTTATCGATTTTCCTCTGCAGGTGGTAATCAGTAGCTGAAACAAATGGATCCACAATCCAGTGGCAGACGATGGTATGGAGTCGCTGTGTCCATCGTAAACCCATGTGTGATCGGGTCTCCATCTCCCAGGGACACCACCAGACCCCAGGCAGCCAAAGCTTCCCTCACCCAGTTCTGTGGGAGGTCCAAGGCAGGTGTGGGCACCTGTGTGATTGCCACATCTTAAGGGAAAATGTGACAGCCTCTAAGCATCACCAGTGGCAAAGCCACTTCCAGGACTTTCAACAATGCAGAATGTGTCTTCATTCACATTAGGTATGTAAGTATTAATCGCTCCATTAGGGATTGTTTTGGTAGTAGGAATTACAATATTACATTCGTTTGATCCAATTATATCTTTGCCTCTGTGACAGCCACTGTAAGTGGGTTCTGCCTTACAGAGCTGGCTCCTGACAGCAATCCTCCAGAAGTGAACTGAGTCTTCTTCTGGACAAAGTGAACACACTTGCAGTGTGAGGCACCCCAGCACCTGCTCAGGAGGAGAGCAGAACCATACCTCCAGGGTTCTGAACACATGCAGATTCTCCTCTGCCTTCTACTCTCAGGTAACATTTCCTGTACATTTACAGAGTTTGACTACATGATGTTGAGAAGCTATTTTTATCCAGGAAAGGACATGTGTGGGTAAGACTATTTTTAAGCACTGCGGTTCTGAATGCAACTGTGCAGAAGTTTGCAATCCTCTGTAACAGCCTCTGTCTCACTGAAATGAATTTTTAGGCTGAACACTATAATTTGTGGAAACAAATGCCCATAAAAATATAGCTGTTGCAAAGAGTGCATTCATCAGTGTGGTTAAAATTGGAGTCCAATTAAGAGCTAATGAAATGCTAATAAACCTTGAATTCTTAGGAAGCAAGGAAATGGTGGCATGGTTTTCATCATCAGAGAAGAAGCAGGCTTTCTGGAGAGCATTGACGGTGGGTCCCGACCACAAGTGTGCTACAGGGGCCGGGTATACACCTGCATCTCTGAATCTGACGCAATGCTTGTGCAGGAGAAACAATCCTGAAAATGTATGCACAGGTGGGCCATTCTGTGCAGCATCATGGGGCCCCAACACAACTCTGCAAGGCATGCAGGGCAGAAACCCTCAACTCCTTGCATAGAAGAGCTGACGCCAAGTTGTCAAGGGCAGGCAGGACTAAGTGTGGCTCTTCCCTAACAAGAACTGGCCATGATTTTAAAAATAACAGTTTGTGGCCCAGCACGGTGGCTCACACCTGTAATCCCAGCACTTTGAGAGGAACAAGGTGGGTGGATCACAACGTCAAGAGATCAAGACCAGCCTGGCCGACATGGTGAAACCCCATCTGTATTAAAAATACAAAAAAGTTAGCTGGGTGTGGTGGTGCTCTCCTGTAGTCCCAGTTACTCAGAAGGCTGAGGCAGAATTGCCTGAATGTGGAGGTCGCAGTGAGCAGAGATTGCACCACTGCACTCCACCCTGGCAACAGAGCAAGACTCCATCTCAAAAAATGAAGTAAAATAAAATAACAGTTTGTTCATTCACTCAATTCATCTGCATGTTTACCAAGTACCCCCCAGGTGCAGATGTGATTCCTCACACCACATAAGGAGCAATGACCTTCCTGCAGCTTAGGTTCAAATGGGGAGCAGACAGCAAATTACCTTATAAGTAAGATCACTACAAACGTGCTGAAGACTACAAAGCCAGCGAGGAGTGAGAGGCCTGGTGGGGGTGCAGGAGAGGCTTTCGCTCTCTGGTGGGTCCTGGGGGTTAACCACTGCAAAGGATGGGAAGCGGGCAGCCAGGTGGGTGCAGATCTGGGGAAAGCATGTCCAGCCATGGATGCCACATGCAAAGGTCCAGAGGTGGGAGCTTCGTGGGGAGTGTGAGGCACGTCCCCTGATCACAACTGACTTTGCCAGTGAACTCAAATCAATAACATTTATTTGGAGCCGTTTCTTGAGCACTCACTACAAGCTCATGCACCTTCCATCAGTTAATTTAATATAATTCACCCCTCCTCACCCCCGGCCTCATGGAGTGAGTGCTGTCAGCCCCTTAGGCAGACAAAGAGCCTGGAGTCCTGCGAGTGGATGTGACTGTCCAGGTTTGTCCAGGTGTGCGTCTCTGACAGGGCTCCTGAGTACGGGGCAAGCCTAGCCCCCAGGGACTGCTGCTGGGTGCCCTCATCCCCCGGGGCTCATTGTGGGCCAAGCCCTGGGTCTGACTCAGGTTATTGTACATGTGGGAGCTGACAGGCAGTGCCCTCAAAGCTCCACCACTGAGAGCAACAGCCATCGGGCACAAGGCAGGAGCTGTGGTTGCTTTGCAGACATGAGAGGCTGGGTCCCTGTTTTCACCAGGCTTACCATCCAGACATGGAGAGGAGCAACGTAAAGGTGAAGTCAGAAAAGAATCAAAAGTGAAGAAAGTGCACACCCTGGGAGCACCTGAGGCAGAAGGGGGCTCTTCCTGAGCCACCAGAGAAGAGGCAGTCTGGCCTGGGCACCCTAGGGGGCTGGCACCCCCACATCAAGGCTCCCCTGGAAGGCTCTTGGCTCTCCAAATGACCCAGCACTGGGGAGACCACTGTGCTTTCCAGGCAGCAAAGACACCTCAGTCAGGTGCTGTGGTCACAGGAAAGGGTGTTTCTTCCAGCCTGGTTCTCAGGATGGGGTGCTCATTGGAACCAAACCTACCTCGCTCAATTTTGTTCAATTTGAGCCATCAACCACCTGAACTGGTATTCTCTCTATCTAAAAAATATTCCTTTTCCTTTACATCCCAGAAGTGGTGAAACTGCACAATTCCTCAGGACACCTTGAGGGAGAAGCAGCATGTTTCTGCCACAGTGAACACACGTGGTCTATGAGGAGCGGCCATGGATCCCCCTGGGTGTCAGTCATCCTGGGACCGGACGTCATGGAAGAAGGTGACACCAGGCAGACACCAAGAGCAGGGGAGCTGCCGTCCAGTATCAGAGCCTGTATCAGAGCAGAGCAGCCCCTGAGAGGGGAAGGAGCTGGAGCTCACTGCTGGAGGAGCGCCCAGCACCTCCTCATGCTAAATGAGGCCATGTTTTCTGAGGCCTGCAGAAAAGCCAGCGTGAGACACCACTGTGTGTCTCTGGGCCATGGCCCCTCACTGCTGCATCTTGTCACCAGAGCTCCTCTGTACCTCACACACCCTCTATCACAGAAGATAGTCTGCAGACCCTCAGCTCTGTCCTCCAACCAGCTGCCCAGGAGGCCTCCCTAGCTGCTCCCAAAACTGCACATGCCCCGAGTCAGCCCCGGGGCTTCATGGACTCCCTGCGCTCACGCACCACAGCAGTGTGCAAACCCTCCCTGTCAGCTCTCACTGAAGTGCTACAGGATCTCAGGGCAGCTTCACCATGCAGGTTCAGAAGGGATGGGATTCTGTGTCCTTTTCTGTCTTGCTTCAGACCTGCACCTGGGGCTCTAACACCAAAAGTCTGTGCCAGGCAGAGGCATCCAGAGACAGGAGCCTGGGCGAGGGCGGTCATCACCACTGCAGAGATGAATGTCAGCGTCCATGGAAACCATTTGGTGCAGTGAGCGGCAGGTCTGATATAAAGGCTGCTTGTACTTCCCGTCTGGGCAAGAGCAGGAACTTGGCAAGCAGAGAGCTGGTGGAGGTTTCCAAGGGAAAACCAGAACCTTCAAAGAGCCCAGCCTCCCTCTGATCAGCCCCTTCTTTCCAATCAGATGCATCATTAATGAAGCAGCCTCCTCCACCTGTCTTTCATCAGAGCAGCTCGCTTCCCACCATGGTAATTTATACTTGTGATTTTGGTCTTGATCGATAAAGGCAACGGAGAAGACTTGCCCATTCAATTTCGACAGGAGGGGCAGAAATGCACAGGCCTCTGTGCAGAGCTTCCATTTGCGCTCTTTTGAAGGGAAGCAAATCCATCAGAGGAAATATCTGCATGCTGAAAGGTCAGCAGTTTCCTTTTCCCCGTGGGATTTGTGTTAGCAAGTTTGCAAGTGGAAATGCATTTGGAACTGCCAGTCCCTTACAGCCCTCACATGGGAGGTGCGATGTTATTCCTGTCACTATTTTAAAACCTGTCTCAGGGTTGGGAATAACTGAAATCGTTTTGGGCTTAATTTTGCATGAGGACATAGCAGAGCATGACAGAAGGAAAAAAGAGAAAACGCTGGCAAAGGATAAGTGGCCCGAAGAGGGAAGCCGGAACCCTGGCTGGGTCAGAGTAGGTGAGCAGGGAACGAGGAGCTGAAGGGTGCAGCTCCGAGCGTGTGGGGTGGTATACTCTCAGGAGGGGTTGCTGTGGAATGACAAATGAGGGAAGTTGAGGGGTGATTGTAGCCTCTGGAGCCTGATGTAGAAGAAGCCTGGAGGAGGCAAAACCTTTGCTGGGTGACATCCATCCAAAGTGTGACCCTATGGCTTCAGGATCTGCTGGACGTGGCTCTGCATGTAGCTAGCCCCACCCTCATCCCTTCCCTTCTACTTACGTCAGAGAGTGCAGGCAGCTGGGCTTCTGCCCACAGCACAGATGAGGAACTGAGGATACAGGGGCCTGTGGGGGAAGGCACGCAGTCACCCCAGAATTAGGACCCAAGGTTGACCCTACAGGTTCCTGCAGCAAAGACGTGCAGCATGCACACACCACACATATACACAGATGCACAGGCACACACAATCATGCATAGCCATACAGAATCACACCTTCCCACTCACACTCACACACACCCTCCCACTCACACTCAGGATCACCCTCACACACACCACCCCCACAGGCACACGCCCACACCCACACCCATACACACCCTCCCACAGGCACATGCACACACCCACACCTACACACACCCTCCCACAAGCACACCCACATTCATAGGCCCCCCCATAGACACATGCCCACACCCACACCCACACCCACATCCTCCCACAGGCACATGCACACACCCACACACACCCTCCTACAAGCACACCCACACTCACAGGCCCCCCCGTAAGCACATGCCCACACCCACACCCACACACACCCTCCCACAGGCACATGCACACACACCCACCCACACACACACACATCCTCCCACAGGCACATGCACAAACCCACACACCCTCCCACAGGCACATGCACAAACCCACATACCCTCCCACAGGCACATGCACAAACCCACACACCCTCCCACAGGCACGGTGCACACTCACACTCATGGTCACACTCTCCCACAGGCACAGCCACACACACACACACCCCACCAGCACATGCACACACCCACACCCACAGGCACACCCACACTCACACACACACACACTCCCACAGAAACACTCACACATACCCTCCCACTGGCACATGAGCACACATTCCTTTCCCCCACACACTCCCTGCACACCCATGGGCACCTGTGCCATCGTGTGATCTGGATCTGCCCTCTGTGCACACACCCTGTGCCTGGCCCAGTGTGAGTGACTCGTGTAGATGTTCTGCAGGTGAGACCTGAGGTGGGTGTTCTGGCACTGCCTGGGCCTGGCTACCAGGAAGCTCTGCCCTGACAGCCACCTCCTCCCCGTTGCCGGCCTCTTCCCTTGGAGGAGCTCATTAACGTTTTTCTCCACCAGTATACTGTGTCCCCAGTCACCCAGGCCTGGGGCTGGACACTGCCAGGGGCAAATGTGCCATATGGCGAAGCCAAGTGGAGGCAGAGGCAGCTTGTCCGCTGGGTAGCACCTACGCAGCTGCATGTGGGGCAGTGTTCCCACTCTCCTCACCAGCCTGCACTTCCTGCTGCCTGAGTATTCTATGGGGGCTGCTCTGGCTGCAGCCCTGGCTGCTGGAAACCTCATGGTGTCCAGCCCCATCCTGGCTGGCCCAGGGCATCCCTGATTTCCTGCTTACTGAGAGGGGCCTCCCCGAGATCTGCCCAGCTGAGAGCCTTGCAGGGGCCCTCATCAGCCTCACACTACCAGCCCCCTCAGATTGCAGCACTCAGGTCCCCAGGAAAGGTGTTTTTATCAAGTTAGCTATTGTTTATACTTATGAAAACGTTCCATCACAAGCAGCAATTAGACTTGATTTTCAGCTGTGATTTCTGCCTGCAGAACAATGTCTAGTTCCTGCTGTTTTTTCTGAGGGACACCGTGGTGACTGTGGTGTCCTGCATGCTTAGTTGGTGAGTGATTAGCTGTCCTGGACGGCATCCCCTCTTGACCTCGTGACCTGCTGCTTCTCTCTCTCTCCTGTAGGGTCAGAAGATGGAGAAAGGTTCATTTTCCACACCTGTATTCTGTGAGGTTCAGGTTTTTGGGAGAGGCTTGTGGGGAAGGGGCTGTGCCCCCTCTCCTTCCTTTCTTTATATATGTATGTTTACATCTACTCCATCATCACCCAACATGATTTGCTGAGCTTCGGTAACTGCAGAAGCTGTGCTAAGCCCTGGGCATTCATATGACATGGAACCTGCAGGATCTGAACTTTTAATAAGTTGCTTGCAGGAAAAGATCAGGCTTTATAATAGAGAATTATGAAGCATAATTTATATTGTGATGAGGGGCCAGGGCCGTCTCCTGGAGGAAATCTGGAGACAACATGCCATAGCCAGGCCAGCGTAGGGGAGAGACTCTGGTAGGGGTCCCTCACACCTGGCCCCTGCATGTGTGGGCTTCTGCTCAGCAACACTGACACAGCTCCATTTCCAGAGTGTGAGGGGCAAGGGCCCTGGTGTTGGATGCCCTGGGAGAGGCTCTGTAGCCCACCTGCCTGAGTCGGGCATCAGGCAGGGAGAGTGTTGGGGCCTCTGTCCCTGCTGGCCCAGATCATTCCCTGGTCCTCCTCAAGTGCAGCTCCCATTAAGATAGAGCCAGAATCAGTCCACGAATTGGGCCAAGCATTCCAAGGTGATAGAACAGAGTCAGGAGTCAATACTGGTGGCCAGGAACTGCCCGCTGCTGTGTTCCTTCCGCAGGACCAGGCTGTCCGGTGGCAGCACTAATACCACCCCATGGAATCTCTGTGAAAATTAAAGGGAATGGTACATGTCTAGAGGCCATGTGCAGCAAGTGATCTATAAACATTCACCCTTTATGCTTGGTTTTAATAATTGGGCCAGCAGGGGTGGAGGCCCCAACACTCTCCCTGCCCAATGCCCGACTCAGGCAGGCAAGTTCCTGGGCTCTGAAGGCATCCTGGGCCCCTGCCCCTCACATTTTGGAAATGGAGCTGTGCCAGTGCTGCTGAGCAAAAGCCTCATCCAACAACTAAATGAAGGGGGAGGGAGATGATGTCTTCCTAGGGACTTGGACTCCAGGTGGTGTGGGGGTCAGGGCAGGCAGGCTGAGCCTTGAGGGGCCTCTAGCAGGCTCCTAAGGCTGCAGTGTGTGTCTCTTCCACTACACACACTGGGGTGTGGAGCCAAGGGCATCGTCTGCAGAGCAAGAGGGAAACTGGGGTGACAGGGCTTGTGGATACAGGACAGCTTTCATCTCCCAGCGTTAGCATGACCTTGTCCTCTGCCTCTGTCTGGGGACCGCTGGGTCCCTCCTGATAGGAGCGAGGCTGGCAGCTCTGGTGCAGGGCCTGCCAACAGGTCTCAGATGTGGAGTCACAGACCTCAGGATGAGGACAAGGGCCCCAGGAATCCCCAAGTAAGCCCTGAGCCAGTGACAAGCAGACAGGACCCGCTCTGACCCTTCCCCACTCCTCACCCAGACGACCCAGGAGAGCTGCATGCAGAGGGACTGGAACAGAGAAGGCCTCCCCCCAGAGGCTCATGGACAGGAAAACAGAGGAGTCTGCTAGGGCCATGGACACTGGAAGGACAAGTGCCCACTGGAGCCAAGGCCTTGGGCAGGGCAGATGTCTGAGACACAGAACCCAGTGGCTGATTCACAATTGGTTCACTCAGCTTAGTTAGCGGTACATGAAATGCTAAATTCATGCAGGCTCAGGAGCAGCCTTAGATGAGGAAGGCCCCCACAGTTCCTCAGTGAAGCCTCCATCCCAAATCTTCCAAAGTCCCTCCCATGCCTGGGCAGCAAGTGTCCTTTCTAATGGGTAAGAGCTCCTCCCCAGGAGCTGGGGACTGTGTGCACTGTGGCTTCTCACCCGTGGGGGGCCTTCCAGGACTCCTGCAGATGCCTGAAACTGAAGAGTGCTAAACCCCAGAGAGTGTCTTTTCCTGCACATACATACTCACCTGTGTGGGTGTTTGAATATGTGTGGGTGTGTAGGTGAGTGTGTGTACATCTGTGTGTGACTGTGTGAAAATGTCTGTTCGCATTGGTGTATGTGTCCATATTGTATGAGTGTCTGTGTCTGTGTGGGTATGTGTACCCATGAGTATGAGTGTGTGAATATGTGTGGGTGTGTAGGTGAATGTGGATGTGCATGTGCAAGTGTGAATGTGTGTCCCTGTGGACATGTAGGTGAGTGCATATGTCAGTGTGTGTGTGCAAATATGTCTGTATCTGTATTGGTGCGTGGGTGTGTGTCCATGAGTGTGTGAGTGCTTGTGTAGGTGTGTGATGTGAATGTGCATCTGTGTGTCTGTCTTTGTGGGTGTGTGTCCATGAGTTGTGACTGTGCATCCGTGTCGGTGTGGGTGTATGTCCATGAGTGTGTGTCAGTATAGGTGGGTGCATCCTCCAAGAGCATGAGTGAATGGTGTCTGTGTGCGGGTCCTCATCATGGGCCATGTGTTGAGCACCTGTGCCCTTGCCTTGGTGGACCCCATGGGGCCGCTGGGAGACACAGCCCGGGTGCAGGGCATCCCAGCCCCCAGGGCAAGCTTTGCTCTCAGCACATTTTCTCCCAAATCTTTGTGTCTGATCTTATCTGGGGCTAAAGGTTTTGCCAGTGAGGAGAAGAAGAAAGGCATTTCTTTCCTTCTTGCTGCCTGCGGACAAGATGCACTCCTTGCTGATGGCAGCCAGCCCACCCCTTGAAAGGGAGCTGGCTGGGAGTGCAGTGTCCAGCCACTCTGCCTGGCCTGGAGCTTGCACTGTCTGACACACAGTTGCTGCTGCCCACTCTTGGAAGGGGCTCAAAGGTCCTGGGAAGTTGTCTAGGAAGGCCCTGTCACAATGGGAAGTGCCAGTGGCTCTGGGTGTCTGGGCCTGAATGGTGGGGTGTGCTCTGTTCGCTCTGAGAAGAGCCCCTCCACATCAATGCCACAGTGTGCAGGGAAATGGGGGTGGGCGTAGGGGAAGCTGGGGGGAACCCCCACTCTTACTGCCTTGAGCTCAGACCACCCTCTGCAGCTTCTCTGGGGACCCCACAGCCGTGGGTCCTGGTCCAGTGGAGGGTTCTGCTCAGCCCAAGGCCTTTTGGATCAGTGTAACCAGCTTCCTAAGCCCATCCTTGTCTCTTGGGCTCAGATTCGGCCTCCTGAGCTCATCCCCACCCTCCCGAGCTCAGACTCAGCCTTCTGAGGTCATCCTGAGCCTCCTGAGCTCATCCTCACCCTCTTGAGCTTGGACTTGGCCTCCTGAGCTCATCCCCACCCTCCTGAGTTCGGACTCGGCCTCCTGAGCTCATCCCCAGCCTTCTGAGCTTCTCCTCAGCCTCCTAAGCCTGTCCCTAGCCCCCTGAGCCCATCCTCAATCTCCTGAACTCTTCCTCTGCCTCTTTAGTCAGTCCTCAGCCTCCTGAGCTCCTCCCCACCCTCCTGAGCCTGTCCTCAGCCTCCTGAACTCCTCCTCCACCTCCAGATCCCATCCTCACTTCCTGAGCTTGGACTTGGCCTCCTGATCTCTTCCTCAGCCTCCTGAGCTTGTCCCCAGCCTTCGAGCCCATCCTCAATCTCCTGAGCCTGTCCTCAGCTTCCTGAGCTCCTCCTCAGCCTCCTGAGCTCCCCCCCACCATCCTGACCTTGTCCCTGGCCTCCTAAGTTTATCTTAGCTCAAGGATCAGGTCTTGGCTCCTCCTGTCTCCAGCAGCTCCTGGACTAGATGACTGGTTTATCAGTAACCCAGATCTGAGCCTCCTATCTCACACCCTGGACCACAGAGCTGTGGGCACCCAGGAAAGCTCTGGGGCCTGCTTGGCTTAAGGTAGAACCATGGGTCCAAGTGCTGAGCTTGGCTTGGGGCCACTTAGGGACATGTGCTTTTCATCACTTCCTTCAAACAAGCATCGCAGTGTCAGGAAGACCAGCTCTGTCCTGGTCACAGTCCCTGCTGCCCCCTCCTGCAGGACCCTCACAGCCACAGGGCAGCAGAGAGACCTGAGCAGGCGGTCCTAGTCCCACAGGGCTCCCCTATGTCAACCTGGACCCAGTAATTAGACTCTTCAGGTGGAAAACCCCAAGGATCACTGAGGTCTTGGGGGATAAAGAGGCAAACGCAATGATTGCTTTATCTCCCTGAAATATACAGAAAGTGAACTCCATCAGCACACACAGGCCACAGGTTTTGCAGGTCCCCAGGGGCCCCTTTGAATTAGGCTTTGCTTTGCTGTGGGGAGCAGCTTGTGCTGCTTGTGCTCATTAGGGGAAGGCCAAGTGCCAGTTCATTGGTTAGCCCCCCTGCAGCTTATTGGAGCAATGGGCAGGTGGTCAGGAGTTTGCCCCACGTGTTTCTCTCTGAGTCTTCTGTCCCACTGAGAACTTTGTACTTGATCTGTGCAGGATCTCCGAGCAAGGCTGACCATGGCCCAGGCCCTGAGTCTGGGCCCACAGAGGCCTGGCCACCCCAGATGCTGCATCCCCAGGGCCCCAAGTTCCACCTATGGTGTCCCTTTTAGCTTAAAGCTAGGATCCTTCCCCTCAGCTATTGTTGGCAGAATTCCAGCCAAGACCCAGACAAATTCCCAGCAAGAGGCTTGAGTGAGGCTTGCCTGGAACAGAGTTTTGAGTAGTGCCTGAGAAAGCACAGGGTCCCCCAGGACAGGGGTGTGGGGAGACACTTCCTCTGGGCTGCATCCTGATGGGGCACCACTGGGGATACTCCAGCCAGCAGGCACTTCAAAAGGTCCCTCTGCTCTCTGCTAAGGACAATGATGATTTCTTAATGTGACCACTCAGGTCCTTCCCTTTCCCCAGTGCCCAGAGCCATGTGCTGCCTAGGGATTCTGCTATTACTTGGGACCCCCCAGTGGCCACATCAGGAGCTGCAGGCTCTCAGTGCAGCATGGGCCTTGGGACCCCGAGACACCCACAAGGTGACCTTACCTGCCCCAGGGCCTTCAAGCCACCAGTGGTGGAGAAAGAAGGTGGCTGGCGACAGAAGATGCAGGTGGCTGTCTGAGCTGTGTCTGCCTGGGGTGTGGGAGATGTCAGGGAACACATACCCCAATGGGACTCAGACTCAACTCCCTGTTGCTTTCGTTCTAATAGAGTGGTGGCCATGAACAGCTCTGACACCCAGAACAGGACATGTGGCCACTACATGCCTGGTTTATCAGTAACCCAGATCTGAGCCTCCTATCTCACACCCTGGACCACAGAGCTGTGGGCACCCGGGAAAGCTCTAGGGCCTGGTTTATCTATCTAAGCCTCTCTGTGGAGACCCCAGCATCTGAGCCCGTCTGTCGCTGGTGGGGGAGAGGGTACCGCAGGTGTCTAACGGAGGCAGAGGATAGACAATGGAACTCACTACCCATCCAAGTCACAAAGCTTCCATCAGCCCCCTACTGCAATTGTAACAGGCATTGCCCAAAACAAGCTCTCTCACAGCTCTGGAGGGGAGAGGTCTGGAGTGTGCCTCACTGGGCTAAAACCAAGGTGTCAGACAGGCTGGGCCTCCTGGAGGCTCCAACAGAGACCCCTGTTCCACTCCTAGAGGCCCCCACGTCCAGCGAGTTTTCCTGGACCCTTCAGCCGCTGCCTTCCTAGTCACATGGGCTCCCCCTGCAGTCAGATCCCTCTCAGGACACGTCATTGCCCTGGGTTCACTCCACATTGCAGGACAATCCCCAAGCCCTTAATTTATCCACATCTGCACAGATCCCAATGATTCTGACGTGGACATCGCCAGGGCCATCACCCTCCTACCACAGCATCCTCCGACCTCAGGGGCTGACCAGCTCAGTGTGGGAGACACCAGGGTCTGGGCAGGCCTCATGGCCTCCAGGCACCCTCTCCTATCCATTCTCCATCACTGCCAGCCAAGCCTCAATCCCAAAATCCCTTTGGTGCTGTTGCCATAAAGAGAAAACCCAGCCTGGGCGTGGCCACCACCTCCGCAGCTGCAGCCCTGCCCGCCCTGCGGGCCACTCCCCTTCCTGCTGCCAAGCCGGGGTCATGGCCTCAGCTCCAGCTTCTCACTGTTCCCAGGTTTGGCAAACTCTCTTGAGCCCTGTGTCCAACCTGCTTCTCCTAATTCTTACTTGGAGTCATGGAGGGTTCCCACAATGGGTTTTAGGATTCAGAGCCAATCCTCAAATGCAGCAGACCCCTCTCCTGGGAAAACCACTTTAGGTATACCTCCCATCACAGTGGCACTGATCAGATAGTGCCTCAGCCTGGTGGGAAGGGTGCCATGGGTGGGCAGCCAGTAGCACTCGCCTCTTGCCTTATTCCCCAGTAGGATGGGCATCTCTGTCCATGTGTGTCTGCAGATATGTGTGAGCATGTCTGCACATGTGTGTCTTAGTGCAGATACGTGTGTCTGTGTATCTATGTCCACGTGTGTCTGGATGTCTGCCTGTTTGTGTGCCTGGATATGTGCATCTCAATGTAGATGTGTGTCTGTGTGTCTATGTCCATGTGTGTCTGTGTGTGTCTGCATGTGTATATGTGTGCCTACATATATGTCTCCATGTCAGTGTGTTTCTTTGTAAATGTCCATGTGTCTCCATGTGTTCTGTGTGTCTGTCTGCATGTGTCTAAGGCTCACAGGGCAGAAGTTACAGCCCCACTTCCGTCAGGGCCATGGAGGGAGTCATCGTCCTGGAAAACACATATCCCAGGGGTCTCTGACTCACAGAACCACTTCCTCATGCCCTCTCCGCCCCCATAGTTGGGGAGTACAGGCGCCCACAGCTCAGACCCGCAGCTGTGACTCACCCACCTGCTGGTCTCCAGCTGAGCCACTGCCCAGGAAGGGCAGCCGAGGACAGGGAGGGAGCCCATGAGCAGGTAGGGTCCCAGGCAGGGTCGCTCACCCAGCCTGCTGAGTGGCCCTGGGCAACCCTTCTCTCACAGGATGGGAAGACTCCAAAACCCATTGTGCCGGAGTCCCGAGATCTTTGGGACGGGTCTGTGAGGCTCGGCAGCCACGCAGGCCTCTCATCCCCGGCCGGTGCTGGCCAACGAGTGAGCCAGATGGTGTTTCACTGTGGTCTTCTTGATCTGCGCGTGTCTGAGTTGGCAAACCTTGCTTCACATCTGTTTCTCCAGAGGGAAATGCCCCTTCATGTCTCAGGGTCTTTTTCCCATTCTTCCTGATTTAGAAATTCCTTACATATTCCCGAGGCCCACCCTTTGTTAGTTATGTTGCGGTGAGTATCTTCTCATTTTTAGCTTCTCTTTCATTTTCCTTGAGGTTATTTTTGACAAACAGTTTTTTTAAAAGTGCTCAAATTTTACCAGACTCCTATTTCATAGCTAGGGCTTCTTACATCGTATTTAAGAAATCCTTCCCTATGCCAAGCTCATAAAATGTCCACTTACATTTTCCACAGAAACTTTTAAAGGAAAACTCTTACATAAGTTCTTGATCCATCTGGGACTGACTTTGTGTATGTTGGGAAATAGGGATCCTATTTCTTTTTCCATATGGAAAACTGTTTTCCCACCCCCAGTGGTTGCTCTGTTCTTGTGGGAAGGGAAACTCCACCAGAGAACAGGGCGGCAGGGCCCGAGGGAAAGGATGAGCAAGGCCCAGCCCAGAGCCCCGTCCCGGGAGTTGCAACACTCTAGGATGAATTCAGCATGAAATGACTTGAATCCATCCTAATCTGAGGATAAAACGCAGAGACGTCTTTGCCCCGGGTGAGTGTGCAGTTTGCACAATTAGCTAAATGCTGTCACGACCAGACTGAGGTTTTCTTTTATCCTTTCACAGAAAAGGGCAGGGCAGGCAGGGTGGGGAGCAAATGGAAGGCAGTGTACATGTGTGTGTTTCTCTGTGGGTGTGACTATATGTGCCTGTATGCATGTCTGTGTGAACATTCAAGATGTATATGTGACTTTCTGTGTACGAAGAATGTGCACACATGTGTCTATGTTCATGTGCCTGTGTATATCTGTATGTCTGTGTGTGCATATGTGTCTACATGTCTATATGTATGTGCCTGTGTGTACATGAGTGTATGTATCTTTGTGTGTATACACGTGTAGGTATAGGTATGTGCATGTGTACGAGTGTCTGCATGTCTGTATGTGTGTGGCTGTGTGTGTGTGTGTGTGTGCATCTGTGTATGTGCGATGCCCTGACTTGGTGCTGTGAGGATAATAATGCACTTCTCCAGGGCTTATGAAGCCCCTTCCCCTGAGTGTAGGGAGACCTGCCCTCACATTTTGTGTGGAGGAGAGTGGGTGAGTGTGGGTGTTGGAGTGCAGATCAGGGGACAGCCTCGGCCTGCGGTGTCTGCAGAAGGGATGGGGGCATATGCTCCCAGAGCCACACTCTTTTCCTTTGGAGGTAGATTCCATATCCCAAGCCAGAGCTCAGTTCTGAGGCTTCAGATCCAAAACCTTCTCCATTGTAGGGTCAGGAGCAGGAGGTCCAGGTCTGAGGACATGTCAGGGACAGGGGCTTCCGTCTTGTGCAGCTGTGGTGCCCACCTCCCTATTCCCTCCAGGACCCTACGGGTACAGATGCACATCAGGGACTGTGGCTCCCACCTTCCCTGCTCCTAACCCTTCTGCCCTCCCAGGCATTCCCCTGCCTCCAGCCCTGGACTTACCCCAGCCATCACTTCAGGCAGGAGAGTCCTCATTTCTGGGCACTCATTCAGTCATTCCTTCATTCATTCATTGAAAAGGAACCCGGCCACCAGCCAGCCTCAGGGCGGAGTGCCCCTCTACACTTCCAGCCAGGTGATCCTAATCACATTCATGCATCTCCCAGCCTCTGATCCCACCTCTCTCGGTGGGCAACAGCACCCGATGCACAGGGTGGCAGCCCAAGGTGGCCGTAGAATGTTCACACAGACACGCATACAGACACATATAGTCACACCCACAGAGAAACACACACATGTACACCGCCTTCCATTTGCTCCCCACACTGCCTGCCCTGCCCTGGGAAGGCTCCTGGGTCCTGGGCATCTGGATTGGTTGCACTTGGAAACCCCAGTGCAAACAGGGCAGAGCGCTGGTGTGTCTGTAGCAATGATCCTGGGTCCACAGCACAGTCCAGACATTCACTCAGTTCTCAAATCAAAAACTCCTTACACAGAAAGCCTCTCTCCACACTCAGAGAAGGCGGAGAGGCTGGAAGTGTCTCCTAATGAATTGTTTACTGTGAAATGCCTTTCACCTTTCAAGCTGCAGTCTCAGAATTAAACCTGGCATTTGAATGCAATAATGAAGAGAGGGGAGCTCCTCTATCAGCCAGAAGGACATGATGAAAATCCAATTAAGTTGTGCATTTTAATTCCCTTGACTGCCTGGGCTCATTGCTGGTTGAGGGAGAGGGAGCATGCAGTTTTCTGTAGTTTATCTGCACAGCCCAGAGGCAGGTGTTTTACCCACTGACAATAAAACCCAACAGAGCTGTGAGCAAATGGGTGCAAAATAGCAAGTCATTAAAAATGAGCATCTTGAATGCCCATCTTTCAATAATGTAGACAGAAAGTGCTGGAATAAAGAGATTAGGAAATTAATTGTATTTAGGATCCTCTCACTAGCAGACCCCAGGGCAGGGAGAGTCTCTGGCTGCCTGTCAGGACCATACAATGGGATTATGTGGGCCCCAGGAGAAGCAACCTGGCTGGACACCCCTGTTCAGTCATCAAGGAACCAGCCTGGATTTTAGGAACTTGAAAACACTGAGGTCTTAAGTCATGAGACTGGGGTTCTCACCTTGAAGTTTAAGTGTGTTACATGTGTAGATGCAGGCATAGGAGTAAACGGATTTGTTGATAACCCAGAAAATCTAAAGATAAATGATGTCATGGCTTTGTATTTCTTTGGATTCTACTGTCCTGTGAAGTGGGCTGTACTCTGGTTCCTGAGGGAAGATATCTCTGCAGCAGGTGAGGCACATCAGCTCTCATAAGGCTACCTCCAATTCTGGAGGAGGCAGGGTGCCCCAGTGTGCACCCAGGGTGTTCCTGGCCTGTCATCTCCTCCCAAAAGGATCCAACTTCCTTTCTGCCTATGGGCCTAACTACTCCGTTTTTTTGTAGGATTATATTCTTACTATTTTCTTTATTGTTGAAATCTCTTAAAATCTTTAGTCTACTAATGACTGATGCCTCTGCTGAAACTCTGTTTCCTTTGATACTGTGGATTTATTTCTTTATGTATATCAATAAATTGGCTAGGTGTAGTGGCTCACACCTGTTATCCCAGTGCTTTGGGAGGCTGAGGTAAAGCTTTGGGGGTTTGTTGATGGCCGAGTTCACGACCAGCCTGAGCAACATAATGAGACCTTTTTTTACCAAAAACAGATTAAAAAATAAAAATGTAGCCAGGTGTAGTGGTGCACACCAGTAGTCCTAGCTACTTGGGAGTCTAGGGCAAGAGGATCGCTTGAGCCCAGGAGGCCAAAGCTGCAGTGAGCTGTGATCATACCACTTTTTTTTTTCTTAGCCAGAATTACAGAGCAAGACCCTGTCTTGACATAAATAAGTGAATAAATAAATTGCAATTCAGTTAAATGTAGAAATAGTGAAGGCAAATATGCCTACGTAGTCTGTCATCATGAAGTACAGATATGAATGTTCAATCAATGATCATCAATACTTTTTACCTGCTTCGCAGCCCAATGTGCAAAACCAAAATTTTAGACTAGTTCCTCAAAAGCCAGAAAGACAAATGCCAAACTCTTACTAGTTACTTCTCAAGAGTAGCTCTTTGGATAATTTGATGTTTCTGCTCATGACGATATTCTGGGTTTTCTCCATGGAGCATAGACTGCTTTTGAAGTTGAAAGAAAGGCACAAAAATAAGAAAAGAAAAGAGAAAGAAAGAAAAGAGAAGGGAAGAAAGCCAAGGCCCTGTATGGTTCTTGGTCTCCCTGGGAGAACAGGAAAATCCACCTCGGTTCATTTCTTAGAACTTGATGAGAAAACAGAAGTACTGTCCTCACTTGAGTTAATTTTTAGATTTAAAATTTGATCGTAAAAAGGAAAGGGTATGTTAGAACTGCAAGAAAATATACTTAGTAACTACCGATTTTATCATTTAGTAACCTGAGACTTTGAGGGCAGGACGTGCCTAGGACAGCAGCATCTCTGCAGAGCAAGCTGCCTCCTGAAGGGTGCACCCACACCAGGTGGGGGCGGTCAGGGGCCTGTGCCCTCCCTCATGCCTCCTCATTTCCTGGGAAATGACAGGACCATCACTGGGCCGGGTGCTGGCCTGGCTTCTCATAAATGCAACACTGTCAGCTCTGCACCCCTCAGACCCTGCTGGAATCCTCCAGTAGATGAGAGAATTCTGATCCCTGCCTCCAGGGATGGAGCGTCTACGGCATGTCTCCAGCTATGAGCACACACAACTTGGCACGAACACAGCATTCTCTGGGGCTAGATTGGGCATATTAACAAAGTACCTTAGAAGAGGGATGCCCAACCCTAAGACCTCAGCCTAATACTGGTCCGTGGCCTGTTAGGAACAGGACTGCACAGCAGCAGGTGAGCGTGAGTTTTGCCTCCCATCAGATCAGCGATGGCATTAGATTCTCACAGGAGCCTGAACCCTATTGTGAACTGTGCATGTGAGGGATCTAGATTGCACATTCCTTATAAGACTCTAATGCCTGATAGTATGAGGTGGAACAGTTTCATGCCAAAACCATTACCCCAACCCCACTCTTATCCCCCAGTCTGGAAAAATTGTCTTCTGTGAAACTGGTGCCAAAATGTTTGGGGATGGCTACCTTAAAACACAAGATCGATTTATACTAAAGGAGCAGCATGCACTGAAATTGACATACAGATTGATTTATACTAAAGGAGCAACATGCACTGAAATTCACATACAGGAGTGGAGCCATGTGACCTGAAGGAACACAGTTCCATTTCAGTCCTGCAGGAAGCAATCAGTGCTTCTTAAATTTGATGCAGTTCTCACCTAGTCCAGTGGCTATTTCTCCTCCCACTTTCTTGGAGGAACACCGCTGCTAGGCTCTAGGTTTCTGACAGCTCAGTCATGTAAAAGTAGGAAATCCAACTGCCTAGGACCCCTCTTGGTCTGTCAGCTCCATCAATGTGACCTGGAGCCTCCTTCACCTTGTCTCATTATGTGAAGGCTACCATCTCACACCCAGAGTGCAGCAAAAATTAAAACCTGGCATTATCAATGTGGTTCTTGCATTATCATCCACAGAAGAGATACCTAAATCATAGTATACTATATGATTAAATGGGATATTAAAATGAATGAGCTAGAATTTGTAAATCAAAATAGATAATCCAAGAACAAATTAAACACAGGGACATCAGCAAGATGGTGAACTAGGAAGCCACAGGGAGCCCTCATTCCCCCAGGTAGACACTGGTTAACAATAATTCATGGACAAAACAGCCTGGGTGAGAACTACAGAATCCAGTTAGGAGGCTGCAGCACCCCTGTGAGTGCAAAGCCCAGAAGAACGATGTCTGAGCAGGTATGAAAAAAAGTCACTGTATTTGTCCTCTCTGGCATGATAGGAAACCTCAATGTCTGGCTTCTCTCTAAAGAGGGGAAGAGAAGCGTGGAACATGCATCCAGTGTTCTGGCTTTTCAGGGGGCTTCCTTCCCATGGGATGGGTATCTGTCTCACATGACTCAGAGAACTCATGGGAACTTGCAGAGCTTGAACATTGGGTTAGGGGTTGCTGAGAGCAAAGATGAGCACCTTCAGTCAGCACAAAGGAAGCTGCAGGGTCACAGACACCAGAGGACAGAGGCCTCCTAAAAAACAGGGGCACAACTCTAACTGGGAAATTCCTTACACAAGCCCAAAGAAGATGCATCCCCAGAAAAGGCTGAGAAGTTCCCAGAATCTCTACCCACACTGATTAGTGAAGGTACAAAGCCGGTTAACAAAGACTATGGGAAGTGGCAATTTATTTGGAATGCCCAAATATTAATACAAGATCACAAGGCATACAAAAAAAAACAGGAAACCATGGCCCAGTCAAAGGAACAAAATAAATCTCCATAAATGACCCTAAAGAAACAGAGATCAATGAATTAACTGAACATTCACGATAACCATCTTAAAAATGCTCATGAGCTAAATGAGAACATAGACAACTATGTGAATTCAGAAAATGATTTATGAACAAAAATGAGAATATCTGCAGAGACAGAAATTATGAAGAGAACAAAACAGAAATTCTGAAACTGAAGAATAATTGAATTTTAAAAATCAATAGAGGAGTTCAACAGCAGACTTGATCTGAAGAAAGAATCAGCAAAGTTGAAGAAAAAGTGTCTGAAATTATTAAGTGGGAGGAGAAAAAATAATTAGGAAAAGTAATGAAAGCCTATGATACTTGCAGAAAACCATCAAGTAGAATAATGCAGGTATACCTCAGAGATATTGTGGGTTTGATCCCAGGCCACTGCTATCATGTGAATATCACAACAGTGAATCACAAAATATTTTGGTTTCCCAGTGCACATAAAAGTAATGACTATACTATACTGTAGTCTGTTAATTGTGCAATAGCATTATGTCTAAAAAATGTATATGCCTTAATTAAAATACTTTGTTTTGCTAAAAATGCTAATGATTGTCTGAGCCTTCAACAAGTTATAATTTTTTCATGATGGGGCTCTTTCCTCAGTGTTGATGTCTGCTAACTGATCAGTGTAGTAGTTGCTGAAGACTGGGGTAACTGTCTTAAGACAACAATGAATTTTGTCTCATCAATTGACTCTTGCTTTCATAAAAGACTTATCTGCAGTATGTAATGTTGTTTCATCGCATTTTACCCACAGTGGAACTTCTTTCAAAATTGGAGCCAATCCTCTCAAACCCTGCTGCTGCTTTATCAACTAAATTTATGTAATATTCTGAATCACTTGTTGTCACTTCAAGAATGTTTATAGTATCTCTACCAGGAATAGATTCCATCTCAATAAACAGCTTTCTTGTTTATTGAGGAAAAACTCCTTACTCATTAAAGTTTGATCATGAGAGTACAGTAATTCAACCACATTTTCAGGCTCCTCTTCTAATTCTCATTCTCTCACCATTTCCACCACATCTGCAGTTCCTTCCTCCATTTAAGTCCTGAACCACTCCAAGTCACCCATGAGGGTTGGAATTAAATTCCTCCAAATTCTGGTTCATGTTGATATTTTGCCTTCTTCCATGAAACAGGAATGTTTTTAATGGCATTTAGGGTGGTGAATTACTTCTAGAAGGCATTCCATTCGCTTTGTTCAGATCCATCAGAGCAATCGCTATCTGACAGCTGTAGCCTTAAGAAATTTATTTCTTAAAAATAATAAAACTGGAAAGTCAAAATTACTCCTTGATCTATAGTCTGAAAATGGATATTGTGTTTGCAGGCATGAAAACAATATTAATCTCCTTGTACACCTCCATTGGAGCTCTTGGGTGACCAGGTGCATTATAAATGACCAGTAATATTTTGAAAGAAAATTTATTTTCTATGTAATAGGTCTCAACAGGGGGCTGAAAATATTCAGTAAACCATGCTGTAAACAAATGTGCTGTCATCAAAGCTTTATGTGCCATTTATACAGTGCAAGCAGAATAAATTTTGCATAATTCTTAAGGGCCGTAGAATGTTCAATACAGTAAATGAGCATTTGCTTTGACTGGAAACCACCAACTGCATTAGTAATTAACAAGACAGTCAGCCTGTCCTTTGAAGCTTTGATGCCAGGTATTAACTTCTCCTCTGTAGCTCTAAAAGTCCTAGATGGCATCTTATTTCAATAGAAGGCTGTTTCATCTGCATTGCAAATCTGTTGTTTAGCACAGCCACCTTCATCAAGTGTCTCAGCTAGATCTTCCTGAGAACTTGCTGAAGCTTCTACAATAGCACTTGCTACTTTACCTCGCACTTTTATGTTATAGAGATGGCTTATTTTCTTAAGCATCATGAACTAGTCTCTGCTAAATTCAAACTTTTCTCTTGTGGTTTCCTTGCCTCTCTCAGCCTTTATAGAATTGAAGAGAGTTAAGGCCTCGCTCTGGATTGGGCTTTGGCTTAATGGAATATTGTGGTTGGTTTGATCTTCTAACTATCTTCCTATTAGCAACAAGGCTGTTTTACTTTCTTATTTATTTGTCTGCTAGAAGAGCACATTTAATTTCCTTAAATAACTTTTCCTTTGCATTTATAACATGGCTATTTGATGCTAGAGGCCTAGCTTTCAGCCTATCTTGGTTTTTGATCCACCTTCCTGACGCAGTTCACTAAGGTCATTTCTAGCTTTTAACCTTAGTCAAGTGAGAGGTATGACTCTTCCTTTCATTTGAACACTTAGGTCATTGTAGGGTTATTAATTACACTAATTTCAATATTATTGTGTCTCAGGTAATAGGGAGGCCTAAGGAGAGGGAGAAAGGTGAAGGAATGGTCAGTTGGTGGAGTGGTCAGAACACAACATTTATCAATTAAGTTCACCATCTTATATGGTATGAGCATGGTGCATGGCACTCTGAAAGAATTGTGACAGTAACATTAAAGATCACCAATCACAGGTCATCAGAACATATATAACAATAGTGAAAAGTTTGAAAAGCTGTACATGTTCCAAAATGTGACACAGTGACAAGAAGTGAACACATGTTGTTGGAAAAATGGCACCAATGGACTTGCTGGATGCAGCATCGCCACAAATTTTTCATTTGTAAAACAAATACACAATGTCAGTTGGGCCTGGTGGCTCATACCTGTAATCCCAGCACTTTGGGATGCAGAGGCAGGCAGATTGTGTGAGTCCAGGAGTTCAAGATCTGCCTGGGCAACATGGCAAAACACTGTCTCTACCAAAAAAAAATTTAAAAATAGCTGATCATGGTGGTGCACACCTGTAGTCCAAGCTACTTGGAAGGCTGAGGTGGGAGGATCACCTGAACCTAGTAGGTGGAGGCTGCAGTGAGGCAAGGTCATGCCACTGCACTCCAGCCTGGGAGACAGAGCAAGATCTCTTCTCAAACAAACAAAAAAGCAAACAAAAAACCCACAATGTCTGTGAAGTACAACAATCAGAAGCTCAATAAAGCAAAGCACAGTAAAATATGCCTGTGCACACATTATGGGAGTTCTAGAATAGAGACAGAAAGAGGCAAAGGCCTATTTGAAGAAATCATGGCTGAAAACTTCCCAAATTTAAGCAAAAGAATGGACAGAAGACTTCAAGAAATTTAACTAGAATAAATCCACAGAGACCCATTATAATCAAACTGTCAGAAGTCAAAGACAAAATGAGAATCTTGAAAACAGCAAAAGTAAAGCAACTCATCAGTACAAGGAAGTTCCCATAAGATTATAAGTGGGTTTCTCAGCAGAAACTTTGTAGGCTAGAGGGAGTAGAATGATATATTGAAAGTGCTACAAGAGTAAAAACTGTCAGCCAAGAACACTAGATCCAGCAAAATTCTCCTTCAAGAATCTCCTTCCCTAATAAACAAAAACTGAGAGACTTCATAACCACTAGATATTCCCCATAAGAAATGTGAAAAGGAGTTCTTTGAGTTAAAATAAAAGGACACTAGACAGCAACCCCAAACCATATGAAAACATAAAACTCTCTGCTAAAGGTAAATACATAGACAAATGTATAATCCTGTACTATCATGTTAGTATACAAATCACTTTTAATTCTTGTATAGACTCTAAAAATAAAAACATTTAAAAATAATCATAGCTCTTTGTTAATGGTTACACAATATAAAAGATACAACTTGTGACATCAGTAGCCAAGTGTGGGGGAGTGAGGATGTAAAAGAGTACAATTTTTGCTTGTAATTGAAGTTAAACTGCCATCACTTTAAAATGGATTATTATAACTTTAAGATATTTTATGTAATCTCATGGCAAATATAAATAAAATATTTATAGAAGACATACAAAATGAAATAAGAAATGTCACTCTAAAAAATTTTTAAAATACAAAGGAAAGGAGTAAGAGAGAAAAAGGGAGACAAAATGAGTATAAGACATACAGAAAACAATCAAAAGATTGGCAATAGTAAGTTTTCCTTACCAGTAATTTCTTTAACTGTAAATTGATTAAATGGAAATGTAAATTGATTGAATGGAATAAAAAATAAAAAATGAGATCCAACTATATGCTGTCTACAGAAGACTCACTTTAAATCTAAGGGCATATGTTGGCTCAAAGTAAAATGATGGAAAAAGATACTCCATGCAAATGGTAATCATAAGAGAGCAAGGGCAGCCAAACTTACAGAAAACCAAATAGATGCTAATTCAAAAACTCTCACAAAAGACAAAGAACAGTATATAATGATAAAAGGGTCAATTCACCAGGAAGATTTAACAAATAAATACCTGAGGGAACACTGGCAAAATTGAAAGGAGAAATAAAGATGAACACAACAGTGGTAAAAGACCTCAATACTCTGCTTTCAACAATAGGTAGAAGAATCAGACAGAATATCAGTAAGGAAACAAAGGACTTGAACAGCAATATAGATCAATTGGATCTCAGACATGTATAGAACACTCTACCCAACAACAGCAGAATATATAAATACATTCTTCCCAAAGGTGCATGGCATATCTTCCAAGACAGACCATATGATAGGCCACAAAAAATGTTTTAACCAACTTAAGACATTTGAGGTTATAGAAAATATATTTTCTGATCACAAAGGAATGAAACTAGAAATCAATAGCAGAAGGGAAACTGCAAACTTCACAAATTAGTGAAAATTTAAAAACACACTCTTAAAAAAAACAAAGGATCAAGGAAGATATCACAGAGAACAATAGAGAATATCTTAGACATATGAAAACAAAAATGCAACATACCAAAACTTACAGGATGCATTGAGAACAGTATTAAGAGAGAAGTTTATGGTGGTGAAAACCTACACCTAAAAAGAAGAGGAATCTCAAATAAACAACCTAACTTCATAGTTCAAGGAACTGGAAAAAGAATAACAATTAAACACAAATTAGCTGAAAAAAGGAAGTGGTAATAATTACAGCAGAGATAAACACAATAGAGAATAGAAAAGTAATAGAAAAATCAACAAACTAAGGAGCTGGCTTTTTGAAAAGATCAACAAAATTGACAGGAATTCTTAGCTAGATTAACTAAGAAAAAAAGAGACCAGACTCAATTAAATCAGAAATGAAAGAGGCCCATTACAACTGATGCCACATAAATAAAAAATATTATAAGAGAATACCGTGATCAATGTCTATACACCAACAAATTGGACAAATTCCTAGAAATATACAACCTAGCAAGATTGAATCATGAAGAAATAATTATCTGGAAAGACCTATAACTAGCAAGGAAATAGGTTTAGTCATCAAAAATCTCCCAAAAGAGAGGACTCAAGATGGTGCTGTGAGAACAACCCAGGATTGGAGCTCTCGTTGAATCCGCAAAGAGGTGAGTCGGAGTTGCATTTCCAGACTGATCTTTGTTGCCCACAGAACGGGGAAACTCCCAAGTGTAAGGGAGACACGGGACGCCAGGCAGTAAGTCTGCCTGGCAAAGCCAGCAGCCAGAGCGGCGGCAGCCGGCCCTACCCAGCAATCCCCACAGGGCACGCTTGTCCGGGTGCCCTGCTGAACCGGCAACCTGAGACTTGAGAGGGCTGGACTTGAGACTGAACAAGACTTGGACAGTAGGCCAGCCCAGGGGATTGCAGGGAGAGAGCGTTCGGGGTACCCAGTGGGACGAACAAAACCGCGATTTCGAACTATCCTGAGCAGATGGTCCGAGACGCTCTGTGGGGGAGGGGCATCCACCACTACCGAGGCAACCCGCCCCAACTGAGATACACGCCCACTGCTGACGAAGCCAGCCGTTGCCGAGGCAACCTGTCCCTATTGAGATACACGCCCACTGCTGACGTAGCCTGCCATTGCCGAGGCAACATGCTACAACGAAGAGACTCACCGCAGGGCATGGCGGAGACCACAGCAGAGCCTGCAGAAACAAAGCAAATCACACAACAGCAGGGCGGAGAATTGGCAGGCAAACAGTGGCTAGTCTGCCTCCTAGCTGGGAAGGAGACCTCAACGGACATCGAAAAATAAAGCCCGAACCCCCCAACACAGAGCATTTGAGAAAAAAAGGGTTTTTTTAATGAGCTCTGTTGCAGCAGAATCAAACATAGCAGCCTAACAGCGCTGAATGAACAACAGAGCTCACAGCTCAAAAATTGAGCTCCTAAAAAGAACAGACTGTCTCCTCAAGCAGCTCCCTGACCCCTCTATAGCCAAAAGACTGACATTTGGCAGGCATCATCCTAGGACAAAGATAGCAGAAAAAAAAAACGGGTAGCATCCCTCACTGTGCCACAGCTGCTAGAGGTGCACCCCAGACAAGCAGGGCCTAGAGTGGACCTCAGCAGTTGTACAGCGAAGGGGCTAGGCTGGTAGA
Organism: Callithrix jacchus; assembly: GCF_049354715.1. Classification (NCBI taxonomy): domain Eukaryota; kingdom Metazoa; phylum Chordata; class Mammalia; order Primates; family Cebidae; genus Callithrix; species Callithrix jacchus. The sequence goes on along the minus strand of NC_133503.1, from coordinate 59,194,947 downwards.
AGGAAAACCAAGCAACAGAAATACTTCATCATCAACAATCTGAGTGTCCACTCAGAGACCCAATCGAAAAGTAAGCAACTACGCAGACGACAAGCGGATAAACCCACAAAGATGGGAAGAAACCAGCGAAAAAAGGAGGAAAACACCCGAAACCAGAACACCTCGCCTCCTAGAAAGGAACAAAACTCCTCATCAGCAAGGGAACAAAGCTGGACGGAGAATGACTGTGACGAAGTGACAGAAGTAGACTTCAGAAGGTGGATAATGAGAAACTTTTGTGAGCTAAAAGAACATGTATTAAATCAATGCAAAGAAACTAAGAAACTTAAAAAAGATAGGAGGAAATGATAACAAGAATGGATAACTTAGAGAGGAATATGAATGAATTAAAGGAGCTGAAAAACACAATAAGAGAACTTCGCGAAGCATGCACAAGTTTCAATAGCCGAACTGACCAAGCAGAAGAAAGAATATCTGAAGTCGAAGACCAACTCAATGAAATTAAACGAGAAACCAAGATTAGAGAAAAAAGCGCAAAAAGGAATGAAAAAAGTCTCCAAGAAATGTGGGACTATGTGAAAAGACCTAACCTACGTTTGATAGGTGTACCAGAAGGGGATGAAGAGAATGAATCCAAGCTGGAAAATACTCTTCAGGACATCATCCAGGAAAACTTCCCCCACCTAGCAAGACAGGCCAACACTCAAATGCAAAAAATACAGAGAACACCACAAAGATATTCTGCAAGAAGAGCAACCCCAAGGCACATAATCGTCAGATTCAACAAGGTTGAAATAAAGGAGAAAATACTAAGGGCAGCCAGAGAGAAAGGTCGAGTTACCCACAAAGGGAAGCCCATCAGACTGACAGCAGATCTCTCGGCAGAAACACTACAAGCCAGAAGAGAGTGGGGGCCAATATTCAACATTCTTAAAGAAAAGAACTTTCAACCCAGAATTTCATATCCAGCCAAACTGAGCTTCAGAAGTGAAGGAAAAATTAAATCCTTTCTGAACAAGCAAGTACTCAGAGATTTTGTCACCACCAGGCCTGCTTTACAAGAGCTCCTAAAAGAGGCACTACACATAGAAAGGAACAACCAGTACCAGCCATTCCAAAATCACACTAAATGCTAAAGAGCATCAACATAATGAAGAATCTACAATAACTAACAGGCAAAACAGCCACTTAGCATCAAAATGGCAGTATCAAATTCACACATAACAATATTAACCCTAAATGTAAATGGACTAAATGCACCAATCAAAACACACAGACTGGCAAATTGGATAAAAATCCAAAACCCATCAGTGTGCTGTATCCAGGAAACCCATCTCACATGCAAGGATACACAAAGGCTCAAAATAAAGGGATGGAGGAAGATTTACCAAGCTAATGGAAAGCAAAAAAAAGCAGGAGTTGCAATTCTCATCTCTGATAAAATAGACTTTAAAGCAACAAAGATCAAAAGAGACAAAGAAGGCCATTACATAATGGTAAAAGGATCAATATAACAAGAAGAGCTAACGATCCTAAACATATATGAACCCAATGCAGGAGCACCCAGATACATAAGGCAAGTTCTTAATGACTTACAATGAGACTTAGACTCCCACACAATAATAGTGGGAGACTTTAACACTCCACTGTCAATATTAGACAGAGCAACCAGACAGAAAATCAACAAGGATATCCAGGGCTTGAACTCAGACCTGGAGCAAGCAAACCTGATAGACATTTACAGAACTCTCCACCCCAAATCCACAGAATATACATTCTTCTCAGCACCACATCACACCTACTCTAAAATTGACCACATAATTGGAAGTAAAGTACTGCTCAACAAATGCAAAACAACTGAAATCATAACAAACAGCCTCTCAGACCATAGTGCAATCAAGTTAGAACTCAGAATACAGAAACCGACCCAGAACCGCACAGCTTCATGGAAACTGAACAACTGGCTCTTGAATGTTAACTGGGTAAACAATGAAATGAAGTCAGAAATAAAGAAGTTCTTCGAAACCAATGAGAACAAAGACACAACATGCCAGAACCTGTAGGACACATTTAAAGCAGTCTCTAGAGGAAAGTATATAGCAATAAGTGCCCATATGAGGAGAATGGAGAGATCCAAAATTGACACCCTATCGTCGAAATTGAAAGAGCTAGAGGAGCAAGATCAAAAAAACTCAAAACCCAGAAGACAAGAAATAAATAAGATCAGAGCTGAACTGAAGGAGATTGAGACACGAAAAACCCTTCAAAACATCAATAAATCCAAGAGCTGGTTTTTTGAAAAGATCAACAAAATAGACAGACCACTAGCCAGATTGATTAAAAAGAAAAGAGAGAACAACCAAATAGATGCAATAAAAAATGATAAACGGGAAATCACCACAGATTCCACAGAAATTCAAACCATCATCAGAGAATATTAGAAATAACTCTACGCACATAAACTAGTAAACCTGGAAGAAATGGATAAATACCTGGACTCCTGCATCCTCCCAAGCCTAAACCAGGAGGAAGCTGAAACTATGAATAGACCAATAACAAGGTCAGAAGTCCAGGCAGCAATTAAGAGCCTACTACACAAAAAAAACCCAGGTCCAGACGGGTTCACAGCCGAATTCTACCAGACACACAAAGAGGAGATGGTACCATTCCTTCTAAAACTATTTCAAACAATCCAAAAAGAGGGAATACTTCCCAAATCATTTTACGAGACCAACATCATTCTGATACCAAAACCCGGCAGAGACCCAACAAGAAAAGAAATCTTCAGGCCAATATCCATGATGAACATAGATGCAAAAATCTTCAATAAAATATTGGCAAGCCGAATGCAACAGCAAATCAAAAAACTTATTCACCATGATCAAGTAGGATTCATCCCGGGGATGCAAGGCTGGTTCAACATACCCAAGTCTATAAACGTAATTCACCACATAAACAGAACCAAAAACAAAAACCACATGATTATCTCAATTGACGCAGAGAAGGCATTTGACAAAATTCAACAGCCCTTTATGCTAAAAACCCTCAATAAACTCGGTATTGATGGAACGTATCTCAAAGTAATAAAAGCTATTTATGACAAACCAACAGCCAATATACTGAGTGGGCAAAAACTGGAAGCATTCCCTTTGAAATCTGGCACTAGACAAGGATGCCCTCTTTCACCACTCCTATTCAATATAGTTCTGGAAGTTCTAGCCAGAGCAATCAGGCAAGAAAAAGAAATAAAGGGTATTCAAACAGGAAAGGAGGAAGCCAAATTGTCTCTATTTGCAGACGACATGATAGTATACCTAGAAGACCCCATCGCCTCAGCCCAAAAACTCCTGAAACTGATAAGCAACTTCAGCAAAGTCTCAGGATATAAAATCAATGTGCAAAAATCACAAGCATTCGTCTACACCAATAACAGACTTAAGGAAAGCCAAATCAAGAACGAATTGCCATTCACAATTGCTACAAAAAGAATAAAATACCTTGGAATACAACTCACAAGGAACGTAAGGGACCTCTTCTAGGAGAACTACAAACCACTGCTCAACGAAATCAGAGAGGACGCAAACAGATGGAGAAACATTCCATGTTCATGGTTAGGAAGAATTAACATCGTGAAAATGGCTATACTGTCCAAAGTAATTTACAGAATCAACACTATACCCATCAAGCTACCATTGACTTTCTTCACAGAACTGGAAAAAACCACCATGAACTTCATATGGAACCAAAAGAGAGCCCGCATAGCCAAGTCAATTCTAAGCAAAAAGAACACAGCGGGGGACATCACACTACCGGATTTCAAACTATACTACAAGGCTACAGTAATCAAAACAGCATGGTACTGGTACCAAAACAGAGATATAGACCAATGGAACAAAACAGAGGCACCAGAGGCAACACAACATATCTACAACCATACAATCTTTGATAAACCTGACAAAAACAAGCAAGGGGGAAAGGATTCCCTGTTTAACAAATGGTGTTGGGAAAACTGGCTAGCCACGTGCAGAAAGCAGAAACTGGACCCCTTCCTGACACCTTACACTAAAATTAACTCCAGATGGATTAAAGACTTAAACATAAGACCCAGCACGATAAAAACCCTAGAAGGAAATCTAGGCAAAACCATCCAGGACATAGGAGTAGGCAAGGACTTCATGAACAAAACACCAAAAGCATTGGCAACAAAAGCCAAAATAGACAAATGGGACCTAATCAAACTCCACAGCTTCTGCACGGCAAAAGAAACAGTCACTAGAGTGAATCGGCAACCAACAGAATGGGAAAAAATTTTTGCAGTTTACCCATCTGACAAAGGGCTGATATCCAGAATTTACAAAGAACTCAAACGGATTTACAGGAAAAAAACAAACAAGCCCATTCAAAAGTGGGCAAAGGATATGAACAGACACTTTATGAAAGAAGACATATATGAGGCCAACAATCATATGAAAAAATGCTCATCATCACTGGTCATCAGAGAGATGCAAATCAAAACCACATTGAGGTACCATCTCACGCCAGTTAGAATGGCGATCATTAAAAAATCTGGAGACAACAGATGCTGGAGAGGATGTGGAGAAAAAGGAACACTTTTACACTGTTGGTGGGAGTGTAAATTAGTTCAACCATTGTGGAAGACAGTGTGGCGATTCCTCAAGGCCTTAGAAATAGAAATTCCATTTGACCCAGCAATCCCATTACTGGGTATATATCCAAAAGACTATAAATCGTTCTACTATAAGGACACATGTACACGAATGTTCATTGCAGCACTGTTTACAATAGCAAAGACCTGGAATCAACCAAAATGCCCATTGGTAATAGACTGGATTGGAAAAATGTGGCACATATACACCATGGAATATTATGCAGCAATCAGAAATGATGAGTTTGTGTCGTTTGTAGGGACATGGATGAATCTGGAGAACGTCATCCTCAGCAAACTGACACAAGAACAGAAAATGAAACAACGCATATTCTCACTCATAGGCGGGTGATGAAAAATGAGAACACATGGACACAGAGAGGGTAGTACTAAACACTGGGGTCTATTGGGGGGAAAAGAGGAGGGCCAGTGGGAGGGGGAGGTGGGGAGGGATAGCCTGGGGAGAAATGCCAAATGTGGGTGAAGGGGAGAAAGAAAGAAAAGCACACTGCCATGTGTGTTCCTACGCAACTGTCTTGCATGCTCTGCTCATGTACCCCAAAACCTAAAATCCAATAAAAATTAAAAAAAAAAAAGAAAATGTTTATGAAACAAAATATCCATCTAAAAAAAAAAAAGATTTGACAAAGCTAAGAGGTATGCCTATGTATATAGGCAAAGCAGCATTCTTAGCTTGAAATCTGTCACCACAAAAATCAATAAATTTAGCAAGGTTTTTTAAAAAGAAAAAAAAAATCTCCCAAAAAGTGAAAGCCCAGGACCAGATAGATGGCTTTACTGGAGAATTCTACCAAACATTTAAATAATGAATGGCAATCCTCCTCAAACTCTTCTAAAAAGCTAAACAAGAGGAACACTTCCAACCTCAATGTATGAGGCCAGCATTATCCTGATACCAACACCAGACAATAAAGCTACAGGAAAAGAAAACTACAGACCAATTTCCTCGATAACTGTTGATGCAAAATCCTCAGCAAAATACTAGCAAACCATATTCCACAGCACATCAAAAGGATGATACACCCTAACCAAAAGGGATTTATTACTGGAATGGAAGGATGGCTCAACATACAAAAGTCAACCTAGATAATGAACCACATTATCATAATGAAAGACAAAAACTATACAACCTTCTCAGTTGACAGAGAAAAGGCACTTGAGAAAATTCAACACCCTGTGATGAGAAAAACTGTAACTCTGCATCATTTAATCCTGTTTGCATCCTGAACTTCTCCAGACTTACTTTCCAAAAGGACCCAAAAGATTCAAGCCTCATCTGTAGGAGAATCAAGGGTCTTCCATCTCCACGGGCCTGGGGCAGGTCTGTCCCCTCTCTGGGCCTGCTGTTCCCAGGGATAGAGATCAGCCTGGAAAGCTGTAAGCTGCACCTGCCTAAGGAACTGAAGTGTGACATTTTCCTGTGACCCTTCCCTGAGAGTATTCCAAAGGCACATGACAAGGCTGCTTTGCCCAGTCATTCACAGGATGCTGGGTCCTAGGAAGCCAGCCCCAGGGCTCTCCCTAGCATCATGGAGCCAACAGGCTTGAACACACCCTCCTTAACTTCCCTCCTTTCTCTACATTGGAAACTAGGGGAGAGTTATTTGCCTAATTATGCATGCATTCGTGCATTTAGTGTTCTGCTCCTGAGAGGCCAAGTGCTTTACAGGATTTTCTTCAGTATTATATTCCATGTTAATTGCAAGCAGGCCTACTAAAGGCAGGACTGACTTCATGAACAGCCAGCAAAAGCACAGAGTGGACTTCACTGGGTGGTAGCAGACCTTGGGCTTATTAAGGAGGCCCAGAAAGCTGAGGACTCCTTCCCCCTGAAGAGGCTGAAAGGCCCATGTACAGCCAGCCTGCCATAGAAAGCCTCAGAGCTCACGGATTTCAAGGCAGAAGGAGGCCAAATATACATGGATGTCCCTCTCCTGTGACCAGGGGTTTACTTCTTAAGGAAACTCCAAATGGGTCTGATCCCCTGGCATTTCATTTGCACCATGGCTTAGTCACGAACAGTCATCTGTCACTCACCAAAGCCACAGAGTGGGGCCTGAGGGTCGCTGGTGTCATGGATACACCTGCTAATAAAATTATTTATCATTTATTATTTATTTATTATTGTTAATTATTTATTATTTTAATAAATAATAAAAAATATTTATTAGAAATTTTTATTTTTATTTTTCCCTCAGTGTGCGCTTCTGGAATTCCCCACACAGCAGCTTAGGAATGGGTTTATATTCTGACTACTCCATCTCTGGTGTAATCACGGCACCCTCTGGCTACCCCAGGAGGGCATGGACCAATCAGGAGCTGGGCATAAATTTGAGATAGAGCTGCCTTAGGTTACAGTCTAGCTCTGAGCCAGCCAGCAGTGTTCTTGACCCCTCTGCCCTTCAGTTCTTCATTTATAAAGTGGGAGTAATGGAAGCACATCTGAAGCGTGAAGGCAGGCCTTCGCCTGCTCTGAGCTCCCTCAGGATGTTTCAGGCACGTGATGCAGGGAGAGCAGAAACCAGGACCTGAGAGCCAATCACATGTCTCCCGTCAAGAAGCTTAGGCTCAGATTCTAAGTTGGAGGAAAAAAGCAGGACTGCAATTCAGCAATAAACTGGGGACTTCAATAGCACAAGTAGGCAAAAGGTCAATCAGGAAATATCAGATTGGAACCATCTGCCCACATCTGCAGAACATGCCACCTGGCAACAGCAGAGCATACACACTTCTCGAGCATGTCAGAACTTGCTCCAGGAGGACCATATATTTAGCCTCAATAAATTTAAAAGGACTGAAATCATACCAAGTGGGTGCCATAACCACAATGGAATTAAATTAGAAATCAATAACAGAAGGAAACTTGAGAAATTCATGAAAATGTGTAAAATAAACAACACACTGCTATATAACAAACAGATCAAAGAAGAAATCACAATGGAAATTAGAAAATACTTCAAGATGAAAGGCATTACAAGAAAACTACAGACCAATATCCTTAAGAATATAAATGCAAAAATCCTCCACAAAATACTAGCAAATCAAATCCAGCAACATATAAAACGAATTATGTACACAAATCAGATGAGATCTATCCCAGGAACGCAAGGTTGATTTGTCATCCAAAAGCCAATCAACATAATACAGCATATTAATGGGTCCGTACAAAACCACTCTTAGAAGAAAACACAGAAGGAAATTCTCATGGCCTGAGTTTAGCAATGATTTCTTCAATATGGCACCAAAAGCACGAGTGATAAAAGAAAAAAGAGATTAATTACACTTCATTAGAATTAAAAACTTCTGTGCTGCCACCAATGCCACTAAGAAAGTGAAAAGATAACCCACATAAAGGAAGAAAATATTAGGAAATCATATACAGTAATTCCCTCTTATCTGCAGGTGATACATCCCAGGGTCCCCAGTAGATACCTGAGATAGCAGATATTACCGAACACTGTATATACTGCTTTTTCCCATATATACATATCCCTTATTGTACTGTACTCACCCTCTTTGTCGTGATGATGTGAGATGACAGAAAGCCTCTGGGATGCGTTGAAGTGAGGAGAATGACGCAGGCTTTGTGACGTTGCCTTAGGATGCTGTTGACCTTCTGATTGGAAGGAGAATCATCAAGCCATCATGAGGTTGATGGCTGGATGTCAGGGGCAGGTGATGTGATGACTGAGGAAGGAGCAGACTATACAGCAGTGATACGCTGGACAAAGGGGCGGTTCACACCCGGGTGGGATAGCTTGGGCTGGCACAAGATTGTATTTTGCTACTCTGAATAATGCACAGTTCCGTGTCATATTTCAAGCCATGGTTGACCACAGGTAACTGAAACTGAGAAAGCAAGACAGCAGGTGAGTGGGGTCTACTGTATCTGATTTGGAGCCCATATTCAGAATGTGTAAGGAACATTTAAAACTCAAAAATACGAACAAATAACCCCAATTCAAATGCACAAAGGATTTGAATAGGCACTTCTCAAAAGAAGATACACAAATGACCAGTAAGTGCATAAAAAGATGCTCAACACTATTAGTTATTAGGAAATTCAAATCAAGACCACAGGGAGATGCCACCTCACACACAAGGAGGGTAATCCTCAAAAAGACAGAAAACAGTGTTGACAAGGACTTCAGAAATGGAAACCTTCTTAGGGAAAGAAAATCGTGCAGACAAAACAATTAAAAGGTGCTGAAAATGAATTCAACATAGAGTGAGCACATGACCCAGCAATCCCACTCCTAGGTGTGTATCCCAGATGATTAAAACCATACATCTGGTCAGGCACGGGGGCTCACGCCTGTAATCCCAGAACTTTGGGAGGCCGAGGTAAGCAGATCACCAGGTAAGGAGTTTGGCACCAGCCTGGCCAAGATGGTGAAACCCCGTCTCTACTAAAAATACAAAAGTTAGCTAGGTGTGGTGGCGCACACCTATAATCCCAGCTATTCAGGAGGCTGAGGCAGGAGAATTGCTTGAACCAGAGAGGCAGGAGTTGGAGTAGCTATTCCCAGTGCTGGTGGCTGGGAATAGCTAACAGATATGGAGTTTCTCTTTGAGGTGGTGAAAATTTTCTAAAAATTTCTGTAGTAATGGTCGTAGAACTCTGTGAATATCCTAAAAGCCATTGTACACTTTAAATGGGTGAATTGCATGGTATGTGAATTATAACCCACTAAAGCTGTTTAAATATAGTGGGGGACAGGTAGAGGGAATGAGGAGAAGTTGGTAATGGGTACAAATAAATGATTTGGTAGGAGGAGTGAGTTCTAGTGTTGCCAGCAAAATGAGGGGACTATAGTTAACAGCAACGTACTGTATGTTTCAAAATAGCAAGAAGAAAACATTTGAAATGTTACCAACATGAATAAAAGATGATGTTCGAGGTGATGGAGATCCTAAATACCCCGATTCCATCATTACGCATTGCATGAGAGTATCAATGTATCACATGCACCCCATAAGTATGTAAAATATTATGCATCAATAAACAATTAAAAATATAAGCATTGCATAGTGTCTTCCTTCCAAAGAATATAGCATGAAAGGAAAAAATAGTAACTTTACAGTGGAGAGAACTGGAAATCTCTGCCTCACTCAACCTCGCCGAGGTTGACATCACTGGTAACAAGTCATGCAGACAGCAAGGACCTTGATGTGATGCAGTGGGAAGGGTGCTTTCCATCTGTGCCCCTCCTCCCAACAACACATGACCCCAAGCTAATCAGAAAAAAGATCAGACACATCCCAAATGAGGGACATTCTACAAAATAACCAACAAGTTCTCCTCAAAACTGTCAAGATCACCAAAAACAAGGGAAGTCTGAGAATCTGTCACAGCTATAGGGGCCCTAAGGAAATATGAGGACCAACTACAACATCATACTTAATGGGATTCTGAGGAAGAAAAGGACATTAATGGAAAACTGAGGAAATCTGAAAAAAGTATGGGTTTTAGTTCCTACTACAGTATCAACATGGGCTAATTCACTGTGACAAAGTTCCAATATAATGTGACATGGTGAGAACAGGGGAACGTTGGTGTGGAGTGTAGAGGAACACTGCTACCATCACAATTTTTTTGTAAATGTAAAACTATTCTAAAATGAAGCTTATTTTAAAAATAAAAAATGAAGATGGGGTCTTTGATATCAATAAACCCCATGAAAATACATTCATTAATAGTGAGGGAGGCACCACCTGCACATTCACACCTGTGAACAGACACTCAACCCAAGCACACATGCACACTTGTGCACACACACTCAACCCAAGCATTGCATACATGCACACCCATGCATACACTCAACCCAAGCACACGTACACATGCACACCCATGCACACATGCTCAACCGAAGCACACATGCACACACACCCAAGCACCTGCATACATGCACACTCACCCAATCCAAGCATCTGCATACATGCACACTCATGCACAGACTCAACCCAAGCATCTGCATACATGCACACTCGTGCACACACTCACACACACAACCCAAGCATCTGCATACATGTACACCCACACACAGTCACATGCACACATGCCCACCAGTGCACTCACACTTAACCCAAGCATCTACATACATGCACACCCATGGACACACTCCTCAACTTAAGCACGTGTGCACATGCACACCTGTGCACACTCAACCCAAGCATCTCCATACATTCACTCATGCACACACACCCAATCCAAGGATGCATGCCTGTGTGCATCCAAGCCCACACACTCAACCCAAACACGTGGCACATTATACCCATGTACACATGCAACCTGAGTACATGCACACATGCATACCCATGCACACACAATCCAAGCACATGCACACATGCATATCTGTGCACACACAATGCACACACATGAATGTGGATGCCCACGCATTCAACCCAAACATGTGTTCACAGGCATACATAGCCCAAACACATGTACTCATGTACACATTGCACACATACTCAACCCAAGCACAAGTGCATGACACCCATGCACACACACAGTGCAAGCCCATGTGCACATATGTGCATGTACACAAGCACTCGACCTGAGCACATGTGCACACGGACGCCAACGCACACTCAATCCAAGCACATAAGCAGATGCATCTGCAAACAAACATGCAACCCAAGCATGCATGCACATGCACGCCCATCTGCACATTCAATCCAAGCACATGCATACATACAGACTCACATGCAGACCCAACCCAAGCATGCACACATGCTCAATCCAAGTATGTGTACACATGCACCCTCGTGCACACACACTCAACCCAACCACACATACACTTGCACGAATGTGCACACACACAGCCCAAGCACACACTCAACCTAAACATGTGCACACAGGCACACTCATGCATACATATTCGACCCAAGCATAGTTTATCAGGGAGAGAGGTCCAGAAACAGACTCTGACATAACAATAAACAGAATCCAATAAGCAATTACACTCCCAAGTGTGATGCTAATACAATTATTGGAATTGCTAGTCAAAAGCAGTTAATAGAATAATTAAGATAGATTGACCTCAAAGCTGATTTTAAATTAACCTGACATGGGCATACTATCTAAAAAATTACTCTTTCCTCTGATTTAGTCTCTCATTAAAATCAGATTTCATTGGGAGAAATTATACATTTGCAACATCATTGGGAGGAACAAGCCATGTTCATTCACCCACTTATGAAAATGTAAGATTATTAGAGGAGGTAAAATGGGAATACATTTTCCTGGCATTCCCAGGTGCAGTGTGATCTGTCCCTGTAGTAAACCACCACTTCCTCCTAGCCTGCCACTCAGGAGGTGATGGAAACCAGTTAAAATGGCCTCAATTGAGGACCCCAAACCACTAGTGTCTGTGTGGGTATCTGTGCTGCTCCCTCATGGGGGAAGGGTTCATGGGGTGAGCAAGGAAGAGAAATGAGCACTTGGAGACACCAGGCAACCCAGAAGACCTAGAGGAAACTCAGTGAGTCTGCATCGAACACATCTTCATCGGTGAGAAAACTGAAGCCAAGGAAGGAGAGGGATTGTTTTGAGGCAAACAGCAAAACTTCTCAGATAGTGGCAGAAGGACGGAGGCTGTTTCAGCACCCACCGTCTTCTCTTTCAGCTCAAGATTTCTTGCCACACCCCAGATAAAATAAATCCCTGTGGAGGTTTGTCTGTGCACACACGACTATCCCAGTCAGTGTGGACAGATTGGCCCTTTCCATAAGAAGCCTGGGAATGCCCCACTGCAGAAGACTGCAGTGGGCCACTGCTTCCTCCAAGGCCCTGGTATCTAAAACACAGAGGCACTGGGTCACCACAGCTAACAGCCTCCTTGTTGATTTACACCCTTAGAGTTACCTGGATAACAGTTTTTAAGTGGATAGCAACTTCACATTTTCATAAGGAAAAGAATTTTCCCTCATTAAAATTATCCAGATCCAGTAATAACACATTGTTAGTAAAAGCAGGAAATGCAAGATGCTACAGAATGACCTATTACCTGGAGGATTTTAAAATCCTAATGAGAAAAACACTGCCAGTTGTTCATTCTCTGAGCCTTCAGCAACATTAGTCTGAGGAGTAGTATGGGACTGCAGCTGACTGCATCCACACTCATCCCTCTGACTGCTGTAGACCCTCTTCTTCAAAGGGAAATCTCTGCACTCTGCAGGGACAGTAAGTGGTGACCCTTAGGTAGCTGTGAGATCCTGAAACACGAGGAAAAGAGAGAAGGAATTGGCGGGAACATGGAGATGGAGAATGCAGGCAACAGCACGCTCAGTGCAGGTGGAGTCTGTGTTCCCCTCCAGCGACAGCCAGAACCAGGACCATCAGAAATCTGACATCATTGGCCCCATCACATAGGGTGGGCTGTGGGCAGGGAATAACCAAATCACCACACCACTTTCAGACCCTTGGCAGACACAGGGAATAACAGTTCTGTCTGCTGCTGTGACCACAGTTCCGAAGTTTGAAGAGAAATAGTAAGTGGTGGCACGGCTGTCTGTCAACTTGAATGTTTCTCAAATAAAGGAAGACAGTTCCTTTGGCTCCCAAAGACTTACAAAGGCTGTATGTTCTTCAGGCAGCTACTATGCCATCAGACACTGAGTGGTAAGGAAAGGAACCTGAGCCCAATCCCATTCTTGAGCGAGTCAGAGCAACTCCACATTCCCTGCCAGCCCTGAGGGGGACCCCCAAGCACTGCTCCGGTGCTGTGGGGGCTGAGATCTCCCCTCCCCACTGTGGGCATTGAAGGGCAGCAAAGGCTCTCTGCCATGCTTGTGTTTGGGCACCAGACCTCTTGGCCTGGTGTCTGGAAGATGGGATTATTGCCTTGGACCAGTCCTTCCTCCTTGGTTTTCCCTTTTTCCCACAATGGGGTTAAAGCTCAGGTCCTCTTCCTAGCTCCATAATAATGACAGCAGGCACCATTTACAAACACCTCTCCATATCCCAGTTCTGCTCCCAGTGCTGTACCTGTATTCTTTCACATCATTCTCTCAAGGGCCCAGTAAGGTAGCCACTTCATTAACCATCTTTTATAAAAGAGCAGGCTAGGCACAGAGATGGTAGATAACTTCCTGAAGGTCACAAATGAATGCAGGTAAGAACCAGGCTGTGCACCAAGTAAGTCTGAGCCCTGATCAGGCTTTAATCACTGTGCTGTGCAGATGTCCTATCAAGGCCCGTCTGTTTGGTGTCCCCCATTCCCACCTCCCTCTCTACTTGGAAATGAAGTCACTTTCAGGGGACTTTTGTGGGGTTCCTGCCTCCCCAGGGGCACCTTGGTGGGCTTCTTGAGGGTTGCCTTAATCATCCCCAGGCACCTGCTGTTTGTGGGTTGTGCCACACAGCTCCGTGGCCTCCAGCACCCACCTGCAGACATAGCTTCAGTGGCCCATGCTCCTTCAGTTTCTTTCCCCAGCTGGTTTAGGTTTAATTCAAAAACAGTCAAACCCATTCATGTGACAGTTGTATACAGTCATGAAACATCTACCACAGTCAAGATGTGAAACATTTCATTCTCCTGAAAAGTGTTCTCCTTCCTGCCCCTTCAGATTCCCTCCTGCAGCTCCCAGCCCCAGGTAGGCAGTGATCTGATTCCTGTCCCTGTAACTTCGCCTTTCCTGGAAGCTCATAGACATGGAAGAGTGTTCTATCTCTTCCACTTAACTCAATGATTTCAAGATTCATCCATGTCATGTGGGCTTAATATTTTGTTCATTTTTTATTAATGGGTACTATACCATAATATGGATGTATCATAGGTTATCAACTTGCCTGTTGATGGGCATTTGGGCTCTTGTGGTTTGGCTGTATTACAAATATTGGTGTAAGCATTTGTGTCCACATCTTTGTGTGGACATGTTTTCATTTTCTCAGGGTAAATAATTAGGATTGGAATTGCTGAGTCACGTGGTAGATGTTTTATTTCTCAGATAGTGTCAGTCCATTTTCCCAAGTATTTCCATTTAAATTTCCAACAAAATTTACATACATTCACATTTAAATTGTAAGCAAATTCCCAATGTTCTGTATCCTTGTCAACACCTAATATTGTCAATCTTGTTAATTTTAGCCTAGTTTTAATGTGTACTTCTCTGATGGCAAGTGATGTTGATCATTTTTTCATGTGCCATCTTTTTGTCATGTATTCGTTCAAGTCCTTTGCCATTTTTGAATGCATCTTCAAAGTATTGATTTATAAGATATCTTTACATATTCTGAGTAGAAGCCATTGTCATTTATGCATTTTGTAAAATTATTCTACTAGTCTGTAGCCTGCTTTTGCATTTCCTTAACTCTGTGTTTTTAATTTTGAGAAAACATTTTCAATTTTGCAGAATTCACTTTATCATTTTTTATCTGTGCTTTTCACATCATTTCTAAAAAATGTTTATTCTAGCCCAAGTCATAAAAATTCTTCCCTATGTTTTATTCTAGAACTTTAAAAGTCTTAACACTAATTTTCAGTCCATAATCCATCTTAAGATAATTTTGTATGTGAGGGGAGGTAAAGTTTGAAGGTAATTTTTTTTTCCATGTAGATATCAACTTGTGCTAGAACCAGTTATTGAAAAAACTAGTTGTAAAAAAATTAAGTTTATACCTTTGCCAACAATCAAGTGACTATGTAAGTGTGGATATTTTTGGACTTCCCCTTCAGCTCAATTGATCTCTATCTCCTTCCTGATGTGAAAACCACATTGCCGTGATTACTATAGCTATAGAGTGATTTCTGAAATCAAATAGTGTGGGCCCCACAACCTACTTATTATTTTTCAAAGTTGTTTCTGGCTATTTTAAGCCTTTTGTCTTTCCACATAAATCTTAGCACCAGCTGTCCCATTTCTTCAAAAGGACCATGAATGTCACTAATAGTATACTGGTGAGCAAAGCTTCCTTCCAAAAGAAGCACTAAAATTTCAATCAAAATTGTATTCAATATATAACTTGACTTGGTATCAATGTGGAGAGAATTTTCCTTTTTTTAAATTGCATTTTAGGTTTTGGTGTACAAGGGAACAACATGCAAGATAGTTGCATAAGTACACACATGACAGTGTGATTTGTTGCCTTCTTCCCCTTCACCTGTATCTGGCATTTCTCACCATGCTATCTCTCCCCAGCTCCCAACCCTGCACGGTCCCTCCCCTATTCCCCCCAACCGCCTCCTGTGTGTAGTACTCCCCTCCCTGTGTCCATGTGTTCTCATTCTTCCACACCCGTCTATGAGTGAGAACATGTGGTATTTCATTTCTGTTCTTGTGTCAGTTTGCTGACAATGATGTTCTCCAGGTTCATCCATGTCCCCACAAAGGACATGATCTCATCACTTTTGATTGCCGCATTATATTCCATGGTGTATATGTGCCACATTTTCCCTGTCCAGTCTATCATCAATGGGCATTTGGGATGGTTCCAGGTCTTTGCTATTGTAAACAGTGCTGCAATGAACATTCGTGTGCATGTGTCCTTATAGTAAAACGATTTATAGTCCTTTGGATATATACCCAGTAATGGCATTCCTGGGTCAAATGGAATTTCTATTTCTAGGTCCTTGAGAAATCGCCACACTGTCTTCCACAATGGTTGAACTAATTTACACTCCCACCAGCAGTGTAAAAGTGTTCCTATTTCTCCACATCCTCTCCAGCATCTGTTGTATCCAGATTTTTTAATGATCACCATTCTAACTGGTGTGAGATGGTATCTCAATGTGGTTTTGATTTGCATCTCTCTGATGACCAGTGACGAGCATTTTTTCATATGATTGTTGGCCTCATGTATATCTTCTTTTGTAAAGTGTCTATTCATATCCTTTGCCCATTTTTGAATGGGCTTGTTTGTTTTTTTCTTGTAAATCTGTTTGAGTTCTTTGTAAATTCTGGATATCAGCCCTTTGTCAGATGGGTAGACTGCAAAGATTTTTTCCCATTCTGTTGGTTACCAATTCACTCTAATGACTGTTTATTTTGCCATGCAGAAGCTGTGGAGTTTGATTAGGTCCCATTTGTCTATTTTGGCTTTTGTTGCCAATGCTTTTGGTGTTTTGGTCATGAAGTCCTTGCCTACTCCTATGTCTTGAATGGTTTTGCCTAAATTTTCTTCTAGGGTTTTTATGATGTTAGGTCTTATGTTTAGGTCTTTAATCCATCTGGAGTTAATTTTAGTGTAAGGTGTCAGAAAGGGGTCCAGTTTCTGCATTCTGCACATGGCTAGCCAGTTGTCCCAACACCATTTGTTAAACAGGGAATCCTTTCCCCATTGCTTCTTTTTGTCAGGTTTATCAGAGATTGTATGGTTGTAGATATGTTGTGTTGCCTCCGATGCCTCTGTTCTGTTCCATTGGTCTATATCTCTGTTTTGTACCAGTACCATGCTGTTTTTATTACTGTAGCCTTGTAGTATAGTTTGAAGTCTGGTAGTGTGATGCCTCCCGCTGTGTCCTTTTTGCTTAGAATTCACTTGGCATGCTCTCTTTTGGTTCCATATGAAGTTTAAGGTGATTTTTTCCAGTTCTGTGAAGAAGGCAGCTTGATGGGGATAGCGTTGAATCTGTAAATTACTTTGGGCAGTATGGCCATTTTCACGATATTGATTCTTCCTAACCATGAACATGGAATGTTTCTCCATCTGTTTGTGTCATCTCTTATATCATTAAGCAGTGGTTTGTAGTTCTCTTTGAAGACGTCCTTTACATTCCTTGTTAGGTGTATTCCTAGGTATTTTATTCTTTTTGTAGCAACCGTGAATGGCAGTCCGTTCTTGATTTGGCTCTCTTTCAGTCTGTTATTGGTGTATAGGAATGCTTGTGATTTTTGCACATTGATTTTGTATCCTGAGACTTTGCTGAAGTTGCTTATCAGTTTCAGGAATTTTGGGGCTGAGGCAATGGGGTCTTCTAGGTATACTATCATGTCGTCTGCAAATAGAGACAATTTGGTTTCCACCTCTCCTATTTGAATACCTTTTATTTCTTTTTCTTGCCTGATTGCTCTGGCAGTACTTCCAGTACTATATTGAATAGGAGTGGTGAGAGAGGGCATCCTTGTCTAGTGCCAGATTTCAAAGGCAATGCTTCCAGTTTTTGCCCATTCAGTATATTGTCGTAAATAGCTTTTATTATTTTGAAATATGTTCTGTCAATACCGAGTTTATCGAGGGTTTTTAGCATAAAGGGCTGCTGAATTTTGTCAAAGACCTTCTCTGCATCAATTGAGATAATCATGTGGTTTTTGGCTTTGGTTCTGTTGATGTGGTGAATTACGTTTATAGACTTGCGTACGTTGAACCAGCCTTGCATCCCCAGAATGAATCCTACTTGATCATGGTGGATAAGCTTTTTGATGTGCTGTTGCAATTGGCTTGCCAGTGTATTAAAGATTTTTGCATTTATGTTCATCATGGACATTGGCCTGAAGTTTTCTTTTCTTGTTGAGTCTCTGCCAGGTTTTGGTATCAGGATGATGTTGGTCTCATAAAATGATTTGGGAAGTATTCCCTCTTTTTGGATTATTTGGAATAGTTTCAGAAGGAATGCTAACAGTTCCTCTTTGTGTGTCTGGTAGAATTCGGCTGTAAACCCATCTGGACCTGGGTTTTTTTTGTGTGGTAGGCTCTTAATTGCTGCCTCAACTTCAGATCTTGTTATTGGTCTATCCATGATTTCGACTTCTTCCTGGTTTAGGCTTGGAAGAAGGCAAGTGTTCAGAAATTTATCAATTTCTTCCAGGTTTACTAGATTATGTGCATAAAGTTGTTTGTAATATTCTCTAATGATGGCTTGAATTTCTGTGGAATCTGTGGTGATTTCCCCTTTATCATTTTTTATTGCATCTATTTGGTTATTCTCTCTTTTCATTTTTATTAATCTGGCTAGTGGTCTGTCTATTTTGTTGATCTTCTCAAAAAACCACCTCCTGGTTTATTGATTTTTTAGAAGGTTTTATGTGTCTCTATCTCCTTCAGTTCTGCTCTGATATTATTTCTTGTCTTCTGCTGGAGTTTGAGGTTTTTTGATCTTGCTCCTCTAGCTCTTTCAATTTTGATGATAGAATGTCAATTTTGGATCTCTCCACTGTTCTCATGTGGGCACTTATTGCCATATATTTTCCTCTAGAGACTGCTTTAAATGTGTCCCAGAGATTCTGGTATGATCTGTCTTTGTTCTGATTGGTTTCGAAGAACTTCCTTATTTCTGCCTTCATTTCATTGTTTATCCAGTCAACATTCAAGAGCCAGTTGCTCAGTTTCCATAAAGCTGTGCGGTTCTGAGTTAGTTTCTGAATTCTGAGTTCTAATTTGATTGCACTGTGGTCTGAGAGACTGTTTGCTATGATTTCCATTCTTTTGCACTTGCTGAGGAGTGATTTACTTCCAATTATGTGGTCAATTTTAGAGTAGGTGTGATGTGGTGCTGAGAAGAATGTATATTCTGTGGATTTGGGGTGGAGAGTTTTGTAAATGTCTATTAGGTTTGCTTGTTCAAGGTCTGAGTTCAAGTCCTGGATATCCTTGTTAATTTTCTGTCTGGTTGATCTGTCTAATATTGACAATGGAGTGTTAAAGTCTTCTAAATCTCTTTGTAAGTCATTAAGAAGTTGCCTTATGTATCTGGGTGCTCCTGTATTGGGTCCGTATATATTTAGGATCATTAGCTCTTCTTGTTGTATCGATCCTTTTACCATTATTTAATGTCCTTTTTTGTCTCTTTTGATCTCTGTTGCTTTAAAGTTTATTTTATCAGAGATGAGAATTGCAACTCCTGCTTTTTTTTTTTTTGCTCTCCATTTGTCAAATCTTCCTCCATCCCTTTATTTTGAGCCTTTGTGTATCCTTGCACGTCAGATGGGTTTCCTGGATACAACACACTGATGGATTTTGGCTTTTTATCCAATTTGCCAGTCTGTGTCTTGATTGGTGCATTTCACCCATTTACATTTAGGGTTAATATTGTTATGTGTGAATTTGATACTGCCATTTTGATTATAGCTGGCTGTTTTGCCCGTTAGTTGATGCTGATTCTTCATTTTGCTGATGCTCGTTAGCATTTGGTATGTTTTTGGAGTGGCTGGTACTGCTTGTTCCTTTCTATGTGTGGTGCCTCTTTCAGGAGCTCTTGTAAAGCAGGCCTGGTGGTGACAAAAATCTCTGAGTACTTGCTTGTTCACAAAGGATTTTATTTTTCCTTCACTTATGAAGCTTACTTTGGCTGGATATGAAATTCTGGCTTGAAAGTTCTTTTCTTTAAGAATGTTGAATATTGGCCCCGACTCTCTTCTAGCTTGTAGGGTTTCTGCCGAAAGATCTGCTGTGAGTCTGATGGGCTTCCCTTTGTGGGTAACCCGACCTTTCTCTCTGGCTGCCCTTAGCATTTTCTCCTTCATTTCAAGCCTGGTGAATCTGAAGATTATGTGCCTTGGGGTTGCTCTTTTTTTTTTTGTTTTGGTTTTTTTTTTATTTTTTATTGGATTATAGGTTTTGGGGTACATGAGCAGAGCATGCAAGACAGTTGCGTAGGTACACACATGGCAGTGTGCTTTGCTTTTCTTCTCCCCTTCACCCACATTTGGCATTTCTCCCCAGGCTATCCCTCCCCACCTCCCCCTGACACTGGCCCTCCCCTTTTCCCCCCAATAGACCCCAGTGTTTAGTACTCCCCTTTCTGTGTCCATGTGTTCTCATTTTTCATCACCCACCTATGAGTGAGAATATGCGGTGTTTCATTTTCTGTTCTTGTGTCAGTTTGCTGAGAATGATGTTTTCCAGATTCATCCATGTCCCTACAAACGACACGAACTCATCATTTCTGATTGCTGCATAATATTCCATGGTGTATATGTGCCACATTTTTCCAATCCAGTCTATTATCAATGGGCATTTGGGTTGATTCCAGGTCTTTGCTATTGTAAACAGTGCTGCAATGAACATTCGTGTACATGTGTCCTTATAGTAGAACGATTTATAGTCTTTTGGATATATACCCAGTAATGGGATTGCTGGGTCAAATGGAATTTCTATTTCTAAGGCCTTGAGGAATCGCCACACTGTCTTCCACAATGGTTGAACTAATTTACACTCCCACCAACAGTGTAAAAGTGTTCCTTTTTCTCCACATCCTCTCCAGCATCTGTTGTCTCCAGATTTTTTAATGATCGCCATTCTAACTGGCGTGAGATGGTATTTCAATGTGGTTTTGATTTGCATCTCTCTGATGACCAGTGACGATGAGCATTTTTTCATATGATTGTTGGCCTCATATATGTCTTCTTTCGTAAAGTATCTGTTCATATCCTTTGCCCACTTTTGAATGGGCTTGTTTGTTTTTTTCCTGTAAATCTGCTTGAGTTGTTTGTAAATTCTGGATATCAGCCCTTTGTCAGATGGGTAGACTGCGAAAATTTTTTCCCATTCTGTTGGTTGCCGATCCACTCTAGTGACTGTTTCCTTTGCCGTGCAGAAGCTGTGGAGTTTCATTAGGTCCCATTTGTCTATTTTGGCTTTTGTTGCCAATGCTCTTGGTGTTTTGTTCATGAAGTCCTTGCCTACTCCTATGTCCTGGATAGTTTTGCCTAGATTGACTTCTAGGGTTTTTATGGTGCCAGGTCTTATGTTTAAGTCTTTAATCCATCTGGAGTTAATTTTAGTGTAAGGTGTCAGGAAGGGGTCCAGTTTCTGCTTTCTGCACATGGCTAGCCAGTTTTCCCAACACCATTTGTTAAACATGGAATCCTTGCCCCATTGCTTGTTTTTGTCAGGTTTATCAAAGATTGTATAGTTGTATGTATGTTGTGTTGCCTCCGGTGCCTCTGTTTTGTTCCATTGGTCTATATCTCTGTTTTGGTACCAGTACCATGCTGTTTTGATTACTGTAGCCTTGTAGTATAGTTTGAAATCCGGTAGTGTGATGCTCCCCGCTGTGCTCTTTTTGCTTAGAATTGACTTGGCTATGCGGGCTCTCTTTTGGTTCCATATGAAGTTCATGGTGGTTTTTTCCAGTTCTGTGAAGAAAGTCAATGGTAGCTTGATGGGGATAGCATTGATTCTGTAAATTACTTTGGGCAGTATAGCCATTTTCATGATATTAATTCTTCCTAACCATGAACATGGAATGTTTCTCCATCTGTTTGTGTCCTCTCTGATTTCGTTGAGCAGTGGTTTGTAGTTCTTCTTGAAGAGGTCCCTTACGTTCCTTGTGAGTTGTATTCCAAGGTATTTTATTCTTTTTGTAGCAATTGCGAATGGCAGTTCGCTCTTGATTTGGCTTTCTTTAAGTCTGTTATTGGTGTAGACGAATGCTTGTGATTTTTGCACATTGATTTTATATCCTGAGACTTTGCTGAAGTTGCTTATCAGTTTCAGGAGTTTTTGGGCTGAGGCGATGGGGTCTTCTAGGTATACTATCATGTCGTCTGCAAATAGAGACAGTTTGGCTTCCACCTTTCCTATTTGAATACCCTTTATTTCTTTTTCTTGCCTGATTGCTCTGGCTAGAACTTCCAGTACTATATTGAATAGGAGTGGTGAGAGAGGGCATCCTTGTCTAGTACCAGATTTCAAAGGGAATGCTTCCAGTTTTTGCCCATTCAGTATGATATTGGCTGTTGGTTTGTCATAAACAGCTTTTATTACTTTGAGATACGTTCCATCGATACCGAGTTTATTGAGGGTTTTTAGCATAAAGGGCTGTTGAATTTTGTCAAATGCCTTCTCTGCGTCAATTGAGATAATCATGTGGTTTTTGGTTTGGGTTCTGTTTATGTGGTGAATTACGTTGATAGACTTGCGTATGTTGAACCAGCCTTGCATCCCCGGGATGAATCCTACTTGATCATGATGCATAAGTTTTTTGATTTGCTGTTGCAGTCGGCTTGCCAATATTTTATTGAAGATTTTTGCATCTATGTTCATCATGGATATTGGCCTGAAGTTTTCTTTTCTCGTTGGGTCTCTGCCGGGTTTTGGTATCAGGATGATGTTGGTCTCATAAAATGATTTGGGAAGGATTCCCTCTTTTTGGATTGTTTGAAATAGTTTTAGAAGAAATGGTACCAGCTCCTCCTTGTGTGTCTGGTAGAATTCGGCTGTGAACCCATCTGGACCTGGGCTTTTTTGTGAGGTAGGCTCTTAATTGCTGCCTCAACTTCAGACCTTGTTATTGGTCTATTCATAGTTTCAGCTTCCTCCTGGTTTAGGCTTGGGAGGACACAGGAGTCCAGGAATTTATCCATTTCTTCCAGGTTTACTAGTTTATGTGCATAGAGTTGTTTGTAATATTCTCTGATGATGGTTTGAATTTCTGTGGAATCTGTGGTGATTTCCCCTTTATCATTTTTTATTGCATCTATTTGGTTGTTCTCTCTTTTCTTTTTAATCAATCTGGCTAGTGGTCTGTCTATTTTGTTGATCTTTTCAAAAAACCAGCTCTTGGATTTATTGATTTTTTGAAGGGTTTTTCGTGTCTCAATCTCCTTCAGCTCAGCTCTGATCTTAGTAATTTCTTGTCTTCTGCTGGGTTTTGAGTGTTTATGATCTTGCTCCTCTAGCTCTTTCAATTTTGACGATAGGGTGTCAATTTTGGATCTCTCCATTCTCCTCATATGGGCACTTATTGCTATATACTTTCCTCTAGAGACTGCTTTAAATGTGTCCCAGAGGTTCTGGCACGTTGTGTCTTCATTCTCATTGGTTTCGAAGAACTTCTTTCTTTCTGCCTTCATTTCGTTGTTTACCCAGCCAACATTCAAGAGCCAGTTGTTCAGTTTCCATGAAGCTGTGCGGTTCTGGGTCGGTTTCTGAATTCTGAGTTCTAACTTGATTGCACTATGGTCTGAGAGGCTGTTTGTTATGATTTCAGTTGTTTTGCATTTGTTGAGCAGTGCTTTACTTCCAATTATGTGGTCAATTTTAGAGTAGGTGTGATGTGGTGCTGAGAAGAATGTATATTCTGTGGATTTGGCGTGGAGAGTTCTGTAAATGTCCACCAGGTTTGCTTGCTCCAGGTCTGAGTTCAAGCCCTGGGTATCCTTGTTGATTTTCTGTCTGGTTGATCTGTCTAGTATTGACAGTGGAGTGTTAAAGTCTCCCACTATTATTGTGTGGGAGTCTAAGTCCTTCTGTAAGTCATTAAGAACTTGCCTTATGTATCTGGGTGCTCCTGCATTGGGTTCATATATGTTTAGGATCGTTAGCTCTTCTTGTTGTATTGATCCTTTTACCATTATGTAATGGCCTTCTTTGTCTCTTTTGATCTTTGTTGCTTTAAAGTCTATTTTATCAGAGATGAGAATTGCAACTCCTGCTTTTTTTTGCTTTCCATTAGCTTGGTAAATCTTCCTCCATCCCTTTATTTTGAGCCTTTGTGTATCCTTGCATGTGAGATGGGTTTCCTGGATACAGCACACTGATGGGTTTTGGATTTTTATCCAATTTGCCAGTCTGTGTGTTTTGATTGGTGCATTTAGTCCATTTACATTTAGGGTTAATATTGTTATGTGTGAATTTGATACTGCCATTTTGATTCTAAGTGGCTGTTTTGCCTGTTAGTTGTTGTAGGTTCTTCATTATGTTGAAGCTCTTTAGCATTGTGATTTTGGAATGGCTGGTACTGATTGATCCTTTCTATGTGTAGTGCCTCTTTTAGGAGCTCTTGTAAAGCAGGCCTGGTGGTGACAAAATCTCTGAGTACTTGCTTGTTCTCAAAGGATTTTATTCTTCCTTCACTTCTGAAGCTCAGTTTGGCTGGATATGAAATTCTGGGTTGAAAGTTCTTTTCTTTAAGAATGTTGAATATTGGCCCCCACTCTCTTCTGGCTTGTAGTGTTTCTGCCGAGAGATCTGCTGTCAGTCTGATGGGCTTCCCTTTGTGGGTGACCCGACCTTTCTCTCTGGCTGCCCTTAGTATTCTCTCCTTTATTTCAACCCTGTTGAATCTGACGATTATGTGCCTTGGGGTTGCTCTTCTTGCGGAATATCTTTGTGGTGTTCTCTGTATTTCCTGCAATTGAGTGTTGGCTTGTCTTGCTAGGTGGGGGAAATTTTCCTGGATGATGTCCTGAAGAGTATTTTCCAGCTGGGATTCATTCTCTTCGTCTCCTTCTGGTATACCTATCAAACGTAGGTTAGGTCTTTTCACATAGTCCCACATTTCTTGGAGACTTTGTTCATTCCTTTTTGCGCTTTGTTCTCTGATCTTGGTTTCTCGTTTTATTTCATTGAGTTGGTCTTCGACTTCAGATATTCTTTCTTCTGCTTGGTCAATTCGGCTATTGAAACTTGCATTTGCTTCGCGAAGTTCTCGTATTGTGTTTTTCAGCTCCTTTAATTCATTCATATTCCTCTCTAAGGTATCCATTCTTGTTATCATTTCCTTGAATCTTTTTTCAAATCTTTTTTCAAGGTTCTTAGTTTCTTTGCATTGATTTAATACATGATCTTTTAGCTCCCAAAAGTTTCTCATTATCCATCTTCTGAAGTCTAATTCCGTCATTTCATCACAGTCATTCTCCGTCCAGCTTTGTTCCCTTGCTGGTGAGGAGTTTTGGTCCTTTCTAGGAGGTCATGTGTTCTGGTTTCGGGTGTTTTCCTCCTTTTTGCGCTGGTTTCTTCCCATCTTTTTGGATTTGTCCGCTGGTCGTCTGCGTAGTTGCTGACTTTTCGTTTGGGTCTCTGAGTGGACACCCAGAATGTTGATGATGAAGTATTTCTGTTGCTTGGTTTTCCTTCTACCAGTCTAGCCCCTTCGCTGTACGACTGTTGAGGTCCACTCCAGACCCTGCTTGTCTGGGGTGCACCTCTAGTAGCTGTGGCACAGCGAGGGATGCTACCAGTTTCTTTTTCTGCTCTCTTTGTCCCAGGATGATGCCTGCCTAATGACAGTCTTTTGGATATAGAGGGGTCAGGGAGCTGCTTGAGGAGACAGTTTGTACTTTATAGGGGTTTAATTGCTGAGCTGTGCACTCTGTTGTTCATTCAGTGCTGTTAGGCTGCTATGTTTGATTCTGCTGCAACACAGCTCATTAAACAACCCTTTTTTTTTTCTCAAATGCTCTGTGTTGAGGGATTTGGGCTTTATTTTTGGATGTCCGATCAGGTGTCCTGCCCAGCTCAAAGGCAGACTAGCCACTGTTTGGCTGCCGAGGCTCCGCCCTGCTGTCGTGTGATTCGCGCTGTTCCTGCCGGCTCTGCTGTGGTGTCCGCCACGCCCTGTGGCGGAGTCTCTTCATTGTAGCGTGTTGCCTCAGCAATGGCAGGCTGCGTCAGTAGTGGGCATGTATCTCAGTAGGGACGGGTTGCCTCGGCAACGGCTGGCTGCCTCAGCAGTGGGCGTGTATATCAGTTGGGGCAGGTTGCCTCCGTAGTGGTGGACGCCCCTCCCCCACAGAGCGTCTCGGACCGTCTGCCCGGGATAGTTTGAAATCGCGGTTTTGTTCGTCCCACTGGGCATCCCAAACGATCTGTCCCTGCAATCCCCTGGGCTGGGCTACTGTGCAAGTCTCGTTCAGTCTCAAGTCCAGCCCTCTCAAGTCTCAGGTTGCCGGTTCAACAAGGCACCCGGACAAGCGCGCCCTGTGGGGATTGCTGGGTAGGGCCGGCCGCCGCCGCCCCGGCTGCCGGCTTCGCCAGGCAGACCTACTGCCTGGCGTCCCGTGTCTTTTTATACTTGGGAGTTTCCCCGTTCTGTGGGCAACAAAGGTCAGTCTGGAAATGCAGCACTGACTCACCGTTTGCGAATTCAACGCGGGCTCCAATCCTGGGTTGTTCTCACAGCGCCATCTTGAGTCCAGAGATCCGGGGTTGCTCTTTTTGCGGAATATCTTTGTGGTGTTCTCTATGTTTCCTGGGCTTGAATATTGGCCTGCCTTGGTAGGTTGGGGAAGTTTTCCTGGATAATATCCTGAAGACTATTTTCCAGCTTGGATTCATTCTCTTCATCACATTCAGTTATACCTATCAAATGTAGATTATGTCTTTTCACATAGTCCCATATTTCTTGTAGATTTTGTTCATTCCTTTTTGTGCTTTTTTCTCTAATCTTGCCTTCTCATTTTATTTCATTGAGTTGATCTTTGACCTCTGATATCCTTTCTTCTGCTTGGTCAATTTGGCTGCTGAAACTTGTGCATGCTTCGCAAAGTTCTCATGTTGTGTTTTTCAGTTCCATCAAATTCTATCATATTCCTCTCTAAGTTTTCCATTCTTGTTATCATTTCATTGAATCTTTTTTCAAGGTTCTTAGTTTCTTTGCATTGAGTTAGAACATGTTATTTTAGCTCACAGCAGTTTCTCATTACCCACCTTTGGAAGTTTGATTCTGTCATTTCATCACACTCATTCTCCATCCAGCTTTGTTCCCTTGCTGGTGAGGAGTTGTGATCCCTGGTAGGAGGAGAGGTGTTCTGGTTTTGGGTGTTTTCCTCATTTCTGCACTGGTTTCTTCCCATCTTTGTGGATTTATCCACCTGTTATCTTTGTAGTTGCTGATTTTCAGATTGGGTCTCTGCATGGACATCCTGATTGTTGATGATGAAGGTATTTCTGTTTCTTAGTTTTCCTTCTAACAGTCTGGCCCCTCTTCTATAGGACTGCTGAGGTCCTCTCCAGGCCCTGTTTGCCTGGGGATCACCTGCAGCAGCTGCAGAACAGTAAGGGTTGCTACCAGTTTCTTCTTCTGCTTTGTCCCAGAATGATGCCTGCCAAATGTTAGTCTGATCCGTTATTTGTGAGGTGACTCTTTTGATATATGGGGGTCAGGGAGCTGCTTGAGGAGACAATCTGTCCTTTATAGGAGCTCAAGTGCTGCGCTGTGAGCTCCATTGTTCATTCAGAGCTGCTAGGCAGGTACATTTCAGTCTGCTGCAGCAGAACTCATAAACCTGCTATTTTTTTTTCCCCAGGTGCTCTGTCCTGGGGAGTTAGGGCTTTATGAGTTTCCCTTGTGCTGCTGCCTTTCTTTCAGGGCTGCCCTGCCCAGCAAGGAGGCAGCGTAGTCACTGTCTGCCTGCAAAGGCTTTGCTGAGCTGCTGTGGGCTCTGCCCTGCTGTGGTGTGAACTTCCCTGCAGTCCTGTTTATATGGGTGTGGTTAGAACTGCCTTGGCTTTGGTGGCCCACCTCCTTAATGGCAGACTCTCTCTGTTATGGCAGGTTGCCTCGGCAATGGCGGGTTGACTCAGCAATGGCGGACTACCTCCATAAAGGTGGAGTGCCTCAGTAATGGCGGATGCCCCTCCCCCACCGAGCTAGACCATCCTGGGTTCAGCTGTGCTTTCCATGAAATTCTCAACCCTGAGCATTTCCAATTGCTGGGGGTTTTTTTGTTTTTTTTTTTGTTGTTGTTGTAGGGGTGGGACCCACTGTGCCTGATCACCTGGCTCCCTTCCTCAGAGCCCCTTTTTTTCTTTTTTTTAAGTTGAATGGTTGACTCTTTCCCAAGTATTCCAGTCGCCTGCTCAAAGGGTGCCGAAATCTGTGTGATTTCCCATGCGGTAACCCACTGTGCCAGCTAAAACAACGACGCTGAGATTTGTGGTGCTTTTTTTGCTCAGGAATCTCCGGGCCTGGCTCTCTGTTTCAGTCTCATTTAATCAAATGAATGGGCTAATCTGCCTTCCCAAAGCTCCAATTGCCAGCTTAAAAGGGCAACCAGACCAATGTATTTTGTATGAAGTGCTGCCATGCCGGGGCGCCAGCAAAACAGCCGTGCTGGCGACCCATGGGGCTCCTCCACCTGGAAATCTCCTGGTGTGTGGGCAATAAAGATCCGTCTGGAAATGCGGCATCCACTCACCCTCTGTGCCTTCACTGGGAGCTGCAATCCTGAGCTGTTCTTACACAGCCATCTTGCTCCACCTCCTGAGAATTTTCATCTTAACAGTACTGCATTTTCCAATTCATAACCAGAATATATCTCTCCACTTATTGTGTTTTTCCTTGCAGTGTCTTATGGTTTGCAGTATAAAGGTCTTTAAACTTTTAAGTAAGTTTTTTTCTTACTCCAATTAATTTAACTTCATTTTCTAAGTATTCATTGCTAGTATAAAAACCTACAATTGATTTTTCTATAAAACTTAAATGCTGCAACTTGGCTAAACTAATTTATTTGGACTAATAGTTTGATTTTTATTGAAGCAAAATTCAAATATTATAAAATCCACTACTTACACAATTTTGAAGTGCACAACCCAGTGGCATCTAGTGCATTCACAATGTTGTCAGCCATAGCCACTGTCCAGGACATTTGTGTTACCCCAAAAGGAGACACCATACCAACTAAGGAGTCACACTGCTCCTCCCTTCCCTCAGCCCTGGCAACCATGATTCTGGGTTGTACCTCTTTAGATTTGTCCATTTCCTATGACTGGAATCAGATAACATGTGGCCCTTTGTGTCTGGTGGCTTCTTTCACTCATCATGTTTTCAATCTCAAAGTTCATCCATATTGTAGCATGTTAGTGTTTCATTCCTGTTTATGATTGAGTAATATTCCATCATATGAGTAGACAACACTTTCTCACTGCCTATGCTAATTGTTTGCAGGTTTCTTAAGATATTTCTTCATACATGATTCATGATACCTGCATAAAGAGGCAGTTTTCTTTCTTTCCAATTTTTATGTTTTATTTTTAATTTTCTTTAAAGCTAGCTCTACCTTTGTTCTTAAAGTGCAATTTTGGAAGACAGCATATGTGTGAATCTTGTTTTTATATCTATTCTGACAACCTCTGCTTTTTACATTTTTAATCTTTGGTTCACTAATATTTAAATAAGTATTAACATGGCTATGTTTGTGTCTGAAATTTTGTATCTTGTTCTCCACATATATCCTCCAGTTTTCCCCTTTGTCCCTCATTTCTTAACCTTTTTTTAGAATTATGTGAATATTTATTGATTAATTTTTCTCCTCATGATAGAATGTGTCTTAAGCTTTTCAGCATGGTATCACGTCAGTAGAGGAGTACAATCAGTCCGAGGCTAATTTAGGCCCCACCTGAAAAAGCTTAAAATCAAGCATCACATGTATCAAATTGTTTCCAAGTTAAAGTAACTTCACCCCAGAAAAAGTTTTAAAATATTTTTAGGAGTGCAAAACTATCCAGGATCTAGCAAGGAAAAATACATAATGTCTAGCATCCAGTAAAAAATTACCAGGTATGCAAAGAGGCAAGAAAACATATAATGAGGAGGAATATCAACAAATTGAAACTGACTCATAAATGGCACAGATGAAGGAATTCACAGAAAAGCTGAACTGAAGTTATTATCAGTGTACTCCATATGATAATGTTAAGTAGACATATAAAAGACATTACAAAGTCCCAATGGAAACTTTTAGAGATGAAACAATGTCTCCAAAAAAGAAAATTCACTGGATGAGATTATGAGCACATGAGACAGACACTACAAAAAAAAAGATTAATGAACCTGAAGTTATATAGTAGAAACCATCCAACGTGAAACACTTTGTGAAAGTATTTCCTTCACAAAGTGAAAGGAAATAGACACCTTCCAAAGGAGCAGAAAGCTAACTGGGAGGTAAGTTTTTGCCTAAAATACACACATTTATATTCCCAGAAAGAAAAAAAAAGAAAGATATAATGACTGAAATCTTCTAATTTGCTTTTTTTTTCTTTAATTTTTTATTGTTTTTTACGTTTTGGGGTACATGTGCAGAACATGCAAGACAGTTGCATAGGTACACACATGGCAGTGTGTTTTGCTTCCTTTCTCCCCTTCACCCACATTTGGCATTTCTCCCCAGGATATCCCTCCCCAGCTGCCCCTCCTGCTGGCCCACCCCTTCCCCCCCAATAGTCGCCAGTGATTAGTACTCCCATCCCTGTGTCCATGTGTTCTCATTTTTGCTCACCCGCCTATGAGTGAGAATATGTGGTATTTCATTTTCTGTTCTTGTGTCAGTTTGCTGAGAATGATGTTCTCCAGTTTCATCCATGTCCCTACAACACAAATGACACAAACTGATCGTTTCTGATTGCTGCATAATATTCCATGGTATAGATGTGCCACATTTTTCCAATCCAGTCTATCATTGATGGGGTTTTGGGTTGATTCCAGGTCTTTGCTATTGTAAACAGTGCTGCAATGAACATCGTGTGCATGTGTCCTTATAGTAGAATGATTTACAGTCCTTTGGATATATACCCAGTAATGGGATTGCTGGGTCAAATGGAATTTCTATTTCTAAGGCCTTGAGGAATCACCACACTGTCTTCCACAATGGTTGAACTAATTCACACTCCCACCAACAGTGTAAAAGTGTTCCTTTTTCTCCACATCCTCTCCAGCATCTGTTGTCTCCAGATTTTTTAATGATCGCCATTCTAACTGGCATGAGATGGTATCTCAATGTGGTTTTGATTTGCATCTCTCTGATGACCAGTGACGATGAGCAGTTTTTCATGATTCTTGGCCTCATATATGTGTTCTTTCATAAAGTGTCTGTTCATATCCTTTGCCCACTTTTGAATGGGCTTGTTTTTTTCCTGTAAATCCGTTTGAGTTCTTTGTAAATTCTGGATATGAACCCTTTGTCAGATGGATAAACTGCAAAAATGTTTTCCCATCCTGTTGGTTGCCGATTCACTCTAGTGACTGTTTCTTTTGCCGTGCAGAATCTGTGGAGTTTCATTAGGTCCCATTTGTCTATTTTGGCTTTTGTTGCCAATGCTTTTGGTGTTTTGTTCATGAAGTCCTTGCCTACTCCTATGTCCTGGATAGTTTTGCCTATATTTCCTTCTAGGGTTTTTATGGTGCCAGGTCTTATGTTTAAGTCTTTAATCCATCTGGAGTTAATTTTAGTGTAAGGTGTCAGGAAGGGGTCCAGTTTCTGCTTTCTGCACATGGTTAGCCAGTTTTCCCAACACCATTTGTTAAATAGGGAATCCTTTCCTCATTGCTTCTTTTTGTCAGGTTTATCAAAGATTGTATGGTTGTAGATATGTTGTGTTGCCTCCGATGCCTCTGTTCTGTTCCATTGGTCTATATCTGTTTTGGTACCAGTACCATGCTGTTTTGATTACTGTAGCCTTGTAGTATAGTTTGAAATCCGGTAGTGTGATGCCCCCCGCTGTGTTCTTTTTGCTTAGAATTGACTTGGCTATGCGGGCTCTCTTTTGGTTCCATATAAAGTTCATGGTGGTTTTTTCCAGTTCTGTGAAGAAAGTCAATGGTAGCTTGATAGGGATAGCATTGATTCTGTAAATTACTTTGGGCAGTATAGTCATTTTCAAGATACTAATTCTTCCTAACCATGAACATGGAATGTTTCTCCATCTGTTTGTGTCCTCTCTTATTTCGTTCAGCAGTAGTTTGTAGTTTTCCTTAAAAAGGTCCCTTACATTCCTTGTGAGTTGTATTCCTAGGTATTTTATTCTTTTTGTAGCAATTGTGAATGGCAGTTCATGCTTAATTTGGCTTTCTTTAAGTCTGTTATTGGGGTAGAGAAATGCTTGTGATTTTTGCACATTGATTTTATATCCTGAGACTCTGCTGAATTGCTTATCAGTTTCAGGAGTTTTTGGACTGAGGCGATGGGGTCTTCTAGGTATACTATCATGTCGTCTGCAAATAAAGACAGTTTGGCTTCCACCTTTCCTATTTGAATACCCTTTATTTCTTTTTCTTGCCTGATTGCTCTGGCTAGAACTTCCAGTACTATATTGAATAGGAGTGGTGAAAGAGGGCATCCTTGTCTAGTGCCGGATTTCAAAGGGAATGCTTCCAGTTTTTGCCCATTCAGTATGATATTGGCTGTTGGTTTGTCATAAATAGCTTTTATTACTTTGAGATACGTTCCATCGATACCGAGTTTATTGAGGGTTTTTAGCATAAAGGGCTGTTGAATTTTGTCAAATGCCTTCTCTGCGTCAATTGAGATAATCATGTGGTTTTTGGTTTGGGTTCTGTTTATTTGGTGAATTACGTTTATAGACTTGCGTATGTTGAACCCGCCTTGCATCCCCGAGATGAATCCTACTTGATCGTGATGAACAAGTTTTTTGATTTGCTGTTGGAATCGGCTTGCCAATATTTTATTGAAGATTTTTGCATCTATGTTCATCATGGATATTGGCCGGAAGTTTTCTTTTCTTGTTGGGTCTCTGCCGGGTTTTGGTAACAGGATGATATTGGTCTCATAAAATGAATTTGGGAAGGATTCTTTCTTTTTGGATTATTTGGAATAGTTTCAGAAGGAATGGTACCAGCTCCTCTTTGTGTGTCTGGTAGAATTCGGCTGTGAACACTTCTGGACCTGGGATTTTATTGTGTGGTAGACTCTTAATTCTGCCTCGACTTCTGACCTTGTTATTGGTCTATTCATAGTTTCAGCTTCCTCCTGGTTTAGGCTTGGGAGGACACAGAAGTCCAGGAATTTATCCATTTCTTCCAGGTTTACTAGTTTATGTGCATAGAGTTGTTTGTAATATTCTATGATGATGGTTTGAATTTCTGTGGAATCTCTGGTGATTTCCCCTTTATCATTTTTTATTGCATCTATTTGGTTGTTCTCTCTTTTCTTTTTAATCAATCTGGCTAGTGGTCTGTCTATTTTGTTGATCTTTTCAAAAAACCAACTCTTGGATTTATTGATGTTTTAAAGGGTTTTTCGTGTCTCAATCTCCTTCAGTTCAGCTCTGATCTTAGTTATTTCCTGTCTTCTGCTGGAAATAACTTTTGAGTTTTTTTGATCTTGCTCCTCTAGCTCTTTCAATTTTGATGATAGGGTGTCCATTTTGGATCTCTCCATTCTCCTCATATAGGCACTTATTGCTATATACTTTCCTCTAGAGACTGCTTTAAATGTGTCCCAGAGATTCTGGCATGTTGTGTCTTCATTCTCATTGGTTTCGAAGAACTTATTTCTGCCTTCATTTCATTGCTTATCCAGTCAACATTCAAAAGCCAGTTGTTCAGTTTCCATGAAGCTGTGCGGTTCTGGGTTGGTTTCTGAATTCTGAGTTCTAACTTGATTGCACTATGGTCTGAGAGGCTTTTTGTTATGATTTTAGTTGTTTTGCATTTGCTGAGCAGTGCTTTACTTCCAATTATGTGGTCAATTTTAGAGTAGGTGTGATGTGGTGCTGAGAAGAATGTATATTCTGTGGATTTGGGTTCTGTAGATGTCTATCAGGTTTGCTTGCTCCAGGTCTGAGTTCAAGCCCTGGATATCTTTGTTGATTTTCTGACTGGTTGATCTGTTGAATATTGACAGTGGAGTGTTAACGTCTCCCACTATAATTGTGTGGGAGTCTAAGTCTCATTGTAAGTCATTAAGAACTTGCCTTATGTATCTGGGTGCTCCTGTATTGGGTCCATATATGTTTAGGATCATTAGCTCTTCTTGTTGTTTCGATTTTTTTACCATTATGTAATGGCCTTCTTTGTCTCTTTTGATCTTTGTTGCTTTAAAGTCTATTTTATCAGATATGAGAATTGCTACTCCTGCTTTTTTTTGCTCTCCATTTGCTTGGTAAATCTTCCTCCATCCCTTTATTTTGAGCCTTTGTGTATCCTTGCATGTGAGATGGGTTTCCTGGATACAGCACACTGATGGGTTTTGGATTTTTATCCAATTTGCCAGTCTGTGTGTTTTGATTGGTGCATTTAGTCCATTTACATTTAGGGTTAATATTGTTATGTGTGAATTTGATACTGCCATTTTGATGCTAAGTAGTCATTTTGCCCGTTAGTTGTTGTAGATTCTTCATTATGTTGATGCTCTTTAGCATTTAGTGTGATTTTGGAATGGCTGGTACTGGTTATTCCTTTCTATGTGTAGTGCCTCTTTTAGGAGCTCTTGTAAAGCAGGCCTGGTGGTGACAAAATCTCTGAGTACTTGCTTGTTCGCAAAGGATTTTATTTTTCCTTCACTTACGAAGCTCAGTTTGGCTGGATATCAAATTCTGGGTTGAAAGTTCTTTTCTTTAAGAATGTTGAATATTGGCCCCCACTCTCTTCTGGCTTGTAGTGTTTCTGCCGAGAGATCTGCTGTCAGTCTGATGGGCTTCCCTTTGTGGGTGACCCAACCTTTCTCTCTGGCTTCCCTTAGTATTTTCTCCTTTATTTCAACCTTGTTGAATCTGACGATTATGTGCCTTGGGGTTGCTCTTCTTGCGGAATATCTTTGTGGTGTTCTCTGTATTTCCTGCATTTGAGTGTTGGCCTGTCTTGCCAGGTGGGGGAAATTTTCCTGGATGATGTCCTGAAGGGTATTTTCCAGCTTGGATTCATTCTCTTCGTCACATTCTGGTACACCTATCAAACGTAGGTTAGGTCTCTTCACATAGTCCCACATTTCTTGGAGACTTTGTTCATTCCTTTTTGCGCTTTGTTCTCTGATCTTGGTTTCTCATTTCATTTCATTGAGTTGATCTTCGACTTCTGATATTCTTTCTTCTGCTTGGTCAATTCGGCTACTGAAACTTGTGCATGCTTCGTGAAGTTCTCTTATTGTGTTTTTCAGCTTCTTTAATTCATTCATATTCCTCTCTAAGTTATCCATTCTTGTTATCATTTCCTCGAATCTTTTTTCAAGCTTCTTAGTTTCTTTGCATTGATTTAAAACATGTTCTTTTAGCTCACAAAAGTTTCTCATTATCCACCTTCTGAAGTCTAATTCCGTCATTTCGTCACAGTCATTCTCCGTCCAGCTTTGTTCCCTTGCTGGTGAGGAGTTTTGGTACTTTCTAGGAGGCGAGGTGTTCTGGTTTCGGGTGTTTTCCTCCTTTTTGCGCTGGTTTCTTCCCATCTTTGTGGATTTATCCACCTGTCATCTGTGTAGTTGCTGACTTTTCGTTTGGGTCTCTGAGTGGACACCCAGATTGTTGATGATGAAGTATTTCTGTTACTTGGTTTTCCTTCTACCAGTCTTGCCCCTTCGCTGTACGACTGCTGAGTTCCACTCCAGGCCCTGCTTGTCTGGGGTGCACCTATAGCAACTGCGGAACAGCGAGGGATGCTACCAGTTTCTTTTTCTGCTATCTTTGTCCCAGGATGATGCCTGCCAAATGTCAGTCTTTTGGATATAGAGGGGTCAGGGAGCTGCTTGAGGAGACAGTCTGTACTTTATAGGAGCTCAATTACCGAACTGTGAGCTCTGTTGTTCATTCAGGGCTGTTAGGCTGCTATGTTTAATTCTGCTGCAACAGAACTCATAACAAAACCCTTTTTTTTCTCAGATGCTCTGTCTGGGGGGATTGGGGCTTTATTTTTGAGTGTCCACTGTGCTGTCCTGCCCAGCTAGGAGGCAGTCTAGTCACTATTTGCCTGCCGAGGCTCCGCCCTGCTGGTGTGAGGTTTGCCCTGTTGCTGCAGGCTCTGCCCTTCTGCTGCAGTCTCTGCCCTGCTGCCATGAGCTACGCCCTGCGGCGGAGTCTCTCTGTTGTAGCGCGTTGCCTCGGCAATGGCAGGCTGCGTCAGCAATGAGTGTGAACCTCAGTAGGGGTGATTGCCTCGGTAATGGCGGATGCCCCTCCCCCTTGGAGCTGCATTCTCAGGGAACCTCTCCACCGGGAGCGTTTGGAATCACCGTTTTGTTTGTCCCACTCTGCTACCCCAAACGCTGTGACCCTGGAATCTCCTGGGCTGGCTCACTGTCCAAGTCCCGTTCAGTCTCAAGCTCAGCCCTCTCAAATCACAGTTTGCCAGTTCTACAGGGCACACAGACTAGTGTGGTTTGTGCGAAGCGCTGTGTAGCACCGCTGCGCTACCGCGCCGGTTGCCATGGCACCGCCCAAAGCCTCTGCCTGGCGTCCGGCGTCTCTTTTATACCTGCGAATTTCCCCGTTTTGTGGGCAACAAAGATCCGTCTGGAAATGCGGCCCTGACTCACCCTGTCCGCACATTGACCAAGAGCTTCAATCCTGGGTTTTTCTCACAGCGCCATCTTGAGTCCTCCTCCTAATTTGCTTTTTAAAAGCTACATATCCCAGTCAAAGAAGTAAGAAGTAGGAAGAAGTCACAGGTAATCAAATTACTTAAATTGGGTGAAAATGAGACAATCTTAAAAGCAGACAGAAGAAAAGAGATGTGTTAGGTACAGTGGAACAAGACAAGGATAATGGCAGATTTCTCCTTGAAAATGAGGTGAGCTAGAGGACAGTGGAACAAGCTGTTTATTCATGATTCTGTACCTGGCAACAAAGGTAGAAACAAGGTGGAATGCCAACTTTTTCAGACATATAAAAGCTAAAATATTAATTCTACCAGCAGATAAGCACTAATAAATATTAACGAAAGTCCTTCGAACAAGAGGAAGTGACATTGAAGGAGACCTGATAGAAATGCAGAAAGGAAGTGTATGTTTTGCTGGATATAAAACGCAAAGAAGTGAAACGTACGCCAACAGTGACATGGAGAAGCAGGGGCAATGGAAGTGTGCTACTTTAAGTTTATTAAACCATCATGATGTGGTATCATATTATTTGAAGGTAGACTGTGGTACGTTGACAGTGCATACCATAAACCCTAAAATGTATGCACACACACACACATACTCTCTCTCTCTCTCTTTCTCTCTCTCTCTCTCTCTCTTTCTCTCTCTCTCTCTCTCTCTCTCTCTCTCTCTCTCTCTCTCTCTCTCTCTCTCTCAGAGTTACAGGAAATAGGCCAACAAAAGCGATTAAGCGGGTTCATAAAAAAATACTCAGTCCCAACGAAGATAGGCTAAGAGGAACAGGGAAACAAAACATAGACAGGATAAATAAAACAAATAGCAAGGTGGTGGTTTAAATTCAACTACTGTCAACAGTACATGGTAGATGAAAATGGTCTAATTAAATGGCAGTTTGTCAGATTGAGTAAGAAAGCAAGACTCAACTAAGGGCTGCCTACCCAAAATCCACTTTAAATATAAATTCACGAATACATGAAAACCAGTGGGATTTTAAAAGATACACTGTACTAACACTAGTAAGAAAAAAAGGTGGAGTAACTGTATTAATATTGGACAAAGTGTATTTCAGGGCAATGAACATGACCAGGGTTATAAGAAGGTAATTCTGTAACTCCAACATGGTCAATTATCCAAGAGGCTATAACACTGTTTATGCACTTAGTCCAGCTCCAAGCCACCTGAAGTAAAATCCTCACCTTCTATCACAACACCTGGTCATTTGCAATCCATCTCAGTTGATGTTCTTTTCTTCTAAGAAAGTGTCCCACTTAGTTGGTTTCCCTGTATGCTGAGCAATTCTAAATTGAGTCCTGGACACTATGCATGTGATGTGGAAGTTCGGGACTCTGTTGCTTTCTACCAGCTGCTGTTTCTCTTGGGGTAGTAAGTAGTAATCACATGTGTGCTAGGTTGGGCTTGAACTGCAAATATGGCTCCTGGCTACCACTGCAGCCTGAACTCAGACTTTCTGCCTTTAGCTGGATGTCTTTTTTTTTTTTTTTAATTTTTTATTGGATTTTAGGTTTTGCGGTACATGAGCAGAGCATGCAAGACAGTTGCGTAGGAACACACATGGCAGCTGGATGTCTTTCATCTGTTTTGTGTGTGTGCAGCTCAGGGCCAGTCAGAAGCATGAGTTTGAAGTTTCCCCTTTGCAATCCTTCCCCTTCTGGACGCTCCCCCTCTCCAGGGACCACAGCTTCCCCAATTTGATTCTGCTCCTGTTCCAGGCAATGAAGACCGTGGTCTTCTCTGAGGACCCCTTGCTTCCTCATGTGCTAACTACACAGGGCCCAGGCTAACAGCCACAGGCAGAAAAAACGTTCATCCTGCAACTCTGTTTTCACCCATGTGCACCCCAGGCCTGTCTTGCTGTTCACTATCCAATGCCCACCAGTGGCCTGTCTGCACTGTGTACAGGTTTTGAAGCTGTTTCAGTGAGTGACTGAGTTTGGTTTAATCTTACAAAATCCTTACAGGAAGCAGAACCAGCAATTACCCATCCACTTTTAGAACTGCCTTGGGCATGAACCTTTTGTCCTTGAGTCACACTTGGAAAAAGTGTATGTTTATCTGTTGCAAAGGTCATGGTGGCTTCACTCCAAAAACTTGAGAAATAGTCATTTTCTTAAGCAAAGTACAATGGCAGCATCATGAAGAGCCCTGCATGGCCGTGGAGTTTGCTGGATGAGGGACATGGATGGGCTACTGCAGAGAGAACAGAGATAGGGAGAGGGAGACACAAAGTGGAGATGGAGATGGAGGCAGAGAGAAGTCAGGAGACAGAGGGAGAGAGAATATCTGGCAAACACATTTCACCTTCAGATTCCTGCTCTGGACATGGAGGACTGCTCTTCTCCATAAGCCCACTTTTAGATAGAAGCCTTACTCTCTGTTTCTACACCACCCTTGACAGGCATTTACCAGGCCCCTCTGCCTCATCTGGTGGGTCATGTCCATCCTTTCATCAGATACTAAGTCCCTCGAGGCCCCTGCCAGGCTCCCTGACCCCCTGTCCCCCTCCTTGTCTCTTCACCAGGCATCAGTGTCACCCAGATCCTGCTCTGGTCTGGCCTCACCCACAGCAGCTGGCGCCTGCCTTGACCCTCCTGGCTGTCGCCTTGACCCCTGGGGTTCGTCCTGGCTCAGCCCCAGCCCTGGTTCTTCTTCCCAGGGTTCTCTTGATGCCATCTAAACAGTCTAGACTGTCTTGTGCTCATCTTTTCTCTAAATATTTGTTTAGCAGAGCAGAGCTGATTTAAAAAAATATAAATCATTGTCTGTTTGACCAAATACAGTGATTTCTCCCAGTTTGAGAAATAACTCTTATTTACAAGGTCATGTTGCGGTGAAGCAGAGCTGGGTAAACCTGAGCCACAATGGGCGGGAGCCCATGGGAGCCAGGCCATTGTCCAGCAGCAGTGTCCAGACAGCTGGGTGGAGCGGAACATGCAGCCCTCACCCTAGAGTCCAGCCTGGATCATGGGGGCTTAGAAAAAAAGAAAGAAAAAGACAAGGCTGGATAAAAGCCGGGTTTGGTCCAGGAAAGGAGGGGTGGGGATGAAAAGCCCTCCCGTGCAGGACCCTGGGACTGGTGCACCATCCCATAGCCCGTGGGAGCCACTGATTTTCCCTAGACAGGCCTGCACCTGCACATATGGGGGTTGGGGGCCCCCACTGTTCTGTCACAGTGGCCTGGACAGCCAGGAGGTCAGAGGAAGAAATAACATCCTCAGGCCTCACATGGGATCCAGATTCAAGGCCCAAAGAGCAGACTTTGCCCGGGGCACTCATGCAGGTCCCCATGGCTCAGGCACTGCAGCCCTATTACCATAAGCAATCATGCAAAAGTGTGATAAAAGCCATCTGTCATTCATAAAATGTGATGATGCCTTTCTGCAAAGCCATAAGCCATCCTGGGGCTCAGCCAAGAAATGGCTATAAAATCCTGCATAATGACCTCAAAGCACACTTTCCAATATAAAGGTTATTCTAGGCAGCTGTTTCCAGATTATTTATGTGCAATAACTTTACACCCCCCAGACTCTGACGTGCTCACAGTCTGACACCCTGTCTCATCTGTAGCACTGAAGGATCTGTGTGGAATTCTTACAACACTGTATTCCCTCAGCACACATTTTGGGCTTTGTCCTCCCAGAATCAGGACTTAGTCACCCTTGACACTCGTTCTAGTTTTCCACCACGCCGAAATTTCTCAGGGTGGTCCATCCAGAAACCTGCCTTACACAGATGCCTCCTGATGACCACTCTGCTATGGGACAGCCCACAGGACACACTTAGATCCCATGCCCTGTGAGGACTGGGCTGCTATTTCACAGCAGACCCCTCCTGGTCCCAAGGTGACCTCCTGGAGCTGTGTCCCACTGGCTTAGAGCACCTAGAGCTCCCTGTGGGAAACCTGCTTGGGTAATACCCTGGACCCCAGTGAAGGCTTCGGCCACAGTTCCTGTCTCTCTGGCTAAGTGTAAGATGGCACCCCCTTCCCACCAACAGCCCTGCAAGGTGGCTGCCCTCTTCTTCTGGGTCTGTGAGTTACACTATTATCTCCAGTGTTCTGTGGAGTTGCCACCTGAGTTTCCCCTGACTGGGACACCTGAACCCACCTCTCCTCCCATCAGTGCTGTCCTATGGCATGGTTGTCTAGGTAGGAATGAACAGGCAGGCATTAGCCAGTCTTCTGGGACAGGGACACCTGGGCCTTAAGCCATCCAACAGGACAAAGAAGGGCCAACCACTGGAACCCCAGGTTATCCACCTGCAAAAATGAGGAGCTGTGACCCCCCAATGCTGTCCCTGCCCCCAGCTTAGGGGCATTTCTGAGGTAAATGAGATAATGGTTGGAGTCTTGAACATAGCCTAGCTGCAGATAAGGCAAGAAACCATCTCCACTGTCCATGCTCATGGTTAGGAAGAATCAATATCATGAAAATGGCCATACTGCCCAAAGTAATTTATAGATTCAATGCTATCTCTATCAAGCTACCATCAATTTTCTTCATAGAATTGGAAAATACCACCTTAAACTTCATATGGAA
This sequence comes from Callithrix jacchus, assembly GCF_049354715.1. Taxonomy (NCBI): domain Eukaryota; kingdom Metazoa; phylum Chordata; class Mammalia; order Primates; family Cebidae; genus Callithrix; species Callithrix jacchus. Next base: position 59,153,778 of record NC_133503.1, on the reverse strand, counting down.
ACAAAAGAGAGCCTGCATAGCCAAGACAGTCCTAAGCAAAAAAAAAAAAAAAAAAAACAAAGCTGGAGGAATCACACTACCTGACTTCAAACTATACTACAAAGCTACAGTAATCAAAACAGCATGGGACTGATATCAAAACAGTGATATAGACCAATGGAACAGAACAGAGTCCTCAGAAGTAACATCACACATCTACAACTATCTGATCTTTGAAAAACCTGACAAAAACAAGCAATGGGGAAAGGATTCCCTATTTAATAAATGGTGTTGGGAAAACAGGCTAGCCATGTGCAGAAGGCTGAAACTGGATCCCTTCCTTACACCTTATACAAAAATTAACTCCAGATGGATTAAAGATTTAAACATAAGACCTAACGCCATAAAAACCTTAGAAGAAAATCTAGGCAATAACATTCAGGACATAAGCATAGGCAAGGACTTCATGACTAAAACACCAAATGCAATGGCAACAAAAGTCAGAATAGACAAATGGGATCTAATTATGCTTAAGAGCTTCTGCACAGCAAAAGAAACTATCATTAGAGTGAACTGGCAACCAACATAATGGGAAAAAATTTTGCAATCTACCCATCTGACAAAGGGCTAATAACCAGAATCTACAAAGAACTTAAACAAATTAAAAAAAAACAAACAATACCACCAAAAGTGGGTGAGAGATATGAACAGACACTTCTCAAAAGATGTTTAAATAGCCAACAAACACATGAAAAAAAGCTCATCATCACTGATCATTAGAGTAATGCAAATCAAAACCACATTGAGATACAATCTCACACCAGTTAAAATGGCTATCATTAAAAAATAAGGAGACAACAGATGCTGGAGAGGATGTGGAGAAGTAAAAATACTTTTACATTGTTGGTGGGAGTGTAAATTAGTTCAACCATTGTGGAAGACAGTGTGGCAATGCCTGAAGGGTCTAAAAATAGAAATGCCATTTGACCTAGCAATCTCATTACTGGGTATATACCCAAGGTATTATAGAACATTCAGTTATAAAGACACATGCATATGTACATTTATTGTCGCACTGTTTACAATAGCAAAGACTTGGAACCAACCCAAATGCCCATTAATGATAGACTGGACAAAGAAAATGTGGCACATATACACCATGGAATACTACACAGCCATAAAAAAGGATGACTTCATGTCCTTTGCAGGGACATGGATGAATCTGGAAACCATTCTCTGCAAACTGACACAAGAATAGAAAACCAAACACCGCATGTTCTCACTCATAAGTTTGTGTTGAACAATGAGAACACATGGACACAGGGAGGGGAACATCACACACCAGGGCCTGCCAGAGGATAGGGGGTCGAGGGAAGGGATAGCAAGGGGTGGGAGGATTGGAGATTGATAACATTAGGAGAAATACCTAATGTAGATGAAGGGGGCATAGGTGCAGCAAACCACCATGGCACATGTAGACCAGGTTAGCCACCTGTAAAAATGTAACAAATCTGCACGATCTGCACATGTACCACAGAACTTAAAGTATAAAATAAAGAAATCATTGTCACTGTCATCATGTGATAATTGGGAAGTTTCCATGAAACATTGTGACAGTGAGTTTAAAATTAGGTCAGCAGAGGCCAAGGACTCCTTCTTAGCTGCAGAGAGGGGAGGGCAGAGCCAAAATCCTGTGGGTACGGCCAAAGGGAAGTGGGAGCAGCGGGCACAAAAGTCCCTGAACCTGGATCACGGTTGCCCCACTGAGGGCCAGGAGAGCAGCTTGAAGGGGCATTGGGTGACCTCACCCCATGCCAGAAGCCCACCATCACCCAACAGCTAGGAGGCCCCCAGAGTCCCCCACCCCAACAACGACTCCCTCCAGTGGGAAGAATGGGATCAGCTGGAGCCCCTGCTGAGCCTGGACCAGGAGAGGGAAGTGGACCCTTAGCATTTCCAAAGCACTCAGCAGTCACAGGGCGATTTCTCAACTCTGAAACTCGGTGTTGGGGGTCACGGGGCTCCTGCTGCGGAGAAGGAAGCAGGGCCCCGCACCCCATCTGGCCTCAGCCTCTGAAGACCTGGGCACAGCCCCACACACTCCTGCGATGTGGCCATCCCTGTGTGAGTTTTCTTTTCTCCACTCAGCATCCTGTGATCACAGAGAAGGCGTGAGGTAGGAAGCTGCACAGCCTCAGCACGGAGCCCACAAGAGGAAGTCTCCAGCAGGCAGCTCATCCTGGGCTAAGATGACAGTCAGTAGTCTTGGGCTGTTTAAAGTCTTCAGAGTTGCTTCCTTGCACCCTGAGCTCCAGCTGCACAGAAGATTCAGCTAAGGGGGTTTCCTGGTGTCTGTTCCTAGGGTTGAGCCTTCAGGGGCCAGACCAGTGGGAACTCGGTCTTCCTGTTGCCAGAAGCCTTGTCGCCTGCCGACCTGCGGTGTGGCCAAATGATGAATCTTGCACTGAGCAGAACTCCTTGGGCTGTAGGGGACTCTGCCACCAGCCACCTATCATTGGCAGGGCGGGGAAGGTCAGCTCACACCCAGGTTCTGCTGGGAGACCCTCTGGGGGAGTGAGTTATGAGCAGGAGAGGGGCCAGGAGCCCCTGAGAAGCAAGCCCTGAGGGCTCAAAGCCACAGAGCATTCTTCAGCCAGGTCTGCAACAAACAGATGCTGCTCCTATTCCAGTTCCGCTGCCCCAGCCAGGGGATCTTGGCCCTGGCCACTCACAGGGTGGGACACTCGCTGCCAGGGAGAAAATCCATTCCTTTCCTCTGGTTCTCTTCCCAAAAGACATGCACATACTTTTCCAGGAATTTTCTAGCAGCAATGATGCACAGATCCTTAACTTTAAACTAACCTAGAGGCTCAGGACAGCCCAATTACTTCTGACAGACACCTGGGCACAGCGTCTGGCCTCGTTCACTCTAGAGTGCCTGAGTCATGGTGGAAATTCACTATTTGTTAAGGAAATTGACAAAAGGATAAATGAAGAAAGTACATTAAGTTCAGGAATTTGTGCCTGGGAGGCTCCTGCACTGAGGCTGGAATTGCTGCACCACAGCGCTCAGGCCAGCACACCTGTGTGGGGAGGAGCTGGGAGAGGAAGGAAGGGTCCTGTGAGACCATGGCTGGGCCATGCCCACCTGAATTCTCTGCTGGGCTTGCAGCCAGGCCACCTTCCCGGCCCAGACCCCTCAGAGCCTCTGGACAGGAGCTGTAGGCTGCCTCTGGGCTCTGCTTTTAGACCGGTCTCTGCTGAATGGTGGCGCCCTGCACCTCAATAGCTGGGCACAGCTGTCACCTTAAGACTACAAATTTAACCTAATATAGAAGAAAATAATCATGGCCAAGCAGCAAGGCAAGGCTTTTTAAACAGCATGTCAATAGCACAAATCAGAGGCAAGAGAGAACCAAGCTTTAAAAAGATTGATGTGGTATAATTAGCATTAAAGTTTCCTGTTCAGTCCAGGAATCCTTGGGCCTGGGAGGCAACCCGAATGCCGTCGGTGTGAGAGGTGACAGATGGCAGCTCCAAGGCTGGGCTCTGCAGCGGGGCAGGCCAAGCCCTGGATGAGCACTTGGCCACACAGAGGGTCCTCTTCAGCATGGTGAATCCTGTGCCCACAACAGTCTCACTGATTCTTCAAGAAAACATACAAACTGAAAGATATCAAACACAGCAAATTGGCTGCACATGGGGAAGGGTGGGAACCAAGAGAGGCACTGGCAGGAAAGGGGATCAGTCCGTGAGTGGAGAGAATGAGAACCCGAGGGTCTGTGGGGCCAGTTTTCCCAGGAACTAAGGAAGAGGACCTCAGACCTCTGCACCTAAGGGCCGGGGGAGCTGAGGAGGGAAGATAGGAAAGAGGGAGGAGGGAGGGAAGAATAGGGAGGGAATGGGAGGGAGACAGGAAGAGAGGAAGGGGGAGAGGGGAAAGAAAAGAGGGAAGGGGAGGCAGGAGGGAAGGAGAGGGGAGGAAAGGAAGGAAGGAGAAGGGGTAGGGAAGGAGAGAAGAGGGAGTAAATTGGAGAAGAGAAAGAGGGGAGGGAGGGGAAGGGAAGGGCAGGGAAAGAGGGGTGATGTGAAAAGCATGTGAACTTGATAAAGCCAGACCAGGGTGTCCACCGTGCATCCATTTCCTCTGATAATAGGCTCCTCCCTGATAGCAAAAACAATAAAGAGGAAAAACAATGATACTATTTTAGGAATGGAGGTAAGTAAGCGAATGGAGATTCCAAAATCATTTGAAAATGACCAGGCAGCCTGCAGCAGTGGGGGCTTCAGCGGCCCTCTGTGAACTCAGGGTCCTGTATCTGTGTCAGGAGACCCAGGGGGTCCTGACAGCCACATCACACCCAGAGTGGGAAACGCCTCTCTCTTCAAGGATCCATGACACCTCTTCTTTAAATTGAACATATGTCAAATCCCAAGAACACTTAGACCATATTCCTCAGCCAAAATCAACAGCAGGAAGAAAATAACAGCAATCATAGAAGCGGAAAACCTAACATCCTGAAAAACAGCTAAGCAAACAAAATCCCTCCTGAACAATTTTTGGGTAAAACAGAGCAACAGCCTAAATGTCAGAATCACAGAAAACAGCAATTATGGAATATGATCTTTCAGAACTCAAATGATATGACTAAAACAGTCTCAGAGGAAAATTCATAGCGGTAACAATTATGTTAGTAACAACCAAATATAAACAAGTAAATTATTCATTCAACTTACAAAATTAGACTCCAGAAAATAAAAAGAACAGGATAAATGTGAGAACCAAGAAGAAAAAAATGAAAATGGTAAAAGTGTATGATTTGAAACCAGGAGAATAAAATTCACGTGCTGGGCCTTTGAAATTCATCAGTGAATAAGCCTGTGTCTACCCCAAATCAGGAACTATGGGGAGGGCACTCAAACTTACATGTACACAAGTTTAACACCATGGAAACACTGACAACACAGGAGCAGGTGCAAGAGCATCATTTACAAATTTCATGCAAATACTTTGAGTTCTAAATCATATGGGCGATTACCCCAGGAAAACGTGAATTGCCCCAACTGACTAAAAGGAGACAGAAATGTAAGCAGAATATTAACTGCAGAAGAAATTGAGAAATCTATTAAAAACCAAGCCCACCCACCTCTGAAATTCCAGCTCGGATAAATCACAAATTCACTAATTCACAATCTCAGTGCACCAATAGAGTATGATTAAAATTCCCTATTTATGGCCAGGTTCAGTGGCTAACACCTTTAATCCCAGCACTTTGGGAGGCCGAGGCAGGTGGATCACAAGGTCAAGAGATCAAGACCATCCTGGTCAACATGGTGAAACCCCGTCTCTACTAAACATACAAAAAATTAGCTGAGCACGGTGGCACGTGCCTGTAGTCCCAGCTACTCGGGAGGCTGAGGCAGGAGAATTGCTTGAACCCAGGAGACAGAAGTTGCAGTGAGCTGAGATCGCGCCATTGCACTCCAGTCTGGGTAACAAGAGCGAAACTCCATCTCAAAAAAAAAAAATCCCTATTTATGAGCATAAAAAGAACCCTGCATTCTTTTTATCATTCCAGCATATTTGTACCAAAACATTGAAAAGTTACATACACATGAAATGAAATATACCAAATACTGTAATAAAGTCCTCACATGTTACTTCAATTGGATTAAAACACACACATATAGTAATGACCACCTATCTGCTTCAGTTGAGGTTTTCCAAGAACCTTAAAACAAGTTCAATATTAGGAAATCTACCAATACAATGCAACAAAATAATAAATCACAAAACAACCATTTCAAGAGGCCAGGAAAGGCAGACAGAAAGAGCCTCAGAGCAGCCAGCCATGACGGAACCAAGTGCTATCACACCTCTGTCCCTGAGGACCCAGAACCCCAGAAATAAACCCTAAATTAGGCTCACCCATCCCAGCAGTGCTCAGGGAAGCCTGGACGGTCACCACACACCCACAGCCACCATTACAGCAGCCAGCACTCTCCTGCTGGGGGCTGGCCAGATCAGCACCTTGGAGGGTGGTCTGCCCTGGACCTGGACAGGTCTCATCTATGCACTTCCTAACAACCCAGCATCTCGGCGGGCCGCAGCTTTCACTGCATGGGGTGATCAGCGGCTGCCCTAAGCCTGGCTGCTTACCTGAGCCTGTTCCTTTCCCCAGAAGACCAAAAAAAATCATAAAATAAGAGCTACAAAGATAGGAAAGAGGCAAAATTGCCATATTTTACAGACGGTTTGAGATCAATCTAGAAAACACAGGATGGACTGCAAGGGTAAGAAATAGGAGCACTTCACATAAGAAAATGCACACTAGTCAATAGTCAGTGATACCCACTTAGAAAACAGAAATAAAGCTCATTCACAATAGCAGAAAAACACATAAAATCCTGATTGGTGGAGAATTTAGTGAGAAAGGTGGAGCTGTTGAAGGAAACAGCAAAACTCTCCTGAGGAACATTTTAAAAGCAATAAATGGAGACTTAGATATTAGACTAGAAAACGCAATATTGTAGGGCTAGGAAGATTGGATTTGTTTTTTCATTGAGCATATGTATTTCTATACATGGAAAAGGACCATATTTTCAATGAGTTATTATTATTATCGTTATTCCTGTTATGAGGCAAAATCTTAGAGCAGATGCTTCTTCCCCGCCTCCTGGCCTGATCCTTTTCCCATCTCTGAGCCTCAGCCTCCTCCTCTGTGAAATGGGCACCATGATGGTAACTCCCTCGTAGCCCGAGGATAGGTGCACTCACATGAAGAGCCCCACCTGGCTGGCCCTAGGAAGCCGTAGCTCAGATTCCATTGGCAGGTGTGTCCTCCCGTGGGAAGGGGCAGGCTCAGGCAGAAACAGCCCCTCCTAGCTGGGATTCAGCAGGGCCATGCTGTGCAGGAATGGGGACTCCGGGCTCAGTGATCTGCTTCCTGGGTCCTACGCAGGCTTCATGCTAGTTTATAATGTGACTTGGGGCAGCCACCCCCGAGGCTGGGAGGAGCCTTTGGGAGACGGGGTCACTGGTGTTGCCTGGAGGATGCAACCTGTGATGACATGGGTTCAACAGGGCAGGAAAAGAGGAGCCAGAGTGTCCTTTAGCTGAATGAGCTGCTTTTTCCCAGGGCAGCAATGGTGCAGCCTTTGGCATCCAGCTTCTTACTGTCAGCACTGAGAGAGCCTCTGGACGGTGCAGGCTGCTCCGGTAGACAGGGGCCTCAGCCCCAGGGCTCAGCAGGCCTTCCATGCCTGGAAGAGGAGCTTCCCACACTCACCCCTTAAGGTCCAAGGTCAAAGTCAAGGTCAGCCTGCAGGTGGTTGGGCTTAGGCTCACTGGCAATCCTTCCTCCCCAACTTGCTCACTGGCCACAGTAGAAATAAACACTGAGGACAGGGCTGCCTTGCCCACTCACACACCCGGGGCTGTCAGGCCTCCTAGGGGAGCCACTGGCAAGAGCGGATGTGATTCTGGGAGGAATCCCTCCAATATCCAGTTCTCACCTCACACAAAGTGAAGAAAATTAAAGGTTTCAATAGTACTGATTAGCCTGGAGTTCTGCAAGACTGACTGCTCTGTTTTCCAGGCCTGTCGTGATGATTTGCGCACAACCGCCTGTAACATTAATTCTGGTAGCAGGCCCCACAGCCTCTCTGACTGCCTTCCTGGCCCCTCCACCCTGTGCTGGCATCCACCAAGGTCTGTACCCTGCACATGAGGCCAATGTCCCAGAGTGGACTTTGAAGAGACACTCCTCCCCTCCAGGCTCCTGGCAGAGTGCACTGGTAGCCCCCCCCCCTTTTTTTTGAGACAGAATATCACTTTGTCACCCAGAATAGAGTGCAGTGGCACAATTTTGGCTCACTGCAACTTCCATCTCCTAGGTTCAAGCAATTCTCTGCCTCGGCCTCCCGAGTAGCTGGGATTACAGGTGCCTACCACCATGCCCAGCTAATTTTTGTAATTTTAGTAGAGATGAGGTTTCACCATCTTGGCCAGGCTGGTCTTGAACTCCTGACCTCATGATCCACCCACCTCAGCCTCCCAGGTGTCATGAGCCATGACATCGGAAGTTATGATATCATGACTCCTAACATTAGGGCTTCTGGCATCACGGCTCTTGACATCATGACATAATAACTTCTGACATCATGACATCGTAACTTCCTACATCATGGCTCCTGGCATCATGGCTCCTGACATCAGGACTCCTGGCATCATGGCTCCTGACATCATGACATAATAACTTTCTGTATCACGGCTCCTGGCATCATGGCTCCTGGCATGACATCATAACCTCCTACATTATGGTTCCTGACATCATGGCTTCTGATATCACGACCTCTGGCATCAGGCCTTCTGACAGGATGATTCCTGACATCATGGCACCATAACTTCTGACATAATGGCTTTTAGCACCATGGCTTCATAACTTCTGAGATCAGAGCTTTGGCATTATGACATCACAACTTTCTGTATCAGCACTCCTGACATCATAACTTCTGACATCATGGCTCATGACATCATAACTTCTGGTGTCGTGATGACATCATAACTTCCTACATCATGGCTTCTGACATCATGGCTCCTGACATCATGGCACCATGACCCATTTTAATGGACTCAAATGGTGTACATTCTTTGGTGTCTGATTTCTTTCATTCAACATTGTGTTTGTGAGACTCATTCATTCTTATCATTTATTCCCATTGTATTTGATGGTATGACCACACCAGTTTATCCATTCTACTCTTGGTGGACATTTGGGTTGTTTCCAGTTTGGGGACCATCATGAATAGTATCACTGAGCATTACACATGTCTTTTGGTGAACTTATATATGGATTTTTCTTGCTTACATACCTAGGAGAATTGTTGAGTCATAGATTAGGCATACATTTAGCTTTAATAGATATGATGAAAAAATTTTCCCAAATTATTCTACAGGTTCACAATTTACATCCACTCTGACCAACAGAAACTGAGTTTTGGTGGCTCCACATCTTTGCCATCATTTGCTATTCTCTCTCAGTCATTTTCTTGCAGTCATTCTGTTCATTGTGCATTATATTATAGTGTTAATTTTTGTTTTCCTAATGAGTAATTACCTGATTCACAGCAAATGCTTAGTTTACTGATTATTAGGTTTTCTGACATTCTAATTTTTGCACTGAAGTCACAAATTTCCATCTAGTTATAGCCTTACCTGTATCCCTTCTGTATCCTTGAGTGCAAGTTCTGAGCCCGGGTCTGCCTGGGAGAGCTTCCTGGGTGCCTGGAGACCCCTCTGCCCCCGGGTCTTAGATCTGACAAAGAAGTGTGTCCCTCCCTGGGTCCAGTCTATGTTGTAAGAGGTGAAGATGTTCATTTTGTCAGGGGCAGAGAGTTCCTCCCTGAGCCTGGGCTCCTATGGGAGCCTAGGGACCCATCTAACCTGCCACCATCTGGGATGCATCCCAACTCCATTGCCTGGCTCATGCATCTGAGAAAGGGAAATACTCTTGTTTCAAGGATCACAGGGTCCACCCCGTTCTTGCTCCAGACTGGGAGTGGGTGAGTTGCGGAGGTGCCAGCCCCAGCTCTGCTCCTCAGCTAATCCAGCATCCCTGGATGTGTCAACCCTCTGCTGCCAAAATGCATGATAGCAACCCACCTCCCTCTCTGTGGGAGAGGGCTGATAAGCTCCAATGATGGCGACTCCCACAAGAGGAGTGGGCCCCTCGGTGTACTGCTGCAGGCCCTCCCCTGTGGTGCTCACCAGGGTCTCCCCAGCCAGCCCTGCTGAATCTGAAGATGCTGATCCTTTAGAAAGCGGCCTGTCCAAACAGTGACTGGTGACACAGCTCCAGCCCCAGAGTCCCTCACACAGCCCCACACAAAGTGGCCCTGGGCAGAGGGCTCTTCCCTGGGGCCACCTGCATCTGGTGGTGGCAGGGACCATTCATTGGAGTTGTTTTCTGGGCACCTCTGGAGTCAGAGGAGACTTAGAATAAAAGCATCTCAAGCCAACCAGGATGAAATCATGGTTAGCATGGCAGGTAAGAGAGATCTACATGGAAGATACCATGGGCAGGGCCCAGCCACAGGGTGGAGGAGGAGCCTCTGTGGGTGCACACTTGCCACCTTCAGAGCAAACACGTGTCCAGCTTGGCCAGCCCTGGGGCAGCACATCTCATCTCAGCAAATCTCTGTTGTGCTGCAGACGCTCCAGTCATGCATGCCTCACCTTGTAAGAATCAGTTTGCATGTGGTAGCCAAGGTGTGCACCCCAAAGGGTTTTGCCTTGCACGTAGTGGGGCTCAGCCAATTTGGGTGCACTGATTCCTCAGGCCTGATCTTCAGGGACAATGCTTGGTCCAGAGTGGTCAGAGGAGAGGCCACCTTGGTCCTGCATGCAGGGTCCACAGTGCTGTATGAATGGTGCACAGTCCTTCCTGCAGTGTCCATAATGCTACATGAATGGTGCACAGTCCTGCATGCAGGTCCACAGTGCTGTATGAATGGTGGACAGTCCTTCCTGCAGTGTCCATAATGCTACATGAATGGTGCACAGTCCTGCATGCAGGGTCCACAGTATTGCATGAATGGTGCACAGTCCTCCCTGAAGGATCCACAGTGCTGTATGAATTGTGCACTGTCCTGCATGAAGGGTCCATAATGCTACATGAATGGTGCACAGTCCTGCATGAAGGATACACAGTGCTGCATGAATGGTGCACAGTCCTGCATGAAGGATACACAGTGCTGCATGAATGGTGCACAGTCCTGCATGCAGGATCCATAGTGCTGCATGAATGGTGCACAGTACTGCATGAAGGATCCACAGTGCTGCATGAATGGTGCACAGTACTGCATGAAGGATCCACAGTGCTGCATGAATGGTGCACAGTCCTCCATGCAGGGTCCAGAATGATACATGAATGGTGCACAGTCCTGCATGCAGGATCCACAGTGCTGCATGAATGGGGCACAGTCCTGCATGAATGGTGCACAGTGCTGCATGAAGGGTCCATATTGCTGCAGGAATGGTGCACAGTCCTGCATGCAGGGTCCAGAGTGCTGCACGAATGGTGCACAGTCCTCCATGAAGGATCCACAGTGCTACATGAATGGTACACAGTCCTGCATGAAGGGTCCACAGTGGTGCATGAATGGTGCACAGTCCTGCATGAAGGATCCACAGTGCCGCATGAATGGTGCACAGTCCTGCATGAAGGGTCCATAATGCTGCATGAATGTTGCACAGTCCTGCATGCAGGATCCACAGTGCTACATGAATGGTGCACAGTGCTCCATGGATGGTCCATGCTCCTTCATGGCCACCCTCCTCACCCCGCTCAGGTTCCAGCATCCAGCTGTGAGCCACCGTGGTGCTGCTTTGACCTCCTGTTCAGATACCCATTGTGTTCAGCCTTGCCTAATTGGTTAGCACTCAATTTTTGGGAAGAGCATGAAGTCAGAGAAAGCAGAAGAGTGGCCATCTTGACATCTTACATTAATTAATGGCTAGAGAAAGTGTGTATGTGTTTCTGCCACCACCCAAGGAGCTTGAAAATGCCTCATTACCAATGTTGCGTATTATCTTAAAAACAATAGTAATGGTTTCTTTTTATGTTTGCTTTATTTGATTAGTGATGACAGTAAACATTTTTCATGTTTATTGACTATTATTATCTTTCTCAAGTTTGTCCTCTCATGACTTGTTCATTTTCCAGTTGATACATTAGTCATTATTTTTAAGAAATGATTACAGAGAAGGGAAGCAGCCCATGAAAGCTTTTTATGACTCCCCTTATACTTTGTTTTTATCCTTATTTTTGCTATCATCTTAAATTATAAACAATGTTAATTAAGTCTATTTTTGTACACTTTCTTACACATTTTTCTTAAAATGTCATTTTTGCCTTAGAGCCAAAGAACATTGTTCTGTTTTATCTCCTTGTTTTTTATAGTTTTATTTTAAAATAAAAATTTCCTAGAACTTGTTGCATTTTAAGGTGATACAAGAAGATATAACTTATTGTACATCGTTAATTTTTTTATCACATATCATGGATTGAATAAGTCTTTCTCCAAAGATATGTGATGATACCATTAACCCTAGTATATTATACTATGAACACATAAAATTATTTCATAAATTCCAATTCTTTCAGGAGTAATCTATGTTTTCCCCGATACAATTGATGATTGCAGTTGTTCACATTTTTTCAGTGATTGTAGCTTCACACTATGGTTTAATATCTGACAGGGAATGTTCCTCCTTAATAGTCTTCTCTTAAAACGGCTTGTGCTTCTTCAAGCTCAGTTGCTTTCCAGATAAGCTTTTGAATCCTATTAGCATGTTTTAAGACAGCCAAATATAATTTTGTTTTGACTTTATAAGCTCTTAAATCCAGAGAATTAATCTATTTGCTCATCAGTCTTTGTCTCCAGGTTAATAATGTGGTGATAATGTGTCTACACAGGTATATTTCCTTAACCTTAGTAAGCCTGGGACCTTTCCTCACACTAAGTCTCAGCTTTAATACTGTTCTTAATCCAGTTCTCTGCTAAGTTCCTGTGTGGGTTGTTAGTACTGAGAAGAGAACTATTGCATTTTCTAATTTATGGCTGATTTTCTAGAGGAAATGTGTTCACTGTATGCATTTACAATGTCACCATTCTTACCACATATTTCCTCTTCCTGTCGTATTGCAGTGGCCCTGTCAGTGCATCATTGAAGGAGATGAGGCCAGCCCAGCCCTAGCGGATGCACAAGACAAGCAGCTGCGCTTGAATAACAGCAGGCAGGATGCTGGGAGGGGCTCTGCTCAGTCCTAGTTGGGAGGACTAGGGTTAACCAACTGTGTACGTCTGTGCATGGTCCCAGTGGTATTTCCAGCACTGCGCAGGTTCACTGGAGTCAAAGGGCATGTCCCACTCTCTGCCTAACTTCCTGGCTGTGTGGCCTTGGATTTTTTCCAGCCACAGACACCATTCCCACTGCCCTTCTAGCCCCTGACCTTGGGTCCTAGGAATTTTGCTCACACCCAAGCATCAGCCAGGTGGTAAGTCTGGGTTCCTCGATCCAGGCAGGGTGAGTGCAGCAAGATGGGAAAGGGCCTGGCCTGGCAGCCTCAGGAGGGAGCTAACTCAGAAAACCCACCAGGCAGCCCTACCTGTGAGGAGGATGCTCCTCAGACAGCAGGGTCATCCCCTGATGTGGTGCCCAGCCCTGACCCACCCATGGCCCACCTGCTCTGTGCTCACTGGAAATTCCTCAAAGTGTACCTCTGTGGGGCTCACGCAGTGAAAAGCAAGCAAGTGAGCATCAGGCAGATGGAAACCTGGTATAAACAGCTCCCTGCAGCAACCATGCTTGGCCTTGGTGAGGAGAGCGCTGAAATCTTTGGGAAAGCAGAGCCCTGGATGGCCATCCTTGTTCCTGCCTCAGGACACAGAGCCCTGGATTGTGCTCTAAGTCTGTGGCCTCTCCTTGCACAGGAAACAGGCCATGCAGAGACCCTGGCAGACCACTGCTCATCCCCGCCCTGGGCTGCAGAGATATGGGGACCCTTGAAGATGCCATTCCCCCTATAGACCTCAGCCTCAGACCCCATGGAGCTGTCTCCAGGCACTTCTTGGCAAGTCCACCCCATGGCCATGAATGTTGGCTCAAGGTTTTCTTCCAACATCTGATCGCCAGGAGTTGTTTCCTGAAGATCTGGACCTGCCCCTAGACCTGAGCTGGATTACAGAAAAGAGGAAACTGGCAAAATCCACATCGTGTCTTTTCCTTCAAGGACATTTTAAAAATACATGTGGGAAAAATCAGAGTTTCAAAAATGGTAAGTGTTACGAAATAAAGTGCACACGTCCTCTTTTCTGCATGAAACAGAAAGCACGTGGTTATTTTTAGCTTCTGGAGCTACACTGGAAATTGTGTGGTAGAGTTGCCAATGTGTACACAGAAGCCTTCTTTTTTTATCAACCGCTGAAGGCTCCAAGGATACAGTGTGATTCTAAAGGGTGTATTAAGGCAAACATTGAACTAACAGAGTGAACACTGCCAGCAAGCGGCAGTGGAGAGGGGTGTCCCTGGAACGGCTCCACTTCCCTGGCTGCCTTGCCATACTCCCAGGATGCTCATAGGAAAACCCTGGGTTCCTAAGGAAGATTTGATGCGATGCTAGCACACTGCTTGCCACACTCAACAAAGGTCACTATTATTTTTATTATTGTTGCTCTCATCAGCATTCATCTGCAAATTCCAGTGTTAACTCACTTGATTCATTTTTTAACTTTGTATTTTGAGATAATTTTAGGCTAATAGGAAAGTTACAAACGTTGCAAAAGTCACATCTGCAGGGACCAACAGACTGGATCAGTCCCTCTTCCTTGTGGAAACTGACCCCACACCTCCTGCCTTGCATAAGATGTCAGGGAAGAGCAGTGGCTCTGGGAACTTCAGGGAGTGAATGTCAAGGAGGTCTTCAGAGCTCCCAATGCACAAGCTGGAGAAATTATAGGAAGAAAATGAATACTCATAGCACATATGCTCCTGGACTGGTGAGGTCACATCCCAACAAACCCATCATAAGTTTAAAATGCCCCAGGTCAAAATGCATTTGAGGCATCTCACCTTCCGGGCATCATAGCTGAGCCCTCTCACTCAGACGTGCTCAGAGCGTGGACATGAGGCTGAAGTTAACAAAATCATCTCACACTGTTCATGGCTGCCTGAAGATTCTCACTAGCTGCCAGTGTTTCCTGGGGCAGTCATGAGAGGGCCTGCAGCTGCAGCACAAGACGAACGCAATGCTAAGAACAAAGTTACACAAAGAATGTGTCAGAGTTCCACTGTTGACAGTGGGAATCACCTAAGACAATTCACATAACAGAATGACCTCCAGACAGCTGGCTGCAGGGACGTGGAGGCTAGCAGGTGGAAGTCAAGTGTTTAGAGCCACAGGTAGACATGGTCTCAGCACCTTCCTGTTTGTCCCAGCCCAGAGGCGCTGTCTGAGCACACCACCTGGGGAGGGGGCAGGTCTAACCAGCCTGAAAGTGACCCTCGCCAGGCCCTGCAGCCACCACTGCGGAAGAGACCCAGCCTCCCACAGTCCCTGCGTGTCCTTCCCACTTGGGCCACGGTCCCTGCCAGGCCCTGGATGTCCCTCCTACTTGGGCCGCGATCCCTGCCTCCCACAGGCCCTGGATGTCCCTCCTACTTGGGCCACAGTCCCTGCCAGGCCCTGGATGTCCCTCCTACTTGGGAAGAGCACTTATTCTTTCCAGAGCAGAGGCCCCACCCCAGCCCACCACAGACTTGGGGTGCAAGCCTTCTCTTCACGGGTACTCCTCAAGGTCTTCCTGGACATCCCAAGCTCCTCTGGGTGCATTTTCTGTGCTGTCTGCAGGCCCACTGCATGGCCCAGGAGAAAAAAGGGAGGGGAGGGGAGGAGAGTAGAGACCCTTCTTGCTCCCAAACTGCTGAATACTCAGCACCCGCCTCCTTTCTCAGTCAAAGGAAGGCCCTCACCAAACATCCCTGACACTCGAAGGTGCTGTTCACTTATTCCTGACCCACTCAGTGGCTGGTCACCCTCAGCCACCTGTGGTCCAGTGATCAGCTGACCTGCACATGCCGTGTGGGTAGCTTGTCAAGCCGCCCTGCCCACTGTTTCCAGGAAGGGCCAGGACTCCCAGAAAACAGGCAGGTTTGTAAACCACGCTGTCACTTACACTTTGCAAAGCAGCACAGGTGCACTTCTACTCTGAAGCATCTGCTGAGGCCTTGAACACACCCAGCAGGCTGCCATCTGCTCTGTTTTGGGGAAAGGCCTCTGGCAGAGGGAGTACCAGGCCTGCGGCTCTGACAGGAAGAACAAGGGTGTCTGAGGGACCAGGGAGGAGGCTGGGAGACAGTCAAGGGGACTTGTAGACCATGGTATTCATTCCTTACTGCCCCTGGACAATGTGGCAGCCTGAACAACACCCATTTATTACAGCAGTTGGAGAGGGTTGGCTCAGCAGGGTCCTTTGCTCTCACAGGTCAAAGTGAAGGTGATGAGGTGCCATGGTGGGGGAGGGGGTGGTGCTCTTGTGGGTGATGCTCTTGTCGGGGGCTCGAGGAAAGAACATGCTTCAGACTCACTTGGGGCTACAGGACTTCTCCCTGCAGCTGAAGGATGGAGGCCCCACTCCCCTGCAGGCTGTCAGCTCAAGGCTCGCTGCATCCCTCTTCTCAAAGCCAGCAAGGACACCCAGAGTCCACCCCACCCACTAAGGCGCTCACTCTCCCACCCCATCCTCTCTGCCACCTCTTCCACCTGCAGCCAGAGGACGCTCTCTGCTCTCGGGGCTCATGGGATTACACTGTGCTCACCCAGAATTCAGGACGACCTCCCTGGTTTAAGGCCAACTGTCTATGAAACAATGTGCTTCAGGGTGGCCTCTCATCATACTGAAGCTTCCGTGGATGAGCGCGGGGCCTCCTTGGGGGGCTCATAGAAATTCTGCTTCCCACAGCCATCCTGAGGGTGCTTTTTCTGACTGAGCTGGATGGGGACCTGCTGGAGGGATGGGAGCTGAGAGGGGTCTGAGCTGATACACATTTTGGAAGAAACCTCTGGTTGTTGTGTTGAGACTGGATTGGATATAGATACAGCTCATGTATATTGTTCATTCACAGAGCACTTTCACCAAACACCCACATTCCAGCATTCCTGAATGTGGCCTGCTACCTCAGAACAGAATTGGGGAGAAGGAAATCTATGTCTTCATCTGTCTAGCTATCTGTCTATTTGTCTATATCTATCTATCTATCATCTATCTATATAGCTATCATCTATTACCTATATGTCTCTTTATATATATATATATATATATATATATTATCTGTCTCTATCTATTATCATCTATCATCTATCTCTATCATCCTCTATCACCTATCTACCATCCTCTATCATCTATCTATCTGCCTCTGTCTATCTGTCTATCTATCCACCTGCCTGCCTGTCTATCTATCCATGTGCCTGTCTGTCTAGAGACTGGTTGTGGGTGGGAGGGGCAGGGCAGCCATACAAAACAGGTACAGAAGTCACAGGTGACAGTGATTCTGCTGGAGTAGTGATGGTGGAGGTGGTAAGAAATGCTTGTATCTGGAAAGAATTTTAGACCAGAGCTTCCCAAAGCACTCTCCATGCATACCCCACACCCCCACCATCTTTGACAACTAGGTTTTGTGGTGGTGTTTTTTTGGTTTTTTTTGTTTGTTGTTTTTTTTTTTTTCATAAGAATCTGGCTTAGCTGTAAATTTCAGAGCAATTCTGATTTACAATACAGAAAAATCCTCTAAGCAAAGATGTACAAAGACTGCAGGTCTGAAATTAGTGTAAAAAGAGAATATAAAGACGGGCCGGGCATGGTGGCTCACGCCTGTAATCCAAGCACTTTGCAGGCAGGTAGATCACCTGAGGTCAGGAGTTCAAGACCAGCCTGATCAACATGGTGAAACCCCATCTTAATAAATAAATAAATAATTTAAAAAGAGAGAGAATATAAAGACAACACATGCAGTAAATATTTCAACACATCTACTCTGTGCACACGTCTGCAGCCTCAGTCACCCTTCTGATTCAGGTCCAGCCACACATCTCTCCCCCTGGGGGAAGGAGTCAGACCTAGAGCCCTTTTTCTTGAAGAGCTGGGCAGTGTGGACTGGACAGCAGAAGGAAGTCCAAGACGCCAAATCTGCACAACAAAGACTGAGCCAGATGCTTGAAGTCACTGATGCCCCAGAAGGCAATGGAGTCCCAGCTGAAGTCACCAGAAGTTGCTGAGGCCCCAGAGGAGTTGGGAGAAGAAAGATGAGTGGCAGCTTCCATTCTGCTGGCAAAAGAAATGGGGACTGAGATCCATAGTGAGGGGGAAACAATTTTCAGAAGTTTTGGGATGTACCACAAATGTAATTCCCCCTTTGATATCTTCTTCAAAGGCTTCAACAAGAGCTAGCAATGCTTTCAGATGCAGGTGCTGTTTCTCTTCTTGACTGTGCCAAGACAGGGCACCCAGAATGACAGGGGACGGCCCAGTGACACTCCGGCCCATTTACATGCTTTCTGTGAACAGAGGGTGTGATGACGCCCTTCATGTCTACACTCTGATGGGAGAAAAAAGGTCTTGTTTTAATTTGCATTTATTTGATGGCTTGTGAGGCTGAACGCTTTGCTATGGCTGAATGGTCCCCTCCGTGTCCTCATTTGCAATTCATCTGTTCAAGTATGCTGTCCCTTTTGCTGCGTCGACGTGTTTTCCTATTAAAGCTCTTTACTCATTGAGGATATTCTTGGCTGGGGATGGTGACTCATGTCTGTAATTCCAGAACTTTGGGAGGCTGAGGCCTGAGGATCGCTTGAGCCCAGGAGTTCAAGACCAGCCTGGGCAACATAGTGAGATCAGTCTCTAGAAATAAATAAATAAGCCAAGTGTGGTGGTGCACACCTGTGGTCCTAGCTACTCAGGAAGCTGAGATGGGAGGACTGCTTGAGCCTGGAAGTCAAGGCTGCAGCAAGCCATGATTACACCACTGCATTCCAGCCTGAGTGACAGACTGAGATCCTGTCTCTAAATAAATAAATAAATAAATGGATTTATCCTTTTATGTAAGTGTTGACTATTCAATCTCAGCAGGTCATTGCTCTGTCTTCTGTTTGCTTGCCCCTGCACTGCCTTAACTTTGAGGTTATATATATGAATTCTTCCTGTCTTCTCTTTTTGTTGTGTTCCAAGATAAAAGGCAACATTGAGTAATGCTTGAACATAGGTGTTTTGTGAAAGTATTCTGTGAAATAAACAGTATAGATGAGCAAATGTGGACCACCAAAAAGAAAAGAGAGAGAAGACAGGGAAGGAAAGGGAGAGGGAAGGAAAGGGAGGGGGGAGGGAAAGGAGGGGAAAGGGAAGGGAAAGAAGAAGGGAAGAGGGGGGAAGGGAAGGGGATGGGGGAGGGCAGGGGAGGAGGAGGGGAAGGGGGAGAACAGGGGAGGGGCAAAGGGAAGGGGAAGGGGAGGGAAGGGAGGGGAAAGGGAAGGGAAGGAAAGGAAGGATGGGGGAAGGGAAGGGAGGGGGAAGGGAAGGGAAAGAGGAAGGGAAGGGAAGGAAAGGGAAAGGAAGGAAAGGATAAGGGAAGGGAAGGATGGGGGAAAGGAAGGAGAGGAGGAAGGGAAGGGAAGGGAGGGGAGGGAAGGGGAGGGGAGGGGAGGGGAGGGAAGCGGGGGGAGGGAAGGGAAAGTTTGTGGTACATCTCAAAACTTCTTAAAATGGTTTCTCTCCTGGCCCCCTCTCTACGAATTTCAGTCCCCATTTCCTTTGGCAGCAGAATGGAAGCTGCCACATATCTCTCTCATCCCAACTCCTCCTTCCCCCACAGTGTCCAGGGAAGGGGAGGGGAGGAAAGGATCCCAGGCACAATGGGATCTGGCTGAGCCAGAAACAAGACTGAGGCCACAGGCTTCACTTAGCAAACTCACTTCATGTCCCTATTTCGTGCCAGAAATGTTTTTGGAGCTGAGGATTCAGTGGAAAATCAGACCGAGAGGATCCTGCTCTCATGAGTTTGGAGTCCAGTGAGCAAGCTATCAAAATGTGCTGTGACCCAGGTGAAGGAAAAATAAAGACAAGGAGAGCCTCTCTGCACTTTCTCCAGCATGACTCTAGGCAATGGGTTGAGGGGACAGGAAAAGAATGGTATTTTTCAAAGTAAAACCACGATTCTCATACAAATATAAAATGGACACACACCAAATATTTGGTTTTACTTATGAATGAAGGAGGAACCAGTAAGACACTACAATCAGTTCAACAAGGACTCACACACACTCATACCGGCAATCAGAATGCTGAGATGAATTTACAGACAGACGTAAAACTGGCCAATACTTATAAGGCAATAAGCAATTGCATTCTCACAGCAGACGTTTGCTTGCCTTTCAGTGGACAAAATCATGTGTACGACTCTGTTTTCCACAACTTAAGAAGAGTGGTGACAGAGCTTAGGGACAACAGAAGGCCTTATAGACTCAGCCAAAGCAGGGAGCAGGCCAGGAAAGGTAAGCCAGTGGGACAACCAGAGCCTGTTTTTATTTTGGTCTTTGCCATATTAGAATTTCACGATCTTCCTGGCCTGCCCACAGCAACCAGTCAGTCCTGTCTGAGTATGGCCAGGCCCCTGCATGTGGTGACCTGACAGGGGGGTGGCAGGGGGTGGTCTGCAAGCCCAGGAATGAAGGAGTGGAGTTAGGGGGAGGAGATGGTGAAGAAAGGGGATGAATTCAAAGTGATACTCTACGTGTTATTTATGTATTAATTTTGAGCTGCCACAGATCACAAAAAAAAAACAGCCAATGATGACTGGTGAAGGTGTCTCAGGGAGGCCATGGGGTCCCCTATACCTTGAGATGTTCTAAGGTGGGGAGGAAGGAAAGCAATTGGCCTGGCAGTCCCTTTCCATTGCTCAAGCCCTTGGCGTTTACCCAAACAGAAATGGTGGGAGGGGTAAGGACAACGGGGCGTGCTGCTCAGTGCAGAGAAGGGAGCTTGCACCCACTCTAGCTGGGAAACAGCTGATGGCCCAGGGCCTGGAAGGGGTGTGCAGTGGAGCAGATGGGGAGTAGGCAGCAGACCCAGTGAAAAGTGAGAGCCAGCACTGGAGCCACAGGTCAGGCATTCGACAGTCAGCGGTCATTTGACACTGTCACCTGGCCCTACTTATCCACTCATGATGTCCAGAGGAAGCCTGAGCATACACAGCACCTACGTGACAGAACGTGCTTCTCCCATCCTTGCCCAGGCCGCTGGGAGCTGACACCCAGGTGAATGCAGCAGGGACGAAACAGTGGTAAGCGGCCGCTGAGCTTCTGTCCTGGTCTAGGTCAGTTGACCCCACTGAGAGCCTACACTTACCCAGAGGAGAATCACATCTGGCCCTTCTGAATGCTGAGGTGCCTTCAGACTCTAATCGTAGCAGATGCCGTGAGCTCTGCTCACATTTCTGTGCCTGTTGACCATTTTTATGCACCTGAGCCCCAGGTCTCAGTCCCAGCGTCCAGCTTCTGAATTTTGCAGGGGGCTGCCCTCCAGTCAAAGGAACCCCTTCCCTGTGGCTCTCTGAGCTCCTGGAGAGCCAGGCTGTCTGGGAATTTACAGTCCTTAGCCAGTGAATGACAGATAAGACAGAGAGTACCCGAGCACTGCCCCCAAACCCAAAAGGGACACCTTTGAGCAGTGACCAGTAACTTCCCAGTTCCTCCATAAGATGAAGCCAGAATGAGCCCCCAGCACTCGGCCTCCTCCCCACCCACTAGTGCCTGGAATTCCCATGCTGGTTTTCCAGGGAACACATCATTTATACTGCTTCCACACAAATCCTCATCTTGGGATCTGCTTCTAGGAACCCAGACTGAAATACCAACCCACATTCATACCAGTGTCCAAATTCCATTTCCAACCAGGTGCCAAGGATGACCAGGAGAGCAGCAGAGGGCGATGGTGGGAATTCTGAGTCAGCCTCAGGCACACAGTCATGCCATGAGTCCAAGAGTCGATTCCAAAACCAAGTGTGTAGCGCAATCCAACTTTTGGAAAGAAAAATAAATCCTTTACACATGACTGTGTAATAAAGAATTGAACCTTGCCCAGAAAGACCTGGCTTCTTCTCTCAGATTCTGAGAAGTGGTCTCTAAGCCTTGGAATGTCATGCCTGATGAGAGGGTCTTGGTTTGCCTGGGACCTTTGGACCATACTGGGAAGCCTACGGTGAGATTTAAGTGGAAGCTGTGATCAGCTCATCCCCCAGGGTGAGCTGGAGACTGCCATCTGCATGGGCAGTCAACCGTGGGGCCCCAGTAGAGACTCTGGGACACTAAGCTCAGGTGATCCCACCTGGATGCCAGAAGTGACACTGTCCACAACTCCACAGGGAAAGACAACTGGACACTCTGCAGGTGGGAACTTCCTGGACTCTGGCCGGAGTATCTTTCCCTGGGTTGATTTTAATCTGTGTCCTACCCCATGCTAAGTCATGACCATGAGTATAACAGCTTTCAGTGAGTTTTTCTAGCAAATTATCATACCTGAAGGTGGTTTTGGGGACCCTTACCCTTGCAATTGGTGCAGAACTGAGGGCAGTTTTGTGGATTATGGTTCCCTCTAGCCTTGCAATGATGCTGACCGTAAATTCATACAAGTATTTATTAGACACTGAAATACTATATGCAAAATGTAGGAAGTGGATACCTCTGGGCTGTAGGGTCATGCACATATGTGTATTCTTGTGTGTTTTATTTATTTTGTGCAAGATACTGTGATTACTCCTACTATAGTAGGAGTTCCTTCAACCAACCTCTGCTCCAACAACTCACATAATCTTCGTCAAAATGGGCTGGATGACTCAGAGACACTTAGGTTTTCTCCAAACCTGTTTATGCCACCTGTGATCCTTACTAGTGTCAGAGGCATTTGAAACAGAGCAACTCCATCTTGAATAGGGGCTGGGTGAAATGAGGTCGAGATGAGAAACCCTCAGTTATGGGAATTGCCCACCCCTTTCCCGAAAAACTCATGAATAATCCACCCCTTGTTTAGCATATCATCAATAAATAACTATAAGTGAAATCAGTCAAGCAGCCCGCGCACTGCTTTTCCCATGGAGCAGCCATTCTTTTTTTTTCCTTTACTTTTTTAATAAACTTGCTTTCACTTTATGGACTCCCTCGAATTCTTTCTCGCACAAGGTTTAAGAACCTCTCTTGAGGTCTGGATCAGGAGGACCCTTTCCAGTAACACCATGGAACTTAATTAAACATTATGTAACCTATTAAACATTGGTGCAAAATGAAAGAAAGGTGGGTGTGTTTTTTTTCCAGGAAATGTGTTAGAAAAAAGTTGTTTCTAAATAAACCTAGATAAATGATTCGGGAAATCAAGATCAAGGCAAGATGAAACTGCTTTAAAAATTGACTTTGAATTAGGTATAGACAAGATGACTCTTAAAAATGAAAAATAATTGGTGAATGTTTGGAAAAATTCTGGTCTTAGATTGTTTTAAAATGTGTTCAACTTTTTTTGGTCCACTTTTAAAAATATGAAATTGGGTAACCAGAAGAAGAATTAAGACTGGGGTTTATATTAAAAGAGAAGAAATCCAATCAGCAGATCAATTAAATGCAAGCTTGGCTAGGCATGGTAGCTCACACCTGTAATCCCAGCACTTTGGGAGGCTGAGGCAGGCAGATCACCTGAGGTCAGGAATTTGAGACCAGGCTGACCAACATAGAGAAACCCCATCTCTACTAAAAATACAAAAATTTCCTGTAAATGCTTTAGTTCTTTGTAAATTCTGGATATCAGCCCTTTGTCAGATGGGTAGATTGCAAAAATTTCTTCCCATTCTGTTAGTTGCTGATTCACTCTAATAACTGTTTCTTTTGCTATGCAGAAGCTGTGGAGTTTGATTAGGTCCCATTTGTCTATTTTGGCTTTTGATGCCAATGCTTTCGGTGTTTTGGTCATTAAGTCCTTGCCTACGCCTATGTCCTGAATGGTTTTGTCTAGATTTTCTTCTAGGGTTTTTATGGTGTTAGGTCTTATGTTTAAGTCTTTAATCCATCTGGAGTTAATTTTAGTGTAAGGTGTCAGGAAGGGGTCCAGTTTCTGCATTCTGCACATGGCTAGCCGGTTTTCCCAACACCATTTATTAAACAGGGAATCCTTTCCCCATTGCTGGAACCAACCCAAATGCCCAGATAGACTGGACAGGGAAAATGTGGCACATATATACCATGGAATATTATGCAGCTATCAAAAATGATGAGTTTGTGTCCCCTGTAGGGACATGGATGAACCTGGAAACCATCATTCTCAGCAAACTGACACAAGAACAGATAATCAAACACCACATGTTCTCACTCATAGGTAGGTGTTGAACAATGAGAACACATGGACACAGGGAGGGGAGCATCACACACTGGGGTCTGTTGGGGAAAATAGGGGAGGTACAGCAGGGGGTGGGGAGTTGGGGAGAGATAGCATGAGGAGAAATGCCAGATACAGGTGAAGGGGAGGAAGGCAGCAAATCATGCTGCCATGTGTGCACCTATGCAACAATCTTGCATGTTCTTCACATGTACCCCAAAACCTAAAATGCAATAAAAAAAATAAAAAATAAAATAAAAATACAAAATTAGCTGGGCATGGTAGCACACGCCTATAATCCCAGCAACTTGGGAGGCTGAGGCAGGAGAATCACTTGAACCCAGGTGGTGGAGGTAGAGGTTGCGGTGAGCTGAGATTGTGCCATTGCACTCCAGCCTGGGCAATAAGAGTGAAACTCCATCACAAAAAAAATATATATATACAAGCTTGTCTCTATATGGAAATATCCAGATTCATGAATGGAACCACAAGTGGCCAGATGGTGATGATGGCCAGAGGGAGGGTTGGAGGCCTGGGACTGGGACATGGGCTAGCAAAGGGTGGGAGGGCTTCTCTGGAGTCATAGAAGCCTCATGCATCTTGACTGGGACCATGGCTGCATGGCTTACAACTCATCCACATGTATGGCGGAAAACTGAACATTTCATTGAATTGGACTAAAAGGCATGACCTCAGGCAAAATTCATGGAAGTAGGGAGTTTGGGCGAAGCCTGAGGATTGCCACTGGAAGCAGAGATTCAAGTTGCCCTGAATACATCTATTAGTAGCAGTTATAGGTGGGTTTTTCAAGGGAAAAGAAGAGGTGGTTCTAGGTTGTTTACCAAGAATTTGTGTTAAAATAACATAATCTATTGGTTGGCTCTACATTGTTAAGCCACAGGGTGTGAGTTGTAGTGTCTAATACTGCACTATTAGGTTAACTTAAGGCAGCAGGAAGCAGTTTGCAGACATGAATACACAGCTCCAAGGAGGGGAAAGGGAGGTGACTGCCATCTCATTTCATGCCTCTCTGCACCTGACCATTTGAAAGGACTTGCATTCCTGAGCAAAAAGTTCTTTTCTTTTCTCAATTGTATGAAAATTATACCTCAATAAGTTTACTACAAAAATTAATGGATACATGTTTTCCAGTTGAAAACATATGTAAATATGTTCATTCCCTTTTTTAACCTATTTTCCTCAGTTTTAAAAATTAACAAATCACAATGGAAAAATGTTTCTTCCTTTTGTTACTTTCATAATAAAATAAGAAATGTATTTTAAATAACATTTAAATTTAATTTTTTCATTATCATCTAGGAAGCCCCAGCTCTGTATGAAAGGAAAACAATGCCCACTTTAGAGTAAAAACTTGCTGATGGAAAAACCAAACTCCGTAAAATTCTTTTTTTATTTTGTTTTTTGTTTTTTTGAGATGGAGTCTCACTCTGTCTCCCAGGCTGGAGTACAGTGGCGTGATCTTGGCTCACTGCAACCTCCGCCTGCTGGGTTCCAGCAATTCTCCTCAGACTCCTCAGTAGCTGAGATTACAGGCATGCGCCACCATGCCTGGCTAATTTTTGTATTTTTAGTAAAAAGGGAGTTTCACCATGTTGGCCAGGCTGGTCTCAAACTCCTGACCTTAGGTGATCTGCCCACCTCAGCCTCCCAAAGTGCTGGGATTACAGGTGTGAGCCACCCTGCCCAGCCTTCCATAAAATATTTTAAAGAGGTTATTTCTGAGCCAATAGGAGTGACCATGACCTGGGGAGACAGGGTCCAAGGAGGCCTGAGAAAGGGCCTGAAGTCTGGTTGCAGTTTGGTTTTCCTATTTCAGGGAGGCAGGAGTTTAGAGGCAAAGACATACAGCAATGTATGAAAGGTGGGTATTGGTTAGGCCTGAAAAGGCGGGACATCTCAAAGCAGGGGACTTAGAGGACATAGGTGGATTCAGAGATTCAATTTGCATTTGGTTGGAACAGGAAGGTTCTATCTAAAACTTCAATGCTGTGTAGAAAGATTGATGACCTGCAGGTATGACTTAACCCTTGCCTGGCATGGGTCCTGTTTATAATTTGGTATCTTATTGCCACAAAGAGCCCGTTCTGGCAGTCTTAAGATCTCTATGAACTTTAATGCTGGTCTGTGGTTCCATCTAAACTGCAAAAAGACTGGCGTATAATGAAGCCTGGCTGACCTCCCTTCCCATCAAGGCTGGGAATTCGGCTTTTCAGGTTTCTCTGGGGCCCCTTTCAGTCATTTAGGGGGCTTAGGATTTTATGTTTAGCTTCCAAACTTTTCCTATTGGAAATTCAGCTGGAGTTGAGGTCACATAAATCTTCTGGAGCATTCCCTAACGTGCAGAAAATGTCCCACCCTTTAGAATTCAGAGGAACAGAGGAAAGTGGAGGCGAGGAGCCCACACTCTCCAACTCCAGGCTCCAGGCTTCAGGCTCTTACCCAGGCTCCAGGACTCCAGAGGAGGGGCCTGCCTTGGCCCTGGGGAAAGCACCCAGCCTGTGCTCCCTAGAAGGGTGGGTTACTCCAGGCAGGCTACTCCTGTTGGCATGGCGATGACTCGATTTCAGCCCTGCACCTGCAGCCTCTGGCTGCAGCCAGTCTGCAGGGTTTCTCTCTGTTCTCCCGCTCCATCTTTTTCACATGCTTCCCAGCGGGGCTCCCAGGGCTCCCAGGCCTCCCAGTGGGGAGGGGAGGCCAAATTTCCTTTTATTTAATAAAGCCTGCTGATGGGTGATTGCAGCTTTCTCTCACTGACAATGGCCAGGGAAGAGCCAGGGCAGGCTTCAGTCAGCCAGAGACACCACTGTGCTTCTGTGGGTTTCCCTGGGGCACCTTCAAGTTCCAGTGTGAGTGCCATTGAGATTCTGGGAGTGCAATGCACATGGAGGAGATAGCCATTGCCTCCCCTCCAGCCCCACCCAGCCATGGTGCACAGGGCGAAGCCTGTCCGGGTGAAGGCAGAAAACCCTTCACAAGCCCTAGCACTTTGGCTGACAGTCAGCCCTGTCCTCATCCCCCCATGTGTCTTAACCTTGACCTGTGCGGGTCTCCTCCACAGGTGCCCCCACACCTCACCATGCACACCTAGCTGTCTCCTAGAGAAAGGCTGAACCCTGCCACCAGCCCCATGCAGCTCGCTGAGGCCTCCTGGCCTGCTCAGGAGTGGCTGGGCTCTTCCCACGCTCCCTCTTTGAGTGCTAAGCATGGGAGGCAGGTTGGGGTGCCAAGGTTGGAGCCTTTCGGAAGCCCCGATTGTCTGGTTTTCAGGTCAACTGATTTCCATGTCACTGGTGATTACTTTGTTTTAAAATGTAACCTCCTGCTTTGGAGATGTGAACAAAAAATATAACCCGAATCCCCTGCCACTGAATGAATGGGCCCCTTCTTGGTCAAGGAAAATCCAGAGAAACCTGAAAAGCTGAGTTCCAGGCCCTGACAGGAAGGGAGGTCAGACATACCTCGTCATACTCCCTCCCTTTGGGAGTTCAGACACAACTGACCAGCATTAATGTTAAAACACAAATCATAGGACTGACAAAGCAGACTCTCGGCAATAGGATGCTAAATTATAACAGGACCTGAGGCCACACAAGGTAGGGTGAGTCCTACCTGCAAGCTGAGCAAGACTAAGGCTGCACCTGTAAGCTACGGATCCTGCTGCACAGCACCTTTATCTTAACTTAAATGTTCTAAGTGTTAGAGTCTTGCTCCTCTCACCAATAGCACATCAAAGAATCTCCGGATCCACCTACATCCTGTAAGCCCCCTTCAAAATGGCCCAGCTCCAAAGGCCAGACGAACAGCGACCTGCCACGCACTGCTATATGTCTTCCCCCCGTAACTCCCACCTCTCTCAGATGTTAAAAACAAACTACAATCCGATCTCCTCAGGCACACTTTCTCAGATTCACTGGGACTGTGTCTCTCTGGCCGTGTCACTCATTGGCTCAGAAGAAACCTCTTTAAAATATTTTACAGAGTTTGATTTTCCATCAACAGAAAAGAGACTTAGAATATGCAGGCAAGACTTGATATATTTCACGTGGTGGACAGAACGCTGGTCACAGACGCACCCGCTGCAAGTCTGCAGGGCTGAGGAAGAAGCTGGCGCCTGACACTGACTGTGACCCAACCCCAACTGTGACCCAACCCCGAAGGGCCACTTGGGCAGCACAGGCTGGCTATTAAGGGCATCATTCCCCCCCACCACCCAAAGCCAAAGGGATGTATGCAGGACTGGGGTGCATTTGTCTCAGTATTCATCAGCCTGGAAATTGAAATGTTTCTGTCGGGGGTGAGCCTTGCCCACTGGAAGTGGGTTTCCGAAGTTTGCCGTGGGAAGCGTGAGCTTGCGTCTGTGCTCACATCAGCACCAGCCGTGATCAGTCACTGAGGTCTGTGCTGGGTGTAGAAGACGAGATTGGTGCCATATGTTCCTCCATCTGGACGAGGAGTTTGTCTGTGATTAGCGGAGACTGCCCTGTCAAGAGCCAAGGGCACTGTCTGCTTGTGCAGCAGGGCTCTGATACAGTTCTGGGGCAGACGCCAGCCAGGCAGAGCAGACAAGCTCTGCTGCTTCCTGCCTGGGGTCAGAGTCCAAAGAACGGGGCCTGGTCTCTGGAGACTCTGACCCCTGGACAGGGTAAGGGGAGGGAATGATGGACAGGAGCAATGCAGACAGCAGGCCAGGGAAGGGGCCAAGTCAGGGCCTAGGTAGCCACGGGTGCCGTGTATGAAACATTAAAAAGGGTGAAAACCAATTATATATATCGAGTACTTAATATTTCCATTTTAGTGCCCATTACTGGTTTAGGAATGAGCATTCTGGGAGGTCTGGCACAAAGCAAATTCCCAAAATTGTAGATTTTGGCAATTCCATTTGTTCCAGATTATGCATTTTCTTAAGATCTAAGGTCCCAGAATTTAAAATGAATGCTGTAAAGTTAGAAGCCAAAACAAAATGTAGACAGACTGTACCCAGCACTTCCTGACTCTGCAATACAGGCCTAATTCAAATAGTCATCTCCATGGTCTGTCAAAACCTTCCCACTGGAGCAAGCCCTGTGGTCCAGTGCTCAGCACCATTCATGCCTACATTCAGGGACTAGGAAGGTAACATTTAAAGGAACTGAGCTTGAAATAAAAAGAAATTGGGTATATTTCACACCCACTAGCAATATGCCTTTAAAAAGAGAGGCTGGCAACAGCAATTGGGAAGGACACAGAGTGACTGGAACTCTCATTCCTTCCTGCTGGGAGTGCAAAAAGGCACAGCCACTCTGCCGACAGTGCCCAGCAGCCGCACTCCTAGGTATTCACCCAAGAGAAATGAAAATCATGTCTGTAAAAGACTTGTAAAAGAATGTTTATCAGCTTATTCATAATATCTCCAAACCCTAATGACATGAAATGTCCACTTCATAGGATGGGCTCCTTCTCAGCAGGTGAAAGCACACGTGTGGAAGGAATGCCAGACATGTGACACGTGTGACATACCATGTGCAGGGATGCACCCATTTTGCAGCAGGGGGAGACCAGCCATGAGCTGTAGGGTAGGGGCCTACCTTGTCCGCTTCCCCTGGCGGAGACTGCTTCAATGACAAATCCTCAGGACTGGGTGGGTCCTTGGAGCAGCAGGCCTGGGTAAGCCTTAGTGGAATCCTCTGTGGCCTGTCAAGGGGTCTCTGCCCTCATCACACCCAAGGAGATCAGGAGACCACACTGGGGCAAGTTTTTTGGAATTCTCTAGTGGAAGACTTCGGATCAGAAGGAAACTGCTGAATCCATCCTCAGCCTGGCAGTTTCATGGTACTGAGGAGGCCGCAGGCCCAGGGAGGGGCTCACTAGTGGGCCCCATGCTACAGGCGTCCCACTGTCTGGTCCAGTTTCTTTTCCTAGACTCTTCAAGGTCCCCATTCTCTGCAGGGTGTCCTAACCCTGCCACGGGAAACCCCCCAAATCCAAAGGCAAAAAAACAGCCAGGAGAGGGAACCTACTGTGCACACTGCAGAAAGGCCCACCGTTAACTTCTGTTCATGAGATGCCTGACCACAGCTGAAATCTCCCCAAAGCACCCCAAGTGCACATTAGGCTGCTTCTCCCTGTATTTCACTATCAACGTATTTCCCCTACTCCGCCTCAGTCCTGTGGCTTGTTTGTGAACTTTGCTGAGTGAATCTTCTCCTGAAGCCTGTGGAGGAGCCCGGAGCGCTGTCGGACATTGCGATCACAACATGCAGCCCCGGCCACTCAGGCAGGCCCTGCGAGCTGGAGGCCTGAGGGGAAAACCAGTGCCCCTGAGACACTCCTGTGGGTCAGAGACACCATGAGTGCTGTGACCAGGCCACACAGAGACTCTGAGGCCTGCAGAGGGAAGGCTTCAATCTTCACCCAGAGCACCCACTCAGTGGGACTCACCCTGGACTGGCCTGACCCAGCACAAAACTATTGTGTCGGAGAAATGCAGAAAATCAAAATAAACCTAGAATGAACGAAAACTGAAATGGAGAAAAAACTGATATTAACTATTTGGTTTATACAGTTGGTTTTTGCCCTTTTTAATGTTTCATACATGGCACCAGCTGTTACCCAGGCCCCTGCTTGGCCCTCTCCCTGGCCTGCTGTCTGTGTTGCTCCTGCTCGTCATTCCTTCCACTTAACCTGTGTTTCCTCCAAAGCTCTAGCTAATACCTGAAACGACAGCATGGATTTGCTTCCTTACTTGTTGGGCTGTCCCTCATACATATGAGCTGCAAGAGGGCAGGGTCGAAGCCTGTCTTGTCACAGGGCCCCCAGTGGAGCTGTACATGTCATGCCCTCCTGAGAGGAGCACTTTGCTCACCAACTGCCTGGAGGGACAAGTTTTCTACCACATTCACCCAGGGGAGGCCTTTTTCCATTCTGTGCAGAGGTTGTGTGTGAGCTGGAGGTGGTCACAGGCCAGCCACACAGATGGTGGCTCATGGCTGGTGCTCATCCCTCCACATTCAGGAGAGACCGACTGCCTGAGAGACATTCTGGCATACACACCACAGCTGTACCTGGCCTCAAGTGGCTCGTTATACTTCGGGGGATACAAAATGGATACACAGATAACTCTAATATAAAATAAAGTATAAGGGCAGGAATATGGGAATATTGTCTTATTTGTTTCTAGAGTTCTTTTAGAAAAGCTCATATTGAGGGATTTGGATGAAGGGTCATCATTACATTCTTGACAGACTGATTTGGGGAGCAAAGTGGAGTCCTTTCATAACACTGGTTTGGATAAGGGAATTTGAATTTAAAGAGTAAACAACAGTTCTAATTTTTATTCCACAGAAAAAGGATGGAGATAGAAAGTCCTCTCTCCCAAATACTATGATTTACACTGCAGAGTTTTGCAACCCTCATACAAGAGTGATTTCATGAAGATCTCAGTAACGGTTCAGAGAATCAACCAGTGATTTCACTGAGGCACGGTGATAAAAAGATCAAAGTGGTCTGCTCTGAGCGAAGTCACAGAGAGTTCCCTTGTCGAGGGCTATTCTCACTTCTGGGGACAACTCCTTCCGTATATGGTTCCCATGTAACTGCACTTTCCTGCCATGTTTCTGGCTGAAGCCATTATTTTTTAATTCCCTAGGAGATATGCAGAGCTGACATCCCAAAGCAGCTAGAAAAATTGAGCAGGGAATAGATCAAATACTTTCCATCAGTGCAAGGCCATTCATGAGGAAAGAAGCCAAGAACATGGGGTAATTTTTTCAAGACTTGACAATGTTTGCCAAGTAAATAAATCTGCCATTTAACACTACAATAAAAACTGTCATCCACAGGATATTAGTGACGACTTGAGGTTTGAGGACTATCAAGACAGAGTAAGATAAACATTCTTCTTAACTATACAAAAAAGAAACGAAACTGCAAGACAGCTCTTTTTACTTTTCTCCATCTTCAATGTTCAGGAAGAATTTTTAAAAAGTTGCTTTTAGGCCGGGCACGGTGGCTCAAGCCTATAATCCCAGCACTTTGGGAGGCCGAGGTGGGTGGATCATGAGGTCAAGAGATGGAGACCATCCTGGTCAACATGGTGAAACCCCGTCTCTACTAAAAATACAAAAAATTAGCTGGGCATGGTGGTGCGTGCCTGTAATCCCAGCTACTCAGGAGGCTGAGGCAGGAGAATTGCCTGAACCCAGGAGGCGGAGGTTGCGGTGAGCCGAAATCATGCCATTGCACTCCAGCCTGGGTAACAAGAGTGAAACTCCATCTCAAAAAAAAAAAAAAAAAGTTGCTTTTAAAGTATAATCATTAAAATCAAATTCTATATTTATGTGAAACTGGTCACAAAAGAATGACAAGGAACGCTACTGATTTGTCCATTCTGGGCAATAAGAATACAAGTTATTATCTTACTCTTGTTAAATGAAAACTTCAGCTGAATTAAAAGTAAAGGAGTTTAACTGAGCAATGAACAATTTGCAACTCGGGCAGCCCCGAGAATCACAGCTGATTTAGAGAGACTCCAGCACAGCCACTAGGTGGAAGACTTATAGACAAAAAAGGGAAGTGAGGTACAGAAATCAGAAGTGAGATACAGAAACATCTTGATCAGTTACAGGTTGCCATTTGCCTTACTTAAACACGGTTTGAACACTCAGCAGTGTATGAGTGATTAAAGTATGGCTGCTGGGATTGGCCAAGACTCAGCTATCATTGCAGGTGCATACTCCTAATTTAGGCTTTCAATCTTGTCTACCTATTAAGTTAGGTTGCAGTTTGTCCACAAGGACTCGAATACAGAAGTACAGAGTCCTTCTCAGGCCACATTCAGTTTGCTTTAACAATTCCCCCTATTTGGTCATTTTCTCAGTTTTGAGAGATTGACCAAAACTTGAGTTATTGATATCACTATCACCATTGGTCCTGAAACCCATGAGGAAACAGAACAGTGAGTTTTGCAAAGGTAGGAACAAGGACTGAGTTGAGGGTACCACGTTATGCTGGAAAGTCCTGTTTGCAAAAGAAAAACAAAACCTCGTCTATTCTAGGACCCATGTGTTTCCCTAAAATCTTAATCCGATTGTGTCATATTTAGCACAAATGATGACACTTTGGTTTGGTCTGTTGGGGCCTAGTGCTCAGTCCAAAACAATGGCCTCCCATAATTTTGTTTTAAAAATTCCCCATTTTTGGTCAGATTCTCACGTAGGCAAGAGTGTGACCAAAGCTTAGGGCATTAGCGCCACTCTCTGTTTACCATCATTTTGGGTTTCCAGTCTTAGCATGTTACAGTGTTCTCAGAGTCACTCATTTCTTTCAGCACTTGTCATTCCAATTGAAGAGAGATCATTTGACATTCTAAAGATGTCTACAGGCAAACCCTTAAAACCTCTGAGAGAATACAGTGCACCAGGGAGAGTATCATCATGACTACTGGGAGGGTAACACCAAGAGTTTGGAGTATGCTCCTTACCCAGGGTCCCCATAAACCAAACCACCTGAAATCAAATGAATGGAAGAATGAGCTAGATAGAGTCGACTCACTTAACTAAATGGTCTTTTTGTTAGTTCCCTACAACTGAGTCTCTATAATACCTGATGTTTTCTCCATAGGTCTGAAGTGCCAGGAGCTGCACAGATACTTTCCTGTTTAGCCAATTCTATTATTTAGCATAACTTTCACAAGAGAATTTAAAGTCTGTGGTACAGTCTTTATGGTAGAATCTGCTATAGAGCCTATCATGAGGGATACATTTCTAATCATTGCCTTTTTTATTCCAAATCATGGAAAAAGGACCTAACAAATGATGCCCTTCTAGGAGAGGGTGGGCTCTTGGCAATGTTCTCTGTAACCCATGATGTGAGTTAAGAGGAGTGAACCAATGTTCTATTTCTGAGTGATTATGAGGCAATGTATATACCATAAAAGTTTCTGACCTATGGTACATTGGGTCTTCGTCTTTTATCTATCAGGTTACAAGATTATCCACGTATAAAGCTGGCTGCAAAATCCTTCACAAATAAAAGTATACCTCGTAAGTGCACACAACAAACCCCCTTCTCACTTCTATTGTTCATAGAGGCATAAGCAAGGGAAAAAAAAATTCAAAGATGAGAGTCTCATGACAGTAGAGAAATTTTAATCCAAGATCCTCAGAAAAATCTGTTGACATCAAAGATGTCATCTTCTTCTGGGGAGAAACTTCCCTGGTTAGCTTTACCTTAAGGGTTTCAATGAGTGGACCATTCCAAGAGTGTGCAGTGACCCTCCTCAGCTGTGAGATTATGACCACAAGTTTCAAGATCCTGATGTTCTATTGCAGTGTGGATGGCAAGGGAAGTTTTTCTCTGATGTTCTCAAAGATCTCATCTTTGCGTTCTAGACTGTGAAGGGATTGATTGTCCACAGTGAACCATAAAAAGCTCTTCACTTGGTGAAAATACACTGAAGCATAATAATCTACTGTTATAACATTAGCCCTCCTGCATGGGAAAGCTTTCATACAACCAGAAAACATACACTGAAAATGAAAACTGAATGAAATCCCTTTATAAATGTTTAAATGGCCCCTCAGGTAGCCAAATGTACATGAAGCTTTGATAGTTTGACAAACTAAACATTGGTTATAAACTATTTTAACAATTTATAAGTCACCACACCAATATATTTAATTTGGATCATTTTGTCTTTTCCAGATGAGTCATGGAATGCACAACGTTTAATAACAAAAGCTTTAAGGATTCAGGAAGGACAAGGCAGCTGTCCTGGTTCTCCATGCATCCATGCTTAACACTGGACATACGTCCTCTTGGGTGCCAATTGTTTCTCCAAATTGGGTGCACAGCATGGATAACTGATGGGTTAACACAGGTAATTTGACTTAGACCATGGAGTTCATTCAAATTGTGTACCTAAGCAATTTCGGTATTGGCTGATTTAGCATGCAAACCTGCTTAAGTATTTCCTTGGTATTCAATTAATTTTTGTTCTTTTTGGGTTAGCAGTTTTATAAGCCAGTCTTTTCATTAAAGTTTCAGCAATTCTTACCCGGTCCAAATGATGTGATTTTAAAGTTATTAGAAACCTGCATTCAACAGTGCTTTTTTCAGCATCCTTCCCATCCTTTCATGAGCCTCCTAAAAGACACCATGTTCTAGGCTTTTGTGTGCTTGTGAAGTTTTCAGAAACTACATCAGCCTGAAGCAATTAACTGAGGAAATGACTCTGAGTACTTATAAAGACACAATTGACAAGGATATTTAGTTACAATAACAACATAATAACCATAATTATGAGTGGTAGCATATACTCAAATTAGAATTTTAGAAATCCCATACAACCCTGGAACATATATTAATATTATTCACTAAAATATAACCTGAAGAAGGTTAAACTTTATTTTGACACCATTCTGTACTGGAAAGTCCAAAATGTTTCTTAAAAAGTGACTATAAAAACATTGGCATAAAGGACACTTCCTGTGCAGGGGATGGAAAAATCTCAATTAAAAAGCAGCACAGAAGTGCCTGGCCAAGAGGGAGGATATGGCCAGGCCCCTAGGCGACGCGGGGGCACCAGTCGAAGGAGGCCGGCAGGCCAAGCCCATGAAACGCGAGGAGGGCTGGGCTGCCCATCAGACCCCAACGGCCATTGTCCTGCCTGCGTCTGCTTGCGTCTGCACCTGCGCGGAGGCCTCCTCCACACTGCTTCAGAGCCAAGTCCGGCCTCCTTCACACCGCGCCTGCGCCAAGTCTGGCCGCCTCCACATTGTGCCTGCGCCGGGGCTTCCCCCGCAGAACGCCTGTGCCGAATACAACCCGCCTCCCCACAACGCCTGCGCAGTAGCCTCCTCACCTCATCTGCTCTGCGCACAGGCGAGTCTAGCTGATCGACTGCGTGTTCCTGCCGGCTCACGGAGCCGCCTCGCGGTCCCCCACCATTATCTTCCTCACCCCTTCAGCTGTTTCCGGCTCTTCACTCTGCGCTTGCGCAGGAGTCGCTCTCTCGCCCCTCCTCTCTGCGCCTGCACGGAGGCCACTTCCTCCCTAGCCCCTGCGCTCCCTTTGAGTCGTTTTGGGCGCGCGCCGACCCTCTCCGCTTACTCCTGCGGAGCAGCCGCTCTGCGCGGGTGCGGGTGTGAGTACCTGTGACTTCAGGTTTAAAGGCGTGGGCGCCACCCACGCAGGCACAAGTGCTGCTGGTCGTTTTATTTATAGCGTTAGGTTTTCCTCTTTAACAAAGAAGTTAAAAAAAATAAGTTGTGAAATAAATATTAACCGTCCGTATACGTACTCGGAACGTTCGTCCTTTAGGTTTTCTCCTGACTGATTTTGGTTCTAGACCCAGGGCACCCACGACCCCCTGCCTGGCCTTGGCGGGGACGCGGGACTGGAGGCCCGGACCGACACTGACCGGTCCCCACTGGTGGTGGCGGGAGGTGACCGGTCCTGACCAGCCCTTATCTTCATGGCAGCGACCAGGCTAGACTCGGTTGTAGGGGGACGATGGGAGCAAGGGAGGGTGACACCCGGAAAGCATCCTGGAGAGCGAAGACATGGGGACCCTGGCCCCTTGCGGAGGGCGTCGCAGACCCTGATGTCCGTGGATGGGAGGAGAGGCGAGGCGGCGGGGTCGTTGCTTTGCAGAGGCCATTGTTCCAGTGGAAGCTGGGTGAATGCGAGCTTGGTCCCCTTTGCTTCTCCCTGGTACCTCGGGCCCCACAGGGCGCCTCTGAGGCCCACGTACACGCTAGGTGACCCACAGTTCAGACCCAGGCAGGGCACAAGGCAGGGAAGGAGAGGCCAGTTGTTGGCCTGGAGGTACTAAGTGAACCGCCAAGGTCGGTGGAGACAGCAGGCAACAGCAAAAGGAGCTCTGCAGTCCGAAGCGAGGACCCAGAGTCCTCCCCAGGCGTGGACGACAGAGAAGCGCCTGTTCAGGCCCTGCTCACTTGCAAAGTGCTCCGGAGCTCCCACCAGCAATCCTGGCTGGTGACACCCACGCCTGTCACCCGCTGGGTTTCTTGAGATCTGAGGACTGGGGCTCAGGTTTCTTTGGCACTGGGGTTGGGGGTCTGGGAATGTCCTGTCCCAGTCTGTTGTTTAAGAGGGCAAAGGGGCCTTTATTCAAAGGCCGGGCGGAAGGGGGGCTGCTAAAGCGAGGTGTGGGGTTAGGGGAGGCAGATCCAGCTTGACTCCAAAAAGAAAAAGTGGGAATTGACAGCCAAGGAGTAGGGTCGGGGATAGATAGAACATTACGAAGATGAAGGGTCAGGGGCAAGGCAGATTCTGACTGCATAGACTTGACAGGATTTTTGCTGAAGGCAGGCAGTGTGGTCAGATACCAAGGGTGGGAGTTGAGAAGTTTGATCCGGCATTTTCACTAAACCGACTCAGCAGGATTCTTGCTAAATTGGCCTAAACCGGCCAAGGTCAGGGACTGGTCACAGGGAGGGCTAAGAGGAGCCTGAGTCAAGTGTGATGAAAGGAGAGGGTCTTTGTCATATTTTAAGAGGCAAACTATTAGTGAGAAACAGTGAAGGGATCACGCCCAGGCCAGCAGTCCCGAGTTTGAGATGAGGACACACTAGGTCCACGAGGGACTGCAGGAATATTGGGCACATGGGACTGCAGAAAGTGGGAGCCCAGTACCAAAGCAGGCCCCCGCCCCCGCCCCCAGGCAGACTTCAGTGTGTCCTGCCCTGTGGGCGTGGCAAGGCCAGACCAAGCTGGATGTAAACCAATCCCAGAATCGGGCCTAGAATTTGGATTGCAATTTTGTTTTAGATAATATTGCTGCTTGTTCTCTCTCCACTCTGCCCTGCACTACCCCCAGCCCAAGACCGAGTCTTGCTTTGTCGCCCAGGCTGGGGTGCAGTGACACCATCTCGGCTCACTGGAACCTCCACCTCCCAGGTTCAAGTGATTCTCCTGCCTCAGCTTCCCAAATAGCTGAAATTACAGGTGCACACCGCCACACCCAGCTAATTTTTGTATTTTTAGTAGAGATGGGGTTTCACCATGTTGGCCAGGCTAGTCTCAAACTCCTGACCTCGTGATCCACCTGCCTCGGCCTCCCAGAGTGCTGGGATTACAGGCCTGAGCCACCTCGTCTGGCCTCTACGGCATGGCCATTGTGGCTACATCTGTCCCGGCTAACAGAGATTTTAGTGCAATCAGATTCTATTGGCTAATAAGAATTAATTATAATTCTGGGGTATATAACAATGTCGTTAGGCAGTTTTCATTGTTGCAAATGGAGGATGAAATCGCATGTGACACTAATGTGACCTGTTCATGCTCTGTCACTTAAATGGAGTAAAGTAATATGGCCCTGGGCAGGAAGACCTCGTCACTGGGACAGTTTCCCCACTTCTGTCCAGGAACCCCTTACTCAATTCTGGGGAGCGTAAAGGCTCTCAGCGGTCAAGGGGAGTAACAACAGACAGAAATGAGACACCTCCCAGAGCCCTTCCATGCTGCCCTTTCAGGATCTATCAGCCACGGCATCCACCCTAGGTGGCAGGGTTCCAAGTTTCCCATCTCAGAACATCTTTCAACCTGGTTTGTCTGAATCATTATCATTATTGATCATTGAGACAGAGCCTCAATCCATCACCAAGGCTGGAGTGCAGTGGTGTGATCATGGCTCTCTAGATCTCCCAGGCTTAGGCCTCCTACCCAGCCTCCTGCCTGGCTAATTTTTTTGTATTTTTTGTAGAGATGGGGTCCCACGATGTTGTCCAGTTTGGTCTCAGACTGCTGCCTTGGCTTCCCAAAGTGCTGGGATTATAGGCGTGAGCCACCAAGCTCAGCAATCTGAATTATTTATGCAGAATTTTTTCTCTAGCTGGAAGACCTGTTTATATGCACGTTGCTTTGGGTGCAACTCTTCTCCATTGTCACATTTTTTTTTTCAACCCATTCCCGGGGGATTCATGGGAACAATGTCAGAGAGGTATGAGGAAGTAGACTTCACCCAAGACGGGTCCTGGCGCTCCCTCAGCTGCCTTCCACTCAAGTGAGGAGAGAGGGGAAACTGGTGTATTTTTAGATGACGTTTCCTTGGGAAATAGTTTCTATTTTATATTTTATCAGTAATCCCCTGGCTGATGTTTTAAACTAATGTTTATAACACTGCCTAAGAGCTTTGGAATAAGTAGATTTCCATAAAGAAAAGCTGTTTTAAGTGCTATGTTGTAAGGGGGCTTGGCAAACAAGAAGCATTGGAGGAAATACCACCAAGTGAAAGGCTCAGGTGTCAGGACAGAAAGCACTGAAAATGGGGAGAGGTCAGCGGGAACACAGCGGCACTGACCCTCCAGGGACTTGGCTCTGCTGGCCTCCTCCCTCGTGGTCAGCAGTGGAGGTGGTGGGAGGAGACCCGGCTTGCCTGTGGTTTTCTTTGTTGCTTTAAACA
This sequence comes from Callithrix jacchus, assembly GCF_049354715.1. Lineage (NCBI taxonomy): Eukaryota > Metazoa > Chordata > Mammalia > Primates > Cebidae > Callithrix > Callithrix jacchus. Next base: position 59,114,408 of record NC_133503.1, on the reverse strand, counting down.
AATGTACTTAGGACTACATCATTTCTGACAGTGTCCAGTGGTCCCTACCCTGTAATGCCAGGGGGTTCCAACCCCACCCTTCCCTCCCTACTCCCTCTTTCATCTCCCAGATAATATCAGATGATGGCTTTTATAGCTGATGAAGTATGCGTTTAGCCCTGTAACCATAGCTGAGTTTCCCCTGGTGCACATCTGTATGAATGTCTGCTAGGAGATACGTCCCTCCCTAAGGCCCTGGACCACCACTCCTGAGCCACTCGAAGGAATCATCCCCAGCCTTAAGGTCAGATATGCTTTTTCCTTGTACTCCATTATTTCTTTAAAGTCCTCCACATTTAAGTTTCTTTATATTTAAACTAAGACCTTTTATTTATTAAACTTCTAAATGCTGTTCTTTTATTCTTTTTGATAGAAGTTTGTCTGGCTGCTGTCACCGACTGGGAAGCTTATAAATAACACATTCATCTCTCACACTTCTGGGGCATTGGAAGTCCAAGATCAAGGTGCCATCTGGGGAGGGCCCATTGCTCCCAGTGCCTCCTAGCTCATGCCTTATTTATAAGGGCACTCATCCCATCCACAACAATATGTCCTCATGACTTATTCACCTGGAAATCCCCCACCCCTAAGACTATCACCTTGGGGGTGAGGATTTCTTCTTTTTTTTTTTTTTTGGAGACAGTGACTCGCTCTGCCACCCAGGCTGGAGTACAGTGGCTCGATCTCAGCTCACTGCAGCCTCCATCTCCCAGGTTTAAACAGTTCTCCTGCCTCAGCCTCCTGAGTAGCTGGGATTACAGGCGTGTGCCACCACACCTGGCTAATTTTTATATTTTTAGTAGAGATAGGGTTTCACCATGTTAGTCAGGCTGGTCTCAAACTCGACCTTGTGATTCACCCACCTCAGCCTCCCAAAGTATTAGGATTACAGGCATGAGCCACCTCGCCTGGCAAGGGGGTGAAGATTTCAACATGAATTTGGGGGCTGCAAACATTCAGACCACGGCAAAGCATAAGGTGCCTTCCCCTACATGCTCAGGTTGATCCAGTGTCTCACAGTAGCAGCCATGTATAATTGTTATTTTTTCTGGAGAACTCCATCTGGGACCCCTCTGATGTCCTGGAGCACCTGGGTGGGGCATTCACTGTGTGTACCATGTGGCTGTCCTCTGGGGAGTTCTGCTGTTTCTGTGGGTTCTGTCTGTATCTGTGTCCCTGCAGGAACACAGGGCACATTAGCATCATCCCCAGAGGGCTTGGTAAGGGGACTGTTTGCAGAGACATAGGCAGAGTGCTGGAAAACTACCAAAAAAGTACAGTGTTCTGGGCCTAATAATAGCAGAGCTATTCTCACCCTGGTCTGAAGGGATGAAGGGAGGAGCAGTTAATGGATTCTGGAAGTCAAGTTGCACAGAGTCACCTTGAAAGATGCTATGATCTTCACCAAGGGCCAGAGAGACTACCATGACCAGAGAGAGTAAAACCTAGACTTACGCTCCCGCCTCCTGCCATTCCCTGTCACGGGTCCCCACTGGCAAAACAGGACTGGAAGCCAGAGGCTATGAAAGCCAATGGATGAAGTCCACAGGCCAGCCTCCCCGAGCACAGCCTGGATGGTCCACGGGAGGCATCTCCTTTCTTAGGTGTCCCATGCCGCACGCTCCTGTTCAGCCTTGCCGAGGTGGAAGCTTGGAGTGAGTCATGGTAGGCACATGGACGCTGCAGATGTCTGCAAGTGCTACCAACCAGGGCCATCCTTTAACTCAAAAGTGATGGCGAAGACATTAATAATGCAGATTAGACTTAAAAGTGTTGAAGCCAATACATTGTGAGTAGCAAAAAAAAATAAGGAAATCTTCTGGCATTAAAAACAGTTATTTAATTCAGCTGAGAAGTCACTGACAAACAAGAGATCACACTGACTTCTTTGTTGTTTTGGTTTTCTCTGACTCATTAATGCAGATGAGAACACTCACCAACATTTATGTAGGGCCTACCCTCCCTGGTCAAATACAGCTATAGGTTCCCTGCGGATACAACTTTGCCAGAATTGAACAGATGTTTTCTGTGAGAATCAATCGATCATACAGAATTTACAAAAATGAGTACTATATACTGTATTTGTAAACTGTATGCTGCAGATGCTTTATTTTACTAAAAAATTTAATACACTTACCCGTGTATATACATGCATGCATTTTTGTTCCTGAGATCCAGCTGTGAAATGTTTACCAGAACATATATTACTAGCACATGCTTTTTTTACCCACTAGGTAAAAACTTCATTTATCACATCAAATTCTTGTAGTTTTTGTATTGCAATTATACAGATATTGACTGTTGCAATATTATTGCGGTTAGACATATACTGCAATTTCAGATATTGTCATGTTAGTTTCTAAGGAGGTTGACTTACCTCATGGTAGACCTAGTTTGCATAGTCTAATTATATTTAACTCCTATTCTAATTGTGGGAAATCATCGGTTTAGTCAACAGATGCTCCTGTGGTCTTTCCTGAGCACATCCTGGCCAAGGATGCTGTCCTCAGGAGATTTGAGAATTCCTGTGAGGATCACATCAGCATTTTCAAATACTTACAGAAAGGCCAGAGGGACTGACCCAGAATTATCAATATAATCTTAACCCTGAGATAACAACACCATTTTATGTTTGCATGCAGAAAACCAATGCAAGAGGTTGATTACTTTAGATCTCTTATGTAATCCAAAAAAAGTAGTTTCATTTTTTATTTCATTTAAAAAGCGTACCACTAACCTAAAGCCTGCTTGTAAGATCGTTTAGTTGCTGAAGCCTTAGCTCAAATCTCACCTGCATTTGGTGAGAAGTCCCTCACGCAAGGCTGCCCTGGCTGGGAGCTCTGAGCAGTGAGACAAATGGTACTGCTAATCCCACCGGTGCCGTCCAGTTCCCTCTGCTCTAATGGAGGTCTTTTGCTGGTGTATCAAGTGGCATTTTCTGGGCTTGAGGGTCAATAATTCTCAGTGATCAAGTGTCTCTGCTCTGAAAATGCCTTTCTTTGTGATATGAAGCTGTCAGTAATGGAGACTGACCTTTTCATAAGTCAGTTAATTTTCTTTGCCCGAGTCATTTTTAAAATTTAATTAATTAATTTTTTTAATTAAATTTTAAGTCTTGGGGTACATGTGCAGATTGTGCAGGATTGTTACATAGGTATATACATGCCATGGTGATTTGCTGCATCTATCCCTGCTTCATCTACATTAGGTGTTTCTCCTAATGTTATCCCTCCCCAATCTCCCCACCCCCTGCTATCCCTCCCCTAGGCCCCCCACCCTCCAACAGGCCCCAGTATGTGAACAATGGCAACAAAAGTCAAAATAGACAAATAGGATGTGGTTAAACATAAGCGCTTCTGCACAGCACAAGAAACTATCATTAGAGTAAACTGGCAACCAACAGAAAGGGAGAAAATTTTTGCAATCTACCCATCTGACAAAGGGCTAATATCCAGAATCTACAAAGAACTTAAATAAATTTATAAGAAAAAACTTAACCCCATCAAAAAGTGGGCAAAGGATATGAACAGACGCTTTTCAAAAGAAGACATTTATGCAGCCACCAAGCATATGAAAAAAGGCACATCATCACTGGTCATTAGAGAAATGCAAATCAAAACCACATTGAGATACCATCTCATGCCGGTTAGAATGGCTATCATTAAAAAATCAGGAGACAACAGATGCTGGAGAGGATGTGGAGAAATTGGAACACTTTTACACTGTTGGTGGGAGTGTAAATTAGTTCAGCCATTGTGGAAGACAGAAGATCCTCAAGGGTCTAGAAATAGAAATTCCATTTGACCCAGCAATCCTATTACTAGATATATACCCAAAGGATTACAAATCATTTTACTATAAAGACACATGCACACATATGTTCATTACAGCATTGTTTACAATAGCAAAGACTTGGAACCAACCCAAATGCCCATCAGTGATAGACTGGATAAAGAAAACATATATTCCATGGAACACTATGCAGCCATAAAAAAGGATGAGTCCCCAAGTCATTTTAGAGAGTGAATCCAAACTCTCCAGTGTGTCCAACATTGGAGCAGGTGTGGAACCTTCAGCTTTCCCAGTCACTAACCAATTAATAAGGCTGTTGAAATGGGAAGAATCCAGGAACCTGCAGTGTGAGGCTGATTTGCTGTCTTTTTCAAGTGAAAAAACAATAAAGCATGTCTATGCTTTCTCATGGCTGTGCATGTGAAGACTGACCCCTCTTCCCATCGTTTCCAGTGAGAAGAGGCCCCCTTCTCCCAACTCCCCCCCCCCGCACCCCGCCAGGCAGTGGTTCCACTCACCGGCAGCTGAGTTTCTAAGGCTTGCCCCTGTCCAGAGCTGCTGCCTTAGGTGTGAGGGCAACTGCCCAGCCCCTGTGCCACCAGCCCTCCTCTCACCCAGACCTCGGGACCGGATGGTCCCAGGCTTCCAGCTGCAGGGACATGGGGACAACACCCATGTCCACTGAGGCTCTCATAGCTCTGTTGAAGGTCCCTTCTGTCAGGATAGGTGCCGGGGGGTTGAAGGGACTCATCCTATTTCTCTGCCATCTCCTTTTAACGGCCCAGAAACTTCAGTGACTGAGAGTAAAATAAGGTCAATATCACAGTTTCTTTCCCCTTGGCAGACTCTGGGGGCTGGTCCTCAACCGTGGCTGTCAGCCCTGGTCTGTCATCCTCCTGATAATTTTCTAGAACTCCACCTGCAGCTGCCATCCACGGCGGCCCTGCCCCACCTGCACCCTCTGTCCTTCCCAGGCTCCACTCTGCACTGCGCTTCACAGGACCAAAGAGATTTCCACAGCAGGAGCTGAGCAATGCTGAGCAGGCTGCCAGCCCACACCTCAATGGTGCACTTTCTTCATGGGGACACGGGTTGTCTGGGCTGGAGGACATGGGTTTGGGGCCACTCCTGAAAGTGGCAGAAGGTTGGCCCTATCCGGGACCCAGTGGTCACCTCTGCAAATGTCTGGGCTGCCCCAGAGGCCTCCCTCCTCCAGAGCAGAGGTGAAGAAAGGATTTGGCCAAGCTGCCTCTGAATAGAGGCCCCCTGTGAACACAGGAGCTGTTTCATGGCAGTGGATTTAACTTGCAGGAACCCGAACACCTAGAGAACTCAGATGGGGAGACCATAAACGAAGACTTCTGGAGAAGCTGAGCAATGAGTGGCAGTCCCACAAGCCACAGGCCATGGCCAGCCTCCTTTCAGGACATGGTTGTGCCTGGAGGAAAGAAAGGGTGCAGGGGACCTTTCTGATTCTCCTTTTTTCCTTTTCCCTTGGAATGAGAAAACAGCCTCGATGGGCTCCCGTTCACATTTGTAATCAGCAAAGGAGCTCTTCCCCACTGACTCTACCCCCTCCACAGGGACGGCGTTGCTCTTGGGGCATAATTAAAGAAATAATGCTGGAGGCATTACCAAGACCTGACACTTGGTACCTTCTCTTTCTGAAGCTGCAAACGTGAAAGAGGACTCATGGTTAGATTATTATGAACGACACACTAGTCTATGCATTTCACTGAAAGCTAAGCTGTCACTGGGCAGGCCAGCTTAATGCTTCATAAGCCAACTGCTTAATTGCCATGACACAAAAGGTCAAGAAAGATTGCCTGGCCTTTTTCCATAAAGGTTAGCCTGAGGGCATGGATTTTCTGGGCAGCATTTTATTATTCGTGTGTGTGGCCAGTGCTCAGGGCCTGGGACCTGCCTTCGGTGCAGGGTGTCTTGCCTTTGGGATGGTTGCTGCTGCCGCAGGAGCCATGGCAGGTGCCAGCCTGGGGCTGAGCTCTCCCCACATGGAGCTCAGAGGCCGATGGCACATCCCTCAGAGGGCCTAGAAATGGGAGGCCCAGCTGAGTTGACAGCACTACTGGGCCTGTGCTGTATCGGCTCATGACCACAGTCTGTCCACTCAGAGTGGCGCTCCAGAGAATAGGCATAGGCTTAGGCTCAGATAGACACAAATTCACATCTGACGGGTGGAGAAAATTCACATGCGACGGAGCACCTATTGGGTGGCTTGGCGGGGTTGCCTCCCTTTTATCTGCGGAGCTGGGGCAGTGGTCCCCCCACCTCTAAGGGCTCCTGTGGGACACATGTGAGGTGCTGTGTGGGAAGAGCCTCCTGTAAACCTGGCCAGATGGCAGCTGCACCCTCCCTCTACCAGGTGTCCCTGAAGACACCTGCCTACCCAGCTCTATTTCTGTTCACATCTCAGTGTGACAAGCAGCTGAGAAGGGCCATGCTCAAGGGGCTGGGGCCAGGAGTTCTCACCTGGTGCGAACAGACTGCAGCTTACCAGACACCAACAGAGGGGACAGATGTTGTCCCGTGCTATGCAATTGACTTTCCTACAACTGATAGCATGGGAATAATAATTCCCCTTCAGTTAATAGGGTCAGGGGCAATAGTGAGTAAGAACTGGACAAGGCAGAAGACACCTGTTGTGGATCTACTGGGCCATGAGACCTGCCTCTTGTACATGCAGGGTCAATATAGTAGCCACTCTTCTGCAACAGGGGTCTGGGGACAAGGCAGCCAGGTGAACCCTGGGACATCGCAGAGGGTGCTGACGTGAGCTTCAAGATGCTGCACAGTAGAAGCTGCTGGGAAATAATTGCACACTGGGCAGTGGTGTTTGGTATTCCCTGTGATTACGTTCAGCTGCCTGAACAGAAACTCAAACCACAGTGGATAAAACAAGACAGGGTGTGTTTGCTTTTCACACACAGGGAGCTTGGAGGCTGACACTAGGAGCCAGTGTGAAGCTCACAGGGGCTCCAGGGCCACAGGAGCACGTCTGCTTCTCCTGCACGTCCCTGCTCTTGGCTTCCGTGCTCCCTGCCAGCATGGCTGCTGAATCTCCAGCCTTCTCATCACCTTGCTTGCAGGGAGGCTTCCAGGAGCTCTGGGTCAGTATTCCTGCATGCACATCATCAACCCTAATGCACTTACCCACGTGCACTGGGCAAAGTTGGAGGGGTGGAGAAGGGCCTGGCAGTGCAGAGGCTGCAGGATTTCTGGACAGGGCAGCTATGGCCACAACAGGGTGTGGTGGGAGCAGTGCTGGGGGGAGGTGGCTGATGGTTGTCACCTTGTACCCCTTCTGAGCCCAACCACCACACTGGTCTACATCTCTTAGAAAATTCTGTGGCACTGAGGATCCATTGACATCCCTGCTCATAGCTGCTTCCCTCCTCCCGCCAGACACTTTACCTTGCCAGCCCCTTTCAGTCATATAAATACAGTGGCAGACATGGATCCAATTACAGCGACATGACTTGTTTCACTTTTCTTCAGAAAGAGCCTGTGAAATATGAGTTTTGGTGGCAAAGTTTTCATCATCAGAGCTCTTCACTCCCAGCAGACCGTTTGGGTCTCAGCAGAAGCCCTTCTTTCTGGGGTGGGAATTGAGCTGGTCTGTCAGATGCCCCACCTCGTTCCAAGTGGGGCCCATCAGGCCTCTGATGGAAATGCACATGGTTTAAAGCAATGCCACACAAACCTGGTAGAATCCAAGTGAGGGAAACAGAAGCAGAAGAATCACATGGCCCCAGCAAGCAACTCAAGAATGAAGTCTGTTCAGGCACCAGAGTGGGCCACACATTTGCCCTTAAGCTTCCTAGTGGCCAATGCAAAGAGGTGACTGAGGTCTGTGATGCACCAGAGTGAACGTGACAGAGGGGATGCTCAGGCATGGGCCACCTGCCACTAAGAAAGAGGACCTTGAAGGCATGGATGCCACCTCTGCACTGCACACACATCCCTCCTGATACTGTCGCTCACGGGGCCTGGTGGGGCTGAAACACTGAGGCTGACACACTGCCCTATGCACCCCTGCCTGGTGCCAGTGGAGAGACCCAGGGAACATCTCCTGTGTCAGGTGGAACATGTCTGCATCTCCTCCAGCATCTCCCCAGCTCCTCTGTGGTCAGTGAAGAGTCCATGGGAACATTCGAGGCTTTGATTCTTGGCGAGAATCTTGGGTGAGATGTTAAACCCGGTGGCCAAGTGCAGCCTACCTTACACAGTGGATTTGTCTTCAGTAAGATGTGGGCTGTCTCAGAATCACCAGGGACATCTGATAAAAACACAGATTCCCGGAACCCACCCTAACCTATTGAACTAAATCCTTGCTGGCAGGGGCCCTGCGCTCTGCATTTGGCAGTCTCACACAGCGAGTCCCATGCTGGTTTGAGCCAGAACCACACATTTGATCAGTGATGAGGGTCGCTGAGCTCACAAGGCCACAGCTGTTCCTGGCTGGGTGCGCTTGGGCACGTTGCCCATCTATGCCTGGAACTTCTCTGGTATAAACTGGAATCTTTCCTTTACATGGCATAAAACTAAAGATTCTTTGGGTTCCAAGTAATAAAAACCAAGGGCAGACTAAATCAGACAAAATGACATTTAAAACATAATAAAGATTGAGCTGCAGCTGACAGTAGATCTAGAGATCCACACAGTTCACTGGCCCCCCCACCCCACCTGTTGCTCAGAAGCCTCCCCTCTGTGTGGTCTCACTTGCAGGCAGCTCATCTACATGGGGCAGTAGGCCGGCCACCGTCAGCTTGGGTTCTTCCATCCTCAGAGCTGATGACCCTGGACAAACGGCTTCTCTCTGTTCCTCAAACTTGAGCTCATCAGCTGATGATCCTGGACAAATGGCTTCTCTCTGTTCCTCAAACTTGAGCTCATCACCTCCAGAGGTGGCTTAAGGCTGAGCAGTGTGCTCACTGGGGCCAATCATGCCTCTGAGGGGACAGACACTCTGAGGACGGTGGCCCAGGTCCCATCCATGAGGGTCACATCCCCTGGGCATCATACCAAAGCAGCAGCATCCTCTGCAAGGGTGAGTTTGAGGAATTCATGCACACAGGGGAAACAGCTGGCATTTCTGAGAACGAGGGTTTTTTAGGGCACCTCCCTCTAAGCCCTCCAGGTCCCAGGGGGACAGGTCCTGGTGTCACATTCACAGAACTGCAGGGCTCTGGTGAATTCCAGGACCCAGAGACCTGGACAGGAGGTGCTAGGGCAAAAGCATTCCCATGCACACCCAATTCCACTGGCTCCTCAAGGGCTTCCATCCCAGCTTCAGTGAGTGGCAGACACCTGAGTGTGAGGCAGAGACCTCCCATGAGGTTAGCACACCGCCCTTCCCCACAGCCCATGGGATGACTGCACAGAGAGGCTGCTGGAGAGCAGACACTGAGCACGTGTTTTCTGTGAAACGAAAAAGCTCCTGGTCTCTGTTAACCCGGGAGATAAAGAAATCATGGTTATCAAAGGTAGTCAAGTGTTCATTAAACTGGATACAAAGTATATATTTAAGGTGTCTGAATGTTACCTGATGGAAGCATTTTAATGGGTGTTTCACTCAGCTACTGTTTTCATTGGCTACTTGCAGAGGAACTGAACATTTACACGAAGGAAGGTCTGAGGGTGAACATCCAGTGTGGAGGTCAGAGGAGCACTCACTCAGGTGGCGTGTGGAGCTGCTGTTGGTGGGCCGAGCCATCTATTACCCCTGCAGCAGAGTCCCAACGCCACCCCAAGAGGCGGCCCCTTGGGGTGGGCCACGCTGTTTGCCTGGAGCCTAGACTGAGGCTGCCTGGAGAGGGCTCCTCACCCGGCCAGAGTTTGGAGTGCAGCTGCCACCCTCATGGGCCCACTCCAGGCCACTCAGCACCTTGTTCATCTGCATCCATCATGGTTTTTAGGAAGGCAAGTTTCTCAGGAGCTCAGAAAATTAATTTCATAGCGATTGGGCTATCCCCAAAGTACCATGTTCCAACTGTCACCATCATGGCCTTTCATGAAGCCTGGGTCCATTTGCAAGGACTCCCAGGTGTGTGTGTGTGTGTGTGTGTGTGTTTCCTGTGTCCTCTGAGTAAACACCGCTGTGAACAGAGACCTGGGGGTTTCTCGGCAAATGTGTGTCCTCACTTATGTGGTTGATGATTCTTCTTTAACTCAAGATGCAAGTACCAGGGGGCCCAGGTCTCCAGGGAAAGCCGGGCATGTGCACTGGTCTGTGATGAGTCAGTTGAACAATTAGTTCTTAAGTAGCCACCTGAGTATAATCATTAAGCTTGAATGTAGGTTTCTTTCAAGGAATCTGTACTTCTCCATCCTGGTCAGTGGCGATGATGGGTTTCTGGGCATGAGATTAATTTGTGGAGGAATTCTTACCTCCTAGAGGCTGGCAGGTGGCCATCATGTGGAGCATTAGCCAGTGACCGGACAAGCTCCCTGTTCCCTGACGGAATCTGCTTTCAGGAGCTGGGGAGAGGAGGCTAGACATTGTTTCTGGCCACTGCCAGCATCCTATGTATCCTCCTCTGACCCACCCTCCTCCGAGAGGGAACATCCCCACTGGGGAAGACAACCTGTGGGCTCATCTCCAGCCACTGCTGAGACTACTGTCATGCCCTTTATCCCAGAGGCTGTCTTTCTGCCATGGCCAGATGCCAGCAGCGTTTGTCCCCAGGACCCTGTAGGGTGTCCCCTCTTCATCACCTTGGAGTATGACATGGTCTCCTCAGCAAAGCTCCTCCCCTGCAGCAGGTGCATCAGAGGACATGGACAGTGGTTTTCCAACTATCGTGCTCAGAACAAACTTTCACATCCAAGAAATGTTGCGGGCATCCTGGAAAGGGTAAATCAAACCCAGAGGCCCTCATGGCCCCTGTGTGACATGGTGCTGCCTTGGCACAGAAATACTTACAGCAAAGTTCCCATGTGATCCTGCAAACACAGCAACCATCTTTGATACCAGTTCTCTAAGGTCTCTCTTCTTGAAAGTAGAGCAAGTTGTAGCCTGGCCTCCTTATCACATTGGCCACCAGTTTCACACAGTCTGCTTGGTTCAGGGTGCTGCCTTTCAGACCTCATGCTCCTCACAGCATAGCACAGACATAGCTGGTACCCATCAATCTTGGCACCATGCCACATGGGAGGGGTTCTACCACATCTTGAGCTCAGGGGGGCTGGCAATGCCTGGGGTAGGGGGAAGCCCATGGCAGGCACGTGGTGGGTTTGCTGAGTGACTCTAACCAGTCTTTAAGGCTGGTTGCCTCACCATGAGGTTGGACACACCCACCTCTGCACCTAGCACCAGGCTCTGCACTTGGTACCTAGCTCTGCCGCATGGCTCCCCTGGAAGGCTCCAGCTGAGGCAAGGCTCCTGGCCGACTCTCCCACTGGAAAACCCGCCCAACAACCCGCCAACCAATAGTGGCCTACCTCATCTCAATCCCACTCCCCTGGAGTTATTCAGAGCACCCAGCTGTTGCTCGTTCCTTCTAGCCATAAAAACCCCATGCCCCAGGAAGTTGGTGCGACTTCCCTGGCCCCTTTCCCCTTGACCATGGAACCTCGCCTGGGAGCTGAATAAATTGGATTTTCATTTTTTTATACTGGCCTCAGTTTCCTCATTTTAAACTCGGCAATAAACCTTACACAGTCCTTACGGAATGAGCATCAGCTCGCCAGGGGCCTCATCCTAGCTATCCCGGGGCCACACATATGGCTCCAAGGTCCCTCTGGCAAAACTCCTTTCCCTGGTTGAGGGCTCTAAGTGATCAGCCTGGAGACCAAAGCCATGCTGTTTGGTTAGTAGACCACTGAGGGGGTCAGCGCTCTGCTGTGGCTGCCAGGACTCCTCTTCCTCTGAAGACAGCCATGTCTGGGGACCACCAAGAGCTCTGCATGGAGGAGAAGTGCGGGATCATAGAATTCCATGATTCCTGCTAATCGCTGATGTCTGTTCATCCATCAGCATGGGATCAAGGAATTCCACGCTTCCTGCTAATTGGTGATCTCCTGTTCATCCGTCAGCACAGAATCACAGAATTCCACGCTTCCTGCTAATCGTTGATCTCTTCATCCATCAGCATCCATGCTTCCTGCCGTATTGGTGATCTTTTCATCTGTCAAATCTCCCTTCCCAATTGTACCATCAACATCAGTTCCTCATCCCCACAGCCCCCGAGGGCAGCTCAGCTCAACCTCTAGGACTGGCCACCCCCTCCCTGTACTGTGATATTGGAGAGAGACCCAGGGCCAAGGCAGCCAAAAGGACGGTACCTGACCAGCCAAACAAAGCAAGGGCCCAGCAGGAGAAACAAGCCTCCCTTGCTCTAGCTGCCTCCTTGTGCAGCCATACGCCACCACCCAGCCAACCTGCATGTGAGAGTTGCTCATTGGCTCTTCAGCTTGGCAGCTGCACAATCTTCGGGGTTCCCGAGCTGCTAGCCAGGAAGCCGAGGTTGGACTCAGACAGGCAGGAGGCACACAAGCCCTGGAGTGAGGCACCAGGTAGAGAATGCTGGTCTGAGGAAGAAACATCTAAACTGAGGCTTGGAAGGTAGGTGGTTGGGGGCAAGGGAGGGGTGTGCCCCAGCCTCCTACCTGACCTGAACATGCCCAGTTTCACCTTGGCAGCTGCTGAAGCAGTGGCACTGCTGGGTGATTCCACAGCCTCTGCCCGCAGTGAGCACAGATAAGCCTCTTGCTCAGGGCTCTGAGTGTGGGGTAGGGGTCCAGGCTGCAGCTCAGGTCAGGTCTGCTTTGTGTGCCCCTCACTCTGCTGCACTGCAGGCATGTTCTTCCTGAAGCTGACTCCCTGGAACACATTACAGGGCCTGTGGATATCAACCAGTGCCCACGTGGCAAAAGCCCCCCTTAGGTGGGGTGGAGAAATATGTCCCTTCCATGGCCATCAGGCCCAGAGCTGACCATCGTGGGAAGGGCTCATGTATGCCCAGTCTCTGCCAGCTAGTCTCACCTCAGTGCAGGCCCTGTCCATGTGCACAGATCCCACACAGGTACCCCCTCTCCACCGCTTTGTCTCTAAGATTAAATCCAAGAACCTTGAGCCCCACTCCCCACATTCCCCTCCAACCCCTGCTCCCCCCACCCATGTTCCCCTCCAACCCCTGCTCCTCCCCACCCACGTTCCCCTCAAACCCCTGCTCCTCCCCACCCAGACATGTGGCTCCAGCTCTACACTCGTGTACCTGCTGTTTATGGTTTGTGCTAACTGGATGCCATTTCTCCTTCCATCTCCACCTGCCAATGTTCTCTTGACCCTCAGGTCCATGTAGAGACCGGCAAAGCACATGTGGACAGGGCACAGGGTTCCACCCTAAGTGGCTGGCCTGTCCAGGAGAGGAAATTCCACCCCACACCCATCCCACCACCACAGGAGGTGCCCAGAAGGCAGTGGGACTGGCCACTGTGGGGGTTCCTGTGTCCAGGCTGGGGCTTCTCAGCATAAACCCACCTGATGGCAGCCTCAAAGCAACACTGCCTCCGAGGACACAGCGTCTCCAAACCTGGGAAGAAGGCAGCCACACCCTGTGCTCGTGGGTGCCAGGACTAGCCAGGACTTCCTCCAAAATATTTAGAAGCTTGATTGTAATGAAAAGATAGCATCACTCAATTAAATATGTCATTTAATTTATGGAGCTGAGATTTGGTTTGCCCAGCAGTTTAAAATGATGCCACTCACAGCCTTGTGGCACTGTGGGATGGAAAGGTATCTACACAATTATTTACTTAAGAACATACCTTCCGATGTTCTTAAGTAAAAAATAACCGATGTTTTACATAGATAAATGTATTTACATAGGAGACTTTCTGTCACAGATTTGATGTTTCGCAATCATTTCTCTTAGTATACATTAGAAGTTAATAGTGATTGTTATCAGAAACAGTTATCTGAAACCTGGAACTAAGCTCCCAAAATGGCCAGTGTTGGGGGAAAGATTCCCTAGACCTGTGCTGGGGAGACTTAGTTCATCTCACAGTTTGTCGTTGATCAAATGCTCCAGATTCAGGGACATCCCCTGTTATCTGAATTTTAGCCCAAGGGAGATGCAGTGATCTCTGTCCAGGGACACAGATTTAAAGCTGGTCGGACATTAACCAGTCCATAACCCAGAGGTCTTATTTCAGCTTTTCTTTCCAAATTGCCTGTAAATACCCTCGCCTGTGAAGTGTGCTCCACATCCAGTCACCACGCCTATCGAAACATCGTCCCTCACTTGTTAATGAATTAAATGAAATCTTCTATTTTCCATTTGCTGGAGAATCATGATTTTACCCCTTTGAAAATTATACACTAGCAACGTAAATGGTTCTCTGACTACATATAGGTACACCTTAAAATCATCCTGTAGGCTGAAGGCTGGGTGGTCCTGTCAGGGCTGTGATGGGTCGGGAGGTAGCTGCTTTGTGGAGGAATTTCCCTCCCTCCCTTTTTACTCCTTTCCCTCTCTTCTTCCCCTCTTCCCTCCCTCCTTCCCTTGCTCCTTCCCTCTCTCCCTCCTTCCCTCCCTCTCTCCTTCCTTCCCTCCCTCTCTCCTTCCTTCCCTCCCTCCCTCCTTCCCTCCCTCCTTCCCTCCCTCTCTCCCTCCTTCCCTCCCTCTCTCCTTCCTTCCCTCCCTCTCTCCTTCCTTCCCTCCCTCCCTCCTTCCCTCCCTCTCTCCTTCCTTCCCTCCCTCCCTTCTTCCCTCACTCTCTCCTTCCTTCCCTCCCTCCCTGCTTCCTTCCCTCCCTCCTTCCCTCTCCCTCCTTCTCTCCTTCCTTCCCTCTCTCCCTCCCTCATCTCTCCCTCCCTTCCCCTTCTCACCTTCTCTCCTTCCTTCCCTCCTTCTCTCCCTCTCCTCCCTCCCTTCCCTCTCTCCCTCTTCCCCTCCCTCTCTCCCTATTTTTCTCCCTCTCTCCCTTCCCTCTCTCTCTCCTTCCCTCTCTCTCTCCCTCCTTTCTTCCCTCCTTCCTTCAGCCAGCTACTTACCAAACAGTGTCTCTGGGGAGCCCACAACACCCAGCCCTTCCCCACCACCAGCTGGGCCCTGACCTTGGAGCTGATCTGTGGGAAGGCGTGGGCAGGAAGAAAGTGGGGCATGTTCCAGGTTTCAGAAAACTTTTTCTGATAACAATTATTATTAACTTTTAATGTATACTAAGAGAAATGATTACAAAACATTGAAGCAAGGGTGTCCCCTGAGAAAGGGCTTAGCCAAGGCCCCTGAGTGGGTTTCCCAGTGTTCACCCACCTCCCTCCTGTGACCTGGCCAGATGGCATCCCCTTTGGTGCTGATAGGAGCCTCTGCTCGCAGGCTGGGAGCCTCCCCAGGCAGGGGCTGGTGTGTCCACCATCCCATCAGCTTCCCCTTCTCCCCTTTCTTTTGCAGGCAGAAGCCTCAGGTCAGCCTCAGAACCCTTTTCTTCTCCCAGCTCCTCAGAGGTCCCCTAGCCTTCACTGTCAGGGGTGTTTCCCTTTTCCACTCAAGACAGGATGAGACCAGCTCTCCTGCCTGTCTCAGAGCCCCCAGGGCTCCCAAGGCAGACTTGAAGCTCATCACCAGAGGGACCTCAGGGGGCTGCAGGGGCAGGCAGCAGGCAGGCAGATCGGCTGGTTAAACATTTGGGTCTGTCCAGCAGGAAGTACTGCGTTGTGACCACACATCACAAGTTCCGAATCAGCACCTGTGTGAGGAACAGGCTCTATTTTTGTTCGGTTTCCAGAACATCTCACAGCTTGGGAAACAAGCTTCTTATGGTGGTAGGAACTTCCCCACCAGGCACGCGAGTTCATGTGATCAGGAGCCAGAGGTTTTTACAGAGTCTCCACAAGGACAGCAAGCACCAGGACCACACCTCTCGATTGCATTGTGTCCACTTCTACCTTTGACTCCAGGATATCCCCGGATAAAATTGAACATACACAGAAAGGGAACATCTGCTCTCCCCTCCCTGAGTGCCTCATGTAAGTCCAAGGGTGGTGCCGCATCTGACAGACAGAGTCTCTGTAATTTAAGACCAGGCATATGGGGTGTGCAGAGAGATGCAGAGCCCTGCAATAGGAACAAACACGGGCTCTGCACAAGAGCTTCTGGTGACCTTGTGGTGGCACGTCACTGTGTCCAGTGGGGGAGGGGGAGCTCCAGGCTGTAGGTGCTAGGCCATCCTATGGGTCAGGAGAGAGTGCCCATGGCTTCTCTGGCTAGGCCTGAGGTGGGAGTAATCAGGGGAGGGAGGTGATCAAAAATCAGAGGCACTGGCAGTACAGACCGAGTCCTGACCTCGGGGCAGCTGCTGCAGAGGCCCTGGCCAGAGCCCCATGGACATCCTCAGTCTGTCTGGGGTTGGGGTGTCCCTGTAGGTTCAGGGTGTCCCAGGTGGATCAGTGTCCCTGGTTGGGTCATTGTCCCTGGTAGATCCATCTCCTGGCAGCTTGGTGTCCCTGGGTGGGTCAGTGTGCCTAATGGATCCACCTCCTGGCAGCTTGGTATCTGTGGGCAGATTGGTGTCCCTGAGTGGGTGGGTATCCCTGGTAGATCAGTCTCCTGGCAGGTTGATGTCCCTGGGCAGATTGGTGTTCCTGGGTGGGTAGTGTCCCCAAGTGGGTCGGTGTCCCTGGCAGATCCATCTCCTGGCAGGTTGGTGTCCCTGGGCTGATTGGTGTCCCTGGGTGAGTAGGTGGGTGTCCCTGGTAGATCTATCTCCTGGTGGGTCAGTGTCCCTGGGTGGGTCAGTGTTCCCGGGGTTCGGTGTCCCTAGGTGGGTGGGTGTCGCTGGTGAGGTCGGTGTCCCTGGCAGATCCATGTCCCTAGTGGATCCCTCTCCAAAGCCGCATGCTGCTCTTCACCATGGAGGGAGGTGCTAGTGGCCAAGCCGCCCTCCCCAAGTGGGCATCCACTTGGAGGAAAGCATGTGTGGGTCCCCTTGTTGGCTGGGTGTCCCCGTCTAAAGGGACAGCTGGAACTCCCTGTGGTCCAAGGTCTCACTGGAGCCCCTCAGATCCCACACAGCTGCAGGGATGTCCCCACTGCCCGAGGTCTGGTGAGAGGCTTGATGGGGGATTCGGCCAACCTCCACCTCAAAACCCTCACAGCAGCTGCATGTTGAGGTTTCATTCAATTTTATTTACAGGTCCTCAGAATGAAAAAAAATAGTGTAAAAAAAATACCAGGCCAGGCATGGTGGCTTATGACTGTAATCCCAGCAATTTTGGAGGTCAAAGTGGGCAGATAGTTGCGCCCAGGTCTTTATGGCTAGCCTGGGCAACAAAGTGAGACCTCACCTCTACAAAAAATTAAAAAGTTACCATGGTGGCAGACACCTGCAGTCCAGCTACTCCAGAGGCTGAGGTGAGAGGATTATTTGCACCCGGGAAGTCAAGGCTGAAGTGAGATGTGATCACACCATTGCACTCCAGCCTGGAGTGGAGACAGAGTCCCCTTCTTTCTCTCTCTCTTTCTAGATATATGTACCCTAGTGAATCTAAAACACTTCCACGTTAAAAGTCAC
Organism: Callithrix jacchus; assembly: GCF_049354715.1. Classification (NCBI taxonomy): domain Eukaryota; kingdom Metazoa; phylum Chordata; class Mammalia; order Primates; family Cebidae; genus Callithrix; species Callithrix jacchus. The sequence goes on along the minus strand of NC_133503.1, from coordinate 59,097,041 downwards.
TAGGATCATTTCAAAGGGAAAATAGACCTGAGCTATGCTCTGCCTCAGCACAAGACCCTGCCAGGAAATGGTTAAGTGGAACCTTTGCTGGAAACAGCGCCCCAGCACCAGTGAATGCAGGCATGCCTATCCCCTCCCCTCCCTTCCCAGAGGGGCTGGCCCAGGTGGTGGAGACCCATGCATTAGGCGGAGGCCTTGGTTCTACCCGGGTCTGCCATCTCATTGTGTGGGTTCCAGCCTAGCTTTAATAGCACCCACACCATTACCAGGAAATAGATCCACTTACTCTGTGCAGATGAGAATTCCATTAATGTTCTGAGAATTCCATTAAGGTTCACTGTGACCTTTGCTAATTCCAGTGTCATTAGCAGTGCCTACATCTCCAAATCTCCTTGATGCCAAAAGGCAGTAATGGGTGTCTGCTGTGCCTGCTTAATGAGCTATAAAATGAACCAGTGGGTGATTTGTTTCTTGCTGTCAAGACCCTGGTTAAGTAACAGCCAGGACGGCAGAAGGAAGGCCGCATGTCCTGTCACCCAGACGGCACTCCAGACATCGGCCTCTCTAATCACAATGGATTCAAAGGTAAAAATATGTTCATGCACACACCTTGTTTTCCATTCCCTTCACATTTTTTCTCCATGATTAGTTTCTCCATCATCATCTTGGGAGAATGTTGACATCACCCACCTTTGTTTCTCAGATGGTGATGAATCGGCAGGGCTGGAGTGGAGCATGCCAGCACCTCCTCAGCCTGGGCGCCCGACCTTGGCTCCCTCCAGCCCTGGGCTCTGTTTTCCTTCCAGACTTGGCCCTGAGCCCCTGCACCACACTCCGCCTGGACCCTGCACACCCAGTCCTGCAGCTCCACTCAGCGGGGCCCTCATGCTTACAGGTCCTCTCTGAGCAAAAGCTATCTTATTGTTAAAGAGACTTGCAAAAGCCACACACCCGTAGTCTGTTACTTTGACACGTTCTTTTTACCTCACCCATGTCTGCATCCCTTGAAGTGCTCAGAGGGACATTTCTTTGTGGCTTCTGTCTTAGTGCACATAAAATGTGGTTTTAACTTATAATTGGTATGATATTGTCAAGATCTGTCATTTTGAAAACTGTCAGTCAATCATTGCACATATTGCAATAATTTCCTAAGTCATAATTCTCCATCTATCCATCAAATGCTGAAAACACTCTTGTTTACCAATTTCAATACTTTTACAGGTAATACCACAAATATCTTTAGAAATGGAAGTTTGTCTTTTTAGTATTGTTATTTTTGTCTCTTTGTTTCTTCAATCAAATAATGGCCTTGTTGGGTTGGGGAGAATGAGTCACTTGTAGGTCTTGATTTCCAAAGAGGCCGAGCAGATTTGCAAGGCCACAAACACCTGATTCAGGTGAGACATTGGGGGTCTCTCAGGAGGGGTGAGAGACAAGAGCCAGGTGACTCCCTGGGCCTTGGTAGGACTCTCAGGAGTTAGTTCTTCATTTCTGTCGGGAACAGATGCTTGGTGCCTCAAAGAAAAATTAGCTGTGAGACAAAGGATCTCTCAGCAAGCAACTTTTGCTTCCTGGACTGCAGGAAGGGTACTCTCTCTAGCCATCTTGCCATGAGCGTACAATGAACAAAGAAAAAGCAGACACGTTTATCCCTTATGCATTTGGGTTCATCCTTACTGCTATGTCTGATCTCCGTTGGTGGAGCCAGACCTCACAGTCTAAATTAAACCCCGATTGGCTAACAACTTAAAACTTTTCTAAACAGGTAAAAGCAATGGAGAGCTGGAACATGCCTGTGAGCATGTCCAGCATGGATATCTTGGTTAAAGTACAAGGACATAAAATGTACTATGTGCTTGTAAGCATGGCATGTCTAACAGCTACATAGGATAGGGCTTAACAAAGAATTATTAGCACACTTATGATTTATTCTTTAACAAGAAAGGAAACTCTAAAGAGGAACTTTTCTACTTCCCACAATTCCCTCCTCTTTGACTTTATAATTTTCCTCTTTAAACTTTTTTTTTTTTTGAGACTGAGTTTCACTCTTGTTGCCCAGGCTGAAGTGCAATGGCGTGATCTCAGCTCACCGTAACCTCCGCCTCCTGGGTTCAAGCAATTCTCCTGCCTCAGCCTCCTGAGTAGCTGGGATTACAGGCATGCACCACCATGCCCAGCTAATTTTTTGTATTTTTAGTAGACGGGGTTTCACCATGTTGACCAGGATGGTCTTGATCTCTTGACCTCGTGATCCACCCGCCTCAGCCTCCCAAAGTGTTGGTTTTGGCTTAGTTGTTTAGTCTGAGTTTCTAAAAGAAAAAGTTTCTCTTTCTTTCTTTCTTTGCTTCCTTTTCTCTTTTTTTGACTCTTTCTCTCTCTTTCACACACACTTTCTCTTACAATCTTTCAACATACCTCAACTTTCTTTTTTAATACCTTGCTGGCTGGAGTGGGGGCTTGCCTTGGGCTTCTGTCTGTTGGTCTCATGCACCGGCAGCCTTCTCGGCGCATAGGCGGCCAGGCACGAGGTGCTGCGTCTGTCTGCCCTGCAAGGTTCCTGGCACACAGCCTCAGACTGTCTTGCTGCTGTGTCGGTGGCTGCTGCTCAACCAGGCTGTCTCAGCCCCACGCATTGCCTCTGCGGTGCCCCTGGCCGTAGCCAGTGACCTCGTGAGTGACCTTTGCCACACTGCTCTATGCTCAGCCCCGGGCAGCCTCCAGCACTTCACAGGTGCCCAGCCGTGCGCGCTGCTGCTGAGTGGCCTGGCCTCTGTGTGCCTGTGACCTCGCCTCCCTGGACCCTCCCCTAGACAGGCAGCTGCCCGAGCTGCAGGCAGTGCTGTGGCCACCTCAGGGAGCCTTTACTGGGGCTCCTCCAGGACCATCTTGGCAACCTTTGCTTTTCTTTCTCCAGGGGAGAATTCTAACTATCCTCCCTGCCTTTTTGGAGGTCTGTCTCACTCCTCTCCTCTTTGCTTTTGCTTTGCCCTCTCTGGCCTCTAGGCCATATGAAACAATCATAGATCTTGCAGAGAGAAAGCACTCACACTGAACTTACACATGCACAATTACACTTAATTTTCAGAGTTTTGCACAAAGCTTGAAGCCTTTGTTTTCCCACGTTGCTGAGAGGCCAGGTTGATTCCCCACGTTGCTGAGAGGCCTCACACCAGGTGAGTCTCGGCTGGAGACCACCCCGGAGGGGAATGGGTCCCATCTGGGTTGCCAAATTTGTTGGAAACAGCTGCTAACACAAAGAAAAATCAGTACTGAGACAAAGGATCTCTCAGC